>NC_045595.1:25741198-27215685 GCF_009762305.2 Zalophus californianus
GGTTTCACACATTTCTTTCACTTAGTTAGTCCTCACAATAATAGACAAGGCCAGTAGTGGTATCCCCTCTGTATATATAAGAAAACTAAAATAAGAAAAAAGATGGGGAGAACTAATACTTAATGAGCATCTTCCGGAGTTTTTAATTTTCACAACAATTCTGTCAATTTTCCCTGCCTTTACAGAAGAAGGGGCAAGTTCACAGTAGTTAAATAACTCTTCTGAAGTTTACCTGTTTAGTAAGTGCCAGAGGTAGGGCTTGAACTTGGGCCTGTCTGATTCCAAAGTACACAAGCCACCATTCTCCACTCCACGCTTAGCAGTGATCATACTGGGCAATCAGCCCTCTTTCCCCACTAGCTAGGATGTGGCATATCATCCTTCTCAATCTGGGGCTACGGGGAAGGTCTAGAGAGCTGATACATTACATGAAAACCACCTACCATTTCTGGAATAGAGAATGACACCAAAGCCAATATTCTACTTACTCTGCTTTGTATCCCATGTTCTGACCTATCTAAATTAACCTGTTTCCACAATTCATGAAGGCAAGAATCTGGTCTGTTTTGTTCACCACTCTATCTTTATACCTAGAATAGTCTCTGCTGTATAGTAAACACTAAGAATATATTTCTTCAATAAGTGGATATACCCTCAAATTAGTTCAACAACTCAATTTTAAGAATATGTAATTCTTCTTCATGCGTACATAGATCTCCCTTGCTTCACCTTCAGACCATTTTACCTTGTTACCTTTAAAGTAGAAATGGCAAACTTATAACCTATTTAGCCTTATTTTATGAAAATCTCATTACATGTAAATTATACCAGAGTTATCATACTGGTCAATTTAGTGGCCTGTAGTAATAGCTTTATCTTAGACTCTAAACTCAGTTTTATGTGCGTGCCCTTCAGATTTTTCTTTCCTGAAATTAAAATATGAACTCAAAAGCAAATATACAAAATTTCATTTTTTTGTTACATAAAGACTTCACAGTGGTTCCTTTGGACTTTGGTTTCCTATGGTTTAAAATACCGGCATGACAATATAGAAAAAAATGTTGGTAAATTTTACCCATATATATGAGTACCTTAAATATATATAACACGTGTGTATACATCTGTGTGTTTGTGTGTGTGTACTGAAGGGGCTTTTGTATGCTATATATATTTAAGTAAGCTAAAAAGATGTAAGAACTACATAACCTATCAAGACTGCCTTTTAAAAACTCCGATTGTACTAGATTGTCAAACTATTCTAGAATTTCATTTTAATGTGCCCTCTTAGGACTGTCCAGGGTTTTATTTTGGAATAGATACGATATTCAAAAAGAAGTAATGTATCTTTATATGCTATAGGTATGAAAATGTCCACAGAGTACTTAAGATCAAAAAATAGAAAAAAAATCATACTTAATTCTAAAACTTCAGTTAAACTTCCTAGGTAAAAATTTTTTTTAAAAAAACATAACCACTGCTAAGTATCTCAAACTGCACAAAATGCCAAAGTTACTAGGATTATCTATGTACATACTTTATCTTGTAAAAAAAAAAGTATAAATTTAAGTATGGGCAATCAATATTAGTTTAGTCAGTTAGCTCCTGATAACTATACAGGCATTAATCAACTGTGGATTGGCCCCAGTACCTGGAGACGCCTCCCGCTTGAAGTTTCCTCTCTCCACAGCTCAAGTCCAGACATCTCTGTCCCCCAGGCCACTGGCATTCCTGGGAGGCATCAAAGGGGGACAGAGAGCATCAGCTAATGTCACCCTGGTTCTGTTACCTATGTTAAGATCTTCCATGTTATAAGAAATAAGGGAGAGGTGGCCAGGTAATAAGCCAAGAAAAAGTAAGTTTTATTTGATATCATTATTAAGGCCTAAAAATGATGACATAGCATAAATATTTCACATCATGATGTAATAGGAAAAAAGTACCCCAGAAAAAATATTAATATATCTACTAGAAAATAATATTATAAAATGTTTTAAATTGGGTTATTTTCTTCAAAGATATGTCTACCTGCCACTTGCCCCTGCACACCCTAACATTCCCACCCTAGTGTAGGAGTAATTACGGTCCCAGGAGAAAGAAAATTAGGAACACCAGTTAACTTACTGCTATACCACTTGGACATGGGAAAAATTCATGCCTGCCATGCATCCCACTTATCTGTGAATGGGTGCCTGCCTTTTGCCATGTCACTCAGTGTCTGTTTCCATTGCACAACCCTACCTTGCATCTCAGGCCCAGCAGAGACTACATCCCAGGCCATCCCAGGCCTGCCTTGATCTTCTACATAAACATTAACTCACATATAAACATCATCAAAACAACATTAAAAAAAGAGGATTAATTCCAAACCTAGTAAGAACCCTGGCTGGCTCTCAGTCCGTGGAGTGTGCAACTTTTGATCTTGGGGTTATAGGTTTGGGACCCACACTGAGTGCAGAGATTACTTAAAAATAAAATCTTACTTACTTACTTATTTTTAATTTTTTAAAGTAGGCTCCACATCCAGCATGGAGCCCAGTGCGGGGCTTGAACTCACAACCCTGAGATGAAGACCTGAGCTGAGATCAAGACTTGGATGCTTAAGCCACCCAGGTGCCCCAAAAATAAAATATTTTTTATTGTTATGTTAATCACCATACATTACATCATTAGTTTTTGATGTAGTGTTCCATGATTCATTGTTTGTGTATAACACCCAGTGCTCCATGCAGAATGTGCCCTCTTTAATACCCATCACCAAGCTAACTCATCCCCCACACACCAAAATAAAATATTTTTTAAAAAATTATGTCTTCAAAGATTAGACAATAACACTCATTACAAATTGAAAATGGAAACTGTTTACAGGCAAAAAGACAAGTCTACATTTTTCAACTGGTTATGTATCATGTAATCTTTAAAAACTGGCTGGAAAATATTTAAGATATATTAAATATAATCTCTTTTAAAAGGCTTTTTAATATGAAAAGTAAAGCAATGACACCCCAGTAGCAGTGAGTACACCTAACACCGAGATGCTGATTGCGAAATACCATTCTGCAATAAAAAGAATCAGGGCTGGGACAGGAGAAATACAAGATGAGCCTGGAGCATCTTGTGGTGCCAGAAAGGAAAAGTTCAAAAAAAGGAGGGGGGCATGATTAAAGGACAAAGGAGCCAACCTAAAAAGGTACCAATGCTCAAAGCTGGAATGATTTGATTAACAAAACAAATAATGAGAGTACTACATTATAACCCAAATAATAGGATAAGTATCCCTGAGTCCATACTGATAAGGATAAATGGATGGATGGATGAGAGAGGAGGGACAACTCTTCCTCATAAAAGAATTCCAACTAATAAATATAGGAGTAAGGAAAATAAAAAACCACTACTAGAACACCAGAATAATAATTGCTGCAGGTAAGATCCACTTACGGACACCAAATTAGCAGGCAAAGTTTAGAAAACAAGATACTGCCCAGTTTCAATCTCTAACAAAACAAACACTTATTAATTACTAAGAGAAAAACAGTAACTTTATAGTGGATAAACATGGCAGACCTCATCTCAACCAAATGATCAAGGTTAAAATCGCCAATAATGAGATTTTAATTTTAACATCCTGTACTTCTTGATATGATGTCCTGAGAAGGGCACATCATATGCGGGGTATTCTTTTTTTTTTTATTGAAGATTTCATTTATTTATTTATTTGACAGAGAGAGACACAGTGAGAGAGGGAACACAAGCAGGACGAGAGGGAGAAGCAGGCTTCCTGCTGAGCAGGGAGCCCAATATGGGGCTTGATCCCAGGACCCTGGGATCATGACCTGAGCGGAAGGTAGACACTTAACAACTGAGACACCCAAGTGCCCCCATATGTGGGGTATTCTTCCCAGTAATTCATAACCTCAGACTAATCATGACAACATACCAGAAAAAACAAAATTGAAAGATGTACTACAAAACATATGAACAGTATTCCCAAGTATCAAGGTCATGAGAGACAAGGAAAGATTGAGGAACTCCACAGATAGGAGACTATGGAGATATGATACCTATATGCAATGTAGAAAACTGGATTGGATCTTGAAACAGATAAAGCACATTAGTAGAAAAACTGGTGAATCCCAATAAACTCTGTTGTTTAGCAAATTGTATCATGCCAATGTTAAGTTTTTAGTCTTGATTATTGTACTATGTTTATGTAAAATGTTAACTTCAGAGAAAGCTAAATGAATTACTTATATAACTCTATGTAAGCCAAAAATTATGTCAAAATAAGGTTTAAAAAAAGTAACACCTCTACTTCACATCATATATAAAAAGTAACCCAAAGTGGATTAAAGACCTAAATGTGAGAGTTAAAACTACAAATGTCTTAGAAGAAAACACAGGAATAAATCTTTATGGCTGTGGATTAGCCAATGGTTTCTTAGACATAATAAAAGCACAAGCAACCAAAGAAAACATAAATTGGACTTCATCAAAATTTAAAACATTTGTGTTTCAAAGAACACTACCAAGAAAGTGAAGACAACCCACAGAATGGAAGGAACTATTTGCTAATCATGTATCTGATAAGGGTCTAATACACAGAATATATAAAGAATTCTTATAATTCAATAAAAAAGTCAAATAACCCAATTTTTAAATGGGTAAAGAATCCAATTAGACATTTCTCCAAAAAAGATATACAAAAGGTCAATAAGCATGTGAAAAGCCACTTGACACCATTAGTCATTAGGGAAAATGCAAATAAAATTATAAGATACCATCTCACATCCACTAGGATGGCTGTAATCAAAAAGACAAGAGCAAGTGCTGACAAGATATGGAGAAATGAGAACCCTCATACATTACTAAGGGAAATGTGAAAATACAGCCACCCTGGAAAACAGTTTAGCAGTTTCTCAAAAAAGTAAACATAGTTACCTTATTACATAGCAATTTCACTCCAAGACAAGTGAAAACATATGTTCACACAAAAACTTATAAATGAATGTTCATAGCAGCATTATTCATAATATCCAAAAAGTATATTTGGATATATATTCATAATATCCAAAATTTTCATCAAATGATGAATGGATAAACAAAATGTTATATTTCCATTTAATGATATAAAATTCAGTGATAAAAAGGAATAAAGTACTGATATATACTACAACATGGATGAACCCTGAAAATATTATACTAAGTGAAAGAAGCCAGACAAAAAATTGCCACAGGTTGTATGATTCCATTCATATGAAATGTATAGAATAGGAGAATCCACAGAGAAAGTAATTAGTGGTTGCCAGGGTCTGGGGGTAAGGGGCGATGGCTCATGACTGAAAGAGGACATAAGGGGAAATTTCTGCGGCAGTGATACTATTCTGTTTCGTGATCTCTAGGGTAGTGAAATGGTATGCTCAACTTTATGAAAATTCATCAAACTCAGGATTTGTAAGCTTTCCTACGTGTATGTTATACTGCAATAATAATGTTTACAAAGTGGGGAAAAAATGGCCTAACCATCACAATACCAACACAGACTGGGCCTCAGTCTAAGATTCCAGTTCACTCAAGATCTAAACTAAATTATGCTACTGGAAAATGTAATCAGTTTGAACATGGAATGGACCATGAAGCATTTCTCTCTAATAAGAGTGAAGTTTAGATACAATTGTCCATGTTTCACATCATTCATCATAGTAAATACAGAAAACATAAAGTATTTGTGAACGGACTAACTGGAGAGGAGAACATTCCAGATTTCTCCACATTGGGATTATATAAATAGAACCGGAGATCAGTAGCACTGAAGAAGCTCTTGTAGAACCTGGGAGCCAAAGCTCAGATCACTGAAGTTTAACTCTCAAACCACAGAACTACGTCAAGCTAATATGAAGTGCTCCAAGTTCACAAGGAAATTTAAAGGCCATTATTAGCACCTGCAAACACTCCTATTATAACCCTCATTGTTTAATGGCCTACCATCCATGCCAGACTGGAAGCTCAATGAAGGGAGGATTCATCAAGGCTTCACCTCCGGAACACAAGAGTGTCTGGATATGGTAGTTGCCCAATAAATATCTGCTGAATTGATAGCTCAATGAGACAGTCTAGCAACATACAGTTACACAAAACACCCATTTTGATTAAAACAGTAAACTTGCTAAGGATCAAATACTGGGGTTATGGAGCACCCAGTTTAAGAGGGAAAGAAACAACCCTTCACACAACTGCCTTCACCCTTCTCAAAAAAAAACAAACAGAAACTTTGCTAAGATAAAGAAAACTGTAGTGACTACCTCAGGCTCCACCCCGCTAGGGGATAAAGAGGAATAGACAAAAAGTGGAAGAGAAAAAGAAAGGGGAGGGACACCTGGGTGGTTGTTAAACGTTTGCTTTCAGCTCAGGTCAGGATCCCAGGGTCCTGGGATCGAGCCCCGCATCGGGCTCCCTGCTCCGCGGGAAGCCTGTTTCTCCCTCTCCCACTCCCCCTGCTTGTGTTCCCTCTTCTGCTGTGTCTCTCTCTGCCAAATAAATAAAAAATAAAATCTTTAAAAAAAAAAAAGTCAGGGGCGCCTGGGTGGCTCAGTTGGTTAAGCGTCTGCCTTCAGCTCAGGTCATGATCCCAGGGTCCTGGGATCGAGCCCCGTATCGGGCTCCCTGCTCCGCGGGAGGCCTGCTTCTCCCTCTCCCACTCCCCCTGCTTGTGTTCCCTCTCTCGCTGTGTCTCTCTGTCAAACAAATAAATAAAAATCTAAAAAAAAAAAGAAAAGAAAAAGGGAGTCAATTCTCCTAACTGCTCTTCAAAAAATGGCACAGAAGTTTGCCTTCACCCCACAGCAGAGCTGTATCTTCAATTTGTTTGTTTGTTTTTAAAGTGTGGGGCACCTGGGTGGCTCAATCAGTTAAGCATCTGCCTTCGGCTCAGGTCATGATCTTGGAGTCCTTGGATCAAGCCCCCCGTCTGGCTCTCTGCTCAGCGGGGAGTCTGCTTCTCCCTCTCCATGTTCTCTCCCTCTCAAATAAATAAAAATAAATAATAATAAATAAATAAGTGGGGGGGCTGAGATCAGTAATCCAAATGAAATCATGACTCACAATATATTAATGATAAACTGTCCTGCTTTTTATAGATTTAATTAGGCTGAAATTATTTTCAGCAAGACGTGGAATACAATCTATATGTACATACAAATACGCTATGTCATAGATTATCAGCAAATGAAACCTAATAAACTTGATTTCCAGGAACTGCTTTATTTTTAAGGTTTTTTTTATTTTTTATTTTTTTTATTTTTTTAGTAATCTCTACACCCAACATGGGGCTCAAACTCACAACCCCAAGATCAAAAGTTGCATGCTATTGTGACTGAGCCAGCCAGTTGTCCCCCTTGAAGTGCTTTAAATACTTGTGATTCACATCCAAAACTGTGGGCTTTTTTTTTTTTTAATCAATTTAAGGCAAAATAATAGGAGCAAGAAAATAGCCAAGAACAGTCCTACACTGATGACTGAATGTGCAAGGACACTATAATAAGGGACCAACATTTGGGCATGAATTAATTCTTACGCGCATTCTCTCTCTTAGTACTCCAACAACACTCTCAGGATATTATTTTTCCACTTTATAGTTGAGGGAAATGAGACTCAGAAAATTGAAGAAACTGGCCAAAAATCAGACAACTAGCAGATGTTCAAAACCCCACAGCTTGTGCTCTTTTCACTAGAGGGAGAGGGACAAGTAGACTCTACACTGAGTGTGGGCCAGACTTGGAACTCCATTCCACCACCCTGAGATAAAGACCTGTGTCGAAATCAAGAGTTAGATGCTTAACCGACTGAGCCACCCAGACGCCCTCCCCTTTTTAAAAAAAAATTATTTAAAAAAATTTTTAAAAAGTTTTTGTTTATTTTTGTTTATTTTTTTTGAGAAGGGAAGGCAGTTATGTGAAGGGTTGTTTCTTTCCCTCTTAAACTGGGTGCTCCAAAACCTCAATTTTGGACTGAAATTGTCCAAAGAGTTGATAGGTAAAGCCTTCAAGGGTGAAAAGCTACTAACGATGCCTCAATTCTTATAAAATCAAGGACTAGAGGGGCGCCTGGGTGGCTCAGTTGGTTAAGCGACTGCCTTCGGCTCGGGTCATGATCCTGGAGTCCCGGGATCGAGTCCCACATCGGGCTCCCTGCTCAGCAGGGAGTCGGCTTCTCCCTCTGACCCTCTTCCCTCTCGTGCTCTCTATCTCTCATTCTCTCTCTCAAATAAATAAATAAAATCTAAAAAAAAAAAATCAAGGACTAGAGAGGTTCAGGAGATGACCTCAAATTACAGAAATGTCAACTTCCTATGACATTCTATAAGTTCATGTGATTTTTTTCTTAGTTTTAGAGCAGTGTTATTAATTATATAATCTTTTTTTTTTTTTTTTTTAGTTTCAGAGGTAGAATTTAGTGATTCATCAGTCACATACAACATTCAGTACTCATTACTTCCAGTGCCCTCCTTAATGCCCATCAACAGTACATTAAAAAGATTATTCACGACCAAGTGGGATTTATCCTGGGCTGCAAATCAATCAGTGTGACACACCACACTAATAAAAGACAAGAACCAGATGATCCTCTCAATAGATGTAGAAAAAGCATTTGACAAAATATAGCATCCTTTCTTGATAAAAGCTCTCCACCGTGCAGTTCATGTGATTTAAAGGCTCTCAAAAATTCCTCTTTCATTCTCTCTCAAATAAATAAACAAATCTTTAAAAAAAAAAGAGGGGGAGGCGTTTGGGTGGCTCAGTCAGTTAAGCGTCCAACTCTGATTTTGGCTCAGGTCATTATCTCAGGATGTGGGATGGAGCCCCAAATCAGGCTTCACACTCAGCAGAGTCCACTTGTCCCTCTCCCTCTTCTCCTTCCCTCTTTCCAACCTCCCCTCCTCAAATAAATAAACAAAATAAGTAAGTAAGTCTTTAAAGGCTCTCAGAAATTCAAAACATTTCTAAGATGTGTGTACTGGTAGCAAATAACTCTACACTGTAAAGAAAAAAGAAAAACCACTAAATATCCAAATTAAGAAAAATGGTTAAATAATGTTCCATAAAACTGTACTTATGAAGAGTCTTTAATGATCTGGCAAATTGTTTATGAGAATGTTTATCAATAAAAGCAGACTCTGGGGATGCCTGGGTGGCTCAGTTGAATAAGTGTCTGCCTTTGGCTCAGATCATGATCCCAGGAACCTAGGATAGAGTCCCACATCCGGCTCCTTGCTCAGTGGAAGCCTGCTTCTCCCTCTGCCTGCTGCTCTCCCTGCTTGTGCTCTCTTCCTCTCTCTCTGACAAGTAAATAATTTTTTTTTTTAAAGCAGACTCTGATAGTAGACCTGTTTGGGGGACTGCTGCCTAGCCCATGCTTTGCAAGTGTCCCCTCCTTTTACAAGTGGCCACTACTGTCCTGAAACGCTGTCTCCTGACACAGATGACTGAACAAAAGGGAGCACCTGACCCATGCTGAGCCAATCAGATACTCCAGTATTTGAATTAAGCTTCAGCCTGGTTCCAGAATACAAAAGTAGAGTTTGGCTAAAATCAGTGTCACAGTAATCCAAAGTCAAGAGAAATTGGGGAGCAGAAACTGAGACCCTTGCAGAAGAAGCCAGCCTCAGCACAGAGAATAGAACAGGCTTGCAGAGAAAAGCGGAGACAAAAGACCACACAGCTCCTGAGAAACAAAGGCAAAAAGCCTGAGGCTTTCCAAATCCCATGAGGTTCATTCCAGCTTCCTGCAACTGGGTTCCAAGAGACTCCTTACAATCAATCTTTTCTCTTAAATTTGAGAGCGTTTCTGTTCCTAACAATCAAATTAATTGACAGATATGAAATTATGTAAAAAAGAAAAAGCATTAATGAAAATGTCAACTATTAATAGCACTTGTTTCTTAGCATAATTATGAGTGATGTTTTCTAATGTTTATAATTTTCTTTCTTGCCAAGTTTTCAACAATGAGCATATTATTACTCAATCAGGGAAAAAAAGTTGAATAAATGAGGCAATTCTGGATTCAGATAATTAAGGCTTTACTATATAATCAGGTAATTTTAGAGCTGGAAATGACTTAAGAGTATATAAAATCCAGAGGATGTGAAACTTTGTTCCAGAGGACACATGGAACCTGTGGTGATGCTCTAGGGCCACTTTGTGGGAAAAGGAAGAAGCTGAGTACACCTCCTATAGTCAACACCTTTTATATTTTCTTTCCAACTTAAAAGATACCCTTCATTGTCCCCTTTACCAAGGACAGGGCCTAACAGACATTTTATGAAAAACGGGCCACTCCCCTAACCACAAAGGTCTTCATCTGATTGTTTGCCCCAAACCAGGCCTGAGTACCTTCCTCTGGTGTCTCCCCTCATTGAAGCGACTGAAAAGGGCAATTTCACCATAAAGATTATAGAAGCTAAGGAAATAAGTTGCAGGGAGCATGAAGCATGAACAAAATCCCATGAGACAAGAGCATAAGCAAGAGACTTCCAAGTTATGGGCTCTAGCCATTTTATGAAGCCCCAATAGGTTTGTTCCTTGAGTATCTTGAAAAATCTATTGCCTTAACAGCAAGTTTCCTTTTCTGCTTGAGCTATAGCTTAGTTTCTGTTGTCTGCAACCCAATATACACACACAGACCCCATCTCAACCAGGTTAGCCATTGAGGTCCCATATTAGATTTTTATTTACACAGGGAAAAAAGTTCCCCTGCTTTAAAAGAAAAAAAAGTATTGCTTCTACTAGCACAACTTCATTTTACTGGTGAGAAAATTAAGGTTCAAAGGCCTTGTCTTTACAAAGCAAGTTAAGGATTCTCTCCACTGAAAATGAAAAAGGGAATTTCAATACTTCCCAGATAGACTTACATAGGTCTTACTGAGTCACAGATACAGTTCCAAATATTTCACCAACATTAATTTATCTAATTCTCAAGCAATGTCCTGATGCAGGTACTGTTACAGAGGGAGTGTGAGCCAAGCATAGTAATATGCTCAAAGTCACAGACTCAAATCTAGGCAGTCCAGCTCTGGAGTCTCAGTTCTTGACTGATATGCTATACTGTCTCTTTGTTAAGGATTTAAGCTTAAAATTAACCAAGTGGTACTGTTTATGCATTTGTTTAAAATGTGCAAATGGTACTTTGTCACAACAGATTCTTACATCTCTTTCAATCCTAAAATTCAAAGATGTGATGTCACAGGTGGTTTCTAGGATGTTATAGTCCAAATTTAGTTTTTACCTATTCTTCAATTAATTTCCCTTTGAGTCTCCATGGTTGTGCATTATAGGAATTGGGGCTAGAGCTACTTTATGGCTACTTCTCCAACACAAGTCTACGTTCACATTCTTGTCCCATTACAGCCACCCCACCTGTCCATTTTTGGCCTAGATAGGGCCATAATACAAAAGTGAAATATATTTTCCAACTATTTCATTATATTCATTACTAATTTGTGTTCCTTTTTCTTCTTTTAAAAGTGGCAAGGTACAATATTCTATATTTCTCACAAAAATGAAACAAAATTGTGTTGCAACCCATTTAATGTGTTTATCTTTCTTTGGATTCTTTATTAAGGAATCTTCCCTAACCTCATCCTATGCCTTCTAAAATCAGTGATTCTTAACCTGGGAACAGTGGAAGAGAAGATCCACAGATGACCCCCAGATAGTCCAGAGAAGTATATACACAATTTTGTATTAGCAAGCATTTTTGTAATGGAGTTCATATTTTTTAAAAGATCCAGGATGCAAAAAAAAGTCAAGAACTACTGACCTAAACTGTTCAGTAGCATATCCCATGGGAAATGAAATTCAAATTAAGTCCTTTAATGATTCACCTTTTTGTAGCATCTCAATTATGCTAAATATTGTTTATTTGGTCAGAAGAACATCCTTATAAATTATGTCCCAAATGATGAGGGTCTACAAGAATCTTCTTCAGTTACTTTAAAATACAATCAACAACGCACTCCTAAGTTTATGGTTAAATTGTATTTTACTACATATATAATTTCAGGTTAACATGTCAATGTAAAAGATAGATGACTTATAAATCTCTTAATTCAAAGTCTTTGGAAATGTTGTTTGCCTCAATAAGATAAAGAATTGTTCATGTATTCATTCATTCATTCTATCAAGTAGGTATGGAATACCACTATGTACCAGGCATGTCATTTGGCCCTATCTGCTTCTGTGATTTATTCTTGGTTCCCCTCTAAATTGTAGTCTAAATCTACAAATACAGGTTAAAGCATTTCGTTCATATTTGTATGCCCAGCAACCAGCATAATGCCTAGATCTTAGTGGAAACTTAATGTGTATTGCACTGCATAATGATAAAACAGAGAAGACAGGTTGAATACAAAAGCAGTAGCTTCGCTTTAAGAAAAACCTCCCTGGCCTATTTTCATAGCTAACTCATGCCACTAAAGTCTGAATGAGGTGGTTCATTAAAATCTGTCATCATCACAAAAATAAACAGACAAAAATTTTCTAAACATATCTCCTTCTAATAAGGTTTTCCTTGGATATAATGACAAGCCATGTCTCATGCTACAAAAGAGACCCTAAACAATGTCAAGAATAAATAACATTCAAAGGCCTTTCAATAAGGCACCCTACCCTAAAGATGTAAAACTTGAATGATTCACAAGCAAGATGAACTATGAAACTATGTTCATCTTGATAACGGCTTTCAGGCCAACTGTTTCAGAAGCAACATCAAGGAATAATAGAAATGATTAAAAAAAAGAAATACTAGAAATGAGGAACAAAAGGGGGAAATGGAGAAAATCATGCTGAGATAAGCATTTCGGCTCAGGCTGAGTGGAATGCTCTCAGAATTACTGGAAATGGCCAAAACGGTCTCGGAGTCTAAAAAGTTGGTTGTGTGAGGTTTGGCTATTATAGTTCACCATATGTCAGGGGCATTATTCGCGTCTTCAACAAGTCCCCAACATCCCGCCTGCAGCCTTCTTCGGGTGCCGCTAACCATTTTAGTTACTCCTATGACACAGGGTTAAAAACAAAAACAAACAGAAACCAACCTCAACAAGTATTTAGGAACGGCCTAGAGATTACTTTTCACCCCTAGCCGCAGCCCACGATCCTCCCACGGGAACTGCCAATGGACCCCAGCCCGGCCGGACAGGCGGAGGGGCGGCCGGCCACGCCCGGATGCGCGGCAGCCGGGGTCCGGGCTCGCCGGGCCGCGGGCCACACGCTCTGCTGGGGCCGCCCAGGCAAGGGAACTCGGACCAGGCGCCAGGGGTAATGTGCGGCCGGGCCTCACCTCCACGGCTTGGCCCAGCTCCAGGTCGAAGCCCACCACACACACGCAGTGCAGCCAGGCCGAGAAGCCGTCCCAGCGCAGCAGGCCCCGGCCGCGGCCCTCATCCTCTTCGTCGTCCTCCGGCGTGCCTCCCGCCGCCACCACCACGGCCGGTGCCCCGCGCTCCTCGGCCGCCGCCACCGCCTCGTCCAACGGCCCGCGGGAGCCGGGCCCCGAGGCTGCCAGGCCCCGCAGAGCCATCCGCCGCCCCCTTGCTGTTTGCACCGCCTCCACTGCAGACCGCGCAGCAGAGCGCGCCCGGCTCCGCGCAGGCGCAGCCGCCGCTGCCGCAGCCGCAGCCGCCGGGGACGGACTCGGTCGGGGCGGGGCCAGGGCCGGGGCGGGGCCGTGGGCCACGTGACCTTGGGAGCCCGGCTCTGCGCTGGTACACCCTTGGCCCCGCGCAGACGTGGGGTCATCTTACTGGCTCTTGACTGGGATTGTGAAACCCGCCCTGGCATCCTTGTTTTAAAGCTCTTCAAGAATGGTTTATGAATCCTGATACCCTTCTTCGCAGTGCAACGACCAGGGGAGGAATTATTTTTGGAATGACACGTTCATAATTATAAGGTATTATTAAATTATTACCCATAGTGGTAACCGTGGTTAACATTTCCTGAATACTTACTCTGTATCAGTTGATGTGCAAGCAAGTACTTTACAAATATTTACTCTGTTGACTCTTCGCATCATGACCAGTAGGTAGACTTCATTATTTCTTTTTTACAGATAAGGAAATTGAGATTCTGAGAGGTTACATGACTAGCCCAACAAGTACTACAGCTTTGATGACGCCTTTCAGTTCACTCTCTCCGTCTGCTGATTCAGAGATCTGTGCCTTCACTTAGCTGTTCCCTCTCCACGAAGGTCCCACCCACCTTTCTGGGCCTGGTTGCCTGTGACTCATTGGACACTCACAACATCTGCAGTGCATTCTGAAATACCAGGTTGGCCTCCATAGCAACCTGTAGATCAGTCTCTCTTAGCAAGGGCCTAGTCTCAGGCAGCTTTGTGGTTGTGGTTGGTGTTTAGATTTTTTTTTTTTAAGATTTTATTTATTTATTTGTCAGAGAAAGAGGGCGCAAGCACAAGCAGGGGGAGCGGCAGGCAGAGGGAGAAGCAGGTTCCCTGCCAAGCAAGAAGCCTGATGCAGAACTCCATCCCAGGACCCTGGGATCATGACCTGAGCCGAAGGCAGATGCTTAACCGACTGAGCCACCCAGGCATCCCTAGATTTTATGTTTAAGTAATTTCTACATCCAGCTGGAACTTACAACCCCAAGATCAAGAGTTGCGCGCTCAAAAAAAAAACAAAACAAAAAAAAAACGGGACATTAAGAGTTGCGCGCTCTACCAACTGAACCAGCCAGGCGCCCCAAGAAGCTTTGTATTCTCAGAGATCAGCACAGTGCTGAGCACCCAGGAGGCACTTGGTCTATTGAATTATTACTGATTATTGGTCCAGCGTGATACTACTGATTAGGATTTTATTAAACATCTACCATGCAGAGTATAAACAGCACAATAAAAGTAGATAGGAAACACACAAGAATACCCCAACAGAAAAATGAGTAAAAGACAATGGATAATAACTCACAATAAACAATTTTTTAAGAAAATCACAGTTTTCATGCTTTTATACACATTATCTCATCTAGTCCTCCTAGCAACCCAAAAAGGCAGATCTCATTATTCCCCTTTTTACAGGTAAAGATTCTGAGGCTCCATGAGATGATGATGATGCACAACCAATAGGTGGCCTAACGGATTTAAACCCAGATCTCTCTGAGTCAGCCTAAGCTCCTAAGCATTTTGCTGCAGTACCCAGTCAGATTTACCCCACTTGACAAACATTGTTCTGTATATATCATTAAGATTTTTATTTGGAGGGGCGCCTGGGTGGCTCAGTCATTGGGCATCTGCTTTGGCTTAGGTCATGATTTCCAGGTCCTGGGATCGAGCCCCGCATCGGGCTCCCTGCTCCGCGGGGAGCCTGCTTCTCCCTCTCCCGCTCCCCCTGCTTGTGTTCCCTCTCTCACTGTGTCTCTCTCTGTCAAATAAATAAATAAAATCTTAAAAAAAAAAAAGATTTTTATTTGGAGTGTTAACATCAGTATTTCAAGGAAAGGGTCAAGTATCATCAGACATCAACAGTGATGTTTGCTAGAGCCTATTTTTAGTACATACGTTGAACTAGGAACAGCATTAAAGTTAAAAGCCAAGTCTGTGGCCAAAGCAATCTGCCCTCCTACTCTAGAGAACCACTGTAGTTAAAAGAGAAAAACAAGGTTCTGCATTTAAGTTAGTCTTTAAACCTATTATTAGGAAAGAACAGTAGCTTTTATTATTAAAAACAAAATTAGGGCACCTGGGTGGCTCAGTCCGTTAAGCGTCTGCCTTCAGCTCAGGTCATGATCCCAGGGTCTTGGGATCAAGTCCCACGTCAGGCTTCCTGCTCAGCTGGGAGTCTGCTTCTCCCTCTCCCTCTACCCCTCCCCACTGCTCGTGCTCTCTCTCTCTCACACACACTCTCTCTCAAATGAATAAATAAAATCTTAAAAAAAAAACAATTAAAAAGAGCACTGGACTAGCAGTCAGAAGTGCCAGGTCCACCCATAATCATGGTAGGCAAGCTGCTCTAAGACTCAGTTTCTGCATTGATGAAATAGGAATGATCATTCCCAGCCTACTCATCTCACTGATTGTGGGGAAGAGCCAAGCTATCTCAATGCACGCATTTTATGGGTGCTACCTCATATAATAATTAATAAGCTTTAAACACTACTTGTTCCACAGGGCTGGCTCTTTGACATGTGGATACAGACTGCCATTCCTTGAAATGCTGTTGCATAATTTGAATTAAGAGTAATCTTGTGGGGCGCCTGGGTGGCTCAGGTAGTTGAGAGTCTGCCTTCAGCTTGAGTCATGATCTCCAGGTCCTGGGATCGAGCCCCTTGTCGGTCTCCCTGCTCAGCGGGAAGTCTGCTTCTCCCTCTCCCTCTGCCTGTCTCCTGCTTGTGCTCTCTCTGTCTCTGTCTCTCTCAAATGAATAAATAAAATCTTTAAAAAAAAAGTAATCTTGCAAAATGTAACAACATATTAAAATGAAAACAACATGTTAAGAGGACTGTAAGTTTGATGAGAAAGATAGCACACCAGGGCTCTAAAACATCTTAAAGGTGGAAAAAAAAATTATTTGGTTTGCTTTGGAAAAAACTAGCAAACATCACTAAAATCCTCAAAATCCACAACCACTAGGAGAACAAAAATTGCCTTTTGCTTTTTGTTTCTTTTCATCCTCAAAACTTTCATATTTGACCTTTGCATCATCAATTTTAACCTAGTTGCTATGGTTAATACTTACATGGGGATAAGGGGAAAAGTGCTAATACTTCCTTCTTACGATTCTGCACTAGAACCTTTGATTCTGAAAGGATCTTGGATCAGGTCATCTCTCCAAACTTCCCATCCTATTCATGAATCTTCTGATGTTTGGTTAGCCAGCTGCCATTCTAACACCCCTTATTAAGATAAAGTCACTACCTTGCAAAGCTGCTAGTTTCTGGATGTTCAAAAGGGCTAGGAAATTCTTCCTTTTATGGCGACAAGATCGATCAGCCACTTTGTAATGTATATTCCTTGGTCTAAGTTGTGCTGGCTGAGATTACAAAGAAGGGTCCAACTCTTGTACGTGATAGCCCTCCCAATTATTGAAAATGGTTATCCCACATCCACATGCCTTCTAGTTTCCAGGGCAAACTCCCCCAGTTCCTCCTACTATTCCTCAAAGGATGTAGTTTGTAGGCCATTCATCATCCTGTTGCCCAACTGGGGCATACTCCAACTTGTCGACATCACTCTTAAAATGCAGTGCCCAGGAGGAAACACCATCCTCCAGGTGTGATCTGACCACCGCAAAGTGTACTATGGGACTATTACCTTACTTGTCCCAGCCGCCAGCCTTCTATTAATGCTGGTTCAGATCACATTTGCTTCTTTTGGCAGGCAGGTCACATCACTGGCTCATGTTGCATTCACTGTCAACTAAAGCCCTGGGTCTTTTTTCATATGAGGAGTACTTAAGTCAGGGCAGGCTGCTTTAGCCAAGAGTATGACTGGATTCATGGCTCTGCTGCTCTTCTAATATTACCAGCAACACTGAGCACAGGATTAAAAACGTTCCAAACTTCTCTATTCACCCCAACCAAAATCTTGGCATTTCAGCAATTTTTATAGTTTAAAAAAAAAAGAAGGGGTGCCTGGGTGGCTTAGTCGGTTAAGCGTCTGACTCTTGATTTCAGCTCAGGTCATGATCTCAGGGTTGTGAGATTGAGCCTGCATAAGATTCTCTCCCTCCCTTTCCTTCTGCCCCTTCCCACTCCCTCTCCGAACGAGGAGGAGGAGGAGGAGAAGAAGAAAAAGGAAAGGGTGAGCTTCTTTAGATAATGGTGTGAATTGCAATGCCAGATATCTGGACTTAATTTTACCGAAAGGGAAAGAGTCCAAGTGCCCTACATATCCATCTACGTAGGCAACCAGAGGACTTCCCTCTTACTTTTGAGTTAAATGCTGCTGCAGCTGCTAGAGCATAAATACACTTGTGGTGGCAAGAAAATATACAGAGAAGTACACAGAGGATAAGTGCCAGTGTGTTATCAACAGAGACTGAGGTTTACCGCCACACACCTCTAAGAGGCAAAATGCCTAACTACATATTTAGAAGAGAGAATCCAGGCAAAGAAGACAATAAAATACACTGTTGGGTGCTTTCTAAGTAGTGTTGGTGAAAGCTTAAAAAAAGACTGTGAAGAGCTTTGGGTTTTGTCTTTACCTTCCCAGTATCTCCATGACGCCTGGTACATGAGAGGCACTCAGTAAATATTTACTGAATGGATGAATATACTTTAAAAATCTCTAATTGCTGATCTCCTATTTTATAGAATTTTCCTTTCGTGGTCAGTATGAACACATGAGAAGTTAATAAAAAATGTTTCTTAAGTGTAGTTCACTCTAGCTTATGAGAAATAAAGATAGTAACACTTTGCTTATTTGAAGATTTACTTTCCAACTGCCTGACCCAGTTTGTACTAGGAGACAGGTTTAGTAAGCCCAACTAGCAGTCAACATGCAAGACAGAAAAGGTAACCCGTCAAGTTCATGCTCTTTAATCAGAGGTGTGAGACCTTCACTCACAAATTATTTTGTCTAAATTCACACAAAATTCTAACAGGTGTGCTTGCCTAGCTTCCCAGAGTAAGCAGCAAATAAAAAAAGTGAGGACGCTTGGGGCTGAGCATGAAAAGAGCAGAAAACAAAAGGCTTTTAGGTTAATAGAATGGAAGGAAAAGGAAAAAAGGAATCAGAAAACAAAAGAGTTTGGAAGAATACACAGTAAACTATTAACAGTGGTTGCCTCATGGGGAATAGGAATTGTGGGAAATATAAGCGCTGGTAAATAGAAATAGGGAACTTTGCTTTCTATCTTATACAACTCCATTTTTTTAGTTAGAGAGGGCATACGTTGCTTTTGTAACTAAACATTAAGAGACAATAAGAGTGTAATAGAGCTGCTTATAAAAGTGAAAAATTGGAAATCACCTAACTGTCCAACAATAGGGGATTGGCTGAAAAATATCATATATCCACACAATAGACTAATATATAGTCATTTAAAATGTTATAGAAGAATATTGTATAGCAGAAAAATGTTCAACATGTATATTTTAAGTAGAAAAAAGTAGGTCACAAAATGAAATACAGTGAATGATCCTATTTTAATGGACTTATATGCAATAAAAAAGAAAAAAGACACTAGAGTTGATACAAAATATCCGGACATAGGAGAAATATTCTGCTTGGAATTAAACATTTCTTTTTCTTCATCTGTGTAATATCTAATATCTCTATAACTGAAAGCTTTTTTTATAGGTATAATGAGAAATCAGCTAAAACAGAAGGGAAAGAAATTACAATGGTTTCACTAATATCTTTGTGGTAGAAACTGCTATGCCACTATGATGATTAATTGTATGTGTCAACTTGACTGGGCCACGGATGTCCAGATAGTTGATTAAATATTATTCTGGGTGTGTCTATGAGGGCGTTTCCAGATGAGATTAACATTTGAATTGGTAGACTTGGGTAAAGCAAAGTGCCCTCCCCAGTGTGGGTGGGCCTCATCCAATTCACTGGAGGCCTAGAGAGAACAACGAAGGCTGAGTAAGGAAGAATTTGCTCTCTGCCTGACTGTCTTTGAACTGGAGTATTGGTCTTCTCTTGCCTTCTGACTCAGACTGAAACTGCATCTTAAACCCTCAACTCTCCTGGTTTTCAGGTCTTTGGACTAGGAGAAAAACTATACCTTTGACTCTCCAGGGTCTCCAGCTTGCCACTGCACATCATGGGACTTCTCAGCCTACACAAGCACACAGGTCAATTCCATATAATAAATATATCTCCCCACCCACCCACTCAGGATATATCTCCATTCTATTGGCTCTGTTTCTCTGGAGACTAATACAGACTTTGGTACTGAGAGTGGAGTGCTACTATAACAAATAGCTAAAAATGTGGAATGGATAATGGGTTGAGGCTAGAGGAGTTTGGATGTGCAAAGAATATGGCTGTTAAGGGGAATGAGTCTTGTGAGGACTCACAAAGAAAAGAGGAGAGCTGGAGAAGAAGCTTCTGTCTTTTTAGAGAATATGTAAATAATCATCAAAAGAATGTTAATAAAATATGGATGGTAAAGGCCATTCCAGTGACATCTCAGAGGAAAATG
This sequence comes from Zalophus californianus, assembly GCF_009762305.2. Taxonomy (NCBI): domain Eukaryota; kingdom Metazoa; phylum Chordata; class Mammalia; order Carnivora; family Otariidae; genus Zalophus; species Zalophus californianus. Next base: position 25,761,346 of record NC_045595.1, read on the forward strand.
AGGAACATATTATGGTACAACAGAGGAAAGGTGATCCTTCTTAAAAAATGGCAAAAGAACTTGGCTGAACTATATTTTAGTGTTTTGTGGAAGGTAAAAGTTGCAAGATACTGAGGAGATTTCTAAGCAAAGTATTTAAAGGGCGGTTTGGATCCTCCTGATCCTGCTTATAGTAAAATGCAAGAGAGAAATGAATCAAAGGAATTGTTAAGCAAAAACTAACCAGAACTTAAAAGATTTGGAAAATTCTCAGCCTATTCATACTGGAAGAAAAAAAAAGATAAAGATTGTTCTGAAGAGAACACTAGCATGTGACCAAACAACAGTTTGATTAGTATGGATGTGAACCACAGACCTAATCAGTCACCCCAACACAAAGAGAAGGAAACCTATCAGACAGACTTCTTAGCTCCTACAGGGCTGGACTATAGAGCTCTGCAGGTGCGAACATGTGCTATTCTTTAAGACAAAGAGAATAACCACAAAGGTGATTCAGAGATCATTGGGGCTGCCTCCTCAGTTTCAGTGTGTGTGTGTTGGGGGAGGGGTGGGGGGGTGGTAGTGGCTATTGTTTCAGTTCAGCACACCAGATAACAGCCACCTGAAGCCTGGGGGCAGGGCCCCCCAGAGCTTAGGGAGTGCGACCCCCACCTGGCAAAACTGCAGAAGCAGAACTACCACCTCATTAGGTCTGAAAGCAGAGCATCCAACAAAAAGGATTATTCTCAAGCCTCAAGATTTTAATGTTATTTGCCTTCCTGGAGGTTTTAGAATTACTTGGATTCTGACACCCTTTTCTTTCTTCCAATTTCTCTCTTTTGGAATGGGAATGTCTATCCTATGCCTGCCCCACCATTGTATTTTGGAAGCACATAACTTACCTGGTTTTGTAGGTTCATAGCTAGAGAGGAATTATACATCAAGATGAATCATATCTCACCCACATCTGATTTAGATGATGTATTAATGCATCTTTGAAGTTTAGACTTTAGAATTGATGCCAAAATGAGTTAAGACTTCGGGGGCCATGAGGATTGAATGAATGGATTTTGAATTCAAGAACATGAATTTGGGGGGCCAAGGGTAGAGTATAAATGTCTGTGTCTCCCCAAAATTCATATGTTGAAGGTCTAACTACCAATGTAATGGTATTTGGAGCTAGAAGACAATTAGGTTTAGATGAGGTCATAGGGCCTCATGATGGGATAGTGTCCTTATAAGAAGAGACCAGAGCTCGCTCTCTGCTATGTGAGAACACAAGAAGGGGGTCATCTGCAAGCCATGAAGAGAGCCCTCACCAGGGAACTAAATCATTCAGCACCTTGATCTTGGACTTCCTAGCCTCCAGAACTGTGAGAAGTAAATATCTACTGTTTAAGCCACCCAGTCCATGATATTTTGTTATAGCAGCCCAAGCTGACTTACACAGCCACCCAGTATCCATTATCCCCCTATTCCTTAGGAATACAGTATAGTTTAATTTGAAGTAGCACTGAGCACAATTAAAATGCTGTTTTTCTCAGCCTCCATAGAAGATATATGTGACCATGTAATAGACAAAATGTATGTAAAAGTGTTGATTGGGGCATCTGGTTTTACTCTTTAAAAAGCACACAGAAGGGGTGCCTGGGTGGCTCAGTCATTAAGCTTCTGCCTTCGGCTCAGGTCATAATCCCAGAGTCCTGGGATCAAGCCCCACATTGGGCTCCCTGCTCAGCCAGGAGCCTGCTTCTCCTTCTCCCCATGCTTGTGTTCCCTTTCTAGCTCTCTCTCTCTCTGTGTCAAGTAAATAAATAAAATCTTAAAAAAAAAAAAACACACAGAAAAAAGTAAATAAACACACCAAGCATTTCTTGCCCTTTTGTACTCTTCTGTTTTCTCCTACTACCAACCTAGACATGAAGGTCAAAATTCCAGCAGCCATTTTGGGACAATGAAGAAAATATCAAGAGACTCACATCCATAAGGCACCAAACCAATGCCAGCAATAACCTGTCTCTGGACTTCTTAAAAATTAACTCTTGGGTGCCTGGGTGGCTCAGCTGGTTAAGCGACTGCCTTCAGCTCAGGTCATGATCCTGGAGTCCCTGGATCGAGTCCCGCATCGGGCTTCCTGCTCAGCAGGGAGTCTGCTTCTCCCTCTGATCCTCCCCCCTCATGTGCTTTCTCTCTCTCTCATTCTCTCTCTCAAATAAATAAATAAAATCTTTAAAAAAAATTAACTCTTATTGGGGCGCCCTGGGTGGTTCAGTCGGTTAAGCATCCAACTCTTGATTTTGGCTCAAGTCATGACCTCAGGGTCATGAGATGGAGCCCCGCGCCCCGCATTGGGCTCTGTGCTCAGCACAGAGTCAGCTTGGGATTCTCTCTCTCCCTCTCCGTCTGCCCCTCCCTCAACCCCACTTGCATTCTCTGTCTTAAAAAAAAAAAAATTAACCCTCATCCATTTAAGCCCCTGTAGTTAGAACTGTTGCTTGCAGCTAAATGTAATTCATAACTGACATGAGTCAACTTTCGCATTAAAGCTTTTACAACATACAAAGCTACATCAGAAAGCTCAAATGGGGACGCCTGGGTGGCTCAGTCGGTTAAGTATCTGCCTTCGGCTCAGGTCATGATCCCAGGGTCCTGAGATCAAGCCCGGCAATGGGCTCCCTGCTCAGCGGAGAGTCTGCTTCTCCCTCTCCCTCTGCCTGCTGCTCTACCTACTTGTGCTCTCTCTCTATCTCTCTGTCAAATAAATAAATAAAAATTTTTTAAAGATTTTATTTATTTATTTGAGAGAGAGAGAATGAGAGACAGAGAGCACGAGAGGGAAGAGGGTCAGAGGGAGAAGCAGACTCCCCGCTGAGCAGGGAGCCCGATGTGGGACTCCATCCCGGGACTCCAGGATCATGACCTGAGCCGAAGGCAGTCGCTTAACCAACTGAGCCACCCAGGCGCCCAATAAATAAAAATTTTAAAAAAGAAAAAAAGGAAGCTCAGATGTTAGAAACACATTTGTGTTTAGAGTTGACTTCTCAGTTAATTACTTTTATGCAAAAACAGACCAAAAAATAGTTTTGTGGAGCAAGGCTTTGTTTTTTGTTAGTTTTGTTGTGGATGCCTACTGCTCCCACTTGTCCATCATCCATTGTACCATCTTCTGCCTGAGAGTCCCAAGTTTTTCTACAGGAAGCCACCCTACCATCATTCTCAGTCCATGGGATTCAGGAGGAGGTAAATGCTATCCCTGAACTCCAGTGTGGACACCCAACCCAGTCCTAGCCAATCAGTGTATTCCATATACCTAGAACAATGATAAGTACAGGCCCATCCTCATGCATGACCCAATCAAACAGTGCAACTTAACACTGGAAGTCGTTTGACCTGTTCTGAAAGAGGCACTGTCCTAACATCAGGATTGCAGAGAGGATAGAATGTAAACTTGGAGCTGTTAGCAGCCTTATCACTATAAATGAAAAGCTGGACACAGAATGGAGCCAGCAGAGGAAAAAACAAGAAATGCAAAGAGTAAGACTAAGTCCTAATGACATCATTCAGCCCTGGATTCAGCCAAGTCTGACCTTTTCAGATACATGAGTCAAATATATTTTCTTTCTTGGTTGAACCAGTATGAGCTACATTTTCTGACATTTGCAACTATGAGAGTCCTGACTAATATAGTTACACACGGTAAATAATCCTGAATCATCATATTAGCCTTTTACCAACCACATCAAGTGCTCATATGAAATCTCCCCTGTGCGTTTATTTACCAAAAAATCAGTATTATAGCATACTAACATAATGCATTGCTTCTAGGTTTTTATATTATAAAATAACCTACAAATTAGTTTTTTAAGATTTTGTTTATTCATCTGAGAGAGAGAAAGAGAGAGAGAGCGCGCACACAAAGAGGGGGAGGGGCAGAGAGAGAAGGAGAAGCCGACTCCCTGCTGATCAGGAGCCCGATGCAGGGCTTGATCCCAGGACCCTGGGATCATGACCTGAGCCAAAGGCAGACGCTTAAGTGACTGAGCCATCCAGGCACCCCTCTAGGACCTTACAATTTAACAGAGCAGACAAAACATTAATGCTAATAACAGTTATACAACATTCTCTGAAAATTAGAGAATAATAAATAATATCTAGGGGAGGTTAAAAAAAATCTGTAGTATTATTACAGACGCTGGAGTTCTTAGAGATCCAACAATTCTTTCAACACATGGTTGAGGAAACTGAAACTCAAAGAGCCAGTGACTTAGTTCCCATGGCAAAATCCCGCTAGAAGCCAGACCTCCTTAGACACAGTCCAACATTCTTTCTTACTACCCCACCCTACCTCTGTTAGGAGAACAGCAAAATACTAAGAAGTTTCTCCAACTATAATTTTTCTTCTGTGTAACCTAAAGAGGAGAATCTCAAAGACCACACTAAAATAAGTTTGATTCTCTTTTTATCATTTACAGAGGCAAAATAGTAAGGCTCTGCCTCAGTTATCGGAGTTTGCCTTCAATTTCTGTTGTGGTTTTTCTCCCATTGACTTTTGTTTTTTGTTAGACTAACCTTGAATGTGTAGCATTCCTGCCTGGATAAAAATTCCAAACAGCTTATTTTGACCATATTTGTTGTCTTCTGTATTCTGGGCAAACTAACGGAGTCTGATAACCCATACTAAAGGAGTTACCTAAGTTAAAATTAATCCAGAAAGTCTTCTTGGCTGACTTCCTAGCCAGGTAGTACCAGCCTGCATAAAATACTAGGACACTGCAAACTCTAATTCTGTTGTAAGAGTTGTGTCTAAGGAAAATAAAGGAAATGCAATGATTCCAAACTGGACTGCTGTTCCTAGACACCCAAGAATTTCCAAAGAATACTAGTTCTCATTAGAAATAATTGCTATGAAGTTTGTATTTTTGCAATGTCACCAAGGTGGGAATCCCCTATGAATAATTTGAGAAAGTGGATTAAAAATTTTGTTTCAAAGAAGAACAAAGTCAGAGGACTCATTCCCTAATTACAAACCTTACTATAGAGCTACAGTTATCAAAACAGTGTGGTACTAGCTTAAGGACAGATGTATAGACCAATGGACTAGAATAGAGAGCCTTGAAATAAACCATTGCATATATGGCCAGATGATTTTTCAACAAAGGCACCAAGATCATTCCATAAGGAATGGATGGTCTTTTCAACAAATGGTGCTAGAAAAATTGGATACCCATATGTAAAAGGATGAAGGTGAACCCTTACTTTACACCATATACAAAAATACAGTTGACCCTTGAACAACACAGGTTTGAACTGCATGGGTCCATGTATGTGTGGATTTTTAAAATAAATACAGTACTGTAAATGTATTTTCCTTAAGATTTTCTTAATAACATTTTGCTTTTCTCTAGTTTATTGTGAGAATTCAGTATATAATACATATAACATACAAAATATGTGTTAATCAATTGTTTATGTTATTGGTAAAGCTTCTAGTCAACAGTAGGCAATTAGTAGTTAAGTTTTGGGGGACTCAGAAGTTATATGTAGATTTTCAACTGTGCAGGGGGTTGGTACTCCTAACCCCCATGTTGTTCAAAAGTCAACTATAACTCAAGGCGGATCAAAAACTTAAACATGGGAGCTAAACCTATAAAGTTCTTAGGAGAAAATATAGGAAAAAGGCCTCATGACATTGCATTTGGCAATGATTTCTCGGATATGACATCAGAAGTGCAGGCAACAAAAGAAAAAAAAGTAAATTGAACTTCATCAAAATCGAGAACTTTTGTGCCTCAAAGGAGACCATCTACAGAGTGAAAAAGCAACCTACAGAATGGGAAGAAATGTTTGCAAATTATTTATCTGATCAGAGCTTAACATCTAAGAATTAATATGGAAAGAACTCCTACAACTCGAACAACAACAAAAAAACAACACAATTCAAAAATGGGCAAAGGACTTGAATAGACATTTCTCCAAAAAAGATATACAGATAGCCAATAAGCACATGAAAAGTTGCTCAGAAACATTATTAATGAGGGGAATGCAAATAAAAAACACAGTGAGAAACCATTTCACACTCACGAGGATAGCTATTACCACAAACAAACAAAACCCAGAAAATAACAAGTGTTAGTTTGGGAACCCTTGTACATTGCTAGTGGGACTATGACACATCCACTATAGAAAACAGCATGGAAATTCTTCAAAAAAAAAAAAGAAAAGGAAAGAATTACCATAATACATAATCCATGCATAGTCCAGCAATCCCACTTCTGGGTATATACTATTCAAAAGAATCGAAAGCAGGGACTCAAATGAATGTTTGTACTTCAGTGTTTGTAGCAGCATTATTCACAATAGCCACATTGTGGAAGCAATCCAAATGTCCATCTATATGTGAAGGGATAAACAAAATGTATATATGTATATATATACAATGAAATATTATTCAGCCTTAAAAGAATAAAATTCTGACACATGTTACAACATAGATGAACCTTGAAGATATTATGCAAAATGAAATTAAGCTAGACACAAAAAGCAATGATTGTATGATTTCGCTTAATAGGAGGTACCTAGACTGGTGGGGATGGAAGAGAGAGATTGGGAGGAGGAGGGAATGGGACGTTATTGTTTAGCAGGTACAAAGTTTCATTTTGGGACGCTGAAAAAGTTCTAGAGATGGATAGTGGCAATGGTTGCACAACAGTGTGAATGGACTTAATGGTGCTGACCTGAATGCTTAAAATTGGTTAAAAGGGTAAATTTTATGTTACATGTATTTTACAATAGAAGAAATTTGGGCTTTAGGCACATAAGTATATTGAAAATAATTTTTAAGAGCCAGACTTGCTAATTTGTAGGATTTTTTTGGGGGGGGGTCAAACTTTAGTAGGTTCTTTGGAGTTCCATTCATTCATTTTCAGTATATGCTTTGAAGTTCCATTCATAAATACTCATTGACAACTTGCTGAGGTTACAAAAATGAGCAAAGCAGACGTCGTTGCAATCACAGCAAGCTTACAGTTTTTTGGGGGAAACAGCTTAAAAGAAAGTCAACAAACAACTATAATAATGATGAGTTGGAGTGCCTGGGTGGCTCAGTCAGTTAAGCATCTGCCTTTGGTCGTGATCCCAGGGTCCTGGGATCGAGCCCCACCTCAGGCTTCCTGCTCAGCGGGGAGCCTGCTTCTCCCACTTCCCCCTGCTCGTGCTCTCTCTCTCTCTCACTATGTCTCTCTCTCAAATAAATAAATAAAATCTTTTAAAAAATAATGATAAATTATGTTAAGTGTGAAGAAGTAAACATCATGGGAAGATGCAGATTAATGGGAGTGGGGGAAGACTTACTTTAGATGGATCTGATAGATGGTGTATTTGTCTGCTAGCGCTGAGTGATATAATGAAAGTATTAGGTCTTTGTCCCTAGTTCCTGGCACACTGCTCCTAAAACCCTTGGAATCTCTGGCATGATAAGAGTGTCTTTTGTGTGCTAAAGAGATGACTCGTGGCAGGGGTCCCTAAATAGCTTTGGGATGGGGGTTGGTTGCCAGAAAGACCAAGGCATGATTAGAGGGTTGGAACTTTCAGCCCTGCTCCCAGAGAGAAGAGGAGCTGGGTATTGAATTAATCACTAGTGGCCAGTGATTTAATCAACCATGCCTCCATAATGAAACCTCCATAAAGACCCCTAACTGGTGGGATTTGGAGAGCTTCTGGGTTGGTGAACACATGGACATACTGAGAGGGTGGTGCACCCAGAGAAGGCATGGAATCTGTACCCTTTCCCCCATACTTTGCTCTATGCCTCTCTTCCATGTGACTGTTCCTGTGTTGTGTCTTTTATAATAAACGAGGAAGAGTAAGTAAAGTGTTTCCTTGAGTTCTGAGAGCTGTTCTAGCAAATTATCAAACCTGAGGAGAGGGTTGTAGGAACCCCTGATTTTTAGCCAGTTAGTCAGAAACACAGGTGGCAACCCAGGACTTCCAAATGACATCTGAAGAGAGAGCAGTCTTATGGGACTGAGCCCTTTAATTCCAGGGATCCCATTGGCCTAGGACACTTTCAGTTTGTAGGCTCCAGTGCTTGAACTTCAACTCTGGTCCATCAGCAGAGAAGGCTGATGCAACAGAGAGATGTAGGATATACAAACATTACATAACCCAGGATTTAAGTAGCATGATCTTTCACTTCTCTTGCACCCTTTTCTAATAGTGTGTTAATTTATCCCCGCCCCCATCTCTTTTCCCTTGCTTTGCACTGTGTATTTTAAGTAAATAAACTGTGTGACTCAAGCATTTTAATTTGATCTGTGAGTGCTTCTGTTCTATAATTTTTGGGATACCCTGCCTGATAGTATAATTGATGTTTACCATTGCCATCAAGGTAATTTCCCATACAACAAAAGGCCTCAAAATGGGAAAAGCTCAGGGGTGCCTTGGTGGCTCAGTCACTTAAGCGTCTGCCTTCAGCTCAGGTCATGATCCCAGGGTCCTGGGATCGAGCCCCACATTGGGCTCTCTGCTCAGCAGGGAGTCTGTTTCTCCCTCTCCCTCTCCCTGCAGCTCTGTCTGCTTGTGCTCTCTCTCTGTCAAATAAATAAATAAAATCTTTTTTTTTTAAAGGAAAAGTTCAGTGTGTTCTAGAACTGCACTGCCCAATATGATGGCCACTAGCCACATGTGGCCATTTAAATTTAAAATAACTAAAATTAAAATTTATTTTTAAAAAGGTTTTTACTTATTTATTTGAGAGAGTGTGTGCGTACAAGAAGCGGAGGGGGGGTGGTGGGGGATAGAAGGAGAGCAGGAAGTCTGACAAAAGGCTTGATCCCAGTGTCCTGAGATCATGACCTGAGCTGAAGGCAGATGCTTAACTGACTGAGCCACCCAGACGCCCCCTAAAATCAAATATAATTTAAAATTCATTTCCCCAGTTACACTAGCCATATTTCAAGTGCTTAATAGCTACATGTCGTTGGTGGACACCAATGGCAACTGGACATTGCAGAAGAACACTTCTGCTATTGTAGAATGCTCTGTAGGGCAGTGATGTTTTGGAAACTTAGAGGAGGCCTATGGGGTCAGAAGGTAATGATGAGGAAGGTGGCTGGAGATGAGTTTGTGGGAGAAGGAGGTGTCAAATCATGCACGGGACTTATGGATCATGTTAGAGTTTGAACTGTAGTCTAAGTACAATATATATAATTTGGTTTATATTTTCAGATGATTCCTTCTGGTTATTGACTGGAGAATGGATTGGAAGATGTGCAGAAAAGAGTTAGCATAGCCAGCCTGCTATTTTTTGAAAGTGTGGCTTACAAGATTGATCCTTGGCTCATGTTTGGCAACTCAGATTTTGGAAGGGTTCCCACCACCTAGATGGTAAGAATGGCTCATTTTGCTTAAACTGTTTGTAGAAACTATGTGCTTTCTCCTGGACACCTACTTTCCTTTGAGGACTCTGGAATTTGTACCTGCTAGGCAGACGATGCCTATGTGACTAACCCTCAATAAAATCCCTGGTCACTGAGTTTTGTTTTGTTTTTTTTTAAGATTTTATTTATTTATTTGGCAGAGAGATAGCGAGAGCAGGAACACAAGCAGGGGGAGTGGGAGAGGGAGAAGCAGGTCTCCCATTGAGCAGGGAGCCCGATGCGGGGTTCGATCCCAGGACCCTGGGATCATGACCTGAGCTGAAGGCAGATGCTTAACGACTCAGCCACCCAGGAGCCACCCTGGTCACTGAGTTTTAAACAAGCTTCCCTGATTGACAACATTTCACATGTGTTGTCATAACCCATTGCCGGGGGGAATTAAGCACATCCTGTGTGACTCCAATGGGAGAAGACTCTTAGAAGCTTGGGCCTGTTTTCCCCTGGACTTTGCCCCATGGCCTTTTCCCTTTGCAAACTTTGCTTTGAATTCTTTTGCTGTAATAAATCACAGATAGTCATGAGTACAACTATATTCTGAGTCCTGTGAGTCTTCCTAGCAAATCATTGAACATGGGGAGTGGTAGTCTTGGGGATCCCTGTCAGAGGAGGAGGAGACAACACTGAGGGGAAAAACCATTTAAGAAGCAATTTCAGTCATCCATCCAGGTGAGATACAGTGATGACTTGGACTGGAATCGTGGCAGTTAATATAGAGAGAATCAAATCAAAATTTTCAAAATGTTATCTTCATTGCAGAAATACAGACTTAAGGAGGGAATCCTCAGCTGATAATAGTGTTGGGAAATTTGTTTCTTTCTCCTCAGTTCCCCACTTCTTTTTTGCGTTTTAACTTAGAATCAATTTACTAAATATGTATGTATCTGTCTATAACTTTCAGAGGGTGAAACCAGCTATATGTAACTCATGCATCTTCTTCATTATCCATATCCACCAAAATTTGTAAGTTTTCCCCTTTAAATGATTTTTATTTCTGTCCCTTCTGTCTCTCCTTTCTCACTGCTGATCCTAGCATTGTATCTCTTGAGTTCATATTAATGCATCGATTTAGGAAGTCAGTCTTCCTAATATCAGGTTCACCCACATAATATGATCTTTCTTAATCACCAATCCCTTCCTACTCTCATTACATTAAATTCTTTTACCTCAGTTTCACAACTCTCCCATAACCTATCCCCACCCTATCTGGCTTAACTGCCCATCTGGATCCTCTCTGACACTTGTCCCCTCCTTAGGGCTCCACCGACCCAATGTGCTCATTCCTAGTCCAAGGCTTTAGTGATGCACTTTCTCTGTTTTCTCTCTCCTTATCTCTTTCTGACTTATTCAAGCTCCCTTGATGCCAGTGAATATTCGGGCTTCGATCCAGGCACGGTTAGGCTGACCCATAGGGACCCTGGCCAGGGGAGCAATGGGAGGACAAGTCCTGCCCATAATCCAGAGAGGTTTACCCCGAGGAGGACTATGTGGGGGACGTGTCACCAGAACCCTGCTTAGGGGCGGGATGTCGCTCCAAGGTCAAAACCTGCTCCAAGGGGGACAAGCCGTAGCTCCCTGAATGGGCTTAAGAAGAGGTGGTGTTCGAGGTCGTGGAGGTCCTGGGAGAGGGGGCGTAGGAAGTGGAGCTATGGGTCGTGGAGGAATCGGTGGTAGAGGTTGGGTATGATAGGTCGGGGAAGAAAGGGCTTTGGAGGTCGAGGCTGAGGCCCTCGACAAGGGAGAGGTGCCCTCACTCTCCCTGTACTGACCAAGGGGCAGCTGGACAACCAATTGGATGCATACATGTCAAAAACAAAAGGATACCTGGATGACAAGTTGGATGCCTACATGGCACAAACAGATCCAGAAACCAATGACTGAAACCTGCCCACCCTCCTATGAGAGACTCTTGTTCAAAAGTCGCCACATCTGTAAATGACCTTGAGATAACAGATGGTGAAGAAACCTGATTGATGCTGGAAGGACCTATCACAATAGGCTATGGACCTAACTTGCCACCATTTGTGCATTTAGTGTGTTCCTTTTACTTTTTTGAAACTGTGTTGTATGAAACCCTTTTTTCCTCTGGAAAAAAAAAAAGAAGAAGAAAACAAGAAAAGGAACCACTGTAGGGGCTCTAAGAGGATGAAATTAGATCTTGCTGAGGGTTCAGAAAAGGTTACATAAAGATAGACTCATTATAGAATGCCCTTGAAGTCTTGAACCCTTTTGAGAGAGAAAGACTTTTGTTTTTGGTTTTCTAATTTTTTGAAAGAATGATTTTTTAATCTAAAAAAACACTGTTGGGGGTGGATGCAGAAGTCTGGAATACAAATTATTCTCTCTTTCTCAGTCCAGGTCCCTCTTCATTAAGATTCAGACTTCATTTAAATTTAATTTGCAAGAGGTATCATTTTTATTAATTTAACATTTAATATCTATTAATGAAGATTCAAACTGTGTAATTTAATTTCATAATAGTTATGTAACCGTAGTGCTACCATTCTTTCACCCACTCTATTTGACCTTCATGTCACTGGTAGGAGCCTTGATATGGTCTGTAGGGATAAGGAGGTAAACCAGCAAACTGTAGGCACCAGGTACCTATTTCAGCCCTTGTCTCTGCCCCTTAGCTCCCAGGCCCTGGAGAATGGTATAGTGTTCAGGTATATAATATCACTAACTGGTGAGTAATATACCTGCCATTCCTCCCTTGCTTTTCCCAGGCACTCTTCCAACAGGATTGACTATGAAACTAGCTGGCCTGATACAAGATATTGGTGAAGAGGAACACAGTGACTTAAAGCATCAGACACAAGAAGAGCATTCTCTTTTATTACATAAGGAAATACCAAGGAGCAGAGAAATAAATATTATTTGATAGGAACATCTACATTTCATTTGTCTATTAGTGACTGATAACCAATAAAAAATGAATTCTGGAATGCTATTTGTGTACTTTCAAAAAAGAGGTACCAGAATAGCATTTGTATGAGATCTCTTACAGAATAGCACTAATAGGGTCATTACTGCATTTCAAATAACCCACTGCAGGATTGGATGAGAGAGGGGTCAAAGCCAGAAAAAGAATTTAGTATGGAGAAGGGGAGCTAGTAGAGTCAGAAAATGCACTTATTCCTGCCACCGGGAGTTCTCTGATTGTTCTTTGATGGTTATTATATATCAGATGTTAGTAGAAAAAGTGATTTGTACTTCCCCTAAAGAGTCAGATTTAACAGAATTAAGATGGGGGGCAGGAATCTGCATTTTTAACAAACCTCTAGGTTATTGAAATGTAGGTGATCTGAGAATTGTACCTTGAGAAACACTGCACATTCAAGCAGTCGCTTAAGATTTTCTGTATAGAAAGTCAAGTGTGGGAAGCTCTCTAGTTGGAGAGAGTGGTTAGGGAGACTCATCCAGAAAGTTTGTTTAGAAAACAGACACCCTGTATGTTTATTTAAGGTGATGAGAGGCTTCTGAGAGATGCTGGTGCAGGCCTTGGTTAAGGGATGCTTAAGGGTAGTGCTTCTTAAACTTTAATGTGCACACAGATCACCAGGGATCTTGTTAAAATGTGGATTCTAATTCAGTGGGGCTGGGTGGGTCCTGAGGATTCTGTACTTCTAACAAGCTCCCAGGTGATGCCAATACATGGTCCCAGGACGGCCCTTTGGCAAGATTTTAACTGAAAGTGAGGTTATGTAATGGAGACATGGTCAGAAATTGCATGTGAAGTGGAAAAGTAAGACATGAAACAGAGCCAAGGTCTGAAGAAAACTTAATCCAAAGGTTAAGCAAATTAGAATCGTGAAAGGGGAGGTAGCTGGCAACTCAGACTGGCTAACAGTGAATCACCAAGGCTTCTTTCCCCAAATGGAGCATGTTTTATGTGTATGTGAAAAGAGGGTATTCTTAGATAGGGTCGCAGGCCAGGTCTTATCAGCCTTTAGCCGAATTTCTTAAAGAAACTCACTGTTCTCTCTGATTAGCAAACCTACCTCACACAAGCTAGAGAATGCAGCTTTGCAACACAGGATAACTGATCATTACCACAGGTTTCATAAACCAATATCTTATATCATTCTTTGCTGAAAATCTTGGATGGTTCCCCACTGTTAGGGACAAACCTAGGCTTCTGAGCTTTGAGTTCAATTTCCTCTGCATTCTGCCCCAACCCTGCATTTCCAGTCCTATCTCTCACCAATATCCAGTTTTCTCATACACTTTTAGTGCAGGTTATACCTACCCCTGGAGTATTTCCTATCTATAGGCCTCTTATCTAGTCAGTTCTTTGCTGGAATGCCTTTTTCCTAATCTATTCTTCAAAGCCGAATTTAAACATGATGATGATGATGATGATGTATCAACAATCTATATTTACTTAGTCTTTACTGTTTGGTAGGTACTGCATTATCAGAATGAATTCCTACTATGACTCTGAAAGGTAATGATTATTATGATTGTCCATTCATTTATTTAGCAAATATTTATTGTGCCCCTAAGGTGTGCCAGACACTACTCTAGGCACTTAAAAACTAGATAGACAAATTCCTTCTTTCAACAGGTTTACATTGAAGTTTAAGAGACAAATAATAAACATACAGTATGTCAGTGGTAAGTGCTGTGTAAAAAAAAAAGTGAAATAGGGTATGGGGATACTGGTAAAGGGAATGGTTTGAGCAAATGCCTGAATAAAGACAACTGCTACCCTGAGGATAACTGGAAACAGAGAAAAAAGCAAATGCAAAAGGTCTGCTTGACATGATTTGCCAAGGAGAGAGTGACTGAAGAAGAAGATGGTTGTAATTAAGGAGAGGTGGGGCTAAATCCTATAAGAGGGCTTTGTAGGTTAGTCTAAGAATTTTGCCTTTTCCTCTAAGTTAGATCTAAAACCATTGTCCTTTTTCAAGGAGTTAGGGGCTATTGCCTTGAAAATTGATCACAGGGGAACAAGAGCAGAATCAGGGAGATCTGTTAGGAGCCTACCCCAAAGATCTAGGTGAGACATGACAGAGGTGTGGCTCAGGTAGAGGCAGTGGAGGTGGGGAGGAGTGGTCAGATTCTGAATCTATTTAGAAGGTTCAGGAGGCAGAATATAGGAGGCAGTGAGAGAATGAGAGGGGCTAAAGACAGCTAGGTTTTTGGCCTCTACAACTGGTGGGATGGAGTTGCTATTTGTTGCTATCTTATAGATAAAGAGTTTGAGGTTTAAGGAGGTTCAATAACTCCTCCAACATCAAGTGTCTAGTTGTCTGTTACAGGTTTATCTGGAAAGACTGAGGGGAAGTTCTCCGTTTTCCCATCTCTTCAAGAAAATAGACTTCTTATGTAAAGACAGCACCGAATATAGGAAGAGGTTTTGGGATTTTATGATTTCCAAGTGTTTCCCTCTCCCAGAATGTCCAGCAAAGGACAATATTCAGGCTGGGACAGTACTGCAGGATGTCCCAGAAACAGGTTACAAAGCACTAAGACCCTAAATGCTGAGCTGCTTTGCCATCTGGAGTAGAAAAGACCTCTGGGGAGGGCTGTCTCTGGCCAGACGGAAGAGAATTAATAGCATATCCCCAATTCAGTGTCCCAGGACCACTCAAACCCCAGAGGTCTTGTAGAGTTCACTGCAATGGGGAAAAGAATACCAGAAATAAATCTTGCCTACCTTGATGAGTGGGGACTCTGAGCCATGTTTTATTTGAAGGAAGGAAGGAAGAAAGGAAATAATGAAGTATGATAAGGATATTCATTATGGCATTGCTAACTAAAGGAAAACCTTGGGAACAAACTAAATGTTCAACAATGTGAGAATAGTTGATTAAATTATGGTATTTATATAGAGTATAATACTATGTATCTGTTTAGAGAGCTGGGACAGATCTATATTTATAGATGTGGAAAGGTGTCCACAATGTGTTACAGAATGAAAGGATCAGTTTACAGAACAGAATGTAGAGTATGATTCTATGCAAGTCAAACCATGGGTACACATATGCATACACAAATATATGAAGAGACGGTTGGAAGCAAGTTCACAAAATGTTAATGCTTATCTGTAGCTTGTGAGTTTTATGTAATTTAACTTATTTCCTGCTTTTCTGGATTAACTGAATTTTTTAAATGAGCATGTCTCAGTTATGTAATCAGTAAAAACATTTTCATTTTAGGAAAAATCTATTAAGATTCTGCAATTTTACCTTCATGCTGTAAAACAGTTTTATCTAAAGCTAAATTTAAAATATTAATTGGACATTTTGTTCTTTGAAAAATTTTTATTAAGCCTCCATTTTTATCAATTAAATGTTAGGTACGGGGTGCCTGGGTGGCTTAAAAGTTAGGTACGGGGTGCCTGGGTGGCTCAGTCGTTAAGCGTCTGCCTTCAGCTCAGGTCATGATCCCAGGGTCCTGGGATCGAGCCCCGCATCGGGTTCCCTGCTCTAAGGGAAGTCTGCTTCTCCCTCTCCCACTCCCCCTGCTTGTGTTCCCTCTCTCGCTGTGTTTCTCTCTGTCAAATAAATAAAATCTTAAAAAAAAAATAAAAGGTACGTTAAGCGGTGTCTCTTCATGCTAACTGCTAAGCACTTTGGTAAAAACACTCAGCTCCATTTACTCATTTTTAGCATTACTTTCCCTGGGCTTCCTTCCTAGCAAAAATTAAGTGGTTATTTTTTTTAAAACCACAGTTATTTCCACCAATAAGATGACATGAATTCCACTGATACTAATTTTTTTACTGAGGCAGAAATATTTTTGAAACAACCAAAGAAAAAAGTCCTGTTCAAGGTCTGGGATTTTATCACATTTTTCACAATAATTCTTCCCAACCTGATTACAAGACTACTTAACCTGTAAGTTATTTTTCTATAATCCTTAAAATGCTAAGGATATGGACACTGCATTTATCTGCATGATATTTCTAAATACATGGTTCTTGGATAGTAGATCAGGTCAAATCAGGTGAATTGGTTGAAATCCAACTCTTAGAGTGTTAGGTTCAAGACCATAATTAGATGTTAAAGATGAAAATCACTATAGTAGTTGAAAAACAATTTCAAAGAATTAAAAGGCTATTGACAATGAAATCAAGACCTATACCATGCCTGAAAAATACTGAATAAAGGAAATCAAGCCACACCTGTTATATATTTAATAAAGAGAGACATTTTATTTTCTTTTGTTCACAAAAAACAGGAAGAGGAAAAAGGAAGTAGAAAATCATGAAACTGATATGAACTTACTGGTAAATAAGCAAAATAAATAGAAACATAGTTAAATTTGAAAACACATTTACAACAGTGATATAGATGGCATAGACCAAAAGATATTAGAAGTGATAAAACAAGTAGATTTAAATAAAAAGGAAATTTATTTGGAAGAGCAAATAATAATTTTTTAGACTTTGCACTATCCTTCAATCTCTCTATCTAATCGGTCACCAGGGTCTGCTGATGGTTGAATCCTCAGCAAAACTGGAAGATGTTAAAAAAAAAATGGTCTTCAAGGGGCTCCCGCCTGGCTCAGCCAATACAGCATGGAACTCTTGATCTTGGGGTTGTGAGTTTGAGTCCCACATTGGGTGAAGAGTTTACTTAAAAATAATGGTCTTTGAGTTAACTCTCACTACCTGTACCTGGTTCTAACTCTCTTCCTTCAGTCCTATCCCGGGTTCTTACTGTAGATCTTGTTTCTAAATAGCTTTGCTATCAGTGAAAACTAAACTTAAAACTCTAAATTTTATTGAGATTTTATTCCACCCATGAACTTATTTATATTTTTATTAAGGGATGCTTGCATGAAAAAGCCTTCAAAACTTAAGTGTCCATCTTCAGCCTGACCTTGCCTTCTTTTGGGTTCCATGCCAGACCAGTGTTCCCAGTGGCCCACTGTACATACTTACCTGGACCACAGACCACTCAAACTCAACGCCTCAAAACTTGATCCTCCTAGATTCCACATCTTCCCTCATCCCTCACATTCTAAATATTATACCTCCTAAAAGCCCTCTAATCAATTCCCCCTTCTCTGTTCACAATGCTAAGGCGTTAGTTGAAGAACTAATCACTTAGTGCCTGGACTTGCAGTAGCTTTTTCCTTTCTGCCTCCAATCCACCTTCCATTTGGCCATCACTCTAGAATGTACAATTTAGAATTGTAAATTTAAAAGTGATCATGTCAGTTACCTGCTAAAAAATTCTTCAATGGCTCTTCATTGCCTTCAGGATAAAAAGACAGACACCTGGGCCTACCATATAAGGTTCTTTGTGAACTGGTTCCTATCTACTCTTCTAATCTCTCTATCTCGTTCTTTAAACATACTGCACCCCAGTCATGCTGAACTGATTACTGTTTTTCAAACAAGTCATGCCCTCTTATGTCTGGCCCTGTGGCCAGGCTGTTCCTTCGGCCTTAAATGACTCCCTTTTACCTTACATCCACCTGCAAGCTCCTACTCATGCTTGAAGACTCAACTCCTGTCCCTTTTTCTGAAGACTTTTCTGATTCATTTAGGCAGAGTTTCATATAGACATTTATTCTATGAAATCTATAGTATAGTGTTTTATTTATTGCTGCATAACAAATTATTCCAAAACTTAGTGGCTTAAAACAATAGTAAACATTTATTATCTCTCATAGTTTTTACAGGTCAAGAATGTGGGAGCCACTTGGCTGGAAAGCTCTGGCTAGGGGTTTCTCATGCGGTTCAGTCAGATGTTAGCTGGGGCTGCGTCACCTGAGGGCTTGAATGGAGCTGGGCGATCCACTTCCAATGGCTTACTCACATGGCTGGCAAGTTGGTGCTGGATGTTGGTGGAGGCCTCTTGTGGGCCTCTCCACAGAACTGCTTAAGAGTCTTCATTTGACTGAATAAAAGGCACTTAAAGTTAAATAATAAAAAAAAAAAAAGAGTCTTCATATGACTGCTGGCCTTCCCCAAAGCAGGCAATCCAAGAGACCAAAGTAGAAGTTACAAGTCCTTTACAACCTACTCTTGGAAGTCACTGACTATGACCTCTGCCATAGTCTGTTGTTCACATAGACTAGCTCTGATTCACTGCAGGAGAAGACTAGCGAAGGACATGAATACAACAAAATAAGGATTACTGGGAGCCATCTTGGAGATGGGCTAAGTCGTACAGAGTAACGAATATAGATCCTATCTCACTAGCCAGTGATGACAAAATATCATACATAGTTTTAGTGTTCAAATTAAACCTGTTCCTCTTCTGCATTTCTGATGTAGCTCTTGTGTTCCCAGGATCAATCCTTTCTGTCTTATGCCCCAATTTCTAGACCTGCTATAGCCCTGCTGTGTCTCACCCCTATGAGGATGCAGCTCCGCTGGTCACCACTGTCTTGTACAGATGACTGTCACCATTGCTTCTACCACTAACTTTGGGAAACGCTTGATATTCCTCAGAGAAAGTGGAACAAACTCAAGGGCACAGCTAAGAGCTGGCTATGATGTTAACAAGTCCTTGTAGAAGGCTTGGGAAATACTTGAAATGTAATAGAGTAACTTACACTGCTATTAGCAGGGGTAACTCTGAGAAGTCCACTGTCTAAACTTACCCTCAAATAGCACAAACCTAGGTCCTCTGGAAACTCTATCACTGCCAGATTATGTTCTTTTGCCCTATGTCCTACAAAAGACAAAAGACAACATAATTTGTCACCAATCCAATTCTTAAGGTCCTGGATTTTCAGTCTTTAAATAACACCACAGGTGGAACGCAAAATCCACACTGTGGCATGTTGGGCCAAGCACTCTTTGTTTTTTGTTCACAGTCTCTCCTCCAGCACTGGCTAAAGGAAATAAACCTGTGCCCTCTCCCACCTCATCCCACTTCCATGACGCTCACAGACAGTTGCCCAAAGAATAGTTCTCTCAACTCTGCAAAGATACTCAGTGATGCACAAGCATTGGACAGTCTAAATTCACACTTATAGGAATAATAATCTGTAGTGGCAGAGTGCTGCTAAGAGATGTCTTATTAACAGCTCAAAGCATCTACGTTTGCTTTACCTTAATTATTCTGGGCCTTTCCCAAGAACTGGACATGGGTGAGTGCTTTACATTTACATAGCCCAAGAGATCACTTCAAGGTGTTTCCCAGAACTAAAGAAGAGTTAGTACCAAAGGGAAACTGGATCTTTTGCTCTTAGAGGGTAGTGTTTCCAGCTGCTTTACTCATCAAGGTTGAAAAATAAAACCCTGTCTACAGCCAGCCTGGTTATGTCACCTGCTGTAATTACTTCTTGGAAAGCATGCCTCCTCTTCATTAGAGAGTCCGGAGGTCAGACAACAGAAATAGGAGCTGAAAGAGAAACTAGAGGAATAAGTGGTGCCTAGAGACAGAAAATAGACAAGCAGATTGTCATGTGGAAATAGTGGGTTTCAGTGAAATGATGAGAGATTTTGGAGTAGGGCAAATGTAGGACCACATCACGGTGATGATGCTTCCCCTATGGTGGGGTAACTCATACTTGACTTCTCTGAGCCTTGGTTTCTTCACCTATAAAATGATGGTAACAATTATACCTTCCAGGGTTGAAGATTAAATGAGAATATATATATAATCAATTAAAAAAAAGAAAATGTGTAATCAAACCTTGGCAGGCAGGCTGTGCTCCAGGTACAGCACTGGGCGCTAGGAATAGAGTAGTGAAAGCGAGCCACTGTCTTCACTTAGCTTCCAGTCCGGAAGGGAAGACAGCATTAAACAAAGAACTACCTAATTACATGTGTGATGAATGCTATAAAGAAGAAGCCTAGGGTATAATAAAAGGAGACCTGACCTAAATTAGGTGTCAGGGAATGTGGCCTTGAGGTAGTAATGCCAAAGGTGAGGAGTGTGGATTAGGGAAGATCATCTCAGGTTTCAGTAAGAGCATTCTAGGCTCTTGGAATAATGGAAACCATTATTATTATTATTTATCCAATAAATATTTATTGAATATCTACCATGTGTACTGCACTACTATGTATAGTGAGGGTACAATAAATCTGTGAACTTGAGCAAATAACTTAATTTCTTTGAGCCTTAGTATGTTCATCTGTAAAATGGGGATATTAATAGTACCTACCTCTTTAGTCCTTTTTTGAAGATTCAATGAGATAATGTATGTAAAGTGATTGACATAATGCTTGACATAGGGAGAAGATAATATGTGTTAGTGATATTATTATTCTTCATTAGTCAAGACTGGCTACATAATTTGCAGGGCCCAGTGCAAATGAAAATGCAAGGCCCCATGTTAAAAAATTGTTAAGAATTTCAATATAGCAATAGCACAGCATTAAACTAAGTGTGGGGCCCTGGGTGACTGTACAATGAATGCACTTATGAAGATAGCCCTGTCACTAATTATGTCATATGTACATATATATATTTATATAGCTTATCTATCCAAAAAGGTTGAGTTTTTCTTGGGGGCAACTTCCAGAACTCAATTTGCTGAATTCACTTTATAAGGATAAAATATATACCTATTCAGTATATTAATAGGTGATTGGTGGTGCTTACATTTTTTTCAACATTTTATTATGAAAAATTTTCAAACAGCAAAATTATAAGAATTTTATTATGAACACATGTATACACCCCACCTAGATGCTACAACTAATGTTTTATTATAGTTGTCTTATTAAGTATCTATCCATTTATCCATTCTTCAAGCCATCTATTAATCTATCTTGTTTTTGGTGCGTTTCAAAGTAAATTCCAAACATCAATATCACTAACTGAAATCCAATTTATTTTTTTCTTTTGTTATAAAATTGACATACACAAATCTTTTTTTCCCTCAATGTTAGTAGGAATGCACAAATCTTAAGAGTGAATTTGTTGAGTTTTGACAACGCGTATTATCTCTGTAACCCAAACCTCCAGAACATACCATCACCTTAACGTGTTCCTTCATACCCCTTCCTGATCAATCTCCATCCCAACCTCTCCAAGAGAACTATTATTCTGATTTTTTCCTGATGCTCAAGTTTTTAAAACTTAAAGGTACATTTAGTAACTACTTAACTTCAGTATCTTCTCACATGGGCATATAGAAAATTCTGCAGACTGTAAAATAGGAAAGATAAGCCTAGGATACTCTGGTGTAATCAACAAATATTTATTGAATCAAAGAGTAAAACTAGGGAAATCACTTGAGTGCTTTTTATTCTTTAATAATTTCAGTTTTTGGTAAAAGTGATATAACGTGTGGCCCAGAAGAAAATGTAAATAACATGAAAAAATACAGAGAGAAAATGAAAAATCACTCATCATAGAGGAATAAACATTTTTAGTATTTTGATAGAATTTCTCCCAGGTATCCATTTAGATATAAATATAGTGAAATGGTCTATGTATGAAATTTGATAAAAATGGGATCATACACATGTACAGTCTATCACTTAACAATATGCTATAGATATCTTTCTTCATCAAGAAATATACAGTGGAGGGGCACCTGGGTGGCTCAGTTGGTTAAGCATCTGCCTTTGGCTCAGGTCATGATCCCAGGGTCCTGGGAGCAAGTCCCGTGTGGGGCTCCCTGCTTAGTGGAGAGCCTGCTTCTCCTTCTCCCTCTCCCTCTGCCTGCCGCTCCCCCTGCTTGTGCTCATTCTCTCTCTCTGTCAAATAAATAAATAAAATCTTTTAAAAAAAAGAAATATACAGTGGAATCATCATTTTTAATGGGCAGCCTAGATGGACATACCATTCTTTAATTAACCACTTATCTACCCATGAACATTTAAGATTGTTTCCAGATTTTCAGTACTATCAGCAGCACGGCTATGAACATCCTTGTGCATACATCTTTTTCTGAACTCTGTAATTATTTCCTTAGGATAAAATGCTAAGGATGGGATTACTGGGGTTACAACCTGAACATGTTTTACATGCTGGTTCACAATACCAAAATGCCCTCCAGAAAGGAGGCAGAAATTTACATCCACTGACTGGCTAATCTTTAAATTCTTAAGAATACAAAATGAATATTTTATCTTTTTTCCTTAGGATAGAAAAGAGGAAAACACACGAAGGGCTAATACACCTAGGTTTAAACCAGCAAGTAAGAATGTATACAGAAGTGCCCCTAAAAGCCTACAAATCAATCCAATTAAACTCAGTTCAATAAAAAGATTACTGGGACGCCTGGCTGGCTCAGTTGGGGGAGCATGTGGCTCTTGATCTCGGAGTTGTGAGTTCAAGCCCCACATTGGGTGTAGAGATTACTTAAAAAAATAAATAAATAAACTAAAAAACATAAAAAAGATTAAGTGACTACTGCATGCAAAGATAAGGCTAGCTTTTGTGGGAGCAAAAAGATGAGAAGCCATGAACTCAGTATTCAGAATACTCACACCCTAATAGCACAAATTCCTTGGCTATGGGCCCTAAGGATTTACTCTTAAAGGGGTAATGACTCCTACATTAAATTTGGTACAAAACTCAAAAGATGTTAAGTGAAAAGCAAGTCTCTCTCCCATTCTTATTCCCCAGTTCCATACCTTCACCCATTGCTCTTCTCTTCAGAGGTTACCATTGTTATTAATTTCCTGTGTATCTTCCCAGAAAATGCTCTGCATATGTATATACAGGAATATGCTGAGCAGGCAAAAACATTGTGCACTCCTCGCTTACTCATTCAAGCAGGTTTTTAATACAATAGTATTATACTCACACATGATTTTACATGTTGCTTTTAAAATTATACCTTGGGGATTGTTCCATATTCATTCATATAGAATTGCTTCATTTATTTTTAACCTGAAGATTGTTCCATAGCCACTTCAGGGAGCTGCTTCGTTCTTTTTTACCATCAACACAATTTTCCATTGCATGAACGTATTTAACCAGTACTCTATTTAATGGACCACTAGGTTGCTCCCAACATTTTGCCGATCCTGCAATGAATACCTCTCTAGATACTGAAATCATTTTGGAATAAGAAATGACTGTGTGGGGGGTGCCTGGCTGGCTCAGTCAGTAGAGCATGGGACTCTTAATCTCACGGTCATGAGTTCAAGCCCCACGTTGGGCATGAAGATTACTTAAATTAAAAAAAAAAATTAAAATAAAAAAAGAAAGAAATGACTGTGAAGGTAGTAATATTTGGCTTCAAATCAAATTGGTAAGTACTTGGTAGAGACATTTGTTGGGTTATAGATGAGTCTTAAAAGAACAAACCATTAAAGATATGCTGTGTCTGAAATATGTTCCCTCCAACAATTGTTACAACAACAGAAAAGCATAAAAGCCAACAGGAAATCTCCACCCACTTAGACTCCTCGGGAGGAGTAAATAGATAGGCCTTACCCAGTGTCTTCCAGGTCCAAAATGGAGCTTTGTCCCACTAACAGTGGGAACTCCCTGTAGAATCCATGTCTTGGCACTAACAACTTTCCCTAGAGAGTTTGGATCCAGCAATATGGACACACAAATATTCATTTGTCACACAAATAATTCATCAAAAGGCCTTTGGACATGCAAGTGGAGGAGCAGAGTTCCTTTTGCCCTCCCCATTGGCTTTTTTTAAAAAAAACTTCATTTTGAAATAATTACAGTTAGAGAAAAGTTTTAAGAATAGCACAAAGAACTCCCACTTTATTCAAAGTCATTACTTTTTTTAAAAGATTTTATTTATTTATTGGAGAGAGAGAGAAAGCATGTGAGAGAGCATGAACAGTGGAAAGGCACAGGGAGAGAGAGAAGCCGACTCCCCACTGAGCAGGGATCCAGACCTGGGGCTCGATCCCAGGACCCTGGTTAGGATCATGACCTGAGCTGAAGGCAGATGCTTAACCAACTGAGCCACCCAGGCGCTCTTCAAATCCATTACCTGTAAAAAGTTTGGCCACATTCTCTTTTTACATATATATATATATATATATATATTTTAATATATATATATGGTTTTTTTCTGAATTATTTAAGAGTAGGTTGCATACATACTGCTCCTTTACCCCTTAATACTCCAGTGTGTGTTTCCTGGAAACAAGGATATCCCACTGATTTTTGTGGGGGGGAAAGATTGACCTGGCTACTCCCATCTAAGAGCTAGAAGGAACCTAAAGGGGTCTACTTTATTTTACACAGGGAAACCCAAAATTGACAAATGAGTCAGCCAAGGTCACATTGCCAGTATCTGGAACTACACCCTCTCCTCTGGCTCTTTCCACTCTACAAGCCATTAGGAATCATCTGGTCCGAACTGTTCAATAAACTATAAATGAGGAAACTATGGCTCAGAGATGGTTTATGATTTGTCTAAGGTCACATAGGTTACAGGCAGCTAAACCTCTTTGCTAAGGGGCTCAAAGACAAGATTAATTTTCCTGAATGCACAGTCACTGAGTAAACTGATAAGTGGACATCAGGAACTTTTGCCTACCTAGCAATCCTTCCCCTTCTCCTGACAACAGCTTTGGAAAACCATCCCTCTTTCATTGGATACAGAGTTAGTGGGATGGTCCTTCAAAGTGCCCCACCCTTCTGGCCATGAAATAGGCATATAACCTAACCTGGATCAGTGGTCCCTGTGGCATTTGAAGCTCAAGAAGAGGGACTCAAGGACTGAAAGAGGGTGAATTGATTTCTCCTGAAGTTGGTGCTGAAGAGGCCTCCTAAAGACAGGCTGCCTATTGGCTCTTGTGGCTGATTAGCTTTGCTTCCCATCCTTCCTGAGATTTGCTTCTTCAGCATTTAGTTCCATTCTCTGAGCTTCCCCCGTGTCTTTCCAATAATTTCTATACGCTTAGGTTGGCCAGGGTTAGTTTCTGTTGCCTGCCTAACTAGTAACAGCTGACTAGGAAGAAAAAAAAAAGTGCTTTCAGAAACACTTGCCCAAACAGATCTGTGACTTAGGTCGTATATAAAAAAAAAAAGTGGTGCCCGGGTACACCCTTCCTTCCTCAAAGCTTAGCGTGGAAGTACTTTCCAGGCTCATCACGCTGCTGTTCAGTCTCACTAGTGATGCTCCACTTTCACGCCCACAGAAGCGGCCGTTCCTGGAAAAACAGAGCAACCTTTCTGCTAGTTGTGGCTCTTAGAAATGTCTCTAGCAAGGGGGCTCCACTTAGCAGTTATTTCAACTCCAGTGCCCCTAGACTGCTCCCTCTGGGTGTTTAGCATGGTGAAATACAATCTGACTGGAGCACTGTAGCCCAGGGTCGGCTCCCTGCCTGATGGACTCTAGGGCGTGCTGCCAGCCGGAAGTGAAGACACCACTCTTTGTCTTTCCTGACAATCTGTTCCTGACCTCCTAAGAGGACTTTTGGAAGGAACTCACACATACACAAGAACACATTGATGTCTCCAGAATGACAGACAGTGCAGTCTGAATCTGTATCCAGGAAAGAAATCTCCATAAAAGCATAATCATTGGCAAAGAGGTTCCCAAGCTCATGTTGAAAAAAAGTTATTTTAATGTTATATATAATTTAACATTATTTTAAATACTATTATGCAGAGCAGTTTAGCTGCACATTAGCCACTCAAGAACCAGATCTTTCATAGCCAAAGATCCAATCATTTCACAAATGTGTTTGTGCTTCCTATGTGCCAGGCACTGTGCTCAGTGCTGAAAAAACAACAGAAAGCAAAATCTGACAGACTCCTTACTCTTAAAATGCTTACAGTCCAGAGGGAAAGCAAACATTAATGAAAATGTTATACTCGTACCCCATTACAAATTGTTACAAGTGCTATGGAAGGCAAGTACAAAGATCCATGGAAGAGATTAAGAGTAAACTGTTTTTCTCAAAACAAGTAGTTTCCGGGGCGCCTGGGTGGCTCAGTTGGTTAAGCTACTGCCTTCGGCTCAGGTCATGATCCTGGAGTCCCGGGATCGGGTCCCGCATCGGGCTCCCTGCTCAGCGAGGAGCCTGCTTCTCCCTCTGACCCTCTTCCCTCTCGTGCTCTCTATCTCTCATTCTCTCTCTCTCTCAGATGAATAAATAAAATCTTAAAAAAAAAAAAACAAGTAGTTTCCATAATTTCAAGTAAAAAAAAATTTAAGTAAACTCTACACCCAACATGGGGTTCCAATTCACAAGCCTGAGATCAAGAGTCCCACGCTCTACCAACTGAGCCAGCCAGGTGCCCCTCCAGATGAATTTCTTAGAAGGACTGTAGAGTAATCCCTCCCCCTATTACATTAGTCTGTAAATGTACCAGCCCAATGCTGATCAGAATCACCATAGGAGATTTAGTTGTCCTCTCAGAGCAAAACCAAGGGGTTCTGCCTTTATTTATATTTATTTTATTTTTTAAATATTTTATTTATTTATTTGACAGAGACACAGTGAGAGAGGGAACACAAGCAGGGGGAGTGGGAAAGGGGGAAGCAGACTCCCTGCGAAGCAGGGAGCCCGGCTTGGGGCTCGATCCCAGGACCCTGGGATCATGACCTGAGCCGAAGGCAGACACTTAATGACTGAGCCACCCAGGCGCCCCGGGTTCTGCCTTTATTTTTCCATTGCATTAATCATTGCCATTTTCAAAGCCAAATGGAAGAGGAAAACCACTCAGACAAAAATGTCCTAAAGAATAAAAGATTATTATTTCAAAGGCAAATACAAATGGGGAAATGTATTCATTTTCTACTGCTGCTATAATGAATTGCCATACATTCAGTGGCTTAAAACAACACAAATTTATTATCTTAAAATTCTGTAGGTCAGAATTCCGAATGAGTCTCTCTAGGCTAAAATTGCAGCATTGTTAGAATTGAGTTCTTTTCTGGAAGCTTTAGGAGAGTATCAGTTTCCTTGCCTTTTTTCAGCTTCAGTCCTTACTTCATGGTCTGCTCCTTCTGCCATCTTCAAAGCCAGCAAGAGGGTGAGTCCTCATGTCACATCTCTCTGACCTACTCTTTGCCTCCCTCTTCTACTTTTAAGGACTCATGTGATTAAAAGTAGACCCACTCAGATAATCCAGAATAATCTCCCCAGCTCAAGTTCTGTACCCTTAATCATACCTGCAAAGTCTCCTATGCAATGTACCGAACATACTCATGAGTTCTGGGGATTAGGACATGGATATCTTTGAAGGACCATTATACTGCCTACCACAGAAAGCATGAAAAATGTTCTTATGAAGGGTGAAAAAAAGTAGAGGTGCTTCATTCTGTGTGGACAAAGCAATGGGTACAAGATGATGCCATTTTTCTCAATAGCACCAAACTGCTTATAGTGGTTATTTCTGGGCACTGGAATTATGGGTGGTTTTTCTTTTTGCTTATGTTTTCTCAGTTTTCTACATTAAAAATAAGATAATTAAAAAAAAACCCCAACCTCATATATTGTGATTATTTAGGATAATGTCTATATTGTTAGGAAATGCATGCTGATCTATTTAGGAGTAAAGTATATTGGTGTCTGCAACTTACTGTCAAAAAGTTCAGAAAAACACATAAATAAGTAAGGCCAATATGGCTAAATGGTAACACCTTTGAATCAAGGAAGGATATATATGTGTGTTCATTGTAATTTTATTTCAATTTTCCTGTACATTTTAAACTTTTTATAATAAAAAGTTATAATAAAGTGCAAAATTTTAATGGGCAGAGATTCTATATTGATTCTATATTATTCTCATTATCATTTCCAAGAATAACTTCAGAATCTAACCTAGGGTGAGAAGATAAGTTATAAAATCAAGGCAAGTTTTCTTCTGTAACCATCTTCACCACTGATACCAACTTATATAGTTAGATCTCAGGAAATGGGGAGATGGACCTGTCTGGCTTCACTTAAAAAGGCCTCGTTTCTTTAGGGATGCCTCTTCACTAATTTCTCCTACAGCATTTCATGTGCTAGTCAACATGCTAGACTTGTACAGAGGAGACTGGGGGCAGGACCAGCTCCATAATTTGAAGGGCCTAGTGCAAAATGAAAATGAGGGCCCCCTTTGCTTAAAAAAAAAAAGTATTAAGAATTTCAAGACAGCAGAGTCCTTCTAAGAGCAGTCCCTGTGTAAGGCCACACACCCATGAAATTGGCCCTGCACAAAGCCAGCAGACTCCACAAATGGTCTCCCCACCAAGCCTTGGGCATGCTTGGTGGGAATGACGGTGGAGGAGAAGCAGGCATTCTAGATTCATCTTCCTGCATGGATCTCTTCACTCCATTTCTGACAGTGTTCTTAGGGTTGCTTAAGACCAAAAATCTCTGAGGAATCTATCAATTCCCCAAATTATAGCCATTTGGTAAGATGCTGTTGATCATTATCTGTGACAGTGTTGGACAGTAGTAGGAATAATGCATTTGTCTGAAACAAAAGCTCTAATGAAACTTATTAAAAGGAAACACAAATAATTATATTAAAAAATGGTGATTCAAAAGTCATAGTTTTCCCAGAATAAAGTATATACTTAAAATATTTTTTAAAAAATCACTAGATGAGCAAAAACACCACATATAAACAATCTCTGATATTTTAATTGGTAACTAAGCTATTTAAAGACAAACCCAAATATATCAATAAAAAGTCATAAAAAATACCTTATGTGGCTTTCTGACCCATCCCTTTTATTCTTAAGCATTTGCTGCATTCAAAAAAACATTCTCTTGCGGTGCCTGGGTGGCTCAGTCGTTAAGCATCTGCCTTCGGCTCAGGTTGTGATCCCAGGGTCCTGGGATCGAGCCCCGCATCGGGCTCCCCGCTCAGTGGGAGGCCTACTTCTCCCTCTCCCACTCCCCCTGCTTGTGTTCCCTCTCTCACTGTGTCTCTCTCTGTCAAATAAATAAATAAAATCTTAAAAAAAAAACCAAAATAACATTCTCTCTCTCTCTTTTTTTAAAGATTTATTTATGTTAGGGAGAGAGAGGGGCATGGGGGGAGAGGCAGAAGGAGAGGGAGCGAGAGTCTTAAGCAGACTCTATACTGAGCATGGAGCCCATTGCAGGGCTCAGTCTCACTACTCTGAGATCATGACCTGAGCCAAAACCAAGAGTCAGTCACTTTAACCAACTGCACCATTGAGGCACCAGCCAAGTATCATTCTTAAATTGATAATAAAAAGCAAGAGAACACTTCGAGTAATCAAAAAGGGACTTACACAAGATTGAGAAAATAACATAATTTCTTCCCTTCCTTACCACCCCCACCATACAGGCTTTTTACTATTGATTTAAAATATTTATCACTTTTAGGAATAAGGCTCCTAGTATTGATGTTCTCATTTCTTTTTTTTTTTCTTAAGATTTTATTTCTTCTAGAGAGACATAAAGAGTGTGAGCAGGGGGAGAGGCAGAAGAGAGGGAGAGAGAGAATCTTAAGCAGGCTCCACGCCCAGCCCCAATGCAGGGCTCCATTTCACCCCTATTATATGGTACTCTTAAAAGGCCATGCAGGGGCTCCTGGGTGGTTCAGTCCGTTAAATGTCTAACTCCATGTCGGTTCTGATGTCAGGGTAGTGAGATCAAGCCCCACCTCAGGCTCCGCACTGGGTATGGAGTCTGCTTGGGATCCTCCCTCTCCCTCTGCCTCTCCACCCCCACTTGCATGCTTGCTTGCTCTCTCTCTCTAAAAAAAGGGGCGGAGGGGAGCATGCATTGTGTGGCTTAGAAAAATATCTGGAAGGATATAGTTAATAAACCGTTAACAGTAGTTGGCTCTAGATTGAGGATTTGTGTTGAGGCTAGAGAGGACTTTTATTTTCCTTCCTTTGCTTATTTGAATATATGCAATGAATATGTATTAGTTTTATCAATCCAAAAAAATCAGTAAAGATATTTTTAAAAAGAAAAAGAAAAACCGAGCATGTACTTTACATTTAGCCTTTAGGATCAGTCATTTAATCTTTTTGAGCCTTAGTTTCCCTGTTTATAAAATGGGATTAATACCACACAAAGATGTCATGAGGAAAATGCCTTACCATATGGTGAATATACATTCAATACAAGTCCCTTTTCTGAGTCTCAGGTTTCTTGCCTGAAAACTTAGGGAGCTGGATAAGTTGTCCATGATCCTTTTGAGAGTTAATCTGATTCCCTCTATTTATATTCACAGAAAAAGATTGCTAAAAGAAAAATAAATGTCTTTATTTGTCATTAGGCAATTATTTTTCTTCTATTTCCTGAAGAACCAAAAACAGATGAGCAGTACCTCTGGAATGTCTGGGCCACTCCACCCTGGGCACCTGGGAAATGACAGGGTATTTCCATTCATTAGCATCTCTCTAATGAGGAGAGCCTTCCTTAATGAAAAGAGGATGAAACTTTAGTTAATAAGCCATTGTGTGCCATAAAAAAATATTATATAATCTCAATTTTAATTTTTGACTACTCCAGTCCTCCTCTTTAATTAGTTTGCCTACCGATATTTGCAATCTAGATACTCTGTTTAAGCAGTTATGCAAATTTTCCATAATTCATTATATCATGTGTCATTGGTTAAAGTCTAATTAGATCACTATCACTTGGGGGGGTTGTATATTAAGTGAGTTTACAGAGTTGTCTCCTACACATCTGAAATACTAATAATGGCCTATCTTTCATGGTACCAGGGTAATGATTTTACAATTCTCTCTTTGCTTTTCTAAGATTGAAAACTATCTTAGATGGGAAAAAGACAGTCTCTTCAACAAATGCTGGTAATAGTTATCAGTCTATTAAAAAGGTAAACAATTTTTAAAAAAATGTAGAAAGCTACAACATTGAGAAATACTACCATTCCAAATTTCTCAAAACATTTTATATATACATATATATATATATATTTTTTAATGTAGGCTCCACACCCAACATGGGGCTTGAACTCATAACCCTGAGGTCAAGGGTAGCATGCTCTACTGACTGAGCCAGCCAGGCACCCCAAAACATGGCCTATTCTTTATTTAATTAAAATATTGTATGGATACAGAATCAGAGAGAGGAACACCCACATGCCTTAGAATTCAAAATATCTCATGTATGAGATTTCTTAATTTAAGACTTTTCTGTGCCTGCCGAATACCAGTGGGTGAAGAATGCCTTCAATGTCATTTTGGCATTTCTAGTGCCCTGCATAGCTTGGTAGGATTCTTTACCCTTCCAGGTTACAGCAATCCCAGCTTTTCTCACAGAAAAAAAACCCTATTCTCTTTGTTTAACATTAATTTTAAGAGATACTGTAGTAGAACTTAACATAAGGAGATACTTTTTATTTCTACATTTATGAACACATTTCTTCATCTACGAATTAGGATAATACAACTTGCTCCTTACTGTATGTGGAAGGCTGGGGGAATTCTTACTAGTAGTAAGAATTAAAATAATAACATTGAGTATCTACTATTTCTAGGCATCATGGAAGGATGGCACTTTGTCTTGCATTATCTTACTTAATCCTAACAAAACTCTGTGAGGTTTGTTTGTTTTTTAAAGATTTTATTTAAGGATGCCTGGGTGGCTCAGTTGGTTAAGTGTCTGCCTTCGGCTTGGGTCATGATCTTTTAAAGATTTATTTATTTATTTTGAGAGAGTGAGAATGAGAGAGAGAGAGAGTACATGAGAGGGGGGAGGGTTGGAGGGAGAAGCAGGCTCCTCGCCGAGCAGGGAGCCCGATGCGGGACTCGATCCCGGGACTCCAGGATCATGACCTGAGCCGAAGGCAGTTGCTTAACCAACTGAGCCACCCAGGTGCCCGGGTCATGATCTTTTAAAAAAAGATTTTATTTATTTATTAGAGAGAGAGAGAGAAAGCACAAGCAGGGGGAGCGGCAGAGGCAGAGGGAGAAGCAGGTTCCCTGCTGAGCACTAGATCCCAAGACCCCGGGATCATGACCGGAGCCGAAGGCAGACGCTTAACCCACTGAGCCACCCAGGCATCCCAAAACTCTATGAGGTATTATCTACTTTTTTCAAAGACTTAGAGAAGCTCAAAAATTTATGGTTTACAGTGCTGGTATATGGTAATGCAAGGTCTGAATCTGAAACCTTGATTTTCATTACTCTACTTTAACTTAGGAGAAAGATGAAAATGTTGTGAAGTCCTTTATTTGCCCTCAGGTCCTCCAACAATTGAAACCCACTTTTGTGCGCCTCTCCTTGTCAAATTCCGGCCCCGTATGCTTCAGTAATATAGGCCCACATGTAATTTCCGTAGAGTCCTGTTCTCTCAAGTTTCTGGGTCTTTGTTTATGATGTTTTCTCAGCCTAAAATTTCATTATCCTGCTACTACCAGAGTAGCTGCCCTACTCCTACTCATTTTTCAAGTCTCAGTTTAAACTACTCCACACTGTTACATGGTCAATTAATCTTTGACAAAGGAGGCAAGAATATGCGATGGGAAAAAGACAGTCTCTTCAACAAATGCTGTTTGGAAAACTAGAGAGCCACAAGCAAAAGAATGAAATTGGACCATTCTCTTACACCATAATGAAAAAAAAAAAAACCCCTCAAAAATGGATTAAGGACCTAAATGTGAGACCTGAACCCATAAAAATCCTAGAAGAAAGAGCAGACAATAATTTCTCCAACATCAGCTGCAGCAACATTTCTCTAGATATGTCTCCCCAGGCAAGGGAGACAAAAGCAAACATAAACTATTGGGACCACATCAAAATAAAAAGCTTCTGCACAACAAAGGAAGCAATCAACAAAACTAAAAGACAACCTACTGAATGAGAGAAGATATTTGCAAATGACCTATCTGATAAAAGATTAGTATTTAAAATATATAAAGAACTTATATAACTCAACACCAAAAACAAAATAATCCAATTAAAAAATGGGCAGAAGACATGAACAGACATTTTTACAAAGAAGACATACAGACGGCCAACAGACATGAAAAGATGCTCAACATCACTCATCATCAAGGAAATACAAATCGAAACCACAATGAAATATCACCTCATACTTGTCAAAATGGCTAAAATAAAAAACACAAGAAACAAGTGTTGGTGAGGATGAGGAGAAAAAGGAACCCTCGTACACTATTGATAGGAATGCAAACTGGTACAGCCACTGTGGAAAACAGAATTGATATTCCTCAAAAAATTAAAATAGAATTACCCAACAATCCAGTAATCCTACTACTGGGTAAATACCAATAGTATTTACCCAAAGAATATGAAAACATGGGGCACCTGGGTGGCTCAGTCGTTGGGCGTCTGCCTTCGGCTCAGGTCATGATCCCAAGGTCCTGGGATTGAGCCCCGCATCGGGCTTTCTGCTCCGCAGGAGGCCTGCTTCTCCTTCTCCCTCTCCCCCCTGCTTGTGTTCCCTCTCTTGCTGTGTCTCTCTCTGTCAAATAAATAAAATCTTAAAAAAAAAAAGAATATAAAAACACTAATTCAAAGGGATATATGCATCCCTATGTTTATTGCTGCATTATTTGCAATAGCCAAATTATGGAAGCAGCCAAAGTGTCCATCCACTGATGAATGGATGAAGAAGAAGTGATATATGTGTGTATATATATATATATATGCATATACACACACAATGGAATATTATTCAGCCATAAAAAGAATGCAGTCTTGCCGTTTGCAACAACATAGATGAATCTAGAGTATAATACTGAGCAAAATAAGTCAGTCAGAGAAAGACAAATACCATGATTTCGCTCATATGTGGAATTTAATAAAACAAATAAAGTAAAAAAACTAAAAACCAGACTCTTAAATATAGAGAACAAACTGATGGTTAACAAAGGGGGATGGGTGCAATAGTGAAGGGGATTAAGAATACACTTATCTTGATGAGCACTGAGTAGTGTATAGAATTGTTGATCACTATATTGTACACCTAAAACTAATATAACACTGTATGTTAACTGTACTGGAATTAAAATTTAACAAATAAACTACTCTGCCATGCTCCCATCACTCTTGATATACTCACAATGGCAAGTATCTTACTATGTCATCACCTAAATTGTGAGCAGCTTGAGGGAGTCAGGGTTATTTTCACTGTTGCAGGGCTTTTCAAAGTAGCTGTTTCCCAGTTGACATTCAATTAAATATTGATAGAATGAACAAATGAAAGTATGCACAAATAACTTATGAATTCATTCACAGAACTCATTAAGGATTTGTGAAGGGACCTGTATTACTTTATTCCACATAAGCCTAAAAGTGACCAGAAATGAAAACTTTTCATCCTCTTATATTAAAATTTTTCAACATATCTTTATTATTTTTTTTTCCAGAATATAGTATCTGGGACACAGTAGTAAATACATATTTGTTGAGTTAGTGAAGAGTCCTAGAAAAGTACACAAATATACAAAGTCTTTATAATCTAATGCATATTCTTCCCTCCAGACTCACTATGTGCCATTTCTACTTTATCCTGTAATAATGAGTAACAGTATGTAATTTTCATTCATGCATCAAATATGTATTGTCACTATTATGTGCCAGGCACATTGGTCCACTGTTTCAAATAGCTTTGTTTCTTTCTTGCTATTCTCTCTTCCTGGACATTTAAGAAGCCATTCAGCAAATACGTCATTTATTGTGGTTTTCCTACCTTCCTTCCTTCAGTTCAGTTAGTTACCTCCCGGAAAAGGCTGTCCCTGACATCGGTGGTACTCAGTGCTTGCTTCCATCTTAGCCCTCATTACATCAAAGTGAAATGATCTGTGTCTATGTTTGTTCCCTGCCCCCGTCCCTATCCCGCAATACCAATACCGAGGTATTGCTTTCAGAGGGCAGGGATGGAGGTTTTGTTCACCTATGTGTCCCCGGGGCCCAGCACAGAATTTAGGACAGGGAGGACAGGGCCAAAACCCTATATCTAAGTATTGAAAGAATTCCCACAATAAGTGAGTTATGTATTATCTCCAAATTATAGATGATAAAAGGAGGCTTGAAAGGGTTTAGAAAAGTTTTAGAAGAGCCCAAGGTCACACAGTGGTAGAGTCTGTTGTCAAAGGAATTTGAAGAATGAAGCCATCATTGGTTCTAAATGAATAAAACTCCTTCCCACCATCTTTTCTTGAAATTTTCGTTTAGATTTTGTATTCTTTCCTTCTATAGCCTGATGACTCCTCGACCACCATAATATTATGAGTGGGGACAATACCCCCTTTTTTTTCATATTGAAAATTGTTTGACCTCTCTCTGGAAGCAACGTGATTTTAAAACTTTCTGAACTCACACACTCGTTCCGGGGTAGAATCTGCATTGGAGTCTTGGGGGGACGTGATAGGTCCCACGAGAAGGGTCATTCGAAATGGAATGCGGGGACTAAGAGTTTTTCTCTGGACAGGATTCACAGAAGGAGCAGGGGGAGGATGGATCTCATTTTTGATGCACAAATCCTGAGACTTGTGGGAATTTGGTTGTTCACACCTAAGGCGGCGGTAGGGGACTGTGTTGCCCACAGTTAAGATGACTGCAAATGAACATCTCCTTCGGATGGGTCTGTTCTCTTCTTTCATTGGTATTTTCAATGAGAAGTATAGTGAATAAAATTTAGTAAAAGTTGGTGTCTTCTTACCAAGATGGTAACGTAGGAAGTTGGCACGTTTTGTTTGGAAAACCTTTAACAGGTCAAATTTTCTCTTGCCCTTAACCAAAATGGTCGTAAAGGTTATCCTATGGTTTGAAGCTTCCAGCCCTTAACTAACATGGCGTCTGGAGCCCGTTAAAAATTAGCCTGCCCTCTTTTATGCCCTTAACCATCATGGCCTCCACGGCGTCTAACACGTGACGACCCGGACTACGGCGCGGGAGAGGGGGTAGGAGGGCCCTTGAAGGGTGCGCGTTCCCGTGGCGGTGCACCGGGTAGGTTTCAGTCAGAGTCACTATGGCGGCCGGCGCTGGCAAGGTAAGGTGAGGCGGCGGCAGCGGCGAGGGAGGCTGGGCCCGTTGTGGCGTCCTGGCTCTAAATCCCCGCAGTTCGTCCGCGGAGAGGTTGGCCGAGGTCGTGGCTAGTCGCGGAGACTGGCGGGGGGCGGGTTGAAGGGGGTGCGGGCTAAGGCGGGCGGGCACCGGCGCCTGACGGCCGTTTGTTTTCATGTTTTCCCCACCAGGTCGGAAAGTTTCCTGCCTTATCGGGCACAGCCTGAGCGTGTCCCACCGGCCGCGAGTGGTGGAGGCTGCGGCGGACCCAGCCCGGGGCCTCCAGGCCTCTCCCCCAATCTCCGGGCCAGCCTCCCTCCCCCACCTCCTCGTCCGCTGGGAGCTGTGGCTGCCGTCCCTGAGATGCGACCCTCGCGGGGGCGACCCTGAAAGAAGGCGGCCGGTGTGCTGAGCAGCAGCCAGGAGCCCAGGCGTTCAGGGACCAACTTCCTGCGGGCCGAGACCCCTGAGCCTCCCGGGGTTGTGCCTCGCTCGGTCCGCACCGGCCTGCAGAGCCAGATCTCCGCCCTGGGCGCGGGGACGCCCGCCAGGTGCCCGGGAGTCCCGACTCGGCCGCTGCCCGCGCCTCTGCCTGTCCCCGCTCCTCGCGCCAAGGACCCCAGCCACTGCCGTCTCGGCTCGTGCCAGGGACCCCGTGCCACCTTCCGGGCGGCCTCCGCGCAGCAGGAGCAATGCAGACTGTCCCGCTGGCGGTCTAGACCCCCTTGCCGCCCCCCTCGCCTCTGCCGTTCCACTCCCCGAGGCCCTCGAAGAGGGGCGGTGGCTGCCCAGAGGTGCTCGGCTACACCTTCCTCCGGCCCGAGAGGACCTCCTGGCCGCACGGAACCGACCCTTCCTTCATGCTGCAGTGCTGCAACGTTTCCGCCACCAAGGGGGAAAAGCGGCCGCGATCCCAAACAAAACACAAGAATTGGTGTGTGACTCATCTGCTTGGATACCTCCAGTCCCCAAACTGTCTTCCAGGAGTTTTCTTGGCCGAAGCTGGCCGATGTTTGAGCCTTTTCTTCCCAGGGAAGAAGATGGACTGAAAGCTGCCCGTTGGGGACTTTGTGCGATCAGGGCGCTGCTGGGTTTTAAAGGAGGTGATGGGGCTTGCGCTGGCTTGTCTTCCCACTCAAGTGAAGAGTTGTTGATGTTCACTGGTTATGCTTAGACAATGCGCAGTTTGTTTTAATTTAAAATTTTGGGGGGGATAGGGGTATAGGCTTGTGAAGGGCAGTC
Source organism: Zalophus californianus (assembly GCF_009762305.2). Lineage (NCBI taxonomy): Eukaryota > Metazoa > Chordata > Mammalia > Carnivora > Otariidae > Zalophus > Zalophus californianus. The sequence goes on from NC_045595.1 coordinate 25,798,777, forward strand.
CGGATCCGGTGGAACTCCTCTTTGTACCTTGGTAGGAGAGACACCCCCAGTCTGTCCTCGATGCCGTCAGCCTTGGCCATCTTCACTTGCCGCCCGAACTCGCACCCATTTCAGGAGCGCCATGTCTACCTGGACGAGCCCATTAAAATCGGCCGCTCCGTGGCCCGCTGTCGACCAGCGCAGAATAATGCTACCTTTGATTGCAAAGTGCTGTCAAGGAACCATGCTCTCGTTTGGTTTGATCACAAGACGGGCAAGGTAATGTCACCACGTTATCTAACAATCTTTACTTTTCGTTTCCCTTTGCTCTTTTTGCATAATGTATGCAGGATCCCAGCGTTTGCACCCAGAGGAGACTTTCAGCAAGGCCATGGACCAACTTTTTCTGTGTCTGGTTCTATTGGAGATTAAGTTGAGGTGGTTGAATGGAAAACAGAAGGTATTGTAATTAAATGCCTCGGGAGGGCGATGACATCTTGATAATGTGGTCGTTCCCAGTGAAATCCCAAACCCTAATTCATTTTGGGAAAACTAGATAGTGAAACTTGGCTTCTTGCTTCCAGTCTTTTTAGGAAGGTGAATTTGCCCTTCAGTGCTTGAATAAGCAAGCAGCAGTTCCCAAAGCAATGCTGGGAATCTGTGGCCAGTATTACACTGGGGCTCAGGTGTCTCAGTGGTGAGATGTAGTTAACACAGCTTTTAGTTGAGTTCAGATCACGATCTTTCTAGTAAGGACAGTTGTTTGTGTGAATTTACAGTTTTGAAAGATTTGATACATATTTACACATGAAGGAGTAATTGGCAATTTTCAAAGCCAATTTCATTAAGCATGAACAACTGTAACTTTACATTTTCAGAGTTTTGTTTGCAAGTTGGGTGAACATATATGTATTGCTTTTGAAAATCACTTTTTGATGTTCCCTGCAAGAACTTATTAAAAATACTTAATGCATACTTACAGAGGTGATATTTAAAAATCAGTGTTAGGAAATTAATTTACTTTCTGAAATTATATCCAATTCTATCAAATAATTGCATTACCTAGATGTGATAGGATGAATTTAACACCCTTTATTTTTAAGTGTGATCCTTTTGCATTTTTAAGTTGGCACCCTAATTTACTATACATGTGGGTGCTTATATTTTAAGAATACAAGAAAAAAATTAAATAAGACCCTTTCAATTTTTAAAACTTTATGTGTGTGGAGAATATACTGAAGAACTCATTTTTGTGCTTTTACCTCAGGTTTTCGTTGAGATACTGAATCAGTTCCAACTTAGAGTAAGTTATGTAAGACTAATAGGAATACCTTGGGTTTCACCTCCTGACTTTTTGCTCCCTCTTCCTGAGTTAAATGATTAAGTCTTTTTTTAAAAGAAGAATTTAAGTTTTCAATAGTAGTATTTTGAAATGGAAGAAACCTGAGCCTCAGAAAAAAGAGAGAAAGCAATACTTCTGTTGCTACAGAATTAAGGAATTATTACAGAAATCATTTTTCAAAGAAAGGAGGAAAAGATTGCACTTGCATAATACCTATGCCCTGCTCTGTGTGTAAGATGAGAACTGAAAAATATGTTAATTTTTCTGTGTAACACCAGATGTTCATTTACCTATGGAACAGACCCTTTTTTCTCCCTAGAAACTAAAGTTTGGGTGTCTGAAAGACTTCATAGATTACCCATAGTCATTTACAGTGAGTATTCATAGAACTCTTTCCAGCTATCAAATTCAAACATCAGTTAACTGCTAGTGCCTTAACTCAACCAGCTTTGATCTTTTTGTCTAAGCTAAGGTCCAACTTAATCAAATAACAGGTTTGCTTAAAGTACATAATCTGCAAATGCACCTGCTTTACTTGGGTACCCTACTCAAAGGAGACTCAGATTTTTTCTTTTACTTATTTAAAAAACAGTGATTACATGAGCAGTGCTTTTCATGGCTATACTAAAACCCCCACAATAGGTTATTTTGAGATGGCTTACGGGTAGATCCATAGTGAGTATTGTATGAATTGAGATGACATGTTAAAATTTTGAATGGATTTGTAATTAGAAAAACTTATCTTTAAAAGATACACAGCTTATTTCTACCATTTTCACTTTTTTCCTGCTCTAGCTAAAAACAGGATGTGAGGCCATTACTTAGGTATAGATATAATTATTGATTATTGCACAACCTAATCTAGTTAAAACAAATAACCTGTCAGATTTGCCATGTCATCAAATTGTTTTAGGAATAAAGTTATTTAAAATTTAGGTTTGAACAGACAGGTTTTTATTGAGCACCTATTATGTGCCAGGTATCCTGAGGCACAATTCCAAAGAAAACCCACAGTTTGACCAAATATCACTTACTGTTTTCTATGTGTGAAATTTCCAGTTTGAGGATTTCTGCTATAATTGTCTCATGACAAATAAGTCATTGAGCCTAATATATATTCCCAGCAAATTCCTTTATACAATAACATAATCCCTTCCTATAAGCATCACCTCAGGCAAGTTTTTATTTTTCAAACATCTCATCTCTAAGCTTTAGTTTTCTGGGGATAATAGTGGTACCTACTATTGTTTTGAGGATTGAGATAATCATGTAAATTACTTAGCACCCTGTTTGTGGCCCTTATTAAGGGCTTAGTCCTTAGGGAGGAGGGTGTTTGAGGTGGGGGGAAGAGCAAACCATCTAGGCAGCTCTTTGCAATTTCTATAGTGCTGTGGAGTCCTAGGAAGGTAATGAGAATTGTTTTTTCTTTCATGTGATGGCATATGTAGAAGTAATCTTAAATTGAAACATATGAAGTTGAAAACTTTGTTCAAATTAGCACTTTCCCTGGGCGGTGGAGAATTGGAGTAATACATACCCTTTGGTTGACTTTTACCTTGTGATTTTTGCATTCTACACTGGCCATTATAGGAGACCCATTAAAAGCTGGAAAAAGTAATAAACACTTGAAACTTTCTGATATTCAAGTAATACATATTCATTGTAGAAAATCTGCAAAACATAGGCACATGGAAATCTAGGTGACACTTTTTTTTTTTAAGATTTTTTTAAATTTATTTGACAGAGAGAGAGACAGCGAGAGCAGGAACACAAGGAGGGAGAGTGGGAGAGGGAGAAGCAGGCTTCCTGGCGAGCAAGGAGGCCGATGCGGGGCTTGATTCCAGAACCCTGGGATCATGATGTGAGCTGAAGGCAGACACTTAACGACTGAGCCATGCAGGCGCCCCTAGGTGACAATTTTTAATGCTAAGTTTGTGGAGTGTGTTATGGTACCGAAAACCTGCAGGTTGGAGGGTGACAGGTTTGCCATAGAGTGGAATATAATACGTTTTCCCAAATCATCTATTCGGGGGTGTAGCAGTCCGTTATTGCCCTGCTTGGATGCTGACCCTGTGTATCATACTTCACTTCTCTTTGGAGGTCAAGCTCTTCAAATTAGATGGCATATAATAGAATGGTTATTAATCCTTCTTTTGACCAAGGTACCACTGAACAAGCAAATCTACCCATATGGTGGTTACATAGGAGTAGTGAGTGGACTGCCTCCTTCTGATTTGAGTCTCTGTGGACAGGTGATAGTCTAATGGTTGATACAGTAGTCTCTTTCCACTCTCACTATAGTTTACTTAGGAATTAGTTATAAGTGATAGTAGTATTCTACTTCCATTTTCACTTTGTTTACTTAAATTCAATGCATGTTTTTGAGCACCTGTTCTATAATGATCTGTTTTAATGGAGGGCACAGTGGTGAGAGGGAAGAAAACAAGAACTGGTTAGAAATTGTTATTCTTTCTGGGAGCTTATATTTTGGATACAGAGGGTGACTATACACCTTAATAACAGTTGATTGAGAAGGGCGCCTGGGTGGCGCAGTCTGTTAAGTGTCTGCCTTTGGCTCTGGTCATGATACCAGGGTCCTGGGATCGAGCCCTGTGTCAGGCTCCCTGCTCAGCAGAGAGTCTGCTTCTGCCTCTTCCCCAGCTCATGCTCTCCCTCACTCTCTCTCTCTCTCTCTCTCTCAAATAAATAAAATCTTAAAAAAAACAAACAACAGTTGATTGAAATAAAATAGTATTAAGTAAGTTTAAATGGCAAGGGTGATGGTGTTTGAATTAGACTTTACAATAGAAGTGGATAGGTACACCTTAAGAAAAGGTCTTTTTGGGTGGTTTTTGTATGTTTTGGGTGGATGAGAGTAGAATAAAACAGACAAGAGCAGGTAATTTTGAATGAGTTTGACATCTTCCAGTCACTGATGAAATTGATTTTGTTGGATTGGAGTTTTTTGGAGAGTATCTATGTGTGAACATCCATTCTGTGTGACGTTTTTATGTTTGTATCTCTTTTTTATAAGTAGTTGTCAGACTCTGGAAGAGAGGGTGTCTGCCTTATATGTCTGTTTCTTATTTTGTATAAAGCAGATGCTGAGTAGCTTAAGCTGAGGAGATAGTTGTGGAGTGCCTTGATTACCAAGCTAAGAGTATGGACCCATGTACTCTGGAAGGCCAGGGAAAGTTCTTTGCAGGGGACTGACATAGCAGAACCACCATTTAAAAGTGATAGAACAACAGTATGTAGGGAGGCCTTGGAGCAAGGACCAATGGGTAACAGCTTAATTAATACTTGTTGTGCGCTATGTACCATACCCAGTTCTGAATGCTTTACATGCTAATTTAATCCTTAAAGAACTATTTAAGATAGCTGCTTATTTTTCCCATATTAACCTATGAGGAAATTAAGGCACAGAGATATTAGATTAGATTAACTTGCCCGGGTTCACAAAGCTAATAAATGGTAGAGTTGGGATTTGAATGTCGGTATTCCAACTTTTGACTCTTAGAGTCTAGAACCCAAGCTCTTAACTACTCTGCTACTGCAAGGCTTTTAACAGTTTAGATCTGATGTCATATTGTCAGGGCATTGACCATATTCACAGTGGGAATAAAAATGATTAAATGCCAGAAAGTGAAAAAAGATAAGAATATTAACTTGCTCATTAGGACTTTAGCAAAAAGAGAGGTTCTGTAAGTACTGGAGATTTTAGGATGGTTCATGGATAGGTTACAATTTAAGTTAGACCTTACTTAGGACTTTTATTTTTTTAAATAATTTTTTATTGTTATGTTAATCACCATACATTACATCATTAGTTTTTGATGTAGTGTTCCATGATTCATTGTTTGTGCATAACACCCAGTGCTCCACGCAGAATGTGCCCTCTTTAATACCCATCACCAGGCTAACCCATCCCCCCACCCCCCTCCCCTCTAGAACCCTCAGTTTGTTTTTCAGAGTCCATCATCTCTAATGGTTCGTCTCCCCCTCCGACTTACTCCCCTTCATTCTTCCCCTATCTTCTTCTTCTTTTTTTTTTCTTAACACATATTGCATTATTTGTTTCAGAAGTACAGATCCGTGATTCATCAGTCTTGTACAATTCACAGTGCTCACCATAGCACATACCCTCCCCAATGTCTATCACCCAGCCACCCAATCCCTCCTACCCCCTACCACTCCAGCAACCCTCAGTTTGTTTCCTGAGATTAAGAATTCCTCATATCAGTGAGGTCATATGATACATGTCTTTCTCTGATTGACTTATTTCACTCAGCATAACACCCTCCAGTTCCATCCACGTCGTTGCAAATGGCAAGATCTCATTCCTTTTGATGGCTGCATAATATTCCACTGTGTATATATACCACATCTTCTTTATCCATTCATCTGTCGATGGACATCTTGGCTCTTTCCACAGTTTGGCTATTGTGGACATTGCTGCTATAAACATTGGGGTGCACGTACCCCTTCGGATCCCTACATTTGTATCTTTGTGGTAAATACCCAGTAGTGCAATTGCTGGATCGTATGGTAGCTCTATTTTCAACTGTTTGAGGAACCTCCATACTGTTTTCCAGAGTGTACTTAGGACTTTTAAAATAAGGCAGATGTAAATAGAGTCAGTCAGGGGAAGGAGTTTTGGGTGGGAAGAATTGCTGAAGTAAGGGTATGAAAGCAGGAATGATATGTCACATTGCAAGGAAGCCATTGCAAAGGAAGAATCTTCAGAATTTGTCAATCAAGATAGTTTCTTTTTTTTCTTCCCATATCTAAACATGACAGCAAAGATCCTGGCCTCAGCTTTTGGGACAATGGCAGATTATTGATTTTATTTGTTTGTGTATTGTTTTACCAATTTTTTTTGTTGATAGAAGTAAAAATGTCATTAAGAGGTGCTGGTTTTTGTGAGAAAGTAATATAATTGACAAATGTTATGTTTAAGGCACATTGATGTAAACATGTTCAGAAGGCCAGGTTGTATATCCAAAGCACACTTTCATTTCGTACTTTTCACAATAGTGGAAAATTAATGAAATCTTACCTATTCAAGTTAAAAATGTGGATGGTGTATATACTTAAAGCTTTTTTTTTTTCCCCTGCCTAGATATTTGACTTTTCTCCTTAGGTTGAATTTACTCTTTGCCTTCTCAGGCTCCTATTTGGTTTTCTCAAGTGGTATTTATGTTAGAGCTTAGTATCTATTCTCTTCGGTAAATAGGGAGGAGAGTGTCTGTCATTTAGACTTTTAAGTGAAAAGACTGTGAGATTGGTTCTTAATGTGTTGTCAGTTACTTGAATCAAGAAAAATGATGGCACTTGTTAGCTATGGAAACGTTCTAAGGACTCTTCCTGTGCATGTTTCTCTCATTGCCACTATAAGTAAATGAACAGTTTACGTCTGCCCCAAAATCTTGGTTATTGCCCCATTAATTTTTAACATGATGTACAAACCCCTTCAAAATCTCTTATTTCCCTTTTTTCCAGCTCCATCTTCTATTACTTTTTTTTCCTTTACTCCAAACTGTGCAGTAGCTGTGTGACAGTGCTCTCTGTTCCTAGAACAAGTGCCTTTTTTGCTGTTTTGTCTTCCAGAATGACCTTTCCCCTTCATCCCTTGAGGCCCAGTTTCAATGTGAAACCTTCCCTAACTCCCACTGACTAAAGAATTAATTGCTTCTTCCTTTATACCCCCATAGAACTTTGTATATAATTTCATTATGGGACAGACAACAAAATAACTATAATGCAAATGTGCTTGCCCTGCCAGATGTGAGCTCTTGAGAACTAGAGGATAGGCACTACATAAATGTTTGAATGAGTGAAATGTGAACAATGGAGCCGTCTGTACTTCTGCAAACCCTGAGGAAGGTCAAAGGGCAGAAGGTCATTTGAGTTAGTCCTTAATTTGAGATCATGGACTCAATTACCAATAGATAGTCTTTGTAAAAATCATTACTTATTGAGAATTTGCAGTGTGCATGACAGTTTGCTAAGCATTTTGGGACTGTAGATTTATCTTGTGTTTAGTGACATTAATTTTGAGCTCTTACATATATATCCATTCTCATGCAAAATAATACTTTTATTTTAAGGGTTTTATAGTCAGAGTGCTTTCTTATTTCACTTGATCTGTATAACACTCTTAGGAAGTAGGTAGAGCAGCTACAGGCTGGATACCTTTTATCCAAAAGGAGTTGGATGTTTAGAGGTTATTTGTACAAGGTCATCTATTAATAACTATGGGAGTTGGGACCAAAATCTAGATTTTTTTCCCCCTTGAAATGAAAGCCAACTATTAGACATTTATTCTAAGCTATCTTATTATGGACTGAACAATTACTATAATGAAAATCTGTCTTTTGCTCTCTTGAAAGATAATCTAAGCTATTATTTTCTGGGTGCATAACTAAAATGCTTGTCATATGACAGGCTTCCAAAGACTGCAAGAACCTGAGTTAATTATTTCTCTGAGTCAACTAGCATTTTTTAAAACATACGTCTGATATTTCCAGCAATAAATATATTTTTTCTTAGGCTTGCATTCAGGCAACTGATTCAGATTTGGGTGTTTATGCAAATGAATGAAACAGCCTTGGAAAAACTTGCCTCCCCTGTAAATTTTTTTATTCTTTAAAGAGAATACCTGTGGGGCACCTGGGCTGCACAGTTGGTTAAGCCTCCAGCTCTTGGTTTCAGCTCAGGTTTTGTCTCAGGTCCTGATCTCCGGGTCGTGAGATCAAGCCCCTGATGGAGCCCTACATTGGGCTCCGAACTTGGTGTCGAGTCCGCTTGTCCCTCTCCTTCCCCTCTGCTACTCCTCCTGTGTGCTCGCTCTCTCTCTCTCTCAAATGAATGAATAAATAAAATATTTTTTAAAAATATAAAGAGAATAGCAGATAGGTATAATGACAGAAGTTTAAAAAGTTTATGTAGGCACTTGAGAACATGGAAGTTTTTGGTGATTGGTAATGTATCCTTTGTCAAATACAATTTGGGTTAGATTTGAATTTAAAGATATAAGAAACGTTGTTTTCTTATTTATTTGAATTAAGGATTTGTCAACACTTGCAGGCTTATAGTTTTATCTCTATTTATAACTACTGACTTGTTCTAGCTGTGGGTCCAGCAGAAATGAATTTCCAATATGGACTTTTAAGCTGTTATTTCTTATTTTTTACTTATACAAATAGCAGGAATACATTCTCAAAAATTCAAGCAATAGGAATTATATAGAGAATAAGAGCATATATATGGTCTGAACACAGATACCTCTCTTCCTCTTCCCCTATTCCAGAAGTGACTGTTGTTATTAATTTGGTATGTAATTTTCCCAGAACTCTTTCTGTGGATTTACTTACTGGGTATGTAGATACAGAAACAGTTTTTTGTTGTTACTTTTTTTCATAAGTGATTGGATCATAATTTAAAATGTACTTTTTAGCTGATGATATCAAGTGAATTGTGGTAAGCTTTTCTGAAATATGTTAATATGCTCTGAGTTCTGACCAGCATCAAGACTGCTGTAAAATTATCTCATTTAATCCTCACAACAAACTTTTGAAGTGTTTAGATAGTGTTATTGTCCTGTTTACAGATAAGATAAGAAGACTGAGGTTCAGAGAGGTGAAGGAATTTCAGGGTAACAAAGGTAGATAGTGGTGGAGTCAGGATTCAAATTTCAGTCATCTAATTGCAGAATGCACACTTTTGGTCTCTCTTTTTTGCTACCTCAGCACTCTTAGTCATTATTAATCTCATCACCAACCTGTTAGTGAAAAGTATATCAGAAGAAAAAATGCATTGAAATAAAAACCTTATTGTCTATTAACTCTAAGATATTTTAGAGGTTTTTTTTTTAATTTTTAGAAGATTTTATTTATTTATTTGATGGAGAGAGAGGGAGAGAGAGACAGCGAGAGCAGGAACACAAGCAGGGGGAGTGGTAGAGGGAGAAGCAGGCTCCCCACTGAGCAGGGAGCCCGATGCGGGGCTTGATCCCAGGACCCCGGGATCATGACCCGAGCCGGAGGCAGACGCTTAACGACTGAGCCACCGAGGCGCCCTGCCCCTATTTTAGAGTTTTAATTGAAGATTAGTTCCTCAAACAGTATTTATTAATCACTTAACATTTTACAGGTTGAATAAAAACACCTCTTTACATGAAAAGATATTGGAGTATCACTGTTCAGATATTATATGGAAAAAGATATTTTTTTCTAAGTTTAGTATGTTTGGAGGTTCTGTTTTAAGTAGAATGTGTGTATATATAAATATACGTATGACCCCCCCATACATAAAATCTAATGTAGAAAAAATGACTTTTGTTTTTTAATTGTTTATTGAAATACTAACTATATTATTAGATGCTAGTTATAAAATTCCTTACATTTCAAAAATTTGGGGATAGAAAATAAGATCATGCTGTATGTTACCAGTATATCTATGGTTGTTATGCTTGTAGAAGAGACAAAATTTGTAGTTCTGAATTGTTTCAGTTTGCTTGGTGAAAAGGAATGTTATAGAGTTACTGTATAACCCAGCAGTTTTACTCCTAGATATATACCCAAGAGAAATGAAAGCGTATGTCCGTACAAAAACTTAGATGTTTTAATGTTCATAGTAGCATTATTCATAATAATAAAAAAGTGGAAAGAACCATCAACTAATGAATGGGTAAATAAATTGTGGTATACCATATAATGGAATATTATTCAGCATTAAAAAGGAATTAAGTACTTATACATACTACAACGTGGATGAACCTTGGAAACACTATGCTAAGTGAAAGAAGCCAGACACAAAAGGCCACATGTTGTATAATTCTGTTCGTCTGTTTGTGTGAAATGTGTAGGATAAGCAAATCCATAGAAAGAAAGTAGATTAGTGGTTTCCAGGGTTTGGGAGTAACAGAGTGTTATGGTTAACTTTATATGACAATTTGGCTAGGCCATAGTAGCCGATTTTTGGTCAAATGCCAGTTTAGATGTTGCTCTGAAGGTATTTTTAAAAATGTGATTAACATTGGGGTGCCTGGGTGGCTCATTCGGTTATGCGTCTGCCTTTGGCTCAGGTCATGATGTCAGGGTCCTGGGATCAAGCCCCATGTCAGGCTCCCTGCTCAGTGGGGAGTCTGCTTCTCCCTTTCCCTCTACCCCTACCCCCCGCTTGTGCTCTGTCTCTGCCTCTCTCTCGAATAAATAAAATCTTTAAATAAAATATAATAAAATGTGATTAACATTTAAATCAGTAGACATTGAATAAAGCAGATTACCCTTCAGAATGTGGGTGGGCCTCATTCAGTTAGTTGAAGCCCTTAAGAGAAAAAACTGAGGTTCCTCTGAAGAAATTCTGTCTTTATAGAACCATCATACTCAAGACTACAAGAGCAGTTCTTGCCTGAGTCTCTAGCCTGCTGGTCTGCCCTGCAGATTTCAGACCTGACAGTCTACACAGTCATGTGAACCAATTCCTTAACATAAATCTCTCTCTTTATATATACACACATCCTGTTGGTCCTGCTTCTCTGAAGAACCCTGACTAATAGAGGGAGTGACTGGTAAATAGGTATGGTTTTTTTTTTTTTTCAGGTGATGAAAATGTTATAAAATTGATTGTGGTGATGGTTGCACCACTCTGAAATGTATACTTTAAATTAGTGAACTGTGTGGCATGTCAATTATATCTCACAAAAGCTCTTCTAAAAAAAAGAATGTTAGATGGAGTAATAGCTTAGTGAAAGCAGATTAGGGTGTAGGAAGTAGAAGAGTGCGGAACAACCGTTCAAATGTGGGTGAGATTAGCAGAGCCACTTTTGAAGTACCTGTAGCTTAATATTTGTCACTACTTCTTTTTTTTTTTTTTCTTTAGAGAGAGAGAGAGAGAGAGAGAGAGAGCATGAGAGGGGAGAGGGTCAGAGGGAGAAGCAGACTCCCTGCTGAGCAGGGAGCCCGATGCGGGACTCCATCCTGGGACTCCGGGATCATGACCTGAGCCGAAGGCAGTCACTTAACCAACTGAGCCACCCAGGTGCCCCTAGTAGTGACAAATATTCTTAGTACCTTATTGGTTAGATGTTCTAAAAAATTTAGTAGATGGAGAGTGTGTTTCCAATATTGAAATGTTTGTTAATAGGCACAATTTTGATATTACTAAGAAGCTGTAGTGCCAAGGTCTTAATGTGGGAGTTGGGAAATGTTGGAAAGATAGAGTTGAAAAGCCCCAATCTGAACCTGGGGAGTTTAAGGTAATAATTTTATTCACCAGTGAATCTTTTTCTTTTTAATTGAAGTATAGTTGACACACAATGTTACATTAATTTCAGGTGTACAACATAGTAATTGTACCACTCTATGTATTATGTTATGCTCACCACAAGTGTAGCTACCATCTGTCACCATACAATGCTATTATAGTACTGTTGACTATGTTCCCTCTGCTGTGTCTTTTATCCACATGACTTCTTCATTCCATAACTGGAAGTCTGTATCTCCCACTCCTCTTTACCCATTTTGCCCACCCCTCCACACTCCTCCTGTCTGGCAGCCATCAGTTTGTTCTCTGTATTTATGGGACTGTTTCTGCTTTTTGTTTATTTGTTTATTCATTTGTTTCGTTTTTTAGATTCCACATGTAAGTGAAATCATATAGTATTTGTTTTTCTCTGTCTGGCTTATTTCACTTAGCATAATACCCTCAAGGTCTGTCCATGTTGTCACAGATGGCAAAAGCTCATTCTTTTTTTTATGGCTGGGTAATATTCCACTGTGTGTGTGTGTATGTGTGTGTATGTATGTATGTGTGTATATATGTACACATATATACACACTACATCTTCTTTATCCATTCATCTGTCAGTGGACACTTGGATTGCTTCTGTATCTTAGTTGTTATAAATAATGCTGTAATTAACATGGGGGAGTGTCACCAGTGAATCTTTTGGGTATGTAGGCACATAGGGGGTAGTAAAATATGAGAATGAATAATGTTTTCTTGACTAGAAAAAAGTGTTCACTTAAATTATAGTTGAACTTAAACTTGGGCCATTATGCATTCCTACTCTTTAACAAGTATCTGAGTGTCACATGCTTGCATTGTGGTATAATGCCCAGTAGGTAGTACTGAAAAATAGAATTATAACACAAATAAGTCCAACAATAGAAGTATCCATGAATCATTGTTTCAAAGTAGCTAAGGGAGTGATGTATTCCTTCCCCCAGGATTGGGGGCAGAAAATGTGGAAGGAAGGAAGAGGGCTTCACAGAGAAAGTTGTTTTTAAAAAACACTGCTGTTTGAAGAGTGAGTAGGGTTTTGCTAGCTGCATAGAAAAAGAGCAGAGCATTCCAGGGGTGCCTAGCTGGCTTATTTTGTGGAGCGTGGGACTCTTGGTCTTGGGGGGTAAGTTGGAGCCCCACGTTGGGTATAGAGATTACTTAAAAATAAAATCTTTTTAAAAGTGGGGGGCAGGGCATTCCAGCCCAAGGGAACAGTATGTATTTGAGGCAGAAGAGCCTAAAAGAGAATGGTGTATTGTGGGAAATGCAAACCCAAAGTTAATGGAGTTGGGGAGGGGAAAATAGAATTATCAAGTCTTTGGGGTAGTTGAGCACTGCTGGCAAGAGGGGCTAGGGGAGGCAGTGTGGTTAAAGGTTAAAGATTCTGGAGCTGGACTACCTGAGTTGGAATCCTGGCTCCATTGCTTGCCAGATGTGTGACCTTAGGGAATCTCTGTGCTTCACTTTCCCCCATATGTGAAAGTAGGCTAATAGTGGAATTCACCTCATAGAACTATTGTAGAGATTTAATGAGAATTCATGTAAAGCAGTTAGCAGAATGCCTGGCATAGAATGAGCACTCAATAACTTGTCGCTGTTGTAATTTTTCTTTATTTTAGTTGGTGTGTTTGCACAATAAGACCTGTATGCCTTTTTTCCGTAAGTGGGCTTTTTCATTGTTAAATAGTTTTCTCCTTTGAATGTCTGTCTTTAGAGTCTCCTGAAGTAACTAAATTATTTGAAACCTTGGAACTCCTTTTAATGTGTTAAAGAAATAGTGTGATATAATAAAAAAACAAATATTCGGTCTTCGTCCCAGCTTCTTGGTGTACTCCTCCTAAAACTCTTGCAATCTGTGGAGTGATGAATGTCTTTTGTATGCTGATAAGATGACTGGAGGCTGGGGGGATCCTAGTAGCTTCAGGATGGGGGGGCTGGTCACCAGAAAGACCAAATGATCAGAGGATTGGACCTTTCAGCCCTGTTTAACAATCTCCAGGAAAGGGGGTATGGCTGCAGATTGATCTCTATAAAAACTCTTAGCTATTGAAATTCAGGGACCTTTGGGTTTGGTGAACAATATGAGGTGCTAGGAGGGTGGTTCACCGGGAGAGGGCATGGAAGTGCCTTCCCCCAGACCTTGCCCTGTGCATCTCTTCCATTTGGCTGTTCCTGAGTTGTATCCTCTATAATAAACCAGTAATAGTAAGTAAAGCACTTTCCTGAGTTCTTCGAGTCATTTTAGTGAGTTTAGTGAGGTGTGAATTAGGAATCCTCTGAATTTATAGCTAGTTGGTTGGAAGTATCAGTGACAACTTGGGACTTTTGACTGGCATCTCAAGTGGGTGCAGTCTTGTTGGACTGAGCCCTTAACTTGTGGAATCTGACATTAATTCCAGGTAAATAGTGTAAGAATGGAATTGAAGGACATCCAACTTGTATTGGAGAGTTAGAGAAGTGATATTAGAAGACACCATGCAGGGGCGCCTGGGTGGCTCAGTCGTTAAGTGTCTGCCTTTGGCTCAGGTCATGATTCCAGGGTTCTGGGATCGAGCCCCGCATTGGTTCTGTGCTTGGTGGGAAGCCTGCTTCTCCCTCTCCCACCCCTGCTGCTTGTGTTCCTTCTCTTGCTGTGTCTCTCTCTCTGTCAAATAAATAAAAAATCTTAAAAAAAAAAAAAAGACACCATGCATTTAATGTCAGAATTGTTGTGTATAAAAATAGTTCAAATAGGGGTGCCTGGGTGGCTCAGTTGGTTAAGCATCTGCCTTTGGCTTAGGTTATAATTCTGGAGTCCTGGGATTGAGACCCATGTTGGGCTCCCTGCTCAGCTGGGAGCCTGCTTCTCCCTCTCCCTCTGATGCTCCCCCTGCTTGTGCTCTCTTGCTCTCTTTCTCTGTCAAATAAATAAATATTTTTAAAAAATAGTTCAAGAAGTCTTATAATTAATATCCATTATCCAATACCACCAACTTTGTAGAGTTTCCCTGTTAATAACAATAAAAATCAGTAGCATACTTGGTTTGCCTTACTTGAAGATTTGAAATGAAAGGAGCTGAGTAATATGATGAGAATCTAGTCAGTCATCAGGGAGTATGTAAAAGAGCACATGTCCTCTATTAGGCAATGTGGGACATAATAAAGGATTAAGATGTTACTTCAGTCTTCAAAGAGGTTAGAGTTTAATTTGGAAGCCAAAACTAACTTCCATAAACAATTAGGAAAGAACCTGCCTCCTTAGTGCAGTAGGCAGCGCGCGTCAGTCTCACAATTAGGAAAGAATTAAGTTCTAAATGGAATTAAGAGCTCTATGTGATTAAGGTAGGGAAGGCTTGTTTAGGAAGGGGGACTTGAACAAGATCTTAAAGATTTAAGGTAAAGCATAACATGTCCTGGATGCATAAAGGTCTACATAAAAAGGCATAAGCTCAGAAAGATAGTCAGGAGACAGTTGTATTTTTTTTTTTAAGATTTTATTTATTTATTTATTTGTCAGAGAGAGAGAGCA
Source organism: Zalophus californianus (assembly GCF_009762305.2). Classification (NCBI taxonomy): domain Eukaryota; kingdom Metazoa; phylum Chordata; class Mammalia; order Carnivora; family Otariidae; genus Zalophus; species Zalophus californianus. Next base: position 25,813,896 of record NC_045595.1, read on the forward strand.
ATATTAGGGTGATTGGAAAGTGGTGAAGATTGGATTTATAGGTGTAGTGAATAGGCAAGATTTAAAGGTTCCAAGGTATGAGTTCTTATTTTCAAGATTGTTTCTCTCTTGGCACATGAAAAAATTGTGCTGTGTGCATCATTTTAAGGTGTATTTCTTTTGTCAGTCATTTTAAATTCTGGAATACATTCATTTAAATACCATTTCTGATTATGCCAGAAGTATAGATTTAATATTTTGAATGAACAATGAAGGAAGTTAAAAAGATAATGATGAAAAAAATAATGCATGTGAATGTCAAAGTCAGAGGCTGGTGTAAAGTGATAGACCCTATATCAGACTTCCAGTAGAAATATGTTTTAAAGCATAAAACTTATGTGGAATTACTAGTCTTGCCATTTTAAAGATTTTAAAAAGAGAGAATGGGGGGAGGGGCAAGAGGGAGAGGGAGTTGGAAAGAATCTCAAGCAGACTCTGTGCTGAGTTCGGAGCCCAACGTAGGGCTCCATCTCACAACCCTGAGATCATGACTTGAACCAAAACAAGAGTACTTTAAGCCTACTGAGCCAGGCACCGCTTGCCATTTTAAATTGATACTCTAAGCTGAGTTTTGGTTCATAGTTACCAGTTGTGTGGAGGTGGTTTTCAGAAAAGCATCAGTCAAGTTTATTGGCACTGTACTTGGTTTTAATAATTCTTCCCTCACTAGTGACCTGATTTGAGAATTGTATCAAAATTTTATCCTTTGTTTTAGCTGCAGCTATTTTGAAAGCTGATATAACGATAGGTAAACTGTTAATGTGTGAGAAAGTAATTAAAAAGCACTTTCAAATATCAGGTGTTATAAAAACTAGTAAATATTCCTTCCTACTTTTACTAATTTTTATTTATTACTGCATTGTCACTGTAGCGGTATGGAGGCTTAGGTGTGCTAGTAAATTATAAATTTTGAGAATTATTTTCTGAAATGAGTGTTTTGTTATAGGCCTGCTGATTAACTGTTACATTCTATGCTTCATATATAAAGTAATTCTGATATTTAAGTGCTGCTTCCAAAATATTATTCCCCTGAAACAAAATATTTGTAGTGTTGGTATCTGAATGTTGGGGCTGGAGAAAAACTCTTCAAGTTTTTAAGTTCAGTTACTTTTAAAAAGACTTGCTAGAAGAGGGTTCTCTTTCATTTTTCTGGAATCAAATGTTATAGCTCCAGTTTTATGACTATATAATACTCTGATAGTAGCAGTTAATTCTGTTATCCAACTCATTTAAACTGCCAGCTGTCTTTTGCTTTTGAATTTTGAATTTTCTGGTTGTGTGCAGAGTTGGGCTGGTTATATCTGATTTATGTAAGACCCTAATAAGCACTACAATGTTTATGTGTGTTTTACATTGTTACTTATATTTTCCATTTTCTGTTACTGTCACATGCAAGCTTGCATTAATTCAGACTTTGTGGTTTTTATCTGTTGGCTATTTTATTTTTTTATTTTATTAATGATTTTTTAAAAAATACTTTAATCTGTACGCCCATTGCAGGGCTTGAACTCACAACCCCAAGACCCAAGCGTCGCATGCTCCAAAGACAGGCGCCCCTCTGTTGACTATTTTATTTTTACTTTTTTAAGATTTTATTTACTTAGAGAGAGCACAAGCCGGGGTGGTGGGGGGGGAGGGAGAAGTAGACTCCCAGCTGAGCAGGGAGCTGGATGGGATGCGGACTTGATCCCAGGACCCTGGGATCATGACCTGAGCCCAAGGCAGATGCTTAACCAACTGAGCCACCCAGGCACCCCTAAAATATGGATATGTTTGGTTAAATTCTTGTTATTCTAAGTCAGAATTATTAAGTGAAGGTTTAATGCTTTTCTTCATGTAATTTTACTGAATGCCACAATTCTCACTGATTTATCCCTTTTCTTAATATTTTGAACGTTGATCATGTTTATCACAAAACTTAGCCCTTGATTATGTATTATTCTGGGTTAGCTCTTTAATTATTATTTAGTTTACAGTCTCCTTAAAAGTAAGTGTAACAGCCTATCCTGCCTTATAACAATATAGATGCCCCATACAATATAGGTGCAGTGCCTAGTATTTAGTAGGTAGTTAAAAAATTTATTGCCAACACTTTCTCCAAAGGAATTATAGAAGTACTAACTTAAGAAATTTGTCTTTTATTTTTTTAAGCCTCTTAGAGTACGGAGTATCTTTATGACCTTGGGGTAGGGAAGGGCATAAAGAATTCACAAAAATGCACATTGGAGTAAAAGATTGATAAATTCAAATATGTTAGAATTATTTTTTTCATTAAAATGAGAAAAGTGAAGAAGAAAAACAACTAGGGGAAGATACTTGTAAAACATATGACTTGCAAAGGATTAGTGTCCAGAATATAGAAAGGATTTGTTCAAATTAATAAAAAATGCAACCCAAGGGCAAAAAAATGGCTAAAAGACACAAAATAGAATTTCACAGAAGAAGAAAGAAGAATGACCAATAAACTAACACCAGATGTTCAACATAACTAGGGAACTGTAAACTTAAACCTTCAGATACCGTTTATGCTCACCTAAAAAGTTGAATAGGGGCCACTGGGTGGGTGGCTCAGTCAGTTAAGCATCTGACTCTTAAATTTCGGCTCAGGTCATGATCTCAGGGTTGTGAGATGGAGCCCTAAGTCGGGCTCTGTCTGTTGGGCATGGAGCCTGCTTAAGATCCTCTCTCTCCCTCTGCCCCTGCCCACCCCTTGCTCATGCAGGCTTTCTCTCTCTCTCTCAGAAAATAAATAAATAAAATAAAACAAAAAAATGTTGAGTAATATTGGGGTGCCTGGCTGGCACAGTCAGTAGGGCAAGAGACTCTTGATCTCAGGGTCCTGAGTTAGAGCTCCACGTTGTATGTAGAGATAACTGGAAAAAAAAAAAAAACACACCTTAAAAAATTGGATAATATCAAGTGTAGATGACACTGTAGAGCAATAGGAACTCGCGTGCTCTGTTGTTGATTTGATGAGTTACAGTGATTGATTTTTGAATATTAAACCAACTTTACATTCCTGGGATAAACTCCACTTGATTATACTGTATTTTTTTTAATATACTGCTAGATTTGATTTGCTTATATTTTGTCAAGGATTTTTGCATATGTGTTTGTGGAGGATTAGTTTTAAATGCTTGGTAGAATTCACTAATGAAGCCATTTAGGTCTGTTTGTATTTTATTTATTTATCTTTGTGTGGAAAGTTGTTTTTTTTTAATTTTTTTTTTTAAAGATTTTATTTATTTGACAGAGAGAGACAACAGCGAGAGAGGGAACACAAGCAGGGGGAGTGGAAGAGGGAAAAGCAGGCTTCCCGCTGAGCAGGGGAGCCTGATGCGGGGCTCGATTCCAGGACCCTGGGATCATGACTTGAGCCAAAGGCAGACGCTTAACCAACTGAGCCACCCAGGCGCCCCTGTGTGGAAAGTTTTAAACTATCAGTTGAGTTTCTTGATAATCGGGACTTTTCAAGTTACTTATTTCTTCTAGAGTTAACTTTGGTAGTTTGTATCTTTCAAGAAATTTGCCTATTTCATCTAAGTTTTTGGGTTTATTGGCATAAAATTATTCATAACATTACCTTATTATTCTTTTTTTATCGTTTTTTAAAAGATCTATTTACTTATTTGAGAGAGAGAGATCACACGAGCAGGGGGAGGGGCAGAGGGAGAGAGGGAATCCTTAAACACACTCCCTACTGAGCATGGAGCCGGATGTGGGGCTTGATCTCCGGACCCTGAGATTATGACCTGAGCCCAAATCAAGAGTCGGACGCTTAACCAACTGAGCCACCCAGGCACCCCTTATTATCCTTTCAATGTCTATAGAATCTTTAGTGATATCACCTCTCTCATTCCTGGTATTGGTAATTTGTGTCTTTTCTCTCTCTCTCTCTTTTTTTTTTTTTTATCACTTTGGCCAGAAGTTTATCAGCTTTATTGATCTTCTTAAATAGTACGTTATTTTAAATGGAGCTTTCTCAGTTATTTTTGTTTTCTATTTCATGGATTTCTGATCTTACCTTTATTATGTTTCTTTTTTTTTAAGATTTTATTTATTTGAGAGAAAGAGAGCATGGGGGGTGGGGCATGGGCAGAGAGAGAAGGAGAAGCAGACTTCCTGATGAGCAAGGAGCCTGATGTGGAGCTCGATCCCAGGACCCTAGGATCATGACCTGAGCCAAAGGCAGATACTTAACTGACTGAGCTACCCAGGCACCCCTATTATGTGCTTCTTTCTGCCTGTTATGGGTTTAATTTCCTCTTCTGTTTTCTTCTTTCTTTCTTTTTAAAGATTTTATTTTTTTGAGAGAGAGCGAGCAAGAGAGAGCATGAGCGGGGGGAGGAAGAGGGAGAAACAGACTCCCCTGCTGAGCAGGGAGCCCGGTGTGGGGCTCGATACTAGGACCTTTGGGATCATGACCTGAGCTGAAGGCAGACACTTAATTGAGCCACCCAGGCGCCCCCCCCCCATCCGTTTTCCACTTTCTTAAATTGGAAGCTTAGATCATTGATTTAAAACCTTTCTTTTTTTTAAAAGATTTATTTACTTACTTTTGTTAAGTAATCTCTACATCAAACATGGGACTTGAACCACGACCTCAAGATCAAGGGTCACATGCTCCATCAACTGAGCCAGCCGGGCACCCCAAGACCTCTCTTTTTTAATGAAAGCATGTAATGCTCTATAACCATTTTGATAAAAAAGTTGACATTGTTAATATGCTAAACTGTGTATACCTAAGGAGACAGCAGTTCTTCACCTCAGTGTATACTCTAGAAAAATGTTTTTATATCTGCATCAGGAGACATGTTCAAGCAGTTTTTAGTTGTCTTTTCCATAATAGCAAAAAACTGGCAGTAATCCACATGTCCCTCAACAAGAATATATAAATAAATACTTCTGTTAATTTATATCATGGAATATGGTACGGAATGAACATGAATAAACAATAGCTGTGTATATCAATGCAGATGAATCTCAGAAATGTTGAATGAAAAAAGCAAGTTGCAAAGGAGTACTTAGACTATGATGCCAGTTAAAATAAAACTTAGAAATCATGATACTTATATATATATGTTACTTCATGCATAGTAATAGAATAATAAACTATTTCTTTGAGAGGGAAGCAGAGAATGAATACAAAAATAGCTAAATTTTACATAATATATGCTGGAAAGTGTTTTAAATACTTTACAAATATATATTTAATTTTCATAATTAAATGAGTACCTGCTATGTGAAGCAGGCACTATTATTGTTCTCATTTATGAATAAAGGAGCTTATAAATAAGAGTGCAGAAAATCTTAACTACTCTAAATCACTCTGCTAATAAGAGGTAAATCCTGTAATCAGACCCAGGCAGTCTGGCTCCAAAGTCTGCACTCTTAACCATTAAGCCATACTGCTTGCCCTTATGGCAGGGGCAGGGGTCTTCTCAGGCTGGCTGCTAGGTACTTAGAAGTTTATTTTAATACTCTTTAGTTCTTATTCCTATGTTTCTGTTTATTTTTGTATGTATGATACTTCATTAAAATTTTAAAAGAGGGCGCCTGGGTGGCTCAGTTGTTACGCGTCTGCCTTCGGCTCAGGTCATGATCCCAGGGTGCTGGGATCGAGCCCCATGAGCCCCACGTCCAGCTCCCTGCTCGGCGGGAGACCTGCTTCTCCCTCTCTCACTCCCCCTGCTTGTGTTCCTGCTCTCGCTGTCTGTCAAATAAATAAATAAAATCTTTAAAAATAAATAAAATTTTAAAAGTAACAGGTCAAGCTAACTGAAAAGGAATGTAAGAAACATAATCCCCTAAGCCATATCCTAAATGGAAGTTTAGGAATTCAGTATTATTAATTTTCTTTAACATATGTCCTAGATACTAATAGATCTTAAAATATTAAAAAATCAGATAGATGATGTATTATTAATGTTTTATATCTTGACATGGGTGGTAGTTATAAGGGTGTGTTCACTTAGTGGTGATTCATCAAGCTATACACCTTTGATTAGTTCACTTCTTTGTAGGCATTCCATACTTCAGTAAACTCTTTATAATAAAAATGTCAGTTAAGATTTTTTAAATTCCAGAGATTTCCTATTGCAGGTACATTATGTATGTCTTTGTTGGGATGATCGTAAGGGGATTTTAAGATGAGTTATAAAGTAAAAGGACTTACTTTTTGAGATTCTACTTCATTGAAGAGTCTATAAAAAGAATAAGATATATTGTCAGGTAACAAAACAAATAAGGCATAGCACAATATATACAATAATCTACCTTTTATGCAAAAGAGGGAAAAATAAGAATTCATATTTGTTATTTATGCATAATGAAATCGGGAGGGATATATAAAGTAGCCTGGTTATCTGGGAGTGGGTAGGGTGCAAACTGGGTCAACATGAGATAAGGATGACAGGAAGACCTTTTTAGTAAACTTCTGGAACCTTGAAACTATACCTCCTAGTCTAAATAAACATTAACTTATTAATTTAAAAAGAAAATGTATTCAGCATAGCTCTTTTAAGTAGATTCAGATTTATGTCCTTTTGAGACTCATATTTATTTATTTGTTGGCTATAGGATATTTCCATTTTCAGGAGACTTGGTCTTGTATCTCTTGAAATAGAGAAATTTTGGGAATACTATACCATCAGTAAGGGGGGTTATGTTCAAAAAGGAGTTTTTCAGTTAAATTGCCAAAATCTTTTCAGAGTTCCTCCTTTTCCAATGTTACTTCAGTTCTTTTTTATCTTCTGCCTTTTTTTGGATGTTGTACATCTATAGGCAGAACTTTTTTTCTTTCCTTCTTTTTTTAAAATTATTTATTTACTTAGTAATCTCTATACCCAACGTGGGGCTTGAACTCATGACCCTGAGATTGACAGTCCCCTGCTCTTCCAACTGAAACTGCCAGCCGCCCGGCAGAACTTTTCTTTTAATGATAAAGCTTTTTGTTAATAATATGACCTTATATTTAAATAGTTTTGTAACTTAAAAAGTGCTTTAGTACTGTGACTTTGAGCTATCTGACATCATTTAATTTAAAGCAAAAAATAAGAAAAGTTAGTGTTTAAATGGCCAAAGTCTCCCTTTTTTTAAAGCTTCACTTATTAAGACACATCTTATTTATTTATTTTTAAAGATTTTATTTATTTATTTATTAGAGAGTGAGCGAGAGAGAAACAGCACGAGAGGGGAGAAGGTCAGTGGGAGAAGCAGGCTCCCCGCCGAGCCGGGAGCCCAATGTGGGACTCGATCCCAGGACTCTGGGATCATGACCTGAGCTGAAGACAGATGCCCAACCAACTGAGCCACCCAGGCGCCCAAGACACATTTTATAAGCATGATAAAAATTAGTGTTTAAATCAAAATCCCCAGAAGTTGAAATAGGGATTAAGAGTATAAATCTGTAACATTTTACAGGAATGTTTACAGGAAATGTTTAAAGCTACTCCCTTAAAATCTGGACCAGAATTAAATTGAAGGAGAAAAATTGTTAATTTTTTGTAGGGACATTGAAAGAAAAAATTTATAATATGCAACCTCAGCTACATATTAGAATCATCTGGAGCTTTTAAAACACATTGATGCCTGGCCCATTCCCCCAGAGATTATGATTTAATACTACTAAATCATTCATATTTTTAAGAATCTGTAAATTGTTAATATCTATGAAGATCATGTTGGCTGCATGACTATGCTATTTTGATGGAATATTGAGAAGTGAAAATACATTAACTTAATCATACACTTCTGTATTAAGTGGAATAAGGTGACAGTTTCTGTCATAGGCATTTATTTTCCTTTCAGACTGCTGATACCAGCTAAAACCCCCTACTTAAAAAAAAAAAAAAAAAAAGCCATATACAAAAGATCCTGTGTTACTTTTGGTTAATGATGTTTGTAAACTGCCTATATAATGTTGTTATTGTGAAATTTACTTGTAAAATGAGCATATAATTCATTTTGAATTGCTGTTATATAGTTTTAGATGCCTTAAAATAAAAATAGTATAAGTATTTAGGAAAATCACAAAGATTGAGACTCTAGTATCAACTTTTTTTTTTTTTTAAGATTTTATTTATTTTTTGAGAGAGAGTGAGAGAACACAATCAGGGGAGGGGCAGAGGGGGAAGCGGACTCCCCCTCTGAGCAGGGAACCAGCATGGGGCTTGATTCCAGGACCTGGGATCATGACCTAAGCCAAAGGCAGACGCTTAACCAACTGAGCCACCCAGGCGCCCCTCTGTAGTATCAACTTTTTTTAAAAAGATATTATTTATTTATTTGACAGAGACACAGGGAGAGAGGGAACACAAGCAGGGGGAGTGGGAGAAGGAAAGGCAGGCTTCCCGCGGAGTAGGGAGCCTGATGTGGGACTCGATCCCAGTACCCTGGGATCATGACCTGAGCCGAAGGCAGACACTTAACGACTGAGCCACCCAGGTGCCCTACTGTAGTATCAACTTAATGTTAAAATTTCTGTTCCTATCACTGTGGGGTTTTTTTTTTTTTTTAGAAAGAGAGAGAAAGAGAGACCAGGGGGAGGGGCAGAGGGAAAGAGAGGCTCTCAAGCTGACTCCACCCCTGACTGTGGAGCCCTGAATCTAAATCTCAAGACCCTGAGATCATGACCTGAGCTGAAACCAAGAGTCGAATGCTTAACCCAGGTGCCTCTGTATGTGGTTTTTAACGCATGTACTCCAGTATAGAATAAAATGCTAGCAGTATTTAGCAAACATAAGTGTTTACTTGATTTGGGGGGAATTTGAGGTACATATCAATCTAAATCAAATTTACAACTGAAATATATGGTAATAAATTAGGGATTATACCAATTAAAATTATGCCATTGTTTCCTGATACCCTGAGGGAATAAGTCAATTTAGAAAATAGGATTTTCTGATAAGTTGAAAGTGTAGACCTCTTACAACCAAATCATTTTTGGATGGAAATTTTTCTAAAGTGATTAATCATTTCCCTGTCACCTTAAATAGAGTAAAGGACAAAAACTTTACTTAATGACCTAATTGTATTTACTAATAGATTTATGCACTTAGAGGCATTAGAGGTTATAAGTTTTTTACAACCCTGTGCTAGGTGACTTTATATTAGCATGTTTTAAAGTTACTGAATTATACATTTTTATAATGTGTTCTTCTGGGTTGTTAATTTCAGTTTTCTAGGTCAGACATTACTATAGGAACTGTTTAGAAACAAAATACATGTTTTAAATATATATATATATGTGTTTACATATATAAATGCATGTGTCTAAAACATATGTAAATATGGATCTGTGAGGAAACATGGATTTTGCAGTGCATGGACTTGGACATCTGCTCCCACACTTCTCTTCTTTCCTTCTGGTTATCAAGTGAATATGTTTTTTTTTTTAAGATTTTATTTATTTATTTGAGAGAGAGAATGAGATAGAGAGAGAAAGAGCACGAGAGGGAAGAGGGTCAGAGGGAGAAGCAGACTCCCTGCTGAGCGGGGAACCCGATGCGGGACTCGATCCCGGGACTCCAGGATCATGGCCTGAGCCGAAGGCAGTCGCTTAACCAACTGAGCCACCCAGGCGCCCTCAAGTGAATATGTTTTAAGTAACGTGGTATTATTGGAATCTTTGATAAATATATTGCTGAAATCTTTAAGAAAAGTGTGAAGATATTTCACCTAGGATCAGGTAACAAATGGCCATGAAATCTCTTCAGCTTTTTACAATATAAGTTATTTGATCTCTTCAGCCTTTCTTTACAATACGTTATTTTTGTGTTACGTGTTCAAAATTTTTGGTAACTATATAGCTTCATTTATTGGAAAATACATAATGGGTACCTTTATAGTTCTTTCTGCAAATGTTTATCAGTCTTCTATCAGGTGCTAGAGATGAAAATACAAATGTCTGACTTCTTGAGATCATAGGTCTATTTGAATAAAACAATAAAAAACCTTTGAGTATATATAATATTTTTATAGTGATATATTCCTGAGTGTTACGATATTATAGAGGAAGAGCACCTAATTCAGTGTACCAGTTAGTTTATGCTAGTTATACTATGGTAATGAACAATCCAAGACTTCAGTGATTTATTTTTTACTCATGTTACATGTTTAGGTAGATGACGGCTCCATCCATAGTTGTTTTCCTTTCTGGAATTCAGGCTAAAGGAGCAGCTCCTGTCTGGGCCGTGTTTTAGTGGTAGAAGAGAAAGAGCTCTGCAGAGCCATGCAATTACAATTAAAGGTTCGGCTCAGAAATGGCACATGTCACTTCCATTTACATTTTATTACCCAAAGCAGGTCACATGGCCAAGTGTGACAAAATTGAACAGGAAGGTATAATTAATATTCATACAGGAAGAAGCAGTGGAATAATTGAGCACAGTCATACATTTTACTACATTCAGCTTACTTCCTGACTCAAAGTGAAAATTATATAGCTTTGGGAACCATCAAATAAGAATTTATTTTAGCAAAAATAAAGTTGTTTTCTGGTCTCTTGTGAGCGTTCTAATATCCATAAGGTAAATGGTTTGTATTTCTCTCAGAGATAAGAAAATTAAGACATAAATTATAATTTGAAGTAGTGTTTTTGTTGTTGTTGGGTTTGGTTTTTTTGTTTTGTTTTGATTTTTGGGAGAGATCAAAGACTGTATCATTGATAATACTACTTAGTATCTTTTGTGAATATTTCTGACATCTGACATTGAATTATGGGATTTAGTCATAAGTGTTTTTTTCCAAACATCTCTTCAGTCTATCTTGCCTATTTGCTTTATCACAGACTGAATCTACATTAATCTTATTTTTAAGTAAAATACTGAGATATGTGAGTTCACAGGTCAAATATTAGAGTAGGTAGAGAGTGACATAAATTACATAGCATTTCCTTATTGAGCATCTCTTTAAGCATCTACTGTATGGCATGTTTGCAAGCTGATAGGGATATGGGGTGACAAGATGTGATCCCTGCTTTTAGTGATTTTACATAAGTGGATATGTATACCGATAATTACAATACAGTGAAATAATTGCTAAGAGAGATACTATTCAAATGAACTGCAGTAGAAATGGATAAGGATAGAATGACCAATTGATAAGGCAATGAAGGAGGGAACAGAATGTCACCAGAAGTGACATCTAGAACAAGTCTTAAAAGAAGAGCAGGATTTTAGCATGCAAATGAAGAAGTACATTTTAGGCAGCATCAATAAATAGTATGAGTAATGGCATAAGGGAGAAAAAATAGGTGGCTCGTTTGAGAAACTTTTTTTTTTAAGATTTTTTATTTATTTACTTGACAGAGAGAGAGCGCAAGTAGTCAGAGAGGCAGACAGGGGGAGAAGGAGAAGCAGGCTCCCCGCCAAGCAGGGAGCCCGACGTAGGGCTCGATCCCAGGACCCTAGGATCATGACCTGAGCCGAAGACAGTCACTTAACCGACTGAGCCACCCAGGCGCCCATAGAGATTACTTTGCCTGGGTGGCTCAGTCGGTTAAGCGGCTGCCTTCAGCTCAGGTCATGATCCTGGAGTCCCTGGATAAAGTCCCGCATTGGGCTCCCTGCTTGGCAGGGAGTCTGCTTCTCCCTCTGACCCTCCCCCCTCTCATGTGCTCTCTCTCTCTCATTTTCTCTCTCTCAAATAAATAAAATCTTTTAAAAAAATAAAATGTTTAAAAAAATAATCTCTATGCCCAACGTGGATCTCAAACTCACTACCCTGAGATCAAGAGTTGTGTGCTGTACCGACTGAGCCAGCCAGGTGCCCCTTGTTTGAGAAATTCTGAGTGATTTTGTGTGACATAATATGGGGGAAGGGACAGAAGATGAGACAGAAGGGGCACCGGGGTGGCTCTGTCAATTAAGCATCTTCCTTTGGCTCAGGTCATGATCCCAGGGTCCTGGGTTCGAGCCCCATGTCAGGCTCCCTGCTCAGTGGGGAGTCTCTTCGCCCTCTCCCTCTGCTCCTCCCTGCTCTGCTTGTACTTTTCTCTCTGCCTCTCAAATAAATAAATGAAATCTTTAAAAAAAAAAAAAAGATGAAGCAGAAAAGGTAGTTTAGGACCAAATCATGAAGAATTTTATTTTTTTTTAAGATTTTATTTATTTATTAGAGAAAAAAAGCAAGCACAAGTTGGGGGAGGGGCAGAGGGCGAGGGAGAAAGAATCTCAGGCAGACTCTGTGCCGAGCATGGAGCCTGATGTGGGGCTCAGTCCCACAACCCCAAGATCATGACCTGAGCTGAAACCAGGAGTCAGACGCTTAACCAACTGAGCCACCCAGGTGCCCCCAAATCATGAAGGATTTTAATGTCATACTGCTTTTTCCTTTAGAACCAGTAGTAAGGAGTTCCAAAGATTTTCAAAGAATCACATGGTTAGATCTTTTGTTTTTAGAGGAGCAGTCTTGGTGACAATGTGGAAGACATTGGAACTGTACTTAGAGTCGAGGAGACCTGGTAGAGTGATTTAGTAGAAAGGACAGTTAGAAACAGACTGGAATGCAACAAAATCATCTTCATGGAGGGAGACAGATTTGGGAGTCATCAACCAAAGTAGTGAAGGCTGTAGGAAATATATTCCCAGGGAGGTTTGTACATTTCTAGAAAAGTAGAGTCTAGAGAAGAACCCTGGGGATGATCAACATTTGAACAGCTGGTAGGGAAAAAGAAAACAGAGTTGGAAGAACAGCCAGAGAAGTAGGAAGACCAGGAAAGACTGGATTTGTGAGAAACAAGGCAGGGGAGAGTTTTTGAGAAGATAATTGTTAACAGCACTCAAATGTCACTTTATAAGGAGTGAAAGTAGTAAAAACTGGGCTATTCACCAGAGTAAGTGAGTATGGAAGCTCACTAGCAGTGGGTAAAGGGCTATAAATTAGTGTTACAGCTCTGAAAGTGCTTGAATAAGTGGATGCAGAGGGTAATTAAGAGCATTTCCATGTAAAAGATATGTTTCTGTATACTTCTGTGATGGTAATTTTTTTTCTCCAGTTTTAGTTGTTGCTAATTCCATGGAGCCTGTGGTGGTTGCCTACATGGGTGGGGCAGGTGATATGGAAGAAGAAAAGCCTTATAGGTTAGGCCTTCCCTATCCCGATTAATTTTTCAATAGACTTAAATGTGAGTTGAGATCTTATTGGGTTAAATATAATATGTGCAAACGGGACATGAATCACAGATGTCAAAAATGTATAGGAATGTTAAAATGTTTTAATTCCACACATTAGAAATTCAGTAGCATAGATGATATTCTCTAGTACTTTTTTGATGTTCTGAATTTTTAAAGCTAGGAATTTATCTTTCCATTTCTCTTGGTACAAAAAAAGTCTTTCTCTGCAATGTGTGTGTGTGTGTGTGTGTGTGTGTGTGTGTGTGTGTGTGTGTGTGTGTGTGTGTGTCAGCTCTTGCTGTGTCCAAAGTATATGAATGAGAGACAATTTGAGAACTGCTTAATCTGGGGATGATGGATAGTTATTTTATATTTGGCCAAAATGAAATTTTTAGCATAAATCCTATAATATTCAACAAAAGGGTTAAATATTTTTGTATCTACCCTGATGAGCACTTAACTATTAAAGAATGCTTATAGGAACTTATAACCAAGAATTAAAAAAATGAAACACTGATGAAATTTGGATATTTTTGCAGTGAGAGATATATTTTATGAATTATCAAATTCTTTTACTTAATCTTATGTTACTTTGGTCACTTTTCTTTTTTAATGAATTATTTATTTAGATAGTGTGCACATTTAGAGAAAGGGGCAGAGGGAGAGGGGGAGAATCTCAAGCAAACTCCCTGCTGAGTGTGGAGCCTGATGTGGGGCTCAGTCTTACAAACCTGAGATCATGACCTGAGCCGAAACCAAGGGTTGTACACTCAACCGACTGAGCCACCCAGGTGCCCTGGTCACTTACTTTCCATTCATATAATTTTATAATAGTTTTTAAATTTTGCATTCTTGTTTTTGTGGTAGGTGCTGAATATGTGGCTTTTATTTTTTAGTTTTTGAGAGAGAGAGAGAGCACGCATGTGTGCATGCATGTGCAAGGGGAGGAGGAGGGAGAGAGAGAGAATCTTTTTTTTCTTTTTTTTTTTTTTTGAGAAAAAGAGAGGGAGAGGGAGAGGGAGAGCAGGGAGGGCAGGGAGGGGCAAAGGGAGAGGCAAAGGGAGAGAGAGACTCTTAAGCAGGTTCCATGCCCAGTGTGGAAATTATGACCGGAGCTGAAATCAAGAGTTGGTCACTTAACTGACTGAGCCACCCAGGCATCCCAATATGTGACTTTTAAAAACATAGTTTTAACATTAAGTAAAAATGAAGATATAAGCAATTATTAATTAAACATGTAAGACTAATAATTCCTCTGAATTTATACTATATAAAATGAGGTCCTATATGTGGAAATGTTTTTATAAACTAGGTAGTTAGAAATTAAGTAGCTAATTTTGAATATAGGAGAAATATTTAAAATTCACTCTAAATTTAATAGAAAAACGTAATTAAATTACTCTGGAGCAAAGAGGTCAAATGAAATATTTCCAGTTTCAGAGACTTTTATCCATGAATGTAAAGATAATAAAGATATACTGAAATATATTTTAAAAATACATTTTATAGGAGTTCTAGAATAGAAAAATTTATTTTGAGTGGGGAGGGTAGGAGAAGATGACTTTGGAGGAATGGCTGTTTTGTGAGTTTTGGTCCAGTGTAAGTATATAGCAGCAGTCTTACTTAAAAAAAGTACCATTTTATTTAGCATGTGTTGCAGTTCTAAACCTTAGTACTCTTACTTGCACAATGTTTTCTCTTGTCAAGCATGAATGTCAAAACCCAGAATCTGCACTGTCACTTCCTTGTTGTAAATCCGGCTCTGCTACTAAGATAACACTTAGTATCTGAGTACAACTGAGTGTAAATTTCTCAGGGTCTTGAAAAACAGTTTGAGGGTGAAATAAAAGTTCAGGTATGATTAATTTTCTAAGTTATGGCTATTTAAAAGTTCATTTCAATATTTTCAAAAAACTATCAAATGAACTCCTGTATCAACAGAAAACTCCAGAAACTGCTTAAGTTTTTTGGCATAGCATCTAAATTTACTCAGATTAAGTACTCAAAAATTGTAATTTTGGTTAGTAATAGAGATATCTTATACTCGAACCAATTTACGCTCTTTACTAAACTTTAGAGCTGAAACTCTGTAAAGACATTTCATCTCAAATTTTGCTTGATATTTTAGATTGTAAATAAAGTACTTAATTGAGATAAATCCAAAATAGTATTCAAATGTGAGAAGTATAACAGGACTTTTTAGTGGATTATCTTTTTGGTGTGTTCAGAGGGAATTGTTTGAATTTAAACTACAGCTTTAATTGCACATCTATTGCCTGCAGGTATCTTTTTTAAAAGGAAAAGCGAAGTAAGCTAAATAGTGACATTTGTCATTCTAACAATGGAGTACTTTGATTTAAGAAACAAAGTTTGTCATAATTGTGTTAATTAAATATTTAAATGCAAACTTGCTAGTAATATTTTTATATAAAATACCTTTTGTGGGTATTGATTTTAGTATTTATGTGACAAGCCTAGAAACTTTCTGTAAAACACCCAAAGCTTAACAATAGGATGTGGCTTATTTTGTTCTCCATGTAAACTTGTAAGTAAATTACCTGAATTGGTCATTGTTAGAAATTGTCCTCATCTCTGTTACGACATTATCGTTGTAGTTTCTTTTTGTCTATTATCTTGAATTGAATTCCTTTAAGGTGGGAAACTTTTGTCTTACTTCTGTGCTCCATGTTCTAGATTTAGCTAGTATTGAATAGGTTTTAATAATAGTTAGGGTTTATATTTTCTTCTTAGATCTTGTAGATACTGATTTTGTGTATTTTATTTTACTTAAATCATATCTTTTGTCTTTAGAAGGTTTTATTTTCTGTATCATGTGTTTCTTTACCTCGACTATGATGAATTCTAAGTGTCTATTGTTATTTTTATCATTTAAATAGTTAATTCTTTAGAAGTGTATGGAGCCATTTATATTTTCCATCATACCGATGATATAAAAAATAAAGGAAATTTATGACTATGTTTAAACATTTAACAACGACAAAAAACCAAACATTTAACAACAACAAGCAAGTTCTGTAGGTTCTTATCTGCCTCCAGTGTGGTATTTAAAGAGAAATTCTTTCCTTCCCTGAAACTTTAGTTTTACATCTCATATATCTCTGGCTTTTTTCATCCATTAAATTCCATTTCTAGATGTGTAGACTTCCCTAACCTAGATGTGAATTCCTAAAACATATGCATAGTATTCTAGAGATTTCGAAGTCCTGTTGATTCATTCAGCCATCATTATTGAGCACTTCCTGTGTGCTGAGCACTATTCTAAACAAAACAAAGTCCCTGCCTCCATGAAACTGGCATTCTAGCATGCAGATACCATCAATCATCTTTCATTATCAACTCAGCCTATTTAGGACAAATGGGAGTGCTTCTGGTTTATTGACAGGGAATCCAACATAGTTCAGTTCATCTTGTCCTATAAATTTGCCGTGTGAAAGCAATGCTATCATATGGCCCCAAAGTATTCCGGTTAAATTTGAGTTTTGTCCTCAATTATCTGCATTTGGTGAAATCTGTACATACCTCCTTTAATTTTATAAATTTATATCATATATGTATCTTCTTGACCTCTTCTATACTACCAGGTAAACCTTACTTAAATTATTTTTGAAAGTCATCAGGGAACTGCTTAGATGAGTCATTGAATGATTTTGTTTTGGTGGGGTTTTTTTGTTTTGTTTTCTCTCTGCTCTGAAACTCACTTTTCCATCTTCCTCAATATGATTTTTTTATAAGATTTATTATTTATTTTAGAGAGAGAGAGTAGGAGCAGGAGGGGCAGAGGGGGAGGGAGAGAGAATCTCAAGCAGACTCAATGCTAAGTGTGGAGCCCGACTTGGGGCTCGATTTCAGGACTCTGAGATATGAGCTGAGGCAAAACTAAGAGTCAGACGCTTAACTGACTGTGCCACCCAGGCACCTCCCTCAATATAATGTTTAATAGAACTTTTATAACTTTTGTTTGCATGACATTGTACTTTTCTAGTTCTTAATTTTTTGATAGTTTTTGTATTTCTATCTTTATTTCCATTGTCTGTGGTTTCCATATAGACTTTGTCTTTATTCTTTCAATTTCCCCACTAATTCTCTCAAAATTCACATATTTACAGTCTTAAATGACCACTTCTAAGAACTTTATTTCAAAATTTATTTATCATGAATTTTGTAACCATATTTTTAATTTAAATTGTTTAAAGTGTATACTTTAGTGGTTTATAGTGTACTCACAAAATTGTACAGCTATTACCATTATTTATTTCCAGAACATTCTTATTGCCCTCCAAAGAAACTCTGTACCCATTTAGCAGTCACTCTTCATTTCCTCCTCTCCCAGCCTCTGGCAGCCAGTAGTCTACTTTCTGCTTCTATAGATTTGTCTATCTAGGACATACTTCATGTAAATGGAATCATATAATATGTGGACTTGCGTATCTGGCTTCTTTCAGCATAGTGTTTTCAGGGTTCATCCGTGTGGTAGCATGTATCTATACTCTGTACCTCGTGTTGTCAAATAATACTCCATTGTAGGGATATACCACATTTACCACATATTCAGTTGATGGACATTTGGGTTGTTTCTGTTTTTTGGCTATTATGAGTAATACCGCTCTGAACATACATGTACAAGGTTTTATGTGGACATATGTTTTTAGTTCTCTTGGTGATGTACCTAGGAATAAAATTGCTGGGTCATATTGTATCCATATTTAATGTTTTAAGAAACCACCAAACTGTTTTCCAAAGCAGCTGCACTGTTTTACATTTCCACCAGCAGTGTACAAAGGTTCAATTTCTCTACCTCTTGGTCAACACTTTTTTTTTTTTTAAGATTTTATTTATTTGACAGAGAGAGACAGTGAGAGCAAGAACACAAGCAGGGGGAGTGGGAGAGGGAGAAGCAGGCTTCCCGTGGAACAGGGAGCCCGACGCGGGGCTCAATCCCAGAACCCTGGGATCATGACCTGAGCTGAAGGCAGACACTTAACGACTGAGCCACCCAGACACCGGGTCAACACTTGTTATGGTCTTTTTTATTGTAGCCATCTATTATGAAGTGATAGCTCACTGTGATTTTGGTTTGCATTTCCCTAATAACTAATGATGTTGTGAGCATCTTTTCATGTACTTACTGGATATTTGTTTATTGTTTTTTGAGAAATGTTCATATCCTTTTCCCACTTAAAAAATTAGGCTGTTTATCTTTTTATTGCTGAGCTGTATATTCTAAATATAATTCCCTTATCAGTTGAATGATTTACAAATATTTTTTTCCATTCTATAGGTTGTTTTGATGATGCCCTTTTTTGTTATTACAGTAAAATATACATTACATAAAATTTACTATTTTTTAGCATTTTAAGTATACAATTCAGGGGTATTAAATACATTTACAGTGTTGTGCAACTATCACCTTTATTTATTTCTGGAACTTTTCCATCATCCCAGACAGAAACTCTGTACCCATTAAACAGTAACTCCCCTTCTTCTTCTTCTTCCCCAGCCCCTGATAACTGCTGTTTCTACTTTGTGGCTCTATGAATTTGCCTATTCTAGGTGCCTCATATAAGTGGAATAATATATTTGTCTTTAAGGTGTCTTTTATAGCACAAAAGTTTTTAATTTTGTTGAAGTTCAACTTACCTATTTTTTATATTTGAAGCAATTTTTAATGATCTTAAAATTCTTCATTTATATTGTCATTTGTGCTTTTGATGTCATATCTAAGATGCTATTGCCTAATCCAAGGTCATGAAGATTTATTTTAATCATTTTTGAGTACTCACTTACTTGGCTTTTTCATCCATATGCACAACATCAGTATAATTATCAAAGGTTTTATGAGAAGGGTTTATTAAATAGTCTTTTTAAAAATTTTTAGATTGGGGTGCCTGGGTGGCTCAGTTGCAGGGTCGCCTAGGTGGCTCAGTTGGTTAAGTGTCCAACTCTTGATCTCAGCTCAGGTCTTAATCTCAGGGTCATGAATTCAAGCCCCACATTGGGCTCCATACTGGGCATGGAGCCTACTTGAATAGAATAGAATAGAGAATAGAATAGAATAGAATAGAATAGAATAGAATAGAATATCTAGATATTCTTACTTAAACTACAGCTTCCTCAGACGATTTGTACAAAACATTTGTACAAAATCCAAATTTTGTACATCTGTAGTAAACTTGTAGGAGACTTCATTATGTTGAAAAAGTGTAGAAGTAAAATAGGCCAGCGTAGTGATTAAGAGCTGGAAACTGACTACCTGGGTGTGGATCCTGGCTGTTACTTTCTAGCTGTATGATCTTGGGCAAGTCGCTGGTTCTCTCTGGACATTCATTCCCTCTCTTATTGGGTCCCTTGCTCTCTCTCTTGCAAGGATTAAACAAGCAAATATCTGCAAAGGGCTTAGTCAATTTGGTAATAGTGTTAACCACATACATGTTAGATACTGTCATACCCTTCAACTTTAGTAATGTCATTTCTAGGGACTTAATCTAAGAATATTATCAGAGATGTTGCATAAAGATGTAGGTATAACAGTTTCATCACAGAAATTAATTGCAAGAATTTACCATATGTACTCTAAATTTATGAAATTTATGAAATACCATTTGCTCTTTAGTCATATTTTCAAAAAATATTTAATGCCATGAAAAATAATGATGTAAGCGAAAAAGGCAATTACATATACAATGGTATATAAAATATGTCTCTAAATGTCTTTGAAAATATGGAGCAGGGAAGCAGAGTGTTGGTCTTACAATACATATAAAAAAGTATGTTAAACTGTTGATAGTGGTTATACTTGGAAGCTTAGGAGGAGTGAATTTAATTTTCTTCTGAACTTTATTGAACTCTCCTGCCTTCAACAATAAGTACTTTATATTCAGAAAAACAATTATTTTTTTAAAAAGACCAAATATGGGGGAAAGCCCATTGTAAAATGGAAAAAATGATGGGAAAATAGGAAAAGCCCAGTGTGAAATAGGAAAGCATAATGTAAATAGGAAACCTGAGTCCTCCTACTAGTATTGCTATTAAATAGTTTCAGGCCTTGGGACGCCTGGCTGGCTCAGTTGGTAGAGCATGTGACTCTTGATCTTGGCGTTGTGAGTTTGAGCCACACTTTGGGTAGGCAGATTGCTTTAAAAGAAAAAAAAGTTTTGAGACTTGAATGAATTTTCTCTCTTCCTTGGGGGACACAGTTTCCTCATCTGCAAAATGAGGAGTTGGGATAAAATTAAAAAGGCAGTGTGCAGAGTGGTTAAGAGCTGGGAGGTGAGAGAGGAGAGTTAGGGACTACAGTTGAAGAGAGATCACTGTGTGGGTTCATGTCCTGCTTCTTCTTCCTGTTCACTTGGTGACTTCTGGCAAGTAATTTAACCTCTCTGTGCCTCAGGTTTCTTGTTTATAAAGTGGGAATGATGATGATGATTATTATAATACCTCATGGGGGATTGTGAGAATTAAATGAGTTAATAATACATGTAAAGGACTTAATAATATAGAGTCTGATTCTATATTAGGACTCAATAAATGTTAACTGTTTTTACTGGTATATAAGATTCTTTCTAATGCAGTCATTTATTTCCAATAATATTGTTAGTCGAGGGAGTGATTCTTAAATTTGTCTATCATTTGGAAATTTAGCTAATTTTTTATTTAGATATTTTTGAGATGGTGGAGACTATTGATTTGTGAAATTGAATATTTTGAAGTCCCTGTTCCTCTCCCCCAGCTTTACTTAATTGTCTTGTGTCTTATTACAGGCAACTTCTTTGGGGCCCTAAGTTATCTCATCATTGAGATTTTGTAGACCTTTTCAGCAGTAAAAATCTCATTTGATTTTATAGAGTTTTTTTCTAACTTTTTGTTCTAAAGCGAATGTATGTAGCTTAATATATTTGTAATTAAGTTGTATAGGCTGTTAGGTTGTACCTATATTTCTTCAACTGGTGTTTCAATTTTAAACTTATGAAATGGCATAAAGCCCAATGGAATGTTATAGACTAGTCCATTCTAGAAAAAGCTAATGTTATAAAGTCAACTGGAAGTTGTTAGAGCATGACCTATAGTGTGACTGGATTGATGCCTAGATGTTACTTAATTTAATCCCAGAAAAAGAATGTATCGAAGTGCTTTAAGAGACAAATCCAAGTATGTGAAAATCACTTTCAGAGTCAGCAGCCGTGCTAATTCATTTCGCAACTCTGAACACAGACTACAGAAATAGATGACTTTCATAATATTATATCATTTTCTTTCACTGACTATCTGAGATAATTAAGTCTTCGTTGAATAGTGACTCAGCTAGTCCATTGCTTTGGAAATTTTTGTCTGTGAGCAAGTCACTGTATGGTACCTCAGTTTATAATGGCAGTCATAATGAAGATGATTACATTTTTTTCCATACCGGGGATAAGAATGAAAGTTGTATTTTAATACATTTATTCTTAGATCTTTAGAAACTCTCCCCTTCCCTGCAGGGTTGTAGCTGTAGTAGGCAGCCCACTACAGAGGTCATTATTTCTGTGTTGGAGAATAAATTAGTGAGTAACATTGCTAGGAAACAAAAGGCAAGAGTTTGACTTCCACAGTTAAGGGATATAGTTTGTTACTTAAAACAGATATTAGAGGATATTTTCCTCTAATTATAATAACTTTTGTTTATAAAACATACCTAGCTAATTCCCATAGCAGGAGAAAAGTGCTGTGTCTGGATAGACAAAATCGGTTCAACATAGCTTTGTGACTCACTGACGGAAGAGGGGAGAGTTCTTTTTGCCATAGGGATTGGATTTTAGTTTAGGATGAGTTCTTTGTCTAAGTACAGATATGAGAAAATTTCCATCCTATGCGTCAAGTATCTTATTCTGTCTTTCTGAGATTTAACTCAATGCCTCCAAATTCCCTAAGTGTATACTTTTGTAACTTCTGCTACTTGGTTCATGTTAATTACATAGTGTTTATATTTCTCCCTCAATATTTCTCTTCCTGAATGTAAGACTTTGTGAACTTTTCCTTTAAACATTTTGAACTATGATTTTGTGTTTGTTGGTTTGTTTCAGTTAAAAAATCAATTTTTTCATATAGAAGAGACTGGTAACCTGTTTTCTTCTGTGGAGGGGAATTAGGAAAACTGTGGGACATAGGAAAGAAGTTGTACTTTTCACTGCACCACTGGATCTTTGGAACCCATTACATTTTTCCCCCAAAATTTTAAACTTAATTTTATAGCATGGCATAAACATTCATAAAATTTTTGTTTGTTTTATGGGTTTTATTTCTCTTAAAGTTGAGACCACAAAATTTCTTAAAGTTGATCATGAATGTTCCATTGAAGGCATAATGATAAATTTACAGTCTTCCTTTAAATGATCCCCTTAAATTTGATTCACTGATTTGCACCATAAACTTTTTTTTTTTAAGATTTTTATTTATTTATCTGAGAGAGAGAGAACGAGAGGGAGAGGCGAGCCTGATGTGGAACTCAATCCCAGGACCCTGGGATCATGACCGAGCTGAAGGCAGATGCTTAACCAACTGAGCCACCCAGGTGCCTCTGCACCATAAACTTTGAAAGTGGATTGTTGGGGCGTCTGGGTGGCTCAGTCAGTTAGGCATCAGACTCTTGGGTTTTGGCTCAGGTCATGATCTCAGGGTTGTGGGATTTAGCTCCGAGTCGGGCTCCACACTCAGTGTGGAGTTTGCTTGAGAGTCTCTCTCGCTCTCTCTCCCCTTCTCTGTTTGCCCCTCCCCCCGCTTGTGTGCTCACACCCGTGCTCTCTCTCTTGCTCAAATAAAAATAAATAAATAAATAAATATTTAAAAGGTGGATTGTTGCTATAGATAGATGTCTTAATTCTTCTAAAATTGGTTCATAATCAACTGCTGCAAACTGAACTGTATTTTCAGTTTCTTTACCCACCTCAACATCAGTTTCCTTTAATTCTTCAACACTGACAGTATTGCTGTCTACTATTCTGTCTTTGAGAAGCATAATGAGGTCACTCTTCTTGAATTTCTTCTTGAGTATGATAACTGACTCCAGGATCACTCATACTGTGTCCTTGATAGTGGTGAGTCTGTAGCTCATCAGCATGGCCCCCGTTACAGATCTGTAATAGGCAGCTGCAATCTCTGTTGCTTCCTGGACACATAGAACATACATTCCATCTGCTCTTACCCCAGGAATAAAATTGTCTCTCTTGTAGTAATCAGTGCTGGCTGCTGCTCTCTCAGCAGATGCTCCCATTCCATAGTGGTTATTCTTACAGATGAAAATAAATGATGATTTCCACAAAACTGCCATATTGTAATTTTCAAATATAAAGTCAAGCAGAACTCCTCTTTTCCATTGTGTTTATAGGCCAGACGAATACCAGCAACCAGGGGGACCAGATCTCTGATGATGCCATTGCCCCAGTAGCAGTTCTTGGTGTACATGTGCATTGATCCTTTCTTTTCTTTAGTACAACCTTCTCTTTGTCCTATAAACTCTGTAGATTCTGGGACAGAAGGTCCACAAGTAAAGTTAAAGCAGTGAGCCCAGTAAGGCTGAGATGAGATGGTCCATGATATTTATCCAATCTCAGGTTCCCCACAACCTTCCTGACATTTCACAAGTGACAAAAACCAGGAATAATGTTCTGTTAATGCTCTTGGCGAACAGTCTGTATCATTCTGTATTATTTGACTCCCTTTTCCCTGCCGAGCACTGTTGTGATAGGAGGGGCCCTCTTTTAACCCATGAAGGTCACATTTCTTGATTTCAAATGTAGCATCATTTGCAAAGTTATAGGATATGCCACTAGCAAGCACTCTGCTAGCCGTGACAGGCAGGAAATAGTGAGTATCTTCCTCTTAGAGCATCTTCCTCTTGAGTGCAGGCTGTGGTGGTAGCTGCAATGGTGGTGATGATGTCCTTCTCTACACTGGGCCATAGGCCCACAAACATTTTTTTAAGGGTGTACAATATTCATGAATGGGTTGTAATTTTCTTAACCATTCTTCCACTGGTGAATAACTATGTAACTACATAGTTTCAATTTTTTGAAACTATTATAAATTTTGCTTTGTTGAATATCGTTATACTTAGATCTGTATTCATATTTTTTCTTTAGACTGAATTTTTAGAAGTAAATCAAAAGGCACATTTTAAGGGGTGCTTGGGTGGCTCAGTTGGTTAAGCATCTGCCTTCAGCTTGGGTCATTATCCTGGGGTCCGGGGATTAAGCCCCGTGTTACTTCTCCCTCTGCCTCTCCCCCCTTCTCATGTGCTTTCTCTCTCTCTCTCTCTTTCTCTCAAATAAATAAATAAAATCTTTAAAAAAAAAAAAAGAAAGGCACATATTAAGAGCTTCCTTGGTATGTTTTGCCAAACTGCTTTCCAGACAGGTTGTGCCAATTTATACTCCCATGATCAGCTTGTGAAAATCTTTCTCTTATGTCACTCTTGGAAACACTGAATATTTATTATTTAAGATACTTACTGCTACTTTTATTAGTAACAAATTGAATCCCTTAAATTTTTATATTTCAAGGTTATTTAATATGTGTGTGTATATATTTATTCTTCTTATCCTTCCTTTATTCATTGGCTTTTCAAAAACAGCCTTATTAAAGTATGATTTACACTCCATAAAATTCTGCCATTGTAAATGTAAGTTGAGTCTACCTGAAGTTAAAGATTTTTAGTAAATCTATAGTTTTGCAACCATCACCATAATCCATCTGTAAAACATTTTCATCACCCAAAAATTTCCCTTTGGCCCATTTGCATTCAGTTCTTGATCCCACACCCAGCTTTAGGCAACCACTGATACGCTTTCTATCTCTGTAAAGAATTTGCATACTCTAGAAATATCAAATAAACAAAATCATATGCAATCCTTTGTGAATGGCTTCTTTCACTTAGCATTGTGTTTTTGAGGTTCATCTATGTTGTAGAATATATCAATAGTTCATTTTTTTATTATGTTATGTTAATTTTTAAAAATTTTACTATGTTAGTCACCATACAGTACATCATTAGTTT
Organism: Zalophus californianus; assembly: GCF_009762305.2. Taxonomy (NCBI): domain Eukaryota; kingdom Metazoa; phylum Chordata; class Mammalia; order Carnivora; family Otariidae; genus Zalophus; species Zalophus californianus. The sequence continues at coordinate 25,839,096 of NC_045595.1, forward strand.
TTGATATATCTTATTTATTCAGTAGTTGATAGGCATTTGGTTTGTTTCCACCTTTTGATTATTATAAACAATGCTACTAGGAACATTTGTATACATTTCTCTGTGTCTTTCATTTCTGTTGGGTAGATACCTAGGAACCCTTTAAATTTCACATCATTACTTAGCCACAAAAGTGTTTTTTCAAAAGGATAATAGCACTAGATTTGAGAAGAAACACAGTTATATGATATAAAGAATTAAAGTGGAATGATTGGCATGGGTAAGTGAAAAGTTCAAGACATATAGTATGACTGTGTAACAATGGAAACCACTTCAGGATTTTTTGGTAGATGAGCAACTATCAGAACCTAAAGCCAAGTGAAGGCAAATAAAATCAGTGGGCGTCAAAATAAACATTGAAAACTTTGGCTCCATGAAAAATGAGAAAAATGGAAATGGGACATCATTTGCATTCATTATGAGAGAAAAATGAAAATATGTAACACATAAAATACCCTTTTTAACCTAAAAGAAGGCCATTAAGTAAGACTATTGTAGATAAACAGGCCAACGAAACAAGCAGTACATTCATTCAAGATAAATATACATAGCAAATAAACATTCATTCTTGCTAGTGATCACAGAAATAAGTATTGTACAAATAGATTATATTAAGTTAGCAAAATTGATAGTGCTAGAAAGATTATGGTAGTGTTGTTGCTTCATACGTTGATCTAGTTCACGTGCAAAGCAATGTGGAAAGCCTGTCCAGATCTTTGGAATCGTAAGATTTTGAAGTAACTTTCATTTTAGCTTCCTTGAATGTAATTAAAAGTTTTTAATAGTAAATCACTAAGGGAGAGAATAAATCAAAAGGTAAGAAAACAGCCGCAGATTTTCCCCATGTGCTGAAGTTGAGTCCGGTTGTGTTTTCTCTCCACTCTGTGTCTGGGACTCATTCCAATCTGGAGGCACTAACCCAACTCAGCTTTTTGTCTTTCTGGCCCAGAGAGCGCATGTTTGCTCTGCTGGAGTCTGAATCCTGCTTTTACAGCTTTGGCTAAATTCTGGATCCAGTTGTTCTTTAATCCAATGACTCACACCTGGGGAGTTCCCCACCCCACTGCAAGAGAAAATGCTATAAACTTTCCCGTCTGGAGTAAATCTGTCATGTTCTTTCTTAATTTTACTGATTTTGCTTTAGGCACTCATATGAAAATATGCTTCCTGTTGATTTTTTTTTTAAGTTCCTTGTGGAGTTCTTCTGTATGGGTGGGACCAAACACTTGTGTCACTCCCAGTTAGTACTCTATAGCACAGTTATCCAACAATATGTGATTTTTCAGTTTGACAAATTGTCTACCTAAAAGTGATAAAATCAAGAAATGGAAATTGACCCTTGCTGTATTTCTTTTCCCTCTGCATCTTTCAAGTTATCTTTTTTCTTCCAACATCAAAAATTCTTTCCATCTCTGATAAGTTTATTTATTGCATTGATAATATTTTTCCCTAATTACTAACATTATAGGTTTCTACATCATCTATGCTTATAAATACTTTTCCTTGTTATATAAGGCTGTAAGATTTTTATATTATTGGTTGAGCTTATGTGAAGTCATAGGTAATGTGTAACAATCAAGAAGTTAGGAATGATAAAAAGCAAAAAAAATCTTAATCATTTTATTAATGCTTGACAGTGGTTTTGGTTTATTAAGAAATATATTACCAATTTTCTGTATATAAAGCAACCATAAATACTCTTCTACTACAACTGGAATAGTCTCTTCCTGTAGGTAGTGGGAGCTGTGTTTAGTCTCTTTAGGCGTTTTCACTCAAATTGGCTTGACTACTTAGGGATATCAGGAAGAGAGGGCCCTGTAGGTTCTATTAATTTTTGAAAAATTAATGCAACAGAATCAAAAAGTTCAGACTGTTATGTGATTTGACTTCTTGATCTCTGGTTTCTGCCAGCTTATTTAGGTCACTTACAGCGTCTCTTGTTACATTGGGAGAGGTATATTTCCCTAGCCTCTTGGATGTTTCTTTCCCTGATTTTTCTTATTCTTTTCTGACTGTCCTATCTGATATTCCTTCAAGCATTTTCTTCATTAATTTCTCCTTAAATGCTTGTGTTCCTAAAAGTTCAGTCATTGTTTTCCCTGTAATTGTTACTTTTGGATCATCTCATACATCACAATAATTTTAATAACCACGCAAATGCTGATGCCTTTCAGATATCTTGAGCTGGAAGGTCCGAGTTTTCTATCTTCTGCCTGCTTACATTTACTCACTTGGATATCCTATGGAGACTCCAAAAGCAATAGACCCTAAACTGAAATGAATCATTCACTCACCCTCCCCCACATATTTCCAAATATAGATAATGGCATTATCATCTGCCCAGTAACCCACACTAGACACTGCTGCCTTCAACACTGAGCCCATAGGATCTATCACTAAACCCCTTTTACTACTAACGCTGCCCTAGTTTAGAACATTATTATTTCTTTATTTTAGTAGCCTCATAACTGGGCTCCCTGCCTTCAGTCTAGTACCCCTCAAGCCATCCCCACCCCGTGTGCAATGTCAGTTTGATCTCAGTACTTTCCTTCCTAATCCCTATAGTGGCAAGTCCTTTATTGTCATACAATAAAAGTTGGTCTGCTATATATGTCTTAAAAGGCTTGGTGACTGCTTACCTCTCCAGCCTCAGTCCTGTACTTCACATGCCAGGCCCCCTCCTCAGCCTCCCCCCACCCCGTGTTGTTTCTTACCTCTCTTTGCTCACTGTGTTTCAATCCCTTCTCTACTCATCTTGACTCATTCTTACTCCGCCTTCATGACTCAGGATGGACAGCTCCTTTAGGAAGTCACTTCTGAATCCTCAGGGTGCCCTTTCAAGTGTCCTTCCTCTCTGCTGGATTATTATTTGTTAGTATATGAAACTGATTTTTCTCTTATTTAAAGAAAAAATTATCTTGACTTCACTTTCCCTTCAAGCTATTGTTCATTTTTTTGATAATTTTTTTTTATTGAGGTATAGTTGATGCACAACGTTATATTAGTTTCAGGTATGCAGCATGATGAGTCAGTATTTGTATATATTGGGAAGTAATCACCACAGTAAGTCTACTTAACATTGATCATCATACGTAGTTAGAGAATTTTTGTCTTGTGATGAGAACTCTTAGGATCTCTTCTAGCAACATTCACATAGACAATACAATAGTCACTATGCTGTACATTACATCCCTGTGACATATTTATTTTATAACGAGAATTTTGTATGTTTTGACACCCTTCATCCATTTCTCCTGACCCCCAACCCCTGCCTCTAGCAACCACCAGTCTGTTCTCTCTATGAGCTTGTTTTTTTGTTTTGTTTTGTTTTTAGATCCCACATGTAAGTGAGATCATATAGTATCTGTCTTTCTCTGATTTATTTCATTTAGCATAAGTGAAATAAGGTCAGTCTATGTTATCACCAATGGCAAGATTTCATTCTTTTAATGGCTGGATAATATTCCATGGTGTGTGTGTATATGTGTGTGTGTGTGTGTGTGTGTGTGTGTGTGTGTGTGTCACATTTTCTTTATTCATCCATCAGTGGACACTTAGGTTGTCTCCATATGTTGGCTGTTGTAAATAATGCTGCAATGAACATGGGGGCACATATATATTTTTGAGTTAGTGTTTTCATTTTCCTCAGGTAAATACCCAGAAGTGGAATTCCTGGATCATATAGTAGTTATATTTTAAGTTTTTTTGAGGAACCTTCATCCCATTTTCCGTAGTGGCCGCACCAATTCACATTCCCACCAGTAGTGCACAGGGATCTGTTGTCTCTGCATACTTGCCAACACTTTATTTCTTGTCTTTTTGATAATAGCCATTCCAACAGGTATGAAGTCATACCTCATTGTGGTTTTGATTTATATTTCCCTGATGATTGGTGATGTTGAGCATCTTCTCATGTACCTGTTAGACATCTATATGTCTTCTTTGGAAAAATGTCTATTGAGATCCTCTGCCCGTTTTTTAATCAGATTGTTTTTTTTTTTTTTTTTTGTCTTGTGTTGGATGAGGTCTTTATATATTTTGGATATTTACTCCTTATTAGATAAATGGTTTGCATATATTTTCTCTTATTCAATAGGTTGCCTTTTTTGTTGATGGTTTTCTTGGCTGTGTATGCTCATTTCTTTGTTTCCCTTTAGAGCAAAACCTTTTTTTTTTTTAGAGTTTATTTATTCATTTGAGAGAGAGAGAGAGAGCACAAGCAGAGGGGAGGGCAGAGGGAGAGGGAGAAGCAGACTCTCCACTGATGAGGGAGTCTGACGTGCGGCTCCATCCCAGGACCTGGAGATCATGACCTGAGCCAAAGGCAGATGCTTAACCATCTGAGCTACCTAGGCATCCCTAGAGCAAAACTTCTTAAAAGATTTGTCTATATGTGTGGTTTCTCATTCCTCTCATTTATTTTCTCTTGACTCATTCTGGTCAGGCTTTCTTTCCTTTTTTTTTTAAGAGAGGGAAAGAGAGACAGAGAGAGGTGGGGGGAGGGGCAGAGGGAGAGGGAGGGAGAGAGAATCTTAAGCAGGCTCCACGCCCAGCATGGACCCCAGTATGAGGCTCGATCTGACAACCCTAAGATCATGACCTGAGCTGAACTCAAGAGTCAGATGCTTAACCTACTGAGCCACCCAGGTGCCCCTTTCTGGTCAAGCTTTCATTCACTGCTACTTCCATATAGTTCTTGTCAAGGTCATTAGTGGCTTCCAGGTTGCTTTTCCAGAGGTCAGTCTTTGTGTTTTTTTATCTTACTTGATTTTCCAGTATTATTTGACATAGTTGATTTCTCCCACATTCTTGGAAAACATCATTCCCATAGCTTTGGGGACACACCACTTTCCCTTGGTTCTTCTCATATTTCACTGGCCAACTTTTAAAATTTCTTTTGCTTGGTCTTTTTCTCCCTGACCTATAAATTTTAGACTGCTCCAAGCTCTGTCCTTGGTCTTCTTGTCTGTCTTCTTGCTGTCTTGATGATTTCATCCTGTCTCTTGACTTTAAATTCTTTGTATTTGCTAATGACAATCAAATTTTTATCTCAAGCCCAGACTTCTTTCCCGAGCTGTAAGCTCATATCCAACTGTTTTTTGACATTTCCACCTGCTGTCTAACAGATACCTCAAATTTAATATGTCCAAAGCCAAAGTCCTAACCCCTCCTTCAACCTCAATAAAAAAAACAAAACAATGGGGCGCCTGGGTGGCTCAGTCATTAAGCGTCTGCCTTCGGCTCAGGTCATGATGCTGGGGTGCTGGGATAGAGCCCCGCATCGGGCTCCCTGCTCTGTGGGAAGCCTGCTTCTCCCTCTCCCACTGCCCTTGCTTGTCTACCCTCTGTCCCTGTGTCTCTGTCTGTCAAATAAATAAATAAAATCTTTAAAAACAACAGCAACAAAAAGCAGAAACAAGAAACAAAAAACAAAACCTCTCACCTTTAGCCCTTCCAGCTCACATAGAGGCAACTGCATCCTTCTCAGTTGGCTTGGGTTAAAAACTTTGGTATTGCTCTTGACTCCTCTCTTTCATATTGTACACCCGATCTGTCAGGAAATCTTATGCTGTACAAATTGCATTTCCTGTATATGCTGTGTTGTGTAAAAGGTTAATGTTATGCTTTTTCAGCTTTACAACACTTTTATTTTAAGGGCAGGAATCCTGAAGACCATAGTTTTACCAAGTCTCTTAGTTTGAATTACCCCAGGTAAAGAATTCTGGTGGGTTGCTGAAGCTATCCCATTCAGAATTGAATCCTATAATATGAAAGAACAAAAAGGAAGTGAGCTGCAAAAACTCTTAAATACAGTTCAAAAGTCAGTGATTTTACCTCCGAAGTCTGTTCTTCACGTGTGCAAGATGATGACTAGTTTACTAACCCTTTTGAATTTATTGAACTTCTTTCCTCTTTGATCTCCCTTGATTGTTTAATTCTTTTCTTTCTAGCAGATTCTGTTTTTGTATGTTTTTCTCTCATGTAGTTAAGTGTGTATCCCTGTTTCTTTTTCTTCTTTTCATCTTCCTTTCACTCTCTTCCCCTAAATGACTATAATGTGGAATTGAAAATTTGCTAGACTTATGTAATAAAATTTTACATCTTTCTTAATTTTAAAAGTTTAACTGTTTAGGGTTCTTTTTGTTGAGATAAGCACTATGAACATTTTATATACATTCTTTCAGATTTTTGTTTTCTAATGGTGTATTACCATTAGAATCTATTCATTCTTTTTGTAAAAGTATATATCATTTTTGTAAAAAGGGATCACTGTACATCATGATATATTTTAATTTCAGTACCAATAACTCTACCTCATTTTTTGATGATTGTGATATTGTGATTGTGATGTCTGATATTTCATCAGATCAGCATAATGTAGTTTGGTTAGGTGTTAGCTATTTCCAGTTTTTAACTTCTATTAAACCTTGCTTAGTGAACATGCTTATGCATTTGCCATTGTACGTGTGTGTGTGACTATTTCAATGTTTCTATAGGTTATATTTCTGGATGTGGAATTACTCAAAGAGTATAAGCATTAAAAATCTTCATAGGTATTGCTGAATCATTTTCCAAAAATGTTGTAGCAGTTTATATTCTCATGTCCAGTATGTGAGACTGCTGTTTTTCCACATTCTTGCCAGAGCCAAGTATAACACTAGTTTTAATTTTTGCCAGACTGATATTGACCACTCTGTTAATTGCCCATCTTCCTGAGCTTTTAGGTCTTTTGAGAGTTTTGGAGTTAAACATGCTTATTTACCTCTTCCCATACATGTCTCTCTCTCTTTTTATTTTATTTTTTAAAGAGATTTTTATTTATTTGAGAGAGAAAATGCGAGGTGGGGGTGGGTGGTGGTTACAGGGAGAGGGAGAGAGAGAATCCCAAGCCGACTCCCGACTGAGCATAGAGCAGGATGTGGGCTCAATCACGCGACCCTGAGATCAAGAGTCAGACGCTCAACTGACTGAGCCACCCAGGCAACCCCTCCCCCTTTTTAAACAGAAAATTCAAATAGTATAGGAGGGTGTAATGGAGAGACCTCTCCGCCCCGGTAGTTTAAAGGGTGTCCAAGTGGCATTTTGAGTTTTGAACTGAGTGAGTTACAGCCTTCTATTTGCATTATTCTATGACTTGACTGTGTTTCCAGCCTGTCACTCAGGGCCAAGAGTATAGTAGGGCTCTTGTTTAGAAATAGAATTATGACATTTGCTAAATATCTTGTGGCTTAACTTATTCATAAGTTGGTTCACAATGTTAATTGAATTGTATGTAGATTGCTAATCTGTGTAATATTTTCTAAGTTTATTTACATATACCTGAGAGTAGTATTTTACTTTTGATTTAATTTTGAATAGGGAATTCCCTGATCCATATTGTGATATGTGTTTTACATTTTTCATAAAATGTTTTTAGTTTACGCTGTGAGACAAAGATTTAGCTGCTTTCCTTCTGTGCACAGGTTGTGGTTATTTATGGTAATAGTCACATGTAATGGGGGCAATGGCATTCTATTTTTAACACCTGTATGTGTTAGAGTTCAGCTGTTACTGATCTATTTATATCTCTATCAGCTGTTTACTATTTAATTGACAAAGAACTTTATTTTTAAGAACTTTAACTAATAAAGTCTTGCATCAGTTCCTTTGACTAAAGAAAGTAAAAAATGACTACATATTTATGTATCTCCTGTGGATTTAATAGTAATAGTTGCCATTTATTTTTTTATAGCTTAAACATGATTTAATGTGGTATATTAATCTATAATTATCAGAACTGATCTGGCTGGTTGACAATGTTTTGTATGTATATTTTTTCCCTCCCATTTGTTTAGTGTGTACAAATACTGTGCTTAGTGCTTTACATGCTTAGCATAACACTTAGCAAACACTCTGAGGTAGGTACTGATATTATCCTCAATTTATAAATAGAGACTTTTTATAAGCACCTTTTTATAACTAAAGGATGGCTCAGAAAGGTTAAGTAACACTAAGTAATACTGAAGGTCACACAGTAAGTTAGAAAATGCTAGAGGTGGAATTCAAATCTTTAATGTATGCTCTGTTTTATATAGCATGTTGTTATTTGGATGTAATACAGTTTGGCCTATCCTATGTAAATCAAAACCTTTTAGCTTCCATTGTAGAGTATGAATTATTTAACGTATTTGTTCTACATTTAAAAAAATCATTTGTGACTTGTGCCTGTGGGAACTTTCTGACAGGCAATGAATGTTATAGATAAGAAAGGATGGGATAATAGTGCTATTCCAAGTGTGATTTGGACATGAAGGTTTGGGAGTTAGCTGGTTAACTTAGAATAAAGCCTTGAGTCTCTAATTTAGGTGTTTATTTAGTGAGAAATGTTATCTGAGAGAAATCTTATTTGTTAAAGTGTTTAAACTGGGCTTCAGAAAGAAAAGGAGGCTTTAACAAGTGAAGAGTGTGGGTGGGTGGAAGCAAGGGCTCTTCAGGTCCAAGCACAGCATAAGCAAACACACGGAGGCTTAGGGCTTGTGTGGGGAATTGCTAGTAGTTAAGCAAGGCTGGAATGGATAATACTTTTTTTTTTTTTTAAGTAGGCTCCACATCCCATGTGGGGCTTGAACTCACTACTCTTAGATCAAATGTCACATGCTCTACCAACTGAGCCAGCCAGGAGCCCCTGGAATGGATGATACTTTTAGGGAGAGTGGAAGATCAGGTTGGATAGAGTGATTGATGTCATTTTGAAAGTTATCACAGCTCTTGGATTTGATTTTGAAGACAGTAGAGGGTCAACAGCCCTTTTATAAAGGGAAACAAAGTGGTCAAGTTTGCATTTTAAGAAATAACTCTAGCATCAGTGTGAAGGATGGAGAGTGTGGAATCACAGTCCTCATCTTATGGGCTCAGGTTATGGGCCTGGGTTAGAGGGACGGTAATGAGAAGGAAAAGGCAGGGTGGAATTGAGAGATTGTTCTGAATCACAATTCGTAGGAATTGGTGACATATTAGATGTCTTACGGGGTTATTGGTATTATTTATTGTTACTAATAGTATTTGTTATTTCTACTGTTTTGTACTTGCTCTAAGTGGCTTCTGATAGTCACATTTACTATATTATTAGTAGGCTGATGGCTGAATTCTTGTCCAGAGGTGCTCAGGAAATGGTGGGTAAATGATGGAATGAATCTGGGGTGTAAATATTACATTCATGAAATATTTATTTAAAATACAGTTTGGTGTTGGGGCACATGGGTGGTGCAGTCAGTTGAGCCTCTGACTCTTGGTTTCTGTTCAGGTCCTGATGTCAGGGTCATGAGATCGATGCCTACATCAAGCCCTGTCAGGCACCATGCTCAGCGCAGGGTCAGCTTGAGATTCTCTCCCTCTCCCTCTCCTGCTTGTGCTCTCTCTCTCTCTCTCTCTCAAAATAAATAAATCTTTAAAAAATACTGTTTGGTATTTATTCAGCAGGCATTTTGTTTTATGTCTAGGGATATCACTGAGAAAAAGGGATACCACTGATCCTGATCTTCACAGAATTTGCCATAGTGATGAGGAGTCTAATAGAACTTATTTGCTGTTCTTACTTTCTGTGTAATCCTTGGGCATATGATTTAACTCCTGATCCTGTCTGATCATGTGGAATACTGCTTATGTCATAGTGTTCTGAAGTTTTGATGAGGTAATGTGTGTAAAGTGCCTAGCATAGTCCCTGGCATAAGCAAATGCTTGTTCTCTTTAATCTCCCATGGACACAGAAGCTAGGAAACATAGTTTATTAGGATTGTTTGTTAAGTGAGTGACAATAGGTAGCAAATGCATTTTTGAAGGAAATTTTATTTTTATTTTTCTTAAAGATTTTATTTATTTATTCATGAGAGACAGAGAGAGAGAGAGGCAGAGGCAGAGGGAGAAGCAGGCTCCCCACCGAGCAGGGAGCCCAATGCGGGACTCGATCCCAGGATCCCGGGATCATGACCCGAGCTGAAGGCAGATGCTTGACCGACTGAGCCACCCAGGCGTCCCTTGAAGGAAATTTTAGAAGTTTACCTGTCATGATGATTTCATATCCTAAAACCTAATTGCTGTTTTATTTTCTCCACTGTAAGTATAGATAGGTCACTTGGCTTGTGTGTCAGCCTTGATTTGCTGATCTATAAAATGATCAGAAGCATTCTTACTTCACAGGGTGATTGGGAGAAATATTGGATAGTGGATATGAAATTACCAGACAAACGTAAGTACATAGCTGAATGGTTGAGGTCAAAGAGTTTAAAATGTACATCTCTCCCAGCTACTAGCTTGGGAGGCCCTTTGGCAAGTTACTTAACCTCTCTTAGTTCTAATTTATCTGTAGTACAGGGATAATAAAACATGTATCTCTATAAGATTGTTGTAAAGATTAAGTGAAAGAATGCATAGGAAGTAGTTTATCCAAGCACATGGTAAGCACTCAAAAACTTGTGATTATTGTATATTATGTGGTCTCCTTTTGACACTATTGAACAGTGAACTCTAGCAGACAAACTAGGGCCTCTGGGTTATACTCAACCCTGTAAGGGGTTTATTTTCTTCGGTCCCAATATTATTTCCCATCTTAGTCAAAATGATTGTTCCATAAATTACATTGTTCTTATTTCTATTTATTCACTTAATCCTCAGTTAGTGACTTTGTTTTCTTTTCTCTTTCCAAGTAGAATTATAATTTTTAAAGAACTCAGCTGTGAATGTGTGACTTTTCAAAACCTTGAGATGATAAATCTCTGGAAGAATTAATTATCACTAAAAATGAGGAGACAAGGGGTGCCTGGGTGGCTCAGCTGGTTACGTGTCTGCCTTCTGCTCAGGTCATGATCCCACCATCTTGGGATGGAGCCCCACATCGGCCTCCCTTCTCTGTGGGGAGTCTGCTTCTCCCTCTCCTTCTGCCCCTCGTGTGTGTGTGTGTGTGTGCGCGCGCGCGTGCGCGCGCACACACTTTCTCTGCACTCTCTGTGTCAAATAATAAAATCTTTAAAAAAAATGAAGAGAGACATGATTAAAGACCAGGGTGTTCTGACATTATAATTATATGCCAGGGCACCTGCTCAGTTGGAAGAACATGTGACTTTTGATATTGGGGTTGTGAGTTTGAACCCCATGTTGGGTGTAGAGATTACTTTAAAATCTTTACAAAAGATTATATGCCAGTCTGAGTGGCTGTGTCTAAAGGATGGAAAAGGCCATCATGGTTATTTTCATTACCTTATTAAGCATTTTAAAAAGCTATAAATGGGGGTACCTGGGTGGCTCAGTCAGTTAAGTATCTGCCTTTGGCTCAGGTCATGATCCTGGGTCCTGGGATGGAGTCCTGCATCGGTCTCCTTGCTCAGCAAGGAGCCTGCTTCTCCCTCTGCCTGCCACTCCCCCTGCTTGTGTTCTCTCTCTCTGACAAATAAGTAAAATCTTTAAATAAAAATAAAAATCAAGATCTTGCCATTTGCAACGACGTGGATGGAACTGGAGGGTGTTATGCTGAATGAAATAAGTCAATCAGAGAAAGACATGTATCACATGACCTCACTGATATGAGGAATTCTTAATCTCAGGAAACAAACTGAGTGTTACTGGAGTGGTTGGGGGTGGGAGGGATGGGGTGGCTGGGTGATAGACATTGGGGAGGGTATGTGCTACGGTGAGCGCTGTGAATTGTGCAAGACTGTTGAATCACAGATCTGTACTTCTGAAACAAATAACACAACATATTTTAAGAAAAAAGAAAAAGAAGAAGATAACAGGAGAGGAAGAAAAGGGGAGTATGTCAGAGGGGGAGACGAACCATGAGAGATGATGGACTCTGAAAAACAAACTGAGGGTTCTAGAGGGGAGGGGGGTAGGGGGATGGGTTAGCCTGGTGATGGGTATTGAGGAGGGCACGTTCTGCATGGAGCACTGGGTGTTATGAACAAACAATGAATCATGGAACACTGCACCAAAAACTAATGATGTAATATATGGTGATTAACATAACAATAAAAAATTAAAAATAAAATAAAATAAAATAAAATCAAAAAAAAAAAACTAATGATGTAATATATGGTGATTAACATAACAATAAAAAATAAAAAAAATCAAAATCAAAATAAAAAGCTATGAATGTTCTTTTGGGGGGTAGATGTGCTATTTTATCTTTCAACATTTCCATTGAATTTGTTTGCCAAATAAAGTGTTTTATGTGTGGGTAGTTTTATACATATATATATATATATATATATATATATATATACACACATACATTTTATTTTTTTAAGTAAGATCTAAATTCCTGTATTTTCCAATTTTGCCAGTCTTTAATGGAAACTTTTTTTTTAGTTTCATCTTCCCCACCTCTTATGACTATATACATTAATGTCAGCTGTCCTTAGACTGAGCCTGTTGTGTGCATTATTAAATAATACAAGGCTACATCCTTTAAACCTAATGACTTTGTTCAGTATTTCCCACAAATGTGATCACAATGGTTTACTTTTGTGGCAAACAAGGCTGTTATTCTATGGGTGAGGTTTTTAACTATCAGAGATAAAGAGTGGAGGTGCAATTTGTTGTTTCAGCTGATCTCAGGGTGGTTTAAGGTAACATTTTGTGAGGAAAATAATGACCTATAAAGTATAATCAGAGTATTGTGTATTTAAAATATCACAGTATCCCCTTGTTCTGTCTCTACTATGCTAAAATACATGTTTTTGGTTTTTTTTAAGATTTATTTATTTGAGATAGAGCGAGCACAAGTTGGGGGAGGGGCAAAGAGTAAGGGAAAAGCAGACTCACGGCTGAGCAAGGAGCCAGAGGATGTGAGGGTGTGGGGCTCCATCCCAGGACCCTGGGATCAGGACCTGAACTGAAGGCAGATGCTAAACTGACTGCGCCACCCAGAAACCCCCATGGTATTTTTTATAAATACCTACTTATTTTATATCTTAAAAGATTTCATTTATTTATTTTAGAGAGAGAGAGAAAGAGCTAGCATGAGTGGGAGAAGGGGCAGAGAGGAAGGGAGAGGGACAAACAGACTCTGTGCTGAGTGGGGAGCCCGATGTGGGGCTCAATCTCATGACCCTGGGACCATGACCTGAGCTGAAACCAAGAGTCGACGCTTAACGAACTGCGTCACCCAGATGCCCCAATACCCACTTATTTTAAATATTGAATAAAGAATTTGGTATTCTTTGAGGTAATTGGAGGCTTCTTAGGGTCTAAAAAATTGAGTTTGGGATCAGTATCTGTTCTTTAATACCAATTACCCTAAGTAAGAGCCTTAAAGACAAAGTTGAATGCATCTTGCTGGAATTAACACACCATGAGAGGAGAAAATAATCAGGATTTGCTTGTCAACCTATCAGTTTTGGGATGTGGGAAATAGGTTAATCTCCTTTGGATTAGAATTTGTTGTAGGCTTTCAAAAGCCTCACCTCTCAGAACTAATATGATATATTTATTTTGTATCTTCCTGAGCTTCAGAAATCTAATTTACTTTGTCCTGAATTCTCAATGAAGGATTGTCACAATTTGCGTATTTAAGAAGGATGTAGTCGTTCTAGCTTTATTTTGTATGTTTTGTGATGTTCTCATTAAATTTTAAAAAATTTTTCCTTCCTACCTTCTCTGTTCTTCATAATCTTATCTCTGTTCCTATGTAGAAAGATAGAAATATTTTTTCTTCTTTCTCTTTTGTGAGCTGTCTCCATAAGAAGAAATTATTGTACAATGAATGTGCCTGGAATATCACTTGGAGATGGAAAAATCTTGGCAAGTTCATAACATTTGCAAGACGTTTGGGTGGACAAGTTTATTCCTTTTTTTTTTTTTTAAGATTTTATTTATTTGACAGAGAGACACAGTGAGAGAGGAAACACAAGCAGGGGGAGTGGGAGAGGGAGAAGCAGGCTTTCCACGGAGCAGGGAGCCCGATGTGGGGCTCGATCCCAGGACCCTGGGATCATGACCTGAGCCAAAGGCAGACGCCCAACGACTGAGCCACCCAGGCGCCCTGGACACATTCATTCTAGTTTACATGTGAGATTTCATTTTGGTGGAGAACATTTTGCCGCTTTTCTATGTGTTTTCCTATAGCATATGAATAAAACTTTATATCTCCCCCTTCAGTGGCACAACTTCTTTGCTAGTCAGGAAGCCAAGAAGGTTATATAAACAAAAAAATATATAAAATATATAAACAAATTCATATATAACATCCATTATGTATTCTAAGAAATAACTAAATTGTTGGTGGCCAAAAAAAATGTATAAGTCATGGATCTCCCTATTTCTAGTTACTCCCACTGCAAATCATCCTACACACAGCTGCCAGGTTATCAGAACTGTTAGAATAATCTCCCTAAAACAATATTTGCATCAAATCCTTTAGTAGTGGCTTCTCTTAAGAAACCTCAACTTCTTAGTACAGTGTGGAATGCCCTTTCTTACAGCTTCACTTTATCTTGCATTTCCCCACTTCTTACTTTGTTTGATTTTTGTTACCCTCTGGGGCTGAGCATTAACTATATATAAATGTACTGCAATACCTGTGCCTCTTCCACCTCCTCTTTCTCCTTGCCTTTCATTCAGATCACCACCCTCACTTGTAAGTGCCTTCTTAGCAACTAACTGTGCCTAACTGTTCTTTTCAGCAGCTTCTCAGGATTTTGGTACTTAATACATACTCTCTTATTCTCAGTGTAGAGGTGCTCTGCATTTGATTTTATGGATTTGCAATCTCTCCAAGACAGGTGCCAAGTAAATGATTTGCCTTAATGGTGGAGTTAGAGTTGACATTTATAATAATAATAATATAATAAATAATAAATTCTTATTCTGATTGCTTCAGTAAAACTTCATAAACAAAGTGATATTTCATAAGTTTGTACTCAAAGACCAGAGAGTGTTTAAGTAGGAGAAGAGGAAGACAGCGTGGAGGTTTTAAAGGAGTAAGAATGTCAAATCTGCAATAGCTATGAGACCATGGCAAGCTACTTAATGTACCTGAGCCTCAGTTTCTTACTCTATAAAATGGAGATGGTAATATCTACTTAGTAGGATTGTTGTGAGGATCAGAAGTACCTGCACATAGCAGGCAGTCAGTAAATAGTACCTATTATTATAGATTAAGGATTTGTTTGACTTGGCCCTAGAAAAAATTAATAGATTGAAATAGAGCTAATGGGGGTGACGTCATGGAAAATGGCAAAGAAGGGAGCTCCAAAAATTGGTTCTCTCACCAAGACAGCTATTAAGCTAGCATGAACCGTCCAAAGCAATTATTTTACAATTCTTCAGTCTAGTCAAGCACTTGCAGCATCCAGTGCAGTGCTTAATGAAGAAAGAAGATGGTAAATTTCTGAGAATTTTGGTGTTTTGTGCAGTGACTACCATTTTCTATCCCCCAGCCTTGTGGCAGGCAGCTGGTGGTAGGGTGGCGCATGGTTCCTGATGTGACTTCCTTGTCCTTCAAAAATCGTGGTTGTATGTTTTGACTGCTGCTTTTGATTGCTGAGGGGCCAGCACAGAGACTGGCCATTGTTCCAGACCTCACAGGCTAAAGTGGCTTCCCTGGCATCTACCAAGGGAATTTAAATAGACAGAATACCCTTTTTTCTGATTGAATCCTGGCATTTAAGGAAATTTCTTGTCAGGACTCTGGCTGACCACAGAAATAACAGAACAGAGACTTCCATGACAACACACAATCAAGGAATACAGACTTCGCAAAAAAAAAGGTTGGAAGTCACTAAACAGACAGCTGTATCCTTCATCAAATAATAGCAATCCCTAGAAAGAGGAGAGAACCTAATTTCTAGAATTACCACATTACAATATTTAAAATTTCAGCAAAAATTACAAAACATACGAAGAAATAGAAACTATGGCCCATTCACAGGAGAAAAAAGAAATCCCTGAAGAAGCTCAGACAATGTACTTAATAGACAAAGAGTTTAATTACTTTAAATGTGTTCAGAATGCTGAAGGAAGACATGGACAAAGAACTAAAGGAAATCAGGCAAACAATGTGTAAAAAAGTGGGGAATATAAATATAGAGAAATTATAAAACATATAAGAGCTGAGATAAAAATCAGTGGCAGGCTTGGTGGCCAATTTGAGCAGGCAAAAGAAAGAATCAAAAAACTTAAGATAGGGGCGTCTGGGTGGCTCAGTTGTTAGGCATCTGGATGGCTTAGTCGTTAAGCGTCTGCCTTCAGCTCAGGTCATGATCCCAGGGTCCTGGGATCGAACCCCGCATCGGGCTCCCTGCTCAGCGGAGAGCCTGCTTCTCCCTCTCCCACTCCCCCTGCTTGTGTTCCCTCTCTTGCTGTCTCTCTCTCTCTGTCAAATAAAATCTTAAAAAAAAAAAAGAAAAACTTGAAGATAGGGCCATTGAAATACCCTGTCTGAGAACTAGAAAGAAAAAGATGAAGAAAAATAAACAGTACCTAAGGGACATCATCAAGTGTACCAACATACACATTATGAAAATACCAGAAGGCAAAGAGAGGGAGAGAATGGAACAGAAAAAATTTTTTGAAGAAATAAAGGATAAAAATAATTTAATGGTTTAGCTCTTGTATTTAAGTCTTTGATCCATTTTGAGTTAATTTTTGTATATGGGATAAAGTAATTTTATTTTTTTGCCTGTGGTTATCTGGTTGTCCCAGGTCCATTTATTGAAGAGACTGTTCTTTTCCCATTGGATGGTCTTGGCACCTTTGTTGAAATTCAGTTGGATGTAGATGTACAGTTTTATTTCTAGACTCTTAATTTTACTTTTACTTAAGTATGCCTGTACTTATGCCTGTACCACACTGCTTTGATTACCATAGTTTTGTAGTGGGTTTTGGATTCAGAAAATGTGGATCCACCAACTTTGTTCTTCTTTTTCAAGATTGTTTTGCCTATTCAGAGTCCCTTGAAATTCCATATGAATCTGAGGATTGAATTTTCCACTTCTGCAAAAAGGCTGATTTGAATTTTAATAGGGGTTGCATTAAATCTGTAGATCACTTTGGTTAATATTGACGTGGCTCAGTTGGTTAAGCGACTGCCTTCGGCTCAGGTCATGATCCTGGAGTCCCGGGATCGAGTCCCACATCGGGCTTCCTGCTCAGCAGGGAGTCTGCTTCTCCCTCTGACCCTCTTCCCTCTCGTGCTTTCTATCTCTCATTCTCTCTCTCTCTCAAATAAATAAATAAAAATCTTTAAAAAAAAATATTGACACCTTAACAATATTAAGTCTATTTCTTTAGTATTTTGTAGTTTTCAATGTATAAGTCTTTTACCTCTTTAGTTAAATTTATTCCTAGGTGCTTTATTTAGTTGCTCTTATAAATGGAATTTCTTTCTTAATTTCCTTCCTGGATTGTTCATTGCTTATGTGTAGAAACACAACTGGTTTTTGTGTGTTTGTCTTGTAAGCTGCAACTTTGCTGAATTTGTTTATTAGCTCTAGTAGCTTTCTTGTGGGTTCTGTGGGATTTTTCCATATATAGAATCATGTCATCTGTGAATAGACATAGTTTACTTCTTCTCTTCCAATTCGGATGCCTTTTGTTTCTTTTTCTTGTGTCTGGCTAGAACTTCCAGTACAGCATTGCGTAGCAGTGGTGAAAGCAGGCTTGCTTTTCATGTTCCTGATGTTAGGAAGAAAGCTTTCACTCTTTCACCATTGAATATTAGGTTAGCTGTGGGATTTCCTTTATTATGTTAGGAAGTTCTTTTCTAATCCTAGCTTTCTGAGTTGTTTTTTTTAAATCATAAAAGGGTGTTGGTTTTTCTGCATCAATTGACTTGATTGTGTGGGGTTTTGTCTTTCTATTAATGTGGTATGATACATTTATTGACTTTCTTATATTGAACCACTTGGGATAAATTCCACTTTTCAGCCAGTCTCTGCTTTTCCAGCTTGGGTAAATTGCAAGTTAGGCTGAACAGAGTTAAGGGCATTGCGTCAGTCCTTTAGGTAGCCCCAGTCAAGTTAGAATAGATAGACAAGATAATTTTTAATTTAGGTCTACTCTGCTCTCTCTGGAACCAGGTACCAGGGTCCCACACTAGGAATGTAAGTGTAAGACTTCTGTTGTACTGGGGAAAGGGATGGGATAAGAGTAAATAATGCCACAAAGATGTCCTGCCATTTTTAAATTGCCTTTTTCCTGATTCATTGTTCAATTGGTTGCTGTAAGACTGTTTTCCAGAGTTCTAATTCTAACAAAGTTGGTTCTGACAGTTTCTACTTGTTTTTCAATGTTTCTGAAGGGGGATGGGAGCTCGGAGCTGCCCACTCTGCCATTTTGCTGATGTCACTTTCTTCATTTCTTTTTGATTTTTAAAAATTTCTTCCTTTTCACCTTTTATTTCTCTTAATGGATTATTTGTTATAGTTAGTCACTTGTGTCCAAATTTTATGTTCATTTCTGAAATGATTCTTTTTCTTTTCTTTAGTTCGTTCACCTTTTCTGGAGTTTTGTAATTGTGATTTATATTTCTTTTTATGTCTTTTTCACATCTTGAATTATTTTCTTAATGTCTCTTAGCTTGTTTTGAAATAGTGTAATTTTGATCTCCTTTCAAGGTTTGCCATTCATTATCTGTAGGGATGTTATTCTGTTCTTTGTCTCATTTTTCTTTTTTCTTTTTTTCTTTTTAAAGATTTTATTTATTTTTCAACAGAGAGAGAGAGACAGCGAGAGAGGGAACACAAGCAGGGGGAGTGGGAGAGGGAGAAGCAGGCCTCCCGCTGAGCAGGGAGCCCGATGTGGGACTCGATCCCAGGACCCTGGGATCATGACCTGAGCTGAAGGCAGACGCTTAACGACTGAGCCACCCAGGTGCCCCTTTGTCTCATTTTTCTTAAAATAACTGTATGGGATGGGACTTTAATATTTTTTTGTTGCTCATTTTTATGTGAAATTTGTTTTTCTGAACTTTTAGAAGGGGGTCATAGTTCAGGAGAACTTTTCTAATGTCACAGAGCTCCCTCTCCTGTTGTTTTTGTAAAATATTTAAAAATGTGATGGCTTCCTTTCCCTTTCTCCATTTTTATCTGGATGTTTTCTTTGTCTCTGTTGTCCCTGCCTTGCTCAGTTTTGGTTCCACATCAACTTCCCTCACTGTGTAGCCCTATCTTGGAAGGCAGTTTTTATTGGTAGGTTGATTTTAAGAATTTATATGGCTCTTACCACTCCAGTCTTTTTCAGAACTTAACTCATGCTCACTTGTTATTGGATTGGGCTAAACCTTTTCCATTTTCAACTTCTCCTCTCAAATTGGCCATCACACTGTCCAGTGAATACCTCATGACTGTTTTGATGTTCTCTTCAAGTCCCTCAAATGCGCCATTGCTTCCCTACGCATCCTCCTGTGCAGGTGCTAGTTTCATGTATGTCTGTGGCTATTGATGTTTTCCTCACTTTTATTTTGAGGTTCATGTGGATACCTTGTCACCTGCTTTTGTTGTAAATATTATCCATGGAATTTGGTTTTGCTATTTTAGTCGGTCTGTTTGGTTTAAAAATCTGTGACGAAGTATCTGCCATCTAGAGTTCATAATCCATTCGGCGTTCACATTTTAAAAACTCTCCTGTATGGGCTTAGAATTTCTGGCCCCAGGGCTATGGCATGCCTACTATATAGTTCTTTGTTCTGAAGTTTTAGTTCAAATGTGTTTGGATATTGCAAAACCTATCAGTGTAGAAGGGGTTAGAAAAAAGCAGTTTAACTACTGGGTATTTACCCCAAAGATACAAATGTAGGGATCCGAAGGGGTATGTACATGCACCCTAATGTTTATAGCAGCAATGTCCACAATAGGCAAACTATGGAAAGAGCCAAGATGTCCATTGACAGATGAATGGATAAAGAAGATGTGGTGTATATATACACAATGGAATATTATGCAGCCATCAAAAGGAATGAAATCTTGCCATTTGCAACAACGTGGATGGAACTGGAGGGTATTATGCTGAGTGAAATAAGTCAATCAGAGAAAGACATGTATCATATGACCTCACTGATATGAGGAATTCTTAATCTCAGGAAACAAACTGAGGGTTGCTGGAGTGGTGGGGGGGTGGGAGGGATTGGGTGGCTGGGTGATGGACATTAGGGAGGGTATGTGCTATGGTGAGTGCTGTGAATTGTATAAGACTGTTGAATTACAGACCTGTACCTCTGAAACAAATAATACATTATATTGTTTAAAAAGAAGAAGAAGAAGAAGAAGAAGATAGCAGGAAGGGAAAATGAAGGGGGGGAAATCAGAGGGGGAGACGAACCATGAGAGACTATGGACTCTGAGAAACAAACTGAGGGTTCTAGAGGGGATGGGGGTGGGGGAATGGGTTAGCCCTGTGATGGGTATTAAAGAGGGCACGTACTGAATGGAGCACTGGGTGTTATACGCAAACAATGAATCATGGAACATTACGTCAAAAACTAATGATGTAATGTATGGTGATTAATATAACATAATAAAAAATTTTTTAAAAAGCAGTTTATCATTGTAGTGGAAATGAAAGTATTTACAGATTTTAGTAAAGTTGAAAATGATGCAAAATGTATTTGTTTATGGAATGAAGAGCAAGAACTTTTTGAAGGCCAAAGAGCATATTATGCAACATGTGGAGTATAGTGCCTGTGTCATTGAAAGTAATCAGAATCAACGAGAGATGGGGAAAAGTGATGGGGGCAGGGAGAACCTTTTAGTTCAAGGACAACTATCAATGTCAGATTTCTGGGACCCTCACATTTTTTTAGGGAAAAGCAAGGGGTTAATCAGAGATTAAGTCTGAAAACAGTATAAATTGAACTTTGGCCACAGGCCACAGAGGGTTTTATAAGTTCAGGGCTATTTAAACACTTGCTCAAAGTGAATGAATGCCTGGTGGCCAATGCAAACACTAGAGCTACTTGGGCATTCCTTACACTACTAGGAAATAAAGATAGTTAAAGCTTCAGTGGGATTTGAAAAACAATTTTAGAGTAGCCAAAACTGATCTCTTTTAAGGGAAAAAAAAGAAGAAGAAGCCTGATGGAAGAAGGTTTATCATAGAGGAGAAAAATATTTCTGGTTTAAAAGTGACAAAGGACCAGCTAACATATCTACTTATGGGAAATGCGTAAGCACAGGAAGCACAGTCTCTTGCAAACAAACTTCTTTATATCTTCAGGAACCTAACCCGTACATAGAAAAGCTTCTGTACAATTTAGACCGAATAATAGCAGATTGTTTCATAGAAGATGCACAAACATCACTTTTAGTATCAATCTTCAGAAGGTTAAAACATATCAATGAAAATAGTTTTGCAGGGATGTAGACTAATGTGGTCTAGCTATACTATACACAAGTCCAGAGGCTCAGGCACATGAGTGGATGTTAGTGTGGCTGAGAGGGTTGAGGTTAGAAGGTAGTGGAAGTTAATGAGTTTGGAGAGGGAACCAAGAGCAAGATCATGTAGGGCCTTATAGGCTATAATGATAACTTTAGGTTTTATTCTAAGGTGTTTGGAAGCCATTAGCAAGTTGAGAGCAGAGAAAGGGTGAACAACTACCATAAATGATAGGTTCACACTAAATGGAGGCTGTGCTTCGGGCAGTCATACAGATGTGTCAGAATGAAAAGAAACTGGGTTAATGTTGACTTTAAATTTTTTTAATTTGAAAATTTGTGGTTGTAGAGTTATGTAAGAGCTACGTAAGAGGTGTTGACACACACACACAACTTTTTGTTTTCCAAAGTTTGCTAACAGTACTGAAACTCATATTCTTACTTCTTTTCTGTTCTTTTTAAAGTTTAAATCAAAATGCTAGCCACAGACTACTAAATGACTTCATAACACACTAATGAATCAGAACTTGAAGTCTGAAAAACACCGTAAATCTGGTATAATTCCTTTATTTGGCTTGTCAAGGCACACAGTACTACAAATAACCAAGCCAGAATCCAGATATTGCCACATTTCCTATGAATATGTTCATTAAGAAATAAAAACCAAATTCCTCTATACAGTGTAACAGTAGGTTCCAGGGTAGAAAAAAATGGTGAGGGTAAGTGTTCCTACTTGAGTGTATTACCTGTGCTTCTCTCCCTGGCGTGAAATGGTAAGGCCTATGAATTTCAAATGGACTTATAAAGTATCAACACAATTTTCATCATTAATGGTCTGTAATTAAGTATACAAATTGCTAGCCCAGGTAACAGTTGTTTTCTTTTGAATTACAAACAGAGAATAAGTCATTTATAGACAGCCTGGTGGCCTTTAAATTGTCACCTAGGAATTAATGAAAAGAAATTCCGCTTTCATATTTTCTTCAAGTTGTATATTCTTTTGCTGTGTTTCATTTTGAAAAAGAGCTTGTGGGAGGAGTGAAGGATAAATGAAACATAAAGGTCAGTGTAAAGTAATGGGGAAAAAATGGCCCTTTGAATTCTATTATATGAATCCTTGCTCCTAGCTCTTTGACCTTTGGAAGATACTTGTCTGTGCCTCATTTTTCTCATTTACATATGGAAATGATATCTGTATCATAGCTTTAATGTTAAGATTAAATGAGGACCTGGTGGTGTAACATATATTTTAATAAATATTAGTTTTCTTCTTTCCTTTCTTCCTTAGGAAGGAATTCAGTGAAAATATGTTGCTAGAATAAGCAGGGCTGGAGAGTGTAGAAAAATGCAAAAAGAAAGGTACATCTTTTTTTTATTGGTTGTTCTCTTCCTAGTAAGTCTGTTGTGCATGATCCCAATTGTTCCTAATTTCTTTTAGAATAGGTAGGCTTTCTGTGCTTCTTGCTACCCCTCCCCTTTTTAAAGAGGGAAGTTACCCAAGCGATGAAAGGCAAGTTTAGGAGGCCAGAAAATAGTAGCTTCATAGCTGATTCCAGTATTTTAATTCCTAGTGTCTCCAATCTGCTTTATTACAAAGAAATTACTGAAGATATGTCATTCCTGATACCAAGTATGTTAGTTAGCTGATAGCTGTTAATTATAGGTGTTACCTAAAACCAGTTGCCCTCGCCTGTGGAATAAACACTTCCTTTGATTTAACTCAGATATCCTAGAAGCAAGATTACAAAGAATGAGATGGAAAGATAGAATTAGAATTTTGTCTAGCTCGCTTTTTTTTTTTTAAAGATCTTATTTTTTTATCTGACAGAGAGAGACACAGTGAGAGAGGGAACACAAGCAGGGGGAATGGGAGAGGGAGAAGCAGGCTTCCCAATGAGCAGGGAGCCCGATGCAGGGCTCGATCTCAGGACCCTGGGATCATGACCTGAACCGAAGGCAGACGCTTAACGACTGAGCCACCCAGGCGCCCCTAGCTGGCATTTTTTTTTTTTAATAACAGCTTTATTGAGATATAAATCACATACTATAAAATTCACCCTTGGGACGCCTGGGTGGCTCGGCTGGTTAAACGTCTGCCTTTTGCTCAGGTCATGATCCTAGGGTCCTGGGATTGAGCCCCGCATTGGGTTCCTTGCAAAGCAGGAGTCTCCTTTTCCCTCTGCCCCTCCCCCTGTTTGTACACCCATGTGCTCTCTCTCTCTCTGTGTCAAATAAATAAAAATCTTTTAAAAAATTCATCCTTTTAAAGTGTACAATTCATCAGTTTTTAGTATATTCACAAAGCTATGTAACCATCACTATTGTTTCATTTTTAGAACATTTTAATCACCTCCAAAAGAAACCTGTATGCATTAGCAATCATTCTCCACCATCACTCTCCACCACCACTCTCCTGCCCCTTTACCCTTTTCCCCTGGTATCTCAACCCCTTGCAACCACAAATGTGCTTTTTGTCTCCATGGATTTGCTTATTCTGGACATTTCATATGAATGAAATTATATAGTATTGGCCTTTTGTGACTAACTTTTTAGTGTAATATTTTAAAAGTTCATCCATGTTGTAGCATGAATCAGTACTTCATTACTTTATATTGCCAAATAATATAATATATGAATACACTGCATTTTGTTATCCTATTCATCAGTTGATGGACATTCAGGTTGTTTTCACTTTTTGGCTATTATGAGTAATGCTGCTATGAAGTTCATGTACAAGTTTTGTGAGGTCATATGTTTTCAGTTCTCTTGTGTATATACCTCAGAGTAGATTTGCTGGGTCATATGCTAACTTTTTGTTTAACATTTTGAGGACTTTATAAACTGTTTTCCAAAGTGATTGCACTATTTTGCCTAGCTGGATTTTAAATCACTTGGTGTCCAGGTTCTAATTTCCTATGTATTAAAGGAGAGCCTTAGCTGAAACAAGTAGTTTGAATTGATAGGGGAAAAAAAATCCACCTGTAGTAGTTTGCAAAGGTGGAAGTCCTTTTTCTTAAAGTAGGTTTGGAATTATTAGTATTAATCTTTGTTCTTTTTTTTTTTTTTTGCAGTTTTATCTCCAAGACACTAAAAGTAGTAACGGTACCTTTATAAATAGCCAGAGATTGAGTCGAGGCTCTGAAGAAAGTCCACCATGTGAAATTCTTTCTGGTGACATTATCCAGTTTGGGGTAGATGTAACGGAGAACACACGGAAAGGTACGGGTATGGATCGATTTTTCCTATTATTTGTCTTTTTAGGTTTAAAAAAAATTCTGTTTAATGTTATAAAACATTTCGTGTTTGTACAAGTATTTAAATATAGCATTATATGCAGTGAAAAATTAAAAATCTCTTACTTCCTCTATTGCTTTTCTAAAGTTTTAAATTCTGAAATGTTAATAAGTGAATTTATAATTTTCATCACAGTATGAAAATATAGGACATTCCTGTGCTAGTTTAGGAAACAGTTGGCTGCCGTGACAGCCTACCCAACCAATAGGAGCTTAAAATGAAAGGATATTTATTGTTAACAAGAATGCGGGAGGGTAGGTCCAGACATTGTTCACTTGACTCAGTGGTGTTATCAGGAATCCAGGGCTTTACTGTCCTTAACATGTTGGTTTCCTATGCTTTTGCTTATCTTAGGTTTTTGCTTGCCACCTCATGGTTAAAGAGGGATGATTGCAGCCCCAGGCCTTATTTTCCTCATGCCAGTGTACTTGGCAAAAACTGCGAGGCGGGGACAAAATGTCTTCCTGTATGGCTCTTTTTTTTATGTTGAAAGCACAGTCTTTTGTAGAATTCTCTCAGCAGATTTACATTCCTCTTGTCTCAGTGGCCACATACATACCTATCTATGGCTACAAAGAAGCCTGGGAACTAACTTACCTTGCAGAAGGGATCAGGACATCCATGATTGTCATATGTCCATTATGACCTATCCCTTCCAGTTGTGCATACATTGTTGTCCCAAACGAAATCAGAGTTCTGTAGGCAGTTAATAGTACCTATCAAGATGTAAAATTTCACATCTCATAATTTTTGTAACTAGAAGTTCTTTAGCTAAATAAATGTAGATTGTCTTCAGTTTTACAGTTCTAAAGTTTCCTGGCTTTACCTGCTTCACTGTCTACTTTATGTCGATGAAATTATATGGCTGGATCATAAAACTAAGTGAATAGGAACCGAAAGTATGCAGCTCCTCTTAGTTTAATATGGACAATGGAACAAATTGACAGGTTTATCCTTTTGCTTCTCTGAACATACTTTGATCTGGTGATGACCTAAGTCATCAGTATGTGACATTTTGCACAGGAGACATGGGGATGAGGGTGGGCGGGCAGTGATGCTGCTTCCATGTGTGTACATGTGCATATATGTTTATATACTTTTCACTGGTTGTTGGAATGCAGTATTACTTTTATTGGGTTTTGATGGCCTTCTCAGGGAGTTAAATTTTGATATTTGAATTCAGGTAGGATCATACTCTTAGGAATTTCCATTCACAATTGTAAAATAGAAAGTTTGTATTTTGATGCAAAATATTGAGTACCCCTTACTAAGAGAGCTCATCTTATGTATGACCATACTAAGAATAGCCATGTTGGACACTGTAGCATCTGTTGCCGCATCACACCACCTCTGGTACCAAGTCATTCAGCAAACACTTACTGAGCCCCAGCTGTGAATAACCCACAGAGAAGACAGAGAATTTGATTCCATGTTTTCTCCAAGGAATGTCTGTCTTCTTGGCTTACATTTCCCAAAGAGAATTAATGGGTTGTTAATTAATAAAAGAATGATAGTTGTCAAATATACTTAGGAAATGCTTAGTTAACCAAAGGTATACAGGACTTTTCAGAGTCCTTAATATGCTAACATATATGCAGATTTCCAGGGAGGTGACTGTTCTAGAATGCAGCTCTTTCCAAACTCCTTCCCACTCTTCTTTCCCATCTAGCTGTGAGAGACATTCTTTAGAACATGCTGTAGGAAGCTAAGAGGACAATCCTGAAATTCAGGGTTATTATTAGTGCACTATTATTTTAGCAACATTTGATTCTTGCAGGGTTCTTTGAATATTTAACTGTCTTTTATGCCAACTTTAAGGAAATTAAGTAAAGAAAAATTTCTTCATCATTTAAAATGTTTCTTTTGGTATTTATTGCTTTCAAAAAGTTGACTTATGCCTGGACTCTTGGGATACAGCTCTATCACTAGCTGAGGACTACCTGTTTAAGCATATACCAGGGAAAAAGTTAGACTTTGTCCTATGCTAAACAGTACTATGATAAGCTTTACATCACTTGGAAAATCCTTTCTGAAATTATACAACACTACAGGTTAACCCCGATTCAAAGAAGAAATCAAAACGGGAATTTTAGGGGCGCCTGGGTGGCTCAGTCGTTGGGCGTCTGCCTTCGGCTCGGGTCGTGATCCCAGGGATCGAGCCCTGTGTCGGGCTCCTTGCTCTGCGGGAGGCCCGCTTCTCCCTCTCCCACTCCCCCTGCTTGTGTTTCCTCTCGCTGTCTCTCTCTCTCTGTCAAATAAATAAATAAAATCTTTAAAAAAAAAAAAGGGAATTTTAAACTAGGTAGAAAGGAAAAGAAAGGAAACTTTTATACCAAAATGCAGTAAATCCTTTACTCAAATAAAAATTTATAATCTTAAATTCCTTCTGTACTAAAGAAAAAGGACAATGAAGGAACTTGGCATTTAGGAGAAATTAGAAAAAGAACAAGAAAAAGAAGCTGGGAAATAAAAAGCAGAAATTAATGAAATAAACAACAAAACAACAAAAAAAAACATAGAAGGAATAAACAAACCAAATGCTGATTCTTTGAAAATCATCCAACCAACAAAAAACAGGTAATTCATAAGCCTTGATTCCCTTATTAGGTTAAAAAAATACTAGCAAAAATATACAAGGTAAGGAATGAGAAAGGAGACATAAACACAGGTACAGGATATACTAAAAGAATTTTGAGAAACTAGTGCATGCCAACCTATGACAAAGAAAAAAGCTAGAGTAAATTGTTTTCCCAGCAAAATTATCCCAAGATGTAGAAGACTTGAGTAAATTGATTTCCTTAAAAGAGACTAAGAAGTTATTAAAGATTGACCAGAAGCAGAGGCATTCATAGCTGAATATGATCTTATTTTTAAAAGCAGATAAATCCAGTTATTTAAATAATCCAAACATCTGTAAAGGTGGAAAGCTGTCAGAATCCTTTAGAGAAGCCAGCAGTATATCTTTAATGCAAATTCTGTTAAAGACACAGTTCAAAAATAGAAAACTAGCACTTGTGACAATAGGTGAACAATTCTGATTAAGGTATTAGTAAATTAACTTCAGAAATGAAGCTATAATAAACAAAGTAGGTTTTATTCTAGGAATGCAAAAATGATTCAGTATTGGGGAAATCTATTAACATCATCCACAAACTAAAAATGTTCCATGAAAAACATGTTACTTTATAACCAGTAGGTATTGAAAAGGCATTTGATCCTTCTCTTCCCATCTGACATGGCAACCAGCCTCCCTCCTCTCCAGCTCTGGCTTCCTTTTTCCGTCTAGCCAGCCTGAGCCCTTCCCCTGTTCTTCAGGTTGGCCCTAGAGCCTCTGGTCCCTAGAGTCCCTGTGCTTTCTCCTTTCTTGGGGCTTAGGTCCTCACCCTTCCCCGCTATGAATGAGGAGTATGCAGTGCTCCTACTGGGCACCAGCCTGACTGAATATATCCTGTCAAGTATAATATCAGTGAATGGAAAGAAAGTTCTTCACATGGATAGAAACTCATACTATGGAGGAGAAAGTTCACCTATAACACCTCTGGAAGATTTATACAAAAGATTTTAAATACCAGGAGCATCACTACCATCAATGGGGTGAGGAAGAGACTGGAATGTTGGCTTAATTCCCAAGTTCGTTATGGTCAGTGGTCAGCTGGTTAAGATGCTGCTTTATACAAAGGTCACTTGCTATCTGGTTTTCAAAGGACTGAAGGGAGCTTTGTCTGTAAGGGAGGAAAAATCTACAAGGTTCCTTCCATTGAAGCAGAAGCCCTGGCATCTAGCTTAATGGGACTATTTGAAAAATGTCGCTTTAGAAAATTCCTAGTGTATGTTGCCAGCTTTGATGAAAAAGATCCCCGAACTTTTGAGGGCATTGATCCTAAGAAGATGGCAATTCGGGAGGTATACAAGAAATTTGATTTGGGATAGGATGTCATGGATTTTGCTGGCTATGCCATGGCATTTATTTTATTTATTTATTTTTTTTGGCAGAGTGAGAGAGACATCACAAGTAGGTAGGCAGGCAGAGAGAGAGGGAGAAGCAGGCTCCCCACTGAGCACAGAGCCCGATATGGGGCTCGATCCCAGGATGCCAGGATCATGACCTGAGCCGAAGGCAGACACCCAATTGACTGAGCCACCCAGGTGCCCCTTTGCTCTGTCATTTTATAGAACTGATGACTATTTGGAGTGCCTGGGTGGCTCAGTTGGTTAAGCATCTACCTTCAGCTTAGGTCATGATCCCGGGCTCCTGGGATCAAGCCCCATGTCGGGCATCCTGCTCAGCAGGGAGTCTGCTTCTCCTTCTCCCTCTGACTTCCACTCTGCTCATGCTCTTGCTCACTTGCTCTTTCTCAAAATGAATAAACAAAAACTCTTAAAAAAATAAAAATAAAAACAACGGATGACTATTTAGATAAACCATGTTGTGAAACCATTAATAGGATTAAACTTTACAACAAGTCTCTGGCAAAATATGGCAAAAGCGCATACCTTTATCCACTCTATGGTCTTAGAGAACTTAGCCTGGGATTTGCAGGGCTAAGTGCTATTTATGGTAGTACGTACATACTCAGTAAACTGATTGAAGAAATCATTGTGCGGAATGGAAGAGTGATTGGTGTGAAATCTGAAGGACACGTTCCTTACTATAAGCAGCTCATTTTTGATCCCAGCTATGTAAAAGACCAGGTAGAAAAAGTGGTCCAGGTGATCAGTTGTCTGCATCCTCAGCCACCCCATCAAGAACACCAATAATGCCAACTCCTTCCAGATCATCATTCCCCAGAACTAAGTCAGTCAGCAGTCAGATATCTATGCCTGAGCTCCTCCGTACACAGTATGGCAGCACAAGGGAAGTATATCGGGGCACCTGGGTGGCTCAGTCGTTAAGCGGCTGCCTTCGGCTCAGGTCATGATCCCAGGGTCCTGATCGAGCCCAACATCGGGCTCCCTGCTCGGAGGGAAGTCTGCTTCTCCCTCTCCCACTCCCCCTGCTTGTGTTCCCTCTCTCGCTGTCTCTCTCTGTCAAATAAATAAAATCTTTAAAAAAAAAAAAAAACAAGGGAAGTATATCGCCATAGTTAGTACAACTATGGAAGCCAAGGAACCAGAGAAAGAAATTAGACCAGCTTTGCAGCTTTTGGAACTGACTGAACAGAAATTTGTTAGCATTAGTGACCACCTTGTACCAAAAGGCTTGGGAACAGAAAACTAGATCTTTATTTCCTGCACAGGCAATGCTACAACTCACTTTGAAACAACTTTTGATGACATTAAAGACATCTGTAAGAGGATGACTGAATCTGAGTTTGACTCTGAGGAAATGAACATAAGAAAAATAACATCTATGGGGAAGACTAACAGCAGTACCTTTTATTATCTAATTAGGACAAACTTAACTTTTGGCAAATGATGTATACTGTATAAAATCAATATTATTGATCCCAGGGTCCTGGGATGGAGTCCCACATTGGGCTCCCTGCTCAGCGGGGAGTCTGCTCCTCCATCTCCTGCTGCCCCTCCCCCGGCTTGTGCTCTCTCTTGCTTACACTCTCTGTCAAATAAATAAAAATTTTTTTGAAATCAATATTAGAAGGCCTACTTTTGTAATCAAAACTGAGATTGCCAAGCACTGTACCAGTAAATATTCTTTTCCTTTCTAACATCATGTATTAACTTGTTTTCATGGAGTGCCTATTCAAAATTGGCAGGTTACCATATTCTGTTCAGTTTAACCAATACTGGCTTTTTTTTCCCCAGTGAAGGATTAGTTTTAAAAAAACATTGTGACACTGATACAGAGCACTTGATACAGTATTTGTATCTTTTAATCAGTGTAGCCTTTGCAGTCCTGTGCTTCTGCTGTTCAAGAGCTGGATCAGTACAATTTTTCATGCCATCTGTCTTCTTGACATTAAAGAAATTAGGAATTGAATATTCCACAATTTGGGAAAGAATCCCTACATTTTCCTACACCTTTACATTTTGTGTCCTGTCAGGTATTATGAGTGTCCATGTAACACAGCCATAAGATGGGGTTAGGTGGGCCTAAAATTCTAACCCAGCACCAGACTATGAGAGTCATTTTGGTGGAAGCCTGTGTGCAGTGTTTTAACCTTATAAAATTGATGAGAGGAAAGGGAAAGAAACCTATCATAAACCAGGTAAATTAGAAGTTTCTTTTGTTTTCTAGATATGGCTTCTTCAATGGACCAAGCTATATTATGGTATTGATTTGACAAAGCCTCCACTTCAATGATGTCTGTCTCAGAATGGCCCCAAATGATTTTTTTTTTAAGATTTTATTTATTAGAGAGAGCACAATCAGGTGGAGTAGCAGGCAGAGTGGGGGGGGGCAGGCCCCCCCGCTGAGCAGGGAACCCAATGCGGGACTCGATCCCAGGACCCTGGGATCATGACCTGAGCTGAAGGCAGTCGCTTAACTAACTGAGCCACCCAGGCGCCCCTCCGAATGATTTCTGTGCTGCAAAATAAAGCTGAACTCTGGAAACAAAAAAAAAAAAAAAGGAGGAGGAAAAGAAAAGGCATTTGATCAAGTTTAGGAGTTTCCTAATAAAAATTCTAGATAAACAGGATAATAGAAAAAACTAAATAAAATAAGAATTCTAATTAGAATAAAAAGGGGCATCTGGATGGCTCAGTCATTTTGGTTTCTGGCTCTTGATTTTGGCTCAGGTCATGATCTCAGGTTGTGAGATCAAGCCCCGAGTCTTGCTCCACGCTGGGTATGGACCCTGCTTAAGATTATCTCTCTCTCGGGATGCCTGGGTGGCTCAGTTGGTTAAGCATCTGCCTTCGGCTCAGGTCGTCATCCCAGGGTTCTGGGATCAAGTCCCACGTCGGGCTCCTTGCTCAGCAGGAGGCCTGCTTCTCCCTCTGCCTGCTGTTCCCCCCTGCTTGTGTTCTCTCTCTCTCAGAAAACCTTAAAAAAAAATTTAAAAAAAGATTCTCTCTCTCTCTCCCCCTCTCCAGCCCCCACCCACGCTTGCACTCTCTCTAAAAAAATAAATAAATAAAAATAAAATAGAATAAAAGCAGCACAGATACTATGCAGGTGTAAAAATGTATGAACTAAATTTACATATATCAGTAAGGATAAGTCTCAAAAACATCTCAAGCAAATTACAGATGGATGTGTGTGGTACAATACTATTTACATAAAGCATGAATTAATGCAAAACAGTACTACATAGTGCTTTTGAATACATTTATAGCAAGGATATAAAATCAGACACTTGAAATGACAAAAAATAGTTTCTGAGGATGTATGAAAGGATTTTTTTTTTTGCATCACTGCATAGAACAAAAACGAAGCATAATTTTAAAATTACCCATGTGTAGCTATTAAAAAGAATAGGATTATATGAATTGCAGGGATTCCTATAAGATATACTGCTGAGAAAAGAATTACTATTAATAATTTCATTATTTTAAAAAGTCTCACCAATACCTATAAATGTACATATATATATATGTGTGTGTTTGTATATGATTATATGAACATGGGGAAGAAAGCATGGAAGGATACATACTAGATCATTACTGTGACTTATCCTAGAGTGGGGTGGAGGAGAGGAGTAAAAGAGAAGAGGGAGCCAAGTTAAAAAGGGTGGGGCTAATAAGACTGCAATTAAAAACCTTCCACTATCTGTGTCATTTATGTATTTATGTGAAATTATGTGTAAAAAGAAACTTCAAAAAATATATATAAAAATGTTTTTTTGTGTATGTGTATAAAATGATTTTGTTAAAAAGGTGGTAAGACCCTGATGTCATTGAGCATATCCATTCATATTAGTGACTCTTCTACTCTAATCTCTCCAAAACAAGCTGATTTTGATTTTGATGTTTGGCTTTCCACATAGTGCGACTCCAGGGAGAAAACTCATGGTCAGTACTCTACAAATAACCTACCCTATAGATGTAAAATATCATTGTAAACAAATAGGATGATTGTCTAATAGATTTTTCTTTTTAAGGAAGTGAGGAAGAGAGAAAGCCAACCTATCAGATCCTCCTGGAATGGGGGCTTTAGGAACCTAATGCTATCTACTCCTCTGTTCCCAAGCCCACAAACTGCTCAGACAGGGCATGAGTTTCCTGGGTCACAGAACATTACAGTAATCCTCTACTGCAAAGTTTGGGACCAGCTAATTCTATAAACTTGGCATATAACTCCAGTCAGTTCATCACTGAGGTCTGCTTTACCAATATCTTTTCCTAGGTAAGCCCTATGAACAAGGGGCCTGTTATGGGCAAAGTCAGTGGTATCTTCCATTTGCATTGTGCTCAAACTGCCTTCAGTTACTTTTACTTCCCACGATAGATCTTGTCTTTTCTGGTCTTCAAGCCCTTGCACATGCTTTTTCCTTTGGCTAGAAAGTTTTCTAGGCTGGAAAAGGTGCCTTTCCATGTCTGGAAAAGGTGCCTTTCCATGTCCCTGTTGCACACTGCACACCCCTTTATGTGTTTGCCTCCCTCACTTGAACTACCAGCTACGCAAGAGCAGCCAGTGTGTATGTCTTCATTGTAGAATGTCCACACAACCTGGCACATACTGGTTGAATAAATTTTGAAATGTCTTATGAATCTTCCTCCATCATGTTATAAAAGCTCTTTCTGCCACCTTGTCTCAACTAAGATTTTGACAACCTTCCTTCTAATCCAGAAGCTTAATATGAGGATTGGAAACTGGCAACCTTCTTGTTCTCCACCACCCTTTTTATTTTGCTGTCACTCAGTTACCTCTCCTTAACCTGTCTAAACTTTAATTTGCTCATCTAATAAAATGGAACTCATGATACTACTACCTAATTCAAGGTTGATGGTATGATGTTCAGTGTTCACATTGCAGCACGATGTTCTATGTGAACATTGATAGAGTGTATACAGAGTTCTCATCTCAAGGCCAGTCATTTGTACCTTCTTTTCTTGCCATTAAGTTTGCTCCTCTTTCACAATAGCTTTAGCCCCAGGCTCCTTTACCTGTCTATCCTTTGGAAATTATCACTGGCCATTTCAAAGGTACTCTCGCTAACTTCTAGACTACTCCTTGACTTTTGTCTTTGCTGTCCTTGCTCATTCCTAGCTTTTGGTAACTTTCACCAGAAGCTTTACTTTCTTCCACTTTCTAGCTGCTAGGGAAAATCACAAAGCCGATTCAGCACAGGCTGTGCCAGTTTTGCTGGGGTGACTAAGAGAACCTTTCTGATAGCATGGCAGTCTTCTTTTGTTCTTTTAAAAAGTGGATTCTTGGGCACCTGGGTGGCTCAGTTGGTTAAGCGACTGCCTTCAGCTCAGGTCATGATCCTGGAGTCCCGGGATCGAGTCCCACATCGGGCTCCCTGCTCAGTGGGGAGTCTGCTTCTCCCTCTGACCTTTCTCTCTCTCTCATTCTCTCTCTCAAATAAATAAATAAAATCTTTTAAAAATAAATAAATAAATAAATAATGGATTCTTGACCCAGGAATTATCTGCAGAACTTTTGAAACTACAGATGTCTGGATCCCACTCTTCAGTCCTAAGAAGGAGATTTGCAAGGTGTGGGCACTGAACACACCTATTTTTTAAAAACTTTGGTTGTTCTCTGGGAAACTAGGCTTAAGAACCCTATTCAATTAAGTTCCTGGCAACAGGTGTTTTATGTGCTTTCCCTCTCTTCAAGCTCCTTAAAATTACTCTGCACGAAGCTTAATTTCCCCTTCAAACTAGAGCATTCTACTAACTTCCCAATTTCTTTTATTGCTCCATCATTCTCCCATACACTAGCTCAGAATCCTGGTATTGTTTCTGACTCTTTCTCTTCTTTACCTCTAGTCATCCAGGTCATTTGTCTCCTTTCCCTGCTCCTGCTTGTTTCTCCTTTGTCAACGTAGAGCATCATACTACCTCTCCACTTCTGGCCACCATACGCTGCCAACCCACTATCTCCAGAATATTCTGATACAGCTTTGTTGTTCTCCTGCTTTTAGAAGGCTGTACCATACTTCAGAATAAAGTCTGAAATGCTTAGTTGTATGCTTGAGGCCCTCAAAAGTGTGGACTCTGTTCAAACTTTTGATTTTGTTTCCCATTCCTTTCCTTAATATATGTTAAGCTGTTAAACTAGTTTAGAGGTAAGATGGTGTATAGAAAAGATTCTTTTGAATCCTAGCATTGCCACTTGCCAAAGATATGATCTCAAGCAAGTTACTTTAGCCTCTTTGACCTTGTCTTATCTGTCTCATCTACAAAATAAGACATAAAAACGACTATTTAGATGGTTTGTCATAAGTAGTTAGTTAACATACATAGTGTGATTAGCGTCGGGCCTGGCACCTAGAAGGCCTTGAAATATATTCTTTACCTGTTCTCTCCAGTCTTCCTCCAGCTGCCCTCCTAAGATGTGCACTCTCTTACATCCTTCTCTTTCTGTTTCTTTGCTTATGCCCTTCTCTCAGCCTTTCCTTCCATTTCCAGCTTTTGAAATCTTACTCTTTTTTTTTTTTACTCTCTTTGTAAATCCTTCCCCTGCCCTTGTCCATTCCAAATTCCCATAGTGTTTTGTACCTTTTGTAGCATTTGTGAAAAATTTCTTCCTTTGTTGTTATGTTAGATATTTCTTGTTCTCTCTACAAAATAAATTGAAATCTCCTCAAGGACAAGGACCTAGTCATAATCATCTTGGTTTTCTTCATCTTTACCAGCATACTGCTTTGTAGCCAGCAGGTTCTCAGTGAATATTTAGCAAGCAGGTAAACCAAAGAAACACTACTCCTTGTGCATACATCGAAAAATAAGCTAACAAGCAGTATTGCTCCATTGTATGCTAGAGAAATAAAGTAGCAAATGAATTCACATACCTAGAGAAAGGATTCCTCCCACTGAATACATAGCTAGGAACAGGATTCCTGGGAGAAATAGCTAATTCTGAGTCTAGGCGGGAAATGTACAGGTTGAGCCTAGAAGATTTTATCATAGTATATATAAGGCAATGAAGCTATTTAAGACTGCTAGGGTTCTGTCAGAAAACTCACGAATTAACATGAAGTTCTAATTGATCAAAGATGAGACAGTTTGAGGATCAATGAAAACAATAGCAGTGGATTGAAATATATCAACTGTGCTTAAATCCATGAACTTAAATGATACTAAAATGAAAACAAGAAGATTTGATCACCCTTGGAAGAACCTAGATAAGCCATCCTGAAAACATGTAAGTAAAGGGAAAGAATGAAGCATTTATGCTACCTTTCCTGGAGGGAATTATTCCTGACATAAACAAGTAGTTGAGGGAAAGCTTTTTATTACTGAACTTCAGCTCATAAATGAAGACAATGATAGAATATCATTATCAGTCGGTTGGGCGGCTGCCTTCGGCTCAGGTCATGATCCTGGAGTCCCGGGATCGAGTCCTGCATCGGGCTCCCTGCTCCACGGGGAGCCTACTTCTCCCTCAGCCTGCTGCTCTCCTGCTTGTGCTCTCTCTCTCTCTCTCTCTCTGAAAATAAATAAATAAATAAATAAACAAACAAACAAATAAAATCAAAAAAATAATATCAATACAAAAACATTTTTTTAGAATTAAAATGTGTTTGTCTATTCAGCTAACTTCTCCTGCCTCTTTTCTGACTTTAAAAAAAGAAAAGGGGGAGGCACCTGCTTGGCTCAGTCAGTTGGGTGTCTGCCTTTGGCTCAGGTCATGATCATGATCGCGGAGTCCTGGGATCGAGCCCTGCATTGGGCTCCCTGCTCAGCAGGGTGTCTGCTTCTCCCTCTGCCCCT
Organism: Zalophus californianus; assembly: GCF_009762305.2. Lineage (NCBI taxonomy): Eukaryota > Metazoa > Chordata > Mammalia > Carnivora > Otariidae > Zalophus > Zalophus californianus. Next base: position 25,875,557 of record NC_045595.1, read on the forward strand.
GCCCCCTGCTCATGCTCTTTCTCTCTCTCTCTTAAATAAATAAATAAAATCTTTAAAAAAACAAAAGGTCTTTGAGGAGCGCTTGGGTGGCTCAGTCAGTTAAGCATCCAAATCTTGATCTCAGCTCAGGTCTTTGATCTCAGGGTCCTGAATTCAAGCCCCATATTGGGTTTCACACTGGGTGAGGAGCCTACTTAAAAGAAAATCAGGGCAGCTGGGTGAATCAGTCAGTTAAGCATCTGCCTTTGGCTCAGGTCATGATCTCAAGGTCCTGGGATCAAGCCCTGGGGCGGGCTCCCTGCTCAGTGGAGAGTCTGCTTCTCCTTCTGCCTCTTCCCTCGCTCACGCTCTCTCTCTCATAAATAAAATCTTTTAAAAAAAATAAAAAATAAATCTTTGAATCAAAAGCTTTATGAAACGAAAAATGAAAGTTTGGTAACTCTTTTAGATTGCAGTCAAAAGACAATTAAGCAAATCCTCAGTTTGGAAATGTTAACACATCTCATTTAGGTCTTGGTTTTTTAGATGTTTCTTGTGCTTTTATGGTCTTACTCATTATACTTCCTATTACTGCCAGTCATTTCAAGGGACCCTTCAAACTACTCAAATATAGAGTAGTATTGACCTTCCTACTCAATGCAGGAACAGAGATAGAACCAGACTACGACATACCCCAGAAGTTTCAGTCTCCCAGTCCAGGGCCTTAAATAGCTTTTAAGCTAATCACAGTGAACATGGGTCCTTTAAGTAATGTTTATATGAAGAGGCAATGGGAAAGGCTGACTTCAGTGCTCGCTTCGGCAGCACATATACTAAAATTGAAAAGGCTGACTTCATATCATGAAGTAAATGTATTAACTCAAAAGCAAAATAAATAACCTGTATAAGATAATAGAGAAAAAAACCCAAAAATGACAGCTGGGTAGTCTTCATTTTTATTTTTAAAGTCTCATAACTATAAATAATTGCAGATTTTTCTCCATAGTTACCTTGTTTTTTTTGATTCAGACATACCTGTTCTTCATGGTTAAACATTTCTGAAATTTGCATGTAGTTTACAGTGCATGTGTACAGGTTTCCTTGCTGTCAGAAAGTAGACCATTCCTAAGAAACCTTTTTTTTTTTTTTTTAAGTAGGTGCCATGCCTAGCATGGAGCCCAATGCAGGGGCTCAAACTCCTGACCGTGAGATTGAGACCTGAGCTGAAATCAAAAGTCTGATGCTCAACCGACTGAGCCACCCAGGTGCCCCCTATGCAGCCTTTTAAAATTGGTGTAAAGTGAAGAAACAATTACCATTAATTTATATGGAAAATTTTTTTAGAGTTCCCAGACCCAAAAAGTCACCTCCCTTAGGCTTTTCTGATACCTAAGGACATATCTTGCTAATGGATACACAGAATAGATCAAAATAAAGCACAGATGCTCACAAACACAGTTCAAAGCCATGGCAGCTGGATGCTGAGGTGCTGAGTGCAGTTTGTGGAGGAGCAACTTGGCGGGGCCACTCTTAATGCCTTTGTAACAGCTCGTGGCAAAACACACTGAATGCTATTTGTGCTTTTCACCTTTTTTCATAATCAAAAATCCTCTTCAGATTTCTTCTGGTTAGAAAAACAGGTACTAATGTAGGTCTTTCATAAAAGTGAAGTAATGTAATATGAATTTTTAAAAAGCAAGCGGGGGGCACCTGAATAGCTCAGTTTAGTTTGTTAAGCCTCTGACTCTTGATTTCAGCTTAGGTCATGATCTCAGGGTCTTGAGATCAAGCCCCACATCCATGCTAGGTGTGGAGCCTGCTTAAGATTGTCTCTCTCCTTCTCCCTTTGCCCCTCCCCCTCTCATGCTGTCTCTCTTAAAAAAAAAAAAAAGCGAAAGGTAACCTATATTTAAATGGCAGTGATCCTGCAGCCTTCTTACCCTGCCCAAGAAACTTTTAAATTGTGTGTTTTATTATCAATTTTGTCTTTGAGTCTTGGAAATATGGTAAATAATGTTTCTGGGTAAATTTTGAGAGCAAAATTTGTTTACAAAGTGACTCATAGAATACTTGAGAGCAATATTTCCCTAAGCATTTTTTTCGTAATACCATATATATCATGTATATAATATGGTACTATCAGTTCCTGTGTTAGTGTTCTGAAAACGGGACAGAGATGCTCAATGGTTAAGTAAGTTTGGAAAATGCATCTTACTTTTAGAGCCTCATGATGGATAAAAAGCCCATTAGGCTCTGAGAAAGACTGGTTTAAAAAATCAAAACTCTTTCAAAAATCTGTTTTAACCAAGTATTTTCCAAACTTTTCTGACCCCCAAATCCTTTTTTTGTTAACACCTGCTAGCACTCCATTTTGGAAAATACTGCTGTGTAAAGTTGATTAATGTAAATATTAGAACAAAACATTTTTATCAGGTCATTTTAAATACTTGCCCATTGCAAATTAAAAAGACAACTAATAATTCTATGATCCGTGTATCTAGTGTCACAAGAACCTTTTCAAAGGCAGAGCGGGCTAGACTAGATAGTCAGCTTAGTCAGACGTGGTCTTTAACTGCCTTCAGTAGTACAGTAGCCATGTGCTGCCCAGTCAGTATTAGCCCTTGATTCATTTCACAGATTTGTACATCAGTCCAGTTGCTGGACTTCGGAGTCATATATCTGAGCAATGGAAATTCTGATGTAATATATCACAGCTTGTCCATTCTGGCACTGCAGTTTTATTCTGTAACTCACTGCACCTACTTTTTTAGACTTTATTATCGATTTAAATATATTGGTCAAGTGTCAGAACTGCTGGATCTTCTTGTACTGTTCTCCTGTATTTATTATAGCCTATTTGTAGTAAATCTCTGGGGGAGTCATAGAGCTGGGATAAATCTGCCCCTTCCCTATGTTCTACCGGAGAAAGGAGGGAGTTAGGTAGTTCTTACAAGTGTAGGTGAACCCTACTGTCCTCGAAGTAAAAGACATCTTCACCTTGGGTAACGGAAGCTGTAAAATATTAACCAGACATGTTTTTTCTCACATTCAGTAATCATTTATTAAATGCCCAGTTTGTACTAGGTAACTCTGCCAAGTGTGGGATTTAAAAAGTGAAAAGCAACCAATCCTTTCCCCTCTCAGAGTTGACTCTAACTGGTGAGACATGGTTGTATAAATGATAAGTATTCACAACGCAGTGTGCTTACTATTTTTTTTTTTTTTTTAGTGAGTAAAGCGATAGAAGTTAGTGAAGATACAGAAAAAGCTCTCAAGAGTGAGAGGGGTCCCAACAGGGTTGCCCACAATGTGCTTACTATTATAAGAAGTAGACAAAGGAGGCTCTGGGGACCCATAACTCAGATAATGAGTTTGGTAAAGTAAGTAGAAAGTCTGAGCCTAGAGGGTAAATAGCATTTGGTTATGCAGGCGAGAGGATAAAGGACATCACTGACATAACAGCTTGTACAATGCATGGAGTTGTGAAAAGTAAAGAATTTAGAAGTGCGGGTAGCTTGGTCTTGCATAGGGTATTTATGGTAACAGGATAGAGGATGAGGCCTGAATGGAAGGAAGGAGCCCAGTGGTTCATGGCTGTAATTGCTGTGTTAGGCAGAGTTTAGAAGACTGTCCCAGAGATGGTTCTTGATCTGTGTTAACACTTTTCAAATAATAAGTTAATGAAAATTGAGTAAACGTCACTAAATTCCTTAAGTTTACTGTGTATTTCCAGATGACAGAATAATCATATTACTTCATGTTTATAATATCATTTTGATGATTCATGGGCCTGATCACTTAATAAGTTACTCTTACATAAACGCATTTAGCTCTATTCCTTTTTTTAAAAAGTTTTTATTTAATTTGAGAGAGAGTGCGTGCACGCACAAGCAGGAGGCGGGGAGGGGAGGAGGGAGAGGAAGAAGCCGATTCCTCGCTGAGCATGGATCCCAACATGGGGCTCAATCCCAGGACCCTGAGATCATGACCTGAGCCAAAGTCAGACGCTTAACCAACTGAACCACCCAGGCACTGCCCCAGCATTAGCTTATTCTTAATCAGTTTTATTGAGATATAATTTACTTGCAACACCAGTTTTATATGTAGAACTCACTGAGTTTTGACAAATGTATAGTCACATAACCACCACTCTTCTAATCATGAGATAGTATATTTTCATCACCCTGCATTAGCTTTTAATTAGATTTTGATAAACTAAATAAATTAACTCTTTGAACCCTAACCCTGGAAGATGTAGTCGTGGAAGAACAGAGAAATGAAAAGCCATCAACCCATAAAACCCAATCACAAAGAGAAGCTCTGTATAAACGCTCCTTTTGGGGGGTTTTGTCTCTTGAAATCATCAGAAGGAAAAGGAGGAAGTAAGAAGCAATAGTAAGAAGTTGTCTACAAAGTGACTGGTGTAATGTTATATAAAAATGTTTGAGGGTAGAGGAAGAAAAAGCACCAAGAACACAAAACCACAATTTTAAATACTGAACTGGAAATCTCAGACTTGAGTTCTAGCAAACAGCTCTGACACTTAACAGAGTTCTAGAAGCAGTTTCACTTTTCTGAGGTCTTGGTTTTCTCACTCATCAAATGGGGGACTTGAACAGCATATTCCAAGCTGTATTATGCAGAACTAGAGTTTTGTGAGGTGTGGATAGGAGTTACAGTTTGAGGACAGGAGAATTAGGAATTAGGGCTAAATATTAAATTGGGGGAATAGCTGGGGTTAGGTTTTGATGCCAGCAGATAGGGGAGAAAGTGCATTTCCTCTCTTCAATTGTATTTCCATATATTCATCTGACCTTTTATTGACTGATTGCATTGAAGGTTAGGACACTTTGGAAAAACTATTCTGTAATTTTGCCTTGCAACTGTGATTCAGTATGAAGAGGGATGACTTTCTCCAGGGGAGTGAATATTGTCATTAAACCACCAAGATTTCTTTCCTGGAAGTTACTGCATTTAGGAATAAAATATATGTTTGGATATGAGAGATATGAGGGTTTGTAATTTTAAACAATTATTTAATCCATCTTATTTGTTTGTTTTAACCAGTTACCCATGGGTGTATTGTTTCCACAATAAAACTTTTTCTACCAGATGGTATGGAAGCCCGACTCCGCTCAGAGTGAGTATAATTTAGTGCTATGAACTTTTTGTATTAATTACCTTGGTTAATAATATTGTAGGTGATGGTATACAGTTACATTTCAGGATTATTCTAATGGTAGAAAATTAATGCAGTACTTTTAGAATATAATATACTTCATTTTAATTCTTTTTCACATTAGCTACAATTCTAGTAAATAATGTATAATGAGGCACAGATTATTTTGTTTCCAAATTTAACTTTACAATTTATATTTTGAGGGATAATTAGTTGTTTTTCAAAATATTTAGGGTATGTAAGTTACTGGTGAGTGATAACTGTATTTTGACCTGCATTTAATATAGGACTTCTTAAACTGTGATTCCCTGTGAAGTTAATGCCGGTGTCATGATCTTTTAGGACCTTGAGGATGTTGATACAGTTAGTAGCCTATTTTGGTGGGAGTTTTGGAGGGATTTTCCAAGGCTGTAATTTTTTTCCCCCTGAAGTAGGGAAAGATCACTTAGAGGAGGACAAACTTGAAAAGGAAGAATTACTCATAAAATGTAAATGTTAAAATCTAAATATAAGTACATTTTAATCTTGTGCTTTTCACAGGTTATCATTATGTAGTAATTACTAATTAAACCTAAGCATTTTTTATTTGTGGGGCAAGAAGCTTCTTTCTAGGGCGCCTGGGTGGCTCAGTCGTTAAGCGTCTGCCTTCGACTCAGGTCATGATCCCAGGGTCCTGGGATCGAGTCCCACATCGGGCTCCCCGCTCAGTGGGAAGCCTGCTTCTCCCTCTCCCACTCCCCCTGCTTGTGTTCCTGCTCTCCCTGTCTCTCTCTGTCAAAGAAATAAATAAAATCTTAAAAAAAAAAAAAGAAGCTTCTTTCTATACCCAACATAATATTTTTTATCCTTCAAAAGTAAAGACAATGATCTGAGGGTGGGAGGTTAAGATAAGCGTAAGTTTAGGGCAAAGTAGAACGTGAGTAGAAAAGAGAGAATGAAAAAGAAAGCAGAGAGAGGCCCTCCTATTACTATGACAGTCTGTGCTTTCGTTAGGCTTACTATATATTTTGCTTCAGTTAGATGCTACCAATTTTTTTTTTTTTGGCTTTAAGCATATCTGAAACAAAGCAAAAATTTTTAAACATTTAAAGCTAAAACAGTGTTTCCTATTCTATATCATAGTTTAATTATTTTTTTCATAGTTTAAATATTAAAAATACAGTTAACTTTGGAACTTTAATGTGACTCAGGAGTCAAGGGTTAAGTTTTTAAAAATAAGAGTAACTATTAATCAACTAATGATGTGTGGCTTCTTAAAGACCGTGATGTTTGTGTGTGATAATGAGATTTTTCTCCCATGGAGTTAAAAGCTTTGAGCAGTTACATAAAGGGTTATCTGTGGTCCCAGGTTCCTTCCAGGAGGACATGTAAATTTTTCAAAGTCTGTGTTAGTGAATTGTGTCCTTATCGTTCTTGTTTCCCCAGTGCTTTTCATCTTTGCCCCCTGTGTCCTCCTCATTGTTTTTTCTCATGTGGTTAAATATTAGTATTTAAAATTTTGCTGCCGGTTTCATTGTACACCGTCTGGCTGACTTTCTGGAGAAGATGAATTTTGGACAGACAGTTCTCTAGAGCTGGTAGAAGATCAGAATGGTCTTTAGAGGTGGAGAGTCTAATTCAAAGCCCAACTCCACCTGTTCTGTCCTGATCAGGCCTCCCTTTTCTCATTTGAAAAATGAAGATAACAATAGTACCTACTAAGCAGGAATTTTATGAGGAGGTTTAAGCAAGGTTATTCACTTAAAGAGTTTTGTGTGGTACCCGGCATATATTAAGCACACGATGATCATTGGCTGTTTCTGTTACTGTAATCTTTTTTAGCAATCAAGGTAACATTTGGGTATGCCAGAATGCTTAGAATTTCAGGTATATTATATACATAGCATTTAATGCTTTTAAGATCCTCACTAGCTAATTCAAAAAGCTAGTTCTTTTTTCTTCCTTGATTTTATTATATTGCACAAATAATTTTTTTTAACTTACCTCTCTATCCAACATGGGGCTCAAACTCACGACTCTGAGATCAAGAGTCACATGTTCTACTGGCTGAGGCAGCCAGGCACCCCTGCACAAATAATTTTTAAATGATAACAGAGAAAAATTGCCTATAATCCCACCATCCTAACACTAAATAATGGTTTTCCTTTTCTGTATTCCCTTGTTGCATATGAACTTTTTCTATAATTCAAACAAAATACACCCTTATCCAGGCTAGTTTCTGTAAAATACATATATATATATATATTCCTTATGGAATGTTTAGCTAGATTTTTAGCCTTTTGTTAACCAAATTTTCATGAGAACAGAAAATTTTGTACTTGGGTCACTAAGAAAACTGGATTAAAAAAAAACGTGTACTGTTTGCTTCTATTTAGATTTTAAATTCATTTGCTTATATGTGCATATCTACAGAGAAAAATAAATATATCTCAAGTGGTTATCTCTAGGTGCTGGCATTAGGTAATTTTTATTTCCTCATGCTTTACATCGTACATTTTCTATAATCAATATGTATTGCTTGTATAGTCAAGAAAAAGAAGGTTGTGTTCAAACTGTCTATTCCGCATTTTTAGGGTAGAGAGAAAAACTAAAGTTGGTGTAAGTTTTGAAACCTTCATTAGGCGTGGGTGCCTGGGTGGCTGAGATGGTTAAGCATCTGCCTTCGGCTCAGGTCATGATCCCGGAGTCCTGGGATCGAGTCCCGCATCGGGCTCCCTGCTCCTTGGGAGCCTGCTTCTCCCTCTGCCTCTCTCTCTCTCTCTCTCTCTCCCTCTCTCTGTCTCTCATAAATAAATAAATGAAATCTTTAAAAAAAAAAAAACAACCTTCATTAGGCGTCAGCTTTGCTAGGGTCTTGTGATAGGTTCTGGGGATCCAGAGGTAAATTGGTGACAGTGCCTGGCTTCCTTAGCTGCTCTGTTCTCATGGGAGTGGTAGTAGGATCAAGTGCTACTATGTCCTAGGTACTGTTGAAAGCGATTTCTATTAACACATATAATGCTCACAGTTACTCTATGGGGTTGTTTTTGTGATTACCCTCATTTTATGGATGAGGAAGCTGAAGACCTATAGTGCTTAGGTAAACTTGCCCAAGATTACACAGCTGGTAAGTAGAGCCAGAATTTGGGGTCAGTCAGTATGGCATCTGAGCCTGCATGCTTAACTGTTATACTACACTGCCTGTCTGTCATTAGTACTTTATAAGGCCCAAAAAGCAATTAGTACCAATTATACTGTTTACTGCTTAGTTTTAAAGAGATACACCGAGTTTAGTTTCATACCTACATCTAAGCTTTCAGTTGTTAGTGTGTGAGGTGGCTGAGTAGAGAATAGTAATACTGTTTGGTTAGCTAAAGTTGTTCTCAACTAGAACAAGTTTCCAAATTATAGCTTTCTTTCTAGTAGAACTTTGGATTTTTAAGACTTTGTGTATAGGAATATTTAATTTTAAAAAAAGACATAATTTGCACATTCCAAAATTAAAAATGGATAATTTAAAGAGAGCTTCTTTTCTATATAGAAATTTATAGCCATGGAATTCACCAGAGCCCTCATTAAATAGTGGATCTTCAAAGGGCATTTAATACATTTTGAGTTTTGAATTTGTGTTTAGAAATATATTATGTGTAAAAAGTAGATTTGTATATTTATTACCTTGTTTTCTAAGAATTCTATGTATTCATTAATTCACGGTCTTTTAATTATATGACAGCAAGTGTATCAACTTTGGGGTTTAGATATTCTGGTACTGTTATACTGTTTCCTCTGTTGTCAGGAAATTAGATAAAAAATTCTAAATTTTACTTTTCAGTGTCATCCACGCTCCATTGCCAAGTCCTGTTGACAAAGTAAGTTACTAATTATTTTTTCTAAACTAACTCGGTTATATTGCTTTGGAAAATGTTTTTGTTTTTAATACGCTTTACCTAGAAACTTACTTTTCTTCTGTAACAAATTATATACAGTGTATGTAGGTATTTGGTTATTGCAGTCTTCTGGAGAATTTAGGGTGGATGTTTCTGAGGAGGAAACCTTTATTATCTCAAGTAAATGGCCGATTGTATAAACTAGGAGCACTTGCTTTGTGCCTAGCCAGAGAACGAAGTGTTAGTTACTACTTTTTATTCTGGAATACAATTCTGTTTAGAAATATCTGTTGAAGTTTTCTGCCCAAATAGTTCACCCAGCATATATCTACACATAGAAATAACAGAAATATGGGTTTACAGAAATTGCTCTTTTATTGTCCTTGAAAATTAGTTTCAACCTGATTTGGTCAGAAAATCTGCAATAATTACTTGTTAGTATTTTTCCCTTTGTTCAGAAATAATGGTGTAATAAACTGTAGATATCATTGCTAAATAGCAAAAAATATATCTATATCTTTTGACATTAATGTGAATGGTTTTTCTTAGTGTGCTAACTAAACTATTGGAAAAATATTTTACATTTTTTTCTTCCATTTGGATAAAGACTGAAAGCCTGCCTGAAACTGAAGTTCTGTTAGATTCCTTTTTTAGAAGTGAAAGTGGTTGATCATCAACCTCAGTAATACCAAGAATTATTTCAGAAGTAAATAAAGGCCTTGCCAATTTAGAACTAACTTTTGAAAATAATGTCACTTCTCTGAATTCTAGTTAGCGTATTAATAAAAATATACTTTCTGAACTTAATCAGGAATGATGCTATTAACCTCATTAATGTTAATACATAAGGCTTGGTAGTATTGAGGATATGGGTAAATGTTACAGCAACCTAATAATTTCTTCTTTTTTGGGGAGGGTGAATAACGCCATGGTTCTGTGTTCCACACTTGGGAAGAACCCCTTATTGAAAGTATTTCTTCTAATATTCTTGAGTTCTAAGTTTTTTTTCTGTGATTTGTAATTTAAACACCATTATTTCCCATCTTTTTCTTCTTAAACCTACCTGTAGTTTAAAGAAGAAGAAAAAAAGACAAAGCTATTTGCTTGCTTGCTTTCTCTTTCTTTGTTTCTACCTTCCTTCTTTCCTTCCTTCCTTTTTTTAAGACAAATCTATTTTCATTGCCTCTGGCCATTGGACAAAGTGTTAATATTTCATGTCCTGTCTCTCCCTGCACCCCCACATACAACTCCCGTTTTGAGGATGGCTACTTCTAAAAGAATTGTGACTTGTTGGAGTATTGAAGAATTATTTAACAATGAATTTTAAAGGGGATAAATATATACTCATTGATTTAGGACGTATTATTTCTGAATTAAGAAAGGGCTGTATTGCTGTTGTGCTGGGTTTGTGATTTGGTTTATCAAGGAATGTTTGCATGAGCGGTACTCGTTCCACCACCCTGCTTATAAATCTCAGACTGGTCAGCAAAAAATAATACCATTTACAAATTCTAGACATGAGACAGAAATATTTTGAAAACGGAAAGAACTCATTAAGCTGAAAAATAATTTTTATTTTGCATATTTCAGTAAATAGACATTTCAAGGACTTGGTTTGGCTTTAATGTCTTTTATAAACGTTTGTGTGACTGTTGGTACTTGTGTCATTTGTTTCTAGGTTGCTGCTAACACTCCAAGTATGTACTCTCAGGAACTATTCCAGCTTTCCCAGTATCTACAGGTAAAAGTAAATCTTAAAAATTCTTAGTTTTTAAAAGTAGAATTAAACAACTTAGATTTGAATTTGCTAGTTCACAAATATAGGCTAAAGAAATATTGATACAAATACAAAAGAAGTATTTCTCAAAGTTAAAAAAAGGATTTAAACTAGGTCTTGTGGGGGCGCCTGGGTGGCTCAGTGGTTGGGCGTCTGCCTTCGGCTCAGGTCGTGATCCCAGGGTCCTGGGATCGAGCCCCGTGTCGGGCTCCCTGCTCCGCGGGGAGTCTGCTTCTCCCTCTCCCACTCCCCCTGCTTGTGTTCCTTCTCTGGCTGTGTCTCTCTCTGTCAAATAAATAAATAAAAATCTTTAAATAAATAAATAAATAAAACTAGGTCTTGTGCAGAAAGGATAAAGAGTCAGGATCATGGGGACGCCGGGGTTCCAGAATGTTAAGCATCTGCTTTTGGCTCAGGTCATGATCCCAAGGTCAGTCTTGGGACCGAGTCCCGCATCGGGCTCCCTGCTCCGCAGGGAGCCTGCTTCTCCCTCTGCCTGCCGCTCCCCCTGCTTGTGCACTCACTCTCTCTCTGGCATATAAATAAATAAAATCTTTTTTTAAAAAAAAAGAATCAGGATTATTAAGTCTAGAAAAGATAGGGGTCTGTACAAGAGAAGTTTGTTTTTTTTTTATTCAGGTGTGAGGAAGTTTCAAAATAGTTCTTTATTCATAGATGACTTTTAAATAAAATAAAACCTGGAGAGATCTTGGGTGCTTAGTATAATATTAATAGCAAATGGTTATATAGCACTTACCATATGCCAGACTCTAGTCTAGCACTTTACCTCTATTCATTTAATCTTCAGAACAATCCCATAAGGTACATATTTTATTTCCATTTTTTTTTAAGATTTTATTTATTTGAGAGAGAGAGAATGAGAGACAGAGAGCACGAGAGGGAAGAGGGTCAGAGGGAGAAGCAGACTCCCCGCCGAGCAGGGAGCCCGATGCGGGACTCGATCCCGGGACTCCAGGATCATGACCTGAGCCGAAGGCAGTCGCTTAACCAACTGAGCCACCCAGGCGCCCTTAATTTCCATTTTTATAGATGGAGTAACTGAGAGCCTGGAAGGTTAAATAATTTACATAGTATTACACACCCACTCTGTGGTAGAGATGGAATTTGAACCCAGTCAGACCTCAGAGTCTCTGCCCTTAACCACTATGCTGTGCTACTGGATCTGATGAAATGGGCTCCTAAAGAAGTTAATACTGTATTTAAAGAGCCATAGAAATCTCCAAAAAGGAAATAAGTGGCTTTTTTTTTTCTCTTGATTTTGGGAGATTTGGGCTGGATTATGGTTATTATTCTGGTGAGGGAGCATGGTGAAGAAAAACCCTAGATCAGGAATTTAGAGATTAAAGTTTGTATCTTGGCTCTGCTACTGAGTTCTGTAACTTTGGGTAAATCATTTTACATGTGTAGGTCTTCAGTTGCTTTATAAAAATGATAGGACCAAACCAATGATCCTGATTCCTACATTCTTTTATAGGAATCAGTCACTAAGAGCAGTTCTCCCTCAGTTAAGAATGTACAAGTCTGAAAATTGTCAAAGTATTAATCAGATCCTACCTTCCACTGGTCATTATGTAATGGTGCATAGAAAAGCCATTTTACACATTTGCAGTTTAGTAGAATGTCTAAAAGCATAGACTCTAGCCAGAATTCCCTGGATTTGGTCTGTGGCTTTAACGTCAGACCTTTTCAGACGTTTAACTTCAGAGCCTCATTTTCTTCATCTATGATGTGGGTATAATAGCATGTACCTCACAGAATTGTGAATCAGTATATGTAAAGCACTTAGAACAGTGTGTCACATACAATGTATGCCATACATGTCAGCAGTTGTTTACCACTCAGTAGAAAGGCATGCTGGTTGACCTAGATCTCTCTTATTTTTAGAGGTAGAAGAAAACTTTGAGATTAATCTTGTCTAACCTCCATTTTTTTTAACCTCCATTTTTCTATGAGAAATATGAGGCTCATTATAGGTAAAATGATTTCCTGAGTCTATATACTGTACAGTTACCAGTCATCATGGACTGTGGGTCTAATGCCCTGGCTCACTCCAGTACTTTTTCCAATTTTGTCAGTTCTTTGAATATTCATAGTGGGCATCATCTTTCACTGTTCTTGTCTGGTTTTTGAGAGAAGATTATACTGTGCTATCTTTTCTGTATACATCTTTCTGAATTGCTAAAGTTCTAATGTAAATATTTTGAGTAAAAACTGAATAGATATGTTCCATGCCTTAGAACTAAAAGTTATTCCTGGAAGTATTAGATTTCTGTTAGGATGTGGTTCATGGAATTATGAAACTCTAAATGGAATTGAGTTTAAAAAAGGTGAAATTACACCATCTAGTGGAAGTAGTGATTGTTTGGTGGTTTTGTTTTTAAGTAAAACTTTTTGCAGCATTTAATGTTAATTTCCTGGATATTAGTAGTGTTTTAAGAGCTTAAAATAAACTTGGCAACCAGTCTCTTGTAAGTGTAAGCTGTATTTTATGGCTTTTGTTACATTCCTGAATCGATACTTTTAATTTGTTTATTTATTTATTTTAAGGATTTTATTTATTTATTTGACAGAGAGAGACAGCATGAGAGGGAATACAAGCAGGGGGAGTGGGAGAGGGAGAAGCAGGCTTCCCACTGAGCAGGAAGCCCGATGTGGGGCTCGATCCCAGGACCCTGGGATCATGACCTGAGCAGAAGACAGACGCTTAACCAACTGAGCCACCCAGGCACGCCAAGAGTTAATTTTAAAAAATGGTACCTGTAGGGCACCTGGGTGGCTCAGTTGGTTAAGCGACTGCTTTCAGCTCAGGTCATGATCCTGGAGTCCCAGGATCGAGTCCCGCATCGGGCTCCCTGCTCAGCAGGGAGTCTGCTTCTCCCTCTGACCCTATCCCCTCTCATGCTCTCTCTCTCTCTCTCTCATTCTCTCTCTCAAATAAATAAATAAAATCTTTTAAAAAAATGGTACCTGTAATTCTAATTAGATCAGATTTTCTCTAATCATTATTTACCAAGGATGTAGAGAAAAATAAATGCATACTTTAAACCTCAAATATTGTCTTTGAAGCGTATCCTTCTTTTTTGAGGTGGCTCCAGAGGTATTAGGGTAGTAAGTGTTCTTCTTTGGCTAATGACAGGAATAGAAGAAAGTGAAATTTGAAGATGTGCCATAACCACAGCTGAATGCTGTGTGAGCATTTTCACCTTGACTTCTAGTGAAGGAGACCCTCTTAACAGCTATCAAGTATTAACAAGTGACCTAGAGCTAAGGGTTTGCTTGCTAATGTCCTTCTCTGTAAAAAATATCCCTTTGGAGCTGCCAAATGGTTATAGAACTCCTTGACCCCTTATTACATTGGTGGACTCTTACTTATTTTTGGCATATTTGATTGCTGCTAAGTGGTATACAGTCACAAAGAATCAGAACACCTGAAAATGCAAGAAATTGTGAAACAGTCTCTCTCCTTATATATATTTATATATATGTAACATTCTTAAAAGGAAAAATTAAAAGACATTTCTATTTTGGATGTCATACTCATGCAGCTAAGCCATTGAGAAGGATCTTTGCTACTGACCAGATTGTTTGTCTTAGTTTGAAATGAGTTTGTTCTGAAAAATATGTATGTATTTTTAAAAATTTACATATATACATATATATATAATTGGAAATGGAGGGTTTTATATAGATATATAAAATGTAGCATTAAACATTTGTTGGATTCTTCTGGGTTTCCTTTTTTTTTAAACTCTTGTGAATTATGACTAAAAGGAAAACAAAAACAGGGCACTTGTTTTCTGTTAATAGGGGAAGGTGCAGCTCAGTACCCCTAACAGTCCAGGAAATGAGGCTAAAATGATATGGCTTATATATATTTTACAAGGTAGATTTATCAGGTTTGAAAGTAAGATACAGAGTGGGATGTAAGATGAGAATATTTTCAGAATGTACTTTGATTTCTCTTCAAAGATCATGCTGAGTTTATTAGAATCTCTTTTGTGATTTATACTATTAGGAGGCCTTACATCGGGAACAGATGTTGGAACAGAAGTTAGCCACACTTCAGCGGCTACTAGCCATCACCCAAGAGGCTTCAGATACCAGTTGGCAGGTATTCCAGTTGCCTTTATATACAAGAAGTATTTACGTATAGTTTAATATCCCTTAGATGTTGATTAAAAGTGAAATTTTTTAGCAGGCAAAGGCAAACTTATTTCTTAATGACCAAATATTGAAAATTTAGCATTTTACAGTGGATGTTGGTCAGTTTTATGATTTCATATCTTTTTCTGGCAGTAGCAACCTTTTTGATATGTGTAATTTTTTAATTACCCTGGGATTTTATTTATATTTGATTTTTCTTCAACAGGCTTTAATAGATGAAGATAGACTCTTATCACGGTTAGAAGTTATGGGAAACCAATTACAGGCATGCTCCAAAGTAAGTATTAATCTCAAGTAAAGATCCATAAAGAAAAATGCATTAACTATGCATGAAAATGCATAGTTTTTTATGTAGCTTCATTTCTTTGTCATTTTGAGTACATGCTAAAACATTTATATGTTTTCACCATTCTTTTAAATCTTTTGTTAGATTCCCCAATCTATACATTAGATTATGTATAGTCATTAGTCATTAGAGGAAATTTCAAACATACATTAAGGAGAAAGAACTGTATATTGAATACCCATATACAACTCTTTCTTTTTTTTCTATCACAGTTGATATTTGCTGGAGAAACTGGGTCATTTGTCCTCTATAATTTCCCTAAATCTGGATTGTTATTTACACATTCTTCTAGCTCTCTTCCCACACCATAAACTGGTAGTTTGATCTAGAGATTTGATCTGATTAGGTTCAACTCTTTTTTCCAACAGTACTTCATGAATAGTATTGTGTACTTTCACCAGAAGGCACCATAATATCTAGTTGTCTTTCTTTTTGAGATATTAGCAATCTTTGATGATCCTTGCCTAGATCCATTATTAAGGCTTCCAAAAATGGTGATGTTGTAGTTGTTATTTCTTCATTTATTAGCTGGATTACTTCTATAAATACTTCTATTCCCCCTCATAAACCATTTTGTTACCCTGAAGTCATTTTCTTTAGGAAAAGGATAAGTGATTTTCTCCATTTATTTACTGGATTTCAAAATAATGAGTTGGTTCCTTCTCATCTACCAAAGAATGACCGTGAAGTTTTTTTTTCTCCAAACTTAGATTTAAATATATTTCATGTGTTTCGGCCTGTTCCATTTGTTTGTGGTTATTGATGCTCAAATTATCCCATCTTTGGTTCCTGAGTCCTTTTGGTAGAACCCCAGCAAACTTTGATAGCTTCCTGCTGTCATTTCAGACAAGGTGTTCCAGACTCATCTTGTACATTTCCTGCCTCAGAGCTGGAGTCAGCTTTTTCCTAAGGGTGCTCTTATTCCTTTTGGTTTAACCATTGTTTTAAAATGCTTGGCTCCTTTGAAAGTAAGAGATTATTTTTACTGACAAATGTAAATATTGTGGCTTACAGAGAATATGACAGATAGGAGACTTAATTCATTTTGTACATTTGAAAGAAATTCTCAATTTCCTTTGACATTTTTTTTTCTATCAGAAGTGTGGATTAATATATTTGTGAAGGTATAATTTACAATGCAACTTTTAAATACATCATTTGTATTTGGAAGTACCTTAATGTAGAATTCAAAGAGCATCATAATGTGTTATTTTTTCAAATGGTAAATACTTAAAAAAATTACTTGGCTATAATTATAAATATCTTCTAATCCTAGAATCAAACAGAAGATAGTTTACGGAAGGAACTTGTAGCATTACAGGAGGATAAACACAACTACGAGACGACAGCCAAAGAGTCCCTGAGGCGGGTTCTTCAGGAGAAAATTGAAGTGGTTAGAAAACTTTCAGAAGTTGAGGTATTTCATTTTGACAAATATAAAATGTAGTATGATTTAAAATTTTTAGCCTGAAAGTGCTAATATTTTAGGACATTTTAAACTTGAGTATTATATAGTTAGGAAATATTTCCTGTCTATCAAATGGGAAGGGATAGTAGGCTGTTTTCATTGTTAGGAATTTTCCTTGTAATCATGTGAGTCTGGTGCTTGTTGTTTCTACTCAGTGACTGAGCAAATAAAAGCCTAATCAGAGGGAGTCTTAACCATGTGCATTCTGCTTAGGATTTGGCCTCTCACACAGTGGACTGTGATATGTGCCAGGGAATTGATCTCCTGTCACCTAGTTCTTGCTTTTCTTCCAATTGAGGGTAGTTAGTGGAAGGTGGAGAACCTTACCACTGTTATTTACCCATCCTCTAGAGAAGAAAACTGTGTCTAACTTTGGAGGTCAAAGGGAAAATATCTCTGAGGTCCTTTCTTGGTCTTTTAGGAACAATCACAATGTGATTCTCATTGCTTTAAAAACAACCTCATTAATAATGTAGGTCATTCGTTGAACCACTGCTAAATTACCACAGAAGTTAATTGTTAATGATTTAGTTAAAATGCCCATTGTAAACAATAGTAAAAATACTATATATAGTATATAGTATATACTCTAGAATATGGTATAGTAATGGTTTCTATAATAGCCTCATCCCATAGTAACCAATTTAGTGTTGTGTCATTAATTTGACATGCAAGGAAAGAAAATTGTTAACTGTCTTCTAATTTTCTTATTAAGTTGATTGTGCCTATTATTAACTTGCTTTCAAGAATTGATAAGCTTAAAATATTTTCAAGTCTAAAAGTCATACCCAGTGGCCTTTTAAAAGAGTAGTTATGTAAGTGACATCCTTTCCTTCCCTGCTCCCTTTCTGTTGTTTTGTTTTTCAAATTTTTTGTTGTATTTTCTGTTTTAGCATGTACCTAAAGTAAATTAAAATTCTTATGTTGTTTAACTCTTATATAAAGGCCAGGGCAGATGTTAATTTTGAACAGCCCATAGAAATAACACTTTTTATAAGTTGAATTTAGAATGTGCATTTATTCTAAATCAATTATCTGTAAACTTGAATTACAGCGAAGTCTGAGTAATACTGAAGATGAATGTACCCATCTTAAAGAAATGAATGAACGGACTCAGGAAGAATTAAGAGAATTAGCCAATAAATATAATGGAGCAGTTAATGAGATTAAAGATTTATCTGATAAATTAAAGGTATGTATTTACTCAACCTGAAAGTGTATTAATAGTCCCTAACACACTGGATAGATTAAGAGGTTAGGTATTGCTGAATAGTTGTTGATGTAAAATTTGGTAGTAGTTGAAATTTGTAGTAAAAATAAGGTGCCATTTGGCCCAAACCCCATTGCCACAGATAATTGAAAGTCTGTAAAAGCTGACATATTTTCTCTGGATGGAAATAAATAGTACTTCACAACAGGCATCTTTTAATATATAACAGGAAGTAGATGTAAATCAGCAAACCAGGGCGCCTGGGTGGCTGAGTCATCATTAAGTGTCTGCCTTCGGCTCAGGTCATGATCCCAGGGTCCTGGGATCGAGCCCCGCATCGGGCTCCCTGCTCTGAAGGAAGCCTGTTTCTCTCTCTCCCACTCCCCCTGCTTGTGTTCCTTCTCTCGCTGTATCTCTCTCTGTCAGATAAATAAAACTTAAAAAAATAAAATAAAATAAATCAGCAAACCCCAAGATATTTAGACTTTTTAAAAATTTGAATCTGCTTAACCTTGGGCAGGCCCAAAGGCAGAGCCCAACTATGTTAGTGCTGGAACAAGCCCAGAAGTAGCCTTGGAGTGATCTGTATGGACCCTCTAGCCTCCAGGGATGCTATTAACGGCTTCAGCTGCAGCTCCCTCTAGCTATAGGGCATTTAGGGTAAGACAGGTGAGGCCATACCTAATGTCAAGTTGGTCCTTTAAATGTTATAACTGAGTTTGTGAAGACCCATCTTTAAATAATTCAAACCATGGAATGAGTGGCTAGAAGATACATATTTGTTAGAGAAGACCAGGGCATACCTCCCTCTGTGTGGTTGGTGAACCTGTAATAGTTTTAAAGGTTGGTCTTATTAAAAGGAGGTCATTTTGAAAAGTGCTTATTATCAGCATTCCTTCAACTAAACACAGTTTTGTTTAAAATATTAGAGTTAGTTACATTTTAGAACTTAACAAACTAATTAAACAATAGTAATTTCAGGGAAAACCTTATATATTTCCCTCTTGAAAACTGTGGAGTTTTTCATTTTGACCTCCTTATCTGTATGTATTAGGCCTATTTGCCTGCTGCAAGTTTTTTTTTCCTAGGTGATAGGGAAGCATGACTTCAATGCAGACCACTTTTGACATTATTTTGACATTTACAAATATGTTCTATAATATTGAATATTCTCCTTAGAAGTTTATGGTGAATAAAAGCATTCCTGCTTTAGGCCTCTGAAAGCAAGTTCAGACTTTATGAAATAACTGAAATTTTTTTTCTTTCTCAACAGGTAGCAGAGGGAAAACAAGAAGAAATCCAACAGAAGGGACAAGCTGAGAAAAAAGAATTACAACATAAAATAGATGAAATGGAAGAAAAAGAACAGGAGCTCCAGGCAAAAATAGAAGCTTTGCAAGCTGATAATGACTTCACCAATGAAAGGCTAACAGCTTTACAAGGTAAGTTGCTAATCCAGAAGTTGATTTGATTTGATTTTTTTTTCTTTTATCTGTGAAATATCTTTTTCTTGGACTTCTATTTACAGTACGGTTAGAACATCTTCAGGAGAAAACTCTTAAAGAATGCAGCAGTTTAGGTAGGTGTGTTACCGAGTTTCTTATTTAAACCTGAATTTTATCATTGGACTTTTGATGTTTACTCTCTCATGGGGTACTTATTTTAAGAGGGATATTTTATGTTTTAGGTATAAAGTATCTACAGTCTTTCAGAAAATTTCCTTTAAAAATATGCTTGGTTGCCACCAGTGGGCACCATTGTTTAGTCCTTGAGATAAATGAAATTTCTGCATCTGAGATGCTCTACTTAGAGATACTTAAATAAGAAAAATACATGCACAGCAGGATCCTTTTCTTTTGAGGTTTGTTAGAAGGCAATTGTAGCTTTTTCTCTGAGTGGATAGAAAATGTCCTGTTGAACCCTTCTTTTAAAAACAAATTTAAAGTGTGCTATACTGTCTTAATGGTAAGTAGGAATACAAAATGCCATGGTTACACTTGAGACCAGTTTTAAAGTAACACTTTCTTTGATCAGGCAATGATACACTGTCTTAATCCTAGGGATACAAGTTGATGACTTCTTACCTAAAATAAATGGGAGCACAGAAAAAGGTAGTGTAAAAAACTTAAATGTTTTTCTTTCATGATATCCTTTTACTAATTTAAGCAGGATAGAGATAGATCAGCGTTTTAAGGTTTTAAATGTTTGGAATGAAAAGCATGCAGTTCATAGACCAGTGAATCCCAGCTTTAAAAAAAAAAGCTTCCCTTTATTTTGTAATTCTTAATGCTATGATTTTTGGTTAGATATCCCTTGTTATATGGAAATTTTAATTATTCAAGTAACAGGAAAATTATAAAGTTCAACTTTAGCATTGGTTTATATAGCATAGTATAGCATTCTCCCCAGTATATTTTTCAAAGAACCCGACTACAATTTTCTTCCATCAAGTATTGTTTCCTGAGATATTGGACCTCCATTTTTAATGTTTGTATCCTGCTCCATCCTCGGCCAAGAGTTTACTTAACAGCACATTGAGCTCTTGGATATGTCATAGAAACTGCTTTCTTTATACTGTACATCTGTTTCTTTAATCAGAAAAAAACAGGATCAGTCATTTCTGCTATCTGAAAAGTCATTTATTAGTTAATGATTAGTTTATTGGGACCCTTCTTTCTGGATAGCTTGCATTATCTCTTGCCAAAAATGTATAGCTACTCTTGGTTTTCCTGTTACTGACTGCATGGGGTACTTTTTACCCAATGGCTTGTACATTCCTTCAGTTGTGAAGATCCCCATTCATCCTCCCCCATTTCCCTCCATCTAGCATTAACTGAGCACCAGCTATGTGCCAGATCCTGCATTAGATTCCTTAAGTACAGAATGAATAAAATTATTTTCTGTATTTACAGATCTGTGTACCTCTCATTTTAGTTTTTATACAGAAGTTAGTGGAAGATATCAAGGTCAATACTCAGAACTTCTTATTAAATATTTTTTTCATGTATCAGGGGATATCTTTATAGTTCTTGGGGCAGCAGCCAACTCTGATAAAGTTAGGAGGTGCCTTTTTGTTCTTGTTTTTGTGTGGTTGGTTTTCAATCAGGAACCGGCAAGATAGGCTCAAGTAATCATGTATATGTGAGCTGTAAGCTCAAGACCTAATATTACGTATGTTCTGTAACAAATCTTGAAACTCTAAATTAAAAGTTATTGTCATTAATCATTGTTACTTGACTATTCTATATGTGTTTTATAAAATACATCTACATTTTAGAATTCCAGTTTGAGTTGCAATTCAAGAATTTTTTTAAAGGTGTAGTTTATATTCATTACTAATATTACTAATTTCTGTTTATTATATTTAGCAAACATATATAAAATGACTTAATCCTCATCTTCTAAAAGCTTGTCATTGTTAAATGAATTTTTATTTTTTGTTGTCATTATTTGCCTTTTTTTTTTCTTTTTCTGGCATGGGCACTTTTTATTCCAATTCATCACCATTTTCATTTAAGCATGTATTTATTAATAATGTATAACTCAAGCTCGGAACATGCTTTTCCTTCAGTTAAGAGAATCCCTTTATATACACTAAATCATCTTTATATTATTTTAGAGTTGTCAGATTACTGCTTAAAATTTTTTGCCAATTTCAATTGATTTAGATGAGAAGAGTTGTAGACAACTCCTTGATTTAAGACTGAATAAGGTATTTTGGATACTTTAGTGTACTTCTTACCATGATTTTTTTTAATTTATTTTTTTAATAATTTTTTTATTATGTTATGTTAATCACCATACATTACATCATTAGTTTTCGATGTAGTGTTCCCTGATTCATTGTTTGCGTATAACACCCAGTGCTTCATTCAGTACGTGCTCTCTTTAATACCCATCACCAGCTAACCCATCCCCCCACCCCCCTTACCATGTTTGTTTTATCCCTGCTGGTGTGTTTGGATTTTTAGTGGTGATAAATTGAGTGGCGTGAGAGTGACCTACAGTATATCTTTAACAAAACAGGATAGTGAATATCTTGATAATGCACAAAAACTTCATTATACCAGATTTAGTACAGAGTGACTTTGGAATAAGATGAGTCTGTTCTGAATCATTTGTTATATAATAACAAACCAGTTATCAAGCATTCCAGTATTACCAAAGTCCATAGCCACAGTATGCTATCAGATATGACTTTATCTAAAATTACTCTTTAAATAGTAGAGAACCAAGTATAGTTTTAAGAGAGTATTGTAAAAATATCTGGAATTGTTAAGATTAATGCTGTTTCTCTAGTAAACTCTATTTTTGAAATTACTTAAATCTAAAGTAGCTGCTATAAGCACAGGTTTTATACTATAAATTTTTTTGTATCTTATCTGATAAGCATAATTTGAATATGTCTTAGTATAGAAAAGCAGTAATAGAAATATTATGAGAGCCATATATATAATTTAAAATTTCTGGTAACCACATTAAAAATATAAAAAGAAACAGGTAAAGTGTTAATAATGTATCTTAATAATGTTTAATAATATATTCACTTTAACCCACTATATCAAAAATATTCTTTTAACATGTTATCAATATTAAAAGATTATAAATGAAGTATTTCACATTCTTTTTTTCTTAGTAAGTCTTTGAAACCAGTATATATTTATTTTATACTTACAACATATCTCAATTCAAACTAGCCATTTTTTCAGGACTCAGTAGCCACATGTGTATTGAGCATGTTTATTGGACAGCACAGGTAGTATAGAAAATCAAAATTTATAGGAAACTAGTGTATAAATAAAACACATTTTAAGTATCACAGTTCTCTCTTTTATTTCTGTATCTTTCTTTTCTTTACATTTCCACAGCCCTATTTGGGATCTTAGACGTTCCTCCCCCTTCCCCCCTACCTTAAGTATCTGATTCTTTTTGCATTATCAGGGACATCTTTTATGGTTGGCAAAGTGAATTCCCAAGGGGCTGAATTCAAGTAATGAAGTATGAAAAGTGTCATGATCCAAATCTTTTACATATACTAGCTGAAAGACTTTTCTCTCATATCTTAGAAAATGCCTTTGTAGAAGTCATATATATATTTTTATATTAATATTGCATTTTATCTAAACTAGTATTTTAAATATTTTAATCTAGAGTCCAGATATTAAAATCAGAGTAGATAAAAGGGTGATTTGGGGCTTAGAGAGTAATGGTGGGATGTACTGCATTAATAAATGTCATCTAAAGTCCTGTGATGATAGTCTGAAATTTTTGTTTCAAATAAGTTCTATTAAGTCCTTTAGGTTAAAATTTGGTTTCAAATGAGTTTTCTTATTTAACCATGATGTTGTATAGTTGGAGTTCAGAAAATGTTACCGTACCTTAGGTAGGATTTTATATAAAACAACTTTTGATCATGGTAATTACTATTTAACTGAGGGCTCTTGTTTTGGATTTCTTGGCTCCAATCAGCAAATGCTATTTATTAGATTTTTTTTTTTTTAATTACTGTTGCAGCTAGCCTTTTTTTCCTTTTTCTTTTTGGGGCTATATTGTATCTCTGTGTAGTGCAACTATACACACCATATTGTGTGTGTGTGTGTGTGTGTGTGTGTGTGTGTGTGTGTGTGTATACATATGTAAAACTGTTGACTGGAGGCTCTGTACACCATGTAAATAGATAAAGGAGAATGACAGATTTCAGTAGGAAGGTAAAGGAGATGGCATTAATAAGGATGTCAAGAGAAGTTGTGATGTGATCAGAGTAGGAGATGCCTGCCTGTCAAACAAAAGTTGAGATGCTGAGGGGTGAGGTGGGTTGAAATGAGGAGAAAAGAGGCTTTCACAGTCCAAATGGTACTAACTCATGTCCTCTTTGACAGCTTTTAGTGCTTTCACACCTTCCAGATAGTCATCATACTGGGATATATTTTTAACACTGAACTTCCAAAGTCTATTTAGTAGTTTTGAAAGATCCAGAGATATAATTGAAGGATGTTATCCAAATTCAGAAGTTAACTCTTTGGATCAATGTAAATAAAGATTATTGTAAGAAAAGGGTTGAAACTTTTCTTAACTCCTGTTAGGTTTTGATTCTCTCCCCTCATTAAAACAAAACAAAACAAATTCTGTTTGACCTGAGCAAAACCATTTTCCAGGCTCTTATTTTAAAATGTATAGGCATTGACTTTAATCATTTGGGTGGAGATAAACGATGTAATATTTTGAGAGTATATAAAGTACAGATTAAATGACTCAAAGGGAAAGGTTATTTGTGAAATGAAAGTCTAAAAATTGAAATGTTGCATCAGTGTCTTAAAAATGTTAAGGCATTATTTTATGGTATTCTTAAAATATTTATCTTTTGCCTCTTAACTAAGAAAAATAGCTTTGAAGAGGGACTTTTAGAAAACAGTTATCAGCAAGAACAAATAATAAAATATAAAAATTATTTACAGGTATTTATTAAGCTGTCATGGAGAAAGGTATATTTTAAAAGTGGGAGAAGCTTTTTAAAGCAATATATCTATGGTTTTCTTGAGCTCTTTGGATAGAAACTGCACCTTTAAAAGCTAACCATTCAGGGTACAATCAGTGATTATATAATAACAGTTTTCAGTCATTGGGCTTTATTTAACTCCAAAATATGTCTGCTATTAATAGTAAAAATATATTAAACTTTTATGAATCTTATTCAGTTACTCATGTTAATACATTTCAGTTTTCCTACCTTTGCTGTTGGTTTTCAAATAACAGCAACAAACTATATCCTTAAAGGTGTTTCTTTCTTTATTAGAGCACTTGCTTTCAAAGAGTGGCGGGGACTGCACTTTTATTCATCAATTCATAGAATGCCAGAGTGAGTACAGAGTATTTTTCACATTGATTTTAATGAAGTCAGGGGCAAAAATTGAAAAATGAGAGGAAAAATGAAGATCTCAATGTGTTTGTTATGGTAGAAGTGCACAGAGGGCCATCTTCAGACAGCAGCAATACTTTTCATACTGTTTCGGCTTCTCTCTTTGGAGAAAATTATTTTTGTGGCATTTGCCTTCAAAGATGGATTTCATATTGCCCACAAAAAAGAGGAAGTTTCAAGCTTTTAAAGAAAAAATTATTGTTGAGCAGGGAATAAAATAGAATGTCAAGCACCTAAACTTTCTGTGTGGACTCTTAAGAGGTAGTAGTAACATTAGCCTGTTTTATTTAAGTTCTAGTTCTATCACAGATTTGCATTTGAAGTTCTTAAATAAATTTTGTAAATGATTAAATGAAGTCAGGAAAACAGTGATTTCATTTGGGCACTCAGATCTGAAGATGGCCCTTAGGGTAGCAGGACCTTCCTAGGGAAAGAGTAGCAATAGATTGTCCTACAGTCTGACATCAACTGCCTACCCCTGGAAGGCTATCTTTAATAATAAAGATAGGTTGGCTTTTGAGGTGATTTGGACCTCTGCTGAATTCTGAGTGAAAGTATCATGAATTCCCTCTTACTTGAAAATCACGTGACTGCTTATTTTAAATCATGAGGTTATGATAATTCTTTTGGTCTTAGTGATAATTAAAGGTCACTATGTGTAATAAACATTTATTGATGACATCTATACATTTTCCTACCAGACATACAGTACACTTTGTTGAACATTTTTCTCTTCCTTTTCACTCTCTTTTTGAAATGAGTGACTTCCCATTTTTTATGCTTATGAGTTCATCTTGTAGACGGGCAAGCATATGTCGTTCTCTCTCCTCCCAACACACACAATCTCAGGAGCACTTGAGGCTTGTAAGGGTCACAACTGGTAATTATAGCAGACAAACTCAGTAGATCAAATGTTACACTCCTTAGAGGTGCCTTAAGGAAACCTGGAATTTCATTTAATAGTTTTAGAAGAACTTCTATTTTTGTCCATTTTAGAGACTATGATGTTGAATGTCAGTTTGATATTATTTTGAGGAAAATTATTTAATAAATATGGCATATTTCTTTGTCTTTTAAAACTTTTTCATAGAGCAAAGATTAATCCAAGTTTTTGTTATCCTCTGATTGCTAAATTTCACTTTTATGGGAAATTGACACAGGGATTTGGATCAAAATAATTGGTACCCACTGAAACCAACTAAAAACAGAATATAGAGTCTAAAATATAAATCTTTAGGAGAAGGATTTTATATTCGTTTTATTACATATGACCATTTTTTAGTAAGTTATTTTTATGTTAAATTTTTGTGACTTGTATTTTGAGCCCAAAGAAATAAGAACAGAGAACTATCAAAAAAAAGACTAAGTTACAATTTGAAAAAATCATTTAAAATATTATTATAAAATATGTAAAATATTTAGCTGTAGTTGTAATATAGAATGATATTTATTTTACATTAAGAAAAAGATATTTGGAGGGGCACTTGGGTGGTTCAGTTGATTAAGCGTCTGCCTTCAGCTCAGGTCATGATCTCAGGGTTCTGGGATCGAGCCCCACATTGGGCTCCCTGCTCCTCGGGGAGCCTGCTTCTCCCTCTCCCTCTGCCTGCCGCTCCCCCTGCTTGTGCTGTCTCTGTCAAGTAAATAAATAAAATCTTTAAAAAAAAAAGAAAAAGATGTTTGGAGATTTTTATTGTGTCATAGTTATCAGAGGCAAATGGACCAGTAAACGTTCAGATATAGAGCAGAAGTTATGTAAATTATAGCAGTCCCCTCAATGGGGATATTAACTAATAAAATTATGTTTATAAGAACTATGTAATAGCATGGGAAAAATGTTAAATGTGGTACATAGGGAAAAATTATAATATAAAATCCTTTTCTTGTGGACAAAGAATAAACCAAAGAACAAAAAATAAAATTAAAAATAAATAAATAAAATTCAAGTATTCCTGATGTCTGAATCCACTGGGTCTCTAAGTGCAAACAGAGGAAGTTTGGACTATAAATTCATATAGCTAGGGATATAGCCGATTATCTGAATCTGTTCAGTTCCTGAGTTTTGGTAACAAGTAGCAAGGGTTTGGTTAATAAGGTTACCAGTTCTATCTCAGAAATTTCCAAATCTGTTGGCTCCTTAAATTTGGATAGCCAGAGTTGGCATACTAAGAGTTAACTCTGATTTGTTGTCAGAAGGGATGTTTTCATTATTTTATAACAAGCTGCTGGTATAGAAATTGTTTTGTTTAATAAGTATTATGGCAAGCAAGACAAATTCAGCAAAAATCATACTCAAGTGAACTTTTGAAACAACTTTGGATTATTTTTTGATAATCTCACACAAACTTTTTTGCCATTATTTTCATTGATAGCCATCTTGAATTGATTTATAATTTTGACATGAAGTTTATATTCAGTGAGCAGTGACACTTCATATTCTTATTTCCAGTCTTTTATTTTTTTTTCAAGATTTTTTTATTTTTAAGTAATTTCTACAACCCAACATGGGGCTCAAACTTACAACCCTGGGATCAAGAGCTGCATGGTCTACTGACTGGGCCAACCAGGTGCCCCTTATTTCCAGTCTTTTAAAAAGCAGATGTTAAGTACCTAGATTTCATTATTTACTGTGCTTGTTGTATAACCCAATTCACCTTGTTTTTTAAAAATTAGAAAGCAGGGGTGCCTGGGTGCCTCAATCGGTTAAGTATCTGACTCTTGATTTCGGCTCAGGTCATGATCTTAGGGTTGTGAGATTGAGCCCCTGTGTTGGGCTTTGTGCTAGGTGTGAAGTCGGCTTCAGATTCTCTCTGTTCCTCTCCCTCTGCCCCTCCCCTTCTTCCTCCCCCCCCCCCCCCCCCCCGTCTCTCTCTGGAAAAGGAAAAGAAAGCAAATAATTCACTTCATAGGATTCATAATGTCTATTTTTAATATAGTAACAGATTTTTTCATTTTATGTATATGAATCCATAAGAGAACAGTTTAGTTTTTGGCTGTCTCCATTTATAAGGTGATTTTGACCAAATTAAGTGAGTTGGAACACATTTCAATTTGTTTTCCTTTTATGGTAAAAGAGATTTTTTTTTTAAATTCTCTTTTAGGAGAAAATCTTTTAATCCAGGCAGAGAGATTGGATTTTGAACAGATTAAAATATAACCTTTTACATAATTCCAGAACTGTGAAGTAAATTTTCTTTGTAAAAATATACCATATAAAATCTAGAATTAACAATTAACTTTCATAAAACTTGCTAAAAAGCTCTAGCAATATTTTCTCTTCAGGGATTTGAGCATGAAGTTTGATTTAAGCAGAATTCCACATTCCATGTTCCCTGCAAATTTTAGTTATTCAAGGTTTACCATGTAAACTTAACAAATAGTTGAGACTGTTGTGTTCTGCTAAAGATGCTTTTTGAGTTAACAAATTGTGCACCTCTAAATCTGTTTCATATATATTCCGTGAACTCTGTCACTTGATTGACTTATATGCTGAGTGCAAAGATAAAGGATAAAAGGTGGAGAATCTCAGGACTTAGAGATTCACCTCATGGGCATAGAGTGGAAGACTCCCTTCTCTGGACTGCTGTCTGCACTTTTAATTCCTTTTGCTACTGTTTGGGTGAGGGCAGAGGCATCACAGCTGGGTACCAAAGAAACTTTCTTCTGAAGTCTGCTTTGTGCAAACAAACTGTCTCCACCCCAAAGGGTATCTTCCTTTTGATGATTGAGTTAACAAGTGCCCTGAAATAAACATGTCTTCATATTCTTAACCCATGGTTACTATGAGATTTAATGGTTTTTATTATTAGGCAAAAGTCTAATTCTCTTAATATTTCATGTCTTACTATTTTTTTTCCTGATTTAAAAAAAAAAATTCTCTCCCCGCCTCCAACTCCCCTTTTGAAATTACAGTCATTATCTGTGTATGTTTGTCTCATTCCCTCCTTTCTCTTAGGGCTTTGCTCTCACATAAAAATTTGCCTTATTTGGAGTAATGCATTGAATCAGTGTTGCTCTGTGACTGTTTACTTTTCATCACTCTATGAGATCAGCCTCTGAACAATCTCAGGAATAAGCCTGATTACATATTCTACTTGAAACAGATTTTTAAATTTTCGTCTTTTAAACTTTGATTTCTGTAAGCCAAAGCAGTTTATTTATGACCAAGAATAGGAAACATTTGGTGTGGTTCTCTGCTCTTAGTAATTTATGTCCCCATTATAGGAAAATTCTTTTTTTTTTTTTAAGATTTTATTTGTTTATTTGACAGAGAGAGAGCACAAGTAGGCAGAGCAGCAGAGGGAGAGGGAGAAATAGGCTCCCCACTAAGCAGAGAACCTCATGTGCAGGGCTCAATCCCTGGACCCTGGGATCATGACCTGAGCTGAAGGCAGACGCTTAACCGGCCGAGCCACCCAGGAACCCCATAGGAAAATTCTTGAATTTAAACTAGATGTTGCTAATTCTTTATTTCTTTGAATTCAGAGTCGTTGACCAATCTAAGATATATGGGAGGGTTTTTGTTTGGTGTTTATTTGTGCCAGTCATTTTTCCCAGTCATCTAGCTTTCCAACATTTCTACGAGGTTTTCTCCCAGCATAACTGCACAGAAGATAGTCTTAAATTTATGCCAACACTGTTTTGACATGTAGATTTTTCCTTTCTTTAAAAAAGATCTGTTTCTGTATTCTTGAAATTGGTTCATTTCCTTTAGTTTCAGTGTGTCCTTAACTCTCAATTTTTTTTTTTTATAAATACCGTGTACTAACTGATATGGATATTAAGGAGGGCATGTGGTGTAATGAGCACTGAGTATCATATAAGACTGGTGAATCACTGAACTCTGCCTCTGAAACTAATAATACACTGTATGTTAATTTATTGAATTTAAATTAAAAAATCTACCTGTCGCTCTAAAAAAAAATTCTCAATTTTTTTTCTTTCGTTCTTCCTTATTCTCAGGTTTTAGAACAAGTAGCTTCTGAAACTGTTTTTATGAAAAGGCAGAGTATCTTCTATAGCAGGACTTGCTTTAATTTTATTTTGATGCAGAAATGAATCACCTTTTGAAAGTCTGTATTATTAAAGTTAGGCCTCCCCTGTAAGGTTCTAAAGTTCTATTTCTACTTTTTGAACTGCTACTCTGTGAAGGAAATAAATGGTTGGCTTGATGTTGAATGCTGATTGTTAATTTTTACTTTGAGTGTATTTGATGTTAATTCTAATCTCAGTTTCTTTGTCGTATTTCCCTTTAATGACCTTTTAGATGACTGTAGCTCATTTTCATCTTTGATGTTTAGAATTGGATCAGAGGATTCTTGACATAAATTCCCATTTGGTCCCTCACTGGCAGTAGGACTCTGGGCAGGATAACCTCTTTAAACCTCATTTTCCAGGCCCCTGGGTGGCTCAGGTGGTTAAGCGTCTGCCTTCAGCTTGGGTCATGATCCCAGGGTCCCGGGATCGAGTCCCGCATCAGGCTCTCTGCTTCTTGGGAGCCTGCTTCTCTCTGTCTGTCTGTCTCTCTCTCTCTCTCTCTCTGTGTCTCATGAATAAATAAGTAAAATCTTTAAATAAATTAAATAAGCCTCCTTTTCCTCATTTGTAGAATGGGATGGTAGTACCTACTTCATAGGATTATTGTGAGCATTAAATGGGATCATATTTACTAAGCACTCTAAGTAATGCCTGCCACACAGAAAAATACATGTTCACTAGTAGGTACAAAACTTATGGTGGGGGGGGCGCCTGGGTGGCTCAGTTTGTTAAGCAACTGCCTTCAACTCAGGTTATGATCCTAGAGTCCTGCGATCAAGTCCCACATCGGGCTTCCTGCTCAGCAGGGAGTCTGCTTCTCCTTCTGACCCTCTTCCCTCTCATGCTCTCTCTCATTCTCTCTCTCTCTGAAATAAATAAAATCTTAAAAAAAAAAAAAACTTATGGTGGGGAGGTTGGAGAGGGTGTTAGTGGGAGCTTTCTTGCTGAAGTAATTTGTTTTCCGTTTTTAGCTCCAGTCACAAGGCAGTGAAAGCTAACTGATACAGGTTTATTGTTCTTGTTAAAGTAATATATTCCTGACAATCTAAAGATTGTTTAACTTTTTAATTACTAGTGCACATGTCATTTAGAAAATTTGGTCCCCAGCACATTATTTTGATGTCCAAGTGATAACATTATTTTTTAATGAAACCCAACCTTGAGACTTAAAAGATATTTTCCAGGTTGGCTGTTACAAATAACAGATTATGTAGTTCTTTTATATTCATCTGCTCCTGTCTTCTGTCAGTTAAGATCCCTATGCAGCTGACATCAGTATCTGATAGTGCTGTTTGAGTTTATATTCTACTTTCAATTGGTTGTAGCTATCATGTGAGGAAGGTAGCTCTTTAGCTTAAAGAATTTAATCCAGTCTAGGCACACCTGTGCTCCCTCCACTTCTTTTGAATGCATTGTTTTTTATTTTTATTTTGTGCCACATGATAATATAACTAGTACATAATTTATTTTTATCACCCAAGAAATAAATTTGGTTCAGTTCTATTCAGTCTTTGACCATATTTGACAGTTTTTACAACTCTATCAGGTGTTTTCTGACTAAACTAAATGCTTAGGTGATGGTTCTCAAACGTCAAACTTACTATGCCCATCAGTTCTACTCCTTGGTAGGTTCCCTATGGAAATGCGTACACACATGTATCAGGTGCGAATGTAAGAATATTCACAGCAGCATTATTCACAGTTGAAAATTGGAAATAACCCAAAAGACCTTCAATAGTCAAATGGATAAATATACACTGAGGCATATTCGATGCAAGAAGCCTGACACAAAAGAATACTTACTGTAGTATTCCTCTTATGTGAACTTCAAAACCACTACAGTTATATTGTTTAGCCGTGCACATTTGGGTAGTGTGACTATAAAGAAATGCAAGTAATTAAATACCATAAAGTCAAGATAGTAGTTACCTTTATGGGGTTTTCATTGGAACAGGAATTGTAGGAAGCTTTAGGGGGTTGTGGTTAGGTTCTGTTTCTTGATTTGAGTTGTAGCCATATAAATATCTGCTTAAAAAAAATTTATTAACCTGTACCTTTGTGTTTTGTGTCCCTTTCTGTGTGTTATTTTTCCCAATAAATAAGTATGGTTTAGGGCCCCTGGGTGGCTCAGGTGGTTAAGTGTCTGCCCTCAGCTGGGGTGGTGATCTCAGAGTCCTGGGATCGAGCCCCTGCTATCAGGCTCCCTGCTTAGCTCTGCCTCCCCTCATGCTCATGCATGCGTGTGCGCTCTCTTTCTCTCTCTCTCTCTAATAAATGAAGAAATTTTTTTTAAAGTATGGTTTTAAAATAGCAGAAGATGAATAATTATCTCTCTAGAATATCCCTCAAAAAGAGGGAGTTTTTAAAAAGAAAGAACATCCTCAACTTTATCTTTCAGTTGTGCCAAGCCAAATAGCTCTTTCAAGACCTGCTTTTATCATTACATGGAGGTTCTCTTCTGAGTCCCAGAGTGGCCTCTGACTTTTAGTACTTCCAAAGAATTGAGGTGTCCACCCCAAGTTTGAGAACCAGTGGTTAGAAACTTTTTTTTTAAGTAGGCTCCATGCCTAGCATGGACCCCATTGCGGGACTCAAACTGACAACCCTGAGATCAAGAGTCAGGCACCTAATTATTGAGCCACCAGGTGCCCCAGAAACTTTTTTTAAAAGTGTCGTTTTCCTCGATTGTTTATTTTTTTAAAAAATATTTTTAAAAGATTTTATGTATTTGATGCAATATATGTTAAGAAAAAAAAAAGAAGAAGATAGCAGGAGGGGAAGAATGAAGGGGAGTAAGTCGGAGGGGGAGATGAACCATGAGAGACGATGGACTCTGAAAAACAAACTGAGGTTTTTAGAGGGGAGGGGGGTGGGGGGATGGGTTAGCCTGGTGATGGGTATTAAAGAGGGCACATTCTGTATGGAGCACTGGGTGTTATGCACAAACAATGAATCATGGAACACTACATCCAAAACTAATGATGTATGGTGATTAACATAACAATAAAAATTTTAAAAAATTTTTATTTATTTGAGAGAGAGAGCACAAGTGGGAGGGAGGGTCAGAGGGAGAGGGAAAAGCAGACTCCCCACTGAGCAAGGATCCTCACACAGGGATGGATCCCAGGACCCTGAGATCATGACCTGAGCCAAAGGCAGATGCTTAATTGACTGAGCCACCCAGGTGCCCCTTTTCCTCAATTATTTAATTACAGGCCACTAATGCTTCACCAGATTTGAGAATATAACCTTAAATAACTTCAATAGTGACAATAGCAGAAAGTAATTATTATTTGGTACTTTGATATTAGTACTGTGCAAAAACATTTTGCATATTTAATTCTTAGTTTTTTAGAATGAGGAAAACATTCAAGTAATTTTTCCATATTTGATCCCTTTAAAAATGTTCAATTCATTCATTCCACAAATCTGTATTAAGCATCTGCATTGTATATACCAGGCCTTCTTTTAGCTGTTGGAGGTACAGAAATGAATAAGACAAGGAAAGCTTTGCCTTCGTGGATTTCACATTCTTTGGAGGAAACAAAAACTAATAAACTAATAACATGTCAGGTAGTAATAAGTCCACTGAAGAAAAATAAAAGAATGTAAGACCATAGGTAGCCAAAAGGTACCATGTGGGATTTGAACAGATTTGGGACTAAGCTGAGTGAGGTGTACATGTGTCTTGGGAAGGAGTGTGTGAGATAGAAACTATGAAAACCGGGACTAGTCTCAAATTGGAGCTTTAGAACAATAAAAATGTCTTTGTTTTTTCTTTTTTTCTGATAAAGGGCCAGATAGTAAATATTTTAGGCTTTGTGGGCTATAAAGTCTGTGTTGCAACTACTAAACTCTGCCGTTGTAGAGCAGAGCAGCTGTGGACAATACGTACATGAATGGACCTGGCTGTGTTCCTCTAAAACCTTATTTACCCAACAGGCAGCAGGCTGCATTTGGCCCTGTGGGGCTGTATTGGCTGACCCCTGGGCTAGATCATGTAGACTTTGTAGGTCATGGTAGGGACTTCAGATTTTGTTCTAAGGGTGAGCATTTTGAGCAATAAATTACCCCTAAGGTGTGGTTAGAATTTTTTTAACAAGGTGGTGCTTAGATCTTCAACATACTAGAGAAAGATCGTAATGGCTTTCAAAGTCTGCATTTACCTTATTTTATTATTTGCTATATTCACATAACATTTGTAGAACCTGTTTTATATGTCAGCGTTGTGTTGGGAATTAAATTATTGATGAGATACCTCCCAGCTCCAGTAGACTCTAAATTCCTACATTTATCACATTTATCTTGGTAATAATCCATGAGGAGTACCTAGTATTTTACCTGGTACAGAGTAAATATTTGAAGGAATGAGTGTATTCCTCAAAGAGTTCATAGTATGTTGGGAAAGGTAGACAAAAATAGATAGCTGCAGTATAGCTTATTAGAGATAGGAATGACGGACTATGGACGAGAAGAGATACCAAATCCATCCAAGAGAAAGGAAGAGAAATTCCATTTTAGACATGGTGAGATGAAGTTCCCAAGGGATTTCTGGATGAAGATGTTTGGGAAGTAGTCAGACAATAGTGTTCTGAGACCTAAGAGAGAGAGCTACACTAGACATCAACATTTAGAAATTATGCAAATGTAGTTAATACTATTTAAAATGAATTTTTGTTGTTGTGACAGAGATCTTGAAGATTAATACTTTTCTTTTTTCTTGGTAAAGCTATAAAAATTTTGTATCTCACTCCCTCCCTAAATACAGACAATGCTGCATTGAAAATCTTTGTACAGTTGTCTCTTTCCAGAGTAATACACAGAATAGGGGCTGTGGGTCAGAGGACATGGGCTTTCAACATTTGGATAAGTTCTGTCAAAATTGCCCTCTAAAAAAAAAAAATGAGGGGCACCTGGGTGGCTCAGTCGGTTAAGCGGCTGCCTTCGGCTCAGGTCATGATCCTGGAGTCCCGGGATCGAGCCCCGCATCGGGCTCCTTGCTCAGCGGGAAGCCTTCTTCTCCCTCTCCCTCTGCCTGCCTCTCTGCCTACTTGTTCTCTCTCTGTATCTCTCTGCCAAATAAATAAATAAAATCTTTAAAAAAAAATGATACCAATTTACACTCCCACCAGAAGGACACAAGATTACTCACTCACCCCTCCTGATATTGAATGTTTGCCAAACTGATGAGCGAATAATGCCCCGGCATTGTTTCAGTGGGTAGACCATAAATTTCACATTTACTGGACATTTGCCTTTCTTGTTCTGTGAATTCAATGTTGTTATTCTTTGCCCCTTTCCCACTGTGTTGTTTGACTTTTTCTTATTCATTTTTGGAGGGCCTCACATCTTTGCCATCCCCATGCTCCCTTTCCTTCTTCCGTGCTTTATTTTTCTACATAACCTCTATCTGATATTTGTTTACTTCTTTATCACCTCTCCCTACTCACCCCATTAGAATGTAAGAACCAGGAGCGCAGGAATTTTGTCATTTGTTCATTCTAATGTTTCTAGCACCTAGGAGAGTATCTGGCACATAGTAGGTACCCCCTAATTAGTTGTTCAGTGAATGAATAATAACCTTTTATCTGCTCTTTATTTTTCACATACTTTCTCCATGTCTGTCACTGGCCCTTTACCTGTGTTGATAGTGAGTTTGATCAGGAAATTTTAATTTAGGGCGCCTGGGTGGCTCAGTTGGTTAAGCAGCTGCCTTCGGCTCAGGTCATGATCCTGGAGTCCCGGGATCGAGTCCCGCGTCAGGCTCCCTGCTCGGAAGGGAGTCTGCCTCTCCCTCTGACTCTCCCCTCTCTCATGTGCTCTCTCTCTGTCTCTCATTCTCGCTCTCTCAAATAAATAAAATCTTTTAAAATAATTTTAATTTATATGAGGTCAAATCTGTCTGTCCTTTCACATATGGCTTTTGTGTTCTGCATTATTCTTAAGGTCTTTTTTTTTTTTAACCTTTTGATCCCCTCCCCCCATTTTTCTCACCCCCATGCCTCCTGCCTTTGGCAACCACCAGTCTGTTCTCTGTATGTATGAGCTTGTTGTTTTTTTTGAGTTCCACATGTAAGTGAGATCATATGGTATTTGTCTTTCTGTGTCTGACTTTTTTTTTCACTTAGTATAATACCCTCAGGGTTCATTCGTGTTGTCCCAAAAGGCAAGATTTCAGTTTTTTTTTTTTTTTATGGCTGAGTAATATATATATTCCTTTATCCAGTCATGCATCACTGGACACCTAGGTTGTTTCCATATCTTGGCTACTGTGAATAAGGCAGCAATGCACATGGGGGTACATATATCTTTTTGAGTTGGTGTTAGAAGAGAAAATAGAAGAAATATTCCACAAAATATAACAAAAAAGACAAGAGTTGGCTTGAGGTTTTATTTAAGAAAAAAAGGGGCGGGGGAGAATTAGGGAATTGGTCCTGGAGCTCTAACATCTGAATAATAAGATTTCCAGAGTGTGGGAAGGGAGAGAGTAGGAAAAGAGGAGGAATGAAAAAGAGAAGAATTTATCAGTGAAATGGAATAGAAGGTAATTCCCTAGAATTGAAGATAATGAGCTTCTAAACTGAAAGGACGCACTGAACGCTCAACACAATATATTTTAGAACACACACACTAAACCAGACACAGAAGTTCACGTATTGTGTGATGGTATGTATATGAAATATCCAGAATAGGAATTCACAGAGAGAAAGCAGATGAGTAATAGCTGGGGCTGGGAAGGGAGGATGGGAAGTAAATTCTTAATGAGCATGAGGTTTCCTTTTGGGGTGGTAAAAATGTTTTGGAACTGGATGGAGGGTGTGGTTGCATAACATTGTGAATGTACTAAATGCCACTGAATTGTTCTCTTTAAAATGATTATTTTGTAAGAGGGCACGTATTGAATGGAGCACTGGGTGTTATATGCAAACAATGAATCATGGAACATTACATCAAAAACTAATGATGTAATGTATGGTGATTAACATAACATAATAAAATAAAATTTAAAAATATAAAATGATTATTTTGTGTTATGTGAATTTCACCAAAAAAAGAAAACAAAAAGACCATGTTCTGAGTATATGAAATTTAAGAACACCAGGGATAAAGAGATGATTCTGAAAATTGCCAAAGAGAAACAAAGGATCTCATACTCTGTTAGTCATAATAAACTAAATTATAATATAGCAATAAATAAGCTTCTGAAATCTAAATGGCTTAATTCCACAAATAGTTTTTTGCACTCATGCTACATGTCCATGGTGAAGGAGAGAACACTGTTCCATGTTGTTATTCAGGGATCTAAGTTCATGGAGGCTTTACCATCTTATGATAAAGAATTTTGCCATCTCAGCACATGGTTTCTAGAATGGAGGGAAGATAGAAGTACAGAAAACTTCTACTCTTTCTTAAATGCGTTGGCACTGGCTAGAACCAGTCATGTGGACCTTCGTTAGTGCTAGGGTGTTTGGAATATTCAGTCCCCCAGGTGCCCAGAAAGGGCAGGCACCACAGGCTTTGCTGAACACAGGAAGTCTCTACCATGCATACTGAGGAACAGGACTCACCTTCTCATTTGAAGCTAGAGGACAGTGGAACAGTGCTTTCAAAATTTTGAAGGAAAATTATTTCCTGTAGAATTGTCTATCTAGTTAAACCATCAGTCAGATGTGAGGGTAGAACACTAACATTTTCAGAGGAACAAAGTCAAAGCACTTACCTTCTGTCAACCCTCTTTCAGGAAATTGAGGATATGTTACACTAAAACAAGGGAATAAAACAGGACAAGAAAGATTTGGATTCTGGGGGTAGGGGATTTTGGATACAGCCCAGACTGGAGCAGGAGTATTAAAGGGCTGGGAGAAGGGACGGACAAGGATGTATAATGGGATGGATTGCCTGATACGTTTGACAGTATTGAAAGTTTTTATGGTTCTGTAAGAACTTGGGCTATGTTTGAGATAGATATATAAAAAGTTAGCAAAATAAAACAAGGTATTGCAAGCTCCAAAATCACCACATGTTGTATAAGAAGGTATAAGCAGAGAAATATAACTTTAGCATAGTATATGACTCAAATATAAATAATAGTCATAATATACATACTGAGTATAGATGGACAAAATGTAACTCTTAGGAGGATGATAATAAAAAAGGACTTTGAGTCCTTTTTCAGTCCTCTATAAGAGA
Source organism: Zalophus californianus (assembly GCF_009762305.2). Classification (NCBI taxonomy): domain Eukaryota; kingdom Metazoa; phylum Chordata; class Mammalia; order Carnivora; family Otariidae; genus Zalophus; species Zalophus californianus. Next base: position 25,913,710 of record NC_045595.1, read on the forward strand.
TTGTCAGTAAGTAGTGTCTAAAATGGAAAAGTGAAGAAATAGCAGTATTTTACTTAGAAATATAAATGTGAATACCAGAAGAAATGGCTTGAAGTTAAAAGTTGTTGCTTAAAAAAAAAGAAAGAAAGAAAAGTTGTTGTTTCTCTAGGAAGTGAATTTCAAGAATGGAGTAGAGTCGGACAGAAGATGGGAAGGACAGCTTACATTATACATCTTGTAGGACTGCCTTTTAAAAGTATCTAAATCTATGACTTTTAAAAAAAAGATTCAAGGAGCAGGGGCAAACAGTGCCACATACTGCAGAGAGCCTATACAAAGTAAAAATTTTGAAAAGGAGCCATGGCCTTTGGCAGAGAGGAGGTTATAGTGATCTTGGAACAGTTTCAGTGGTTGAGTGGTGGGCATAAACCAAGCTGCACTGGGTTGAAGAGTGAAGGAATAGAGAAATGACTTCACATACTGCAAAAGTGTAAATTCAAGGAGACCAACTGACATACAGGATTAAATAAGGGGATATACAGAACAGATAGCCTTCTCAGTAAAATATAGAATATGGAGATCTGAATTTAAATGAATCATAAAGAAGCTGCATTATACATTTACAGAGAATCCCCTATAAAACAAAACAAAACAGTATTTGTTTTAATATCTTTAAAAATGATTCGTTTTAGGGGTGCCTGGGTGGCTCAGTCATTAAGTTTCTGCCTTCGGCTCAGGTCATGATCCCAGGGTCCTGGGATAGAGCCCCGCATTGGGCTCCCTGCTCGGCGGGAAGCCTGCTTCTCCCTCTCCCACTCCCCCTGCTTGTGTTCCCTCTCTCCCTGTCTGTCTCTCTCTTTCTCTCTCTGTCAAATAAATAAATAAAATCTTAAAAAAAAAAGATTCATTTTACTGAAGCATGTCATATATGCATCTCTGCTGAATTGTATCAATAGGGAAAAGTAAACTATTGGTGTAACATAATTTATATTACTTCTTTATTTAAATAAATACTTTCTCAGAGTTCCTTTATTTCAACTTCATATCCTTGATTTAAATAGGATTTCTTTGTTTATTCTGAGTCCTTTTTTAAAAGGTCTAGGCTTTTTAGATAAGGTAAATAATGAAAATTAAAGGCAAATTGTCCCCCTACCCCCAGATTTCTGCATTAATCTCATTGCTCTATTATAGTTTGAGTTTTCTTAGTTCTCCTTCCAGCTTCAAGTTTTTGTACAAGCCTAGTCATGGGAGTAATATTATCATCTTTAAATTTGGTCATGGAATGTGTTACACTGCCCCGCTCAGGGAAATGCTACTCGGTTTGGGCTTGGATAGTAACATTTGTTTTCTTTGGCAGAGAAGCTGATCGTCGAGGGGCATCTAACCAAAGTGGTAGAAGAAACAAAGCTTTCAAAAGGTTCGTTTTCTGTTGGTTTTCTGTGGGTTTTGACCACTCTTTTGGATAATGGAGGTTAGTGTACCTTTCCAAGGTCATAGTATTTTAACCATCAATTTATTTTTTATAGCTCACCAGATGGCAATCCAGTAACAGTATTATATAATATAAAAGTTGGAGTTCTGTCTTAAGAAGGATATCTTAATTAGAAAGTTTCTTTTTATATGGGTATATATATGTATTTTTTCTTAAAAGTGCTTGAAATAGGTTTCGTTATGTTTGAAAAGCTTTGTTCTGATCTGTCTCACTTCTAGCATTATTTTCAGTTTTGATATTTGGTATTTGTTATATTTGATATAAAATTTTAATTAAACACAACGTAAATCTTTTTTGAAACAACAGGTGAAAAATGCTTGCAGTTCTATTTCTGTGCTTTTCATACCTTTAACGTTCCTTATGAAATTTAATATTTTCTTAATTTTTGGCATATCAATTTGATTTAAACAAAAGTGATTATGTAGTGTCTTCTTATATTTATAATGGGTAGTCTTAAAATTGCCTGAAATAGTTTATTCTATTCATTCTCTTTTGTTACAATTGTCAGAGAAGAAAAGTGTGTTTTAAAGCATTACATTGTCAAGTCACTCTTATGCATTAGGGAAATTGGACAAATAAATTTGGTATGATATGCTCATTATAATTTTAGGACTTTCATCAGAACCTACCAGCATAAAATTTATAAGTAGATTCACAATCCTTTTGGTCAGTTAAAACAATGAGTGATAAAAGTTTGGAATACTCCATTTCAGTAGATTCTGTTTTATGAAACTAACTGGATCCATTTTGGCTTTTAACAATATTTAAAAGGAGAATGTTATTTCAAGTATCTGGTGGCTTCCATTCTGAATTTTGTGCGTGGCAGATGCCATATTTGGGGAAAGAATGCATAGAATATGCATCACTAATATTGTTCTGGCAAACAGGCATTGGGTTTCAGAGCAGTGAACTATTTTTAGTACATGTGGCAATTTATTTCATCTAATTAAAGTGAGATGAGAACAGATTTTAACATAGCTTTTACTTCACCACCCAAATGCCTATGCAGATTAGTTGAATAGCCAGCACACTGAAGTGGAAGTAGAGCCTTAGAAAAAAAAAAATCAGTCCTTTAATTAAAGGAAAATATCTTGCTACTTTAGTGCTTCTATTTAATGCATTCTGAATTAGAATATATTTGCTTGAAATTATGTGATATCATTATTGAAAAAGATTTGTGCCATCTTTACTGATTTACTTTTGAAACCTGGCTATAAAATATGTGTTAAAAGCTTTAAAGAGCATGCATTTTGATCCAGCAATTCCACTTCTGGGTTTTTTTTTTTTTTAAAGATTTTATTTATTTATTTGAGAGAGAGAGAGAATGAGAGATAGAAAGCATGAGAGGGAAGAGGGTCAGAGGGAGAAGCAGACTCCCTGCTGAGCAGGAAGCCCGATGCGGGACTCGATCCTGGGACTCCAGGATCATGACCTGAGCTGAAGGCAGTCGCTTAACCAACTGAGCCACCCAGGCGCCCTGGGTTTTTATATTAAGAAACAAATTGGGCAAATATGCAAGGGATTTCCTTCAGTGTTTTAAAAGCAAAAAGAGGAAAACATAAATGTTGAGTAATGAGGGCATTTATTAAATAAATAATAGCAAGTAAGTCCATGCAAGTGACTAAAATACATCCTTTAAGAATGATAATACAGATCCAAGTTTTATATACCCCGAGATTTTTCTGTCAGCAGTCAGCATTTTACAAGCATTTCTCAAAGTTAGCATGCAGAGGTACACTAATCCTTGTAACAAACTAGATGGCTGAGATAAGTTACATTTTAAATGCTTTGTATCTGGCTATAAAGTATTTCTTTTGGATTTGGCTAAGTTTTATTTTTTATTTATTTATTTTTAATATTTATTTATTTGAGAGAGAGAATGAGATAGAGCATGAGAGGGGGGAGGGTCAGAGGGAGAAGCAGACTCCCTGCCCAGCAGGGAGCCCGATGCCAGACTCAATCCTGGGACTCCAGGATCATGACCTGAGCCGAAGGCAGTCGTTTCAACCAACTGAGCCACCCAGGCACCCTAAGTTGTTTTATTTTTAAGAGCCTTTCATGGGTGATGTTTTTGATAGAATTTCTTTTCTGTATTGAAAATAACAGTTGCTAGAGATAGCCAATTACCAGGTATTATAAGTCTTAGTATTTCAGATGTTTCACCTAATGCAAAATGTAATCATAGGTTGCATGTACTTTCTGTTTAAACCCTCACTCAACTAGTGTATGTTTACTGAAGCCTTAGGGTAGAAGTAGAAAGAATACTAATAGGTAAAACAGATGGTTTCAAATCCAGGTTCCACAACTAACTAGCTAGCTATATGCCCTCAGGCAGCTTACTCTTTAAACTTCAGTTTCCTCATTTGTAAAATGGAATTGATAATATTTAACTGTGGGAATTCGTGGGAATTTAATGAAATGTTGCTTATAAAGCAAGAAGTGTTATTCTGGTATTTGACAAATGTTAATTCTCATTTCCCTTCTTGCTTTCTTTCCAACTAATGGTTCCATTGGTGTAGGAAGTGGTCTGTGGCCAGTATGTTTGTTTTGCCCATCCATCATTATGTGTTCTCAGAGATACAGTGAAAATACTCATGTTGTTGTAGACTTTCCAGTTTGGGAACAGTTTTGGTATTGATGTTGGTAGCTATTCTTCTGTTTCTTTCTATATATTATTGGTATGTATCTTAATGATTAAGTACTGCATAGAAAATCAACCAGTAAGGATTTTTTAATACTAGAAAGTTGGGTGCCACTTCATAGCTAAAGAACAGATGTTGTGAAAAGGAAGAGATACTCTACCTCTCATTTGTTGTGTCCTGTGTTTCATTCTTGAATAGATTTGGTTTGCCTCCATATAACAGTTATAATTTCAGGACATAACAATGATAGGCCATGATTTGACTTGTCTTCTTACTCAAAATAGATTCTTGCCTTCAAACATACTCTTTTTGGAGCACCTACTATGTACTATGTACTGTACACTGTTCTCTGCAATGAGGATATAGCAGTTAACAAAACAGACAAAAATCCCTGCCCTCATGGTATTTATATTCTAGTACGATCTTAATGGAAGATTTGGTCCCACCTTTAATTTTACCTTTCTGGCTAATACTCTAAATATAAAATAAAAGTTCCTCCTAAGCCAGAAGAATCCTTTTGAAAACATATTCTTCTTGGTTTACCTCAATATCTTGATCGTAAAATTGCCAAGAATATTAAAATCAGAAGAGAGTCATTTTTTTATTCTCTGAGAATGGTTCCTTTTCCATCTATGTATAGATTAGATGTATTAGCCTGGCTTGTTTGAGATTGTAACTTTGTGATTAAAACTAGAACATTCAGAAATGTCTGATTATAGCACACTGAATGCACCAGAGGTCACAGATTGGATTCCCATGGGTCTCCATTGTCAGTGACTTCACTTCTAATCTAAGCTCTGTGTCTCTCAGCAGTTGGCCTTTGACTAGAAATGGCAGTGAAAAAAGAAGCAAAAGGCTTCTTGTAATCTATCACCTACTTCAAATTCTAGGGATATTCTTAATGGAATAGCCATAAGAAGTTATATTTTAACATTGTATTAAATATATTTTAATATTAATTAATGGTTTTAGATATGTTTCTGATTACTTTCAAAATGGAAAATATCTCTTGATTTAGTTGGTTATAAAACAATATATATTAACAATTTTCAAAAATGTATGACAATATGAAGTTAGTAAATATCTGCCATGTCCCTACCTCCAGAAATGACAATGGGTATCTCTGTTGTGGATCCTTCCAGACTTGAGTAAATATGCACAGCTGAAGATTCATAGCTAAATATATAGCTATTTTCAATCTAAATGGGATCATATTATACATACTGTTCTTTAACAACCTTTATTTTTACTTAATAGTAAGGAATATATCTCGAGTATTTTCCATTCCATAATGAACAATGCTGCAGTGAACATCCTTATATATATTATATGTAGTCTGTTTTTCCTTTGGAAAAGTACTAGAAGGGGATATGCATATTTAAATTTTTGATGTGTATTACCCAAACAACAGCAATAAATTCTAAAAAATAATCATATACTCAATGAATTTATAATCTAACTAAAGAAATAAGATACATAAATACACATAGAATGATATAAAATAGAACATGATTAATTACAAAATCATAGGATACAGATAAAAAGGAGCAGCATGCTGGAGAAATGAAGACTCCCTTAGAGGTGAGGGGCTTAAGCTGTATCTCACAGATTGAATAGGCCGAGTAGAGAGAATGGTCATTGAGTTTAGTGAAATATCAACTCAAGCAAAAAATTGGAGATCATAGTGAGCCAGCATGTCTCAGCCCTGTAAAGAGGCTAGCCTTACTGAAATGGAGCTCATGTGTGAATTAATTCAGGGACTAAATTACAGCTAAATCCTGGGATATAAAGTTTGGCTGAGCCTTGTAGAGAATGGGGAGATGCTGTAGGATTTTGGTCAGAGAAATGACCATCTCTGTAAACGCTATTCTAATGCATGCCATGATACACACAGGTGTGCAATTATAGATAAGGATCAACAGCCTGTCAGTCATCTTTAATAAATTGTTGGGCTAATAGTTAGGATATTTGAGAGCAACTTGTTGAAAATGTGGCCTAGGATGTCTTCATCGGCTAGGCAGCGAACCACTTGCAAATAATCCCAAAACTTTTTTTAAGTCTTTCTCAATTTGGTTCAGGTACAGTTATATTTTTTTAAGATAAAAAAGGTTGTGATTTTCTTGTTTTAAATGTCATTTTTATAACAGTTGTCATTTTAGAGTTTTATATAAATATAAATATTACTAAGTATAACTATTGCTAAGGCAACCTAGCTAGTGTTTTTATATAAGAGAGCCATTTCCTTGCATCATCTTCATATAGTGTCCACATTGTCTTTGAATTTTGCTATATTTGTTGCAGTTCTCTGAATACTTTAGCAAAGCTTGCTTCATTTTTGTTTCTGGTTGGCCAGTGGACAGCCTTGACAAAAGCCCCAGCCCTCTGCACAGCAGACATGATCCACATTATAATTTAATATGAGCCACGTATAATAACCAGCATTCCATTTTGGACTAGAGTGGTGACCTCAGTTAATTTTAAAAGTATTTTGCATATCAGTAGATTTAGAGCACTCAAAGCCTAAAGCAGTTTTATTGATATAGTTGTAATGAGATTCTACTTTCATTTTTTTCTTGGTAGAAAACCAGGCAAGAGCAAAAGAATCTGATTTGTCAGATACTCTGAGTCCAAGCAAGGAAAAGAGTAGTGACGACACTACAGGTGAGTTGTAACCTAATGTTTGCAAATCTTACAGATGTTATTGTTACTGGCCTAGCAGTTTAGGTATGCAGATTAATGTGGGTGGAGATTTCTAAGTTTGTGTTGGGGGGGGGGTTGGTGAGCGAGGTGGGGGAAGCAGTCTCCATTTTCACAGTTAACTCCCTTGAATCTTGGATGTATTGTTAAAATTACTTTCAACTATCCAGGTACGATAGCTATATAAGTTTTAGTTGTTTATTTTGATAGTGATAGCTTGAGGATGGAGCTAACTACTGTTTGTAATTATCTTTTTTGCCCCCTGCAGACGCCCAAATGGATGAGCAAGACCTAAATGAACCTCTTGCTAAAGTGTCCCTATTAAAAGGTACTTTAACAAGTTTTTATGACATTTTAAGCCAAGACATCAGATTCACCCTTTGCCACATGTATAATGTGAAGTTTTAAATTTAGTTAAGAGATTAAGACAGGTTCTCTAAAGTAGCAGGAATTAAAATTTAAAATGTTGGTGTTGGTGCCAGTGCTTCAAACAAAAATATTTAAATTGTAAAATAATTTGGATCAGTCAAGGTTATAGAAGAGCAAATTGGTAAGTGGTAGAACATGAAATGCAGCTGTGATTTTTTTGTGTTTACCTTGAAATCTCTGATAGAAGCGCATTACCACTTTTAACATAAATTAGAAAAAAGTGAAAATACTAATATTCTTGAAAGAACTGCCTGTTTATTCTGTTGTAATATGGTAGCAGTCATAAATTTCCTCATTTTCTAGTCCTCCTCATCCTTCAGTAAATATCCCCAGGTTCTTAGGACACTCTTCTAGAAATAGGTAGGGCTAAGATAAGCAGTGCATGTAATAAACTTTTACTTGTATCACTTCTAAATGAGAACTACATTTATTACTTGATATTTACTTGTTGAGACTGAAATGGGTAGTAAATAAATCAGCATTTATAGAAGTGTTTTCAAAATAAAGTGCATTGGATGGCTTATTGATAAGTTTGTGATTGTCAGCATTTATTCTCTTTTATGTTGCCTTTTGTACACAAGGTAAGTTGACATAGAAGTTCAGCCCAGTGGTTAAACATGTTGTTAGCAGTGGAGTAACACCAGGCAACTGTCTGGAATCAGCAAAAACAGCCTATGGAAGTTTCTCTATGTAGAGATGCCTATGCTTCTGGCTGGGCTTTTAAGGAATCTCTTAGTCCAGACCCCGGGTTTTGGATTATATAGGGAAGGAAGCCTTAGTTTCACCCTGCATGACCCTGCTGCTGGCCTACTTGTCAATGATGGGAACTGGGGGAGAATCCCAGATTCTCTTAGAGGTTCTTAGTCTGGGCATCTTGGCCTTCTCTTCTCCCCATGGAAACTGAAGCTCACATGGCTCTTTGAGCCACCTTTGACTGAATTCCATTACTAAGGGAAGCACTGAGCGTTACTGGCCCAGGCAGCGCAATTGTCACCCTGTCTTTAAGTATGATCATGGTTTCCAGCACTTTTCTAGCACTCTTTTTTTTTGTTAAGATTTTATTTGAGAGAGAGAATGAGATAGAGAGAGACAGCATGAGAGGGGGAAGGGTCAGAGGGAGAAGCAGACTCCCTGCTGAGCAGGGAGCCCGATGCGGGACTGCATCCCGCGACTCCAGGATCACGACCTGAGCCGAAGGCAGTTGCTTAACCAACTGACCCACCCAGGCGCCCACTTTTCTAGCACTCTTACTGATCTGCACTCTTCCCAGGTGACTTTTGGTGCTGATGAGGCATGCTTTTTTTCTAGTATTTTAATAATAAGTCTAAGTTAATGTTTGCATAGTCCAGAAATCTCATCTTGGAGCATTTCTGATTCTTTTCAGAAATGCAATACTGTTACTGTTTAAAATGTTACTGATACTGAAAAACTGTCAGAACCCCTGGGCCTTTGTGGGAACATAGAGAAACAAGAGGGGAGGTGAATGAGTAATGAGCACCTGTCATTCAAAGGTAGCTGTTTTTATGGTCTTTTTTACTGTAGAAATCTCCCAGAAATCTTTTCAGCAGCCAGGTTCAAATTGATTTATAAGTAACATTTATGCTTGTGTTAATTATATTCAACTGTTATTAGTGCTCTTGTGATTTTATGTCAGTTTTTTTATTTTATTTTTATCCCATTGCCTACCACAATGCCAAATGTTCAGTAAAACTCAGTTATTTGTGGAATGAATTAATAATAGACCTCTTACATCAAAGTTATAAAACTATAAGAGCATTAGGAAAGTAACACACTCTAACCAAGAAGCTAAAAGTCAAAGAGCTCTGGGTTCTATCCTGGCTCTGCCATTTATTTATAATTTGCCCTTGGGCAAATTGCTTAACCCCTCTATGCTTCAGTTTTTTTTTTTTCCATTTGTCGTATTGGGGCTTATTGTGAGGATTAAATGAAATAAAGCATGTAGATCACTCACTACACATAACATGTTAAGCATCATAATGAACACCCTGTTAATAATAATGATGTTGGTGATGATAAAAGCAGACCTATCTGTTAAAGAGTAGCTTTTCATTAATTAAATAAAATCGTGGAGTTTAAAAAATATATTTCCTACTATATCTTTTAGGGAAAAGCAGTTGTTCTTGGTGGATCTTTTCCGATTACTAATGTATTTGTTTGTTTACTCTGCCAGATACCAGGGAAAACTTTTTAATCCTTAAGTCCCACAGGAAGGCTAAATTGTATCTATAAAAGTGCCCATGCTATAGGCTGAGGAGTCAGACTCAAGGAAAAGGAATGAGAGGGGGAGTTGTGGGAGGAAAGACTAGAAAATATGGGGTGCCTGTGGAAGGAGAGTGGATGGACAGATGCTGCTAGCGATTGCTTGGGTGCCATTGGTGAAGATGGGTCAGAGTTTTCCTAACCGTACTTAAAGTTAAGGTGACAAAAACAAAAATGGAACCCCAAAACCTTCCTTACATTTCTATATGATTGCAACTTTTGTTAGTGAAGTAGTATCTTTACCACCACTCCTTAAAAGATTTTGCAGCTTGGGGCGCCTGGGTGGCTCAGTCATTAAGCGTCTGCCTTCAGCTCAGGTCATGATCCCAGGGTCCTGGGATCGAGCCCTGCATCGGGCTCCCTGCTCGGCAGGAAGCCTGCTTCTCCCACTCCCGTTCCCCCTGCTTGTGTTCCCTCTCTCTCTGATAAATAAAATCTTAAAAAAAAAAAAAAAAGATTTTGCAGCTTGATTTTAAGAACAGGCTGTTAAGTCAGTCAGTGATTAGATATAAAGAAAAATCACCCATTAGAAAGAGGCATATTTTAGGGGCACCTGGGTGGTTCAGTGGGTTATACGTCTACCTCCGGCTTAGGTCATGATCCTAGGGTCCTGGGATTGAGCCCCACTTCGGGCTCCCTGCTCAGCAGCAAGTCTGCTTCTCCTCTTCTCCCTCTGTAATCTCTTCTCACTCTCACTCTTTCTCAAATAAATAAATAAAATCTTAAAAAAAAGGCATATTTTAGAAGAGTCTCCAAGAAACAGTCACCATAGCCTTAAATGGTTGTTTTTCTAGTGTTTTTCTTTTCTTTTTTAAAGATTTTATTTGAGAGACAGAGCATGAGCAGGGGGGAGGAGGCCGAGGGAGAGGGAGAAGCAGACTCCCCACTGAGGGGAGCCTGAGGTGGGGCTCCATCCCAGGACCCCAGGATCATGACCTGAGTCGAAGGCAGACACTTAACCAACTGAGCCACTCAGGCGCCCTGTTTTTCTTTTGTAAGAATTGTATAAATTCTTTTTTTAAAAAAAGATTTTTATTTATTTATTTAACAGAGAGAGAGAGAGAGAGAAAGAGCACAAGTAGGCAGAGCAGCAGACAGAGGGAGAGGGAGAAGCAGGCTCCCCGCTGAGCAGGGAGCCCGATGCAGGGCTCGATCCCAGGACCCTGGGATCATGACCTGAGCCGAAGGCAGCCGCTTAACCAACTGAGCCACCCAGGCGCCCGAATTGTATAAATTCTTAAAAATAATATATTCACTAGCACTTATTAGAAACACTTGGGTTGTGGTTGATTGTGTGTGGTTATGCATTGTAATCTCTATAATTAGGTTCAGTAGGCTGATAGAACTTTTCTCTTAAATGAAGAATATCAGTTATTTGCCACGGTGTTAACCTTGAGAGTTGTAGAAAGTAGCCCCTTTATTTTCCTCATTTAAACCCTGTGCCTGACTTCTTGAACCACTGTTTTTAAATTTTATTTTCCCTTTTAAAAAACAGCCAATCTTTATTTAGAATTACAGTGTGCTACTTTTCATGTTAGTCATCTAGGATTAGAAAAAGAATCTGAAATAGATTAAATATTCACCATGAGATATAAATAAAATGATGATAGCAATAGTATCTTTTTCCTGAAATATTAGTTATGTTCAATTTATGTTATTTTTGAAGGAGAAACAAAGATGTGGCTTGAACCACGGGTTTTTATATGCTTAATCATTTCCCCAAAAAAGGTAAAAAAGAAACCTGGAGTTCAGTCCAAGTAGTACCTAATTTTGCTCTATTTAAGGAACTGTGCCAGGGACTCCAATGGTTTCAAACTCGGATAAGACTCTCCTTGGGGTTTGAGGAGTTTCTAGTCAGATTGGTGATAGGAGAGGTATAAATAGTAAGCTTCTTTGTGGTTGTTGCCATGAGGAGTTCAAGAAAGGAGAAAGAATGTCCAGTTTTTATGTTTTTTTGTTTATCTTGGAAGATGGGCAGGAAGGGCAAATTTGAGCCTCATGAAAGGAGTATCATTTGAGATGACCCAGAAAGTGTGTCATACCACATACGGCCTATTTAATGGCAAACAATCCTGAATCTGGTTGAGAATCTAGATCCAGCTGCCAACTTGCAGGATGTGTAAAGAACTAGAGACATATTCTAAACGAAAGTGGTGGGGATACAACAGCAAAATCCAGAAAGTGGAGAATTTTGTAGGGCACACAAAAGTAAATTGCGAGGTTTGTGAGAAAAAAGGAAGGAGGATGGGGAAACCTATCAATTAGAAGAGATTTAAAAGATGTGTCAACTAAATGCAATGTGTGAACCTTGTTTGGAACTTCATTCACACAATCCAACTCTAAAAGAGTTTGAGACAGTGGGAAAATTTTAATACTGACTATACACTTGATATTAAGGAATTGCTCATGATTTGCAATGTGAAAATAGCATAGCATTATAGTTATTTATTTATTTTTTGTTTTTCTTATCTTTTAGAGATGACCTAGATATATAGATAGATTTTTTTAAGTGGGTAGGATTATAAGAAGATCGAGCTACATTCTTAGAAAAAGGAAATATTAAAAACCACAAGCTTAGTTAATATGGGTTGGGTTTGACAAGTATAATTAAAGTCTGTTCACATAATCATTTGAGTGTTTTGTAGGTTGGGGTGACTCTTTTGGCAGAATTCTGTAGCTTCTGAGTGCAGAAATGATATGGTCAGACCTGTATTTTGGGGGTGATTTGTTGGATGAACTGGAATGAGCAGAGGCTGGAAGTAAGGCAACCAGTTAGGAGGCTTAGGTAATCATTGAGAGTCTGAGCTAGGATGATTGCTGTGGAAATTTAAACAAAAGAACAAAATCCAATTTGGGTCCCTGTTTTTCTGTTCTTTATCATCTTTCCTTTGGTAATCTTATCTCAAATCCATAGGCCTAAGGAACTGAATATCAGAGATAAATGGAAATTAGATATAATTCCAGCATTTGACGTGGAGTTACTGAAAGGATGGTAGTGTTACTAACAAATAGCATCTGTCAGGGAGGAAGTATACAAGAACACAAGTGTGATGGTGCACAGACTGTGGGACAAATGTGATGAAAGATAAGACTTGGTCAGACAGAAGGCAGTAACATGTTTGGGAATTCTGTGCATAAGGGTGGCCATGATAGCAGGGGGAATTTATGGAGAAAGAAAAGGACAATGGGGTGGTGAGAGGAGCCAACAAAAGAACCAGTTGTCAAGAACCTCGCTGGTCAGAAGGAATGGCAAAGGGGTGAGAATCGACAGTTAAAGGCTGCTGCCAAAGTTAAATTCATAGTTAGGGTGCCACCTGGAACTATCTCACATGACTACATATACCTATGATGGAAAAATGGTCGTCCTCTTCTGTGATGGTTATTCTCATCAACCAAGCCTGCAATTACCAGACCTTCCAAAGGGAGGAGTGGTTGTAGTAGCCTGCCTCAGACAGATCACTTCTTTTTTTAAAAAAATAATAAATTAAATTCATTTAGCTAACATATAGTTCATCATTCATTTCAGATGTAGAGTTCAGTAATTTATCAGTTGCGTATAACACCCAGTGCTAATCACATTGCATGCCCTCAGACAGATCACTTCTGTTAGTTGATGAGGTAACATACATGGCTACAATCAACCTTCAGCAAACATGCAGGTGCAAAATAAAACAGGAAGAAGTGCTTTGATTTGGCCCTTTTCCAAATGGTTCAGAGTATCTCAACCATGTTTAGAGCAAAGGTCAGAATTTAAGTTAAACCTTTAGTTACTTTTCTGAAGAAGTAATGACACGAAATTCAATTTAGGGTATCTTGTAGGGGGGCGCCTGGGTGGCTCAGTCGTTAAGCGTCTGCCTTCGGCTCGGGTCATGGTCCCAGGGTTCTGGGATCGGGCTCCCTGCTCAGCAGGAGGCCTGCTTCTCCCTCTCCCACTCCCTCTGCTTGTGTCCCCTCTCTCACTGTGTCTCTCTGTCAAATAAATAAATAAAATCTTTATTTAAAAAAAGGATATCTTGTAGGTATTCTGTGTGCCAGGGCTGGTTCATTTAGTGGGCTCTTGTATGACATGGATCTCTTCACAGAATTTAGCCTTATTCTGGGGCGCCTAGGTGGCTCAGTCATTAAGCATCTGCCTTCAGCTCAGGTCATGGTCCCAGCGTCGTGGGATCGAGCCCCGCATTGGGGTCCCTGCTCAGCAGAGAACCTGCTTCTCCCTCTCCTTCTGCCTGTCTCTCTGCCTATTGTGCTCTATCTCTCTGTCAAATAAATAAATAAAATCTTAAAAAAAAAAAGAGTTTAGCCTTATTCTGAGAAAAGCTGGCCTGTGGCCAAGACTGTATACACCAGGCAGTTGTAAGGATACATCATTTATATTAAGGATAAAACAGATTCTGTTAATCTTAACAGCTCATCCTGGTTCCTAAAAACCATTTATTTCTGTGTGACTTGCACATCTAAATAAAGTGGGTTTGGCTCAGAAAGGCTTTTACTTACCTTCATCTAAACACTTTCCACCAGTACTCATCACAACACTTTTCCCAAGATTTTGAAGTAGATTGATACAGAGAGTCCCTTCCCATGACAAAAGTGAGCACCATGAGAGTAGACCCAAGCCATAGTAAAGTAATGCATTTTCCCACATAGCCATATGAAATACAATGTGCCAACCTTAACACAAAAAGATTTGCTCATCGGTCTTGGATAAAAAATTAGCACTTGGTTTTCTGAAAAGAGGATCTGCACACTAACTACTTGATTAGTTTGAATAATAATTTTGTGTATTAAATATAATTTATAAAGATTTTTGGCCAGTATCTTCACTTCTATGATCAAACACTATGTAGAGTTTGTGTGTGTCCATTATTTGATTTATGGCATCTTATTTGCTCTAATTAAAATGCTGATTCTTTTTCTTATGTGGTACAAAGAACTAATTTGCAAATAGTAAATCCCTACGTTAGCACAATTTATTAATGCCTAGATTATATTTTTTTTCCTGAAACATAATTACTTATCATAAAATCTGTTCCATTGTTTTTAGTTTAAAAAGCAAGTATTAGTTTTGCTTCATAACACGACTGATCAAGGGAATTGTTCTGCTGAAGAACTGTCTGCTTTCATAGACCTTAAAGGTGGATTATATATGATTCTTCATTTATAAAAGGATCCCCTTCCTCAAAATGAAGTAGTTCTCTAGTTATTGTATTAATTCATTTATGATTATTATGTTTATTTTTTAAATCTACACATTTTAGATGCAAATTTTTGGTTATCTTGTTTATTAATCAGATAGTTAAGTGCTCACTGTATGTCTAGCATTATATTAGATGGAGTATAGTATGTCCCATGTAGTATGGAACATAAGTGTGAAACATAGATGCTTTTAACATATGTTACTAAAAAGAAATCAATGATAGGAATTCTCTTATTTCTGGAGAAGAAGTAAGAGTTGGTTGTTAGGAACGCATGCTAATTAAAGCTAATTTCTATCATATAACTAAGAAGTTACTACGATTTATAGGAAAGACAGTTGGGCTAGAGTGAGAATTATAGTCCTGTCTCTACCACTTTCCAGATGTGTAAGCCATTTCAGATCTCTGAACCTTTGTTTCTTCATTTGTCAAATGAAAGGAGTAAGTCTTCCAAAATTTTGTGTATCTATATGGGTTCATGCTCCTTTTAAAAATAAAGCTAAATGCTGTTGAACAATTAGAGAACTTACAAAGAGCTTACCGGTTTTTGACTGTCAAGCTCTAGAAATCAGGCAAGAGACCAATGTGTGCTGCTGGGAGTTAGATGCAGTCAGGGGGTTAGATGCAGAGACTTCAGCCTGGGCTTTAAAGGATGGGCAGGCTTGGAGGAGTAAAGGAGATGGCCTGAGCAAAGATACGTGAGGGAAGTAGTCTGGTGACTACTACAGAGCTATTGAGAAGACTAATAGGAATTGAGTGTATTAGTGAGTGAAATAATAGTGAATATAAGTAATGACTGGATTATGGAGAGCCTTAAAAAGTCAGACAAAGATGTCTGCACCTGTTATAAGAGGGAGTCAAGATAGGTTCTTTATTATTTTTTTAATTCAATTAGCCAATATATAGTACATCATTAGTTTCAGATGTAGTGTTCAGTAATTCATCAGTTGCATGTAACACCCAGTGCTCATTTAGATCAGTTCTTGATCTAAGTTAAGAGAATTGCTTTAGTATTCCTATATAGGATAGAATGCAGAAGGGCAGGCTAGGTTAAGGGCAAGAATTTAGACAGAAATGATTGGGGCTTGTTCTAAGATTGTGACATTGGGATTAGTAATTTCAAGAGACCTCTTTTAGTTATGAAAAATTTCAAACACAAGAAAATTTGAAGAGTACCAAAAACACTCATATATGCCTACCACCTACATTCAACAATTGTTAGTATTTTGCCATATTTTCTTTATTTATATGTGCATGTATGTAGAAATTTTTCTTTTAACTTTTTATTTTGATACAATTTCAGACTTAAAGTTGCAAGAATAGAACAAAGAATCCCATATACTCTTCATCTAGATTCTCCAAATGTTAACCTTTCACTCCATTTGGTGTTACTATTTTACAGAATTTGATTTATCCATTTCCCTCTCCCTCCTCCATGTACCTTCCTCTCTCTCCCTGAGCCATTGAGAGTAAATTGCAAACCTGATAGCCTTTACTCCTGAATACTTAAGTGTATATTTTCTGTTTCTCTTCAATAGCCACCATAAAACTCTCAGGGTTAGGAAAGTAACAATAATGTATTACATTTATCACATCCACAGACCTCATTCCCATCTTGTCAGTTGTCTCAATAATGTCTTCTATAAAAGAAAAATAATGTCATTATAAAAGAAAATCTTCAGTCATACAGTGTATTCACTTGTCACGTGTCTTTGGTCTCCTTTAATCTGGAACTGTTTCTCAGTTCTTTGTTTATCATGATGGTATTGACATTTTTGAAGAGCACAGTTATTTTGTAAAATGTCCCTCAGTAATAATATTGGACATCATATCAGGAGGCAACTGGTGTTGAATTGTTCTGTCACTGGTAATGTTAACTCTGTATAAGTATCCTGTTACTTCTCAAATTTTATCTAGTGTTAGCATCTATTGAGGATTCTTGCTTGAATCAGTTATTACTATAATAGTTGCCAAATAGTGATTTCCTAATTCTATCATTCCTTCTACATTTGTTAGCTGGCCTTGTACCATTAGGAAGGTTTTCTTGTGCCCTCCCTCCCTCATTCCCTTCCTTCTTTCTTTCCTTCCTTATCTGTATCATTGTGAATTCATGGATTTATGTGTTATTCAGTGGATTATAACCTTTCACTATCATTATTTATTTTGATGCCCACATTCTCCCACATTTGGCCAGTGGGAGCCCCTTGTATCTTTTCAACATGAACCATTCTTTTAGCCCTTTGTTACTTTCTGACACAAAAGGTGTTCTACACTCATTTTGTGCTTTCCCACCCTTAGTTAGCACTGAAATCAACAATTTCTCCAAAGAGCTCTAGTTCCTTTTTAGTGGAGAATAGTATTTAGAAACCAAGATCTGAGTATTTGGTATGCTTATTACTTCTAGGCCCACTCAGTAGACATTTAAGAAATAGATGTATCAGGCGCCTGGGTGGCTCAGATGGTTGGGCGTCTACCTTCGGCTCAGGTCATGATCCTGGAGTCCTGGGATCGAGTCCCGCATCGGGATCCCTGCTCCTTGGGAGCCTGCTTCTCCCTCTGCCTTTCTCTCTCTCTGCCTCTCTCTCTGTCTCTCATGAATAGATAAATAAAAATCTTAAAAAAAAAAAAGAAATAGATGTATCATATACTTATGCCCATACATATATGTGTATCTATATACAGAGTCTCACATACCTATATTTATTTCTACATCTGCATTTGTCTATACATTCAGATCTATTAGTGTTCATACTCTAATCCTACCCTACACCACAGGATTAATTCTGTCTTCCCTATTTCCATATAGTTAATTCTGTTCTCCAACAGTAAGAAACCTCTCTATCTACAATATATTTATTTATTTGATCACTTTTAGAATACACAAAAAGCAGTTTCAGAGCTACTAACCAGTGCTTCTGTGGAAAAGAAGTCTACATATAGATTTTTTTTTTCTTGGTTATCAGATTATTAGCCTGGAACAGTAGTTCTCAAGGTGGAGCAGTTTTACCCTCAAAGGGGCATTTGGCAATATATGGAAACATTTTGGTTGTTACAACTCAGAGGGAGTGCTGCTGGCATCTAGTAGGTAGGGACCAGGGAAATTTCTAAACATGCTGTAATCCACAGGACAGCCCCCAGAACAAAGAATTATTCAGCCCCAAATGTCAAAAGTGCCAAGGTTAAAAAAACACAAACATACTACTAAGAAATGATCTATTGAAGGATGTTATGTATGTTTTGGTTTTTTTTGCTAAACCACTTGAAAATAAGATGTAGGCATCATGACACTTACTTCCTAAATACTCCTGATAATAAGGACATTGTCCTACATAATGACAAATCCAGAGGTGGGCAGCTAGGACTTTTGCAGACTCCAATGTGTGGTGTTGGAAGAGAGGTTATATAGTTGCTGTGACAGTTCTCCTGCCGCTGGAAAATCTCTCTCTCTCTTTACATGCCTCCCCCCTTACCAAGAGACCATTTGAAGGAAGAATTGATAAGTTGACTAGAATAAATGAAACCAGGGGCACCTGGGTGGCTCAGATGGTTAAGTGTCTGCCTTCGGCTCAGGTCATGATCCCAGGGTCCTGGGATCAAGCCCCGCATCGGGCTCCCTGCTCAGCAAGGAGCCTGCTTCTCCCTCTCCCTCTCCCTCTCCCTCTGCCTCTCTCCCTGCTCATGCTTTCTCTTCTCTCTCTCTCTATCTCTGTGTCTCAAATGAATAAATAAAATCCTTTAAAAAAATTTAAAAAAATAGAATAAATGAAACCAGAGTCAAATTTACTTTTTCCTGCAGGAAAAAGTTGGATATAGTCTGAGTATGGAAATATGTGTATGTAACATTTAAGACCTGCTGTGATCAAATTGTGAAATTTTATTCTTAGCTCTTTCTTTTAAAGATTTTATCTTTTTTAAAGATTTTATTTATTTGAGAGAGAGAAAGGGAAAGAGAGCATGAGTGGGGGGAGGGGGAGAGGGAGAGAATCTCAAGCAGACTCCTCACTGAGCCTGGAGCCCGCGACAGGCTCGGTCTCACAACCCTGAGATCATGACCTGAGCCAAAATGAGGAGTTGGACGCTTAACTGATTGTGCCAGTCAGGCACCCTTAAAGATTTTATTTTTAAGTAATCTCTATACCCAACATGGGGTTTGAATTTACAACCCCAAGATCAAGAGTCACGTGCTCTACCAACTGAACCAGGCGCTATTTGTAAACCAAAGTAATAGTCAAATAGAATGCACTAGAAGAATAGGGCCTAACTGATGATATATTTATTTCAGGCAGTGTTCAACAGCAGAAGATTTTAATACAGTGAAAGATGAGGAGAATTACAAGAGAGGAAAGAAAGACATTAGGGGAGAGGGCATATTTGAGATGTAATGTTGGA
This sequence comes from Zalophus californianus, assembly GCF_009762305.2. Taxonomy (NCBI): domain Eukaryota; kingdom Metazoa; phylum Chordata; class Mammalia; order Carnivora; family Otariidae; genus Zalophus; species Zalophus californianus. The sequence continues at coordinate 25,932,810 of NC_045595.1, forward strand.
TCTAATTTATTTTGATAAAACCATTTAGGTCACATTATTTAATAATTCAGCAAATATTTGTTATGTGTTTAGTGTTAGAGAAATACTGATGACAAGTTAGCATGGTGGAGATTTCAGCCTGGTTTTTATTTTGTTCTCCACAACGGGGAAATAATGCTAAAATACTTTTTCCTGAAGAAAAGTTTGTTTCTGTTTTTCCATTTCCAGTTAAGTTCCAAGTGAATTTTTTCTAACTTGTTATCAAGCAGTTTCAAAACTGTTGAAGAAGAATGCCATATGCCCATTTTACTGAATGTCAAGACTTACATAAGCTCTACATGAGTGAAATGTATAATTAGTATTTATTAATATATATTTAATAATACCATTGCCGTGAGTTACTAATATATATTTAGCTGTACTTGTGTTCTTTCTCCAGGGTAAAATGACTAAAATGTTTAATATAATTTGCTTCTAAATTGTATTTCACTCAGTTTTGCTGTGTTCTTTAACTATGCATGTCTAAACATGAAAGAGATGGCTTATATTTGGTTGTAGAGATTATAGTGTGATACTAACTCTTGCTTTTAAAATAAACGTATTTTTGTCAGATGACTTGCAGGGTGCACAGTCAGAAATTGAGGCAAAACAAGAAATTCAGCATCTTCGCAAGGAATTGATTGAAGCCCAGGAACTAGCTAGAGCAAGTAAACAAAAATGCTTTGAACTTCAAGGTGAGATCAAGATTACATTGATTCTTTAGGGGATGCGGAAACAATGTGACATAACTGAGTCCAGAGGCACAGTATCTTGTTCTAGATCCACAACTTTATTAGCTATGTGATCTTGGGACATTCACTTACCCTCTCTGAACATATGTTTCAGACAGTATAGTGGGGAGAGTTACAGTTGCTCTACTTCCTTCACCTTGTTGATGTGAGTGAAGATCAAGAAGGACCTGTACAAGTGAAAGATCTTAACAGTTAATTACATATTAAGTACAACAAAAGGAAAAAACAATGTATTTCAATTTCTAAGTTTTAGTTACACCTAATGTTGCTCCTCAGTATAAGATGAGGGAAATTTATATGCCCTCTGATTTTATAGTGTATTCTTCAGTAAATGGAAACAACCAGGTAAGGTAAAGGTATAAAATCTTGCAGTTTCCCAACCACTTTCTTTTCTAGTAATTTACTTATCCATAGTGTCATAGGCTAGTGGAGTTGGTGATATTTATTCTCTAGAGCTTACATTTCCATATCATTCACAGTAACTACCTAGTTGCAGTCACTTGGTACCGTACAGTCTTAGAACAAGGAGAAAGTAAATGGCCTATGGAATCCTCATGTTCTCTAAGATGGACGACCTTCCTGATCAGGAGGAAGATTCACATCCCCAGGAGGAACTGGGAACTTTCTGTTAGTTAGTACTCACTTGGCTATAAACATGAGGGTTTTAAGTCTGTTTTTAAAATTTAAGCTCAAAATGCTGATTAACAACTATCAAGAATGCGCCTCATGTAAAGAATAACACATATAATCTTGGTGATATAAGGTCTAGAAAACTCTGCTACTTGATTGAATAGATTTATTACTTACTACTGTTTTGTGCTCCTAAAATCTTTAAACTATTTAACTGCTAATACTGATAATACTTATTGCTTAGCTTTTGTTTCTTTCAATAAGCTTTAGGTGAGAATTTCTTAGAAATTTCCAGCTGCTCAATTCTGAATACTTCCATTAACTCACAAAATTAGTTGTACTGTGTTTTATTTTTAGCTCTTTTGGAAGAAGAAAGAAAAGCCTATCGAAATCAAGTTGAGGAATCCAGTAAACAAATACAGGTTCTTCAAGGTATGGAACACCCCAGGACTATTTGGGATTATTATTGTTTGTAGTGATTCAAAAGGAATGGAAAGTAAGAGTGTAGAGAGTTCCCATTTTTCATGTCTTTGGTTTGTCCCTAGAATCTGAGACTATAACTAGGCTCTTGGTGAGCTTTTTGTTTTGTTTTGTTTTGTTTTAAACACAATTCCCTAGTACTCTAATAGTGGACACTCGGAGTGGGAAGAGCATGGGTTTGGTAAGACTGTCACTTTCTGGGTTATATAGTGAGTTGCTACAGAGGGGCCTTTGGACAGGATATCAGTTTGAGCTACTCTGTGCATCAGCACTTCTAGCTTGGTGACATTATTTCTAATGCTCATAACATACTGCATTGAGGGGCACCTGGGTGGCGCAGTCAGCTACACGTCCGACTCTTTGTTTCAGCTCAGGTCCTGATCCCAGGGTCATGAGTTCAAGCCCAATGTTGGGCTCTGCGCTTGATGCAGTCGGCTTGAGATTCTTTCTCCCTCCTTCTGCCCCTCCCACTCATGCTCTCTCAAAGTAAATGAATAAAGCTTTAAACAAACAAACAAAAAACATTCTTGCATTGCAACAAAAATTATATATCACATGGAATAGAATAATGATCCCTGCAGTGCCTTCACTGGTAGAGGCTGCTCTTCATACCCACCATTTTGTTATCTTTGTGTGAGCTATCACAGGTTTATTGCAGAAAAGACCAGAAGGATCCTTGCCTGCCAAGGGTTTACTTCAAATCATAGTTCTGGTACTGTTAGGCTCGAATTGTGAGAACCCTAGGGGAGATCTTTCTTTCCCATGCTACTGTAAAATTCCTAAAGCAAAATTAATTTGTCTTCATTGTCAAAGAAGGAACTAATGTTATTTTTAAATTTTAGTTTGAGATGTAGGGTAAGAAGAAATTAAATAGACAATCTCAGTTCAGAAAAAAATGGGGAATCATTGTATGAGGCCTATGATATTTGCCCTAAAATATCCCAGAGGAAAAGCAGTCTTTGGGGTTTTCTTTCTTATTTTTGAATGGGACATATGAGTTAGTTATATATTTATTTTTAAGAGAGCGAGAGGGAGGGAGGGAGGGAGGGAGAGCGAGCCTGGGAGTGGGAGGGCGAGAGAGAACATTAAGCAGGCTCCATGCCCAGCATGAAGACCAACACAGGGCTTGATCTCATGACCCTGGGATCATGAGCTGAGCGAAAATCAAGAGTCAGATGCTTAACCAACTGAGCCTCCCAGGCTCCCCTACGGATGTTTGAGTTATTTAAAAATTTAAATTTTGGGCGCCTGGGTGGCTCAGATGGTTAAAAATTTAAATTTTATTATGGTCAAGTTAGAATTTCTGGGGTATGTTATGTCTTTTTGAAGAGAAAATTCTTTAAACTCTTATAATTTAATGCCTTTATCCATTAGCTTATGTAAATCTGATTTCAATCTATATTTGCATTCTGTAGTGCGTATGGGCAATTGTCCCTAAAAGGTTCTGTAACATAGGACTGCCTTTTGTCTTAAAGCGGTCTTATCTAGGCATCATTGAGTGCCCCCTAGTGCCAGCATGTGTGTTTTATGACTTTATCCACAAGTGTATGGTCCTGTTAATCTCTGGCCATTGTGTCTTCAGATTCTGAACTTGTTAACCTCTCAGTGCTTCCTGCGAACTGAAAAGGCCTCATATTTTTTTTTAGCACTTATTTATGGAGCAGCCTTCCCCTTTCTCAGCCTTAAATTCTCTTAATTATTTTAATTACTCTTCTCTTCTACCTAAGGAACTTTTCCTACCTATAGTTTTCTTGTGTTATAGTAACCAAGGCTGTTTTTCTAGTTCTGAACCAAGTATTTTATACAAATTGTTTCTAGCTCAATCCTTGAGGGCACGGGACCAGATCTGTTAAAAATACACCTCCTTGATTAGGCATTATTCATTAATGTTGTCAATTCATTAATTCAACCAGTAATTCTTGGTTGTTTGCTCTGCTAGTATTGAGGATAGAGTATGCATGAGATGTACAGTCAGTGGAAAAGATAAACCATAGGCAAATATAAAATGGTGGGGTCCAATAAAGGGAGAGTAATGGGCTAGAGAACGAGAGGGCTATTTTTAGATAAGACAGCAGAGAAAGCTTCTTTAAGGAACTGACATTTAAACTGCAAATTGAATCAAGAACATCAAAGGTTTTACTAATGCATACCATCTGACCAAGCAATTCTATGTCTAGGAATTCACTCTAAGAAAAAAATCAGGATTGCCTTATAAGCAGTATTTTTTATAGTAATTAAAAACTGAAGAGCCTAAAATGTCTAAAATAAAGGACTTGTCAAAGAAGTAACAGTGTAATTTTTTTGTTATTAAAAGATAGTCATCACCAGCAGGATAGAGAACATTATATATATTACAATCCCTCCCTGTTTTTGCTTTTACATGTGTATAAAATACATATAAAAAATCTAGAAGAATAAATTCCAAATGCTAGAAGCAACTTTCTCTGTGACGGAGAAGTAAAAAGATCACTTTGATTTTTTACTCTTTGTGTTCCTGTGTTTTGACATTTTCTGCATTAAACATGGATTGCTTGTACTGTTTAATCAAAAGCAACAAACAGCTCTGGCAGCTTGGGCTAGGCAGTAACTACAATCCCATTTGGGCAGTTCATTTATTTGTAATTGCTTTGGACAAAGAATGATGGATCAATGTACTTTTGTAGCCCAACTACAGAGGTTACACATCAATATTGAGAATCTCCGGGAGGAGAAGGACAGTGAAATCACAAGCACTCGAGATGAACTGCTTAGTGCCCGAGATGAAATTTTGCTCCTTCATCAAGCAGCAGAAAAGGCTGCTTCTGAGCGGGACACTGACATTGCCTCGTTACAAGAAGAGCTTAAGAAGGTGCGAGCTGAGCTTGAGCGGTGGCGGAAAGCAGCGTCTGAATATGAGAAAGAAATCACGAGTCTGCAAAATAGTTTTCAGCTTCGATGTCAGCAGTGTGAGGATCAGCAGAGAGAGGAAGCAACAAGGCTACAAAGTGAGTGTGCATATTTTACATAAAGCTCTTAATTCTTGACAATGATAACTTTATAGCTTGCACAAAATAACGATTTGGGCTGTTTTTCTCTTTGATAACAGTTTGGTTGTATAAAGCAATGTTTTTATATTGGGGCTATAAACATTCTTCAGGTCCACAAGTTCTACAATAAATTGAAATTTTTTACAATTTTATATTTTATTTTAACACTACTGAATTGTTTTATAAAAGTGAAGTGGGAAGAAAATATTCCTGAAGTTCAAGGTGATGGAACTTACCTGAGGTATAGAGGCCAAATAAACAGGAACCAAAGAATAGCCATGTAAAATCTACATGTTTTTAAGGGGGGGCAAGTATTGTTTTCTTTGAAATATTTCCCTTATCCTTTGAATTATTATGGAAGTTATGTTCCTATATTAATGAATATGTTTTGGGACTATTTTAGGTGAACTAGAGAAGTTGAGAAAGGAATGGAATGTATTGGAAACCGAATGCCATTCTCTAAAAAAGGAAAATGTTTTGTTATCATCAGAACTGCAGCGGCAAGAAAAAGAATTGCACAAGTATGCAAGAACTCTTTCAGCTTCAAAATATTTCTTTATCTTAAATTTTCATCTAAATTAAATTTAAATTTGATACTTAAATACCTTTTTGAAGCAAAATGTTCAGCCAGACTTTTTGGCTATTTGACAGGTTAAGCACACTAACAATACTTCGGCAGGTTTGGTTTTTTTTTTGGACTTCCCCCATCATCCTACATGTCCTTTCCTTTTGGTGTACTCAAGTAATACACATTCGTGGACTACAGCACCCCCACCAAAGCCCTAAACAAACAAACAGCAAAGATCTATACTTAGTGATTGAATTTGTCCTATAAACTAAATGATAAAAATTTCAAATATAAGTTGTTTTGCTTCGGTGTCAGTGATTCCATCTGTTAGGGTAATCAGGAAATGACTATAATAAAGAATTTATACCATTGAAAGATACAAATTCAGCTTTTGAATTTCACAGAGTTATATAAAGAATAATAATATATAAAATCAAAATTTCCAAAACCAGTTATGTCTTTCTAATATCCAGTACCTTACAAGCAAACCAATGAATGCGATAAATTTATGCCAGCAAACTTAGCCAAGTCTGGTTTTCACACCAATATTTGTTGTATAGTTTAAGATTTTTTTTTTTAAGATTTTATTTATTTGAGAGAGAGAATGAGAGAGAGAGAGCACATGAGAGGGGGGAGGGGCAGAGGGAGAAGCAGACTCCCCGCTGAGCAGGGAGCCCGATACGGGACTCGATCCCGGGACTCCAGGATCATGACCTGAGCCGAAGGCAGTCGCTTAACCAACTGAGCCACCCAGGTGTCCCTGTTGTATAGTTTAAAATTGATTTTTTCCTTAAAAATTTGATCCATTCCATATTTTTATTTGAACACTATTTATGTTCTAATTCAGAATATGAAAGTAGTACATGTTTATTATTGAAGCCACTCTTTTTTTTTTTCCCCATTACAAAACAATCCACTTTTATTTTGGAAAATATGAAAAATTTTGAAAAGGATAAAAAGCCAATATCACCCATAATCCCAAAGTGTTTTCTGTGGCTCTTTCACATCCAAGAAAGTAAAAATAAAAATATTCTTCTCCTTGGATACATATAGAAATGTTTACAGATATGTGTATATACAGAGCTTAGTATGCACACATATTCCCTTACTTTGTCAGCTGAGAGGGCCTAAAAGTAACAACATTCCAGTAACCAGGAGCACACTCGGCACCCAGAGCTTGGTTTCTTTTTTTTTTTTCTCAGAAATTTTATTGGTTATTTTTCTTTTATTTTTTTATTTGAGAATTATTTTTCCCTTTTTTTTTATTATGTTCAGTTAGCCACTGTATAGTACATAATTAGTTTTTAATGTAGTGTTCAACGATTCATTAGTTAAGTATAACACCTGGTGCTCATCACAACACGTGCCCTCCTCGATACCCATCACCCTGTTACCCCCTCCCCCCACCCTCCTCCTCTCTGAAACCCTCAGATTGTTTCCTGGGGTCCCTAGTCTCTCATGGTTCATCTCCCTCTCTGATTTCTCCTCCTTTGGATTTCCCTCCCTTCCCCTATGGTCCTCCGTGCTATTGCTTATGTTCCACATAGGAGTGAAACCATATCATAATTGTCTTTCTCTGCTTGACTGACTTCACTTAGCATAATCCCCTGCAGTTCCCTCCATGTCAATGCAAATGGTGGCTGAATAATATTCCATTGTATATATGTACCATATCTTCTTTATCACATTCATCTGTTGAAGGGCATCTCGGCTCCTTCCACAGTTTGGCTATTGTGGACATCGCTGCTATGAACATTGGGGTGCATGTGCCCCTTCTTTTCACTACATCTGTATCTTTGGGGTAAATACCTAGTAGTGTAATTGCTGGGTCATAGGGTAGTTCTATTCTTAACATCTTGAGGAACCTCCATAATGTTTTCCAGAGTGAAGCCACTCTTAATTAACCCATTTCCCTCCCCACAGTACACCAGAAATGGGAGTCTTTACTCTCTTGTTAGCCTGTGTTTATACTCCTAAAGAGCATCAGGGTTAGCAGAAACTCAGTGAAGGTCAAGGTCAGTTCCCATAAAAACAAGCTTTAGGAGGAAACAAAGAAAGGACTAGATCCATCAGAAAATAGTAAGCCTCATTATCTGCTTAAAACAATAAAATTGTAATAGATTATACATTTTTAAAAATCAACTAGTTGAAGGAACAAGGTGTGCTGATTTTTTTCTCTGAGATGCCTTCTTATAATACCATGTATTAACAATATTTATTGTGTCCTATTTTTCCAGTCTTTTCATACATTTATGTGTAGTATTTTTTAAATGTTTAGAGATAATTAGTAACAAAGAGTGAACATATTTGTAACATGTAAAATTTTGTAAAAAGAATTCCAGAACCTGAATAGGACAGAATAAAGGCCCAAACACAACTGTATACACATGTGAGTGTATATGTATGTACCAGCTGATTGTGTTGACAGCACATTTGGGCAAATTGTTTGGTTTCAAATGAGTATAAGATGATGCAGACATTCAAATTCTTCATATTTGGACTCTTAGGGAATCCATTCAGTTTGATATTCTATTAAGCAAGAAATAGTGATCTTTGATTACTAGTATTGATTATCTTACATTATTCCTGCCTTGGGATTACTGATATTTTAAAGATTTAAACTCGATCCTTCTTTTTTGAAATGTAATTAATTAGAATCTGGCAGGTTGTTAAATGCTACATTTTGAATTACTTCAGATTTGTTGAAGTGTTGAAAAGCAGCAAACTCCTTATGAGTTAGAAGCATACAGTTTAAAAATATTAGGTCCCAGAAGGGTGGAATATATTATATCCTTAGTCAAAGTTGTCTGCCTAAACTCACATAAACTATTTAAGACAAATTCTGTTTCCTAAACTTTTCTGGTTTAGTGGCACTCTAACTTTTATTTGGCAAGCCTCCTCAGCATTTAAGTAGTATTTAGAAGTTAGTCTTTCTTTACAGAGTCTTCTATGCCATTTTGTATATTGGACTGACATCACACTCCTTAAGAATTTGCCTGGCATACAATCAGAATGGGATTTATACTCCATAGTTCCTTCGCTAACAATATTGAGTCTGAGTCTTATGTTCCATTCTGAGAAGCATAAAACTGTCATCTTGAAAACTTTATTCTCCTTTAGCTATTTCTCTTGTAGATGGGATCCACATTCTTTCAAACAGCTACACTATGTAGGTCTTTTGTTTTTTGTTGTTTGTGATGTAGAAGGAATTGAACAAGGAATTCTGTTCCTGCCTATCAAGCTATTTTCCTAGTGTGTAAATTGTATTTTTTTACATCAAGTTATAAAAGTAATTACAGAATTTAAGCCAAAGATCAGCCTCAGAAATTACTGAATTCAATCTTCTTATTTGACAATGGAGGGCACTGAGACTCTCCTTGTGTTATTTGTTTCTGTGTAACATGGTGCCTGGCACAGATCTCAGAGCTCAGGAAATGCTTCCTCAGAGAAGGAAACTGCACCAGTTAAGTGACTTGCTCAATGTCCCACAACTGAATAGTGGCAGCACCGGGGTCTAGAACCCTGCCTCCTGGTTCTTTGTTTCATGCTTTTCCCCCAATTTGGTGTGTCTTCATTTGAGTAGGTTTATCTTTACTTGAATAGACAGTGGCTCCTAAGCTTTAAGTTTTTGTCCCCCATCCTATTTGTCAAATACTTAAACTAAATAAGAAAATAGTTGAAATATGTGCTGATTTCCTGGGGAAGCCCCACTCTGAATCTTTTTATGAAACAATTAATATAATGTGATATAACAAAATATACAGTTACTCACCTACTTCCACTTTTAAGATTTCAGTCTCTGTGCATATTTCAATCTGAAAATAGAACACAGCTTTAAACATGCAATTTTTTAGTATTTTAATGCTTTTTGTTTATTGAACTTATCTTATTCTCTTTTATGTATTTTTCCCTTCTCTGTAATTTACTCCATCCCTCCTAGTGAAGTGTATAAGAAATTAGACTTCCTGCTGTGTCTAGTTCTACATGAATTGAATAACTGTCAATATTTATGTTGCAGTTCTCAGAAGCAGAGTTTAGAGCTTACCAGTGATCTCAGCATCCTTCAGATGACTAGAAAACAGCTTGAGAATCAAGTGGGATCCTTGAAAGAACAGCATCTTCGGGATTCAGCTGATTTAAAAACTCTTCTCAGTAAGGCTGAAAACCAAGCAAAGGATGTACAGAAAGAGGTAAAGCGAAAAGACATTATGAGCCCAATTATGGTTGGACTTAAAGCCAAAAGCAAATAAGATATTCATGCTAGTTAGAAATAAAGGGAAGCAGAAGTCACATTACCTGTCACAAAATTGATACTTGGAGCATCTCTGCTTGGTGATTTCTAGCTGTGTATCATGGTCCATATATAGAGAATTCATCAGTAGGGTTTGGTCTCAAAAATATAAATATACAAAATTGCATTAAAATTTTTTCTCTACCAGTTAGTTGACCTATATGAGAAGCCCTTTGTATGCCAGATTACTCAATTCATTGTTTATCTTTCAAAGACAGTATCATATTTAACTTAGAATACTTTTGGAAAGCAAACTGGGGCCACACCATAATGCTGTCTAAAGCCCTCAGTAACACTGGCCTGAAACGTAAAATTTACTTCATAGCCAGCCAGCCAAACACAAGTTCTGTGACCTTTTACTTTCTTCTCCTGCACTCCCACCCCATTTTCCCCTTCTTCTCCCCTTCTTCACAAATATGCATGCTCACTTTTCATATCATTTTGCTTAAAACCTTGACTTGGGTGGCTTTTAAAAAAAATCATGTTAAAAATGGTGAGGGCTGATTTTGGAGTAGAGACCCCACCCAGCTTCTTTCTGAGCAAAACCTTGAAGTTGATAACGGGGCAAGGAGAGCTGCGTTCAGTCCTGCCGCCTTATCCTGCTCCCTGCATTAGTCCTGGCCAGCTCAGGGTACAGGAAGGCTGGTGCATCTTGACCTTCTGGTCGGGGCCCATCCCAGCTGTAGACTCTCTGAAATGAAGGATTCATTATACATAGAAGGAAGTTGAAGACAACTCTTTGTCTTTAATAACAAATTTCCCCAAAATTATTTTTAGAAAATCTGTTCAGTCAATGCAGTTTTTCTTTGCACTTCCCTTTCCTTGTAGTATCCTGAACGTGGACATGACTATTGTTCTTCTGTCTTCATGTTTGTTCTTAGAGAAAAAGAAAAAAAAAACAACCTGTAACATTTTTTATTTCTGTGTGGCCATATTGATTTTGTAATATGTTCGTTTCTATCTTCTTGCTAAGGACATGCGTTCTGGGAGCAATCTCATTTTATTTAGTTGGAACACAAATTTTGTGCCAAAGTAAATATCCTAGTATTTAATACTGTAAGCACTTTGTGTCCTTCCAGTCCATATGCCATAATTCTTTCAAAATCTGGGAAGAATGCTGTGGTTGGAATATGATTCTGTTGTATGTTACTCTGAATGCATTGGCCGTTTTGTTGCATTATTTGTTTGCCTGTGTTTGGTCACTGAGCAATCAGTGAGAAATGCTTTAACTGCTTCCACAAATGGCAGTGGCATGTTGTCACAGCATCTAAATTGTTGATAGCTTTGGATTGCATTAAATGCAGCACATTTAAAAATATGTGTGAACTTGTCAATATGTTTCTTTTCTACTTTCTTGTTCAGTGTTTTCCATTGTGAAATGATGTGTAGTCATCACACTCCTTTGTAATGTAAAATTGCTTCTTTCTGTTTGTCCTGATGTTAACTATTGGATACTAGTCTGTAACTAAAATGTTCTTTAATGAGGTTCTTATATCTGTAATCCACTGCAAATGAATTACTACCTTTTATTAATGCACATATATTCTCTTTCAACATTTCCCCTTTGTTCTCCTTTCTCTCATAGAATCATGCTTAATGTGCACAGTATCATGTATCTTCAGCACTGTAACAGGCTAAAATATTACAAGCTAAGCAAGCCAGATATGATTATTTTTATGAAGAAGAACCAAAGGTGTTGGTAATATTGTGTGGTATTTTCCTCTTAATCAGAACTGAGCTCGTTTCTCACCTTCGAGTTAGAAAGCAAGATGGAGCAAAAATGCTATCCAAGCCAGGTGTGAAACTAAGGCTGCAGAAGGTGACCTTTTGTTCCAACAATTAAATTTTATATGTATGGCAACTTGTATTTGAACATTTAACCAAAAAAAAATACATGAGAAAGTAAATTTTAATCCTCAAGTATTAAGAGAAAAATAATGGTGTATCATCTTTATATCTGACTTAAGAAAAGCATCTTTATACTTTAGTAGGTATATCTATAATTTAAGAATTCATAAAACATTGGTACACAAGTCCACGGTGCAAAGACTGACTCAGGAAAGTTGTCTGGCTTCACCACCTTGCTGTGGGGCCAGACCCCCTCCCACCCTGCTCACAGGCTGAAGGTAAACAGCAGGCTCTTCCTGACTGAGCTGTCTTCCTGTCACTCTGCTTCATAGCCACTGGAACGGAGAAATGATTAAGTGCTTTGGTGTAAAGGGCAGGCTGGATGTAAGAATAGTGGAAAAGGAAAGTAAGGGAGAATTTAGGTCAGCAAAGCAGTTTTCACTTACCCTTTATTAGTCACTGTTAAGAATCAGATCATTGAGAATTGATTATGTTCTAAGAGACTAGTCTAGGCACACTGAATTTGTTTTGGCAGCCTGCTGGCAACCTTCTGCCTTCTGGAAGGAAGTCCACAGACCCCAGAAAAAAAGCTGCCATAAAGTCCATGAATCTTATTCCATAGTTCATTGTCTGGCATACTACCCAGACTTGTTCTGGGAACACTGTTAGGTAACAGGGAATTCCTTTCACATTTTACCTCCCTCTAAATGCCCGTTTCTTCCCACTTACTGGTGGTCTTTCCGCTAATCCCCCTGCCCCCACCTCTTCTGATTAATGTTTTTATATATTTGCATCCTGCTTAATACTTCTCTTTGGAGTACATAATGATGATCTCCTAATTAATCTTTCCAGAGTATTTACATTATTTAGAAGCACCAAGTAAAGGTGTCCTCTACTGAGAAATTTCTAGGAGATAGACTGAAAGAAGAAAAACCTTTGTGGTACGCTGGTCCCATGGTATATTTATATTATATTCAGTCCTTGTCTTTTTTCCTTCTAAAACCTTCAGAGATGGCAGAGTGGGGCAGTGGAGGCCGAGACAGAGGCATAACCAACGGCAGAACAGTTTTTGCTCTTTGACTGGGAGCCCAGCTTGCATGTAAGATGCAGTGTCTAGAAGTAGAACCAGTCAGAATTCCTGCCTCCTCAGCACTTAAAAGTAGAGGCAAGCCATACTATGTCTTGCATTGACCTCACCTATATTCAAAGGAGAGCTTGTCTGTCTGAATGTCAAATTATATTCAATGAACAGTTTTTCAGAGCAGGAAGTTTCATGTTTCACTCTAGAAAAATATTTGTCAGGAACAGATTCGTAAAAATTATTTACTGATGCTTATAAGTTTTAGGTCGAAAAATAGAAATGTCCCAATCATAGTCGTTAGTACCTTAGATATATTTCTTTACATCATTTGCCTAGAAATTCATTTATCCAGAACACTTTACTACCCAGGGATGCCTGGGTGAAGAAAAGCCTGATGGGAGTTAGTTAGTACTTCTTACTTTAGGACTAAAATAGCTTGGCTGACATTGGTTACCAGGATATAAACTCAGACTTCATAACCTTGCCATTTAATTAGCTTACAAAGTTTTTCTGTACTTGCTTTTCTTTTCTCAGTTTGAAAATTATTTTACTTTTCTCCTCTAACTCACTCAATGGAAAGAGTGACCCTTTATATTAGAAACAGATGACACAATGGTGATTTCTCTTTTTTTTTTAAACTCCAGGGCCAGAAAGTTCTTACATAGAATAAAGTTAACATTAAAGACTTCCTATTGTTAGTACAAATGATTCTTATCCCCCTGAAAACAAAAACGCTTGACTTTGGTGTTGCAGGTGGCTAAATAAGCCTGACTAGAACCATAACTTCATACTCATTTTAAGTTGAGTCTGCACACTCTTTTTTCTTTGCCTTTAGTATGAAAAGACACAGACTGTACTCTCAGAACTGAAGTTGAAGTTTGAAATGACTGAGCAGGAAAAACAATCAATCACAGATGAGCTCAAACAATGTAAAGACAACCTGAAGCTGCTCCGAGAGAAAGGAAATAATGTAAGTCTTTGCAAACTTGGCTTAGCTTTGAATGAGAGGCAGGTGAGAGCCCTGAAATGGATTTTTCAGCGGACTTTATTACTGATTTGAGAAATTAAGGCTTGTAGTACATGAACTAAGCTTTTCATTATGAAATTCCATGATGGAAGTATTGTGCTATCAAATTTCTGAGTAAGAATTTGCCCCTTTAACTTGTATCCTGAGAGGAGCCTGAGGACTGCCTGGAGGAAGAGCCTTGTTTGCAAGAAAATAATTTACCTAAGAACTGTCAGATTTTCCCAGATGAATCTGAAGTTCTGTCACCAAGCCATCGTCTGGCACTTCATTTCTCCTGCTGAGAAATGAAACATTATACCACCAGGGACCCACCTAAGAAAGAGTAGTACATGTTGACTCCTTAACATTTGGCTGTGTCAAAAATGGAAACTTAATTATGGTTTTCATTTTATACTAATAATGTTCTCACTAAGGCATATTCCTAAAAAGCTTAGTGTCTTTTTGACCTCCTATGAATAGTAGGGAATATTTGTTGAGTTTCTACAGGGCTGTGTGTGTGTGTGTGTGTGTGTGTGTGTGTGTGTGTGAGAAACTGGAACATTTTCATATAAATTGAGTTTATTATTAGTTTGTTTTTCATTTATTAGAAAGGCAGATGGTCTTTAAAAAGATGTTATACTAAATAAGTGTTGTGTTCTACGTTTTGGTGATCATTGCCTTTGTGGGCCCTAACTGATGGCTGTTCAGTGTAGTTGGTTGTGCACTGACTTATTTCAAATCCCTGTCATGGCTTGGACACTGCAGTGGCGTAAGCCATACTCTTCCTACAGAGGAAAGCACTCTGCTTGACTTTGCCGCACAAGTACAAAAGAGTGATGTTGCATGGCCATCCAGTTACACAGTTGCACACAGAATGCTCATGAGTTGTGTCCAACTGTCCTTCACTAAAGAAAGTCTTAGTTTTTTAGAAATGAAGCCTTGTTGCTTAGGTGGAAGCCCTTCAGAAGTTGATAAATTGGGTATGGAGGCTTTATGCTATAAGCAAAATTGATCGTATTTATTTTGAAAATGTAGATTACAGAACTCTTCTGAAATCAGATCATAATGGTTTGGTTACTTCTCTCTTTTGTGTTAATCATATCTTTCTGAGTATGGAATGTCAGTCCACCTTCTACTAAATTAACCTATGAAGACATCTAGCATAATCAGAATGGATCCCTCTGTACTATTTAGAGCCTTTCAAAAGTAACCTGGCTCTTACTATTTATAGTTGTACCAATAATTGACCTTAAAGGTGAATTTCCTTTTTCTGTGGTATTAGTCTTAAGGTAACTAAATTTTTCTCTGTAATAAAACTCATTGTAGTAACTCCTTCCAATTTTAAAAAATTAATTATATTCTGGTAATATAACTAAAAGCCCTGAGACTCAGCTGCCTGTCTTTATATATCAAATGTTTATCACACATTGTGTCAGATCTCTTGCTTGGTTTAGGAAGCATGCATCACAAGGCATTTTATTTTTAAGCCTGAAAGCAGTACCATCTCAGGCAAGAGAGTTTTGGTTTAAAAAAAAGGTTTCAATGGAGGGATAAAATAAACTTCAGCCATTTCCAAGGGACTACATTATCAAGTAATGGATTCCAGCTATGGAACAAAAGTAATGTAAGGTCAAGCAGAGCATCAGTGGTGAAGTGTTGCTATTGCAATGTCTTAAAAGTGCTACATTTCCTTAGGGTATTAGGGACGCCCACATTGTCCACTGCCTCCAGCTGTCCCTTTTAAACAGGTAGTTACATACCATAGTCCCATCATTCTGGATTGTATTAGATGTCTTTAAAATGTTTGAATCAGTGCAAAACCTGAGTGCTATTACTTCTATTACCTCAGTCTTCCTACCCTCCTTCCCACCCCCCTGGGGTCTAAATCATCTTATCTGATTTTTTTTATAGCATAAAATGATTTTAATATCCCTTCCCTTCTTTAGCCTTCCATATTACAACCCGTCCCAGCCGTATTCATCGGCCTATTCCTGGCTTTCCTGTTTTGGTGTTTCGGTCCATTGTGGTAGAGAAAGGTACAAGCACTACTGTTGAGTCCTGTCTGTTTGTCCTTGTCACCTGTTTGTGCCATATTTGTAATAGAGTGCATGGCAAAGCCACAGAGGTATTTCGTTACCTGAAGCAAACCCTTCATTAGTATGCCATGTGTTGTGTCATACGAATGAATCGAACAATCAACTAATCACATAACATTTTGTCTTGTTTCCTTTGTAGTGCTGCTAATCATGAATTAATTCCAACCTAAACAGTTGTTAATGTGCTGCCTTTAACTGAGTCTTTGTCTCTAGCAAACTGGAGTAAACTAAGAATTGCTGCAATATTAGTACCCCCCTCCCAATTACATGTTTAATCAGATTTGAATGAGAAATGAAGCGTTTGCCTCTTTGAAGTTTTCAGCCAGTTTTCTTCCGCGCCTCCTCTCCCTCTTCTTTTCTATAGTGGAGAGCTGCTTTTTTCAACCCTTCGCCTATATTTACACTGTGGCTATGAAGATGAAGAAGGATGAGATTAGCATAATGGGCCATTGGCTCACAATCTCAACCCCAATGTGCATTTACTTATGAGAGTATAAACCTATCCCATATCTCTCTGAGCCTTGATCTGCAACATCACAATATTTCTTTAAAAGCCAGTTTTCTGAATAAGACTCTCAGTATACTAGTGAAAATAAAGCTATCATCCAGAGCACGTTGATTTTATAATGCCCTCTGAAAGTTAACAGCGAATCGCCCACCCACGCTTGCCTGCAACAGGCATGCATGTCAGTAGAACATATGAGATAATCACATGACATTACTACATTGGACATGGTCTTTACCAAAAGTATCAAAGAGGCAAGGTCCTAATAGCACTTCTGTATCTTAAACCCCATCTGATCTTGTCTTCTGTGGTTTCACATTAGAGAATCAAAGCTTGGGCCATTTTCTTTGTTACCTTACCCACCAGCTCCTTGTGTAAAACTACCCCAACATACAAATCTGGTTTTTATCAAGAAATAAACATTTTATGCAGACATGTATTCCAGGCATCCGTGTACATCAGTTAGTTGTAATGTATGGATACTGGAGTAAGTAAAGCAGGCTAAGCCCACAGGGTTTCTTAGAAGTCACTATTAGGTTTCAACTGTAACAAAATTGAAAACTGCCCAAGACTTTCCTGAGCTGTATCAGGCTTCCACACAACCATCCTCGAAAAGTGTTCCTGCTGTCATGGCTCTCCTCACACCTGCACCCCCTCACCTTTCTTTCCTTTCTTTTTAAAATGTATTCTTATGCAAAGACAAGGTTTTTCTAATATTCTGTTAAGTATTCAGGACTCTCTGGAACCAAGGGGTTAATAGGTATGAAAAGAGAGGGAAGAATGTGATATTGACTCTTGGTTTCTTTCCACACAGAAACCCTGGCCCTGGATGCCCATGTTGGCTGCCCTGGTTGCGGTGACAGCCATCGTGCTGTACGTGCCAGGTCTGGCCAGAGCTTCTCCATGAGAGCGTTTCTTGAGTCCGTACACCGTCCTCCCTTTAGAAGCTGGCATCACACTCATGCTGGGGACAAACAGAACCATTTTCTTCCTTTTTACCTCTTAAGACAGCAGAAGTGCAAGAATACAGCTGTAGGGTCATTGCTTTAAATTATATAAAATGTATCTATCTATAAAGAGGATATAAAATTGTGACTTTATTCTACTGTAAGCAATAATTTGCTTGCAATTTTTCATGTAATTTTTAAATTAGTATGTTGAGATTCTGAATATTATGGTGGCCTAAAGTAGGCTTCTTGGTACACCAAATTATTTATAACATTAAATTTATGGGTATTTTACTCTGAATTCTAATGGCCAGATAATTCATTTTTCTGATTCGATAACTGCCCAAACCAAACAACCAATACATACATGGGAAGAGAGGCCCTGTGTGCTCAGTGCCTATCAGTTTGAAATATATACACATATATATATATTTTTTACATATTTACGCCATTTTTACTTGTTATAAAACCACTGAGCTATTGGGAACAAGACTTAGAGACAACTATTTGCGTGGATTTTTCTTTCTTTCTTTCTTTCTTTCTTTCTTTCTTTCTTTCTTTCTTTCTTTCTTTCTTTCTTTTTAAGGAGAAATACACTTGGAAAATATTCTGTTCTAGTGATAATTTGGGGAATATGTGCACGCTTGTTCAGCCTTAATGTGACTTGACGATGTGGAGGACATCAACTTTGAAAAACTTTCCATGAGAGTGCGTATTTTCTTGAGCAAACTGAAGTATTTCTGGGAGCAAAAACAGTAAATCTACAATTTCAGTGCAGTAAACCAAACTGTTGAGTCAATTGGAATGTAATTTATTAAACCTCATGTATTTAAAGAGATATTTTCTTTAAAAGCCAAGTTACTTTCTCATATACAGCATTTTAGGAAGCATGATTTTTTTTTCTATCATCTCCTCCTCCAAGCATGTTTAATTGAAGAAAGAATTAATATCTCTTTAGATAAGCTTTTACTGACTTAATTTGGTTATGATATTTCAAAGCTAATTCATGTTCAAGGTGAGCTGTTGTTACCTACCAACAGATTTCCTGGTCGGGTATGCAAATGGTTATTTTCTTTTTACTGTTGTTAATTGGGACTTTCTGTTTATGAGAAGCATTATTCCCAAGATTAATAGTGTTCCATGCACAGTGAAGCACCTAAGCACTGCTTGATGTTATAAATTTAAAACACAGAAGTGAAAGTTTAGCTATGGTTTTGTGCGGCACCACAGTTATGTCAATAAAATTTATTTAGGTCATAGACTATCCTAAAGTATCACATAGTTAAATTTTTCAGTCAATGAAGACTGGGAGGGAATGTCAGTGAATTGGCTTGAATGTTCTGTGGCGATCCACAGTCCTAGCCAAATGTTGAAATAGAAGTTTAGGATATAATTTGCCTTGTGATGTTTGGCAGTCGTTGTTTATACTTTAAAGGTTATATTTTAAGCTATTTGGGATTTGCTGTTGGGAGGATCACTAGATTCATGGAGGAATTAGTCACAAATGACTTGTAGAAAATGCTGTCATATAGTTCATTTCATCATTTTCTGTTGCAGGAAGCCACTCCACCACAGAATGCTAATATGCCAGTGGTACCCAGTACCTCTTGTATATAGGTTATTGCAAATATTGTTCTGAAATGCTTAACTTCAGAATTACATTTTTTAAAGTAAATAATTGTTTTAAATCTATTTTGTAAAGATATAAAGTACAATAGAATTTCTGGAGTACAGATTAAACTATTTGCACTAACACACGTGATGTGCATGATTTAATAAAATAACTTTACTCTCCCTATGCATTTTTGAGTTGGATATCATTGAAATTCTTAGTGTTGACTCTACTATTAGATTGTTAATAATCTTTTCTTGAAATGACTCTTAATGCAACATAATATATATTTGGTGTTCTTCAGGGTTTACTGAGCTGTTTCCTTCAAGTTTTATTAGCCTTTTATTTAACTTACTGTTCTAATTTTTTTCCCCTTTTATGATGGTTATTGTTAAAACATGACTCACTTGCCAGACAAGTCTCTTTAAATGTAAAGTCTGGTATCAATATTTACTTTATTCAAATTGAATTAATGGGTTTTTGTAGTTACTGCCGTTTTTCTTAAGAGTATAGATGAGCCTATTCATAAGCAATACCTCCAGTTTCATTCAGTTCACTTCCAGGTTAAATAAAGAGTACGATTATTCACTGTAGTGATAGTCATTAAGAAATTTTATTTTATTGTATTGTATTGTATTTTAGATTACTTATTTATTTGAGAGAGACAGAATGAGAGAGAGAGAGCACAAGCAGGGGGAAGGAGCAGAGGCAGAGGGAGAAGCAGACTCCCCGCTGAGCAGGGAGACCCATGCAGGACTCGATCCCGGGACTCCAGGATCATGACCTGAGCCGAAGGCAGTTGCTTAACCAACTGAGCTACCCAGGTGCCCCCATTAAGAAATTTTAATCATAGTAGTTAAGATTGAACAACCCTATAATGATACATTTAAGAATTACCCAGAGGTGCTACATGGCTGGCTCAGAAAAGGAAAGGAACGTGGCCTGTGAAGCCAAACAGATCCTTACTGGCATCCTGGCTGTGCCTGTTAGCAGCTTTTGCCTCGGGCAGATCATTATCTTCTCTCAGTCTCCGTTTCCTCGTTTATAAAATGGAGAGAGTAATATCTATATGTATGAGAATTAAAAAGGTAACATATGTGAAGTGTCATTCGAGTGGTAAATAAGTGTTTATGAGAATGTCACACTGGAAAAACTGCAAATAAATATTTAAGTTTTAGGGGAACCAGTACAGCTGTTTAAAATGAATTGGTTGACTCAACTGTTGAGACTTTCTATGTGTGTCAATGAGACGTAACTGCAGTATAATGAATCCTGAGAGAGCATCATCACCTAGCCCTGTTCTTCCCCTTCATGATTGTGTCTTTGGAAAGTAACATGCTTAGTTTGATAATGAGCCAAGGCTTAACAACAGTTTGGCATTCTTGTTGCAACTGCCTTCAGAGTCACTCTGGGTCACATGTGAAAACCAGTCACACTGCTGAATAGTCAGAGGCTTGTGACTAAAAATAGTATTGCCTCGCTTGATCTCTCACTTTAATCACCAGATTCGACCCCCAGTGATTCTTGGCTCCTTCCAGTGATTATATCTACTGTCAAAAGGATGGAAATCTGCTACATACAAACTACATACAAATCAACTTTGGTAAAAATGTACAGCCTTGTTTGAAAAATTCACTTCTGGAAATTTTGAAAACATAATTGTGTGCACTAAATTTTGACTACCAGGACAGTTAATGTAGCTTTTTTTTTTTTTTTAATAATAGTAATGGGTAAATAACCTAAATATCCAGCAGTGGTTCATTGGCTAAATAAATTAATATTGCCACCCTACAGATTATTGTGCTTGCAAAGTATATGGGAAGATATTCATAAGGTATGTTAAGGTAAAAAGGTTGCCAGTGTAGAATAATCTTGGTTTTAAAAGAAAAAATATAGACATATAGGATATGTTTATAGCAGGAGGACTCAGATTTATACCCAGGCTAAATAAGTAGTGCTTCTGTCAGTATGATTGTAGGTCAGTTATCTTCTCCTTTTATAATTTCTGATTTATTTTTAGTAGTAAATATATGTTGCTTTTTTAAATTTTTTAAAAGTTTTTTGGTTTTGCTTTAAATTAGAAACAAAAAGTATTCTGCAGAATTCCAAATAGGTTTCCATAATCGAATGAGTAAGTAACTTGTCAGTACCTACATTTAAAGGGACCGATGTTCATTTGCACTTAATGAATTCTGGTGTGTACATTTCAAAAATCAGACTTATACTTTTAAACATACTTTGTGCATATGTGTACATAGAATTAGAATCCTAGAAGAGGCCTTAACTATCCATTCTCACCTTTTTGCCTATCTGAAAAAAATCCAGGGAATTTTTGACTCAGAGTAAGAATAATTGTTATAAAATTGGGAATTAAGATGATTACTTCATTTTTTGCTACTCCACATTGTATCCCAGGCTTCGATGATTTTATATCCATTCATTTAGCAAATACTTACTGAGTGACTGGTATGAGGCACTGTGCTAGGTCCTGACATTACTCCATCCCTGTGGTCACAGAGCTTTTGGTACAGAGGAGAAATAGAGGCAAGGAAGTTGGCATTTACAGTACTGTGTAGTAGAAAACGACATAGGAGCCAGTGGGACCATAGAAAAGGGGTACGTTTCCTCTCACTTTCAGCCACCCAACCACCCAAGCCAGAGACATCTGGCTGTGGAGCCAAAGGTAAGTTTCCCTTCTAGGAGGACGGGGTAACAGGACTGGTTTCTCTCGAAGTACCAGGCTTTGCAAACCATTAAGATCTGAGATTGATTTTCCTAGAAAAGACATTATGATTGGAAAGCATTTTTTAAAGATTTATTTGTTTATTCTTAGAGAGAACCTCAAGCACACTGCTGAGCACAGAGCCCGACATGGGGCTCAATTTCATGACACCAAGATCATGACTTGAGCTGAAGTCAAGAGTCGGACGCCTAACTGACTGAGCCACCCAGGCGCCCCTGGAAAGCATTTTTAAGGCATTATGGTCTGTCTTGGAGTTTTGCCCTGTTAAATGGTCTGAATTATATCTTGCAAGTAACAGGTTAGAATTAAGTTGGTTGGTTGGTTGGTTTGTTTGTTTTAAGCCAGTGAAGTGTCATAACCAGACAGGTTCTTTGAAAGGAATCTCCCAGTAATGGGCTAGGGCATGGATTGGATGGAGCCCAAAATCCCTTGCACATGGAGGCATATGTTCACCATATCTTACTCCATGTGTTTACAGTGCTGCTCATCCAGGAGATTAGGCAGCTGCATACTTCTTCCTGAAAAGCATGTTTCAGGACGCCTGGGTGGCTCAGTCAGTTAAGCGTCTGCCTTTGGCTCAGGTCATGATCTCGGGGTCCTGGGATGAGCTCTGCATTGGGCTCCCTACTCAATGGGAAGCCTGCTTCTCCCTCTCCCTCTGCCTGCTGCTCCCCCTGCCTTGCCTTGCACTCTCGCTGTCTCTCTGACAAATAAATAAAATCTTAAAAAAAAAAAAAAGATTAAGCATGTTTCAGCCCAGATCTTATAATACATCATTTACTACCCCTGTCATGCAAGGACACCAGATTAAGCCTATGAAAAAGAGAACATTGAAAATAAGTAAAAACAAAAGTGTCTGGGGGTGGAGGGTGGGGATGGAGTAGTAAAGGAGTTTTTGCTGGTTATGCTTCTGCTGTCTACAGATGCTGTTCACTTCATCTTTTCATTTTGACTTCTTGAATTGGCCCAAGTACATCTAGGTAGCCAGATTTCATTTAGCAGAGATTCAGACTTTCACTCTATGAAATTACAGACTAAGGATTTTTTTATCCTGAATTTTTATGTATGTCCCATCATCTTGTTCCACGTAGAATTTGAAGCAGGGATGCCTGCTTGAACAGCATACCTGTCCCTCTTAAGTTGGCAGGGATCCATTTCTGCAAGACTGAAAACACTTCTTGGTGGTGGGCTCTTCAAGCATCTAAGGAAGGGGCATCAAAGGCATGAAAAACCTCAGCCATTTCCACTTCTTGAATCCCAGGTTTCTGTTGTAAATTGCTTCACCGTTGATCAGATCTTTGCATAATTATGCCATTCTAGTTTTGGCTGAAAACTTACTCTGAGATAATTAGCCTATGCTTATTTAACCACCCCCATCACAGAGCTCTCCCCATCCCCTGTCATGTACTCCGTTTAACTTTAAAGAGTTAACATGTTTTGGATAGTTGTAACCAAATTTTTATTTTCCTTATAAAGTCAGTGTATGTAAAGCTGATAACATTTTCTTCTACGAACTAAATTTGGAATCGTTTTAAAGTTGGACAGTCTATCTTAGCACTTCATGTTGTTAATAAAATCACATTAAAAAAAAAACATGACCTGTGGGAGCCAGTGCCTATTGGAGGGGGCACCTCTGCACCTCCCCACAGCCCCATTTCCCTCTTAGATGATCTAACACACCAAGGGTTTTTCTTCTCAGTGCTTCAGCATGTATGTGTTTTAATCCATGCAACACCAGCTAAATGTTTAACCCCCAATGTCAGCTAATGGTCTGACTTTCAACAAGACCATATTTAAGTTTCAAGCAGTTTGAGGTGGGTGTTCAAATTGTACTTGTGGGGGCACCTGGGTGACGCAGTCAGTTAAACATCTGACTCCTGGTTTCGGCTTAGATGGTGATCTCAGGGTCGTGAGATCCAGCCCCGAGGCAGGCTTTGCACTCAGCGTGGGGTCTGCTGGAGATTCCCTCTCCCTCTCCGTCTGCCCCTCCTGTTCGTGCTCTTGTGCTCGCTCATGCTCTTGTGCTCGCTCGCTCTCTCAAGTAAATAAAGAAATCTTTTTTAAAAACTGTACTTGTGGGTTAGTGCTCCATTTGAATGTGCATGGCCTACCCTGGAGCCTGTCCCTGACCCTCCCAGGCAGAGATGGGCACTTCTTCCTGGGCTCCACCTTTGTGCCTTTTGTACCACGGCTTGCTTCATCTCTTATCTGTTTACATGCCTGCCTTTCCTGCGGGTTCTTGACCTCTTCCACAGCAGAGGCCGTGATTTGTTTATCTGTATATCCCTGGTGTCCAGCACCATGTCTGGATCTTAAGGGGAGCTTGATAAACATTTGATGCAAAAAAACCCCCACAAAAACCAAAACCATGAGATGTTTATTCTGTTATTTTCTCAGAACATTTCTGTCTCTCCATCTCTCTCTCCGTAAATATAAAACGGTTTGCTTACAAGGTCATTTCTAAGATTTCCAACTCTGCAGAAATAAACTAAGGTGTTAGGTAAGAGTAGGTAGAGAGTATGATGGTGTGCTCATTGGTCTGAAATAAAATCAATTAGTTGCAGCAAACATTCTGTTACCATGGATGTAAATTTGTGGAAGAAGACCTTGGTTTTGTTTTTTACAGATTTTTGGCCTTTTTTTCAAGTATACACTTAAATGCTACAATGAGAAAAGCTGGACCTTGTTTTCACCAATTACCAAGTAGAAAGGTACTGAATATGCATTTATTCCCTGCTTTGTCTCAGTGAGGCTTTAAAGTGGCCTATACAGATACCTAAAATATGGAATAGCATGGTTGAAATGAGTACGGGAGGGGGAAAGAAAAAAAAATAAGAATGAGGATATAAAGTGGAGTGAAAACTGAAAGAGAAGAAATTATTCTATGCCACCCTGCACATACGGCTCTAAGCTTTCTAATAACCAAGACAAAATCCTAGTCAGTTACCACAGTCCATGTCCATAAGATTAATAATAAATTATTGAGATGTATGAGCACTTAATAGGAATTTCTCTCAGGGCTTTTTAAAAAATGCATGGTATGGGGGCGCCTGGGTGGCTCAGTCGGTTAAGTGTCTGCCTTCAGCTCAGGTCATGGTCCCAGGGTCCTGGGATTGAGCCCCGCATTGGGCTCCCTGCCCCACGGGAAGCCTGCTTCTCCCTCTCCCACTCCCTCTGCTTGTGTTCCCTCTCTCGCTGTGTATCTCTCTGTCAAATAAATAAAATCTTTAAAAAAAGGAAGAATAACACCATTTTTCAAAACTGGAAAGGGTAAGCAGAGATTTATTATACTATATGCTCTATTTTTATATATGTTCGAAATTTCCCACAGCTTTTCTTTTAAGATTTATTTATTTATTTTAGGGAGAGTGCAAGGGACAGAGGGAGAAAGAATCCTTCAAGCAGACTCCCTGCTGAGCATGGAGCCTGACTCAGGGCTCAATCTCACGACCCTGAGATCATGACCTGAGCAGAAGAAACCAGGAGTCAGATGCTTAACGGACTATGCCCAGGCGCCCCCACAATAGTTTTTAAAGTGTGTTTTAAAATGTACAGCAATCATCATACTTAATGGGCGTTTTATAGTAGCATTTTTATTGAAGTCAAGAATTGGACTTAATTTTCATTCTCACCCCAAATCCTCAACATTGTATTAACTAATGCTATACAGGATAAGAAATACAATATAGAGCTGGAAAGGAAAACATAAATTTGTCATTTTCAGATCTTTTAATGATCTATACAGAAAACCCAAAGCATCAATGAATTATTAGGATTCACAACAATAGAATAAAGGTTGCTCAGTATAAAATAAACATACAAATATCAAGAGTGTTTCTAAATACCAGTAACAATTAATTTTAAAATATAATAGGAAAAAAAAGAGCCTATGTGTATGATAGCATCAGAAACTATGAACTACCTGGAATAAAGGTTTGAATTAATAGAGAAATAGGCTATGATCATGAAGGGTAAGGCTCAGTATCCTAAAGATGTCAATTCTCCCAAAATTAATTTATAAATATAAGGTAATTCCAATGGGATTTTTCTTTGACAATATAAATAAAAGAACTGATATTTATGAGGAAATTTAAAGTTTCAAGAATTGCCAAGAACTTCTGCAAAAGATAAAGGACAGACTTGCTCCATCAAACTTAAAGGCTTCCAAGAAGTCTGTAATGATTTATTATTATTTTTTTAAGATTTTATTCATTTATTTGAGAGAGGGGAAGGGCAGAGGGAGAAACAGACTCCCTGCTGGGCAGGGAACCCATGCAGGACTCGATCCCAGGACCCAGAGATCATGACCTGAGCTGAAGTCAGATGCTTGACCGACTGAGCCACCCAGGTGCCCCAAAAGCTATAATGCCTTAGAACATAGTATCAGAGCAGAGATAGACACATACAGCAGAACAAAAGAGCTCAGAAATCAATCCAAGTACATGTGGAATGTTGGTACATTGTAATATAGATCTCATTGCATTGTAAGTCATGGAGAAATAACAGTTTGAGGACAGTTGGGTTTCCGTATGGAAAAAGTAAAAGCCAATCTTCTATACAAAAAAAGACCAAGTAAATTAAAGACAAATTATTAGGGAAAAAAAGAGGGTGGGACAAGTAATTGTTTGACCTTGGTATTGGGTCAGTTTACAAAGGTAAAAATAAATTCAACTATATTAACATTAAAACTTATACAATGAAGGGCACCTGGGTGGCTCAGTCAGCTAAGCGTACGACTTCGCCTCAGGTCATGGTCCCAGGGTCCTGGTGTTGAGCCCTGCGTCGGCTCAGCGGGGAGTCTGCTTATCCTTCTCCCTCTACCCAACCACTGCTCATGCTCTGTCTCTCTCTCAAATAAAGAAATCTTTTTTTTTAAAAAGTATGCAATGAAAAGTATTTAATAGGAGACAAACTGGAAGATATTTGCACCATATATATAAATATATATAACAAAGAACTAGTATCTCAAATTTACATGTAGCTACAACCTGGTAAGAGAAATCCAAAAGAAAAATAGTCGAAGATAAGACCTAGCAACTCTCAGGAAAAGAATCCTGATGACCAATAAAATATAGAAACATTAAAGCACCAAAGAAACATCCTATCATAAAAATCACCATCTTTATTTTGCTTGGTATTGTGCCTTTTTAAAACTTCAGATGATTTACATGCATCTTCACACTGAAAAAAAATGAAGGTCTGACAACGCTAAGTGTTTGTAAAGGTGTAGATAAACGGTATCATTCATTGTGGGTGGGACTCACACCCCTGTGTGAGGCAACTTGATAGGGCCACTTGGGAGAGCAATTGAACAGTAGTAAATGTTGAAAATGTGTAAGATTGGGGCGCTTGGGTGGCTCAGTGGGTTAAGCATCTGCCTTCAGCTCAGGTCAGGATCCCAGTGTCCTGGGATCAAGCCCGGTGTTGGGCTCCCAGCTCAGCGGGGAACCTGCTTCTCCCTCTCCCTCTGCCGTTGCCCCTGCTTGTGCACTCTCTCTGTCAGATAAATAAAATCTTCAAAACAAATATGTAAGACCAACAGTCCCCCTTCTGATTATGTATATTAGGGAAATTCAGATGTGTGTATGCAAGGATCCTTGTTCATGGAAGCATTCTAGATCATAGCAAAAATTGAGACACAACCTAAATGTCCATCAATAAGGACAGATAAGTTGTGGTATGGGGCTGTGTGAAGGAGCACTATCCAACATTAACTGTTAACAACTAATAAATGGGTTTATATGTATCAGCACTGCTACAGTTCAAACAATATTGAATGAGAAACAACCATCACTCTGTTGTCTATGTAGGAAAAGTGTAACTGTGACAGGAATACTAACTTGGTATATCTGCTTCTGGGCTGGTGATGGAAGGGAAATAAGACTTAAGAGAAGTGCAGGAGAAACAGAGAAAGGACACCCGCTCTAATTGAAATGAGCACTTTATTTCTTTAAAGAAAAAAAAAGGTTCATTTTTGATGATGGTACATGGATGTTTCTTATATTGTCTTCCAGGCTTTGCATTAGAAGAAGAGTTCCGTCTGTTTCCATTGAGCAGACTCTCCCTGTAAGAAAGAGAAGCATATTTTCCCCATGTAACTGCTAGCTAGCTCTGGCTGGGCAGGTGTAAGCTGAGTAACCAAAACTCATTCTCTCACTTGATATTGTGCCTTTTTTAAAAGAGGTGTTTTAGGGCGCCTGAGTGGCTCAGATGGTTAAGCGTCTGCCTTCGGCTCAGGTCATGATCCCGGGGTCCTGGGATCGAGTCCCGCATCGGGCTCCCTGCTCCTTGGGAGCCTGCTTCTCCCTCTGCTTCTCTCTCTCTCTCTGTGTCTCTCATGAATAAATAAATAAAATCTTAAAAAAAATAAAATAAAATAAAATAAAATAAAATAAAATAAAAGAGGTGTTTTAAATGCACTAATACCATCTTTTGAAGCTGTTTCTTCAGAATACTGCCATCCTTATGGATGTAGGACCATATTACACGCAGGCTTTCAGCAGCTCAGCCTCAGGCAGGCTGTGACAAGATTCCTGAGAATTGCAGCTTCCTCAGGAGTTTCTGTGAAAGTGAGAAGGAATTCCTAGTCAGCTCAGGAGCTCCCTGAGCCGGGCTAACTACTGGAGGTCCCCTCGCCTCCCAGGCATTCCCTCCTCTTTTCGTGAGGAGGTATTGGCTGGGACCCGGGCCTGCACGGAGCTGGTGACCAGCTCTCCTAAGCAGGAAGGGCTGTCCAGGGCTAGCCTGCGCGTCCAGTGGCAGAGGCTAACTGCACATTCCAGTCTGTAGAGAGGGTTTGGCTGGAAAGCATTTCTCGGCTCCAGCCGATGGTATGCCGTGCAGGACTGCAGTCAACATCCTCTGAATTTTCAAGAGACACTGACAACTGGGCTTCATGTTCCCTTTCCAGATTGAAGGGGAGGGCAGTATGCCCTGTGTGGGGCAAACAAAACATATCTAGAGGCTCACTTGGGCCAGTGGGGCTCCCAGCTGGCAACCTCTGTTCTAATCAAAACTAGATTTATAAAGAACCAGAAGTGCCTTATGCCAGAGTCAGACTTCACAGAACAATAAAATGTTCTAGAAATCTTGCAACTAGGCATGGGGTGCCAACTTTTTATTTTACCAAGCAGTAACATTTTTTGTTTTGTTTAAAGAAAAAAAAAGCTACTATTGACTTTAACCATTTCATTAAAGAAAGGCCATTCTACATCTAAAAAGTAGGATGCACCTACCTAATAGTGGTCCACAATTCCTTATGAAACTCTGGAGGCCAAATGTGTTTTGGATCAAAAGTTTTTTTTACGTTTTTGAAAGGTAGTATGGTAAATGTAACAATCCATAATAAAATGTAAAATTTCTGCAGTGAACCATATGAATATTAAACGAAAGGAATAAATAAAGGTTATAAATAGCCATATGTCAGTTCAGGACAGGATTTCCTGCCAAATGAGTTTTGGTGCCAAACCAAAAAACTTGGTTTCAGAGCTTTTTGGATTGTGGACTTGTATCAAAAAAAGGAAAAGTACTTTAAATGGACGAGCTTTATGAAAACCTCAGCATGTTGCCCTGATTTCTCTCAGGTCACCCTAGACCACTGGAGACTGCTCTACTGGTTGGACATTTGGGAGCTTCTGATGGAAGCCAAGACAAATCTTTACATGCCTCCCCACCATCTGCCTCCCTCCTATGGCAGCATTTTATAATGGCAAGTGCTCCTTGCCACTGGATCGTAGGTCCTTGTATCTCTGAGTGCATTGGTCCTTGTTCTGATCTACCCAGGACTCCTCCTCTCATGAGGGCGCTTCCTTTACTGGAATGCACCTCTCCACACTGGCACAAGGCCCCGTGAGCTTGGCTCCCTCCTTTCTAAAATGACAAAGTTGCCCTCCCTATGCTCAGTGCCTTCTGGAGCAACAGTGGTCTGTCGGGGTTTTCAAGGATGGTTCCCAGAAGGATCTGAACTGTAGAGTGTAGTGGGATTGGTCAG
Organism: Zalophus californianus; assembly: GCF_009762305.2. Classification (NCBI taxonomy): domain Eukaryota; kingdom Metazoa; phylum Chordata; class Mammalia; order Carnivora; family Otariidae; genus Zalophus; species Zalophus californianus. Next base: position 25,962,403 of record NC_045595.1, read on the forward strand.
TTCAAAAATAGCTTCCTGTCCACGCACCCTGAGGGAACGTTACCTGTTTAAACAACCAAATCGTACTGATGGCTCCCATTGTTTCAGGAACAAATGACTTCTCTGGAGAGCAGCTTGAGATATTGGAAGGGGGCAAGACTACGCAGACAGGCTCGAAGGGCAGGAAAGCTTTTACTGGGGGCCATAACAGGCATTGCAAGGGGAAGGCAGGAAAGTGTATGAGTGGGTTCATGTAGCCTGGAGCTTCCCTGGAGGGAGAGCTGGGTTTGGGAGCACACCAGGAAGAGGGGATTGATTTCAGGTGGCTGAAGTGGCTGAAACAGAGGGACCTGGCTGTGGCCCTGACCCATGCACAGGTCTCCCCACTGCGAGGGAGGATTCATGCTTTTGGTTGTGAGGAACCAGCAAACTGGCCTCAGCAGAAAAGGAATTTATCATGAGGCCAGACCACAGGGCATTTGTTTCTGCTGCTGTGTCCCTGCCTGTCTCCAAAAATCCCCTCGACAGGCACGTGGGTGCCTCGGTTGGTTAAGTGTCCAACTCCTGCTCTCAGCTCAGGTCTTGATCTCAGGGTCGTGAGTTCAAGCTGCACACTGTTGGGCTGCACACTGGGCAGGGGGCCTACTTTAAAAAACAAAAAAAAAAAATCCCCAGGCAGCATTCCTGCTCTCAGCCCCTGAGGGACTTTTTCTGTGACCCTCCTCCTCCCCCAAGCACTTCCCATCCCTGGAGTCACCTGAGTATAGCTTCTTTCCCTCCCAGGGCAGGGCTATGCCTCCCTCACCGCTGTCCAGCCCTATGGCCCCGGGAAGCATGTCCTGCGAGTTTCAGATTTTCTCCATGTTGGCCCTGCCTTGGCATCCCCATGGGGAGGTACCCAGGTTCCCCTTCATGTTGTCTCCCATAGTCCCTTGCAAAGATCCAGCCTCAGGTGGGGCATGATCAAAGCTCTTGTCCAGGCAAGATGTTTTCCATTCCAGGAAGCTTAAGTGGGTCCAGAGTGACCCATGGGAAGAGGAATGAGGTGATCACAAGTTTCTCCAGTTCCTGGGTGGTTCAGCACAAGAAAAGGAATTGGGCCCTTTGCTTGGCTTCTCCAGACACCAAGCTGAGCACCTTAGTTGACTAAGCACAGGTGTACTTCCTTTTCTTTGCACCTTTTTATTTTGATGGGACTTGAGACTTAGAGAAACGTTGCAAGAATAGCACAAGGAGGGGGCGCCTGGTTGGCTCAGTTGGTTAAGCGACTGCCTTCGGCTCAGGTCATGATCCTGGAATCCCGGGTTCGAGTCCCGCATCAGGCTCTCTGCTCAGCAGGGAGTCTGCTTCTCCCTCTGACCCTCCCCCCTCCCGCGTGCGCTCTCTCTCATTCAAATAAATAAATAAAATCTTAAAAAAAAAAAAAACAGCACAAGGAGGGGTGCCTGGGTGGCTCAGATGGTTAAGCGTCTGCCTTCAGCTCAGGTCATGATCCCAGGGTCCTGGGATCGAGTCCCACATCGGACTCCCTGTTCAGCGGGGAGCATGCTTCTCCCTCTGCCTCTCTCTCCCTGTCTCTTATGAATCAATAAATAAAATCTAAAAAAAAAAAAAAGATAGCACAAGGAACTCACATCACCCTTCACCCAGACTTGCCAATTGTTTACATTCTGCCCCATTTGCGTTGTCACTCTCTGTGTGTTTGTACACACCCTTTTTTTTTTCTGAACTGTTTGAGAAAGCTCATTCATCGTGTTTCTTTCCCCCAATAAGCTTTAGTGTGTATTATCTAAAAACAAGGACATTCACTTGGTTTTTGTACTTCTTACCAGGAATGTGGTTTCTTAGCTCTGACAGTGTTCACTGAGAAATGGGGGGGTGGTTCTCACGGATTTGAGGAATTCAGTTGCACAGTTGTCGCAGTGGTCCCTTTCCTCCCGACTAGACCCTCAATGACAGAAGCCCACACCAAGGTGTGGGGCCGGAGCATCTTCGTGACTTGGAAAAGTCTGCCTGTTGTTTCTGGGTGAAAACAGGAGCCTCAGCACAGCACGGAAACCATCCATGACTAGGGAAGGTGGCATCATTAAGCAAGCCAGTCTCAGCCCCAACGGTGCGTTTGCTGTCCGGGCAGGGCCCAGAGGCCAGGAGGAGTGGCTCAGCTGCTCTGGTGGAGGCAGGTTTCTCTTCCATCTCAGCCCTTGCCATCCCTGCTGATACTTGTCGTCCTCACGGCCTAGAAGCTGTCTTCCTGCCGCCCTCATCTGTAGCAAGGGGCTTCACATCCCTCCTGCTCTTAACCAGGTTCCCAGAGAGTCTGGGGTTCAGAGGCTCCTGGGAGAGCTGTGGGCAGTGCCCTTTTTAGCATCCCCACGTTTTGGGTGATGCCTGGTAGATACAGGACAGACAGATCAACCTTTTTTCTGATTATAAAAGTGATACTGGGGGGGCGCCTGGGTGGCTCAGTTGGTTAAGCGACTGCCTTCGGCTCAGGTCATGATCCTGGAGCCCCGGGATCGAGTCCCACATCGGGCTTCCTGCTCAGCGGGGAGTCTGCTTCTCCGTCTGACCCTCTTCCCTCTCGTGCTTTCTATCTCTCATTCTCTCTCTCTCTCAAATAAATAAAATCTTTTTAAAAAAAATAAAAGTGATACCGGCTTATTGCCAAAAAAAATTCATAAATGTAGAAAAAGAGGAAGAAGAGACACAGGTCACCTGTAAGCCTATTGTAGTTCTGGTGTCTGTCCTTTCAGCATCCTGGTGTCTTGGAACACATGTGTGTAGCTTGAAATCCACACGCTGGGGTTGTCAGAACTAGACCTATTTCTGGCTCTGCCATTACTACCTGAGGAAGGGGACCAACCTTTGAGAGCCACTTTCCTCATCCATGACATGGGATAATAACAGTACCTGGTTAAATAAGCGAATACATGTCAAGGGCTTAGTCCAATGCCTGGCACAAAGCAATTGCCAACAAATGTTCATGCTAGACAACCCAAAATGACTCATGCCATACCACTGTGTGGCAGCCAGCTCTTTTCTAACAGTGGTTTTCCGAGCACCCACTGTATGCCAGGCATAGTGCTAAGTACTAGCCAGTTAACCAAACAAAATCCTTGTCCTCATGGGACTTGCGCTCTAATGGGGAGAAAGCAAGTTAACAAACTTGTATATATGATAAAGTATGTCATGGTCTGGTAAACCATCTAGAGGAAAGTTCAGCATGGTACTACAGATGGGGACACCGTTGGCACGTTGCTATTTTGTATCAGGTGGTCAGAGAAGGCCTCTTGGAAAAGGCAGCATTTGAGCAGAAGTCTGAAGGAAAGGAGGGAGCTGTGTGAATTATCTGGCCGCAGGAATAGCACGTGCAAGAGCCCTGGGGCGGGAGCATGCTTGTCATGTTTGAGGGCGAGCAAAGAGGTCAGTGTGGCCAGGAGAGTGAGTGAGAAAGAGAGGGGCCGGAGAAGAGGTCAGAAAGGTAGTAGGGGCCCAACACAGTTGGCCATTGGAAGGATTGTAGCTATTCCTCTGAGATGAGGACCCAAGGGAGAGTTGAGAGAGAGGAGTGCTATAATCTGACCCTCAGGGGATCTCAGTGCTTGTGTGTCGTGTTAAGGTGAGCAGTTGCACACCTCCCTGGTCTCTGTCAACCAATGCCTCCCAACCCTGTGCCAAACCCCCAACCTGGAGCACCACTCAATCCACAGCCTGCCTGATGTGATGCTGCCCACCCCCCACCCCTGACACCCCACATCCTGTTTTTCTGGCCGGCACTTACATCTTGGCAACATCCCCCATAGCTTTCAGGCTAAGCCATATGCCCAGCCTTACCGCCAACCTCTCACTAATGGTGCAGCAAACGGCCCACCATCGCTTGAGGTCTCCCCGTAAGCCAGCTCCGCCCCCCCCCACCCCGGCAGGAGCTCGTCCAGCCCCCACAGCCATCCTGCCTAGCCACCACTCTCATTCTCCCCGCTGAGGCTGGCACCATGATCCAGTAACTCACACACGGTCCTGAGCTAGCAGGCACGGGGGCCAGGACCCCAGCCCAGTCTGCCAAACTCCCAAGGATGGGGACAATGATGGGCAAAGCGGGAAAACTGCAGTGCGTGTCACAGCACTACCACCAGACAGCAAGAGAGGAGGCTGAAGTGTTCTTTGTCCTTCCCCAAGCGCTCGCTCTGCTGAGAAAATGTCTGAGAAAGCATTTTGCAAGTTTGTGTAAAGCATTACACAAGCAGGAGAGCAGTTACAAAAATCATTAGAGCCTGAAATCCCAGGTTCTGGTTGGGCTCCTGATTTTTCTAATAGCGGCCTCCTCCTAGGCGTTGGCATGTCAACCCCAAACGCCTGAACGCCCCCAAACCTGAGCATATCCCCCAGCTTCTCCTTTGCTTTCCTTGAACAAAGCAGGTCATTTATAAAGCAAGGGTGTGTGTGTGGCAGCCTTGCTTTGGGGGAACATGCTTTCACCTCCTTCCAGTTCATTGTTTTCATACAGAATTCCAGACTCATGGGGCAGGCAAACAGAAGTCTCATTCATAGCCTGCAGGCCCCCAGGCTGCTGTGTCTCCCGCCTCCCTCCCCTCGCCTCTCATTTCAGTCTTCCAGGGCAGCTGTAATCTGCGGAAGCCCGCGGAGCTAGACTCAGGGCAAAGCAGATTTTGTTCATCGCTGATGGGAGGCGAAAGGGCCTCCCCTCTTGGAGGGCCATGTGGCATAGCGGGAAGAGCCCTAGATTTGCTTGCCAATAGACTAGACCGGGCACCTGGCCAGTTCTACTGATCACTAGTCAACTGACCTTGGACTGGTCACTTTCCCCTTCTCCTTTGAAAAATGTGGTTCTCAGACTCTTTCCCTGCTCAGTGCTCCCGACAGCCGCCCCCTTTTCATCAGAGTTGACGAGTGCTTCTCATGCCACTATGCGTCTCCTTTTACCCAGTTCGGCTACACTGGCATAGAGCTGAGCATGAGGGCGCCTTGGGGGTTCTGCTAAATCAAATCATGGGTAAAAAAGACACACGTTTGTGATTTGCCATGGCTTTCCCTCCTCAGGCCCCACACCTCCCTGATTTTTGTCACTTGCAAGTAGTAAAATTACAATCCGCACCGCACATATCTTTAAAAAAAAAAAAAAAGCTTAAGTCATTGACTCCCTGAGTCCCACACCTCGTCGTCGTCAGCACAGGGCACTGCGCTCCAGACGGGGCTGGGCAGCAGGGGAGGCGCCAGCCACGTGGAGTGGGGCTGGGGGTAGAGAAGGTGTCTGATCACGAAATTCACACTTGTAACGTGTTGCCGACTTTAGGGGAGCATTAATTTGGCTCGGGCGCACTGGAGGAGGTGTAGGCGATTGGTCGGGGGAGATTTGCTAGCAATTAAAGGGAATGAAAACAGCAGTGGGCCCTTTCACACAGCATGCCGTCTTAGGGCACGGGTGTTTTCGGGAGAACGCGGTGCAGGGGACCTTTATTATGTATACTTCTGTGTGTCTAAACTTTACACAATGAGCACATACCAATTTCACACCACATTTCATAAGGCTCAGATGCTGTGGATTGAAAGACACCATTATTTTATACAGTACCATAAAGGAAAGCTGCTACCAATTAAACTATAACCTGTCACCAATTAGTAAGACACATCTGGGTTTTTGAGATGTTAAAATGTAAAAAAAAAAAAAAAAACACAAAAACAAAAAACGAAACTTAGAATTAAAGGAATGTAGTAGTTTTTTTTTTAAAAGATTTTATTTATTTATTCATGAGAGACAGAGGGAGAGAGAGAGAGAGAGAGAGAAGCAGAGGGAGAAGCAGTCTCCCAAGGAGCAGGGAGCCCGATGCGGGACTTGATCCCAGGACCCTGGGATCATGACCGGAGCCGAAGGCAGATGCTTAACCATCTGAGCCACCCAGGTGCCCCAGGAATGTAGTAGTTTTTTAAAATTAAAATATACTTTCCAGGGGCGCCTGGGTGGCTCAGGCGTTAAGTGTCTGCCTTCGACTCAGGTCATGATCCCAGGGTCCTGGGATCGAGCCCCGCATCGGGCTCCCTGCTCGGCAGGAAGCCTGCTTCTCCCTCTCCCGCTCCCCCTGCTTGTGTTCCCTCTCTCGCTGTGTCTCTCTCTGTCAAATAAATAAATAAAATCTTTTAAAAAAAATAAATAAAATATACTTTCCATTTCTGGAAAAAAAATAACTTCACTTGCTTTCACTTCCCATCCTCCTGCTCAGTGGTTTACCCCCAAAAGCCAAGGGAGTTGTGTTTGAGAAGGACTTAATTTTTTTTTCTTTTTTGCATTAATGCACCAGTTAGATGCCAGGCCCTGTGCTGGGTGCTTTCTCATCCCTGAGTCCATGGAGGCCTCCTGGGTACTGGTAGGAAAGGTGGGCACCTTCCAAATAAGGCAGCCAACGGCCGGACTCTTGTTCCTGATCACACAGTCAGTGAATGACGGAGATGAGGTAGCCAGCCTGCCCGCCTCCTACCACATGCCTCAGCTCGAAAGGGGTCCTGAGAAAGGAGACTGATGAGCACCTGGGCGTTCACGCAGAAGACTTGGTAAGCTCGGCGAGGAAGGGCCAGGCGCCCCCTCCCAGGCCCACTCTGTGCACCCCGCTGGTTTCTGGTTCAGGGGAAGCTGACTTCCTCCTTGCTCGCTCCTCTCTGCCAATCTGAGTGAGTCAGCTTCAGAATGACCTCACTGTCCTCAGTGGGCTGTTTTGCTGTGTGTTTTGTGTCACCGAGCCCCAGCCCCCGGCACCTCTGGCGTGGGCTTGTGTTTTCTCTGCCTCACTCCTCAGACGTGGCAAGACTGGAAAAGGTCATCCCTGCCCTAACCCTCCTCCACCCCTCAGCCTTCTGTTGCTGGGCTGGCTCAGCCCTCGCGCTGCTAAAAATGACCAAGGCCAGAGAGTTGTTTTCCTCCTGCTGCCACCTGGGTAGACCACCATCCGTGGGGAGCCGCGGGCTCAGCTCGGCTCTTGCCAGTGCCCGGGACCCCGGGAATGGGCCGCTGGGGGACACCGCTTACCAGACAGTGGGCAGAGGAAGCTGAATAACAAACAGCTCTGGGTCTGCTGTAGCAAAGTATACTTTTCAAAAGGATTCTCCTGCAAAGAGTGACTACCTGTCAAAGCTGGGTGAAGGAGTTTGAGAAAGTGACTATATTAGTTTGCTCAGGCGGCCCTAGCAAATTACCACCAACTGGGGGGCTTACACCCATGGAAATTTATTCTCTCCCAGTTCATGAGGCCAGAAGTCTGAAATCAAGGGGTTGGCCATGTTGGTTCGTCCTGGCGGCTCCCCGGGAGTCTCTGTTCTCTGCCTCTCTCCTTGCTGCTGGTAGCTGCTGACAATCCTTGCTACTCTTTGGCTTATAGACACATCCCTGCTCACCTCTGTAATCACACAGCCTTTTTCTTGTATGTGTATCTGCAGTTTCCAAATCTCCCTCTCCTTATAAGGACACCAGTCATTGGCTTCAGAGCCATCTAATCCCCTGTGACCTCATCTGATTGCATCTGCAAAAGAACCTATTTCCAAATAAGGTCACATTTCCAGGTACTGGGTGGTTAGGACTTGAACATCTCCTCTCGGGGGACACAGTTCAACTTGTTATAAGTACTTCACCACGTTCGGTTCTCATTACTCAGCATCATGGGGCAGTAAGGGGCCCTGGAGGGAGCAGAGGTACTGGCAACCTGGTTGTCAGCTGTGCTCTGGTGTTCTAGGATGGGGTGTCCGCCTATTAACAAGGCGTCTCCGTGACGGAAGTCAGTACTGGGCCAGGGCATAAACAGAGCCAACTTTGAGGGTTTGGCCTCCAGCTCCAGGCCCCTCCAGGAATGTGTGACTCTTGACATTTCTTCATGTCTCTGGGCCTGGGTTTTGTCATTTGTGAAATGGGGGTGAGGGGGGTACATACCCCATAAGATAGTACTTAGAACAGTACATATGAAGCTGTCAATGTTCACTATTATTATTCTAATTTTTTAAAAATATTTATTTATTTGAGGAGGGAGGGGTGGAGGGAGGGGCAGAGGGAGAGAGTCTTAATAAGCACACTCTGGGGCACCTGGGTGGCTCAGTCGTTCAGCGTCTGCCTTCGGCTCAGGTCATGATCCCAGGGTCCTAGGATTGAGCCCCACATCAGGCTCCCTGCTCCGCGGGAAGCCTGCTTCTCCCTCTCCCACTCCCCCTGCTTGTGCTCCTGCTCTCACTGTCTCTCTCTGTCAAATAAATAAATAAAATCTTAAAAAAAAAAAAAAATAAGCACACTCTGCACTGAGCATGGAGCCCAACCTGAGGCCTGAACTCACAACCCTGAGATCAACATCAGAGCTGAGATCGAGTCGGATGCCTAACGAACTGAGCTATCTGGGTGCCCCCATCGTTGTTAATTCTAATCACTCCCACTCCCAGACTGACAGCTTTGCTCTTCTTTGGGTCAGAAAGGCTGCCCTACTGGAGATACTGGAAAGTTCCCTTTCCCTCCCAGGCCTCGTCATTGCAGAAAGAAAACATTTATAGGCTGCCTCCAGTCTCCAGGAAACACAGTAAGTCCCTGATCAGGACAAAGATGGCCCCTCCCCACCTCCCACCCCGATTTTCATCTACCCAGGTGATTTGTAGGCAAAAGCCAGCCCAGCCCCCAGCCTTGCTTCCAAAATTGCCCTGCTTTTGTGAATGAGCTCTTTTTTGACTGCTTACTCTGGGTCTCCTGGTCACTTATACCTCGGTTCAGCTAGTGATTTCCTTTTTTTTTTTTTAAGACTTTATTTATTTATTTGAGAGAGAGAGAATGAGAGATAGAGAGCACGAGAGGGAAGAGGGTCAGAGGGAGAAGCAGACTCCCTGCTGAGCAGAAAGCCCGATGTGGGACTCGATCCCCGGACTCCAGGATCACGACCTGAGCTGAAGGCAGTCGCTTAACCAACTGAGCCACCCAGGCGCCCTAGTGATTTCCTTTCTGAATACTCATAACCCGTAGTGAGCTTGGCAGCAGGGGTCGGGGGTGGGCAGGGGGCCCAGAGGCAAAGGTTGGGAACAGGAGCCTTTCTGGCTAGAACTAGAACTGGCTGGGCCAAGAGAGCAGCGCCCCCTGGGCCCAGGAGGTCAGGCTAGGGGCCTGTGCAGACACACCAGACACACCAGGCCCAGCCTTCGCCATCCAAGCCGGCTGGGGCAAGACTCGTTCGCGCTGAGTGAGCACCCCACACGTGGGTCCTTGGGGAGCATCTGCATCCACACCTATCCTTTCTTCTTGGGTGGGGGCCAAGCCAGGCCCTGAGTAGCAACCATTGCTGCTGACACTTTGCTTACCGTCTGAGGAATGACGGCTCGGGCAGGACCATGCAGGCCCCGCCCCACCCAGGCCTCTCTGACCCAAAATTCTCCTGGGAGTTCCCGGAGTTCAACCAGGGAGGCCAAGCCCTGCGTGCACGCAGGCCCCCTTCTGGACACAGCCATTTTGCCCTCAAAGTCTTCCCATTCTCAGGCCTGGGAGAGAACTCTCAGGCGGGGTTCTTCCCGGGGCTTTACTTTGTTTTCTCTTTGTTTTAAGAGGGTGGGGATTTATAGAATAGGCAAAATTATAGAGACGGAAAGCTAGAGGCGGGACTGACTGGAGACGGGCAAATAAGGTGATGGAGTGTTTGAAAATTGGTCTGTGTTGGCGGTTGGACTGCTGTATAAAATCACTAATCAGGGGCGCCTGGGTGGCTCAGTGGTTAAGCGTCTGCCTTCGGCTCAGGTCATGATCCCGGGGTCCTGGGATCGAGCCCCGCATCGGGCTCCCTGCTCCATAGGGGGCCTGCTTCTCCCTCTCCCACTCCCCCTGCTTGTGTTCCCTCTCTCACTGTGTCTCTCTGCCAAATAAATAAATAAAATCTTTAAAAAAAAAAATCACTAATCATATAGTATACTTACTGTGGGTGAATTGTGTGGCAGGTACATTACTCTTTGATGAAGCTGTTACAGTACATACACACACACACACACACACATATATAGTGAACTCTCTTAAAACCACAATTGGTGAGAGAGTACTATCTTCCAGGTTCTCTCTAGAATGTCCTCAGTCAATGGTTGTGAACTTGAAACACTGGGGGAGGAGCTGAATTGGAAGCCATGGCCTCCAAGATGAGAGGGGGGCCAGGCTCTTACACCCTGCCCTGGCTGGCTCTCTAGGGGCTGCAGAGCCTCGGCTCATACCAGGCACCACCATGAGCTTTGCTTTTGCCACAGATCACCTCTGCTTTCCTGTCTTTGTGCAGAGAATTTCCTCCCACCAGCAAGGAGCAAACATGCAGCCAAGAACAATTGGAAAATCCGGTTGGCCTGGCCTCTGGGTTCCCTGCCCGCCCCCCCCTTCCCCGACCCTGGCCCTTTCCCTTGACCCAGACCAGAGAAGCAACCAAAAGACTGCCACAGAGAAAACCCCCTCACAGATCAAATGGCTCAAGCACCTACTGGGCATTTATACACTTTGCGGGCTTTCCTCTCCCCTGGCAGCCCTGAAAGGTGGCTTCAGCCTGCTTTACAGGGGAGATCAGGGATAGACACTTGTCCAAGGTCACATAGCTGGTAAGTGCTGAGCTTCCTGCTCTTTCCCCGAGAACCCACTGCCCGGAAAGAAGCCAGGCTCCTTGCTCAGGTGGAAGCTGGGTGAATTGGAGTTGTTGGCTTATCTGGGAATCACCTGCCTTCCTCTCCTTCTGCCTCTCTCATTCTTGCCAAAATATCAGGACAGCTCAAATGCCACCTTCTCCAGGAAGCCTGCCCTCATACCTCCACCCACCTGCCCAGGAAGTCCTGACACCCCCCCCACCGCTGGGTCCCGGCAGCAGAGACCCAGAAGTGTGAGAAGTTCCTTTCTAAAACTGTGTGAGTAGCCGCATCTGGAGCATGGCAGGAGTGAGGCTTTGGGAGTCAGAAGAAAGCCTGACCTCTCCCCCCAGGGCAGTGGGGAGCTACAGCAGGGTTCTGAGCAGGGTGGAACAAGCAGATGTGGCTTAAAACAGGGTGGTTCCAGTTGCCGGGTGGAGGATAGTTGGACCCGAGTGGGGCTGGGTGGGAGGCTGAGGGGCCACTGAAGGGACTGCCGCTGGAGCTCCTCCCCGTGGAGTGCTCCAGCCGGAGGGCAAGGGCCCACCCCTCCCTTCACCTTCTCCTTCCCTCCTCTGCACTGTTCCTGTCTCCTGCCCCACTCCCAGGGCCCCAGAGAGCCTGCCTATGTGAGGAACTGCAGGAATATCCCACCCGCCGGGCCCTCTGCTGCTCCGAGGGCCTTTTCAGCCCGTTTCTTCTGCAGATGCCACTGCAGGGCAGCCTGGCGGGGAAGGAGAGGGTAGAAGTGGAGGGGCTTGAGCCCCCAGGTTGGGCTGGGAGCAGGTCTGAGGCCAGGGGAGTCATGAAACAGCTACTCCCCGCTGACTCAGACCCTGTTGCCCTTCTTATCAGGCCTGAGGAGCGATAAGGGGCTAGTTCCTGGACTGTGGGTTCTAGGCTTTTGTTTGGGGCCGCCAGGAAGTGACTTGTGCGTTGCTGTGCCTTAAGGAGTGGAGCTGACTCACAGGGCTGGGGGGCTGGGTGTGCCGGGGGGGAGGCCCCCACCCCAGGCCCTGCACCACCAAGCACCGGCTGGCCAAGGAGGGAGGCCCCGGCGGGAGTGTGTCAGGCCTCCACACCCGCCTCCTGAGGGCCAGAGTGCCCTGTGAGCTTAGGACAGGAGGGGTGGCCCGAGGCGGCTCTTCGTTATTTTTCAAAGTATTTCCAGAATATTATGATTCCCTCAAAGCGTTGACTGTCTGTCAGACACTAGTGCCAGACACTAAGGGCTTTGCCTGTACCGACTCCTTTAATGGCGCCCAGAAACGCCCCTGGGGCTCACATCCACATTGTGCATATGAGGAGACTGAGGCTCAGAGGGAGGAAGTGCACTGCTCAGATTTACTCAGCCAGGAAGCAGCAGATTCAAATTCCAAAATTCATCCACAGCTCCCTTGAAAAACCAAAAGAGCAATGTAAGGGCAGGAGGTGCACGTTGGGAGTGTCATGAACCCCGAGGGAGTGGTCTCTAGGTTACATCAGGTCCTCAAAGGAGCCCAAAGAGACCACTGCCCCAGGGGATCCTACAGGGCGGACGTGGTTCTTTCCCAGCCGCCCTTCTCTCATCTGTGTGATGGGATGAGACACTTGGGTCAGGTGGTCCCCACCGGCCAGACAGTAGGTGAGTAACCTGAGTTCACAAATGAGTGGCTGGATGACCCTGCAGTGGGGTCACTGGGCTCTCTCCCTTTCTCCGAAGGGGAGGAGGCCAGGCGTGGAGCTTGGGGCGGAGATAAAAGAACAGGAAATTCCCAACCCAGTGGGAGAGACAGGGCCTTATTAGTCAAGACTGAAAGCAATTCCAAAAAGGGAAAGGCTCTGAGTCACTCCCTGAAGCATCCATGTGTCGTCAGCACTCTGCTCCCCTCAGCATTGATCAGCAGGTCTGTGGGGTTCTCCACCTGTCTGCATCCCCGAGATGCCCCTGTCTTGCCCCTGTCTGCCTGCCCTCGGGCCCTCCCCGAGAGAGTCTTTGGCAGAAACATCCCAGAGAATATTCTGCTGGCTCACCTCAAGCCACGTGCCTCCCCGAACGCCTCAGCGTGGCCTGGGGAAGGGGGTGTTCTGAATGGCCAGGCCTTGCCTTTCTTGCCCAGCTTGGCCTTGGATCTTGTGGGGCCAGGAAAGCGGCAGAACCATACGGAACGGACGGGAGGTTGAAGGGGAAGAGGTGGAGCCAGGCAAAAGCCAGGGGATGCCAGGGGCTGGGGCCCTACCCAGCTAGCCTTCTCACACCCAGGCTGTGGGAGACCGTTCCCGTCAGGCTAGGATGCCAGAGGGTTATCACCAGCAAGGGGCCACTCGGTATCTTAGCTCATAGTCAGGGAGTTTCAACCTCAGCACTCTTGACGTTTGGGGCCAGATAACCCTTCACTGTTGGGACTGTTCTGTGCATTGTAGGGTATTTAGCATCTCTGGCCTCTGCCCCCAAGAAGCCAGTAGCTTTTCCTCACTCTTCCAGTGTGACAATCAACAATGTCCCCAGACCTTGCCGATGTCCCTGGGGGCAAAACCACCCCTGGTTGGGATGATGGTGAACCTGGTTTAGATGATCCCAGAAGCAGATCTTGAGGTGAGGCTCTCAGGAAGTGGAAGCAGGGATGGGGAAGTGGGACAGGGAGGAGAGGGTGTGTTAATGAGCAGATTATCACTGGGGACGGGCGGGGTCCCAGCAGTACCGCAGGGGGACCCTGGCGATGGCGTGGCTTAGGCAGACAGAGGGACCTGGGAGCTGGACTTTTTATCTCCATCTCCCTTCCGCGCCCTTGAGGGCACCGGGACGGAGGGGTGCTAATTCCAGGGCACGCCGGGTCCTGGGAGCTGACAGCAGGCACTGAAGTGGTAAGGGGCCAGGGGATGTGGGGCACACTCAGTAACCCCAGAGTTTCCTGCTCCTTCTTCCCTTGCTTTTCCCCTTCCGTCAGTTAGAAGCCTGACCCTGCTACGTCCAAGTTGGGTGACCTCAGGGAGATTTCTTTTTTTTTTATTTTTTTTTTAAAGATTTTATTTATTTATTTGAGAGACAGAGAGAAAGAGAGATAGAAAGCACGAGAGGGAAGAGGGTCAGAGGGAGAAGCAGACTCCCTGCCGAGCAGGAAGCCCGATGTGGGACTTGATCCTGGGACTCCAGGATCATGACCTGAGCCGAAGGCAGTCGCTTAACCAACTGAGCCACCCAGGCGCCCCTCAGGGAGATTTCTTAACTTCTCTGGGCTTGGATTTCTCCTGTATAAAATGGGACCTGACACATGCTTTAGGGGGTTATGAGGCTTAAAAGAAATAATGTGGTGGACACACACTGGTTGCAGTGTCCCTCCTCTCATCAGTGACTGAGGGAACTTGGGTGCAAGTGTCCCCCTAGGCACCCGTACTGGAGCTCACAAGCACCTCCTGTTCAGGGAGGGTGACCACACGGAGGAAGGCTGAGTCAGCAGCCTTTGGACAAGGAGTCAGAAGCCCTGGGAGCTGTTAGCTGATCCAAGCACCCGAGGCCGTCGTCCCAGCCTGAGCGTTATCATCAGCACGCCCCGATTCTTCATCAGAGCTTGGGGGTGGGGCGCTGATGGTACAGCCTGAGGACTGTCAGCCAGGCCTTTTCATGGCGGGACTTGGGGGGTTGTCCTCCACCTTTTTGTGCTTTTTCCTTTCTGAAAAATGGAGACAATTAAGAGTTTTTTACCAGAGCTGAGCAAGACCATGACGAAACCTGGTATTTATTAAGGACCTGCTGTATGAACGTTTGTTACCAAATCCCGACAATACAAGGCACGCAGCCCCTCCTGCTCTTACTCCTGTTCCACGGAGACCTCAGCTGAGGCTCAGCACAGGTGAACTGTCGGCTCCTCCCAGGCACCTGAGAGTTTGACTCTGGCATCTTCCACCTTGCCGAGCACTAGCTCAGCGCGCAGCCCCATCAACCAGCCCCCATTCCCGAGTGCTCACTGTTGCCGGGCACTGTGCTGAGCGCGGGGCCTGCCGGCCTTGTCTCTAAATCCTCCCAGAAATACTGCAAAGTCAGTCCTACTGATATCCCATTCTGGAAAAGAGGAAACAGGCTCAGCAGGGCAAGCCAATGTCATGCTTGTAAAAGAACCGATGTAGGTTGGACGCCTGGGTGGCTCAGTTGGTTAAGCGGCTGCCTTCGGCCCGGGTCATGATCCCAGGGTCCTGGGATCGAGTCCCACATCAGGCTCCTTGCTCGGCAGGGAGCCTGCTTCTCCCTCTCTCTCCCTCTGCTTGCTCTCTCTGTCAAATAAATAAAATCTTAAAAAAAAAAAAAAAAGAACTGATGTAGGACTTGAACCCAGAGTACACCAGCCATCAGGCAGCATGAACTGACCAGTCTTGGATCCAGGCCAGCCAAGGAGGAGCCAGTGGCCTCGACATGGAGAAGCCACCCTCTCTGTCAGGATCTGAGACTTGGACACTGTCCCTGCCCAGAAAGTACACAGCAGCTGGGCTGGGTTTCTGCCACTCAGGAGGCTCAAGGCATTGTGTTCCCCTGACTCATAGCCTGCTTGGCTCAGCCGAGCGGCCAAGGCCAAGGTCTGGGCTGAAGTACCAGCTAGGACAGCCACACAGGGGCAAAGCAGACTGTGGGCAAGGGCACCACCTCCCTGTGAAATCTGCCTCCTCCTGTCGTGGGAAGGCGGCTGCACTATTGAACCCTGGCTGAAGCCCTGGAGAAGGTTTATAGGTTTAAGCTACCACCTCCATGAAGCCCTACTGGATTGTCCCACTGGCTGAGCCCCTCCATTCTACTCCTACTAGTACTTAGAATACCCAGCTTGCACGGAAATCGTCCGTGACCATTACATGGATGTGTAAGTTAGCATGGTGTGTGACAGCTCTGTCCTCCTAGAATGACCTGGTATGCTTAGAAAGGCCTGGGGTCTTTTCACTGGGATTCCCCATGCCCCCCCCCCCCCCCCCCCCCCCCGCTGCACAGGGCTCATTCCACACACAGTAAGTGCTCCAGAAATGTTGACAGACCGATGCATTACCCCAGAAGGTGTTAAAAATAGAAAATGATAATCCCATTGTTTCTCTTCACTCATGGAGTGGGGGGCAGGGTATGCCGGTGGTTGGCACCCAGGCTCTGGTATGAAATCGCCACTGGTCAAGTCTTGGCTCTGCCTCTCACTGGCTGGGTGACTGTGAGGAAGTTACTTGACTCTTGTGTGCCTCAGTCTCCCCACCAGTAAGATGGGAACCATAATATTATCTAGGTGGTAATTATCTAGGTGACAATTAGAGAGTGAATGTAAGGCCTGGAAAGAGCTCAGTGCTTGTGAGCTGTTTTCATCCTCAGTAGTCAGGTGCTCCTGACATGCTGTGTGTCATTGACTCCAAAATGTTTTGGATCATAAGAACACATCATTATTTCCTGTGCCGCTAAGAAAAAAAAAAAAACAAAACCTCTGCCAATTAAACTGATAGAAAGCTATTCTTACTTAGGATGTTTATCTTTTCCCTCATTGGAAAAGTTCCTTTATCTCATAACCTATCATCTCTGTGCACATAAAAAGAAAGGTGTAGTTGAAATAAATGGATCAAGATATTTTTCAGGCAACGACAACTTTATCACAACTGTCACCTTGCCGACAGCAATTGGGAGATTTATTGACCCAATTGCAGGTGGTAAAATGTGGAAAGTGTACTTCCTGTGATGGGCAAAATACGAAATACGGTAATACAAGAGAAAAAAAAACGGGGTGATGTTGAGAGAAAAGGCTGTATATTTTCCTCCTTTTGTTCGCTCACTCACGCATTTGACAAATATTTGCTGAGCACATACTCTGCCAGGAACTGCCCCCGAGGAGACCTAGGAGCTGTAAAGCAGGAAACCCAGGGAGCGGGGTGGGGGTCCAGAGTGTGGACCCCTGTTTCTGGACCCCTACACCAAGGTCTCTCCCAGTCATTGGTGCCTAACGTGCTGGGGAGAAAGAAGTTGCTTTATGTAGGTCCGCTGGTCCATTATTCACAGGGGCAGGAAAGTCTAGTGCCTGCCTGGGTCTCCCTGACCCTTAAACCCCGCCAGGGCCCAGCTCCCAGCCCCGGGGAGGCAGCAGAGCCCGTGGGTGCATAAGAACACAGGGCTCAGCCTCAGACACGTCAGGCCTCAAGTCCCAACTCTGCCCGTTTCCAGCAAGCGACGCGGCCTCCCTGCGTGCCTCAGCTTTCCTATCTGTAAAATGAGGACGATAATAGTACATCATTACTTTGGTTGATGTGAGGAGACAGTCACATCCCATGTGAAGGGCCTGGCACATGGGAGATGCCCACGGCATGTTGGCTGCCATTCTGTTTCTGACTGAGCTACCCCCGCCCCTGGGTTCCCCGCTGGGTCCGGCCGACTCCCCTGCTCCATTATGCACTCCCCCCCAACTCCAGACTCTTCCGCCTCCATCCTGCCAGTGGGCATCCACTCTCCTCCGGCGGATTTAAGGTGACCTTCCCCGTATCATTCCCAGAGTGACAGGGGGCTGCCGTCTGCCCTCTTCCATTAGGAGACAGCGCGTGGGGGTTTACAGGCTCCCCCGCCCCGAGCCCCTGGACACCTGCACACGCATGTGCTTCTTGCGTGCAACTGCCTTGTGCCGAGCATCCGCCAGACATGGCTCTCGTCACACCAGGCGCTGGGGCTCCTTGGAGGCTCCGTCCGAGCGAGGCCCGGGCCGCCTTCGCAGGGAAGGAGGGGATGCAGTGGGGGGAGCCCGTGGGCAGCGGCAAGGGGAGAGGCCAGCTGGGCGTAGCAGGCTCTACAGGTAAGCGGGCGGCCCTGGGTCACACGGGCCTGGGGTCAAGGGCTGGCTCCTCCATTGATCGGTCCTGGGGCCTTGGCCAGGTCTCCGTTCTCCACCTGTCAACACAGTTAAAACGATAGCTGTGTGGCCGTGACTTGAGGTCCCCACCACGTCCCTGGTCGCTTCTCGTGCGCACCGGCCAGAAGGCCTTTCCCGGTCCCCTTGCAGTGCGTGACATGTGACTCGCACCGCCCCTGGAAAGTGAGCCCAAGTCCCAAGTGCCCCTTCCAGGCCTGGCCCCAGATAGACCCACACATGAGCCACATCCTCTTCTGTCTCCTGCTGGCTCGCCGAGAGTGTCCAGCGGGGCTGGGAGAGGTGCAGCCCCATGGTAGAGGGAGCCCTAGGCCTCTGGGCAGAGCCCTGCCCTGGACCATGATGTGCGCCAGACAGAAACTTCTCTTCTGATGAGCCATGGGGAGGGGCGGTGCTATCATCCTTAATGAGACAAATAGTGACAATAATACAAAACGGAGCACTTTGTCGGTGCCTGGCACCGTCCCCTGGGTAAGAAGTAACTCAGGCCTCATAGCAAGCCCTTGTCCGTGGCGGGGGAGAGGACCAGAGAGAGGCAGACGCTGCCCAGGCTGGTAGTGCGGCTCCAAGGACGGCCAGAGCCACGGAAAGCACCCCATAAACGTTTGCTGCTGCTGGGTATGACCGCCACGGTTAACGTGGCCCCGAAGAGACCAGACGCTTTAAGATCGGCCACATTTGGGTTTGAGCTCTCCCTCTCCCTTCGAGACCTGGGACCTGGGAGAAGGGTCCTTACGTGTCTGTGCCTTGTTCCCTCCCGTGTAAGTTGGGGTCCGTGATAGCACCCATCTCACGGGCTGTGGTGAGGGTTAAATGAACACACACGAAACGGGTAGGAGCCGACACAGAAAAGCTCAGTACAATGGATCATTACTCTATCATTACTGCTGTTACTACTGTACTATTAGGACTATTATTACTTTTATTAGTACTGCTGTTGTTGGCTGCTATTTGAATCGAGGAGATTCAGTTCACTTCCCTGACCTTATGTTCCTCCTCTGTAGAACCAGGGCGCCGGGGGAGGTGAGAAGTTAGCAGTAGCATCCACACGATGCTGGGCACGTGGTGGCCACCTGGTTAAGTCCTAGTCCCGTGTGGGCGAAGTCACCCTCCTGCCTGGCTTCCAGCCCAATGCCCGACTGGTCAGGAAGGAGTTGTCAGAGTTTCGAATAGGGTCTACTTGCCGGGGCATAAATCTCTTGGGTGGGTAAGAAACTAGAATGGCTTAAGGGAGGAAGGAGGGGGTTGTGCTGGTCTCTACCCATGTGCTAAGCTAATCATGCACCCCACATCTAGAAAAATCTGGAAGAGCAATGCCCCACACTTCCAGCGGCTGCCCAGCTCCATTTTTCTGGAACTCTCCTGATTTCAAATATTCTCTCTCACCATCTGCATAAGTCTTCCCAATGGCCTAGAAATCCCAACCCCTTGGTATCCACATCTGTGTCCTCACTACCATTTTTACCCATATGTGGCACCCACCACACACCTGAAATCGTACTGTTGATACCTAGATTGGAAAATGTGGTGGCCATCAGGAAGAGCTCTCCTTGGGTTTGGTTTGGGTTTTAACTGAGTTACAATTGACATAACATTATATGAGTTTCAGGTATGCAACATAATAATTCAATAGTTGTATATCTCCTTGGTTTTTATTTTTTTTTTAAAGATCTTATTTATTTATTTGACAGAGAGAGACACAGCGAGAGAGGGAACACAAGCAGGGGGAGTGGGAGAGGAAGAAGCAGGCTTCCCGCGGGGCAGGGAGCCCGATGTGGGGCTCGATCCCAGGACCCCGTAAGTCCAAAGTAGGTGTATCACTTTTGGATCCCAGGACCCAAAAGTCCAAAGTAGGTGTATCACAGCTCGGAGCCCAGCTGGGGACCTGTCTGTAGTCAGTCAGTCTCAATTAATTTAGTCTTAATTTATTTTATCTTGTTCAATTGCATGCAGGTATATTTTCAGATTGCCCTAAATCATTCATAAACTGATTCATTTAGCCAATATTTACTGAACCATCCAGTATAGGCCAGGCACTGCTCTAAGCCTAAGGATACATTGGCGAACAAAGACTCCGGCCTCTGTGGAATTCATAGTCTAATGGAAGCAGACAGAAGAAAAGCAATACACATAATAACCTTTATAGTAGAGTAGAAAGTGAAAAATAGCACAGGGTATCACTGTGATTACAAGGAGCTGCAGGTATAATTTTTAAATCCTCCAAGGAAAAGAGAATATTGTTCGTTGTATTAGGTGTGATTAATACAATTGAGGTTACATGTGAGAATGTTCCCCCACTTTGTAAGAGATGAGTGCTGATGTAGGGGTGAAATGACATAATGTCTGGGATTTGCTTTAAAATACTTTTAAAAAAAGGGGCGCCGGGCTGGCTTAGCTGGAAGAGCTTGCAACTCTTGATCTTGGGGTCGTGAGTCTGAGCACCACGTTGGGTGTAGAGATTATTTAAAAAATAATAATAAAATAAATAAGTAAAAAGTAAATACAAGCTTAAAAAAATAAAATACTTTCAGAAAGAAAACAAGAGAAAAGAAGGGTAGATGAAGCAAGTAGGGCAAAAACCTTGATGGTTGAGGGGCGCCTGGGTGGCTCAGTTGGTTGGTTAAGTGACTGACTTTTTTTTAAATTTTTTTTTAAAGATTTTATTTATTTATTCGAGAGAGAGAGAATGAGAGACAGAGAGCACGAGAGGGAAGAGTGTCAGAGGGAGAAGCAGACTCCCTGCCGAGCAGGGAGCCCGATGCAGGACTCGATCCCCGGACTCCAGGATCATGACCTGAGCTGAAGGCAGTCGCTTAACCGACTGAGCCACCCAGGCGCCCCTGACTTTTTTTTTTTTTAAGATTTTATCTTTTATTTATTTGGCAGAGAGAGATACAGCAGAAGAGTGAACACAAGCGGGGGGAGTGGGAGAGGGAGAAGCAGGCTTCCCGCGGAGCAGGGAGCCCAATGTGGGGTTCAATCCCAGGACCCTGGGATATGACCTGAGCCAAAGGCAGACACTCAACGACTGAGCCACCCAGGCATCCCTAAGTGACTGACTCTTGATTGAGCTCAGGTCTTAATCTCAGGGCCCTGAGTTCAAGTCCCGCATCGGGCTCCATAGTGATCACGGAGCAGGGGCACCTGGGTGGCTCAGTCGGTTAGGCATCTGCCTTCAGCTCAGGTCATGATCCCGGCGTTCTGGGATCAAGCCCTGCATCAGGCTCCCTGCTTGGAGGGGAGTCTGCTTCTCCCTCTCCCTCTGTGTGCTCTCTATCTCTCTCAAATAAATAAATCTAAAAAAAAATTTTTTTTAAATAAAAAACTAAAACAAAACCCTTGAGAGTTGGAGCTCAGGGAGGCATATATGGAAATTCATGGGAACATTTTTTCTATTATTGCATGTATTTGAAATTTTTCATAATGAATTTATTTTCTTTTTTGTGTTTTAAAAAAATTGTAGTAAAGGATACATAATACTTATCATTTTAATCCTTCCTGAGTGTAGTAGAATTGAGTCCATTCACATTGCTGGGTGACCATTACCACCATCCATCTCCAGAACTCTTTTTAATGAACTCTTTTTATTTTGTTTTTAAAGATTTTATTTATTTATTTGACAGACACAGCGAGATACAGTGAGAGAGGGAACACAAGCAGGGGGAGTGGGAGAGGGAGAAGCAGGCCTCCTGCAGAGCAGGGAGCACGATGCGGGGCTCAATCCCAGACCCTGGGATCATGACCTGAGCCGAAGGCAGATGCTTAACGACTGAGCCACCCAGGCGCCCTTAATGAACTCTTTTTAAATGAAACAACCAATCAAAGAAGGTTGTTTATAGAAGCCGGTATCCAGCTGAGATGATTTGGGGCAGGGATAGGAGAGAGCAAAATAACGATGCCAAATCTGTAAAAAAAAAAACCCAAATTAGGGAGGGAAGGGGCCCCAAATGTGGATGGGATGCCCCCACCATCATGCTCCAGCCTGGGGTCTCTGCGTAGTCTCAGGCCATTAAGGTGGCCAGGCCTAGAGGGGAGGATTCTCTGACGTCACCTTGTCCAGCCCTCAGATTCCAAGCCAGGCAACACCTAAGCCGGGCGCAAGGCTGACTCACCCTCTGCTATTCACTGGAAAGTTAAGCAGCTCCTTCCTCATCCTGCCTTCTAGGAAAACCCGCCTTTCCGGAAAACTGGGGGGGAACTAGAGCTTGCCTCTTCTAGCCTGAGGGTTGGGGGGCTGGATGGAGGGTTGGTAGGAGGTACTGGGGGGTGGGGGCAGCTCACTCTGACCTCATCACAGTCTTGGAGCCAGGGAGAAGGTAGACCATCTCTCTTCCAGCCTCCCAAACTCCGCTGCTGCAGTGATTTATGAACTGGCTTCCAGACAGAAGGAGAGCCCAGTCGGCCCCAAGGACCAGCTGTTGGAAGGGACTTGTTTGCTTCCATGTGGGAAGGAGGGCCACCCAAACCTAGGGTCAAGTCCCCACCCTGCCATGTCCAACATGTCACCCTGAGCAATGTGGGACCCTGAGCAACTTACGTAAAAGCCGTCTGAGCTCAGTTCCCATCTCTGAGTTGAGATGGAGGTAACAATGAGAGCCTGACTCAGGGCTGCTTTTGAGGGTTAAATGAAACACTTTTTTTTTTTTTTTAAGATTGTATTTATTTATCTGACAGAGAGAGACACAGCGAGAGAGAGGGAACACAAGCAGGGGGAGTGGGAGAGGGAGAAGCAGGCTTCCTGCCGAGCAGGGAGCCCGATGCGGGACTCGATTCTAGGACCCCGGAATCATGACCTGAGCTGAAGGCAGACGCTTCACCGACTGAGCCCCCCAGGCGCCCCTAAATGAAACACTTTCATCTTTTGCATAGTTCCTGGGGCGTGGGTTTTGCTCAGTAAGTATTAGCTACCTGGAAAGCTAAAAGTATTTAAAGATAAAGGGCTTTTTCCTTAGGCAGTGGGGGCTCCCAGCACCGGGGCAGGAGAGGCTGGTGGCGGTCGGGCCCAGGCTCTGGGGACAAGGGCAGTGTGGTGGCGGCCGAGGACTGGCGCAGCTAGTGGGTGTGGGTACAAGAGCTGTAGCCAGGCTGCCCACATGCAAATTCCAACTGCACCTTAACGTGAGCAGATCACTTAATAACCTGCTGAGGATCTCCGGTTCCCCTCTATATAACGGGGAAAATAACCCGAGCCTCACAGGGTTCTCATAAGGATTACATGAGTCCCACATGGAACACCTAGAACACTGCCTGGAGCATCGTAAGCCCTTGCGGGCTATTACCTACCGCCGTGGTATTTGTGTCTGTCCAGCGTCAACCTCATCCATCCCGTCAGTCACAACAATAACATCAGTAGCCACAGTTTGTGCTCCCAACAAACCCAGGACACCATCCTCCCCTTAGAGGAGGGGCAACTGAGGCTCAGAAACTCTGGGTGAGGTGCTCAGGATCACCCTGGTGGAGCCAGGATTGGAACTCGGGTCTCTCTGACTCCAGCGCCCACACCCTTAGCCCTTCACTATGTTGCACTAACGGGGCATCACGGAACTTTCAGGGGGCCTGGGGGCAGGTGGACACCCCGTACATACACCCTCATAAAACAGACCTTGAGACAGTGGCCTGGCGGACACCCACTGTGCTGTCTTCCTGCAAGCTGCAAAAGCCTGCAGAGGAAGAGGTCTGACCTTGGCCCCTGAGGACTAGGGAGGATTTGGACTGGTGCTTTGGGAGGGCCGTGCTTTCAAGTGGGGGCAAAGGTGTGTGTGTGGCGGGGCGGGGGGGGGGGGGAGGCGCTGGGCTTGGCTAGGGGCCGTGCTGGGACAGTCAAGGGCAGGGAAGAGGCTGGCCCGCCTCCACGTGGAATTCAGGCCCAAGGCAAGAGGGCCGAGGCCCAGGCCACCATCCAAGCCCTCTCCTTTTCCTGTTAGCCAAATGTCCTTCCTCAGGGATCCACAGCTGGAAACTACCATCCCTGCCTCTCCAAATCCGAGGATTTGGAGACGTGAAGAACTAACTGATCCCCCTGCTCAGGCTCAGCCTGGAACAGGGATGAAGAGAGTGGGTGGGGGCCCTTTCAGCTCGCTTTCCTGGTTCGCTCTTCTCTCAGGGTGAACACCTCCAACACGGCAGCTGGTGTGCAGTGCAGACCCAGCGGAGCTCTTGGCCTTCCTCCCTGGCAGGACGAGGCAGTCCTGACTCAGACCCACTCTCCCTCCAGAAACAAATCCACCCCGCTGCCAGAAATGGAAGTTCTACTGAAGGTTTCTTAGGAAATTAAAAGGCAAGGTTCCTAGTATAGGAAGACTTCCCGAGAACCCTACCTCCCCTCCCAGCTCTTGCCCTCAGAATTCGTGCCCCCTGGAGGCCACAGCCTCCTCTCTGCCCCTCTGCCACTCCTTCCCTCCTTGTCCTCAAAACCCCAGGTGGCTTGCGGCTCTCGCACACACATACACGCTGAGCGAGTGCCCTCAGCAGGACTGGCGACATAATTTGCAGCGCCTGGTATAAAGTGAAAATGCGGGGCTCCTGGTCCAGAGATTATGAAGAATTTCAAGATGGTGACAGCAGAGCATTAAATCAATTTCTGGGCCCTTCTGAGCACAGAACCCTGTCACCTGCATGGGTCGCATGCCTGTGAAGCTGACCCTGGCCCTTCGTGCATGCCTAACATGGACTAGATGTCAGGTTGTCGTGAAATCTGAGATCCCATCTCTACCAAAAGCGTATCTTGAGGACGACTGCTCTGGATTACACCCACCCCCACCCTTAACCCCTCACTATCCATCCTGCGCTTAGGTCCACGGTAGAAGTTTGAGGTCTTGTATTGGAACCTACCATACCGTTTGCAAAGTGCTTTCACGTGTTCTTTGAGAGGGAGAAGTTATCCCATTTTACAGCTCGGCAAACTGAGATCCAGAAACTCCCCATCGAAGCTGGCACCTTGATGGCCATTAGAATCTGTGACACCAAAACTCTGGCCTCTAGACCCCCTCCGTCTGGAGCCATTTCCACCGAAGAAAGAACCCGGATACCATCTGAATGCACCAATGATTCAAACCTCAACATCAAGGGTATTTATTTTATTTATATTGTCGTGACAGCAATTTCTCCTGTTGAAACAGACTCACCAAACCCCAAACACCAGGCCCGAATCGGATCCCCATCAGTAAATGTCTCCATTCTTCCCTGACTCAGCACACCCAGTGCTCCTGAGACCATAGACAGAGAAGAAAAAAAAAAAGAGGACCCAAACTTTTCTTCCCAAAGGTTTATGGTAGGGCCACCTGATTCGTTTTATTCCTCATGAGAACTTGGGAAACCTTTATTTTTTTTTTTTTAATTTTACTTATTTATTCATGAGAGACAGGGGGAGAGAGAGAGAGAGGCAGAGGGAGAAGCAGGCTCCCAAGGAGCAGGGAGCCAGACACGGGACTCGATCCCAGGACCCTGGGATCACGACCTGAGCTGAAGGCAGACGCTCAACCATCTGAGCCACCCAGGCACCCGAAACCTTTATTTTTTTAAGTGAACTTCAGATTTTGGAATCATTTTAGATTTACAGAAAAGTTGTAAAGATAATATAGAGAGTTCTTTCACCCATTTTTCCCCTCAGTATTAACATCTTATAATGTTAATACAAGATTAGCATTATTCCTCAGGGACGCCTGGGTGGCTCAGTTGGTTAAGCGTCTGCCTTCGGCTCAGGTCATGATCCCAGGGTCCTGGGATCGAGTCCCGCATCGGGCTCCCTGCTCGGCGGGAAGCCTGCTTCTCCCTCTCCCTCTCCCCCTGCTTGTGTTCCCTCTCTTGCTGTCTTTCTCTGTCAAATAAATAAAAGGGTGGCTCAGTTGGTTGGGCGACTGCCTTCGGCTCAGGTCATGATTCTGGAGTCCCTGGCTCTAGTCCAGCAGCATCGGGCTCCCTGCTCGGCAGGGAGTCTGCTTCTCCCTCTGACCCTCTCCCCTCTCATGTGCTCGCTCTCTCATTCTCGCTCTCTCAGATAAATAAATAAAATCTTTAAAAAATTAAATAAATAAATAAATAAATAAAATCTTAAAAAAAAAAAAAGAACACCACAGAGGTGAGGTGCCTTCTTATCACATCCTATCAAGAGGCTGTGACATGCACATGACACCATCCGAGAGCTTCACCTTGAACTTCTGGTCAAGGTGGTATCTGTTGGGCTTCTCCACTGTGAAGTTACTATGTTTTACCTTCCAAACTCTACTCTTTGCAAGTGAGTCCATAAGCCTATGCGGGTGGGAGATGGCAGGAACTAGGCTCCGCCTCCAGGAGGACACCTTGATTTTTATTAAAATGTGAATTTAATTATCTTGAAAAAATTCATACTCCTGGTTTAAAATGCAAAAGATGCCAAAGGCTACAGGTGCAAAGTCTCTTCCCAGTCTCTCTCCCCAAAAGTAACAATGTCACCATTTTCTTGTGAATCATTCCGGAGGTATTTTATGCACAGACAGGTAAATATATATACTTCACTCCACCTATTTACACAAAGATCGCACACCAGCTACACTGTTCTGCACCCAACCACAGCACTGCTTGGACTAGTGAGACCCTATAAACCACCCAGTTGTCTGACTGTGATGGATGGCTAAGAAAATCACATTACTGTATAGCAAGGGCCTGACCATGGCCACCAGCAGTTATACAAATAAATAGTATCTGGTATCATGGGAAAGTAATATGTCAAGTGAAAATTAAGTGCAGAGTACATATGATTTCTATTGGGTGGATGCTATCTTTCAGGGGGATAAAGTTCAG
Source organism: Zalophus californianus (assembly GCF_009762305.2). NCBI lineage: Eukaryota > Metazoa > Chordata > Mammalia > Carnivora > Otariidae > Zalophus > Zalophus californianus. The sequence continues at coordinate 25,988,616 of NC_045595.1, forward strand.
AAGAGGTCACAGGAAGCTAGAAACCCCTGAGATAAAATAGAAGACTTGTGAGTATAATGTTTTGCTCTCTATATAAGAAAAAATAAAAAGATGGGGCTGTGAGCTTTAGGGGAACACAGTCTCGAGGATCCCGAAGCCAAGCACAGGTGGATGGCGAGAGCCCGTGACTCTCTTTCTGGTCAGGGAGGGAAGGGCTGTTGGACTTTATAGAATCTGTCTCCCTGGGCAAAGGGTGTTTTCAGTTAATTGCATGGTGGAAGTAAAAGTAGAACAAACACTCCGCCCAGGGCAGAGACAGGATGTAGATTCTTCAGGTCTGAATTGTCAGGCTCAAGGCCACACACTTACGGATGCCCCACACCTCACCAGGATTCAGGATGAAGTGTTGTTGCCTTTCGGTCTGGCACCTGCTTATTCATTCATCCGTCCATTTATCCATTCATCCATTTATTTATCCATCTACCCATCCAACCATCCACCCACCCACCCACCCCATCCACTCATTTGTTTCCTTTATTTACTCAGCATTTACTGTGTGGCTGACCCCGGGGCAGGTAGGGGGATGCAGCTGTGGCTGAAATGGACATATGCCCCTCCTTGTTCTGACCTGGAACTGAACCAGTGCGGGGAAGGACATCAAACCCTGGGGTATTTCAAGGACACAGAAGAGGGGACCAAGCCAGCCTGGGGCACAGGGCTGTTTCATGGAGGTGGGGACAACCAAGCTCAGTGGGAGTTAGCCAGGCTTGGGGGGCTGAGAGGAGAAAAGGTACACTCCAGGTGAAGAGGACAAAAAAAGGCCCACAGAGCAGCCCCAGCCCCAGTTACCAAGCCCTTGTTTCCGTCTGGGCCCTGTGCCAGGCGCTGGGTGGTCAAGAGCTCATTTCGGGGGCGCCTGGGTGGCTCAGTCGTTGAGCGTCTGCCTTCGGCTCAGGTCATGATCCCGGGGTCCTGGGATCGAGCCCTGCATCAGGCTCCCTGCTCAGTGGGAAGCCGGCTTCTCCCTCTCCCACGCCCCCTGCTTGTGTTCCCTCTCTCGCTGTGTCTCTGTCAAATGGATAAATAAAATCTTGAAAAAAAAAAAGTATCTAGCAAACTACAGAAATTAAAAAAAAAAAGAGCTCATTTCATCCCATAGTAACCCCTATGAGGGAGATATTATGAACTCCATTTTTTCCAGACCTTTATTGAGATATTGACATACAACATACGTAAGTTTAAGGTGTACGATGTGATGATTTGATACACGTATGTACTGGGGAATGGTTACCACACTGAGGTGATTTAATACCTCCATCCCCTCACATAAGTACCATTTTTTTCTTTTTTGTGGTGATAACGTTGAGGATCTACTCTTTTAACAACTTTCAAGTAGATTATACAGCATTATTAATGATTGTCACCATGCTATACACTAAATCCCCAAAACTTACTCTTCTTATAGCTGGAAGTGTGTATCCTGTGACCAATATCTCCCCATTTCCTCCACTCCCCAACCCTCGCCAACCACAAGCCTACTTTCTGCTTCTATGAGTTCAGCTGTGTTCGATTGTACATATAAGTGGGAACATACAGTATTTGTCTTTCTCTGACTTATTTCACATAGCATAATGCCTTCAAGGTCCATCCACGGGGTCTCAAATGGCAGGGTTTCTTTCTTTATTATGGCTGAATAATATTCCAATACAGATTTTCTTTATCTGATCATCAATCGACGGACATAGGTTGTTTCTATGTCTCAGTTAATTGTGAATGAGGCTGCCATGAACATGGGGTGCAGGTATCTCTTCAAGATAGTGAATTGTGTTTACTTTGGATAAATAACCGGATGTGGGAATGCTGGATCATAGGGTAGTTCTATTTTTAGTCTTTTGAGGAACCTCCATACTGTTTTCCACAATGGCTGCACCAATTCACATTCCTACCAACAGTGCACGAGGGCTCCCTTTTCTCCACATCCTCACCAACACCTGTTGTTTCTTGTCTTTGTGATACCAGCCATTCTGCCATGTGTGAGGTGAGAGCTCATTGCAGTTTGAGTTGAATTTCCCTGATGATTAATGATGCTGAGCATGTTTTCATGTGCCTGTTGGTCATTTATATGTCTTCTTTGGAAAAAGGCATCATCTCCTTTTCAGAAATGAGGATGCTGAGTTGAGAGAGGCTGGGTGACTAGCCCAGGGTCACCCAGGAAGTAGACAAGAGAGACAGGACTTGGGCCAGGAGTGTCTGGCTTCAGAACTTATATATATATATATGTGTATATATATTTTTTAAATATTTATTTATTCCAGAGAGAGAGAGAGGAGAGAGAGCATGAGTGTACAAGTGGGGGGAGGGGCAAAAGGAGGAGAGAGAATCTCAAGCAGACTCCCCAATGAGCACAGAGCCTGATGCAGGGCCAGATCCCATGACTCATGAGATCATGACCTGAGCCAAAACCAAGAGCCAGATGCTCAACCAACTGAGCCATCCAGGCGCCCTCAGAGCCTGTACTTTTATTTATTTATTTATTTAATTTATTTTTTAAAGATTTTATTTATTTATTTGACAGAGAGAGAGACAGCAAGAGAGGGAACACAAGCAGGGGGAGTGAGAGAGGGAGAAGCAGGCTTCCCGCGGAGCAAGGAGCCCGATGCGGGGCTCAATCCCAGGACCCTGGGATCATGACCTGAGCCGAAGGCAGATGCTTAACGACTGAGCCACCCAGGCGCCCCGAGTCTGTACTTTTAATCTCCGTGGTGTTCTGCCTGACATTCGAAGTGGTTTTCTTCAGCCTCCGCTGATCTCCTCACTCATTACTCTCAGAAAAGAATTCTTAGTAGTCCCTGACCATTTTTTTCTCCCCTCCACACCTTCATCCATGCTGTTTCCTCTGCCTCAAATGCCCACACTCATTTCTGCACCATTTAAAAAAGTCTCACCTTTACCCGGGCGCCTGGGTGGCTCAGGTGGTTAAGCGACTGCCTCCGGCTCAGGTCATGATCCCGGAGTCCCGGGATCGAGTCCCGCATCAGGCTCCCTGCTCAGCAGGGAGTCTGCTTCTCCCTCTGACCCTCCCCCCCTCATGTACTCTCTCTCTCTCTCATTCTCTCTCTCTCAAATAAATAAATAAATCTTTAAAAAAAATAAAAATAAAAAGTCTCACCTTTAGTTGAGGCCAATTTCAGATGTAGATCTGAATCGCAGTCCCAGGGCAAACAGTTCTCCACAGCTGCCTGGCCTCAGGAGGTCACTGCTCCTCCCAGAGCTTCATTCTTCTAGTCTCGGAAATGGGCCTGGGAGCAGCACTGACCATGTAGGGTGTTGTGAAGATCCAATGAGGCTACGGTACACCTCCCATGAGGCCTGTACCAGGTCATAGCTCAACATGTCACTGACTCTTATTCCACTCTCAGCTGTAACTTCCTTGTCTTAGCTGCTTTTCTCTGTCTCTCCCTGATGCCTAGCCCACGGCCTGACCTACAGAAGGCACTCAAGAACCGCGGACAGGACAGGATGGCATGGATTGGACTCGACATGTTGGATCCCCCCATTCCTGGGAAATCATGAATATGTCCCCGAAACCCGCCACCCCCAGCTTCCTGGTCTGTAAAACGGGAATGCTTTTGAAATCAACATTTTAAAAATATTTTTCTGTGTTGTGCTGGGAAAAATGGCAAACAAGGTAGAGTTCTTGGCTCAGGGAGCTTCTAGGGAAAGGTCTGAAAAGTTAGCGGAAAGTTATCGTCTATTAAAGCAAGGTGTTTTGCTCTGGTGGGACATACAGGGTGCTGGGCAGGCACAGCTTGGGGTTTCAGAATTAAATATTAGGTAGAGAAGTCAATGGTTTCCTATATGCAGGGCACTGCTGAGTGTTTGACAAGAACTAACTTGTCTAGTTATCATAATTTTACCAGATGGGTACTATTACAATCAACCATTTACTGAGAGGGGCGCCTGGCCGGCTCAGTCGTTAGAACATGCAACTCTTGACCTTGGAGTTAGGTATTCGAACCCCATGTTGGGCATAGAGTTTATGGAAAGAAAAGAAAAGAAAAGAAAAGAAAAGAAAAGAAAAGAAAAGAAAAGAAAAGAAAAGAAAAGAAAAGAAAAGAAAAGAAAAGAAAAGAAAAGAAAAGAAAAGAAAAGAAAGAAAGAAAGAAAGAAAGAAAGAAAGAAAGAAAGAAAGAAAGAAAGAAAAAGGAAGGAAGGAAGGAAGGAAGGAAGGAAGGAAGGAAGGAAGGAAGGAAGGAAGGAAGGAAGAAAGAAAGAAAGAAAGAGAAAGAAAGAAAAGAAAAAAAGAAAACAGGGGTGCCTGGGTGGCTCAGTCGTTAAGTGTCTGCCTTGGGCTCAGGTCATGGTCTCAGGGTCCTGGGATTGAGCCCCGTGTTGGGCTCCCCATTCAATGGGGAGCCTGCTTCTCCCTCTCTGTCTGTTCTGCTCGTGCTCTCTCTCGCTCTCTCTCATATAAATAAATCTTAAAAAAAGAAAACAGGGGTGCCTGGGTGGCTCGGTCGTTAAGCGTCTGCCTTCGGCTCAGGTCGTGATCCCAGGGTCCTGGGATCGAGCCCCGCATTGGGTTCCCTGCTCCGAGGGAAGCCTACTTCTCCCTCTCCCACTCCCCCTGCTTGTGTTCCCTCTCTCGCTGTGTCTCCCTCTGTCAAAAAAATAAATAAAATCTTTTAAAATAAAAATTTTTAAAAAAGTGTTTAAAAAAAAGAGAGAGAGAGAGAAATCAACAGCTCCCCGAGAGAAATGTCGTGAAGGCTGAGAGGTCAGGTAACTTGCCCAAGGTGACATAGCTGGTGAATGGCAGAGCTGGAATCAAGAATCCAGGCCTTCTGACCCTTGACCACAGACTCTCTTAAATCAGGGAGACTAACAGGTAACAGTAAATTTTCCTCTTCTACCTTTCAGAGGACAGATGAGGTCATATCTACAGATTATGGGGTCTGGAGAGTGGGGGTGTGGGGGTCCCAGGGTTGCAGAAGCACCTCAAAAAAGAAAAAGGCCTCTTTTTGGAATCTCAAATGAGGTCAAGGTCTGTCCTGAGTCCCAGGCTCTGAGCAGTTGGGCACATCGTATCCGCTGGGTTCCTGCAGGCTTAGAGCAGAGAGAGGACTGGGAAGACACGGGACCTGATGTCCACAGCGACGCTGTTTCTGGGGGCCCAGCTTCTGCCATGAGGTACCTGCTGGTTCCCTGAAATGGGAGGCGACCTTCCTCCCTCACCGCTGGGGGGAGGCCCGTTTGGGGCATTAAGTGGCAGCTGCTACAGGGTAGCTGGCCCGGCCCTGTCTCTTGAGATTTCTCCTCACTTTCTTTTGTATGTCCACGCCTGTAACCGAGCATTATTCATGTCTGAAATACCTCAGCAAGTTACAACAGCCCTGCCCTCCACCCAAGACGACACAGCCTCTTTTAGAAGGTCGTCTTCCTCCCTACCCTCACTGTTTGCCCCCCTCACCCGCTGGGCCGACATACCCCCCTGCTGCCCTGGAAAGGCAGAGACGTGACCAGTATTCCAGCCTGGAGGTGTGCACGGGGAATTCACCCACAGACTCCGTCTTCCTATCAGCCTCTGGGGCCCCGGGCTGCTCGGCCCATCTGTCAGCCTCGAGCCTTCAAGAGCTCCCCCAGAACTGTGGGGATCTGTTAATGTTGACGCTTCAGCCTGCCCTGGACAACACCTGCGCCTGGGAGAAAGTGAGGGATGGTGAGTAAGAGCCTCTCCTAACGGCCCTGCCAGGGCCCAAAAGGCTCAGGCCTCACACCTGGCCTGCCCATTTCCAAGGCGGAAGGAGCCACACCCTTCTGGGGAATGCCTCTTCGTGGGCAGTCCCAAGGATCCGGGCTCTTTGGTGGAGGTGACCTTGGGCACACACTGGGGCCCGCCCACGCCCCTTCAGCCTGGGCCAGTCCTGTTGCCCAATGTCTCCCTGGTCACCTGGTTGCTGGGTGAGTGCTTATTATGAATGAAGTCATGACTAAGTTTAGTCATGACAATCCCACGTTCTGCCTGCACGCGCGGTAGGCCAGAAGGCCACAGAGGAGCGCCACCCCCCACTGCCCCAGCCCTTCCGTGGACCTGGTAGTAACACTGAGGGCACGTCCCCCCAGCCCCTCCCCCTTCAGCGCTCGAAGGGGCAGCCCCCTCACTAACATACCCATCAGGGACTTCCTTCCTTGCTTGTCTCCCCTCCCCCGTCCTCTGCCAGTGCCTCCCAGGATCATTTCCCGAAAGACTGTCTTGCATTTGTTCTGAGTCTGCTTCTGAGGAAACTCAACGAAGACAGCAGTTAACTGCCAACGTTTATCCAGCACTTTCTCTAGGCCAAGCCCCCTGCTCAGTACTTCCCATGTCTTGACTCACTTAATCCCATGACAGCCAGGGCTGTGAGGAAGGGACCGTTACCCTCTGCATTTTACAGACACAGAAACTGACTCAGAGCTGAGGCTTGATGCCAAATGACTCCTCCCATGACCCGTCCTCTAGCAGCCTGAAGTGCTCTCAGTTCCTCAAACTGCTCACCTCCTGCCCTCTGCCTTCTGTGGCACAGGGAGGTTCAGTCCCGTGGTCACACAGCAAGTTAGAGGTTGAACCATCCTGTGGTTCAAGAGCAGGTCCCCAGGCCTCGAGCCCTCACGCTTCATCCCTGCAGTAGGCCGAACAGTAGACCCTCTCCACATCCCCATCCAGAACCCATGGCTGATCCTTTCTGTAGCAAAAGGGGCTTTGCAGATGTGATTAAGCAAGGATCTTGAGATGGAGAGGTTATCCTGGATTATCTAAATGGGCCCGATGTAATCACAACAGTCCTCATAACAGGGTGTCCTCCTGTCTCTTTCAGATAGACGATGAAATGATAACGACGCAGAGGGACAGAAAGAGTTTCGAAGACGCAGCACTGCTGCCTTTGGAGATGGGAGGCAGGGCCATGAGCCAAGGGGTGCAGGCGGCCTCTGGCACCTGGAAAAGGCAAGGAAACAGGTTCTACCCTGGAGCCTCCAGAAGGAACCAGGTCTGCCGACACCTGAACCTCAGCCCAGCAAAACTGATCTCGGATTTCTGGCCTCCAGAACTGACAGAGGACACATTTGTGTTGTGTCAAGCCTCTGTTTTTGGAGTGCTTCGTTAGAGCAGCCAAGGGACCCAGGGAACCAACCGCTGAGCAGCGCATCCCCCACCGCCTGCCCAGCTGCAGCGCGTTCCCGGCACCAGCAGCGACCAAGGCACCTCGTGGGGCTGTCACCTGGCAGGGGACATCATCAGGCTGCAGGCGAGTGTGACCTATCACAGGGGACACCCCGGGGGCTGAGGGATGGCGAGGGGCCCTGCTCAGTGTGAGGGGTCAGGACGTGGCCCCCAGCACGAGCTGCTTCAGCAGAGGCGGGAGGGGGAGGGGGAGTTCACTGGGAGGGACGGGAAAGGCCGGCGCCGGACAGAGGAAGCCTCGCGTGCCAAGGCCAGGGGACGGGAGAAGGCTCAGCCGTTTGAGGAGCTGAAGTGATTCAGTCTGGACAGAGGACAGGGGTGCAGGGAGAAACGGTGGGCGCCGTGTGGTGCAATGGCAGGGAGGATGGGCTCTGTGAGCCTTGCTAGCTCCCAGCTGTGCGATTAGGGCAAGTCACTTGACTTCTCTGTGCTCCTTTCCTCGCCTGCCTGATGGGGATGACACATACGGACCTCACGGGGTTCTGTGAGGTTTAAATACCTGTCCAGCACCTGGAACAGTGTCCCACACAGAGGAAGGGCTCAGTACATCTGCTGTTTTCGCCTCTTCATAGCAAGGGCTCATGTGGGGTGAGCATGCAGTCCAGGGCCGGCCATTGTGAGCCCATATCCCTCTGACAGTGGGATTGGGACAGAGCTACCAGAGCCAGCTAGCATCAGCCCTGGACTTTTGCTAGAAGTTCTGGGAAAGCAGGTCAGCCTGGAGTGGCTGGGGTGGGGGGGACGTGTTTATCACCATGTGGGGTGGGCCTGCCTGAGAAGAACAGAGGGAAAGGCAGGGAGTGAGGCAGATCGTGGTGGCATCACCTAGGGCCCTGAGGCCAGACATGCCTGACCCACCCCCTGACACTGTCTGATTACAGGGTCCAATCAGTTCTCCTTTTTGCTGTAGGAGTTTTAGCTGAGTTTCTGTCGCTGGCCACCAGGAGAGTCCTGACTGATAGATGCGTGCTCAGTGAACACACATTCACTGACTGAGTGAGCATTGAGGGCTCTGGTACGCTCTATAGGTTTGGGGGTGATTTTGTGATAAGGGCCCGCCTTCCCTGTGGGCCCATAGGGATGGGGAAAAGCACTCTCTCTGTTCTCCCCACCTGCAGGCCCTGGCAACCACGTCTAAGGTTCCCTCCAAAGGAAGATGAGGCTCTGCTCAAGCAGGGGTGCACCCCACCCAGAAGCTGAATCCCTGTTTTCCTCTCCCTGACTCAAACCTCCCTCAACAGGGAAGCTCTCCTGCCTCCCTGAGAGAGGAACGGGAAAGGGACCCAAGTGCGAGAGTCCTAGGAACAGGCCAGGGGGTCAGTGCCTTTATTAGGCTCATTTTACAGATGAAGACACCAAGGCCAGGGAGGTTCAGTTACCTGTCCTCAAAGCTCAGGCCCACTGAACAGAACGCTTTTCTTGCCTCCAAACGTTACTTCTCCCTTAGCCAATTTCCATCTGGTGTCCTCATTTTTTCTGACTTTCTTGCCCTCTCAAGTCTAGATTCTCTAATTCATTGAAATTACTCATTCCTCACTCATAAAGAAGAATGTCTGGCCACCCCTGGGTTTGTGTATTTGCTCCATGCGGTAGGAACTGTGTGTCCTTGGGCCAATGTCTTTACCTCTCTGGGCCTTCGTTCCTTCAACCATGGCAGTGGAGATGGCAAAACATGCTCTTAGGCTGTTTATAAGAACTAAGTAAGTCAATACATGTAAAATGCTTAAGACAGTAAGCCCTTCAGAAGTACTTAATAAATAGCAGCTTTTGTCATTCATTTCCTTCAGAAATTAAATTGTGTTGTATGTCTTGGAATGAAATAGAGAGAAAGAGCCCCCAAATAAGTAAATAAATGACACAACTTTGAAAATTGCGATTTCACCTAACTTTTCTTTCTTTTTTTTTTTTTTTTAGGGGGTGTGGTGAGGCGAGGAACAGAGGGAGAGGAAGAGAGAATCTTAAGCAGGCTCCACACCCAGCGTGGAGCCTGATGTGGGGCTTGATCTCATGACCCTGAGATCATGACCTGAGCCGAAATCAAGAGTCAGACACTTAACTGACTGAGCCACCCAGGCGCCGCCTAATTTTGAAGTCGGTATCCGTGTTGGCAGAAGGGCAGCAAGAGGAGGGTGGGGTGGGGGTGGGGGTCCCATGCCTCCTGCTTGTCCCCCTGGCCGGTGAGTAGTATCAGGTCAACCTTCCTATTGGGAGCACCTAGAAAAGACCCAGAAAGAGGCACCTGCAACTGGGAGTTGCTTTCCCCTCAAGCCCTCAGGGAGCGTGCTGACTGTCGCAGGTAAGAGGCTGAAAAGCCGGCAGAGTGTTGGTGTCACGAGGCCTGAGGCCACAAAAATCGGAGTCCACCCCCCTCCCTCCTCCCCCGTCATGGTCGTGGTACCTTGATAAACCCCTCAGGCTCGAGGTGCAACTCTAATAACTGGGAGGAGCACATTCAGGAAATTGTATAACAAGAATTTCAGCAGAAAACTGGAAAATATAAAAAAGAATCGAACGGAAGTCCCAGAACTGAAATATAAGATGCTGAAATTGAGATCTGCAGTGGTTAAGGTCAAAGGCAAGCTCTGAGGCACAGGCCAGGTTCTGGTCCTCAGTCAGCCTTTGCTACTTACAATGCCAGTCCTTGTTCCTTTTTGCATTGAGGTGAAAGCCACACAACATACAACGAACCTTTTTAAAGCACACAATTCAGTGGTGTTTAGGGTGTTAACGATGCTGTGCAAAAACCGGCTCTCTCTGGTTTCAAAAATTTTTCATCACCTCACAATATACCCCCTGCCTGTTAAGTGGTGACCCCCCATCCTCCCCAGTCCTTCCCTGGCAACCTCAAAACTGCTTTCTGTCTCTAAGGATTTGCCTATTATGGCTATATCATATAAAATAAACCATAGAGGATATAACTTTTGTGTCTAGCTTCTTTCACTGAGCATGTTCTCGAGGTTCATCCGAGTTGTAGCACATGTCGGTATTTCGTGCCTATTTATGGCTGAATTATATTCCATTGTACGGATGTACCACATTTTGTTTATCCATCCATTTATTTTTTTTTTAAGATTTTATTTATTTGAGAGAGAGAGAGAGTGAAAGAGCACACAAGCAGGGAGGAGAGGGAGAAGCAGGCTTCCCGCCGAGCAGGGAGCCCGATGCAGGACTCAATCCCAGGACCCTGAGATCATGACCCGAGCCGAAGGCAGACGCTTAATCAACTGAGCCACCCAGGCGCCCTATCCATTCATTTATTAATGGACATATGAATTGTGTCTGCCTTTCAACTCCAATGAATAATGTTTCTATAAAATTTGCATGCAAGTTACTGTGCGCACATTTTCATCTCTCTTGGGTATATCCCTAGGTGTGGAATAAGCCCTTGCTTCTTAACTTCTTTTTGCAGTTTCCTTGTCTATAAAATGAGGCTCGTGGTGGTACCGAACTCATAGAGTTACCTGAGACAATGAATGCAAAGTGCTTAGCTTGATGAGTGGTTGCTATGGATCAGAGCTGTTACCCAATAGGTTGTAAGTATTTGTTGACCTGTCTGTCTGCACTGCTAGATCACAGGTTCCTGGAGGGCAGGGGCTTTGGGATGCATGTCTGCACCCCTCAGAGCCTGGCATCCTGCCTGACATGGAGCAGATGCTCAGTAACTGTTTCTGGATCGTTTGGAGCCTATTCCTTCCCATGCATGGCCTTACCCTTCCCTTAGGGTCTGCCAGTGCCCTGGGGAGCACAGATGTTATGGCCCTTTCCAACCACTGAGGAAAATGAGGCTCCTGGAAGCTGAATACCTTGATTAATGTTACAAGACTGAAGAGAAGCAGAACCTGAACTCCAGTTTAAAACCTCAAGCAAGGGTTCATTCATTCACTCAACATCAAATATTTACTGAGCACCTGCTCCGTGCCAGGCATGTTCTAGACCGTGGCGTCTTCATGAATTATTTGGAAAGAATATAAATAAATAAGTTATATAGTGTATGTAGGTGATACACTATATGCTTGAAGGTGATATGTACCAAGGAGAATAAGACAGAAAAGGAGGGCAGGGAGTTGTCAAAGGAGAGATGAGGGAGTTTCAATGTGCATGGGGTGCCAGGGAAGGCCTCACAGAGAGCGGGGCCTGAGTACAGATTTGAGGATGTGAGGGAGTGAACCATGGGGAATGTCCACAACTACGACTCGGGAGGATCAAATGAGAAAGAAGTTTCGGATGAAGATCTTTCTGGACAATGATAATGCTAATAATGAGGACAGCTACCAGTTCTTTCTTTTTTTTTTTTTTTAAATAAGCTCCACACCCAATGTGGGGCTCGAACTCACGACCCTGAGATCAAGAGTCGTATGCCCTACTGACTGAGCCAGCCAGGCGCCCCAACAGCTACCATGCTTGATCAGCTGCTGTGTGCACAGCCCAGGTTACCTACATTATTTTATAAGTGTGTCAGAACAGCCGTGGGAGGTGGGCATTACTATTGTTCCCACACAACTCATCAATGGCTGAACAGGGACTTGAACCTGTATCTGAGTCCAGAATCTGTGCCATGCTTGGACCTCCCATAGTTTCCTGGGAGGCCGTATGGTGCCGCTGTTCAGAGTTACGCTCTGGAGTCAGTCAGGATGCTCCTGTCCCACAGAGGTATGTGAGGATTACATGTGGCAATAGACAGAAGAGACTTGCTCAGTACCTGGGGCAGCTTCTGTTGTGATTATCGTAGTCATTACTAGAGAAGTTTTGCATTTTGGAGAGCCATCGAGGCCAGTGGCTTCCCTCGGGTCCTAACCAACTTGGGATCATGCAACTGTTCAACTGTCTAGGCCAACAAAAGTGCAAACCTCTCACACCTGGAGAACAGGGGTCCCTCTGAGACTTCATTTAGCTCAGCCAATCACGTTCTAATTGTTCTCGTGTACTTCTCAATGGGTTTCTGTAGCCACCCGTGTTCCCAGTTTAGGCTCTAGGGGTACCGAGGAAAAATGCTCTGTGAGAGGGCTAACCCCTTCCCTCCCCTCAGTTAAAGACCTATCCAGGGCCTCTGGAGGGAGGACTGACCTCCAGCTATTTTGGAAGGGCCTATCTCTTATCAGGAGCTGTGAGTGTATTTACAGTCCAAAGTCCGCTCCAAAATAAACATGTCATCACATTCCTCACAGCCTGTAACCTCCACAGGGAGAAGCTCTGGCCATCATGGCGCGAGGGTGGTGAGGAAATCTTATCTGACTCCATTTCAGCAGGATCCCACCTAGTTCTCGCTTGGTGGGGGACACGGGAGAGAAAGGAACAGATCATCTTAAGCAAGTCGAATACAAGAGCACATCCATTGCAGTTATTCTCTGCAGTGATGGGCAGGGGACTAGATGACAAACATGTAGTGAAAGCACACATTTTTATGTGGGTGTGCCTTCGAATTTATCCTTGTTGCTTTTTTCTGCCCATAAAAGTAAAAGACTTTCCTTTTCTGTTCTTTTCTTTCTCTCTCTCTCCTTTTTTTTTTTTTTTTTAAGATTTTATCTGGGGCGCCTGGGTGGCTCAGTCCTTAAGCGTCTGCCTTCGGCTCGGGTCATCGTCCCAGGGCCCTGGGATCGAGCCCCGCGTCGGGCTCCCCGCCCCGCGTCGGGCTCCCCGCCCCGCGTCGGGCTCCCCGCCCCCGCGGGAAGCCTGCTTCTCCCTCTCCAACTCCCCCTGCTTGTGTTCCCTCTCTCGCTGTGTCTCTCTCTGTCAAATAAATAAAATCTTTAAAAGATTTTTAGATAAAATCTAAAAAAGATTTCACTTATTTGAGAGAGAGAGAGTGCGCACGGGGCGGGGGGAGGGGCAGCGGGAGAGGGAGAAGCCGACTCGCCGCTGAGCAGGGAGCCCTATGGAAGCTGAAAGCAGATGCTTAACGGACTGAGCCACCCAGGAGCCCCTCTCTCTCTTCTTTCTTTCTTTTTTTTTTTTAAGATTTTGTTTATTTATTTATTTGTCACAGAGAGAGAGAGACAGCATGAGCGGGGGGAGGGGCAGAGGGAGAAGCAGGCTCCCGCCTGCTTTTTTGTATTAATGAAACTATGACTACAATCAAAATGGGGAAGATTACCGATCACTCCTAAAAGTTTCCTCATCCTCTTTTGTAATCTCTCTCCCTCCCATCTCTCCTCACCTACCCCCCACAGCCCAAGCACACACTGATCTGCTCTCTGTCGTTATAATTCGTTTGCATTTTCAAGAATTTTATAGAAGTGGAATCACACAGTATGTATACTTTTTTTGTCCGGCTCCTTTCACTTAGCATAATTATTTTGAGATTCAGCTATGGTGTCAGGTATATCCGGACGTCCTTCCTTTTTATTGCTGAGCGCTAACGAGTCCATTGTGCAGACGCAGGACACTTGGTTCATCCATTCACCTGTTAATGGACCTTTGGGTTGTGTCTAGTTTTTGTTAAATGAAGCTGGTACGAACATCCAAGTACAAGTCTTTTTACAGACACATGCTTTTATTCCCTTGATTAATTACCTAGGCGTGGAACGGCTGGATCACATGGTAGGTATAGGTTTAACTTTTTTAAAGAAACTGCTTTCCAAAGTGGCTGTGCCATTTTACATTCCCACCAATAATGTCTGTTTCAAAACATTAGAGATGCATTTAAGGTAGAAAGAAAATCCTTCAGGCAGAAAGTAAAAGTTCTTATAATACCACCTCCTAGTGATTGCCTGGTTAACTGTTTCCTATAAATCCTTCCAGCGTTCTTTGTTTTCTTTATCCACATACAGAATCCCGCTGAGACTCAGAGGTGCCCTGGGCAGCCAAATAATCTGGCATCCCCTCAACTTGATATTTTAAAAAGAGTTGTCCAAAATTTACCTAGGCAGGATGTGCAGAAACTGATTTTTCTGTTAATAAAATATATCGTTCCTCTTTCTTTTCAAAATAAAGGATTTATTACATGCACAGAATGAAACCTGACCTTTTAACTTATTTGGAATCATCCTGGAATTGTAGTTGTCCAAGCAGTCTGCTCTTTGGTGCCTGCATTAAAGGGCACGTGATGCAGGTGACAGAGTCACAAACCGCGGGGTCTCAGGGCAGCACCCACTCTGACCAAGGATAAGCTGACATGACCAAGGACCTGGGAGAACTGTCACCTAGCTGGGCTCTGGCTTAGTAGCACAGCCAAGAGTTGCCCCTAGTGCTGTATAGAGAGTGTTCTAATTTCCCTCAGAGGATGTTCTTTCTCTCTGATCACTGGTTACAACATGGCTGCCAGGCGGAAACCCAAGTTAACTGGCACCAGTGCGACTTGGGCTCCCCTTCTAGACTGGTATCCTGCGACGCTGCCTGGGCTGATCAGCCCTGTTCATATATTAACACACAGTAGTGTTATTTTTATTTTAAAAATGTATACACAGGGCACCTGGGTGGCTCAGTTGGTTAAGTGACTGCCTTCGGCTCGGGTCATTACCCTGGAGTCCCGGGATCGAGTCCCGCGTCGGGCTCCCTGCTCAGCGGGGAGTCTGCTTCTCCCTCTGACCCTACCCCCTCTCATGTGCTCTCTCGCGCGCTCATTCTCTCTCTCAAATAAATAAATAAAATCTTTAAAAAAATGTATACACAAATTGGATTGTACAAATTCATGTTGGTCTGTAACTTGCTTTTCTTTTTCTTTTAAAGATTTTATTTATTTAATTGACAGAGAAAAAGAGAGACAGCACAAGCTGGGGGAGCAGCAGAGGGACAGGGAGAAGCAGCCTCCGCACTGAGCAGAGAGCCTGATGTAGGGCTCTATCCCAGGACCCTGGGATCATGACCTGAGCTGAAGGCAGACGCATAACTGACTGAGCCACCCAAGTGCCCCTGTAACTTGCTTTTCTTTTTTCCCACTAAACAATACATTTTGAGATATTTTCATATCAGCCTAGGTAGATCCATCACACTCTTTTGTAAAAAGTACTGAGGTAATCTGATGAACTGTAACTGTAACGCAGTACTTGCATGCTGTGATGAGCATATGAATCCCCCTGGGGATCTTGTTAACCTGCAGGTCCTGATTCAGGGGGTCCGGGGTGGCGCCTGAGATTCTGCGCATGCCCAGGTGCTGACCAAGCTGCCGGAGGGACCACGCTTGGAGAAGCAAGGCTATAGTGCATTCGAGGGACCCAGCAGTGAGCAACATTTGGGCTGTTATTAACAGTGCTGCAATAAACATCCTTGAGTATCCAAAAGGTGCACTAGTACTTGGGTTTTCGAGCCAGAAGACTTAATGTTCAACCCAGGTCTGAGACTAACCGTGTGACCGTGAGCAGGTCCCTCCTCCCTGGCAATTCAGTGAGTGGTCACAAACGTCTTTCGACTCTTTTAAACCCTGGAATAAAGATTAACAGTCCCTGTCCTTGAGTGCTCTGAGAGTAATAAGTCTAATCCTGGCATGCAGGGTATTGGGAGAGAGGCGAGTCCACGAGATAAGGATGGAAAAGGCTTTGTCAGCCGTCCTGCCGGCCACAAAGGCAGTTCTGTTCCAGTTGGAAGGCAGTCTAGGTTTGCCAGGTGAGCAGTGGCTAGACAGGGTTTTCTTTAGCAGAAAAGTGCTCTGTGGCATTTGTCTGCACTTAAAAAAAAAAAAAAAAAAAAAAAAAAAAAAAAAAAAACCAGACCCACACATAAATCTTCCAAAGAAGCCAGCCAAACTGGGTGGAGGAAGAGAGCCAGTCATTTGCAAACTTTTTTTTTTTTTTTTTGGTGATTCTAGCAAGACTGGAGAGGGTGGGGTCAGGGGCCGGGCATGCTCTGGGTGAGGTCCACCTTGGGCTGGGAAGGCCTAGAGGGAGAGAATCGAGGCCCACAGCAGGCCCTGTCTCCCCGCCTCTGCTGAATGAACAACACACAGATGTCCAGTGAATGGTGGCCACCGCCTTCATTCCTTTACCAGCATGAGGCAAACTGCTTCTGGCCGTCAGGACTGTGGCCTCTGAGGGACTGAGCGCTCAGAGACTCAGAACTGACCTCTGGAGTTGGATAAACCAGGGTTTGAATCCAGACTCTGACACTGAATCCCAAAGGGACCTGAGCAAGTGACCTGATTTTTTTTTGCAGCCTCAGTTTCGCAGTTTGTAACATGGGGATGATAATAATAGCACCAAGCTCACAGAGTTCTTGCAAAGATCAAAAGAGATAACTCACGGACACGAGATGCTTAGGCACTCAGGGAAGCAGCCGCTTAGGGAATGTCGATAAAATCAGTCATGAAGTCCATTGTGTGAGTCCAGGAAAGACTGGCTTTCACAAATGTCGCTCTGTCCATTCTGGGCTCCACCTTAGTGGGTGGGGGAATGGGAGAGTGGGGTGCCTTCTCCGAGCAGCCTGCCTACCTGCCCCCCAAGCACCCACCCACATGGCCTGGGGACCTCTCCAGCCGGGGCTGGGGCAGAGGGTAGGGGGGCAGAGCCTTCCCACCTCTCTAGTTGCTGCTGACAGAACCAGCTCCTCTTTGGAGGCAGAACAAATATTCTCGCTTAGAGTTTGTTCCTCTTTCTTTCCAGCAGGGTGTGGATATTGGTGTAAAATTACAACCGAGAAGGCCCCCACTCTGGGGCAAAGATGCAACTGGGGACGACGGGGTTCATTTTGCAAGTCCTGGTTCTCCATCTCTGTTCCCTTTGGAAACTCAGTCGTTGCTCTTTGATGTCCACTCATATCATAATCACGACACTAATCATGACATTGTCATACGATGATCATGGTAATAATAGCAGTGGTTCTCTGCCAGATACTTACATGCTAAGTGCTTTACACATGGCTTCTCTTTTGTGAGAACCTCCCCTCCCCCATGGCGTATGGTTAGTGTGGGTTACAGGCAAGGACACAGGGCAGGGGCAGCCCCGGCTCCCTGCTCTCAGCCCTGACTATTGCCTTTCTTGGCCCTTCCTGAGGATCCAGCCTGTCACTCTGTGACCTTAGGCATAGGATTATTCCTCTCAGCTCGTTTCCTTACCTGTAAAATGGAAATAGCAACATCACTTGAGGGGCACCTGGGGGGCTCAGTCAGTTAAGCATCTGCTTTCGACTCAGGTCGTGATCCCAGGGTCCTGGGATCAAGCCCTGTGTCAGGCTCTGCGCTCAGCAGGGAGTCTGCTTCTCCCTCTGCCTCTGCCCCTCACCCCTGCTTGTGCTCTCTCTCTCTCTCTCTCTCGCTCTCTTTCTCAAATAAATAAATAAAATCTTTAAACAAATTATTAATAACATCACCTGGGGTTTTTCTGATGATTAAATGAGAAAATGGCAGCACACAAGAAATGGAAGCTTCTATTATTATTTTACTACGTTGACTGTTATGAATATCCTGACATGCTACCATAGCAGTGGACTCCAGGATGCCAAGAAAGCACAGAATACAGGTTCACGTGGGACCCCTTCCACAGGGTTGGGGTTCCTGAAGTGTGGACGTGGGTTTCACATATAGGGTGGGGTCCTAAAGTTAGGACCCTGGTGAGAGCGTTGTGGGTCTCCAGTTTATTAACTGGTTTATTTCAGTATCAAGTATCTCTCTATATCTGCCTTGTCCAATATGATAACTCCCAGTAGCCAAAGGCAGCTATTGAGCACTGGCAATGTGCCAAGTCCAAATTAAGACATGGCGTAAGTGGGGCACCTAGGTGGCGTGGTCAGTTGAGCATCTGACTCTTAGTTTCAGCTCAGGTCATGATCTCAGGGTCGTGGGATGGAGCCCCGTGTCAGGCTCCATACTCAGCAGGGAGTCTGCTTGAGATTCTCTCTCCCTCTCCCTCTACCCCTCCTGCTTGTGTTCTCTCTCATTCTCTCTCTCTAAAATAAATAAATCTTTAAAAAAAAAGACATGCTTTAAGTATAAAATACGTCAGATTTTAAAGACAATAATATATATAATATGTACATATGTATAAATATACATACATATATATGTAAATATGTATATACTTAAACATATTGATTGTATGCTGAAATTGTAACTTTTTGGATATATTGGGTAAGATGACCAACTTGTTCTGGTTTGCCACAGACATTTCCTGGTTTCAGCACTGAAATGAAAGGCCTGCAGCCCAGAGAACCCCTTAGTCCTGGGCAAACCAGGACAGTTGGTCATCTTTTTTTTTTTTTTTAAAGATTTCATTTATTTATTTGACAGAGAGAGACACAGCGGGAAAGGGAACACAAACAGGGGGAGTGGGAGAGGGAGAAGCAGGCTCTTGGCTGAGCAGGGAGCCCGAGGCGGGACTCGATCCCGGGACTCCAGGATCATGACCTGAGCCGAAGGCAGTTGCTTAACCAACTGAGCCACCCAGGCGCCCTAATTAGTAACTGTTAAGAGTTACTAGAAAATTAAAAATCATAATGTGGCTCTCATTATATTTTTATTGGACTGTACAGACTCTATTAGGTCTTAAACCCCCGGCTACACCCTGCCAGGGGACGGAGGTGACAGGTGCCCTCCTTCAGCAACCGGCACAGAACATGGCAATGAAACCTTAGTATAACATCAGTGGTGTGACCGCATAGGCTGTGAAAGTGAGGGGACTGAAGGCTGGGCATGGGGTTCCCAAGTTGGAGAGAAGAAGACGAAGACATTCTAGGTGGAGGGAACAGTCTGAGCAAAGGCATGGAGGTGATCAGGAGAACTTCCTCACAGTTGCTTGGAAAGAAGAACCCCTTCCAATGCCACTGATTTGGCAACTTGTATGACTTTGAGAAGTAGGCTCATGGCGGTTCAACCTTCCACCCAGTGTTCATGCTCAACGTTCAGCTAATCTCTTCCTCGTGGATGTCTGTGCACCTGCTGCTGTCCGGCCATATCCACGCTGACCCATAGGGGTTACTGCCCTGCCTGTGTTTGCTCGGTCGGTTGATTCTTACTGAGATCTCTCAGGGCTGCAGCAGACGGCTGTCAACATCTGTGAGTAAGAGACATGGAGGGGAGCCATGGCTCCTTCCAGAGACAGACTAGAGTCTGCTAGGGAAAATGCAGCTTGTTCCAGATTTCTCAGGGACTGGTTGGGAAGTCTGTTCATTTTGCCTGGTTTCCAGTTACATTTATAGAATGCTTCTTGTGGGGCCAGGCATGATGCTAGTTTTGCTTGTGTTATCTAAAAACCCTAGGAAGAGGTGTGCTATCTCCATTATTACCTAGACGAGAAGCCTGAAGCTCGCAGAGATTATTTGTTCAAGATCACACAGCCAGAACAGACAAAATTCACCCCCAAAGCCTGGGCTTCTCATGTCCTTGAGCTCTTCCGCTCCGGCCAGTTCTTCTAAGAGATTAGAGAAGCCCAGGACAGACCTTAGAAAACAGAGAGTGGGTATTTATTAAGTGAAGGCCTTGCCAGGCAAAACTGTGGAATGTGTTGGTCAAGATGCTACTTGCAGAAATGCCAGCCTGAGTTGTTCGACCCTCATCCTTTATCAAATACTGAGAAGATGAGATGAGATGAGAAGATGAGAAGAAGTCATCTGAAGACCTCATCTGCTTCCTCTCCTTGTTTCTGAAGCCCCTGACCGCCCACCTCCACTGAGTCCCCGTTACCCCCCATGAATCGCTCCCTGGAAAACTCTCAGGTTTCTTCTGACTGGGTGGAGATAATCACTGGACTTGTCCTAAAATGGGGTGTCTCAGCTCCGGGTGAAATGCGCTGGATATTAACATGATTTCGTTATTGGTGTCAAGACCTGGTGAAAACAATAACATAAGAAAGGGGGCAGTTAGCTCCAGTCTTACCCCGCAGGGAGGAGGAGCCTCAGGGAGTGAGACACAGGCTGATGAGTTGTGATGGAGGAGTTTGGGTGCAGAAAGCCTGAGGAACCAGGAGCCTCGGGCATGGGGGAGGCAAAGGCTACCAACACTGCCTCTAGTGAATCTGCAGCTCAGATGGTGTGGACAAAGGCAAAACCCAGGCTGAGAACAGGGTTCTCAGGGGGCCCTTACACATAGCGCAGATGTTGGAGTTAGAACCAGGTTCAAGTCCAGCTTTGTCTAGTCCTTACCAGCTGACCTCTAGCAAATCTCTTCACTTAATCACTAAGGAGTGGAATGGTTCTTCAAGTAGTTATTGCCTGCCTATTATGGGCCAGGGCCAGGTAATACACTCTCCTCCTACCCCCCCACAACCCTACCCCAGGCTGTTTTGAGCGTTTCCAATAAGTGAGGCAATCTGTCTGAAAAAACACTTCAGTGTTGTACGCCAATGACCTCTTTGTATAAATGTTACAGCCACAAATCTGCTGGTTTCTCCTGAGCAACCATCAGGCTGGAAGCCCTTGACTCCACCCTGTCCAACTCCTCTCCCCCAAGAAGAGCCCCTGTCTCTAAGCCTAGGTTGTGTCGCTTCTTGGGCCTAGGACACTCTGTGCTCATACACACCTGGATTCCAGTCCTGTCTATGCTGTGTGCCTTGGGCAAGTCACTTCATCTCTCAGTTAACTCTTGTCAAACTGGGCCAATAGCAAAGGAACTGCTTAGCAAAGCGCTTGGCACAGGGACAGAGCAGGTACTTAGGAAATGCTAGCTGCTACTTTTATAATTACTCAGCTCTTGCCAGAAGAGGACTGGCCTGGGTTTCTGCCATTTCCCAGCTCCTAGCAGAGGGCTTAGATGATACACAGCAGGTACTCAATATATGGTGTTGGTAGGCAGCATAACAGTCCCCAAAGATGTTCAAATCCTAATTTCCAGAACTTGTCAATATTATCTTACATGGCAAAGGGGAATTAAAGTTGCAGATGGGATTAAGATTGCTAATCAATGTTTTAAAAATACCCTGGATTAACCAACTGGGCCAGATGGAATCACAAGGTTTCCTAAAAGAATTAGAGGAAGGAGTACCTGGGTGGCTCAGTTAGTTAAGCATCTGACTTTTGATCTCAGCTCAGGTCTTGATCTCAGGGTGGTGAGTTCAAGCCCCAAGTTGGGCTCCATGCTGGGTGTGGAGCCTACAAAAAAAAAAAAAAAAAGAGAAGAAGATGTAGGAAGATGTGACTATAGAGAACAAGAGAGATGACAGAGTGAGAAAGACTCAGCCTGATGTTACTGGCTTTGAAGATGGAGGAAGAGGCCACAGCCGAGGAATGTGGGAAGTTTCTAGAAGTTGGAAAAGGCAAGGAAATGGATTCTTCCCTAGACCTGCAGAAAGGAACGCATCCTGCCAACACCTTGAGTTTAGCTCAGTGAAACCCATGAGGGACATCTAAGCTACAGAATGGCAAGATAATAAATTTGTGATTTTTTTTAAAAGATTTTATTTATGGGCGCCTGGGTGGCTCAGTTGGTTAAGCGACTGCCTTCAGCTCAGGTCATGATCCTGGAGTCCCGGGATCAAGTCCCACATCGGGCTCCCTGCTCAGCGGGGAGTCTGCTTCTCCCTCTGACCCTCTTCCCTCTCGTGCTATCTCTCATTCTCTCTCTCTCAAATAAATAAATAAAATCTTTTAAAAAAATGTTAAAAAAAAGATTTTACTTATTTTTATTGGACACAGAGACAGAGATAGTGAGAGAGAGCATAAGCAGGGGAAGCGGCAGGCAGGCAGAGGGAGAGGGAGAAGCAGGCTTCCGGCTGAGCAAGGAGCCCATTGTGGGGCTGGATCCCAGGAACCTGGGATCACCACCTGAGCCGAAGGCAGCCGCTTAACCGACTGAGCCACCCAGGAGCCCCAAATTTGTGATTTTTTTAAAGACAAAGTTTTGGTAATTTGTTACAGCAGCATTGGGAAACTGATATACACTGTGCAAATTATTGTTTTGGTTTTTTAAAAGATTTTATTTTTAGGGACGCCTGGGTGGCTCAGTCGATTAAGCGTCTGCCTTCAGCTCAGGTCACGATCCCAGGTCCTGGGATCAAGCCCCGCATCGGGCTCCCTTCTCTGTGGGGAGCCTGCTTCTCCCTCTGCCCCTTCCCCTGCTTGTGTGTGTGCATGCTCTCTCCCTCTCTAACAAATAAATAAAATATTAAAAAAAAGATTTTATTTTTAAGTAATCTCTACACCCAATATGGGACTGGAACTCACAACCCCGAGATCAAGGGTCGCATGCCCTACTGACTGAGCCAGCCAGGTGCCCCACTGTTCATTTCTTTCTTTCTTTCTTTTTTTTTTTAAGGTTTTATTTATTTAACAGAGAGAGACACAGCGAGAGAGGGAACACAAGCAGGGGGAGTGGGAGAGGGAGAAGCAGGCTTCCCGCGGAGCAGGGAGCCCGATGCGGGGCCCTATCCCAGGACCCTGGGCTCATGACCCAAGCCGAAGGCAGACGCCTAACGACTGAGCCACCCAGGCGCCTCCCATTGTTCATTTCTATTACTACTACTAAGCTGTTTGTGATAGCTGAACTGTATTTTTCTCTCCCATTACTCTAGCAATTCCTCAAGGTCTAGGAATAAGTTTGTCTTACTTATATTACTTCTTAGGTGCTAAGAGGGCCTCGCACACAGTAGGCACTCAAATGCGTCGAATGATAATAGTGTAATTCACATGAGTTTAATTAATATGAAGAGTAAAATGTCCATTCCTTCACCGTGTCCTCCACTGCCTAACACCGCGCCTGGCACGAAGCGGGAGCTATTGAACCTATAGGTGGAATTTCCCCCCTTTCCCTCCCCCATGACCCATGCCGCCACCGCCCCTGTCCATCCTGTCTACCTCTGCACGTCCCCGATCCCGGGACCAGAACCGGGACCTGGACCATGATCTGCTCCTTAAGCCAAAGTCTCCCCACTGGCTTCCTTTCGCTTAGGTGGCGAGCACAGAGCGTGGGGTCCCGGGACGCCTTGGAGGCCGCGGGTGCAGTGCACGTTTAGGACCGCAGGGGGCGAGCGTGGCCCGGGAACTCCCGCCGAAGGGCTGGGACGGGGCGGGGCCTCGAGGGCGGGTCGGCTCAGTGCGCAGGCGCCGGTCCAGACGCCTCGCGCGGCCAGGGGCAGGCGGCCGCAGAGCAGTCCGGGTCGCGGCTCCAGCAGCAGCGAGTTCGAGCCCCGCTCCCGCTCCGCTTTGGTTCTCTCTCCCCGGGCCCTTGGGCCTCCCTACGCCAGTCCCCGGCAGTCGCTGCGCATTACGCTCTCCCTGCCTCCAGAATGCCGGTAACCGAGAAGGACCTGGCGGAGGACGCGCCGTGGAAGAAGATCCAGCAGAACACCTTCACGCGTTGGTGCAACGAGCACCTCAAGTGCGTGAACAAACGCATTGGGAACCTGCAGACCGACCTGAGCGATGGGTTGCGGCTCATCGCGCTGCTCGAGGTGCTCAGCCAGAAGCGCATGTACCGCAAGTACCACCAGCGGCCCACCTTCCGCCAGATGCAGCTGGAGAACGTGTCCGTGGCGCTCGAGTTTCTGGACCGTGAGAGCATCAAGCTCGTGTCCATCGGTGAGTGCCCTGGCTCGGCCAGGCGCCGCGGTGTACCCTCCGGTCCCCGCGCGTGCGCCGGGGGTGGGGGGCAGAGAGGGAAGGCTAGGGCCCCCTCCCGCGCGCCCCTCCCGCGCCCAGGAGCTGAGGGCTGGGTGTGGGCGCTGAGGCGGGGGGCGTTGTCGTCCTCCAAGGGGGTGGGGACGCCGGAGACCTAGGCCCCCTTCCCGGTCTTTTCCCTGGGCTAGGACTTCGTATGATAGCTTCCCGCCCTGAGCCTCGCCATGCGTCCTTGGGGGGCTGTGGGTCCTGGGCTTGGGTTGGGGCTGCACGGGGAGAGGTGGGGCTGTTGCATTTCGCCGCACCCGGGGTGCCTCTGCGGGGTGCTGGAAACGTCTGATCCGCGGTCCGTGGAAGTGGGGTCCATGGTCAGATGCTCCCCGAAGCGTTCGCCCCGCTGCGCCCAGGCCGATGCGCCCAGCGGCCGACGAACGCGCGTTGGCTCGGACGCCCGGCGGAAGACCTGGGGAGGGAATGCTCTGGGAGCCTGGGGCCTCGCCGCCCAGGTGGGGACGGGCACCTGGTACCCTCCCCTGCCGTCTCTGGCTTGGGTGTGGGACCCCAAGTGGGAAGGGGAGTCGTGGGGGTGTGTCCTTCTCTCTCCCCCCGCTCCCAGCTCAGCTCTGGCCGGGTGCCTCGGGGTGAGCCAGCTCTGAGTAGAAGCGATCTATTTAGGGGCAGTGGTGCTATAGTAACTACTGTTTGTGTGCCAGCAGCCTTCCAAGTTCTCAGTCCTTACACATCCCGCCAGTTGGGGTGTCCTTAGACCTGTTTTACAGGCAAAGGGGGTCCAGAGGGTTCATTGATGTGCCCAAGGTCATGGAAGTAGGAAGGGTCTAGCTGAGAATTGAAGGAAGTGGGTACAATGAAAGGAGACTTTGCCTTCCTCTCCTTGCTTTCCCCACACCAGGGTCTTCCTGCGAGGAGGGAGGGAGTTGGTGTCGGGTTCCTCTCCCCAGAGCTGGGAGAGAGAATGAGGGTCAGGTCCCCACTGTGACCTGGGCTAACTGAAAGTTTCCAGGAGGGTCACAAAGCTGCTGAGGGTGTGGGCTGTGACAGTAGGGGCAAGGGGTGTATAGTGTGTGTGTGTGTGTGTGTGCGTGCATGTGTGTGTGCGCGCCCGCGCACTTCTATGTGTAGAGTATGTGTGCATACACAGCGTATGTGTATAGAGCATGTAATGTGTACATGGCATGGGTGTGCAGAGAAAGTGTGTGCACCTACATTGTGTGTGTGTGCGTGTGTGTGTGTTCTGCCAGGGGAGCATCTTGCCGGAGGAGCTGACCCACGCCTGGGTCTGGGGTCTCTTCCTGAGAAAACCAGGCCTTATGGTGACTTCTGTGATAGGAAGAAAGGGTGGTGGGTGTGGCTGCTGGGACTTTCTCCAGAGTAAAAGGGGTTTCCTGTAGGCTGAGTCTCCTGTGTCCTCTCCCTCCCCTTCCCCCACACCTGTGCTGGCAGGTAGGGCTGCTTCCTGCTTCCTGGGCCCAGTCAGCTGTCACCGCCTCTACAGCGCCCCATCAGGGTTGGCTTCTCTGCAGAGCTGTGTAACATGCTTGCCTCTTCTTTTGGGGGCCGTCTCCTACAACTGGGGAAGGACCACCCTAGAACCGTCCTGGAATTCTTCCCTTTTCCAAAACCAGTTTTCCTGCTGAGGAATCTCAAGGCCTGGCTGAGCTCAACTTGGATCACTTCGTCTTTGTTTTAAAAATGTGTATTTATTTAATTAAGTGAACAAAGGAACTTAAAGTAAACGGGAGTATCCAAACATGACATGAAATCTCCTTAAAAAAACAAAACAAACAAACAAAAAATGAAACCACAGCACCAGACAATCCCGGACTGCCTGATTTACCAACTGTTTACAGAAGCTGCAGCTGCTTGCAGCATGGTTTCCCATCAGTGCCCTGAACTTGGGGGCCTCATTCTAGACTTTGTCTGGTCCCATCTTTCTACTCAACCCTCATGGTTTTCATTCCTGAACTCACCCAGGCCATAGCATCTTCCATTGTCCTGACATTCCAGGGCTTAGCCTCCCCTTCTCTGGTTGTGGGCTGGTGGGCTATTGGCAACTTCTTGCTGTGGACCTCTTTCCACCACAGGCTGCATTGTTTTATTTTATTTTCTCCTTTTAAATGATGTCTTAGATGATATTCCCCAAAGTGGCATGCCTGGGTCAAAGAGTGTGGCCACATTATGACTCCTGTCATTGGCTGTCTTGTTGCTCTCTGGAAAGATCTCACTGCAAACAGGTTTTCCAGCCTCTAGAGCCCGGAGGGAGACTTGCCTGAGGGCCAGAACTCCTGTAGGGGTGATGCCTGAGGCCTCTAACTCCTGCCCCTGGGGCTGTTCTGGGTAATGGCCCTTGAGAAAAAAAGTCACATGCAGCTCGGACTTCAGTTCACGTATTCAAGCCGTGTTGCATTGTGCTGGCAAAGACACTGGCTGTAGTTTGGTGTTCAGCGTGTTCTGTTCATCATCCCATTGATCACCACGTTGAATCCTCAAGATTTGGTTTCCTTGTCTACACAACGATCTGCTTCAGCAAGTCACTGGGAGGGTAAAGGGCTTGCCCTAGTTCTGCCCAAGTGCTTAGAACACGGTTGCTGTTATTTCTGTGGTGGTTGTTAGTATTATGATAGCCACTGAAAGATGAGGAAACAGGAGTGAAGTAACTTGCAGAGGTCACCCAGCTAGTAAGTGGTGACTGAAGGCCAGAACTGTCCTGTTGTGAAATTGACCCTAACTGACCTGCTTTTCAGTGGCAGAAATGGGTAAAACACAGCCCCTCTCCCCTAACCAGAGAGCCCCTGTTTAACAGCCAGTTTTGCAAGTCTGGGATGTTGGGGTGGCAGCTGGACACCTACACTTTGAGCCTCTGGTCTTGGGCAATCTCCAGACTTTAGGTGAGTGACAGGATGAGGGTCCCCTGAGATGAGCGTCATGTCAGGAGGTGAGCAGAATCAGTTTGCATCTTGCATCAAGGTCAGCTTGTTAAGGGAATGGCTGCTGTGTGCTCACTGGGGGAGGGGAGGAGGTGGTATTTCCTGCTACTTAATGGATGGTGTTTTACTCCAGAATCTGGGAAGGTATCTTTGAATGAATACAGCATTTTGTGGACTTTGGATAACTTCCAACAATGCACATTACTGAAATCAGAAGAGTTGTGTACTGGCGCCCAGCTCTGAGACAGGAGATGGTCAGAAGCTGCCAGAGGACTGGCTTTTCTGCCTAGAAGTCGCTGAAAGACAGTTCTGGCTGTGGATTTACATTTGTGAGTTGTAAGGTGGGCCCATTCTAGGCTGCATCCAGGCGTTGAAGAGTTTCTTCAGTTTCTTGTTCTGTCTTTGGGCAGTTTATAGCGAGGCCCCAGCATTTTTAATCCTAGTTGCCTGCCAGGAGTTGGCAGTTTTATTTACTTGTTTTTCCAAAAACCTTTCTGACACTGGGCAGCTTGGCCAACTTGGAGAAAAAGGGGTCTCCCAGCCCAAGAATGACAATCAAGTCTGCCTAGACGTTTGGGTGGTGTGTTTTGGTTTGCTCCTTTAGAAAAAGGAATTCTTTCCTTTTCAGAGGATGCGGTCTGACCCTAATGTTTACTTAAGGTGCCTGTGCCAGGCCAGTGCCCCAGAGCAGGCGGGTGTGTGTTCCCAAGACCTTGGGTCCCTGGGCAGGGTTTCCAGGGTGGTGGGTCACCACGGGACTCAGCCCCTCTTCCTTCCTGTTGTCCCGTCCACACCAAAATCACATACAAATACCTTAATCCTAAATCCAGTTCTTTCCTGAACTACCTAGCAAATAAATGCCAGTGTGTCTTTTAGGCCAAGGTAGTAGACAGTGTTTTAAAAGTAGCAAAGTGGCATGCCGCCTCAGAATTAACAAGGCCTGGGCCATTTGGACCAAAGTAACACAATGAGATGCGGCTCTTGTAGTAGTTCAGCAAAGATTCTTGGTTCAAATCCCACTTGCCACTAAGTAGCCATTAAGAAGCTTCTGCGCCTTGCTTTCCTTCTCACTAAAATGGGGGTGATAACTACCTCCTTTCAAAGGTGGTTATAAAAATTAAAGAAGTTAATATTTTTTAAAAATGTTTGGAAAAGTTTGTGGCACATAGTAAGTGCTGTGTGAGTGTTTACTAAATAAATAGGATGCCGTCCAGTAGTATTCTCAGAAGTCATCGCTGGAGGGTTTACACACTGAAAGGACATTTAAAATCGGTGCCACACTGGGGCGACCAGCTCTGTTGGCTCGTGTTGCTGCTGCTTTGCTGTAATAGGGCTGTGGACTGGCCTCCTTGGAAGGGGAGGGCCCCTGGTTATGTTACGGCTGCCTCCGGGGCCCATTCATACCGGCTTTGTTTCTGAGACCTGGACTGGAGCACGGGGCGGCTGGTCGTTCCAGCCTTCCACCCCGTTCAGGAATCTCTGGGCCAAATCACTTCCAGATGGCAGTTGGGCTCTGCGGCACTGCTCCAGCAGCGGCTCGGCCAGGATGCCAGGCAGCAGCTGCCTTCGTTCTTGGAGAGTCTGTGCTGAAGGAGGGCTTTGATTTGGAACCAGATTATGTCTCCTGGGCCCTCGCCCGCCCCTCCTTGCTTGGATCCACCCTCTGTGCGGTGAGGCGGATGCGCAGGGTAGTTGAGAATGGCTGCCCTGTTCGTTGTGGAGCAGATGCTCAGGCTCAGTCTTTGGGTCCTGCTTGCTGTGGCTTCGTGGCCACGGTACCACGTCATCCTGCTTTCTCTATAAACGGCCTCCGGGTCAGCACATACTAGGTTAAACTGGGTCCAGGCGGATGGTTTAGGGTATGGGCCTGAAGCTAGATGGCCAGCATGCTAAGCCCCACTCTCACCCTAACGGCTGTGCAACCCTGGTCCACTGCCTTCACCATTGTGAGCCTCAGTTTCCCCCATCTCTACAGTGGAGAATAATAGTTCCTATCTTAGTTGCTGAGAGCATTGTATGTTTATAGCACAGTGCTGGCATTATCATTATTAATATTAATGTGCTTCTGAAGCCAAGTCTAGGACTTGGTCTCGTTTTCTATCTACTCCCTGGCCAGTCCTACTGCTGTCATCTGGCGTGTTAGATAGTCCCTTCCGCCAACCTTGGAACCTCTGATGAAGACGCCTCCTAAGATCCTTTCTTTCTTCCTTTCCTCATTCAGTAAATATAGGAAAGACCAGCTGGTGCTAGGGCCCCAGGAATAATGAGAGTCAGGTCCCTCGCTTGCCTCATATACTGCTCAGTGCAGAGGAGAGAGTAACCAGGGAGGGACCTTCTCAAACCATCAAGCACACGCACATCTCCTGGGGACTTTGTTAAAAATGTAGGTCTCACTCAGCAGGTCAGGTGTGAAGGCTGAGCTGCTTTCCTTCCAACCGGCTCCCAGTTGCTGCTGTCAGTGATGCTCTCCACACTGTGGCTAGTGAGGCTCAAGATGGCAAGCTTTCTGGGGGGGTGAGGGTCGGGGGAGGAGTGCCTTCCCTCAGGCTGGGGTGGGTAGTCGGGAGGACTCCCTGGAGGGAGGGGCCATTAAACTGGGCCCTAAAGCCTGACTAGAATTAGGCAGGTGAACAGACAATGAGCCAAGTGAGGCACAGCAGAAGAGTTTGTCAGGTGGAGGGTGGCACAGAGGTGGGCACAAAGGGCCTTCTGAGCTGGAGGCTGCCATCCGGGCATCTTCCTCGAGGGTGCTTGGCGTGGGGTAGGTGAACCCAGTGGAAATGGATCATCTAATCTGGGGCTCTCTTGACTGGTTCTGCAGTCATTCCTATCAGTGAAACAATTTTAATGTGCCCCTTTCTCATAGATGCAAATTTACAAGCTATATACATATATTATTGTCAGCCTGTATATAAAATATTAGTAAAGCTTAGTTTCTTTTTAGAGGACAAATCCAAATATAAGATCTGGTTTTTCCTGTGTTCTAATGGATTATCTTGTGCGCCCTTGTGGAGGCCCTATTTGGAGTCCCCTGAGGGCCTGTTTCTACATTTCATCCCCCACCCCCTTTTTTGATGCTATTCTGCATTTAGTTTTGATCTTTAGTTATCCTGAGTTAAGGAGGTGGATCTATTAATTCTGTCCCCTTCCCCCAACAAGTTGAACCAAATGAATAAACCCAATGGAATGAGCCATTTCAGGCTGACTGCGTGCTATTTCCTGCTCTTACAATGATGAAAATTGCCTTTCATGACATTCTACTAGAAGCCACCTTACATTACTGTTGTAAATCTAGTTATCCATTAAACATGCTCAGTAATCACCAGATAGGCTCGGGTTACTGTATAATAAACAACAGCACTTTCCTCTGCTGGGGCTTGGAAAGTGGCCTTGCAGCGTTTAAGTGCCTTGCTCACTTTTCTCGGGAAATTGAGTCCATGTTCTAGGGAGAGAGTTTTTTGGGAAAGATGATTAGAAAACCAAATGGTTCTCTTTATACTAAAATGATAAAGCGGTACGTGAGAGTAGTTATACATGGTATGAAGGATGGAACTATTGGGTATTTTAATTCTGCCTACTTAGTATCATGATTTCTCTTTTTCAAAATCATATTGAAGATGTATTTACCTATTTGAGAGAGAGAGAACACAAAGTGCTGCCTTTCTTCTAAGAGCCTTACAGCACTTGCCTTAAATACATTCATTTGATACGTTGTAGACAGTTGCTGTAACTTTTCTGCAAACTGTTCAGTTCTAAAAAAATTCTTGATGGGGTTTTACTTATACCCATTGTCTGGATACAAAACATACCAAATAACTTTTAACTTCCCCGATCCCCCTTTGACCAGTCGCTGTGCAGTAGAATGTCTTTGGTTAAGATTTTCTTGTACTAGAAGCAAAGAAGCAGTTTGGTTTTTCACTTAGCCAAGTCTGGTTTTAGGTTTGAATTATTTTGACAGAGCATCTGACTTCCTCTTTTCCCTCATCACAACCTGGCCTAGAGAGATGGGTTGGTAAGGAGAACACTTGCCCTCCCCCTGCATATTCCTTGGCTTTTTCAAGGATCCACGCTGATGAGACATTTATGTACTGAATGTTGAGATGTGCACATGCATCCTCCAACAGAATGTCTAGTGCAGTCCTGTGCCTGCTGTCTGCTAAGCACCGTCCTGAGTGCCTTACCTTTATTGCTTCTCATCCTCATCATGAACCCCGCAAAGTGAGTGGCTTTGTATTTATTTCCATTTTGCAGATGAGAAAACTGAGGCCCAAATCAGCCTCCCTGCACACGCCAGGCATGATGGTTGCCTGCATCAAACTATCAAGTATTTTTTTTTTTATCTCAAAGTTTGGTTTCACACTTAAAAGTAAAATAGATATACTGTAGTGAGAGACTTTCTGCAGCTTTAGTTCTGTTCATTTCTATTTTGCTTGCAACTTGACTCACTTGACCTTGATGAATGTGCAATTGAAATGTTCTTCTCTAAAACAACTTTTTTGGGCCCATTTGCCTTGCCCCTTCCAGCACCGTTGAGCTTTAATTGGGGCCTCCTCTTCAGTTCTGGGGGCACCTCTAGTTCTTTCCCTGCCTTTATTTGGTTCCCAGGGGCAGGGTTCGGACAGTGGGGACCAGCTGAAGGCTGCTTTGGGCGGCCAGGCAGGGCTTTCTTGGTGGGGCCTAGAAGCCAGAGGTGAGGAGGAGGTGCCCCTGGTTGCAATCCTGTGGGGCTCATGGTGCCCACCCCTTGGGGGGCGTGGGGGTGTCTGTGGAGATGCAGCTGTGTTGGGCGATGCTTGGTCACGGTCCCTTTTGGCGCAGTTGTGCACTCTCAGAAATGACCTCATGCCACATCCTTTCCTTCTGCTACCCTTTAAACATTAATCGGCGGGAGGGCATGTGGGGTTGTGATTGCTGCTGAGCAGAACCTCTCTTTCCTGGCTGGCATTTGGCCTTTATCAGTCTGGCTGCCCTGGTACAAGCCAGCAGCTCCCGGCTCCTCCTCGGGGAGCCTTGTGGATAGGCCCCTGGCTGGGTAGCATAGGTCTGCCAAACTGCTCCGGAGCTGAACTTGTGTCCCCAAGGGCATCTCCTGCAGCAATCCTGAGAGAGGAAGCCTCTGTGGGCTGGCCTACTCAGTGCTCAGCCTCCCTAGAAATCGCTGCACTGCTTTGTTGCAAGGTCTGGGCGTTAACACAACACTCCTGTTCTCCCTCTCTGAAGGCCCTTTATGCTGGCATGAATTCCTTTTCTCATGGAGATCTGAAAGCTCTTTTGACTAAACGGGTCACCTTTCTGGGTATTTTCTTTCGTAAGGCTGGTCAGCTTTTGCCATGCCAGACAACTTTGCTGGAATTTCCGTTTAGATACAACGAGAACACAGTGTGGAATTTTGGCTTTTGAGCTATAGGGAAATGGGTGGGGATTCGTGGCCGAGATATGTAAATTTGCTGCGGCCCATAAATTCAGATTTTAAGATTAAAAAAGGCAAGCAGCGTTCGGCTTTCCTTCTGCAAACAAGAATGGTGTTACTTTCGGCCTCATGCTGCTTGTGACTCGAGGCAGAAGCAGGCCTCCCGTGGAGGCTGGGGTCCGAGAATGAAAAGATTCTTGGTGGCTAAAATCAGATTCCTCCATCGCCCCTGCTGCCCCCAAGAAAATAATCAAATTCTTATCATGCTGGTACTGCACTGCTTGTGTGAATCACCCTGATTTCCCTGAACCTCCCTAAAGTGATTTATCAGATATTCTAGGGAAACAAGAATTATTTGGCATTCTCCAGTCTGGTGGGAGCATGGCTGGGCCTGGGGCCTCTTCTCAAGAACAAAGGAATTTGTTCCCTCGGTGGGGTAAAGCAGGCCAGAGGTGGGGGGGAACTAGGTGTCATCCTCCAGGGAACCAAAGGTGCTGGGGTCTTTAGGCTCGGGCCTAAAAGACCCTTTGTGACTTGGTCGTTCTGTTAATTGAGCAGAGTTCTGGGTTCTGTTTATAAGATTCCTTGTCAGAAGACCTAGAGGCTGGAAGACCAAGGGAGTGCTCCTGGGGGGACAGGGGGCCTCTCTGTGGAGCTTGCAGCCGTCCCGGGGCAGAACCCAGACAGTGTGCCGAGAGCAGGAGCCTTGGGGCTCTTGGCTGGCATGCACCCGTGCAGTGGCTTGTCACGTTCCTTTTTTTTTTTTTTTTTAAGATTTTATTTATTGACTTGAGACAGAATGAGAGAGAGAGCACATGAGAGGGGGGAGGGTCAGAGGGAGAAGCCGACTCTCTGCAAGCGGGGAGTCCGATGCGGGACTCGATCCAGGGACTCCAGGATCATGACCTGAGCCGAAGGCAGTCGCTTAACCAACTGAGCCACCCAGGCGACCGGCTTGTCACGTTCCTTATCTGCACTACAGGAGGCAAGCTGGCACCTGGGGAATGCCTCTCCTGTGCAGGCGTCCTGGTCCAGGTGTCACATTACGCTTCCTGCCGGGCATGCATCCCTCCCCATAATTGCCTCTCCCATCCCTTTTTCTGGGCACTCTTGTCTGACACCCGTGGGAAGTCACATCTGAGGTCGGGCAAGCTCGAGGCCCTCCTGGACACCTGAGGCTCCTCTCCTGCCCTGTGCCATTTCATTTCATAGCTTCCTGAGCTCCATAGGTCTCCTGACTTGCCTGTTTCACTCTCCCACTGGATCACCTCTGCTCTAGGGGCAGGTGTTGAATCTCTCGTTTGCCTCTGTGGCTCTGGGCATGGCACCTAGTAGGAATATAATAAGTTACTAAATAAATACACAGCCTCTGGCATAGATGGGTTGGATAGTAAGTCTGATACATTCATTTGTCTGCAATATATTTGCTTTCAGAAATGCAAAATAGGGGCCTTTGCAGCCAGGAGTGGGACAGGAATTTTGTGTAGTGGACCTCTGGGTCTGGGGTCCCAGGAGAACACCTCGTTTGGGGGACAGTGATGCTGAACGTAAAGAATTCAGCCCTTCATTGTCATTCTCTGAACATCTATGATTTGCTTCAGCTGTTAAGAGTTAGTAAGGCCTTTTCCAAGTGGCCATGTGAGGCTTAGAAAATGAATATAAACGGAAACCACTGAGAGTCACTATAATCATAATACTAGTTTCATTAATAATAGCGAATATATATTGAGCACCTACCAGTACCAGAAAATTGTGATAGATGCTTTTCACTAATAGCTAAATGAAACCTAATTGCAACCCTGGGATGTAGTTAATGTTGTAATCCCCATTATACAGATGAGGAAACTGAGGCACATCCTAGATCAGCCACTGAGTATGTGGCTGACTGAGTCAAACCCTTAACCTCAAAGGAAAGCCATCAGCATGGTCTTCAAAATTCACTTCTAAGTATTTTTCTATATTTTTTAAAATTTTTATTTATTTATTTATTTGACAGAGAGAGACACAGCAAGAGAGGGAGAAGCAGGCTTCCCGCTGAGCAGGGAGCCCAATGCGGGGCTTGATCCCAGGACCCTGGGATCATGACCTGAGCCGAAGGCAGACGCTTAACGACTGAGCCACCCAGGTCCCCCAGTATTTTTCTATATTAAAAAGTTGTGTTTGTAGCTGTTGTAAGAAAATTGCAAGAACATAGAGAAATACAGAGAAAAAAAACCCACATCACCTGTGGAGAATCTTAACAAATCTTTTTCTGCTTTCAGGGAGTTTTGCATAACAGCTGCCTTTTGATCAGAATGGGAAAAGGGGATTGCATTTTCTCAGGAGGAAAGAGACTGGACTGGAAATGTTTTGTGAAATCATTTTGATCATACTGATGGTTGTAACAAGATTCATCGTTGAGTTACTGCAGAGCCGGGGCCAGCATTAAAATTGGAGGTCTTGGTTGAGGCTCGTGGTTTGCAAGTCTCCCTTGGTCTAGAAATATGTTATGGTCAACCACAAAGTGGGGGTGTTCAGCTACTTTCTGTCTCTTAAAAGTTTTTAGGACCAACTTTTATTGGGACTGCCAGGGTCTCCTAATAATAGTTATTATGTTTGGTAACTATGGTGCCCCTTGTCTC
Source organism: Zalophus californianus (assembly GCF_009762305.2). Lineage (NCBI taxonomy): Eukaryota > Metazoa > Chordata > Mammalia > Carnivora > Otariidae > Zalophus > Zalophus californianus. The sequence continues at coordinate 26,023,200 of NC_045595.1, forward strand.
ATGGTGAAGCCCAGCGTGGAAATTCATCTACTTTTTAGTTGCTCAGCTCCATTAGCAATTTCAGTGTCTCCAGTATGAGCCTAACAGAGTGTAGTTGGCAGTTTGGTTCACCCTTGCTCATCTGGGAATTTTTAGAGGTCTGAATATTATAATGCAGCCCTAAGATGTTCATGGTATTGGTGTTTCTGAAACATTTTCTCAACAGCCTTCAGGACACCAGGTCCATGGAAACATCTGTTTTACCCTTGTTCGAAGCCAAGGAGAGGAAGTGAAACCACTTCCAGATACAGACTGAACTATGTACCTGAGTGTGCCTGAGACGGTGGGTCAGTTAGACCCTGCCATTGACTGGCTGGGAGACTCAAGGCAGGTTGCTTGACCTTTCTGGGGTTCAGTATCCCAGGCTATCATAGTGCCCCAACTGTTGCTGTTGTTGAAGATTAAATGACACAATCCTTGCAAAGCACGTGGCACATAATACATGCCCCATGAATGGTGGTCTTTGGCCTCCTCCTCCTTGTCCTTCCTTGACCTGTGGTGGAAGTGACCTGATTATCTTGGAAGGGGAGAGGTGGGGGGGATGCTCCCAGAAATCGGTCAAAGGTACCTCACACCCAGTGGGCTGCTTTTAGAAGAGGTGACCTGAGTTTTTGAGTAACTGCTGGGCAGGAACCACGGGTTAGAGGCACTTCCTGATCTTCTGGCCAAGTTTCCTTTAAGGATAGAAACTATTCCTGACATCCTCCCCCCACTTTCCCTTTTGTCCTGTTTGGCAAATGGATCTGTTGTTTTAACTAGTTTTTTTGCCTTTCCTTTTTTTCTTTAATCCTTGTCTCTTAGATTCACTCCCATTTCTTTCCTGGTTTTGCCCTTACGGAAGCGGCTGTGACACCGTCCGGGTGAGGCACCTGGTGGGTCTGAGCCTCGGCTCTGACCCTTGAGAGCTGGCAGACCCCCGCAAGCTGTGGTGTCGCCTCTAGGAGCCTGTCTTCCATATGCAGAATGTGATAATAAAATGCTCTTGTCTTGGGGACGCCTGGGTGGCTCAGTGGGTTAAGCGGCTGCCTTCGGCTCAGGTCATGATCCCAGGGTGCTGGGATGGAGCCCCGCATCGGGCTCCCTGCTCAGTGGGGAGCATGCTTCCCCTCTCTTGCTCCCCCTGCTTGTGCTCGCCCCCTCTCTAGCAAATAAATAAATAAAATCTTTAAATAAAATAAAATAAAATAAAATGCTCTGCCTTGTAAGGCATAAAGAGAATGTGCATCTGAAGCCCTTCGCTCCGCTCCTGGTCATGGGCAGTGGCCGGTAATTGATAGCCACTGCTCTTGAGATGCTGGCATTAGCATTATCCCTATAAAGCCCCACACCTCCCACCCACGCTTTTCAGAGCTCAGTTGAGGAGGACGAAGAGGAAGCAGCCATGCTGGAGATGGGACGGCGCTCCCTGCCTCGTGTACTTTCAATCTGGAGCAAAGGGGCGTGTACGGACTGCCCTCCTCCAGCCAGGCCTGGCCCTGCCTCGGCTCTGGGCACTGTTTTCTCTCCCTTCTAGTCCTGGCCCTTTGATACCTGTGATCATGGCGGGGCTTCCTGCCAAGATTCTGGCTGTCCTGGGTGTGGTCTGAAACCCAGCACTGCCCAAACTCCATGCCTGGCGCTAGTGACAGTATTTTTACAGTAGTACTTGGGAACTGGAATCCTGGGGTCACACCCTGTACAAACAGCATCAGGGTTGTTAGGGGACTGGAAGAGATTGACAAGAGCCGATTCTGTGGCTCCTGACTCTAGAAGGATGTGGGAGGTTGTGTGGTGGTGGTGGGGGGCGGGGGGGGCATCATTCCCAGTTCTTTTCAGGGGTCCTCTAGCCTGAGCCCTGCCAGGCGGGAGGGATCTGTGCGTGTGTTGTGTAACTACCTGCTTCCTTCTGTTGCTCCTTGGGTACAAGGCTCCCTGCACTTTCCCTGGTTGGGCCAGATCCCTAATGCTGTGTCCCTTTGAGGGGAGTGTCATTTTTAGGTTGTCTTTCTTGGGGGCAGGGAACACCCAGCACCTTTCCCAGAGGTAGCATTTGTGGGGTTGATACTTGAGTGATGACTAATGCAGATCTTTGCGTTTTAATGATGGGAAGAAATTAGTCAGCCTGGGCACTGTTTCCATGTGACAGGGCAAAAATTTAAACACTTGCACAATGGCTTTTGTTTTGTGAGCTATTGAAGTTGACCATCAGGCGTTATCAATAAGATCAGCAGGTGTTCACTGCTTTTTGGTCCTGGGAAAGGCCCAGAGCAAGCTGGATTTGGCAAGATCGGGCGCCCCAGGCAGACCTGGGCCTGTTTCCATCATCACTGGGGCCATGGAGAGGGCTCTGCCTGTCTCTCTCTCTCTCTCTCTCTCTCTCTGCTGGTTTCCCTTTCGGTAAAAGGGGAGAACTGGATCAGGTCTGTGTTTCCCAAACTTCAGTCATTCGTAAAGGAGTCACTTGTATTATTTTTGCTCTATCCCGTGGCTGCCTCTGTTTCGTTTCTGCTTAACATTTCTCCCCCCTATGGTTGACTCACTTTTAAAACAAATGCATTTGAAAAGGAGACTTGTGTCACTGTCATAACAAAAAAGCAGTGTCACTAGGTAAATCGGAGTGACCATAAATAAACCCAAAGCAGTGTTATTAAATTCTGGCTAGCATCGTTGCCTGTTCTCAGCAGGAGGCCTACTCTTTGGTTAAAAAGGAAAATTAGCCAACGAGCTGTCGGTGTTCTGAGTAACCTAGCACCACACTGAGCCTTTCTCCCTCACCTAGCCAGAGGACTGAGAAAGAATTGGAAAGAGAGTAATGTTGTCTCAGTGATGCAAAGGGACTGATAGAGGGTCGCCGATAGCTCCAAGTAGATGCTTTGTTCAATAAATACTTGTCGAGCGTTCATCGTGTGCCAGGATCTGTGCCAGGAGCCGGGCTAGTGGCTAGGAGGACAGAGGGGACTGGGGCTTGGTCACCTGTCTTGGGGCTCACTGAGGGTTTAAGGGGGGGTCATAAGGAGACGTTAACGAAGTTAATGAAGAGCAGGGCAGGCAGAAGTTGTAGTAAGAAAATCGCAAAACTAAGTTCTGTCCTGCCTGTAGGGGTCTTTTACAAATAAAAGCTTAGAAAATGATTTCTAAGAAGAAAATGATTCTTTTAGTTTGAATTTTTTTGAATGAACAATAAACCCACTTCAGAATGATTCTAGAGAAACAATATATTAAAGTTCTATCGTTGTTCTTATGGTAAGAGAATGATCCATCTTTTTTTTAAGCTGTTATTTATTTGAGAGAGAGAGAGCAAGAGAGCACAAGCAATGAGGGGGGAGGGGCAGAGGGAGAGGCAGACTTCCTGCTGAGCAGGGAGCCCCACTATGGGGCTCGATCCCAGGACCCTACGATCACCACCTGAGCTGAATGAAGGCAGATGCTTAACCGACTGAGCCACCCAGGTGCCCCAAGGGAATGATCCATCTTAACCCTTTATGTGGTGGTAACCAACCTTAGTTCCCTAAAGCCTGATTGGAGTTTTAAGCTCTTTTGGAGTCCATGTCCACTGTAAATAGCTAAAAACAAGATGTCCTGATATGCTGTTTACAACATAACTTTTTCCCCCTCAGATTAGCATGTCCTGTAGTTTCTGCAGGCAAGATATACCCCAAGATTGGACCTTTGAAATGCCTCCGGCTAGTGTCCAAGAATGAATGGAATTTTTTGAGGTAGTGGAGTTGAGGATGAGTCTGATTATTCTGTCCATCTGCCAGCCAAGGGCAACACCTGCTTCTCTTGGGTTTCTGGGAGGAGGGAAGTTGTGGTTAAAAATGAGGACTGGGGGGCACCTGGGTGGCTCAGTCAGTTAAAACATCTGCCTTTGGCTTGGGTCATGATCCCAGGATCTTGGCATTGAGCCCCACAAGCCCCACATCCAGCTCCCTGCTCAGTGGGGAGTCGGCTTCACCCTCTGCCCCTCCCCCCTCTCCACGCACTCTCGTGTGCTCTCTCTCAAATAAATAAAATCTTAAAAAAATAAAAAAAAATGAGGACTGGGGTCTCAGGCAGCTCTGGGGTTGACTCTGGGACTTACTGTGTGACCTAGGATTGAGTTACAGGATTTCTCTGGAGCTTCAGTGCTCAATGTTCTCACCTGTAAACTAGGGATAATCATAGTTTCTGCCTGAAAGAGTGGGTGTGAAGATTTAATGAGCTAAATTTTGTAAAGTACTTGCCACATGGGAAGTATTTAGGAAGTGCTAACACATAATCCCACACTCTGATTGAAAGGCTCAGGTGTTTACTACTCTAGGCTGGTAGTGAGTGAGGTGAAGGGGGATGTCAGGTTTGGGGTTTGGTTAGATCATGCTGATTGGCATCAGGACATTCAGAAGGGATCTGAGGTTTGGGACAAAGGACGCCATGACCCCTCTACCATGACACTGTGTATGGGTTAAAGCAGGATGAGATGGACAGCAAGAAGAGCCTTCGAGGGGCAGGTGGGGTAATTAGAATCCTTTCAGCTGCAGGAATGGGACCCCAAACTGGCTCGCATACAAGGAAATTGATTGGCTCCTGTCAGCAAGCCCAGACAGAGTGGGTGATGGGTTTGTGGGACCCAGCAGCTCTGTCATCAAGGATCCAGGTTCTACAGGTCTCTGCTTTCTTGGTTTCAGTAGTCCTGAGCCTGATTTATTCCCCTGTGGTTTCCCATAGCAGAGAGTTCCTTCGAGGTTAAGAGAGAGTTCCTGGGGGTTCCTTATGAGCCAAGAACAGCTCTTCCAGAAGCCGGCAACAGACCTCTTCTTATGTCTCATTGGCCCAAATTGGACCACGTGGTGATTTCTGAGCCGGTACCTGGCAAGGGGGATGAATTACCCTCAGACCAGTGAGGGCTTCCCCAGAGCTGGGGGTGCGGTCACTTCCCTGGGGCCCTAGGGGTCTTGTTGGGAGAAGTGAATCTGGACTCCTCTCAGGACTCTTCTAGGAAGGGCAAAGGGGGCTGGATGCCGGGTGGACCTGTTCTTTGTCCATCTCTCTACCTCCTCAGCCCCTCTCTTCTGTACCTAGGGGCCATGTGCACACCCTCTTCTTGCCCCTGGATCCTCCTGCCTCCTTCTGCTATGAGACCTCCTTCTCCAGGTTGAGTCATTCATTGTAGGAATCCTTCTGATGTCAACTGTATATCTTTTATATAGACCTTATTGTTTTTTCCTCATTGGGAGTGATCCATGTTTTTACATAGAAATGGGAAAATTGCATAAAAATAGTAAAAGAGGAAACATTGCTTCTAATCTCACTGTCCAGAGAAAACAAAGGAATTGTTAGCCTCCCCTTTCAGTTTTCTCTACACATATGTATGCAACACGTTATAAATAGCTCAGGAGCCAGAATGTATGCAGTTTGGCAGTCCATCGTTTAATGATAATTTCTCTGCCATCAGGTATCGCTTAAAAACTTGATTTCTTGTAACACTCCATCATAAAGGGCATATTATTTTAAAATAAATTGTGCTAATAAAAATGGAATATACAGAGCATAATGAATAAACTGGAACTCTGCTTAGTTTGAGTTCTCCTGAGAGTGGGCTGGACCTAAGGACCTGCACCCACGTGGAGATGCCTTTTGCAGGGGTGGTGATCCCAGGAAGCAGGAAACGGGAACAGTGAGTGAGACAGGGAAGGAGGAGAAAGCAGTAGTAGGGTGAGTTATCAAGGTCCCTGCTGTGTGCAGCAGGGGCTCAGTTCTGCTGGGGCCTCCTGAGAAACATACAGAATGCTTCTAGAACTGTCCACCTGGAGAAGCACAGGAAGCTGGAGATGCACTAGCTCCTGCTCGCCAGTGACGGAAGCATTCATTCTTCAAACTTCCAGGCTGGATGTCCATGCATGCTGGCTCTGCCGGGGCAAAAAGGGAAAAGAAAAGGTGTGTGCTTGGGTGGGTAGGTGGTCCCCAGAGAGTGATTTGAGCTGGCACAGAACTGCTGGCCGTAACTGTGGCTGGAATCAGAGGTGGGCCAAGAAAGAGGATGGACGTAGGCAACAGTGGCATTACCAAGGATACCACCCTGGGTCAGTCTTGCAAACAATGTTGAGCAGAAAAAGCAAATTGCCCAAAGATACCTATGCTGGGATACTGTTTATATATAAAGTTTTACATATGTAATAGAAATACACATATGTTCATTGGAATGACCATCCCCAAACTTTGGATAGTGGTTGCCTATGGGGGGGGGTGCAGCCATGAAGGGGGGTGCAGGGTCTCTCAACATTTTGTAACATCTTATTTCTTCAGTTGCATGGTGCTTATACTATGCTTTCTGTCCCCCCCCCTTTTTTTCTGTGTATTTGTTGGAAATATGCCCCTTATAAGAAGCGTCTCATTTTAATGCTGGTACAATGCATTGATGAACTTGACCAAGGGAAGGGGGAAAAGGTATCCTACTTGTTCTATTTTGTTTGTTTGTTTGTTTGTTTGTTTGTTTGAAAGACAAGCCTGGGCCCAGCTTGTAAGAAGGAAAACAGATCGTCCTCAAGATGTCAGGATGTTATTTTTTTTTTTTGAAAGATTTTATTCATTCATACCGAGAGAGCACAAGCAGGGGGAGGAGCAGAGGGAGCGGGGGTGATGGCGGGGCTCAGTCCCAGGACCCTGGGATCATGACCCGAGACCGAGGCAGACACTTAAACGACTGAGCCACCCAGGTGCCCCCATCAGGATGGTATTAAGACAGAAGACATTCACACTTAGCAGGATTTCTCCCTCCCACTCCCCAAGTATGTGTCGAAACTCCTGAGCCAATAACCTTAGAATGTGAGGCCCCTCCCGTTGCTTGTGAACATGGCAGGCTTGGGGTTCTCAAAGGCAGAGAGTGAGCTTTGGACATCGGCCTCTGGGAGCTTCCAGTCAGTGGTTTTTTGTCTAAGGCAGGGAGGTACCTCGGGGGACTACTGAAATATTTGCTTCGTCCTTAAAAGTGGGTGAAAGTCCCAGATAAGTGATGATTCGCAGTGGAACGAGTGTTAAGGGAGTGGCATTCTAAGAACACCTTTGCATTATGGCCAGAATCAAGTCCGTCCATTTTGTGGTATGGTGGTTCCTGCCTCGGTTTCCCAGGTGCCTGGACACAGGACCTCAGAAGCACTTAATTTTTAAAAAATTACTCTATTGGGATAAAATTGACATACAACAAAGGACACATTTGAAAGTGTACAGTTGGAAGGCAACAAAAACACAAATAAGTAGGACTTCATTGAACTAAAAAGCTTCTGCACGGCAAAGGAAACCATCAACAAAATGAAAAAAATCATGTACCAAATGGGAAAAGATATTTGCAAATCGTGTATCTGATTAAAAGGTCAATATCCAAAATATGTAAATAACTCCTGCAACTCAATAGCAGAAGTCCAAACAATCTGATTAAAAAATGGGCAGAGGATCTTAAGACATTTTTTCTGCAGATGGCCAACAGGTACCTGAAAACATGCTCAAACATCACTCATCAGCAGGGAAATGCAAATCAAAACCACAAAGAGATATCACCTTCTATCCATTACAGTGGCTAGTATCAAAAAGATAAGAAATAACAAATGTTGGTAAGGATGTGGAGAAGAGGCAGCCCTCATGCACTGTTGGTAGGATTGTAAATCGGTACAACCACTATGGAAAACAGTAGGGAGGTTCCTAAAAAAGTTAAAAATAGAACTACCATACAGTCCAGCAATTTCACTCCTGGGTATTTATCCAAAGCAAAAGAAAGCACTAACTCAAAAAGATACATGCACCTCCATGTTCATTGCAGCATTATTTGCAATAGCCAAGTACGGAAACAACCTAAGTGTATTGATGGATGAATGGATAAAGATAATGTGGTGTGTGTATATGTGTGTATGTGTGTATTTGTGTATAAGTCAGCCATCAAGGAAATCTTGTTATTTGTGAGAGCACAGATGGACCTTGGGAGCATTGTGCTACATGAAATAAGTCAGAGAAAGACAAATACTGTCTGATCTCACCTTTATGTGGAATCTTACAAAAAAAAAAAAAAAGGCCCAAACTCATAGATACAGATAATACATTGGTGCAGAAGTAGGGGCTGGGAGGTGGGTAAAATGGGTGAAGAAGATCAAAAGGTTTTATACCTGAAACAAAACTCCAGGTATTTAATTAGTAATCCTGGGGATGTAACATACAGCATGGTGACTGTCGTTAATGACACTGTATTGCATTATTTGAAAGTTGCTAAGAGAGTAGATCTTAAAAGTTATCACAAGAAAAAAATTTGTCACCATGTATGGTAAGAGATGTTAGCTAGACTTAACTCTGATGATCATCTCACAATATATATATATAAGTATTTTAGAAAAGAGGAGGGACTCATCTGCTCAACTGAGGGCAGAATCTCAAGTTCTAAACATCAGTCATGTGCCATGTTTCCCCAGTTTTGCTCTGAAGGAGGAGTCTTACTGAGTCTCTCTCGAAATGACTTTTTAGGCTAAGTTTTGAGATACACACGCCTGCATAATACCTACAAACACACATTGGGAAACTGTTATCATAACCAAGATAGCGAACATACCTGTCCAGCCCCAGAAGTTTCCTTGAGCCTCTCTGCGTTCCTCCCTCCCATCCTTCCTGCCCCCTCCCATCCCCAAGTAATCATTGATCTGCTTTCTGCTGCTGTAGTTCTGTTTGCATGTGTAAAACTTCATGTAAATGGAATTGTACGGTTGTACTCTTTCTTGTCTGTCTCCTTTCGTGCTTTGCCTGTCATTCTTCTTGTTGTTGCGTGTATCAGCAGTTTGCTCCCTCTGATTACTGAGCAATATTTCATTGTATGGACATACCATAATTTGTACATTCTTCTGTCGATGACATTTGGGTTGTTTCCAAATAAAGCTATTATGAACATTGTACAAGTCTGTGTGTAGACATATATTTTTCTCTTTTTCCTGAGTGAATGGTTGGATCATATAGTAGGTGTATATTTAACTTTTTTTTTTAAGATTTATTTATTTGAGAGACAGAGCGTGGGGGGGAGGGGCAGAGGGAGAGAGGGAGGGAAGCAGACTCCCCACTGAGCACAGAGCCCAACAGGGCTCGATCTCACCACCCTAAGATCATACCTGAGCTGCAATCAAGAGTCAGATGCTTAACCAGCTGAGCCACCCAGGTGCCCCTGTATTTAACTTCTTAAGAAACTGCCAAACTGTTCCATTTTCACCAACAGTGTATTTGAATTCCAGTTCTTGCACATCCTAGCCATAAGAAGTGTTGTTTCCTTAAAGACAGAATTCTTTAAGCTGGTTGGTAAAAGCAGCTATGGCTTTGGTCAGTTTGTATTTCTCCGTCCTGTACCACAGGTGTTTGTTCTTGCTGTCACCAGATTCTGTAACTGGTTTACTTATAGGAACAAGCCCTGCCATGCTAACACCATGGCTGACTGGGTGCTGGGTGCTTATTGGAAACGGAGTCTCTCACAGCCATCGTTCAAGGATGGGTGGGTGAGCTCCCAGCTGCCATGTGCCGGGGACTGTGCCACATTGGTGCCTTACATAAGTATCTCACTTCATTCTAACAGCCCTACGAAGTACGTATTACTTCTGTCTTGCAGGTGGGGAGACTGAGGCACTGAGAGGTTTAGCGATTGGCTGCATAGCCAGGAAGCAGAAGAGACAGACTTTGAACGTGAATGTATCAGTTAGGCTGTGTATGGTTCCACATCATAGGAGACCCAACTAATCCTGGCTCCTTCAGAAAGGGAGTTCATTGGCTCCTGCAGCTGCCAAGTCCAGGTGTAGGGCAGGCTGCAGGTGCATTTTGACCTGGAGGTTTCAAGGTAGTCAGAGCCCTGGATCTGTTTCTCTAAGATTCTGTTTTCTGTTGTCTCTGCTCACGGACAGGCTAGCGTGGTCCAGGTTACATGGCCATGCCCACTCCCGCACCTGCCGGAGGAAGAAGGCAGGTCCTGAGGTTTGCTGGGCTTGGAGCAGCCTGGGTCACCTGCCCTCTCCTCAAGCAGTCACTGGTCAGGGTGTTTGACTGTTGGGATTGGCTTCATCTCGATCACCTGTGCTACCTCCCCACTCCCCTCCGCAACCTGGAACATTGAAGAGGCTGGAAGAATGGATCCCAGGAAGGCTTCTCACACCCCACCACTGCTGTAGTAGGTTGTTGTTGGTTCTTTAGAAACCCCCTTCGTTTTTTGAAAGTCTGGTGTCACTGGCTATAGTATTATATAACCTGTGACCTAGGTTATCACCTCTTTCCGCACCTTGAAGTGGGATTACCTCTTCCCCTCACAGGCAGATCAAACAGGAAAAAAAAAAACAAAACCACACACAACAAAATCAGCATGTAAGTTGTAGCATGCTTGAGGGTTCTTAAAAGCTGTCTATATAATTAAAAGATGTTAAACTTGGATATAAAATAAAATCTGACTTCAAATTTAAGTGGCATAATTTCCATGGTAAAATGCCAGGTAACTTTCCTCGTGATCCTCAGTCTTGCAGACTTGGATCCCCATCCAAACAGGATGCAGAGTGGCAGCGTAGTGAAAGTAAGAGGCACCCCCATCCCCATTTCTTGGAGGAAGAGTTGAAAGGAAGAATGAATGTGTGCAGAAGAGGGGGTTTGATTGCCTTCCCGAGTTACGTTGAAGGAGAGAAAAATGTAGCTCAGCCACAGTGACTCTCCCCAATTAAAAACTAAAAAAACGTCGTGGTTATGGGGCTTGGACTTCTGACAAACCAGCAGCCTCAGTCATTTTGAGTGTTATTCTGGGTTGGAAGATTCTGCTGGGAGGAAGGTGGACGCTTCAAGAATTCCTCACTGGACGGCCAGAGTGGCTCCTCCTCACCGCCCCAACTAGAGGAGACCACCCTGTTTACTGGACAGATGAGTTGACTATGTGTGAAACCTGGCCCAGCACAACATACTCGCCTGGGGCGGCAACATGGGAGAGATTTTTATTGGGATTAACTTTCTATGAGGATGCACTTTTCAGATGAGACCATCCTTTCTCACGGGTGATCTCACCAGGGCCCTTATTCCACAAAGCTTAATTGTTTTGGACCCATAAAGGTAAGCCTCTTAATGAATTGACTCAAGACTTAGAGCAGATTTGCTTTTCTTTGTAATGAATCCATGGCCTTAAATGCTCTGGCTCAGGTGAAAGGGGATCCTGGAGCACAGAATGGGAAGAACGTGGAGTCTGCAACCCGGGTTTTATTCTGTGCTCTTCATTAGCTCTTCATTAACTCTGTCTTTGGGCCTCACTGTTCTGGTTTGTAAACTGTGAGCATTGATCGAGAATCAGGGTCCAAATAGCTGGCACCCATGCTACGCTTGTCCCTTTCCATGGCAGACATCACTAAGGGGTCATGATGTTTTTTTCCCACTGAGCCCAGACTGGACATTGGAATCCTTTTCAGTATGGTGCTCTAGGCAGCCCTTTGGTCCTTGAGATGAAATCCGTTTATTGTCTTGATGAAACTACATGAACTTGAACTCCCCTTTGTGTAATGGTTTGAATCCTGCCCTTCAAAGAGTTTTCACATCAGCTGTACTGCGCCCGCCCCTTGCTCCTGACAGGGCTCCTCTCCTTCATACCCCCATACCTTGGCCCTTGCTCTTCCCTCTGCTTAACCACTCATTTTTTTCCTTGTAGTTCAGGAACCAATTCACATGCATCTCCTGTGTAGAAGACCTCTTCAAGGAGCACGTGGGTGGCTCAGTCAGTTGAGCGGCTGGCTCTTGATTTCAGCTCAGGTCATGATCTCAGGGTTGTGGGATCGAACCCCTCGTCAGGCTCCTCGCCCAGCGGGGAGTCCGCTTGAGGATTCTCTCTCCCCCCCTCCCCGTTGCCTTTCCCCTCACTCTCTCTCTCTCTCTCTCTCTCTCTCTCTCTCTCTCAAATAAATAAATAAATAAATCTTTTTTTTAAAGATTTATTTGTTTATTTGACAGAGAGACAGCGAGACTGAACCACCCAGGCACCCCTAAATAAATAAATCTTCAAAAAACAAAAAACAAAAAAACAAGACGTCCTTTTCAAATCCCCCATGTAGAATTAGTCATTTCTTCTCTTGTGTTTCCCATGGCAGTGTACACACAAATTATAATCCTTATAAAATGGCCATGATCCTATTTATGACCATAACCCTCTACCAGACCAGCCTCTAAGCTCTTTGGCTTTCTTGCATTACCATCATGATTTCTTTCTTTCTTTCTTTTTTTTTTTTTAAAACCATCATGATTTCTGCCAGACTTATTTTCTGAATACTTTTTTTCTTTTGGGGCGCCTGGGTGGCTCAGTCGTTAAGCATCTGCCTTTGGCTCAGGTCATGATCCCAGGGTCCTGGGACTGAGCCCCGAGTTGGGCTCCCTGCTCAGCGGGAAGCCTGCTTCTCCCTCTCCCACTCCCCCTGCTTGTGTTCCCTCTCTCACTGTGTCTTTCTCTGTCAAATAAATAAATAAATAAAAATCTTTAAAAAAAATTAAAAAATATTTTTTTCTTTACATCTGTGCATCTTTATATTCCTTTATTTCAAAAGGAAACTATAGAACACGATCGTCAATACGATCGTCAATAGAAAACCGCTATCACTGGCCATAAAGGGGAGGTAAATATAAAAGTAAAATCAATGAAAATAACAGTGTTACTAAATTCTGGCAGAGCTTGTTGAAGTCTCTGACTCGGGGGTCTGCTTAGAATCAGAAAGTGATTCAGTCTGAACCATGCAGCTCTGGCGGTTACCACCTAACTCATCTGCTTTGTCTGTCCAGCCCCTTCTGGGGAAAGGCCATGCTGACTTTCAGCAGGGGCCCAGCGCCTGGAAGAGATAGCCCTCTGTAGGGTTTCATACTGGGGTCCCAGCCTCCCACGGAGCACCTTTGTGTACTGTCAAAAGTAAGAATTGTGTACCGATCATCAGAACCATTGAGTGGAAAATCAGACATGTGGCTTTGGTTTGTTCACTGCCTCTGGTAGGACAGACTCCTTGCTTTGCTGGATTAGTATTTGATAGGTGAAAAGATCTTGTAGAAAACTAATTGCACCTTGAGCAAATTCTTAGGGAAAATGATGTCTTGGGTGTCCGTTCTTTGGGAACATCTAGGGAAGACCTGGTGGTGCAGGCATCCCATTTCGCAGGTAGGAACACTGACGCCCAGAGGTTAACAACTCACCTGGAAGTGAGTCTGACTGGGGTGAAATGAGGTTACTTTCCCACGCCTCATTTTTTAATCTCCTAGACTTTTGCTCTGCTGTAGTTCAGGTGGCTGAGTGACAATAACCACAGCAGCTAGAACTAACCTTCTTGGGCTCTGAAAAGAGGAATTTCTCGGGGCCTTTTTCCTCGCAAAGGATTCAGAAGTGGTCTGGTTTGCTCTCGGAAGGATGCCAATCACTTGATTGCCTATACTCCTTTCTGCCCAGAGTGGTGCCATGTTTTATTGGCGGGCGGGGAACGTCAGGATTCACCTGCAGTGGTTGAAGTCTGGCACACGCTCCCTGCAGGAAGGTGAGACCCCCACACTGTGAAGAGCTGTGAAGAAGCAAGGCAGATCCTCGGGGTGCAGCTCCAGCAACTCCCCCGGCCCCGGCTGCAGCATTGAACCTCTCCAGCTCTCCCGCAGAATTTGTGTTTGTTGAATAATAGTATACCCTGACCCAGGGAGCAAAAGCAAATAGGACCGTCCCTGAAACCACAGGGGTAGTGTGAGTAAACAGTTCCAGGCTACCCTGTGGAGCTGGCCTCTGGCCAGCAACCCAACGGCCGTTTGCAGTCCACTCTTAGGGAGCCATTGGCCTTCTCGTTTAGGGGAGTAGGCAGTTTCCTGGCCTGTGCTTGCAAGCGCTGATGGGGTAGGGGTTAGACCTGAGGACATAGTTTCTTTAAAACATATTCCGCCCCCATCCGGTTCTTATGGGGAGGTTGAATGTATCTGATATTTTTGTCTCCTTTTTTCTCTACATCTTTATTGGTTTTTTAGATCACGGAATAAGTGTATGCTTGTTAAAAAAAAAAGTTTGATCATTACAGAAACTTAATTAAGATATTGAGTGCTAACTGTAATGATCAAGTGCCTTGTATGTCCTAGGTGGTTTGTTTATTTATTTTTTGTGGTATCTCAGTTCATCTTCACACTAGATCTGAGGAATGGTGTTAATACCCATTTTACAGATGAGGAAACTGAGGCTCCATTTAAAGTCACCTCGCTGGTAAGCAAGTGGCTGTGCCTGGACTAGCAGCAGGTCCAGGCGACTCTGAAAACCAGAGCTCCATGTGGTGTCTTTCTGGACAGAAAGATTAACTTGATTCAGTATCATTTTACTTATAAGTAGAATGAGCTTGGATTATTTATTTTCAGGAGAAAAGCCATCCAGATTGTTACTGTTAAAATAAAAAGACACGTGGACAGGGGCCTCCAAAATTGAATGGTCAGGTGTGTGCCTCCCATGTCGGGCCGCTGAGTGCCCCTGGTGTGCCTGGTTAGTCTTTGAGCCAGAGAATAAGTTGTCAGGCTAGGCTGCCAGCCCGCCTCAGTGGGGTAGTGGCTCTCCTGGGCAGGCTCCTTGGTGTTCCTGAGCAATCCTCCCTGCCCCCCAATCCCCACCACCCGTGGGGCAAGCTCATGAACTCTAAAGCAGCCTTTTCATTCCTTAGTTTCCAAATAATGGGTAATGTATCCACCCCCCCCCTTTTTTAAGGATTTTATTTTTTTAAGTAATCTCCACACCCAACGTGGGGCTCGAACTCACAACCCTGAGATCCAAAAGTTAACGTGCTCTACCGGCTGAGCCCACCAGGTGCCCCTAGATACGTGTTTTTTTTTTTTTAAGATTTTATTTTATTTATTTGAGAGAGAGCACAAGAAGGGGTAGGGTCAGAGGGAGAAGCAGACTCTGCTGAGCAGGGAGCCCGATGTGCAGCCCGATCCCAGGACCCTGGGACCATGACCTGAGCCGAAGGCAGACGCTTAACGACTGAGCCACGTAGACGCCCCCGTATCCACCCCTTTTGCTCTGGTATCTTAGGCAGTTGTTGCCTGGGAATCAGACCTGCCTTGAATCTGTATCTTGAGCCAAACGGCCTTGGCTTTGACTGCAGCCGCGGGATCCTCAGACCCTCGTTTAGCAGGCTGAGGCTATAGAGCAGCTTTGTGATTGTGCAGGGTCACAGGCTGTGTTTTTCCAAACCTACCTCATGGATCCTTGCCTGGCTTGCCTCTGCCACCTTCCCTCAGGAGGCCTTTACAGCCTGTCTTGACTGTGGCCTGTGGGGGTCCCAGCCACACAACTACACTGTAAGGGGCTCCCCCAGCTGGATTGCCCCGAGTGCCGTCATGGTTTTCTTTTTAGAGAGCTCTGAGACTCCTTAGAGGTTGGAGATTTTTGCATTCTTGACATTCTTTCTGTGGCCAGTTTGGTAAACTGTTCCATCTCTTCAGTTTCCCATTTGAGCCCATTCTTCCCCTTGCTCTTCAGGGGACCCACTGTCTCAGGTGCAGGCCTGTGTTGCGTTCTCAGCAAAGCCACTGGTGGTTTGTGCGGGTTTTCTGTAACCTGGGTTGAACAAGTCTTCTAGACTCTTAAATAGTCCCTGATTCGTACTAGCCTGGTTTCTCCACTTGGACAGGGCTCCTTGTTCACGCTGGGTAAACCTCAGCCTTGCATGCCCGCTGTTGATGGGGGGAGCTCATGAGTTGTTGTTGTTGTTGTTTGTTCACCTTTTAGGAGCGTTAGTGTAGGTTTTTTTTTTAATTTTTAAAAAAGATTTATTTTTATTATTTTTTAAAATTAACATATAATGTATTATTTGTTTCAGAGGTACAGGTCTGTGATTCATCAGTCTTACACAATTCACAGCGCTCACCATAGTACATACTCTCCCCAATGTCTATCACCCAGCCACCCCATCCCTCCCACCCCCCCACCACTCCAGCAACCCTGTTTCCTGAGATTAACAGTCTCTTATGGTTTGTCTCCCTCTCTGGTTTCGTCTTGTTTCATTTTTCCCTCCCTTCCCCTATGATGCTCTGTCTTGTTTCTCAAATTCCTCATATCAGTGAGATCATATGATACTTCTTTCTCTGATTGACTTATTTTGCTTAGCATAATACCCTCCAGTTCCATCTGTGTCGTTGCAAATGGCAAGATTTCTTTTTTTTTTTTTTGATGGTAGGTTTATCTTCCCTTCTATCTCATGGCACGAAGAAGATCTCAGATTCTCACCCTGCTGGTGATGTGATGCTGGGAATGTTTATGGTGGTTAGCATGGTGTGCTGGGAGGGGATTAATCCCAGGAGGCCCACCATTGGACTACCTTGTGCTGTTGACCAAGGTCAGTAGGTTTCTCATCAGTTCTTCTGATGGACTGGAAAGGAATTGGGAGATTTCATGATGTTTCTCTGCAGTGTTGGGTAGTTTGAGAAAATATGCCTTAAACTCTAGCCATGGAGATTGGATAAGTTGTTTTGGTGATTTGTTAGGCACCATTCTTTCAAGTGCAAGTGAGAGAAACTCAACTTGAGCTAGCTTAAGTGCAAAAGATTAGTTTTTGTTAGGGAGGGTCTATTATGACTGATTGAGTGGCAGGTGGTGGAAACCCATTTGAAACTACTTAAAGACAGCAGAAGGAGCCACTTGGCCCAGTAACTGAGAAGTTCTGCAGCAGAGCAACCCTCAAGCATGGCTGGGTATCGAGGCTCAAACAGGTCATTGGAGTTCGGTCCTTCTCCTCATCTCTAGCTCTATCTGCTGAGGCTCCCCGTGGTGGCAGAATGGCCGCTACATCTCTGGGCCTTCAGGCCTCCCAGAACTAAGCCCAGCCACGTACAAGAGAGAATGAGGTTGGTGAGCACAACCCTGTTTCCTGGAGCTCCCACACGAGACCCAAGATTTGCTGATTAGGCCCCTTGAATCATCCGCCTCGCTCTGAACCAACCGCTGTGCTTAGTGGGGCTTGTCACATGCACCTTCCACCATACATGGCATCAAAAACAACCAGGGCAGTCCGGCGGGGGGGCCTCAGGAGGACTTGGAACCAGGAGTCAGAAAGCCACGGAGACTGACTATGTTTCCCTGTGTCGGTTTTGTCCCCCTCTTTGTAGATGGGCCCTGCTAGCACCCTGCATAGCATGTCTGTCCCGCGGTTCCTGGCTGCTCACATTTCATTCAGTCTAGCCTCGAGAGACCTCAAGGGAGAATGAGATTCAGCTCACATTGGAGGTTCCACCCCAGTCCATTTAGCTGTGGAGGCTGAGACTGGGCCCTTTAGGACACATTTGGGCGGGTGGAGCCTCCTCTTGGAGAAGATATGTGGGGCCTGATGGTCCAGAAGTGACAGATAGGTGCTTCTCCTTATCTGGTTGAGGAACCTTCTCTAAGTCGAAGATGTTGATAATAAAGAGCATGAAGGGCCTCTGTCCCAAGCTAGGAAGATGTTGGATGAAGTTCCAGCGCAGCTCTAGGGACGCCTGCTTCCAGGGACGCCTGCTTCTGGCGGAAGGCGATGCCCAGGATCTGCACCTTGGGACCTCTCTGAGTCTGCTCTCTGCTCTAGCATGGGCCCTTCCTTCCTGCAGAGGAGACGGCACCGTCTGACAGGCATGAATGGGAATTTCCTCCTTCCAGGCCCAAGTCAGCATGACTCGGGACGGCTTTGACTGGAAAATCTGAATCAAAGAGCGCTCTTAGGCCAAGGATTTCCCCAAACACTAATCAGCACTGATTACTTCCAGCGTGTTGCCTTTTGGCTCTACAGAGAGTTTTGTCCATTGTGGCTGCAGTGTCTGGCTTGGGCTGCCCAGATGATGAGAAATGAGTTTGTAGGGATGAGCCCTGGTGGTGAGCTGAGTCCCTTTGCCATCCTGCCCTTTACTAGGTGTGAGGAACCCTAATTACCAGATTCATAGGTCATTAGCTGGCTTTTCCTTCAGCATTAGCACTTGGGGGTGGGGTTTTGCTTAAATGAAATCCTGAAAATATGTCGAGGAGACACATTTTTTTTTTTTAAGATTTTATTTATTTATATGTGTGTTTGTGATAGAGAGAGAGAGCGCGCACAAGCAGGGGGAGCAGCAGGGAGAGGGAGAAGCAGACTCCCCCCTGAGCAAGGAACCTGTTGGCGGGACTCCATCCCAGGACCCCGGGATCACAACCTGAGCCGAAGGCAGCTCCTTAACCGACTGAGCCACCCAGGCATCCCGAGGAAACACTTCTATAAAAATCCTTGCTCAGTGTTGGAAATGACTTCTCTCCCCCACATTTATGTCTTCTGAACAGAGTTGAAATGCTAAGTATGTGTACGGTTGCCATGTTATTGAACCCCAAGATCATCTCAAGGAAATAACACAATTCACATCTTGGATGACCTGAGTGAAGGTTTATTATTGAGTTCCTGGAAGTTCAATAACTGTGCTGTTTAAAATAGCAGAGGACTTGTAGTTGGCTCTCTGAATGTCTTGCAGAACCTTGAAATGCTTTCAGGTCCAGCCCTGAATTTGCAGTCTGGAAGTGAAACGCTCAGAGAGGGACGGGATGTGCTCAAGGTCACAGAGGGAGTTGTGGCTGGACCAGAACCCAGGCCTCCTGGGTCCCAGGTCACAGATTTGCCTTGTCTTAGTCCTGTAATTGCCTTCTGCTAGGAAGAGTAAGACAGAGCTTGTAGCCTGGAGGAATATATAGGATTAAAAAAACAAACAAAACAAAAAAACAGCTCTACTGAGATATAATTCACACACCGTAAAATTCACCCCTTCGAACTGTACAATTTTTAGTGTATTCAGAGTTGTACGGCCATCACCACTATATAATTTTAGATCATTTTATTCTCCCCACCCCGCCAAGAAACCCTGTACCCATTAGCAGTTACTCACCACTGTCTCCTCCCCCCAGGCCCTGGCAGCCACTGGTTTACTTCTCTATGGATTTGCTGATGCTGGACATTCATATAATGGAACCATACAACATGTGGTCTTTTGTGACTGGCTTCTCTCACTTAGTAAAATGTTTTCAAGGTTCAAACATGTTGTATCCATACTTCATTACTTTTTATGGCCAAATGTGGGAATCAAGCCTATAGAGGGCTTGAATTTGAAAGTAAAGCCGTAAAATTTTCAGGTTTATTTTTCCTTTGCCTGGTAAGCTTTCTCTTGGGGAGTCAGTCTCTACATTTGGAGATGAAATGAGAGACTTTCTCAGCCTCCCTGTACCTAAGTAGTTACTACTTTCCTTAAATGTTTTGACACCTGGGGGAAAAGTTGGTTTGTGGAAGAATGTATGTTCTTTTTTGTATTGCCAAGAATATTAATACATGCTAATTAATACAGATGCTCAAGAGCCAGAGTTGTAATGAACTTTTACCTTATTTATTTTCCAAGGGTTTGACTTATTAAAAAAAATTATTTTTGCAATAATGTAATTTTCCTTCCCTTCCCCACATTCATTGGAAGCTTTCAATCCTCCAGTAGGAAAGAACAGTATAACAAACTCCCATATAACCTTCCCCTAGAGTCTCCAGTTGTTTCCCCTGGAGTCTCCAGTTGTTAACGCCTGGCCACACTTGTTTACTTTGTCACTCTGCAAGGATTCACATCACACGCCTATGTCTTACTGAATCATTTGAAAGTCTCTAGCACACATCATGACTATTCACCGCCCCCCCCATACTTTAGTAGGTGTCTCTAAGAAAAAGGACATTTTCCTAACCGCAGTATCACTGCATACCCAAGAGGTTAGCACCGATACAATAATATCTTGTATAAAATTTACCCTAATGCTTCCAAGTGTCCTTTACGGTTGTTTTTGTTGTTGTTTTTTAATCCAGGAAACTATGAAAGATTACTCAATTGAATTTTGTTTCAAAGGTACTTCATCCTAATCTTTCATCTGGAATACCCCCGTCTTTAACAGTTTTTGGTTTGGGTCTTTTCTGACATTGGCGTTTTTGAAGATGCTAGGCCAGTTGCTTTGTCAAATGTTATGTGCGCCAGAATTACAGGGTGCGAAGTGGTGGGGGTATGCAGGGCGGCAGGGAGGGTCTTGGTAAAATGCACATTCTGATTCTGGAAGCCACCGTTGGGCCTGAGTCTACATTTCTAGCAGGCCTCCAGGTGATGTCAGTGCTTCTTACCTGCAGACCACACCTGGAGTAGCAAGGCTGTTAGAATATGTGTATTCTAGATTTGTTTGTTTCCTCATGATTAATTCAGGTTAAACATTTTTGGCAAGTGCACTTGCAAGGAAAGTCATGAATGTGTCCTGCTGCATCACATCGGGAGGTACATCACGTCTGTTTGTCCTGTTATTAGTGATAATAAGTGCCATCTCTTTATTCAGTGTTTGCCAGCATTCCACTGAAATGCTGCCTTTCCCCTATTGCAATTTTTTAAAAAGATTTTATTTTTAAGTAATCTCTCCACCCAGTGTGGCGCTCAAACTTACAACCCTGAGGTCAAGAGCTCCGTGCTCCAAGTGAGCCAGCCGGGAGGCCCCTCTCCTGTTGTAATTTAAAGTAACCATTGAGATTGCATAAATATCTTGGACTCCAACAATTTTCACCCATTAATCAACTTTTTTTGGGAAAAGCATCTTGGGTAATAATCTCTTGCTGGCAATGCATGCCTCTTATGTAATTAGCAATTAATTGTGTGTGTGTGAGTAAATTTTATTTTTTGAATGTAGCTAGTGGCTGGTTGACTCCCATTTGTATCGTAAACACTAGCTTTTACATTTCCCAAATTTGGAAGCTTTACAGTCCCGTTTTGTATGATTCCCATGAGAAGTATTTACATCCCACAGCCAGGGGTGGTATGGGGTCTTAAAAAAATCAATTAAATTTTTGAGTACCTCCTGAAGTTGCTTACTAGGACCACAATTGGGATTGTTTTTTGTTTTTTTAAAAGATTTTTCTTTTTTTTTTTTTTTAAAGATTTTATTTATTTGTTTGAGAGAGAGAATGAGAGAGAGAGAGCACGAGAGGGAAGAGGGTCAGAGGGAGAAGCAGACTCCCTGCTGAGCAGGGAACCCGATGCAGGACTCGATCCCCGGACTCCAGGATCATGACCTGAGCCGAAGGCAGTCGCTTAACCAACTGAGCCACCCAGGCGCCCTAAAGATTTTTCATTTATATATTTGACAGAAAGAGAGAGCGAGAATGCACAAGCAGGGGGAACTGCAGAGGGAGAGGGAGAAACAGGCTCCCTGCTGAGCAAGGAGCCTGACACGGGACTCGATCCCAGAACCCTGGGATCATGACCTGAGCCGAAGACAGACGCTTAACCAGCTGAGCCACCCAGGCGCCCCCACAATTGGGATTCTTAAATATCTCACAGATTTCAGAAAATCCCTCTTCTAAACTGGGCAGGCAATTCTTAACCTGTTAGAAGCTATTCTTTTTGATTGACATACAGAGTTGGGTGGCCAGGAAAGGAGTATTTGAGTGGGAGCCACTGGCAAACGTGTCCTCGATGGGCTTGGTGTTCCCCAGGGTATGTTCCCCCTAACCCAACCCTCAGCCCCTAAGAAACTGCAGAGGAGAGATTTCAAATGAGGGTTCTTTACCAATGAGTGTTGCGGTGCTTGGCAGTCTTACAGATCGGTCCAGAACACTCACTGTGCTGATCTAGAGGTAGAAAGACCAGGACTGGAGAGTCTCCAAAGCCCATGGAGAGTCAGAAAGACCTGGTTCTAAGTCCCGGCCCCACCTTTCACCAGCACTGTGGCCTTGGGCAAGTGTCTGAGCCCTGGTTTTCCCTGTCTGTGAAATGGGGATAATAATGGGTCTTGGCCTCATAGGTTTGTTGGAAGGATGAAAGGAGATAATCCCATGAAATGTTTAACACATTAACAGTGTGTGGCCTGGTACACCCTGAATGCATGATGTATGTTGAAGGAATTTCGAGCCCTTAAAAGGGTTAAATCTATTTTATTTTATTTTGATTTTTGATTTTTTTTTAAAAGATTTTATTTATTTACCTGAGAGAGAGAGAATGAGAGATAGAGAGCACGAGAGGGAAGAGGGTCAGAGGGAGAAGCAGACTCCCCTCCGAGCAGGGAGCCCGACGCGGGACTGGATCCCGGCACTCCAGGATCATGACCTTGAGCTGAAGGCAGTTGCTCAACCAACTGAGCCACCCAGGTGCCCGGGTTAAATCTATTTTAATTTAAAACCTATAATGATACATTTACCGCATTTATTCAACAAATAAGTACGAGCCCATATTATCAGAGATTCTGTGTGTAAAGTTTTGGTTTTCCTGCATTCCTTTAAGAAATGAGATCACTAAATTTTACATGTTTACTCTGTTCAGTGCTTGATATACCTAATTGGACTGGGTGGTAGTGAATGGATTACCACTGGCCACTTTCAGCATCATTATTGTTCTAGAAATAAAGTCCTAACCAGGGAGATTCATTCCACAAAAATCACCCGAGTTTCTCCTCTATGCCTGGCACTGCTGCTCAATGCCAGGGTATGGAACCTTGCTGCATGGAACCCAGGGGTGGTAGCTGATCACGCATCTTCCCGTGTAGGACGAGGACTTTTTTTTCTGACAGTGCATTGCCCGGAGGCCCGTGCATTTTCTTGTATAAACCACATTCAAAATGCATCATCTCCTTTCTAGCTTTGACATCTTTAAGGTAGAGGAAGGACACTTGTTGAAGCAGTGTGAGTACAGAATCCTTCTGGATTTGTGTTCCCTCTTCCCTGCCCCCTCATTTCTTGCGGTTAATTTTTTCTACATGTAATTCAGCGGTCCCCCAAAGTGAACGGGTTGAGAGTCAGTCACCTGTGGTCCTCCAAGGTTGCCAGAGAAAGCAGTTCAATTTGAATTTCAGAGAAACAATGAATAACTTTAGGAGAAGGATGTTCCAAATGGGACAGGCAGTTCTCTCTTGTTATAAGTCATCGAATGGGATATACTTACACTCCGCAATTATTTACTGTTGCTCTAAATTCATATTTAACTCGATATCCTGTATTTTATGTGCAAAAATCTGGCAGCTGGAGATTCCCCGGCCTGGTGGGGGTTTTCGTGTTTGCTGCGGGGTGCTATTTGTGGTTTCAGGGGGTGCCCTAGGGGCGAACTGGAGTGGCATCTCATCGGGCTGTGGCTTTGGACGCCAGGGTAGGAGCCAGATTAGTAATTAGCTAACTGTGACCTCACCCGTGAGGAATGTGCTCTTGCTAGGTATTAGCTAGAGGTTTAGGCTCTCAGGAGCCATTGTCAGAATCCTGTCAGTGACATCATCAGCTGGAAAAGCCAGCTTCCAGGCCTCAGGAAAAAGCTCGAAAGACAGGACTCCAGTTTTGGTAATATATGGAAATGGATTTTCAC
Source organism: Zalophus californianus (assembly GCF_009762305.2). Classification (NCBI taxonomy): domain Eukaryota; kingdom Metazoa; phylum Chordata; class Mammalia; order Carnivora; family Otariidae; genus Zalophus; species Zalophus californianus. The sequence goes on from NC_045595.1 coordinate 26,046,552, forward strand.
AGGTGGGGTGTGGAGGAATTTGTTACAACAGGAAGCCTGATGGAGTCTCCTGCGGCGTGCAGCCCCCAGCCAAGTTTCTGGGTTCTGATGAACAACCAGAAGCTTCTAATGCGGCATGTGATTATACTGTTGGCCCAATGCCCTGGAAAAATTGGCTTGTTCTCGGTGCACACTCCAGGAGCTGTAAAAGGTGGTGTCAGGACTGCAGCTCTGAGTGGGGCTCTTACATTGGGGAGGAAGGGAGGCTGATGTGCTAAGTGTTCATTGTACTGCTCAGAGTAGTTCTAGAAAGTGCATACTTGGTACCATCTGGTCCCTCCTCTTGGGGATGGGGGGAGGGCACGCTCTGGGCGAAGGGGTCAAGTTGTCTGGATATAGACACTCAAAAAACCCTCTTTTACCTCGTGAGTTGGAAGAAATAGAGCAAACTTTTAAATTTTCTTATTTTTAAAGGCTAATTTATCGTGCATGACTAGGCTGTCAGACTGGAAGGGGACCTGACTTAAATCAGGTGCTGAGCGTGGTAGATAAAGCCATTTAATTTTATTTGAGATTTCCTGTAAAACCTTCTGGGAAAAGATGGGCTCCAGGGGTGAGGGTTCTGATCCAGGGCTGGGTTTTGCAGTTCAGTTTTCTCTGGCCTGCTGGAGGTCCTATGTAAGCAGTTACCCAGGGCACTTCTGCCCAGCTGAAGTGCTAACGGCAGGCACACTTGACCAGATAGGAAGACTTCCGTTGAGCAAGCGGGAGGCTCAGAGCTCCAATTCTGAAGGTCTGGCCTCCATCCCATCTGGCTTTCTTGTCTAGTTAGAATTTGGAAGCATTGCTCCTGAGTCTCCAGGTTGGCTCACATAATGGCAAGGCTGGGACAGATCCTCCTGAGCCTCCTTTTCTTCCACATCTCCCCTGGGGCTCCACCACCCACTGGTACAGTGGCCCTCGGCAGATAGCAGAGCGTCTTGAAGCCCCTCTTTGGGCAGCTGTAAAGTGGGATGCCATGTGTGCCTATCATATGTGAAGTGTTGCAGCCTGGGCGCTCAGGTCCTGAGCTGTTACTTAGGAGGTGACTGATGTTGACTGGGCATGGTAGAGGAAGTCATCAAAAGGGTGGAGCCTGAACCACTTTTGAGTACGCCTGGCCATTCATCTTTTGGGATCCTCTCCATCTCTCTGATCCCTCTGTAAAACGGATGTGCCTGGGGTTGCCCCAGGAACCAAGAGCAAAGCCTCTCCAGTGAGCAACTCCTGCAACCCCCTTCTAGTCGGCTGTGTTAGCGTCCATTATTAGCGGATGTTCTTTAAAAAAAGAAAAGTTGAAACACAGTTCTGAAGAGGACCTTTCTGGGCCTCTGTTCACCACTGCAGCCCATTTATTCCAAGGGACTGGCAGAATCCTCCTTGTCTTTGTTAGAATGTGGCTTTATTGCTTTGAGACAAGTGGCTCATCACGTAGTGAGAAAGGAGGCTTGACGCAGTAGCTTTGGGTGCTGAGTTCCTGACTTCCTGGGTGCACTCACTTTCCTTTCTCCTTCCCTGTTCACCTCTCTTGGGGTCTGTCTGCCTCAGGCCCATTCCCAGTCAAGGAAAAGGTTGGCCTCTTGGGTGGGGGTTTTGGGGTGATAGGATTCACATGGGGTCTGGTTGTCGACAGTGATTCTAAACCCTTAGAACCAACTTGAAAGCTTTAAAAATTACTGCTACCTGGCCACACCCTGAAGAAATCCTCATTTTGTTTTCTTTTGGGGACAGCCACTGCTTTTTTTTTTTCTAAGCTTTTTAGATGATTCCAGTGTGTACCCAGGGTTGAAGCTCAAGTGATTTCTTTCTTTCTTTCTCTCTCTTTTTTTTAAGATTTTATTATTTATTTGACAGAGAGAGAGAGAGAGCACAACCAAGGGGAGTGGCAGGCAGAGGGAGAGGGAGAGGCAGGCTCCCCACTGAGCAGGGAGCCCGACATGGGTCTTGATCCCAGGACCCCGGGATCATGACCTGAGCTGAAGGCAGGTGCTTAACCGACTGAGCCACCCAGGCGCCCTGAAGCTCAAGTGATTTCTCTGAGCAACAGAGATATTGAGGCTTGAGAGGGAGGTTGGGTATGCCAAGCCTGAGGTGGGACCAAGGTTCTGACCACCACTAGCAGCAAAGCAACCCTGGCCTGTCCGTGGGGAAGAGACTCAATTGATTTTACATCCATTTTGCATATAATTTAAATTGATTAGAATGGCACATTTTATAACTCAGAAAAGTAGATGATGATCAGCAAAGAACATTCCGTATATATCAGTACCAACATGAGAGGTGGCGGAGATCCCTTCAAATTAAGAACTTCTTCAGACAGGGCTGCTGGAATTCGAAGCCATTTTTGTTCACTGTGTTTAAAACAGCCCTAGCCCACTCTTTTGAATTTCCTCCTGCCTGAGGGTGGATCTGATTGTTAACAAAGGCTCAATCATTTGGCACCCAGCCCAGTGAGTAAGGCGGCTGAGTAAGAGGGGAAACGGGGCCTTGGGTCAGAAAAACCAGGATAATGAGTGGCCTGGCTGGATTTTCTTATCTGTTCAGAGAAGCCCCAGAAGCTGCAAAAATTGCAGCTTCCAGACTGTTTTGTGTGCAGTGGCCTAACATTCATGGGGGTGGTGGATTGTCATCAGATCAGCCAGAGTGGCTGCACACAGCTTTATAGCTCCTGGGCTGGCTGGGGCTGCAGGTGTGCACTGACCCACCCCAGTGCTTTCCGCGGTGGTGTGATCTGTGAGCTCAGGGGAGGTTAGGGAGCACAGCTGTTGTGTAAAGGCCACGCCCTTCCTGCCTTGAGATAGACCTATATAGAAGGCTGATGCAGCAATCCAGTGGTCAGCCTGGTGTTCCTGCCCCCGCTGAGTCTGGTTTGTGTGCCTCTTCCACTCCCTGTGTTCCAGAAGTGTATCCGCCAGGAAGCAGCCATTTATGTCTCTCAGCACTGTGCTAAGTGTTCTCCAGTCCTGCCAGGTGTAGGCTCTGTCAACCCATTTTAAACCTTTTTTTTTTTTTTAAGATGTTATTTATTTGTCAGAGAGAGAGAGAGCGCACAAGCAGGGGGAGCGGCAGGCGGAGGGAGAAGCGGACTCCCCGCTGAGCAGGGATTCCCGATGCGGGGCTTGATCCTAGGACCCCAGGACCGTGACCTGAGCCGCAGGCAGACGCTAAACCAACTGAGCCACCCAGGCGCCCCACTGTCAACCCATTTTACAGATGAGGAAAACTGGAGGTTTCAGGAGGGTGGGATCTTGTGGTAGTGGAATGGGATGTTGACCAAGTGATAGTATTCCTCTGTACTGCAGATTGGAACTCTGTCTGGGCCTTTTTACTTTAATCTAGATTCCAGCCCTTAAAAAGATACGATAAACAGGTTTTGGGTAAATCTACTAATTTCAAAAAGAATATTTTTTAAAGACAGTTTGTATTCAGTATTTAGCTCTAATTAAAGTGTATTCATTTCGGGGCGCCTGGGTGGCTCAGGCGTTAAGCGTCTGCCTTCGGCTCAGGTCATGATCCCAGGGTCCTGGGATCGAGCCCCACATCCCCCACATCCGGCTCCCTGCTCAGTGGGAAGCCTGCTTCTTCCTTCCCCCACTCCCCCTGCTGGTGTTCCCTCTCTCGCTGTGTCTCTCTCTGTCAAATAAAAAATAAATAAATAAGTAAAGTGTATTCATTTCACAAACTTAGTGAGTGCTTATTTAACCTTAAAGGTGCTGTGCTGGGGCGCCTGGGTGGCGCAGTGGGTTAAGCGTCTGATTCTTGGTTTCAACTCAGGTCATGATCTCAGGGTCATGAGATTGAGCCCCACGTCAGGCGCACCATGCTCAACGTGGAGTCTGCTTGAGATTCTCTCTCCCTCTTCCTCTGCCCCTCCTGCTTGTGCTCTCTCTTGCTCTCACTCTAAAATAAATAAATCTTAAAAAAAAAAAGTAATAAAGGCACTCTGCTAGGGACATGGTTTCACTTTCAGATATCTTAGAGCGAAGGAAAAAAAAAAGCCAGAGAATGCGTGCACAAGTCACCGTGGCATGTTTTGTAGGAGAAGGTTCTTACAGTGCCTCCCAGGGAGGCGTGAAGAGCAACAGTTTTCATCTGGGGTGTCAGAAGGCCTGTGACAAGTTGGTGAACAGTGGAGTTTAAAGGGGCAGTTCAGGAGACAGTATGTTCTGGCCTGCATAACCACTTTTGGGCCCAGGAGTGGGAAGGGAATGCAGGAATGTGAGAGCACTTGGAATATCACCCCCTGATTGGCCTCAGTGTTTAGTACTTGCTGAGGCTGGGACCATCAGTTGTGATGTTGGCCAGGTTATGAAAAACCTCAGAAGGGATGAAAAAAGGCTTGGGTTTGACTGCGTCGACCTAGCCACCAGCCACATGTGGTTGGCTAAATTTAAATTAATTAAAAAATTAAATAAAAGATACCATTTAGCATCTTAGTCATACTACCCGCATGGCAAGTGCTCAGTAATATGGCTTGTGGCTACCAAATTGGATAGTGTACATATAAAACATTTCCATCATCATAGATAGTTATATCAGACAGTGATGCCAAATCTGGCCCTCTGCCTGTTTTTGTAAATAAATTTTTACTGAGACACAGGCCACACCCACTCATTTACATATTGCCTATAGCTACTTTGTCACAACAATAGGGTTAAATAGTTGCAACATGGACCATATGACCTGTAAACCCAAAAATACTTGCTATATGGACCTTTACAGAGAATGTTTGCTGACCCCTGCCACAGACCATAGGGAGCAACAGAAGGTGTTTCTGCTGGGATTAACATAAATGATTGTATTTATGGCCTGAGAGGATAACTCAGTGATGATGGATAGGCCATATTGGTTGGGAGACCTAATCGCAGTGACCCCCTAGGGTCCCCATGAGAGATGACCAACACCATGTCCTCGCAGGTGCAGTTTCACTGATCTGTGGCCCATTTAACAAACATCCATTGCTGAAGTCCTTTTATTTCTCGGTTCTAAAAAATAATTAACTGGAGCCAGGATTTTTTTTTTTTTTTTAAGATTTTACTTTTTAAGTAACCTCTGCACTCAACGTAGGGCTCAAACTCACAACCCCGAGATCAAGAGTTGCATGCTTTACTGACTGAGCTAGCCAGGCAGCCCAGAGCCGGGATTCTTAGTGTGTCTTGGACCCCACTGACTCCCTGAAGACTGCACTCTTCTCTTTATGCATAAAATCATGTACATGGGTTTACAAAGGAAACTAGTTATATTGAAATACATTTATCAGAAATAAATTTTTGGATATAGTAATACATGTACATATGTATTTAGATGTTTAATAAGATCTAGCAACTAGTCCAATAACTGCCATGATTTTGATGTAGTGATGAGCATGCAGGATATTTTGAGATATTGCCAACACTATAATGTGATGGGAAAAGATCTGATTTTGCTGGTGACAAAACCACAGGTGCTGCATGGTGTACATTCATAATGGAACAATATGCTACCTTTTAGTTGGAGGTTACCAAAGACAACAACTTCACTTTTTTCCTGTTCAAGCTCATAGTCTCCCCCGCCCCCCCCCCGCCCCGCCTTCCCCTGCAAAAGTCCCTGACGTAGACAGTCCCTCGGAAGGAGGCTGCGATGTCATTGAGGATGGTCTCTTATCTTGCCAACTCTCCTGGACATTTGGCTTCCTGGTAAGATCATGTGGGAAGTCCCACTTTTGTCTACTCTGTGAGATGGTCTTTAGATACCAGAAAGCATGATGCCAAGGAGAAAGGGAATGTATCCCAGAAGGCTGGATCTTGAAGGGAGGCTAAGAAAGCCACGGAGTGAGGGGCGGGAAAGGAGGGCATTCCGAATAGGGGGAGCAGCCCGGGGTTCTGCCAGCAGTGAGAGCACAGGCCAAGGCATGCGGAGGGCCAGCCGGCTGGGGGCACTGCTAGGGAGTTCACACTTCATACCGCGTCCTGGGGTGTTTTACGACCTTAGACCCCGAGCCTGTCCTATCAAATACAATAAAACACACCCATCTCATACTAAAAAAAGGGTGTGTTTTGTGCATGTGTTGTCGTAGAATAATTTGAAAGATTAAAAAAAATACTTTCGCTTTTTTAAATTTATACTTGTGTTCTATTATTTTGCCATGACTCCTTTATTTTACGATTGATTGATTTCTCAGCAGTTATAATGTGTACTTTGGAACTCTTGGGATGTGAGAAAATGAACCCATAAGTTATTTTCACATGTAATGAAATCTCTGTACATGTCAACCATAGATCGCAATAGTGAGGAAGACACAATGCTAAATGCAGGCATTTAATAAAACATTTATTATCTTCACTTTCTTTTAATTTTTTTGTTTTGGAACCCATTCCTCCCCCAGCCCCCCAACTTTCAAATTGTTTTGCATGTCCCTGAGAAGGAGCTGTGGCCTCAGGGCTATGGGGTGGCCCTGCTGGGGCCCATGGAAAGATTTGGGAAGAGTCAAGAAGAGTTCCTGATCTGTGGCCAGTGAAGGGAGCCTGCCATTAGCCGAGGGCTGCTGGGCTGGGGATTAATTTAGAGGTGGCCAGCAGGACTGGGGGAAGGAAAGGATTTGGTGGGAGAGGGTGGTCAAGGATGAGTCCACTCGGGTTTGGTAGTTGGTTGGCTAAGTGGGTGGTGGTTTGGTAGGTCTGTGGACTACTGGTTATCTGGTCAGCTTGTCTGGTTGATTGTTCGTTGGTAGGTGTATTGATGAGTGGGTAGCTGTTGGTCGGGTCGTAGTTGGCAGTGGCTCCCCCCCTTCCCCGCTCCCTTTTGCTTTTCTCCTTTTTCCTACGTGATCAGCATCATGCCAGGTACTAGAATCACAGTGGTGCTAGAGACAGAGCCTGCTCCCTGTCTGTAGAATGCTTGGATTACAGTTGACTGAATCTCAGATTCTGATGCAGCAGGCACAGAAGCTTAGAGAGTGGATTTAATTAGCACTCAAGCTGTGTGGCTCATTGTTCTATTGGTATGCTTATGAGTATTTCATCCTTACATAGCACTAGGAATGCTACATGGATATGTTTCAGTTATTACATAAATAATTTTTACTAACTTTTACACTCCCACACCCCCATTACAGGAAGTTTAGAGCTAAGTGGTCATGGGATGGAGCTTCTGGAAATTTTCCCCTGTTCACATAATTTGATATTGCAATAGCTCCCATCAGGACAATGCCCCTCGTTCTACTGTATTAAGCGGTGGTCCAAATTACCAGGTTTCATCTCTGACTCTTCCCACTTGGCAATACATTGTCTGCGGATGAAGATTTTAACATTAGAAGCTCTCAAGCAAACCCAGAAAGGAGGAGGCTGCTTTTGGCCTCGATTCCTCTAAATCATGACCCATGTTTAAGAATTACAGTTTGCACTGGAACAATAAGCTGTTTCTTAGTGTGTGTGTGTTTTTTTTTTTAAAGATTTTATTTATTTGACAGAGAGAGACACAGCGAGAGAGGGAACACAAGCGGGGGGGAGTGGGAGAGGGAGAAGCAGGCTCCCTGCTGAGCAGGGAGCCTGATGAGGGGCTCGATGAGGGGCTCGATCCCAGGACCCTGGGACTGTGACCTGAGCCGAAGGCAGACGCTTAACGACTGAGCCACCCAGGCGCCCCTCTTAGTGTGTTTTTTTTAAGTGAGTTGGTTATCACCAGAATTTCATAAACATCGTGGTTAAGGGGTGTGCTTCCCTTTAGCCCCCTTCACTAGACGCAATGTTGTGAGAACCTGCTTTTATTACCCTTTATCTGCAAAATTCACTGATTACAAGTAACAAGGTTCTAGATTTGTTATCACTGCCACCGAAATAGTTGTAGATCAGAGAAAGCTTCAATAACTTATTTCCTGTCATCTGCTTTTTGTGCCCCTTGCCACCCACATCTACCAGTTTTATAAAACATAATCTCCAAACCTATGGCAGTGTTCAGGAAAAGGGTTTGTAGAAGATCTAAAGGGCAATTTAAGGTATAATTACCCGAAGTATCTTCTGGACACTATTAGAGTCCTTTGAGAGCAAATAAAAAAAAAGTTCCCTAATCCAGTGAAGTTGGGAAATGCTGTGGGGACCCTAGTGCTCTCAGAGATTGTCAGTGTGCATTTGCATATTAAAGGCTCTGAGAAGTCCTGCAGCAGTTTAAAATTGTCCAGTTCCATATAACCCTAGCTTATTTGACCACAGGAGCAGTTTGTCCTGGAAAACCAGCTAATGTCTAGTGCAGTCTTTTCGAAGCTATGGTACACAAGATGATAGTAGGTGTTACACAACCTTCATTTATAAATTGTAACTGTTATGTATTTTCACATGTAGCTTAAAAATAAAGTGACTGGGGCACCATTCATGTATATGTGTGTGTGTATAATTTATATATATGTATATATAAATTTTACGCGCGTGTGTGTGTGTGTGTGTATACACACATACATAAATAAACTAGGCTGAGGGAAAAAGAAAATGTGAATTGATTTAAGGAAAACAACCCCTGGTAAATGGTCTAAGTTAGGACCAGGTTTGTGAATGCGGCCAGAGGGACAAATCTTGCTCAAGGCCAAGTTTAGCAGAGCTGGTGTTTTGCTGAGCCAGGAAGTGGCTTCCAGCTCAAGTGCAGGATACTTTAGATAACGAAGTGGTACTGAAGACGCTTGGCCGAGGGCCGTGCGTCTTCAGTCGCCGGCAGCTGTGGCTAGGTGGGGCCTTCGATATTCGGTGTGTGTCACTCGCTTGTGCCTCAGGGATGTTGGAACTTGTTCCCATTTTAGCAGAGAAGCTGCCCTGCTCTGTGCCTGGTCTGTTTATTTTACTGCCGGGGCCGATTATAGTGGGACAGAGTTCAGGGGCACAGCGATAAATCTCCTTTAGAAGGATGTTGTTAACCCTCAGCGTTGACTTCCTCCTCAGCTTTTGCCAGTTTAGAAAGCCTTTGTAATAGTATTACATCTGTGTATGAGCCTCTTCCCTTGCAGCCCCAGCCTGGTCTCCAGGTGGAATGGTTTACAGCGGATTCTGGAGCTGGATGGCCTAGATTCAAATCCCACTCCACCACTTATGAGCTGTGTTACTTTGGGCTCCATTTATCTGCTTCTCAGTTTTTTAATCTGGAAAATAGGACTAACAGGGGTCCCTCCCAAAGCAGCAATGAGCATCCAGCGGGGTCATTGCACTGGGCCTGGGCCCTCGGTCTTCACATATAACTGAGCGCTGGGCCCCTGTGTCATGGGAAGGATACTCTCAGGGTGCCAGGGAACAAGGTAGGAAGGGATCAGGAAGGTGGATAGTTGATTTTTTTTTTTTTTTTTTGGTTGGCTTGATAAGCATGACCAGAGGCAACCAGACCATCTTCTCACAAGGTAATCTTGAACATCTTCCACTCCTCTGGCAAGCTGTTTGGAAATGGCAGAGGCCATCTCCTGAGGCAGGGAGACATTTGTCCAGGAGAGTGTGTGTGTGGCTGAGGACCGGGAAGGCATTTGGATGGCCCCTGTGTGACAACTGAGCAGAAGTGGTCACCAGAAGGACATCGGCCCCATCCTGCAAGGCCTCCACGGATATGTTGGTTCCTTGTTGACAGGGGACATCAAACATAGTGAGAATCATATGCAGTGTGAAAAAAAACTCCCTCCCTTGCACTCCCCCTCACCCCCATTCCCTATTCCTCTACCCAGAAACAAATGCAGTTGGTGAACAGTGTCTTGTCTTTTCTAGAGGCATTCTGTGCATGTCTGATGGCAATGATGCCATTCCCTGGCCACCCCGTTACTCATATGCGAACCTACTGCACACCACGCTTCCATAATTTGAGAAACCCTGTCAGTTTTCCCACATCAGTGCCTCTAGATGCCAACAGGCAGTTTTGTTCAATGAAGAGTTCCGTCACGTCACGTATACTGTTTCTTTCTTTTGGGAGGGGGTGTGTGTCACAATTTATTATAAAAGTAACACATGTAACTTAAACTGAGAAAAGAAATTCAGACAACATGGGAGCATGTCACAACAAAAAAAAGAGAAAGTTCATCTTTTGCAATCACCCCAAGTCTTCTTCCCAGGGAGAGCCCGTGAACACAGTTGGGTGTGCATGCTTCCAGATTTTTCTGTTCAGATGCAGAGTCATGCCTTTTCCAGAACAGAATTGCACGTTCTATACTTTACTACAAATGGTCCTGTTCCCTTAATATATCACGAAGGCCTGTCCCTGTTGGAACAAAGGTATCTTTCTCATTCTTTTCACAGAGGCCTGTTATTCTCTTGCTTGAATGTTCTGTAAAGTTTCTTTAACCATTTATTTGTGGGGAGGCACTTAGGTTGTTTTCAGTTTTACTCCCTCATTATATGATGGTAATGCAGTGCTTTCAAATGGTTAAAGATCACTTTAGTATCCAAAGCTCCCCCTCCCCCATTAGAGAAAGGAATCCTGTTAGGGAACTTTCTTGAATACTTTGTGCTTCACATTGAATTTATTGACCTTGCATTTAATTTTCTGTCAACAGTGGCTCGGGCTGGCCCCTGCAGACTGCTCAGGAATCTGCTGGAGGAGTTGGGGTGGCCTGCAGATTTTAGCAAACTGCCAGTTCATTCAGGCAGCTCACTGAGCAGAGAACATCTTGATTCTATCAGCCTTAATCCCGGGTCCCTGATGGGGGCTGGCTCTTGTGGTCGTTAGCAGATGGAATGCTCGCCTGTGTTGGAAGGCACAGTTTTGGGGCCTTTGGCTCTGAGCAGTCTTGAACCAGAATTGAATGGCATTGAATCTTTCATGATATTAATGGGGCACTGTGAGTCCTTGAACTTGTGTGTGTTTATAATGTTACAGTAACAATAATAGTAGCTGTCCTGGTCTCTGCTGATATGGTGGGTCCCTCAAAAGGCAGAACACTGCCTGATTTACTGTATTATCTGACAAGTGCTTGACCTGGTGAGTTCAGTTCTGACTCTCAGCTTCCAGGTGGCCCACTGCAGTCCCACGGTCACTCACTAGCCGGGCTGGGAGGGAGACCAGGCTCCCCTGAACCCTGACTGCCCCCATGACTGACCAGCTGTGTGTCCCTGGCCCCTGGCTTACTTGGCTAGCAATTATTTTAGCAAGGGAGCTCCCCTGTGTCTGAGTGGCTTCAGTTCTGCCCCCACACCCATGTTCTTTATCTGGGGCTGTTGGTGGTGTGGCGTTCCCACAGGGAGGAGCCCAGTGTCTGGGCTGAGCGGACTCTGTTGTGGCTGGGTGGTGCGTGTGTCCGGAGGTCTCCTCATTTCATTCTGGGTGGAAGATTCAGATTTGGAGGTACAAATTCGATAGTGGGAAAACTGTCTGAAAAGTGTCCGTACAGGTAAAGCCCCTCCCAGTATCTGTCCTTTGAGAATCTCTTTTCTTCCAGCCTCATCCTTTTTCTTGGGTAATGATGGGAGCCAGCGGTTATAAATTATTTGGAATTTCCCTCAGCTTGGTTCCTATTCAAGACTTTAAGTTGGGAGTTTTATTCTTTTTATGACTTCACAGTCTTTGGGCAGGTTGCCATTTCTAGAACAGGCTTAATATGAGTTGTAACATGAGGTGGGCTGTGGGGGTGGGGGGGTGAGGGGGGATGCAAAGTGATTTCTTCCCTTTCAGACCAAGGAAACAACCTTGATCTTTTTTGTAACAAGGCTCAACTTCTACATGTTTGCATCAGCATTATTATTTTTTACCTTTTACTCTTAATTATAAAAGGAAAAAAAAAAACCGACCCCAGGAAACATGGCTTAGCATGAGAGACAAAAGGCAAAAAAAAAAGAAAATTTTTTCTTTTTTTTCTCAAAAGGTCTTCACTGTCTTGCCCTGGGGCAAGGTTGCAGGGGTGGGGGGCAGGTGCGGGGGGGCTGGATGGTTTTCATTATAATAATGTTGTCATCTCTTTGTGGAGTATTTTAAAGCCAAATTAACTTATTGTCTTACATAAAAATATAATTTGTAGCCAGCACAGGTCCTGGCATTCAGTAGGCAGGAAGTATTTGTTGGGTACGAGAATAGATGAATAGAACAAATTGAGCTTTCACGTATGGAAGTGGCCTTAATTTCTGTTTTCCAGGGAAACTACAGTTGAATAGGTTTGGGAGAAATGAGGGCAGAGCTGTGTCTTCTGCCATCCTCCCTGACTTCCCATGCTGAGAAGTGGGGCATGCATGGCGGACCTCCCAGATGCTGGGACATTGGAATCCCCAGTTCCTAGGGTGTAGTAGAGGCTGAGTCATGACTGAGACACGGGGACTAAAATAATCCATGTCTGACTCCTGCTCGCACCGCCCAGGCCTGGTGCTGTCACTTTCTGTGCTGTCTGTCCACATTTTTGTGCCAGAACTTTGACGTTTAGCGACCGTGGGAATGACTGGGGCAGTTCAGGGTCAGAGGCCCTGCCTGGGTTCCACCTCCCAAGCACACTGCTAATGGGCCGTGGGTCCCGAGGGTGTGTCCCTTCCTGGTACTCAGTCTCCTCATCTGTGAAATGTGTGTCCTATTGTGCTCACCGAATACGGCAGTTGTGACATAATGTGCGTTCAGAGAAGTAGGGAGGATTGGGCTCGGACAGCAGAGAGAACTGGGTTTATTTTATTTTATTTTTTTAATTTTTATTTGTGTGTGTGTGTGTGTGTATGTAATCTTTTTTTTTTTTTTATTAACGTATAATGTATTATTTGTTTCAGGGGTACAGGTCTGTGATTCATCAGTCTTACATACTTCACAGCACTCACCATAGCACATACCCTCCCCAGTGTCTGAGAACTGGGTTTAAATTAGGTTCTCCCTCTGTGTTACTTTTGGCCAGTGCCTCTATGGACCTCTGTCATCTCATCTGTAAAATGAGATTAACCATAAAAGCGACCCTCATCGGGTCACAGGGAGGGTTATGGGAGGTGATGCATGTGGCACAGGGCCAGGCCCAGGGGGCAGGTCTGGAAGAGAGGGAGCTGCTGTTAAGAGTGTAGCTGCTATTGATGTCAAGAGGAGAGGGGCTTAGGAGTCTTTCCCAGCATGGTTGCTCCTGCCCTCGCGCTCTTTCTCAAAGGGTTCCCCTGTGGGCTGGGCTTGCGTGGACAGGGTGGGCCGTGAGCTGCGTTTCAGGTGAGGGGGGTCTTGCCACGTGACAGGCTGAGCTGGGGGACTGGGTTTCAGGTGAGCCTGAGCTGGAGTCAAAAGGTGACCAAGACCTCCGTTCACAGCCAGCGTTTATTATTTCAGCTGGGCATGTTCTCCCAGTCGTGGTGGCTGGAAGCGATGAGTGAGGGCCGTGCTGAGAACTTCTGAGCTCACACTGGGGTTTCCTGGTGCCTCCCAGTGGCTGGACTCCGGGCTCCTCCTCTCCCTGCTCAGGCTCAGGGGTCCCTGGGGCCCTCATCCTACCACTCACTTAGGAGACCTGTGACTTCGAAATCAAAAACCTAGTGTAGAATACATTGCTTTGACCATTTTGGAGTGTCTTTCCTACAAGGCTAGAATTCTTGTTCTAACTTTTTAAGGCTATCCCAATAATACTAGCTGGAAGGGACTTAGTAAGTTCTAGGCCTGTTCATATACCTATCTCATTTAGTCCAGTGTGACTTTGTCGCTGGATAGAAAGTAATTCCCAGAAGCGATAAGAACTTTTTTAAAAAAGTGGCATTTGGAAGCCCACTCGGTGATGCAAATGCACCTTTTAAATAAAGGATGCCTCTTAACCAGAAAATCCAGTGTTTGGGATAAATTAGGAAGCAGGACAGCAGCATCGTATCTGTGATCTGAATGTCCACCAAAAACAATGTACCAAACTAAAAATAAAGTATTTATGAAATAATTTGTTCCAATTATTCCAGGGAAAAGTTGTCCAGCAAGTGAGAGAAAACAGAAGGAATAGTTGGCAAAGCAGGAAATTTGAAGTCTGAGGTTATGCAAAAGGAATGTGTTTTGGGCCTATAGTAGAAATCTCAAATCTGGGGTCTGGCAATATTTACTCAATTCTGTTGCAGAGAAATCCCAGCCACTGCTCCCCATGCTGTGCCCAGGGCAGGCATGGCTTATCTGCACAATTCTACCTTGCCAAGCCTCCATTCCCTGTGCCTGTTCATGGCAGACACTGGTTATTGATTTTCTTGCCTGCTGACCCCAGATAGGGCCTCAGAATCTTTCTCAACACAGTGAAAGGGTCTTCACCTCATATGCCAATGCCATTTGCCATCCACCCCTGGTCTATCGTGTCATCTCTTGAAAAATTACTAACATAAAAAGGCCTTGCACATGGACTCTTTATTAACTGAACCCTGACATAGTGAGGTGTAAAAGTTGTTAACTCAGACAGCTCCTTTGTCATCCTTGAGAGTTCCTGAGTAAGAAAAAGGATCGGAAATCCCCCGACCTGAGTGCCCCAATCCACCCTTATTTTATTGTGATCTGTATTTTATCTTGCCAGTAGAAATAGGCCCATGTGACTTCAGGACTTCAAGACCCAGAACATCGTCTTGTTACAGTTAAACTGCTGTAACAAAGAGATAAAAATTGAAAAACAAAACAAAACAAATACAGTGACTTTTTTCAGTCTTTAAGTTGTCAGGGCACCCTATTCTGGGACCCAGGTTCCTTCTGTCACCTTGCCTGGCCTCCCCTCGGGTAGGGCAAAGCTAAGGGACCGTCATGTCAGGGGCTGTGGCTGGCAGGAGGGAGCGCTTGGAGGCACCTCACCCCCAGCCCCCGCACCCTCCCCCCTTCCCCCCGCCACCACCCAGGGCCCTGAAGTGATAGCACACTTCCTGTGCTCACCATCCATTGGCGAAGCCTCCATGCCCCTGAGCTGCAAGGGAGGCTGGGAAGAGCCATCCAGCTGGAAGCTGCATGCCTGGGGAAGGGGGAGGAAGGGTTTTAGTGGCCTTCACCGCAGTACCCTTCAATCATCAGCAGTGTGAGTCACCTGGTTGTAAGTCTGTCTTGCCTTTGGATGGGTTCAGGCCCTAGATGAAGCCCTGAGCAGGAGAGAAGCCAGCCTGACCCCTTCATAGTCCTGCCAAGGGACATAGTCTGTCATCTGCTGTACGGATGGAAGGACCGTCACACTCTCAGAAACGCACCCCGCTTCTGGGCAGCGGACTGAGATGGTCCTCCTCATCGTGGCCACGGGGACAGGTGGCAGCTGAGAAACTGAGGACAGTGGCAAACTGCCCTCTTTTAGTTGAGGTGTCCCCTTGTTTGCATGGCTGAGGCCAAGAATTCAGCCGCAGTTTATTCAGGCTGGGAAAGAAGGCAGGATGGGGGAAGGCGTTAAGCCACCCTGGGAGGCCAGGGAGCCCCAGTTCCACCACCTGGGTCCTGGGCCCAGGTGACCTGAGTGCTGCAGTGTGGGGTTCCCTTGGGGCAGCCCTGCACAGGAGGCCACTTTGGTTGGCTCACCCAAGCAGTCAAGGCTGACAGGAAACCCCACTGCAAACATGCGGGTCACCTCCTTTAATGGCTAAGCCTTCACTTTTCCCTTCTGCCCTTGTTCTTTTTGTCTCAGGGTTGATAAAAGCATGTTGAAGTCAGTGGTGGTAAGAATAATAGTAATAATACTAGCATTTAACGACAGCTGGGTGTTGGGGGGGTGCTCTGAGTTTTGGAGATGTGTTATCACATGCAGGCCGCCCAGTGGCTCTGCACTCCTGCTCCAGCATTATCCCCAGTTTCCAGGGAAAGTCACTGCGGCACGCTGGGATCGGGTCACTTGGCCAGGGCTCTACAGCCAGTGTGGTGATGCCAAGCCCACCCCTGCGGAGCCTTAGTGACACCCCCTGCCGTCTTCCTGTGCCACATGTTCTGTTGCCTGCTGGGGGTGCAGAGGTGGGCACCATCCGGAGCAGGTTGGCATTCTGTCTGAAACGCTGTGTGTGGACTTTTGAATCCACTCAGTGAGAGGCAGCTCTGTGTCTCAGCACCAGAGAGGAGAGGCCGGGGAGCCATGCATGGGGCAGCCTGTCCCCCAAAGAGCCAAGTGTCCATGCTTAGGGGAGCAGAACAGTCTGCTCCTGCCTTTGTGGAGCCAACGCTTTGAGCAGAGGAGGCAGACACAGCAGGTGATAATCTCGGTGCAGCCGTAGTCCCACCGGAAGAGAAGGGCACATTTCACCAGAGACCTCTTCTGGTGTTGCAGAGTTGGATATAGAAGAGGCGTTAACCAGGTCAAGAGAGGTGGGGAGAGAGTTCCAGGCTAAGCCAGCGGAGGCCAGAGATCAAGGTTAACCCCCGGGCAGTGTGATGTTGGGAAGTCAAGAAGGGACCAGACCCCGGGCTCTTGTGGGCTGCTTTTTATACTGTGTTCTCTTTCAGGGAGGTCTGATAAATGATCAGTAGTTGGGTTCCTGGGTGGTTCTTGGTTTCCGTCTGAGGATCTCAGGCCGTATGGGTCTCCCTAAAGTACTCAGCACAGAAGTGACCCCTGGCGCCGACCACACATGTCCTGGGTTCACTGCAGTGTGCGGGTCAGCCTTCTCCCAGAACAGGAGATCAGGACCTCAGAGTCCTTCTAATGAATTGCTTCGCTCAGAGAAGTGACACATGGAACATCTCACCCTCCTCTTAGTTCACAAAGTACTGTCTTTCCTTTCGTATTCGCAAACCTGGGATTATAGCTTCTGGGCTTCTAGCTCTGGGGAAGTGTGTTGGGCACATAGCAGTTATTCAGGTATGAGGTGAATGAGTAAGAAAGCGGAGGGAGGTAATATTCAGCGTCTGCCCTGTACTTGGCATTGCTCTCAACTCTTGGTGTGTTCTGTAACTCACCTACTCCTTACCAACAGCCCCGTGAAGGTGTTGACTGTGACCATTTACATTTGGTAAACGAGGAAACAGAAAGCCCAGAGACAATGGATGGATTGTTCAAAGTGACATGTCTAATTGACCTGCCGGTTCTAGAGCCTATACTTGAAACCGTTGTGCCCCACTGCCTCTCAGAGGGTAATAGAGATGAGAGGGTGGGGAACAGAGTGTGTGGCCGACTCCTCTCCAGATGACCAAATCATAGTTGGAGCATGGCCTGGGTGGTTTTCCCTGAGCATACGAGAAGGAGCTTTTCTGAAACTTCTACGTCTCCTTGATTCCTGTAGTCCCGTGTTGGCTGTTTCTCACTTAGCAGTGAGCTGCTGCATTGTGGCTAATGGATGAGCTGTTGTTCTTACTCAGGAGAGCAGAACTGTGGGATGGTGTTTGCTCAGGCCCCTCCCCCTGGCCCCCCACCATGCCGCCCTCAGTAATATGGCGGGAGGTCTGCGCAGTGAATGGTGGGCACGCAGGCGGTTGCATGGATCCTGCCCTCCTGATAGGAGAGAGGGAAAGATCACATCTCCCTTCCTCAGAAGAGCTTGTCTACACAGTAGGTGTTTCCATGATGCTTCCAAAGATTGCCTAAAAATAGCTGGTTTCCTCCCCTGTAAATGTTGCCCATTCCCGATTGCTGCTCAGGGAGTCCTGGGGAACCGGTATACAGAAGTGACGTGAAAACATTCCATCCTGGAATTTGCAGTAGCTCAAATTAACTTTCTAGCTATTAAAAAAAAAAAAAAAAAAAAAAAAAAAGGCTGTGGCCCTCACTTGGAAGCATTGCTGGGTGATTTTAAGTAGTTCCAGAGGGGGTGTGTGGTTTGCGGGTCAGTGCTGTCTGGAGCCAGGCCCAGTTCCATGGGAATTGGGATTGGTTGGATCTGGGGAGGAGAGACCTGTGGCCAGATTCCAACCCACGGACAATGTAAGCAGATTCTAGGAGGTCTAGCAGGCATGGAGGGCGTTGGCTTATTTTATTCCAGAAAGAGGCTCTCAAGGAGGTGGAATCCTGCCAGAGAGGCTTCCAGCTGACCTGGCCATTTCTCCTGTTAACATTTCTGTTCCCTGTTTATACTCGACATAAACATCACAGAGCACACTCACATTTGAAAACCCCGTAGTCTTGCTTTGATGGTCAGACATCGACATTGTGATGCTCTGTAGCATTTCATTTTCAGGGCGCTGGGAGTCTCCTGTTTCATGTGGGTGGGAAAGGGGGAGACCTTTTTGGGCAAGCTGCCATCTTTTTATTGTTCCAAGAGTTCGGTAAAGCATTTGAACCTTCACCTGTCAAAATCACTTTTGGAGCGAGGACTGTTCTTTCTCCAGCTTCTTAGAATAGCAGAACAAAAGTATCGTTTATCCCAATGAGACCTTAATGGGGGCTTTCCCGTTTGGACACCCACCTTGAATTCATTGGAAACAGAAGTTCTGGGCATTGTGTTTTTCATACATTTGGCTCAGATTTTTACTGGGTCATATTTCCCCCCCAAATCTTTTTCAAAAAAGACTCCTTTCTCATTCCTTTAGACCAACATGTGTAAGCTGGGTAAAAATAGAGCAAACTGGTTTCATGTTTTGATTTATGGATCAGATCTGCAAGTTTGCGTTTGAAGAGCATTTAACACATAACTCAGGAAAGTTGAACTCTGCAGTCTGATGCTTGTGGCTGGATGAAACTTTGTGTCCCGTTCAGATCCTGCCTGGTGCAAGACCAGACCCTACGTGGTCCACCACTGGTACCCTGACTAACGATAAGTGTACACATACTTTCCATCCTTCCTGCCCCCTCCCCCCACGCTTCTGAGGACTTGTTCTTCCTGTAGTTTGAATAAAGGAAACTGGCATGGAAAATTGTTTGACCTGGAATTTCTTACGATTGGTAGATAGTAACTCAGTAATTAGTAGCACTTCAAAGACAACTTTATAACACGACATCTAATCACAAAAATTCCATCACGGTCAAGGGCTGTCACCTGGAGAAACATATATACGGTCTGGTGGGATGAATTCCTTGGATGTCCAAGTTCTGTGCATGGTCAAGTGTTTTGTGTAGCTGATTGCTGCTTCATTGACCACAGGACCTCAGAAACAGAGGTGGCTTCATGGTCCTACGGTACAGGACCCTGCCCTGAGAAGGCTTCTGTGCTTGGTTTAATGCTCTGCTGCTGCTGTCCTGAAATTCGTAATACTTTTTGGACAAGGAGTCTTGTATTTTCATTTGTTGCTGGGCCCTGTGAGTTACATGGACTGTCCTGCTTCAAAGTTATTCTTAATACAATTCATTACATAGAAAATCTTTGGGCACCTTAACTTTGAGGATTGCTCAAATCTAGAGTGTCTTACCAGCCAGTTCATGATAATCTTTACTCTGCATAGTTTTACATGATCAAGTTTTATTATGACTAAATCTGCAACCATAAAGGTACCTTTGGTTTTTGTGGGTTTGGGGGTGCCCTGTTAAGAGGATCTTTTCTTATAAGAGGACTAACAATAAACAGGTTAATTAAAAAAAAAAAAAGGAAAGAAAAGCCTCCACCTTTTCGGTTTTAAGTGGCATGCCGTTTATTCCTTATTAGCATGTGTGTATATTTCTCATGTGGTTGTAGTTGGGTTTCATTAAGTGCAATCCTGCGTGTGTTTAACTGACATTTAGGTGGTTTGTGGTGGATGGGTGGGTGGGACATGGTAAAGGGAGCTCCAAGATGGCAGAGGCTCAGTTACTCCCTAGCAGGTGCTCGTAGCCTTGCAATGGGGGCTCGGAGGCTTGGTTTTTGTCGAGTGGGCCCTGGCACAGTCACACACATGCTGGTGGGAGCGAAGCGCCACCAGCTGTTAGATCTGGCCCTTGACTTAGGAGCCCGGGTTTGTCCCACAGGAGGATGGGATGAAGGGTCTTCCCATCAAAGGGAATACGGAACACATGGAGAGGTCCAAGGGGTTCAAAGAAGGATGTGGTCCAGGAATGAGGAGTCTCTGAGTCTTCAGTGTGAACTCTGGCAGGAGGAGCTGACAAGGGTGAAAAAGCGGGCTGGCTTTGGGGGTTCTGAGGGTGCTGTATGTCTATAAGGAGTTTGACTGTGGGCATTTGGGACCATTGGTGACTTTGGAAGCACAGAGGTACCAACCAGAAAGATAGTTCTTATTTTTTAAGATTTTATTTATTTATTTGTCAGAGAGAGAGAGAGAGCACAAGTAGGGGGAGCAGCAGGGAGAGGGAGAAGCAGGCCCCCCACTGAGCAAGGAGCCCAATGTGGAGCTCGATCCCAGGACCCTAGGATCATGACCTGAGCTGAAGGCAGATGCTTAACCGACTTTGCCACCCAGGCGTCCCATGACCAGAAAGATAGTTCTAAGGTTATGTGAGCAGGGTTCAGCTTCATGGCTGTTGAGGACTCTGGGGGTGGGGAGGCACATATTTACTGGGGAAGTAGAGAAAAGGATTTGCCAAGAGATGTAGGTAGAGTGGGGATTGATGTGTTATAGAAACGACAACCTGGGGTTTGAAGGAGCAGTCCAAGATGGCTCTAACATTTTCAGTTTGGGGTCCTGGTAGAATGGGGGGGTTCAACAGGGGAGTTTGGTGGGGAGAGGGTGGAGGAAGTTGAGGGGGTGGTGGGTGAATAGATAGGAGGGGAAGTATATGGGAGGAGGTAGAGGGGAGAGAGAGGGACAGAGAGATGGGGGCAGATAGGAAGGGAAGTGTGGGGGGAGAGGGGGAGAGAGATGCGATAGATAGAAGGGGAAGAATGGGGGAGGCAGTGGGAGAGAGAAAGAGAGATGGGGGTAGATAGGGGAAGTGTGGGGGGGGGAGGTAGAGGAGGAGAGAATGAGATAGAGAGGAGATTTTGTTGATAATGTTTGGATTTTGATGGATGTAGGTAGAGGTTGGAAAGAGGACAGAGGACAGAGGGCCACAGAGAAGCCAAGGGAGTGGAAGGTAGAAACCAGCAGGAGTGAGATTCCTAGATCCCTAGAAGGGGCCTGGGTTTGCATGATCTGTCAAGCTGGGAGTAGACTAGAAAGGAGCCATAACCATGGTTCAGTCACTCATGCTCCTGGCAACAGAGATTTTCCCAGTGGCTGGATTAGCTTAACTATTAGGGCTTTATCTTATCGATGAGTAATTGTGAGAAGAACAGAGATGAAAATGATTGATAACACCCAGTGATGATGAGATTTGAGGGGAAACTGGCCTCTTAAACCTGTAGATGGGAGTGTAAACAGAAACGACTTTTTATAGAGAAAAGATATCTGGGCCATAACAATTAGTGAAAAGAAAAATTTCAAGACCCATTGTATAGTATGATATAAATTCAGGGCAGCAAACACATACACACATATATATGCACGTATCACCTGGTAGATCACATACTATCAAGTTAGCAGGTGGTTGTCTCTGGAATTCAGCTGCCCCTTTTTGTATTTCCGAAACGATTTCTTTAACATTTAGAAGCTCTTTTTATTATGGGAAATTTCAAACTTGTACAAAAGGAGAGAATAAAAGTCTAATGCATTTTCATGTACTCAGGATCTAATGAGACTGGTAAACATTTTGGAACCTTGTTTCATCTGTTCTCATCCTCAAGTTTTCTGAAGCAAATTCCAACATGACATCCTTTCCCTCTTGAAACGGTTCTGTGTGGTTCTCTAACAGAGGAAGGTTCCTTAACAACCCAGGGGAATGTGCCCGCTCAAGCCTGTGCCTCTCTCCCCAGATAGCAAAGCCATCGTGGATGGGAACCTGAAGCTCATCTTGGGCCTGGTGTGGACACTGATCCTCCACTACTCCATCTCCATGCCCGTGTGGGAGGATGAAGGGGATGATGATGCCAAGAAGCAGACTCCAAAGCAGAGGCTGCTGGGATGGA
This sequence comes from Zalophus californianus, assembly GCF_009762305.2. Taxonomy (NCBI): domain Eukaryota; kingdom Metazoa; phylum Chordata; class Mammalia; order Carnivora; family Otariidae; genus Zalophus; species Zalophus californianus. The sequence goes on from NC_045595.1 coordinate 26,068,226, forward strand.
TTCAGAACAAGATCCCTTACTTGCCCATCACCAACTTTAACCAGAACTGGCAAGATGGAAAGGCTCTGGGCGCCTTGGTAGACAGCTGTGCTCCAGGTAAGTGTCCACGGCTGCCGAAGCCATCTCTTCAGGATGGGCGTTTATGGGCCCCAAGCCTCTTGGCTTTCCAATGGATAAGCTGGGTTTGCTGGGATTGGGGTATTCTCCTGGTTTTAGCCCACTGTAAGAGCAAAGGGAACTAAAAATGGCTCTGTTTACCTTCTAGGTGTATCCATTGACTTTTTGAACATTGAACTCAAGTTATTTACGCAAATTCCTGGTGAAGCCCGTAGTTCTTGGAGCAGGCCCTGGTTTAGCTTTCAGGCTCCAAAGTCTTGCTTCTTCCCACAGTTGGTGCCTGGTTTCCCATTGACTTCAGCAGAAACACGTGGCCCTGTTAGTTGACTTGGCATGAAAATTGAAAACCTTCCCTTGAGTGGAAAGTACCCATTTTTATCGACCACTGGGTTGACTATATATGGCTTTCTCCACCCTTTTCTTTCTTCATTGCTATGAAATAGTGTTTGGTCAGGATCCAGTTGGAGGTTTTTCCACCCTTTTCTGAGTGGTTGAGTGTACATCAAAGTAGTAATTATCCGCACTGGAGGGTTTAGATTGATGGGTAGAGTTTGCTGGTACACACTCAATAGAAAAACCAGAGCCCATGTTTATATGCATCCCCAAAATTGTTTCTAATAAAAAACTTACTCTAATAATCATATTTTCCAATCACATTTGTTTTTAGTAAGCAAATGGTTCTCACCATGCTGCAAACAGAGCTGGCTAGTCTGTATTGAATAGGGAGGGAGGACTTACTCCAGGCTTCATTCTTCCTTGAGAACCTGTCAGCTAGTGTTATCCAGAACTAACTCAGAGCTCAGCATTAGTTAATTTCCTGGCACCTTCTTCCTTGCTTCCACCTACAGACACATTTTAAGATACCTCTTTACCAGTTTGAACTGTGGATGTTTACTTTAGTCCTATACTTCTTGTGCTTACAAAGGTTTTTAAGATGATTCTAGGTTTGGGCTTCTGGGCATGTGGATTTTTCAATTATACAGATGCTAGCGTAGTCTTTTTAGATGTATCTAGGAACTGGATTGTGATATTGTGACTTAGAATAATAAGAAATATATATTTGGGTCTTTGTCCCTTTCCTGGCACAGAGCTCTAAAAACCCTTGGAATTTCTTAAGTGGTAAGAACCATGATATTGGTTCCTTTCAACCACACCTGAGTTTATGTTAATGAGATAACTTTTGGACAGCCCCTAGGCATGGGAGTGGGGCCAGGAGAACCAACCATGTGATGAGAGGGTTGGAACTTTTAGCCCCATCTCCTGACCTCCAGGGAAAGGACAGGGGCTGAAGGTTGAGTTAATCACTAATGGCCAGTGATTTAATCAATCGTGCCTACTTCACATAATGAAACCTCCATAAAATTTCTTGAACTACAAATTTGGGGGAGCTTTCAGGTCAGTAAGCACATGGAGATGTGAGGAGGATGGCACACCCCAAGATGATGGATGCTCCATACCTTGCTGTGTGCATCTCTTTTCATCCGGTTGTTCTTGAGTTGCATCCTTTTATAATAAATCGGCAATCTAGCAATTAAACTGTTTTCCTGAGTTCGGTGAGTCACTCTAGTAAATGAATTGAAGAAGAGTTGTGGGAACCTCCAATTTATAGCTGGGCTGTTAGAAGCCCAGGTGACAACCTGGACTTGCAGGTGACATCCAAAGTGGAGGATGGGGGCATTCTTCTGGGACTGAGCCCTTCACCTGCGGGATCTGACACTAACTCCACATAGTTAATGTCAGATTTGAGTTAAATTGTAGGATTATCCAGCTGGCGTGAATCCTACACATTTGGTGACCAGAGGACGGAAGTATGAAGGTGGTAGGAGGAAAAAAAAAAAAAAAAATCTCCTGCAAAAAGGCACCAGGCCCAAGGAGTTTTACAGACTTTATTTATACCACACCTTCAAGGAATGGATAATCTCTGTGTTAATGCGAGAAAATAACAGCCTGAAGGAGAAGTCTCAGCTTAGTCTCAGAATAGTTTCCACGCTGGCATACTCAGATCTGTTATACTTGTTGCCCTTAAGGTATATAATTGACTGATTTTTTGGAAGAAATTGCTCTCTAAATTAAGATACCCAGGGGGTTTAATTTACGCACGGGGCTTCCTTCAGTCTCTTCAGTCAGCTAATACTAACAGAATCTTTTGTGTTATGTTAACAGGTCTGTGCCCAGACTGGGAATCGTGGGATCCACGAAAGCCTGTGGATAATGCACGGGAAGCTATGCAGCAAGCAGATGACTGGCTGGGGGTCCCACAGGTATATACATGAACAGCGCCATGTTCCGTGAGGCTATTTCCATCCTCCAGCTTGTGCTGGCCCCTGTGGATGCCTCTTTGTGTCTACCAGGTGGTCTGACCTCCTCAGCATGAGCCTTCAAAGAGTATTGCCACTGGCACGCTCCCATCTTCCTCAGTTTACCCATAATAATAGGTTCTCGTGGACTTGGGTGCTGGTAGATCATTCAGAAATCTTCACACTGCTCTTTGTCACATGTGGCAAATTTTGTAGTATTTTTGCTCCAAAGATCTTAAAAGACCGTCTTGGGACACCAGACTGCAAATGTAGACTTTAATGATTGAGTTGCACTGTAAGAAATAGCCAATATTTGACCACTTTGTACACACTTAAAAAGTCTTTTTTAAATCCAATATCTTAGGGGAAGTCACAGGACTTAGAACTTTTTAAGAAATTTATACCAGGATAACCTACCATTATTGGAAATTGTGGAAGAATTTGTATTGCTCATAATCCTATCACAAGAATATAACAGGAGAACTTGGAAATTGAATAACTCCTGGATACCATCTGCAGTAGCCACATTGCGTAGTTGAGGTCCTGTCTTCTAAGGTTTTCCAAGGAAGCTAAAAAACTGCCCCAGACTCCCATGTTTGAAGCCCTAGTCAAGAGCAGTTGTAGGTAGCCAGTGCCATGGAGGGATGACCTCACCACATGTTACATTATGGTCTAAGCTGGTGTTCAGAGCTGAGTTCTGTGTATTTTATAATAGGATCCCTTGGGAGGCAGAAAAACTTGCCAGTATTTCTTTGGTTTGGTTTTGACATCATTATCTCTGCCTCATGGCCCGTTTCTTAGGTCTTCCACCCCTAGTAAGTGGTTTGGTATGTTTTTCATCTCCTCTTATAAACGTAAAACCATCTCCTTTTTGATGTTCATGTGATGTTGGCACTGTGTAGTTGTTGAAGGAGCTGCCTGGAAGAAATGTCAAATCAATGCACCTCCTACATTTTATGGAATGGGTGAAGGCAACTGTTCAAACCCGAGTAACTGTTTTGTTGCTGAAGGCTAATTATCAGAATGTTTTCTGGTGGTTTTTTGTTTGTTTTGTTTTGTTTTACTGTGGGGTGAGGGAAGCGGGGTATATATGCTGTTCTTCTGCATTTGGTTAACCTGGTTCATGAGACAGAGCCTTCTGCTGGGTCTGAGGAATAGCACCTTAGCTTCTCAGCACCCTTGTTGGGGGCAGAGGGATTTTTTGTACTGTTTAGGGCTGGGTCAAGTAGTGGACCTGAGGCTGTGATGCCTTCGTCGGGGGAGCGGGGGGATGCCTACCTGTCCGGCATGGGCATAATCTTGCTCCTAGGCTGCATGTCAGGAGAAGTTCATTTCCTCCCTATTTCTTTGAACAGCTCATAATGTCTTGAAACCCATTTTAGTCAGCTCAGGCTGCTGTATGACAAAATACCATAGACTGGATGGCATAAACAACAGAGATTTATTTCTCAAATCTGGAAGCTGGAAGTTCAAGAGCAAGGTACGAGCAGATTCAGTGCTTGGTGAGAAGGACCCTCTTTGTGACTTGCAGACTCGCAGACAGCTGGCTTCTTGCTGTGTCCTCACATGGCAAAGACAGAGAGGTCTGGTCTTTCCTCCCCTTCTTGTGAGGGCACCAATCCCATCATGGGGGCTCCATCCTCATGACCTCATCTCAACCTACTTACCTCCCAAAGGCACACCTGCTAATACCATCACACTGGCAGTTATGGCTTCAGCATATGAACTTCGGGAGGATACAAGTATCCAGTCTGGAACAAGACCACATGTCTAATACATCCTGTGTTGTTGCTTTGTTTTTATTACTATTTTTTACTAGTAACAGAATTACTAGAGATGCAGGCAACGAGTAGATGAGCAAAGCAAAAGGACAGTAATGTGCTTTTTGGTAATATGCTCCAATCCCTTGTGTACTTGTTTCTTCTCACTTGATGTAGCTTACCCCTTCTGGAAAGTTTCTCTGGGGGATGAGTAAGCTTTCTTTCAGGGACAGGTGTGCACCTCTGGAAATTACATATAGAATTGTCTGGAGGGGGTCCTCAGCTTCCAAAAGGAAGACTGACACCTCTAAAAGGTTAAAAACACTGACGTTGCCATGTCATTTTAATGTGATTTCCTTAATTTAGAGCTTGATTCAATTTCTTAAATTTGTAGTGCTTGGCTTAAGAGACATTTGCAAATCTTTGACAGTTACAAGTGATGTGTTCTGGGCGTTCACCTACCGGGCTTTATTCTAGGTCATCACTCCTGAAGAAATTATTCATCCAGATGTGGACGAGCACTCAGTGATGACTTACCTGTCCCAGTTCCCCAAAGCCAAGCTCAAGCCCGGGGCTCCTCTTAAACCCAAACTCAACCCGAAGAAAGCCAGGGCCTATGGCCGAGGTAAGCACGGGTCTTGCTGGGTTTGAGGCTTGTCCTCTGGTCTTAGACATGGTTATGTGGCTTCAGGAGGAAGATGTGTAGTATCAAGAACGTATAGGCTTGACCTTTTAGATACCCCAGGCCTCCTTTATCATCTGTTTTTTACCTCAAGGTCCATTTGTTTGTGACCATCGTTGCTGCTTCACGAATCTAGGCACTGCTGCTTTAACCTGATGGAGAACGAGGAGTTAGTAGCGTTGTGATTTTAGTGCAGTAATCCTGGGACGAAGAGAGGACTATTGTTCCCATTTTTCAGATGAGGAATCAGAGGCCCGATCCACTGGAGGTGGGGGTGCCCACCCCAGATCACCACCATCAACAGGAGTTGGGTCATCTGGCTGCTGATTCATTTCTCCTTTGGTCATGCTCCTTCTGCTTCAAGATTTCCAGGTTGGGGGGTAGCGATTGTGACTCCCCACACACTTCCTCGCTGAGACATCCTGTTGATGGTCACGAAGGCAGCTGCAGGGCAGTGTTCTGCTCAGAACATTATGGTGGGTTGAAGGCATTTTGTGAGGCATTTGGTGTTCTGGTTGGCACCTGACTTCAAACACACCAGCTTTTTAAGAACATTGCATTTCAGCCTGGTGTGGTTTCTGGTAAAGATTAGCACAGTGAGGTACAATTTGTTCCCTTTTTTATGGAGAAGGGAAGGAATGGATTATATTTCTTAATTTTTATAACTACCATTGGGATAGCATTTATTTATTTATTTATTTTTTTTAATAGATTTTATTTATTTTTCAACAGAGAGAGAGAGAGAGAGACAGTGAGAGAGGGAACACAAGCAGGGGGAGTGAGAGAGGGAGAAGCCCGCTTCCTGCTGAGCAGGGAGGCCGATGCGGGGCTCGATCCCAGGACCCTGGGATCATGACCTGAGCTGAAGGCAGACGCTTAACGACTGAGCCACCCAGGCGCCCCTGGGATAGCATTTAGACACACAAATTATCTTGTATATCCTCTGCTCGAATCTAACTCGAGCTCTGCTCGAATTCTAACGTAATAGTTTTCTCTAGCCCTTCCTGTGTATGTGTATGTGTGTGTGAGATTGTTGAATTCTTTGAAAATCAATTGCAGGCATTGTGACAGTTCACTCAGTATATCATCAAGCCTCTCCTAAAAATAGGGCATGCTCTTGCATAACCACCGTATTCATGATCACACATAAGAAAATTAACAGTATCATATCAGCTAATATCCAGTTTATATGAACATGTCCCTATTGTCCTAAAATCATCTTTTATAGTTTTTGTTGTTTTATAAACCAAGATCTGATTAAGATTCACTTACTACAGGGGCGCCTGGGTGACTCTGTCGGTTAAGCGTCTGACTCTTGGTTTTGGCTCAAGTCATCATCTCGTGGTTGTGGGATCAAGCCCCAAGTTGGGTTGTGCTCAGTGTGGAGTCTGCTTCAGATTCTCTCTCCGTCTCGTTCTCTCACTGTATCTCAAATAAAATCTTAAAAAATGATTCACATATTATATTTCTTGTTTCTTTATAGACTCTTTTCATCTAGAATAATTTTCCTGAAAAAAAATTTTTTCCCTAAAGATTTGTTTATTTGTATTTAGGGAGGTGGGGGGGGCAGAGGGAGAGAGGAAGAGAGTCTTTTTTGTTTTTAAAGACTTTATTTATTTATTTGACAGAGAGAGACACAGTGAGAGGGGGAACACAAGCAGGGGGAGTGGGAGAGGGAGAAGCAGGCTTCCCACGGAGCAGGGAGCCCCATGTGGGGCCCGATCCCAGGACCCTGGGGTCATGACCTGAGCTGAAGGCAGACGCTTAACGACTGAGCCACCCAGGTACCCTGAAGAGAGAGAGTCTTAAGCAGGATCTGCACTGAGCATGGGGCCCAATGCAGGGCCCAATCTCATGACCCTGAGATCACAACCTGAGCCGAAACCAGGAGTTGGACATGTAACCAACCGCATCACCCAGGCGCTACCTGCCCCCCCCCTCAGTTTTTTTTTGTTTTTGTTTTTTGCTTTTTTAAATGACATTGACTTTCTGAAGAGTTCAGAGCACTTGCTTGTAACAGGATATCCCATACACTCATTCCCTTTGAAGATAGCATTTCCCCACCTGGTATCAGCTTAGTCTTAAGGTAACACAGAACCAGAGCAGTGGTGCTGTATGTGGTTCTCAATCTTATGGTCAGGTTCTTTTCATCTGTCTTTTTAGCATGATTTAGAACAGCAGAGACAGCCTGATAGTTCTGGAACAAACCCACTTGCCATTTGAGGTTCCTTTTGGCATAGAGCTGCCATCCGTGCAATCATTTGTATGCAGTCATTGTATACATACAGTGAAGACAGTGTGGGGCCTGGGGACTTTGTTTGAAGCCCTCCCAGGATGCGCATTCACTCAGAGGTTAGCATGTCCATGCTTGCTTTAAAACTGAGCCATAACCAAAAGTGGTAGCTAGAATAAGGAATCTTGGATTTTTCAAGGTTATGCTTCCTTCATGGCAAAAAGCTTCAAATGGCTGGGGTGCCTGGATGGCTCAAGATGGTTAAGCGTCTGTCTTCGGCTCAGGTCATGATCCTGGGGTCCTGGGGTCAAGCCCCGTGCTGGGGGGGGGGGCGTCCCTGCTCAGTGGGGAGTCTGCTTTCCCTCTCCCTTTGCCCCTACCCCCCACTTGTTCTCTCTCTCAAATAAAATCTTAAAAAAAAAAAAAGGCTTCAAAGGGCCAAATAAATCTCTTGTCGACAAAACTGGTCAAGTGGATTAAATCTAATCAAGGCATAAAATGCTTATTTGCAGTCACCTTATCACTGGCTGTCCAGCTTCCCCATTGTTAATGTGAAACGGTTTCCTTTCACGATGCTGTTTTCTAGAAAATGACTATTTGCTGTAGTCAGGAATGTGGCTAGTCATTGCCATTTCCTTCATCTGCCATTTTTTTTTAAAGATTTTATTTTTAAGTAATCTCTACACCCCAACATGGGGCCTGAACTCACAGCCTCAAGATCAGGAGTCACATGCTCCAGTGACTGAGCCAGCCAGGTGCCCCTCATCTGCCTTTTTTTTTTTTTTTTTTCTTTTTTAAGTGTTGTGTCCTTGTGGAGGAAACACGCCTTAAAAAAAAAATACACACCTGTATATGTATGCATAGGTACATATTTTTTTCATTTTTTTTCGTTGTGGTAAAATATGCATAACACAACATTCCCTATTTTAACCATTTGAAAAAATGTACCATTTAGTGACATTAAGTACATTCCCTGTGTCGTATGGCCATCATCACCATCCGTCTCCAGATTGTGTTTATCTTCCCAAACTGAAACTCTAATCTCATTAAACTCTAGCCCTCCCCTCCCCCTGCCCCCAACCCCTGAAAACCACCGTTCTATTTTCTGTCCCTATGAGTTGGCCTAGTCTAGGTACCTCATGTAAGTGGAATCATACAATATTTGTACTTTTGTGTCTGGCCTACTTCACTTAGTATGTTTTCAGCGTTCGTCCATGTTGTGGCATGTGTCAGAATTTTTGTTCCTTTAAAGCTGAATGAATACCTCACCCCATTGATATACCACATTTTGCTCATCCATTCTTCTGTCAGCGAACATTTGGATTGCTTCCACCTTTTAGCTCCTATGAATAATGCTGCTGTGAACATGAATATGCAAGTATCTGAGTCCCTGCTTTCAATTTTTTCATCTATACCTAGAAGTGAGATTGCTGAATTATACGATAGTTCTGTTTTCCCTCTCTTTCTCTCTCTCTCTCTCTTTTTTTTTTTTTTTTTGAGAGAGTGAGTGTGAGTGTGGGAAGGCAGTGTTGGGGAGGAGGGACAGAGGTAGAGGGGGAGAGAGAATCCTAAGCAGGCTCCATGCCGTGCTCGGAGCCCCGATGTTGGGCTCGATCTCATGACCCTGAGATCATCACCTGAGCCGAAATCAAGAGTCAGACACTAAACTGACTGAGCCACTCAGGCGCCCCTTTTTTCTTCTTAAGTAGGAGGACCAAGTGTCATTTTAGGCAACAGGGCCGCACATGAGGCCACATGGGTCGGGCCTTAAGATACTGTCTTTGTCCTGTGGTGAACCCAAGGGCAGGGGCAGTTTTCTGTCTCTTGTGTGGCCACATTGCTTCATTTTTGCCAACTGAGCCAGAAAGCATAGAGAACATCTCATCCTCCAGTTTTTAAAAGGTTTGAGAGGTTTTTTAAATTTTATCTTTTGGACGTTGGCCAGATTGCAGTTAGCAGCTGGTTGGCGCTTGCAGATGCATTCACTGAGACCCATTCACTGAAAGGATGGAGGGCTGGAGTGAGGTAAACCTACAGCCACAAGGAGATCTTTGTGGGGGCTCGCTTGCAGGGTTAGGTGTGTTGAAAGCATGCATCTACGAACTAAGCAGAAACCTTTCCTAAAACCCGTGTTCTGTGTGAAGCATTCACTGCAGAGCAAGCCATAAGCACCCTTCATTGTGAGGAGTACTAGGGAACAGGAACACTGAATATTTGATGGTTTTAAGGAATTGTTAATTTTTTTGATGTGGATATTCTAGAAATGTGTCTTAAAGATACATAGTGAATGTTTATGGATTAAAGCTATGAGGTCCACGGGCACCTGGGTGGCTGTTGGTTGAGGGTCTAACTCTTGGTTTCAGCTCAGGTCACGATCTCAGGGTCATGCGATGGAGCCCCACGTCAGGCTCCATGCTCAGCAGGGAGTTGGCTTGAGATTCTCTCTCTCTCTCTCTCTCCTTCTGCCCCTCCCCCCACCCTCTAAAATAAAGCTTCAAAAAATAAATAAAGATGTGAGGTCTAGGATTTGTATCAAAAATGATACAGGAGGAGGGGGGAGGTAGGAGTGCAGACGTAAAAACAAGACTGGCCGTGAGTTGTCGCGTCGAGGTGATAGGTACCTGGGGCTTCAGTAGATAGCTCTCCATGTCTGTATAGACATGGAATGTGGAATTCTCCATCATAAACAACTTTTTTTTTAAAAAAAAGATTTAATTTATTTATTGGAGAGAGAGAGAGTGGGGGAGAGAGAGAGCGTGGGAGTGAGAAAGTGCACGTGCACAGGAGCGAGGGCAGAGGGAGAGGAAGCAGGCTCTCCACTGAGCAGGGAGCCTGACGCGGGACTCGACTCCAGGACCCGCTGACCCTGGGATCACGACCTGAGCCGAAGGCAGACGCTTAACTGACTGAGCCGCCTAGGCGCCCCCATAGAAAAACTTTTTAAAATAGGAATACTTGAACTTCTGCTTCTGGGCTGATGGAGTAGAAATCCTTTTCCTAATTCTTCTGCTGAATACAACTAAAATTCCTGGGCATTTAATACAAGATAAACATACGGAGACTCTGAAAGAGAATAAGACAAACCAGCTACAGATCACAGGACCCAAGGGCCGACAAAGTAGTGAGTTCCCTGGGCTTTCTTTTTGCCTCCTATATATCAGACTGGGTACAGGGAAGCCACCCACCTGAAACACCAAAGGGCACAAACAGTCGCCTGCATTCTCTGGCCAAAGAAACCGGAAAGGGCAGCCTTGCAGGACAGAACACTGTAAGATAATAACTGCTCTGCTGCAGCCAAGCATCCCAGGAAAGATAGTGGCCTCTCTGCCCCAACTTACACCAGTAAGAGCCAAGGGGGGAGTCTAGACTCTCAGCACAGTCTAGCAATAAGGAGATGGCAGTAGATGATGTCAGCAGCAATGAGGTGCTCCTAGCCCTTCCAGCCACAAGTGCAGGCCTAGTGGGGAGCTGGATCTCCCACCTCCACCTGCTAGTAATGAGGAGCCCCCCTCATTCTGAGAATCAGTGGAGGTTGAATAGGGAACCTGGACGTCTTCCCCCATTGGCAGGAACAAGACGTGCACTCCTCCTTCCCCTGCGGCATCAGCATTATACAAAGGCATCTAAGAAAGAACATTTAAATAAAACCCGGGGTGGTTTTTTTTTTTAATTTATTTAATTTATTTATTTCAGAGAGAGAGAGAGCACAAGTGGGGAGGAGAGGGAGAAGCAGGCTCCCTGCAGAGCAGGGAGCCCGATGTGGGACTCAATCCCAGGACCCCGGGATCATGACCCGAGCCGAAGGCAGACGCCCAACCGACTGAGACACCCAGGCGCCCTAAAACCTGGGTTTTATAACATAACATAATACCCAGGTTTCAGTAAAAAAAATCAGTCATCATACCAAGAACCAGGAAGATCTCAAACTGAAAAAAGGCAGTCAATTGATGCCAACACCGGATGATAGAGATGTTACAATTATTTGAAAAGATTTAGGGCGGCTGTTATAAAAAGGCTTCAACAAGCACTTACAAATCCACCTCAAAGAAGCGAAAAAATGGAAAAGCTCAGCAAGGGCATAGAATGTCTCAGCAAAGAAATAGAAGATATAAAGAAGCACCAAATGGAATTTTTAGAACTGAAAAATGCACTAACTCAAAAACTCGGGATAAGCTCCGTAGCAGAATGGAAGGACAGAGAAAAGAATCTGTGAGCTGGAAGATAGAGTAAAAATTGCCCAATCTGAATGGCAGAGCAAGTAGACTCAGAAAACAAACAAACAGAGTCTCAGGGACCTATGGGACAATAATAAAACATCTAACATTTATGTCACAGGGGACACAGAGTCTCAGGGCTGAAAACGCTCAAATAATGGCTGAAATCTTCCAAATATGGCAAAAGACCTAAACCTACAGATTCGAGAAGTTGAGCTAAACCCAAACAGGATAAACCCCCTACCTACCCACCACCACCAATAGATAAATAAATAATCCCCACCAAGCCACATCTTAGACAAACTTCAAGAAACTAGACAATAGGGGTCCCTGGGTGGCTCAGCTGGTTAAGTGGCTGCCTTCGGCTCAGATCATGATCCCAGGGTCCTGGGATTGAGTGCTGCGTCGGGCTCCCTGCTCAGGGGGAGCCTGCTTCTCCCTCTCCCTATTTGTTCTCTCTCTCTCTATGTCAAATAAATAAATAAAATCTTTAAAAAAAAAAAGGAAATTAGACAATAAAAGCTTGAAAGCATCAAGAGAGAAATGATACCTTATCTATCAGGAAGAAATAGTTAGAATGACAGATTTCTGTTCAAAAACCATGGAGGCAGACGTGGCACAATATTTTTCAAGTGCTGAAAGGAGAGAATTGTCAACTCAGATTCTTGTATCCAGGGATAATATCCTTTGGGAATGAAGAAGAAATCAAGACATTCTTGGATGAAAGAAAACTGAAAGAATTTGTCACCAGCACATCTACCCTAAAAGGATGACTAAAGGAAATTCTCTGGACAGAAGAAGAACGAGGAAAGAAGGAATCTTTCAATTACAGGAAGAAAAAACATGGCATAAAAAAAATACATGTGTAACAACCATAGATGTTTCACATAAAACACAAATTACCAAAACTCAACCGAGAGGAAATAGATAACCTGAGTGGCCCTGTAACCATTAAAGAAATCAAATTTATAATTTAAAAACTCTTGGAAAAGAAATCTTCAGGCCCAGGTGGTTTTACTGGAGAATTTTAGCAAACATGTAGAGAAGAATGAACACCAATTCTACACAATCTCTTCCAGAAAATACGAGGAGGGAACACTTTCCGATTCATTTTATGAAGCTAGCTCTAATAACAAAATCAGACAAAGGTGATACCAAAAAAGGAAGCTACAAATCAATATCCCTCGTGAATATAGATATAAAAGTATAGGGGCTCAGTAGAGCATGTGACTCTTGATCAAGGGGCTGTAAGTTGGAGCCCCACGCTGAGTGTAGAGATTACTTAAAATTAAAAAAAAAAAAAAAGCGTAAAACAGAATAGTAGCAAAAAGAATTTAGCAGTATATGAAAATAATCATTCATCATGACCAAGCAGAGTTTATTCCAGGAATTCAAGGCTGGCACACTATTAGAAAATCAGTGAAAACAAGCTAAAGAAGCAAAATCACATGATCACATCAATTGATACAGAAAAGCATTTGACCAAATTCAGCAGGCATCCATGATAAGAACTCAGAAAAAGGGGACTGAAGAAGAACTTCTTCAATTTGATATAGAGTAGCTACCGCAAAAAGTCAGCATCTAACATTATAATTAATGGTGAAACACTGAATGTGCCCCCTAAGATTGGGATTAAGACAAGGATGTCCATGCTCACCACCATTTTATTCAACATCATGATGCAGGTTTTAGTGAGTAAAGTCAGGCAAGAGAAGGAAATAAAAGACACACATGTTGGAAAGAAGAAATAAAGCTGTCCCTATTTGTAGATGACTTGATTGTCTGTGTAGGGATTCCCAAAGAATCTACAGCAAAAGAAGACAAAATACAAAAAAGCCCCAAAACTCTCCTTGAATAAGTGAATTCAGCAAGGTCTCAGGATGTAAGATCAGCATACAAAATACAATTGTACTTCTGTATGCTGGAATGTATATCATATAGGTTTCCCACAATGAGCATGAGGGCATCAAAATTAAAAATACCATACCATTTACAGTCACTCAGAAAACTGAGAAATAGGTGTAAATGTAATCAAATGTGTAAGATTTTTATGCTGAAAACTACAAAAAACATTAATGAGAAGAATTAACCCCAAAGAAAAGACCTACATAAATGGAGAGACGTACTGTTTTTATGGATTGAAAAAGTCAAAGAGTAAAAATATCAGTTCTCCCCAAATTGTCATATAGGTCTAACATAGTTTCTATCCAAATTCCAGCAAGATTCTTCATAGATACAGAAAAGATTATTATTTAAAGCCTATATGGCAAAGCAAGGAACTACAGTAGGGAAAGTGATTGTGAAAAAGAAGAAAAATGTGGGAGGAGCCAGTGTACCTGATTTCAGGACTCATCAAGGTATGGAAATCAAGACCATGTGATATTGGTGGAAGGATAGACACATGGAACCAACAGAACAGAATCCAGAACCCAGAAAGAGATTTACACAACTATGCAAACTGATTATTGACAGAGGTGCAAAAGCAATTCAGTGGGGGGAAAGAGCGGCTTTTCCACACATGGTTCCAGAGCAATTGGGCATCCATAGGCCAGAAAAAACAAACAAACAAACAACCTCAGCCCAAGTATCATACCTTATAGAAGAACTAACTCAAAGTGGACCATATCTAACTATAAAACTTCCAGAAAATCAACAACAGCATAGGATCTTTGGGATCTAGGACTAGGCCAAGAGTTCTTAGATTTGACACCGAAAGCATGATCCCTAAAAGGAAAAATACGGTAAGTTGGACTTCACCAAAATTCAGAACATAAAAAATTTCATGAAGCATGGTCTGTGCCTCGAAGTCTTGGCACGGCACACGAGGATTGGACTGCTTTCTCACAGTGAAGGCACACCTCTGGATCGCCCTGCTCTCATGCAAGACAAGTGCCCTGTCTCCACCCCACAGGCCACCTGGACACCACCTCAAACAGAACCCAAAATGCTGCTGAGACAACGGTTGGATTTTAGTCTCAAAAACTTTATTTTAAAGCAATTTAAAACTCTTTACAGTCACGACGAAGAGACAAGCTTAAGACTGGGAGAAAATATTTTGAGAGCCACCTATCCAATGAAGAACCAGTATCTAGAATATATAAGGAACGCTCAAAACTCAGTAGGTTAAAAAAACCCAGTTAGTAGATGGGCAAAAGATGTGAACAGGCATTTCCCAGAAGAGGGCGTACAAATGGCAAAGAAGCACATGAAAAGATGTTCAGTGTTATTTCCATAAGAGAAATGCAAATTAAAATCACTACCTATCTATCAGAATGGCTAAAATAGAAAGTGGTGATAATACCAAATGCTGGCAAAGATGCAGAGAAAGCAGATCCAGATCATTCATCCATTGCTGATGGGAATGCAGCTGCTTGAGAACACAGTTGGGCAGTTTCTTTAAAAGATCTAAACGTGCAACTATCATACAACCCAACAGTTGGCACCCCTTGGCATTTATCCCAGAGGAATGAACTCTTACGTCCATACACAGCCCTGTACACTAATGTTTATAGCAGCTTTATCAGTAATAGACAACTAGGAACAATCCAAATGTCCTTCAGTGGGTAAATGGTTAAATACATGTTGGTACATTCGTATCAAGGAATACGCAGTAAAATAACAAATTATTGATAGAGGCACCCACCTGGATGAATCTACAAAAGATCATGCTTAGTGGAAAAAGCCAACCCGAAAAGGTTGCATAGTGTGATTCCATTTATGGAACGTTCTAGAAATGATAAAATTATGGAGACAGAGAACAGATTAGGGGTTACTGGGGTAAGGAAAGGGTGGGGTGGGGAGGGAGTGTGTATGGCTATAAAAGGGCAACATGAGGGACCTCCGTTCGGATGGAAATGTTCTGTATCTTGACTGTCAAGCCCAGGATCATTGTGATACTATACTAGGGTTTTGTGTGTGTGTGTGTGTGTGTGTGCTAGGGTTTGTTCGATATAACCATTTGGGGAACTAGATAAAGGGTATTATTTCTTTTACCTGCATGTGAATATCTCATTAATTTGCTCAGTCATCTCAAAATAGTTTAAGAAATACTGATCAAATGCCATTTTTTAAGCATTTCAAGTAATGCAAAATGGTCTTTAATGAAAAATGTGCCGTTCTCCCACACCTCCTTCCCCCTTCCCCAATGTTACCTCCCTCGGGGCAAACCCCACTGGTAGTTCCTGTATCATTTTTCACAGTTGTATATAGACTTCTGACTGAATTGCTCTGAATATTTCAGAATCAGATATCGCTTAAATAACAAGGACAGGGGCACCTGGATGGCTCAGTCAGTTGAGCATCTGACTCTTGATCTCAGCTCAGGTCTTGGTCTCAGGGTCATGAGTTCAAGACCTGCATGGGGCTCCATAATGGGCATGGAGCCTACTTAAAAAAATAAAATAAAAACAAAATAACAAGGACCAATTTAGGGCTTTCAACCTGTTTGATAATCCTTGTCATAGATGACTCTGTCTCTCACATGGCAGCTGCAGGGCTGGGTCTCATTTCTTAGTTCCCTGAGGGAAACATGGTGGGTGATGGTCTCTATGTCGAGGCCCTGCCCAGCTTGTAATGTGCTCATGTAAACCTGACAGGAATCGAGCCTACAGGAAACATGGTGAAGCAGCCGGCCAAGTTCACTGTGGACACCATCAGTGCTGGGCAAGGAGAGGTGATGGTGTTTGTTGAGGACCCCGAAGGGAACAAAGAGGAGGTAGGTTGGAAGGTGCTGCCATTCAGTGGAGCTTTTGGGGCTTGTGACAGGCCCAGGGACTGTGCTTTCCATTTTCTCATTAAGGCTCAGAACAAAAATAGTTTTTTATCAAAAGGATCCTGAGGCTTAGAGCAGTCAAAGTAATTGCCCAAGGGCTGGGCCTTGAAAGGTAATAGAAATTGATACCCAAGGACACAATGTTATGTTTTTTTGTTTGTTTGTTTGTTTTTTACAATGTTTAATAAAATAAAGGATACTTTGGATTTAGCAAAGGCCTTGTGAATTGAGGTTTTAGATGCTGATGGCCAAAAGAATAATAACAAAATTGATGCTTTACTCTCTTCCCAGGCTATCCTTGGTTCCTCCCTCAGGGCCTTTGCACATGCCATTCCTTCTACTTATCTTCTTAAGACTCGATTTTATTCCTAATGCTTAGCACCATCTGAAATTCTAAGTTTACTTGCATGTGGTCTGTTTCTTCCACTGGTGCAGGGATTATGCCTGATTTGTTTTATATTTGGTACCTCACACTGGGCCTGGCATTCCATAAGCTCTTAATAATTACTGAGCCACTAAAGGTTGAAGTGACTTGCTTTATGGTCCCTCTCATCTACCGAGTTCCAGCCCTGGGACAGTAGGGAGTTGTGACTTGCCACGTGACTTTGTTTCTGTGACTTTTGGCTGCTGCTTTCCCGGGGCATCCTTTAGTAGTGGTGGGGCAGGAAATAGCCAGGACAGGTGCCTGACCTGGCAGCTCACCTCAGGGCCTTGGCTGGCATGGTGTACTTTTTACTCACACCCAGCACCTTCTTTATTGCTCATTTTCTGTCCTAGGCACAAGTGACCCCCGACAGCGACAAGAACAAGACATACTCCGTGGAGTATCTGCCCAAGGTCACCGGGTTGCACAAAGTAAGATGGGGTGTCATGACTATTGCTTGGACTGCTCTTCTGGGCTTGCATCAGTATGTGTGTAAGAGGGTATCTTAGGAAGGTTGACTTCTACTCAGTTCTTTGCAATGTAAGATTGTTTTTAACTCCATCTGGGTAACAAATGGTTGTAGCTACATGCGTGGAGTATAGATGCTATGGGTTGTCTTCAATGCTTCCTTAAGTATTCCCCTTTGGGGTGCTCTGGAGGGTCTATCTCTATTGAAGCCTGAGTGTGGAGAGGGCCAGTTGAATATAGTCCAGTGGCCCAGTCATGTACCTGGAGAAATGATGGGGGTCTAGCCCCCAGGCCTTTTGTCTCAGCAACATTTTGAGTTCTGTTTGAGTGGGTGTCTAGTTGGCCTATAGAACAGGGGCCCAGAGAGTCTTATAAGTGAGTAGGGTGATCCAGGAGTGTGTCTTTCCTTAAAAGAAAGCCTTCAACAGCACACACAGGTCAATACCATGCCAAAATTTTGAGACACAAACCATACTTACTACCTTGGCCTTTAGTGAATTCATGTGGCATCATGGCTATCGATTTTTCTTATACCCTTAGGACATCAGGAATTTGGGGAAAAAAAATCCTGAAGGGAGCATTTATGATGTAATTAATTCAATTCATGTGAAATCCAACTTCATACCCCTTAAAATTTAAGAGATGAGAACTACCTCAAATCTTAGATGAAAATCTGTACTGTATCTCACATGAGTGATCTTGGTCCCTTGAAAGACATTTTGACTCTAGGTTTGAAATCCTGGAACTGTGCCTTATGTTCTGGGGGGACCGTGGCCCCTTCTGCGGCTGCGTTAAAGCGTCCAGTGTCTACAGATTCAAGTAGAAGTATTGGCTCACCTCCTATTAAAGAGGCCACCCTTATCCAATGTAAACATTTTCAGTTTGCTAAAGGCATGATGTCCGAGGCCCAGCCATGTGGTAGATGGAGCCAGGTGGGAATCCCACTCAGGCCACTTAACCGGGGCTCCTGGTTCCAGCTACCCTCGTGTGGATAGTTTGGAGGATGGAAGAGGAGATTGTCAACGCATGTGGCTTGACATGGGCGCTCCCTGGGCAGGGAGCAATGATTATATCACATCTGTCTGTCACTCGTAGGTTACAGTCCTCTTTGCAGGACAGCACATCTCCAAGAGCCCTTTTGAAGTGAATGTCGACAAAGCACAGGGAGATGCCAGTAAAGTCACTGCAAAAGGCCCAGGCTTGGAAGCTGCTGGAAACATCGCCAATAAGCCCACCTACTTCGACATCTACACGGCAGGTATTGTGGATCAGGCTTTCTTCCAGAGCCTGAGATAATCCTTGGGGACCCCCAAGGCTTGGGATGCCTGAACTTTTGTCTTTTAAATCAAACCACTGCCAACAAAAGTGCCCTTTTCAAGTGTGTTGGTTATATTTACAGATTTTTCCAAACCAGATTTTTTCTTTTTTTTTTTAAAGATGTTATTTATTTATTTGACAGAGCACAAGCAGGGGGAGTGGCAGGCAGAGGGAGAGGGAGAAGCAGGCCCCCCGCTGAGCAGAGAGTCTGATGCGGGGCTCGATCCCAGGACCCCAGGACCATGACCTGAGCCGAATGTAGATGCTTAACCAACTAAGCCACCCAGGCGCCCCTCCAAACCAGCTTTTCTTTAAGATCTTACACTCAAGCTTGGCTTTGATTATTAATAATCAATCAATTTCTGTACACATTCCTGCCTTGGCTAAATAACTGTTCCAAAGAAACTAAGTTTTAAGAATCATCTACTAGGGGTGCCTGGGTGGCTCAGTCGGTTAAGCGTCTGCCTTCAGCACAGGTCATGATCCCAGGGGTCTGGGATCGAGCCCCATGTCAGGCTCCCTGCTCAGTGGGGAGCCTGCTTCTCCCTCTTCCTCAGCCCCTCCCTGCCCCCACTCATGCTCTCTCTCTCTCTCTCTCGCTCTCTTAAAAAAAAAAAAAAAAGAATCTTTACTAGACCAAATTCTATGCCAGGTCTGGGGGTGGGGGGAGGAATGATAAGACACAGTTTAAAAAAAAAATTTTTTTTTTTTTAAATGATACAGTTCATGAAATGAAATGTCATCTTTCTTTTCAATGTAGAAAATTTTAAAAATAGAGAATGGGGGGGAGAAAAGGAAAGTTTATGACCCTCCCAGCCCAACCAGGAAACAGTTGTTAGCATCTCGGTGTGGACTTTCCGAGCGCCCGTCTCCTTCCGTCTGCACTTTGCACCTGTGCTCATCCGCAGCGAGTGTTCTGAGAAGGTGACCTGGGCTCCTGGAGTGCTTGCTCTCTTCCAGGTGCTGGTGTGGGTGACATTGGTGTTGAGGTGGAGGATCCCCAGGGGAAGAACACTGTGGACTTGCTGGTGGAAGATAAAGGAAACCAGGTGTATCGATGTGTGTACAAACCAGTGCAGCCCGGCCCCCATGTGGTCAAGGTCTCCTTTGCGGGGGACACCATTCCCAAGAGTCCCTTCATCGTGCAGGTCGGGGAAGGTGAGTGCTGGGGTGGCCAGCTCTCTGGCCTTCAGGCTGACCATGCGCACAGCTGGGCTCCAGGGCCAGGAGAAGAGTGGGGGGCATGCTGGACTCGTGCCTGTCCCCTTCCTGCCAGGGCCCCTTCAGTGGGAAGCGGCTTGCTGTGTCCTCAAGATATTCATACTAACATCTTCCTGTGAGCTGAGCAATGACCTGAGTGCTTCACTTGTATTAACTCATTGAATCCTTCCCAGAACACTCATACAGGAGAGTTGTCCTCACTGAGAGATGCAGGACTGAGGCCGTGTGGGCTGTTGGAGCCCGTGGCTGAGGTTAGCAGCTGTGGCACTGCCCCGTGGCCCCCACTGCTTGGCCTTTACTGGTCGCCACACACTCGGCACCACTGCATCTGCTCATCACACCAGCCAGTGTGTTCCAGGCGCTGGTGTTATCTCCAGCTTGCAGGTGGAGACACCAAGACTTAGGTGACGTTAAGGCGTCAGTGAGCATAGACTAGGCATCTGTAGAAGGAGAACCTAGGTCTCTGTCAATCCCTTAACCCTGCTGCTAAACCCCTTCTGCAGCCAGAGCATGCATTTTTCTCTAATATTAGACTCCTTTTCCTTCGGACTTGGTTGTTCTTTTTGTTTTGTTTTGTTTTCCAACTCTGCTGCCTTTTCTAACCAATACTTGCCTTTCCCTGTTCTGTCCTCTGCCTCTGCGTCTGTAGAACTGGCTTCCTCTTCTGAATCCTGTCTCTGGGTCAGCCTGGACCCTGAAGCTGTTGGCTTCCTAACTGAGAGCACTGGGCCAGAGGCACCTCGCTGGGTAAGGGCTGGTTGAGTGGGACTTCCGTACCTGTTCTCTGTGCTTCCTGCACACGTCAGCTGGGCCTGTGCTGTTGGTGACCTCGGGACATAACAGTACAGGCGTCAGCATCACTTGTCTAGCCAGACTCCAAACCCACTCTCTAATTACATTGAAACCTGTCTAAAACATCTCAAAATGGTGGAGGATCTGGTGGTTTCCTTTAGCTCCATTTAGTGTTTATATGAACTGAGCAGTTCCCCTTTTGATGTTGAGACTATTACCCGTGTTCAGAATTTCCATGAGTGTTGGGTTGTTTTTCTTTTTTAAGGCACATTAAAACCCTCCGCGGGAAGTCCTGTCATCCTGTTGTGACTTATTTCTGGTATGACCAACTTTTCTCCTTTTGACAAAGAAAAAAAAATAAAACCAACATATTCATAAACAAAACTCTCTTTGACATAAGGCAAGAAAGCATTTTTAACAGCTTTCCTGTTCTAATACTGTTCTCTGACTTCCTCTCACTCATGGACGATACTTTTCATCTCTCGTGTGTCTGTCCACCACTTGTACTATTTAGAGTTTAATTGATAGGGTTTTTCTTTTGACGTACTTCCACTACTTAACTGATTTTATATTAAAAAGAATCTTCATCCCCCTTTCATAATGGAAAACCAATGTCACTTGCCATAAAATGGGGCCATAAACTTATGTTCATCCACGAACCACCTAAAATCCTAACTCCTAGCGTGTGGATATGTCTCTTCCGGAAGCAGTTGTCTGACAAATAGCCAGCTGAGGACATTGCAGGGAGGAGGGACCAGAGGAGGCATTATCTTCCTTCTGTGGAGTAAAGATTTTCATCCTCTGGAGTCTGTGATTCCACTCCTGGCATAGAGAACACTGTCAAATGTGCAGTGTTAGATTTGGAAAGGAAAAGCTACTTAGTAAACAACATGCATGACATTTTGCCCACCGCTCTCTCATTTCTATACTCAAAAAGGTCCCCTGTGTTGGCAAAGAATTCCCAGGGTATAAGGATGTGTTTTATCAACCTTCTGATGACCCCCATGGAACGGTAGTTTTGTGGACCTCTCATGTAAGAAATTACTAGAAGCTACTTTGGTCCTTAATTTTTAGACTTCTGAGTTTAGGTTTTTAAACTAGATCCAGAAATCAAATGGAGAGTGGTGTTTATTGCTAAATGTTGCATTTATAGCCACCCACCATTCCGATTACCTGCTGACAGCATTAAAATGTTTGTCTGCCTTGGCTGAGTTGGGGGTTGAACAGGTTTCTTTTTTGAGCTATCTCCTGGCTCTTCATGCGGAAGATGATCACATTTCGACTTTTAGAAATGGCTGATCCAAAGTTTGGAACAAGGTCAGATGTTTTCAAGTGCTACATTTTCCAAGTAGACTTGAAGAAGTTCGGTCTTCCCAATTACTGGGCCCTTGAGTGTGGCAATGAGATTTAACTCTCCTTCACCACCAAGAGGATAAATGCCAGGATTCAGCAGGTTCCAGGAGCACAGCGGATGCAGGCTGTGCTTCCCCTTCTTTCTTTGCCAGAGTAACCCCCCACTTGCTCCCCCACCCTGGTCCCTCTGCGGTGTGGCCGGACAAAGTTATGTTGTGTCCTTATTTGCTAGCCTGGTGTGCTCCCTGAGCAGGACCCCTAGCCTCGGGCAGCTGCTGCAGACTCTGTGCAGAACAAACATTTTCTTGGCGGGTGGTTCCAAGTTACCTTGGCTTGCTCAACTCTAACGAATGAAAGGTTGAATTGATGTCAAAACTGTGTTTGCAGCCTGTAGTCCAAACGCCTGCCGGGCCAGTGGCCGAGGCCTGCAGCCCAAAGGCATCCGCATCCGGGAGACTGCAGACTTCAAGGTTGATACCAAAGCTGCTGGAAGCGGGGAACTTGGTGTCACTGTGAAGGGTCCTAGTAAGTGCTCCTTTGTTTCTCCATCTCAGGTGTGACTTGGGCTGGCTTTGCAGCCATGGCGTATGGATTTCATCCCCCAGCCCGTTTTGATCGATCCCAGAGAGAGCAGTTTCAAAGAGTTGAGGCTATCTGGGCTCCGTGGGGAAGGAGGCGGTGATTGATTAGTTATGTCTGCCCTGGGTGCAGTGGGACCAATGGTGGCTTGACAGCCTCCCATATTAAGTCTTCTGGGAATAGAAAAAGCAGTGATGTAATGGAGTTTGGGAAGTGCTGTCCTTGGAAGGACAACCTGAAGTGGCTTACTTTTTATTTGAGGAAACACGGGCTCGAGAGGAAGGATCTTGCCCAAGGTCACACAGCTCGTAAGCATCTGAGCTGGAATTCAAGCACCGTCTCCAAAGCCAGTAATTTTCCCACTACAGGTTACATTTTATAGACTATGAAATTATGCCAAATACCTAATTACTATGATCAGTGCTTATAGAAGGAAAATAAAATTCCCTGAGATTAAGTTTTCTTTGTAGATAAATGCTGTTCACGGAGGGGTGGGTTGCACTCGGCAGCTCCTTCTTCTTCCCTGTTTGGGAAGGGAGACCGCAGACGTGAGGATGAGTGTCTGCCCTGTCCGTGTTTGCCCCTGCATTTCTGGCTGTAGGCGTAGCAGCCCTCCGCGAGTTCATGCCTTGTGGGGATGGGTGCAGCCCCCGTGTTGCTCCCACTCTCTGTATCCCCAACGGGCTGGGGCAGGAGTGCTCTGAGCTCCAGAAAGTTAATATTTGATCTCAGAGCACCAGGCTGTGGGGAAGCCTGTGTTCGAAGGGTGGCCAAGGTTCTACACTGCCCAGACCTGGAGCCAAGAGCTCCTCTGGGGCTTCCCTCCCCTCTGGCTTGTTACAGGAGCCAAGGAGGCGTTTTCTTCTGACCTTGGATTCTCGCTCGACTAAGTGGCTTTCCCAGCCAAACCTCAGGGCTCAACATAAAACAAGTTCCTACCTGATGGCTCAGTGTGGAGTTTGTGGTGCAGCATCTAAAACCTGTCCTCTTGTAGGTAGTATGCAGGAGACTTCTCACTTGTGCTGTCCAGCTTTACAAAAAGATGTGCCAGGGCAGTAGGCCGAAACCCATGCCAAATACTCATAAGGACTCAGTTCTTCCTCAGTTTTGTGAGAGGCTAAGACAGCTAGCAATGATCGTTAAGAAAAGTTAAGATCGGACTAGGCTTGTCTTTACACAGACCCAGGAGATCGAGGACCTGTTGGCCCCCGCCTCTAGATAAGGCTCTCAGAGAGCCTTCGAAAACCGGTTAGCTGGGAAATCTTCCTTTCCCCCCACACTTTGAAGCAGAGATGGGCCTATTTTTAGGCTTGGATTCACCTCCCAGGTTTTGAGGGTGTCCAGTTCTGAGGCAGCCCACCTGGTTTCCCTGTGCAGCTTATGTCTTGTGGATACTGCTGTCTTTCTGTCCTTGTCTTTTGGATTCTTGTTGGGAGCCTGGAATTGCTTTGGAAGGATGGTGTGCTTTCTTCCCACAGAGGGTCTGGAGGAACTGGTGAAACAGAAAGGCTTTCTGGAGGGAGTCTACGCATTCGAGTATTACCCCAGCACCCCGGGGAAATACAGCATCGCCATCACGTGGGGGGGACACCACATTCCAAAGAGGTGAGTCTCCAGCTGGAGTTGCGTCTTCTCTGGAGGCGTGCTCAGCCCAGAGCAGGCTCACGGCGGTTACTTCCCGGGCTGCAGGAGGGAAGGAGATCTGCTTTGTTGAAAGCTTTTTTTGTTTTTTGTTTTTTGTTTTTTTCAGAGCAGCACACAGACATTTGGCCTGTTCTCAAAAACAGCAGAAAGTCACTGTGGTTTCGGTTGCCTTGCTTTAAATCAAATGCTGGCGGTTTGGGTCTGGGGGGAGGCAGGGAAGCCAGAAGGAGCAGTAATAGAGAGCAAATGGGCTGTGTGTCTATATGTCCTTATATAAACTAAGATTCTCTTTCTTTCAATGTGTGCCTCTGTTCAGGAATGCCATGGGGATAAAATCTGCCATGGTTTATATTAAAATTCTCTACGTGAGTGCAGTCAGGAGCCAAGGGACACAGTCTACAGCTTTGCCTTGTGGGCATCATGGTTACCCTCCCCTCTTCACCCTCCCCAGCTCTCCTGCGGGCAACTTTAAACTCTGAATAAATTCCATTTACCTTGAGAAATATCTGGGCATGATAGGGTTCTGGGAATCTAAGCAAACGTTTTTTTTTAAGATTTTTTTTTTTTTTTTTTTAAGTTGGGGAGTCTGGGTGGCTCAGTCCATTAAGCATCTGCCTTTGGCTCAGGTTGTGATCCCAGGGTCCTGGGATCAAGTTCCACATCAGGCTCCCTGCTCCAAGGGGAGCCTGCTTCTTCCTCTGCCTCTCTCTTTTTCTCTGTTTCTCATGAATAAATGAATAAAATCTTTTTAAAAAAATACAAAATAGGGCACCTGGGTGGCTCAGTCATTGGGCGTCTGCCTTCAGCTCAGGTCATGATCCCAGGGTCCTGGGATCGAGCCCCACATCGGGCTCCCTGCTTGGCGGGAGGCCTGCTTCTCCCTCTCCCACTCCCCCTGCTTGTGTTTCCTCTCTCTCTGTCTCTCTCTGTCTCTCTCTCTATCAAATAAATCATCAAAAAAAAAAAAAAACCACAAAAACAAAATAAAAGTGTATTTATTTAAACAATCTCTACACCCACCGTGGGGCTCAAACTCAAAACCCCAATATCAAGAGCTACATGTTCTACCAACTGAGCCAGCCAGGCACCCCCTTTGCTTTTTTTACTCTCCTGAAGTTACAGCTTATTCGTTAAAAAACAAAAATAAAAACAAACTCACTTGTTCATGTGTGAGATAAAGCCTATTCAAGTTAGTTTCCTTCTTATATATATATATATATTTTTTTAAGATTTTATTGATTTGGGGCGCCTGGGTGGCTCAGTTGGTTAAGCGACTGCCTTCCGCTCAGGTCATGATCCTGGAGTCCCGGGATCGAGTCCCACATCGGGCTTCCTTGCTCTGCAGGGAGTCTGCTTCTCCCTCTGACCCTCTTCCCTCTCGTGCTCTCTATCTCTCATTCTCTCTCTCAAATAAATAAAATCTTTAAAATAAATAAATAAATAAATAAATAAAACACTTAAAAAAAAAATATTTTATTGATTTATTTTAGAGAGAGACAGCCCAAGGAGGAGGCGCAGAGCGGGAGGGAGGGAGAAAAATCTCAAGCAGACTCCCCGCTGAGCATGGAGCCCGATGTGGGGCTCAATCCCAGGACCCTGAGATCATGACCTGAGCTAAAACCAAGAGTTGGACACCCAACTGACTGCACCACCCAGGTGCCCCTTGTTCATATAATATAAGCAGGATACAGGAAAGTAGGCACTCTCTTACCTTCCAGAGCTCATGGTCTGGTGAGCCTTACAAGGTGAATGATCAGATGGATAGGGTGAGGCAGGTTGTCTTGAGTACCCACCTAGTGGCCACCTGAGTGCCCCGAGGCAGCCACAGTACATTATATTGTTGACATAACAATGGCTGTGGGGGCATCTGTGTGGAGGAAGGGCTTGGCTGGACATTGGGACTCCAGGTAAAAGGAGTGGAAAAAATATGTGTAAACAGCTTATGGCTGTATTTAGTCCCTTCTTTGCTCTCCTTTAATGCTCTTTGTTCCTTTTCTCTTAGCCCCTTTGAGGTTCAAGTTGGCCCTGAAGCAGGCATGCAGAAAGTTCGTGCATGGGGCCCTGGCCTCCACAGCGGGATTGTTGGGCGGTCGGCGGACTTCGTGGTAGAGTCCATTGGCTCTGAAGTGGGGTCTCTGGGTAGGTGGAAGCGGCTGGCCAACAGCTTCTGGGGGGCTGAGATGACATGAGGCTTGGGTCCCCGTGTCAGACTGAGAGTTGGGGCCTCCTCCAAGCCTCACTCCCCTTGGCCTCCTGACCCCCCCAAGCCCAACTCTTAATACCGCTGTGGGATTGCAATTTTCATTTTCCTCTTGCCCTTCAAGTTGCCCTCTGTCTCTTCTTTCATTCATTCATCCGCTAAACCTCATGGTAGAGGCTTCCTGTGGATGTTGTGCTTGAAACAGTGCTTGGAACATAGGAGGCACTTAGCAAATATTGTTGATTGATTCTTAGTTTAGATGAATGAATGAATTTTGCTGAAATTAGAAATTTGGAGAATAAATATTTTTCGGAGCAGAACAGTGTATATTAAATACACATCTGATGTATACAGGATTACTCCAGAACGGTGGTCAGCAAACCTGCTCTAAAAGGCCAAGAGAGCAAATATTTTAGTCTTGTGGGCCATATTCTCCCTGCTGCGGCCGTGGTAGCACCAAAGCAGCCAGAGAAAGGACGTAAGTGAAGGAAGGTGGCTGTGTCCCAGCAAAACCTTATGTACAGAAGTAGATAGTGAGTCAATTTGGCCCACTGGCCATAGTTTAATGACTGTCCGTTTTAGGTGGTAAAAATAAGCAAACTTGGAAAAAGAAGAAATCACCTTTAGTATTTCCTTCTAGAGAGAGAATCAGTGTTTTGGTATGATATTAAACCTTGGGCATATCCTTCTAGACTTTTTTCTATACATGCACTTGTAAATATTCATCTTCCACAAAAAATATCTAGGGGTAATCTTCCTATCTTCCTGCCTTAGATAAATAGAGGCTGTGTCTTGATTTTCCATGGCTTCTTTGGAATTCTATTGCATGGATATGTCTACCGTTAGGCTCTCCGGTTATTTCTACGCTTTTCCTGTAGAAACAGTGCTGGGTACATATACTTTGTACCTAACTGTTTATGCATATCCTTGATTATTTCCTTCAGACAAAAACCCAGAACCTGATTTGATGGGGCAAAGTGTGGGCATTGGTTTAAGTTTTTGGTTGACTTGACTTGTTAGATGATGTTTAAAAAAACATAAAAATCCAACCCTTCCACGTCTAGTGAAGACTCAATAGGCTTGGTTTTGTGGAAAAGGGACAGACACTGATTTCAGGCTTCTGGCTGATACTTGCTTTGAGGGAGTGAGCTGGTAGTAACATAGAGTAGGTTCTTCCCACCATGCAACCAGGGGTCCCTCTCACCCTGTCCCCCAGGCTTTGCTATTGAAGGCCCCTCCCAGGCGAAGATTGAGTATGATGACCAGAATGATGGGTCATGTGATGTCAAGTACTGGCCCAAGGAACCTGGCGAATATGCTGTTCACATCATGTGTGATGACGAAGACATCAAGGACAGCCCATACATGGCCTTCATCCACCCAGCTGCAGGAGACTACAACCCGGATCTGGTGAGCCTGTTTGTCATGTTTCTGTTTTCTCTTCCTGGCTCCTGGCCCTCTCCGTGGTACCCAGAGAGTGACCTCAAGCAGCATGTTGAGGGATGGCAGCAAGGGGCCATGTAGAGCTTAGGAAGGACACTGGTCTGAGTTGGAATCCTGGTAGTACCGCTTAAGTACTTTTCTTTTCTTTCTTTTTTTTTTTTTTTTAAGATTTTATTTGTTTATTTGAGAGAGAGAGAATGAGAGAGAGCATGAGAGGGAGGAGGGTCAGAGGGAGAAGCAGACTCCCTGCTGAGCAGGGAGCCCGATGCGGGACTCGATCCTGGGACCCCAGGATCATGACCTGAGCCGAAGGCAGTTGCTTAACCAACTGAGCCACCCAGGCGCCCCCATTTGGTACTTTTCTAATGTTGGGCAAGTCAATCCTTAACCTCTCTGATTCTTGATTCTTTCTCTTTAAAGTGGAATGATAGCAGTGTCTGCTTCCCAGCGTTTCTGGGATGATTCAAGGAGCTAACGTGCATAAAGACAGCCCTTCGCCCAGTGCCTGGCTCATGCAGGGGGCTGCGGAGGCTGCTCTTCATAAATGAAAGGTGTTCTTTTTCTCCGCAGCTCCCTTCTCTTAAATTGGAGCAGTGTTTCTAAGAGCTTCTGTCACACTCTTAGGAGGCTGATAAGCATCGAGTCTGAGGCAGGCTGGCTGCTAGGAGGAAGCCTCCACACCCCCATGTGTGCTGCCCTGGCACACACAGGCAGCTCTTTGTAGGCTGGTGTCGGTCTGGGCCGGTTGCTCTTCCTTGTTGGCCAACGGCTGGTCCTTTGTTCTCTCTGGAAGCTGTAAACCTTAGGAACGTCTGTGGTAAAGGTTCTGAGCCCCCTCCATGTGGGAACATTGAACCTGGGCATGGCTGGAAGTCCCTGCCCTGGTTACTAGTTGTCTATATCTGCTCAGAATAAGGCATGGAGCCCCAGGCTAGCTTGGGGCTGGGTTTTTGAGAGTTTTCTTCCTCCTGGGAGGTTAATGATACTGTGTTTAATTTTTGAGTTACAACCTACTTGAGCATTTTCCTTCCCTAACCATGCTGTTACATAGGTACTGTGAAACCAGACTCAGGTGGTTTTGTTACCTTGTTCCCTGGTCACTGGTCATTATAGAGGGGGTTTCGTTGGGGCATTGTACAGAAAGAGAATCATTATTCTTTGCCCCAGGTCCAAGCATACGGGCCAGGTTTGGAGAAATCTGGGTGCATTGTCAACAACCTGTGTGAGTTCACCGTGGATCCTAAGGATGCTGGAAAAGCTCCCTTAAAGATATTTGCTCAGGTAAGTTTCCAGGGTCCACCTGTGCAGGTAATTATCAGGAGACACGATCTGTCACTGTAATGGCAAGTTGCTCAGTTCATCTGATCCTGTTTATTCATCCACATATTGGGAATCATAAGAATATTTATTATTAAATGGGATTCTAATATGTAAAGCACGGTGCTTTTCTCATCTTTATGATTTGTATTCTTTGGAAACAAGGCTTGATTTCAGATTTCCCTGTACATGCCCTTCAGTGTGGTTAAAGCTACCTAGGCCATGACAGGAGGTTTGTAAATAAGAATTTATTAAATGTGTTTATTGAATTTAAATGCAGGAATTAAAATTAAGAAGTATTTTTTTAAAGATTTATTTTTTTATTTTAGTGAGAGAGAGAGAGAGTGGGCGAGCACATACCTGAGTGAGGGGAAGGGCAGAGGGAGAGAGAAGCTCAAGCAGACCCCCGCTGAGCAGGGAGCCTGATGCCAGGGCTCGATCTCTAGATCATGACCTGAGCTGATATCAAGAGTCGGACACTTAACCAACTGAGCCACCCAGGCACCCCCAAATTAAGAAGTATTGAGTGGCCATGGCTTTCTATTAGGGTCATTGGCTCTTATGAAAAACAAATAAATACAGGCAGTGTTTTATCACCTGTGGTGATGGCATATCATAGTTGTTCCATGTTTTGTTGGATGGGTGGTGACTTGATGGTCTTGGGAAGCCATGGCGGCTCTGTTTGATGAAGACTGTGTGAGGGCCAGTTTCTCTTCTTTGCCCCTGCTCTTTTGCAGGATGGGGAAGGCCAGCCCATTGACATCCAGATGAAGAGCCGGATGGACGGCACGTATGCCTGCTCGTATACCCCGGTTAAGGCCATCAAGCACACCATTGCTGTGGTCTGGGGAGGTGTGAACATCCCACACAGCCCCTACAGGGTAGGTTGTGAAGCATAATCCTGGCCATTGTATGAAAAAGCCAAGTCCTATGGTGGGTCTGGGCTCCATGCTAACTAACAATGTTTCACTGGGTCCAAGTGGAGGAAAACTTGGTTATAACTTTCTGCCATGTTCTTTTTAGGTCAGTATCGGGCAGGGTAGCCATCCCCAGAAGGTCAAGGTGTTTGGGCCAGGCGTGGAGCGAAGTGGACTGAAGGCAAATGAGCCTACTCATTTCACAGTGGACTGTACTGAGGCTGGGGAAGGTAAGAGGGGGCTTCCCCCAGTGCGGTAATTGCTGCTCCTTGAGGAAGCATGTTCTTTCTGGAATGTTCGAAGGGCGGTGAACTTTGAGCCAGAAAGCAGTGCACCTGCATAGGGAATTGTTCATCTAATGAGCATCTGTGGCAGTTCCTTGGTGAACTTTGCTAATCCTCTATTCCTCCTCCAAAGCCCTGACTTAGCACCCTCCCTTTGTCAGGCTTGTTACTGGAAACTTCCCAATTGCTTTTTTGGGGTGTTAGGTGAGCTGAGCTGGAAGCGATTGCATGGGACATGCTGTTTCTTGTACCCTGGTGCGCTCATAAGCTGGTCTGTTCCAGGTGATGTCAGCGTTGGCATTAAATGTGATGCCCGGGTGTTAAGTGAGGATGAGGAAGACGTGGACTTTGACATTATTCACAACGCCAACGACACGTTTACGGTCAAATATGTGCCTCCTGCCGCCGGGCGATACACTATCAAAGTTCTCTTTGCATCTCAGGTGTGTGTTTGGACCTGGGTTCTTTCTGGCCACCTGTGTGTGTATTTCCTTTTTTTTTTTTTTTTTTTAAAGCAATAGGGCCGTGTCTTGAGAATTCTGCTCAGGTTTTCCTCTCTGGTTCCTGAAAACCATGAAGGGGGGAAAGAAAACAAAAAGCAAGAAGCACCCAGAACTAAATTATTGCCATTTTCTAACAAAAGTGAGGCACAGCGTATTCAGTGGTTATAGCAGGGCTTTGGCAGGAGACTGGTTTGTTATAAATGCTTGTAAAGTTTTTGATTGAAATGAACTTCTAGACGTGTTCTGCTTTGACTGCTTTGAAGTAATGGCTTTGGCCTTGACCCCTAAACTTTTATAGGGAGAGGAGCTTTGAACTTTCAGACTGAGCTCATATTTACATGTGATAGGTGAGGAGAAGGCGAGTGGTACCTAAAATGGAACAGTGGAATCCTGGTGATTCAAATTAACTTCACATAAGGATAGGAATGTCAAGAGAGAAAGTTCTGTGCCTGAAGGTCTTGGTCTTGGAATTGACTTCATCCGGTTAACCTGTTCTGCCTTTTTTCTGATAACCTGCACCATTGTGAAGAATTATAATCCTTCTATTTCTGATCAGCTCCTCCCATTCCCCAAACGTTAGCTCCGAACTATACCTGAGGACATGTCCTTTCGCCCAACCCTATATGTTATTGTCATTTGGGGTTTTATATTCTTGGTAGGATTTTTTGCATCCTAAGTACTCAACTTTGGTGTGGAAGGCTCAGAGTTTTCAGATTCGTTTGTAGGAAACCTTCCTTCCGCTGTGCACTAAGCAGGTCAAAGCCTGTGATGGAGGGGTCCAGGCATTTGTAAGTGACCCTTGGTGGCCCCTACCTGAGGCTAGAGTACGAAGACTTAACCCACGGGGATGGAAGTTTGCCCGCCACCCACCAGAGTCACAGAGGTCTCCCCCCCTCGCGTTGTGCAGAAGGCTAAGCTCCGGCAGACGATTCAGGGGCTTTCCTACTGAGATAGTGTCTCCCCTACAGGAAATCCCCGCCAGTCCTTTCAGAGTGAAAGTTGACCCATCCCATGATGCCAGCAAAGTGAAGGCAGAAGGCCCGGGGCTCAGCAAAGCAGGTACGAGAGCATGCGGGACAGGCCATCCTAGAGGCCTTCTGCGGGCCAGTGGCCATGGCCATGTTTGGTCCAGGGACCTTGAGGGCCTCATCTCCACCCAGGGCAGGTGTTCTCTTGGGGGTCCCATTCAGCAGGGGCAGTGCTCCTGCCCGAGCTGTTGGCAGTGCTCCGGAGTGCCGGCCCCCGTCGCCAACCGCCTTCCTAGGGCTGGTGCCGATGAACCTGTCAGTCTGGTTGTTGAAGAGTGAAACCACGCCAGCCAGGCCTGTCTCCTCACTTCACGGTCTCTCCTTCCAGGTGTGGAAAACGGGAAACCAACCCACTTCACGGTCTACACCAAAGGGGCCGGAAAAGCCCCGCTGAACGTGCAGTTCAGCAGCGCCCTTCCTGGAGATGCCGTGAAGGACTTGGACATCATCGACAATTATGACTACTCCCACACTGTCAAATACACACCCACCCAGCAGGTAGGGTCCTTCCATTGCCCCTTCCCCCTCGGTGCTGGGCTGGACCCTTTGGACACCAAGGCTGCGATCTGTGCTGTGTCGAGGTGCTCCTCTGTGGGTGACGGGCTCTTCGTGCCTGTCATTCTGAGCGTCCCCAGGAGCACTGGCAAGAGGCCTGGCTAGTGCTGTGAGGTGGTCCTGAAGGTTTCCCTAAGAACAAGCGGGAAACTAGAGCGGGAAGCTAGCCCGACTCCCCATCCCCACCTCCCACCTCCATTTTGGCTTTCAGCAGAAGCAGGGAGCTCTTGAAATTCGGGACCTAGTGTCTGCCTCTTACCCCACACACTCTCCCATCCTTACCAGCTGCCCTTCATTCAGTCTTTCTTGATTACTCACAGGGGAGGAAGGGTGACGCCTGTGTGTTTTCTTGCTGGCCCTTTATATAAGGTGGTAGAGTGGGTTGGTCTCAAAAGCCAGTTCAGCCTTTAGTCCCTCAGGCCCGAAATACTATCTAGGGCCCCACAAGATTCAGGAACACACACAGGATGTTACGATCCAGGCTACTTTGCTCTGATTATTTTAGGCAAGAAGCACCTAAAAAACGACCTCTCTGCCTCTCTGTGTGAATTCTTGTTTAATTTGTTCAAAATTGGGTTTGGCTTCATGGCCATACCTCTGGGGTGTGAGGAACAGATAACCCAGAAGAAAAGCCTGGATTTTACTATTTTTTTTTAAGATTTTATTTATTTGAGAGAGAGAGATTGAGCAGTCGAGAGAGAGAGAGAGAGAGAGAGAGAGGGCGAGCAAGCACAAGGGGAGGGGTCTGAGGGAGAAGCAGGCTCACTGCTGAGCAGGGAAGCCTGATGCGGGACTTGATCCTGGAACTCTGGGATCATGACCTGAGCCGAAGGCAGTTGCTTAACCAACTGAGCCACTCAGGTGCCCTGGATTTTACTATTTTTTATGCATAGCATTCTACACGGTCATTTGAACCTCTCAGATTTTTTCTTTCCTGCGGAAAATAGTCCCGCTTCTGTGAGGAACCCTTTGTAGAAGAACAGGGGGGATGCTTTCTGTAGAAACACCACCCGAGAAGCATCCCTCCTGCCTGGCCCTCAGTGAGGGGCTGCCCGGAGTCTAGTGGGAAGGAATGAGGGGTATGGTGAGGATGAGGGGTGTGGTGCAGGTGTCCCCTTGCACTGGGGGCTACATGTCCTTGGAGATGGACTCTTTGGCGGTGGGAGGGGTTGTCTGGGGTGAGTTCTTGTGTGCCTCAGTACAGATGTGGTCTCTTATATGCAGACATCCTTCTTCCTGTGGTTTTTGTTTTTACTTTAATGAGGGGTTCATTATCAGTGATGGTAAAAATACTTTTGTACGTAGAATAACCTTTTCTCATCAGGCTGCTCAGTGCTACGTGGGTAATTATTTTCCTGCTGACGCTTCAGAAGGCTGGCGGGAGCCTCACCATTGGGAGCATCAGCTTGACATCATCCTTGTTGCCAATTCTCCACATTGCTTAGGAGAAGGTACCAGAAAGCATGGCCATGCACACTGGTCAAGGTCACAAGGTCTTAGACTCCTCTAAAAACATCTTGCTTTGTCCTCTGTCTATAAACCTTTTTGGGCTTTGGCTAAGCTTCTAGAAAGTAAGTTGCAGACATTAAGACAGAGTCAGGTTTTGGCCTGCACCCCCAGAAAGGGCTTCAGAACCTGTTGCCATTTGGGGCAGAGGTGGAAGCTAGAGAGGGAGGCTTCTTACTTCAAAATCACACAAGGTCAAGTTCATCCATTTCTTGGAGAACGGCAGGTTTGTCGGCAAGCTCAGTGGCTGTTTGGGGCTTTGCTCAAATGCTGCCTGTCCTATGTCCAAGGAGCCTGGCAGAGTCCTGGCGTCAGTCCCTGCCTCCAGTGTGAGTGGTGCCTCTCTGGTCCTTCTTATTTAGCATTTAGAACAAGATTTACAGTTTCATTTTTTGGGCACGTTGCAGTTCTGCATATTTTTCTATGGCGAAGAAAAAATTGAATTTCTTCTCTTGGATGGTGAGTTCCCCAATGATGGGATATCATGTCCTATATATATCTTTCCATTCCCAGTCTTGAGCACAGGGCCTGATGCTGTAGGTTCTTCACATGAATTTATGGCTTAAAGGGTGAATACACAATGTGGAACCTCTACACACAGGCAGAGAACTTTGTAGGGACAGTGAGGCCAACACATCCTCATGCACCTTTGATCTCTCTTTTCTGAAGAGCGGCAGACAGCTCAAGATTGGGTTAAATAAGCTTGTCTTTTGAGCTGTGCCCTTGGATGTGGTTAAGAGGCCTGGGTCGGGGCGCCTGGGTGGCTCAGTCGTTAAGCATCTGCCTTTGGCTCAGGTCATGATCCCAGGATCCTGGGATCGAGCCCTACATCGGGCTCCCTGCTCAGCAGGAAGCCTGCTTCTCCCTCTCCCACTCCCCCTGCTTGTGTTCCCTCTCTGTGTCTCTCTCTCTCTCAAATAAATAAATAAATAAATAAATCTTTAAAGGAAAAGATAAAAAAGAGGCCTGGGTCAGCCCAGAGGCCATGCCCAACATGGAGGCAGGGAGGATACTTTGAGGGCTGGTGCCCAGAGGCGTACCTTTTTGTTGTCGTTTTAGGGAATAACAGGCTGGAACTTTCTAGAAATGTAGTTGTTTGGTGTGTGGAGAGATGGCAGTGGGTCCTGGCCCAGGGGGAGCGTGTTGCCCTCAGAATACGGGCCGTGCTGTATGAAAAGCTGTCCCTGCAGGGTCTCTGAGCCACAGTTTGATGATGCCCGCTGACCTGCAGTGGACCAGTTATGGTCTTGTCGGAAGGCCGTGGTCAGAGCTCGTTTTGCCTTGGTGGGGTGTCACTTGTTGGGTTGGGGCTTGAGGATCCTCCCCAAGGTCAGACAGAAGGCTTGATTTTATGGAAGGGAGATCACACAATGCCATATTCACCCACAGATTTTTGCCTTCTGTGCTTTTGGTTGTCTGTGACCTCAAGGAACTTCAGTCTCTCACCCCATAGTCCCTCACGTAGAGCGAGCGCTTTGAGAAGCTGGTGGCAGCAACTCCATGACCCGCCAGGTCAGAAGCCACTGGGAATCGGCAACCCCACCTACTTCCTGGGGGTGCCTCGAGGAGACCCTGTGGGTTCACTGAGCCCCCTGCCTGTTCCAGAGATCTCTGGAGGAGGGGGCTGTGGGTGGCTCACTTTATCTTGTCCTCACCTGAGCTCTTGGGTCAGAGTCTTACATTCGTGTGTGGTGCAGGGTGGGATTAAGGTCTTAGAGGCGCAGAGGGGGGAGAATAAAACTGTCCTGCAGTCAGCAAGGTCGTGGTGAAATGCACCAGTGGTCATTGCTCCGACATTCCTGATGTCACCCCCACTCTGGGGGAAAAGCGCAGTCCGTTCCTTAGCTGGGGCCCAGAGGAAACCTTAAACGGTACAGGCCATTGCAGGTATAAGTCCCTTAAGATTTCTTCCTCCCCTTTGTTAGGTTATTTGAGGTAGAGTTCATTTCCTCTCTGAGTTTTTGTTTTGTTTTTTTCATAACTGGTAATGAGAACACAATTTCTTTTATGGGATGGGTAGGCTTAACTGAAAGAGGATTTTTCCCTCTCCTGTGGCACTCCAGAGACGCAATCAGAAGACTTCCAGGGCTGGTAGAGAAGGTTTTTCCATGACCCATGGTCAGCCGTGAGGCCTCTCCCTCAAGGAGTTAGGGACTTGTGGGCAAATGGAAGCTCGGGACGAGCTGGCATGATGGGAATGCCACAGTGGCTGAAGCCACAAGTCACTCCCTGACTTCCTTATTACAAGGAGGAGACCTGTCCTGTCCTGGGCTGGCTCTCAGCTCTGTTGGCTCGGACCCGTGCACGTTCTACCATGAAACGTTACACCCTTGAGGCAGGGGGCCAGTTGGTTTGTGTGCACTGCCAATAAATCCTGGAGAATCAGTCCTCCCTCCTTCATTGATGCAACCAATTTTTTTCTTGGCTTTTGCCCCCCCCCCCCTTTTTTTATTATGAAAAGCAATGGGAGAAAATATATGTGGGCCAAAAGCTACACCCTTTTAACACTTGATCACTGACAGCTTTCACTAGAACCTGAATTCTGGTGAGCCCCCCGGATCCTTGGGGGGGCGTCGTCTCTCCCTCCACGGCCTTTTACGTTCTGGCCGGGGTGTTTGAGGTGAGGGAGAGCTTCATCTACTGAGACAGCTCTGAGCTTTCATGGAGTCTGGGTTTGGCAGGGAAGGGTGCTTAGCCGCCGGGAGAGGGGAAGCCAGCAGGGAGTGGGCCGGGACCAGCCTGAGGAGAACCACCCTGCACATGCAGTTGTATCGCGCTCCCGTGGCCCCCAGGGCTTCGAACAATGGGCCTGCCAAACCCACAGACAGGATTCCCTTTACACTTGAAACTTTTCTTTCCGTGACATAGATGTGGGAGTTTAGAGGCTGCTTTAGTGTGCAGATCCTTTTCACAGTCTGGTGGCCTAAAATTGATTTCCGAGACGTAGAAAAAGCTGGTTTTGTTCAGTGAGAGGCTCCCATAGATGGCAGCTTTACCCGTGGCCGGGGTCGGGTGCGTGCTGGGCAGGAGGTAGTATGGCCGAGCAGCTGGGACGCGGGTCTGCGTGCCACGGGTATGAGGTTCAGCTCTCATACTACCAGGCATGTGATTTGGGGCAAGTGACTCTACCTCCCTGAGCTGTAGCTTCCTTTCCTGGAAAAATGGGGACAACAGTGGGAACCACCCCTTCAGACTATTTGGAAATTGAGTCAAGGAAATGCTTAAAAGCACAGCGTACAGTATGCTTATTGAGTCGCCCCTGTTGTTCTTAGGCTGCTCTGATTTTATCTCACTTCTCGCTTGTTTTTGCCATGGGGCCAGAAGCTTAGAGAAATATGTCTGTGGTGTTTCTAAATCCACTGGAGTCAAGTGCCCTGTGTCTCTGGAAGAATTAAAGATTTAGAAGACAGGTTTAAACAAGTTAGGGGG
The DNA here is from genome assembly GCF_009762305.2 of Zalophus californianus. Taxonomy (NCBI): domain Eukaryota; kingdom Metazoa; phylum Chordata; class Mammalia; order Carnivora; family Otariidae; genus Zalophus; species Zalophus californianus. The sequence continues at coordinate 26,105,280 of NC_045595.1, forward strand.
CACCTGGGTGGCTCAGTTGGTTCAGCATTTGCCTTCGGCTCAGGTCATGATCCAGGACCCCAGGACCCTGGGATCGAGTCCCTCATCAGGCTCCTTGCTAAGCGGGAGCCTGCGTCTCCCTTTCCCACTCCCCCTGCTTGTGCTCTCTCTCTCTCTCTCTGACAAATAAATAAATAAAATCTTTAAAAAAAACAAAATAAAATAAACAGCAAGTTAGATGTTGGTGCCCAAAGGTGCACTCGGTTTCCTCTCGTTCCAGGGCTGTATGCAGGTGCTGGTGACGTATGGTGGCGACCCCATCCCTAAAAGCCCTTTCACCGTGGGCGTGGCCGCTCCGCTGGATCTGAGCAAGATCAGAATTAATGGGCTGGAGAACAGTAAGTGCGTGGATGCAGGGGAGACGGGTCACTGAAGACCACCCACCGGGGCCGCCAGTTAGATACCTTTCAAAAGACAATTTGCAGGGAAGCAGACTCTGCCATAAGAGACCTTGCAGTGGGATGGACGTGGGTGTGAACTGGGGCCACGTGGTGGGGTCGTTCTGGGACCCTACCTGCGCTTAACCTCCCCAAGCCTCCATTCCCTCATCGCGCAGTGGGGGAGGGGTGGTCAAGCACACTGACATTCGTGGGAATATTTTGAAAGGTAAATGAGCTCATAATTCAGGGGCTGGCGCGTCGTCAGCCTTCAGTAACTGCTGCCATCACAGTGGGATGTTTTCATTGCAAATAGAAGTTGGGACGCATTGCCTTCTGGGGACTTTGTACTGTGCTCGCTGTCCTTGGCCATGGGATCTACATGAGGGTGGACAGTAGCATAAAAGCCAACTCCCCGGCACTCAGAAACCGCGACTCTGATGCAACCCCCACCCCCACCCCAATATTCCTTTAGCTTGGTAGGTATCTTGTTCGTGTAAGCTCATTTATTTTAAAGTGTTTTCATTTGTTGTATTAGGGAAAATTCCAAACATACAAAAGTAAAGACAGTGGTAGAATATAAACACTGATGTACTTATCACTCAGCTTCAGAAGTTCAACACATAATCGTAAAATTCTGCTTTTTACACAAAATAAGGCATAAATCCATTTTCCTCTTAAAAAACACCACCGTTGAGAGTAAACTCCACTCTCTCCGTCACCTCTTATTCTTCCTAGGGTGAATCAGGGTTATCCGTTCAGTGTCTGTCCTTTGAGACCTTCTCTCTCCCATCTGTGTGGGCATATGCGTCAGCAGCAAACGTTTGGCAGTGTTCATTTTGCATTAAAGTCATGCCTGTACACCCATATGTTTGCAGCCTGCCTTTTGACATGAGCAGTGCATCTTGGAGAATATTCACACCTCTGTCCCCTTGTTGGCACGATCTGCCATGTGGCTGAAGCCTGGCCACACCTCTGTAGCACACACTCACCTGATTTCAGGGTCGCGTGGGGTTCAGTGCATACCCCCTGGGCAGGCCTCTTTGGTCTCAGTGGACCATCAAGGAGCACCTTCACTCACCTGTGACTCAAACGCATGAGTTGTGAATGAGGCCACCTCCTAGCTCTGGGCTCTCTGAAGCCGTCCCTGGAGGGCAGCCAGCTCTGAGCATATGAAAGTCACTGGCCAGTCCTTTCATGTGTCTCCTCATTGCTGCTTCTTCTAAGACACCTAGGGCTTCAATTCCAGACCAGGAAAAGCACAATGCCGGTTAGGAAAAGCCTTTGGGCCATGGTGCTCCAAGGCTGCCTTGCTTGTGATTCGGAGGTGCTGGTCTTGGTAGGCCCCATACTGCCCTAGAGTCAGGATTTCCCTGGCTTGTGGTGAGAGCCCTATGCTCGCAATGCTGTCATTTTGGTTCAGAGTCCTTTCCCTTTTTTTTGGTCAAATACAACACATGGGTTTTCTGTGGCCCTGCTTTATAGAGACCTTTCAAATAGCAGCGCAGTATAGAGAGTCAGTTCTTCAGACTCACTTCGGTGCCCCTGCATTGGCCAGCTCTGTGACTTTTGCCTTGTTGGCTGTGGGATTAAATTTGCTTCCAAGAATTAGTAAATAAAACATTGGCTTATGGTAATGTTTTGATATAAAGTTATACCAAAAGTAAGTAAAGGAGAGAGGACAGTGTCAGATTATAATTTACTAGTTGGCAGAGCAGATTGTGGGGTCCAGTAAATTTATGTGTGTGTCCCACCTTTGTGGTCTGCTGCGTACGGCACCCTGGACACATTCCTTCGCCTCGAAGCCTCGGTTTTCCCATCTGTTAAAGCCATTGGTAACTAATAAATACCCTATAGGGTTGTGGTAAAAATTAAAGGAGGTGGTATGCTGTACTCAGCCCTGGGGATAAAGTGCAGTCATTAAGTAACCAATCATTATTGGTTTTTAAGTAACCTGTCATTATTGTATCAGTAAGTGTCAGCTGTCATTGTTATTAATGGCATCATTAGCTGGTAGCTGTTCTTATACTGGTTGTTATCCGGGGAAATGCTGATTACCCCGACTCAGTCTTGCTTCTTGTCCTTGCATCTGCCCTCGCTTGTTGCCCGGGCTGAGATAATGCCTCATGTCCAGGGAACCCTCACTGTTCTGCTCTCAGCGGTTCCTGCTGCTGAAAAGGGCCAGCTCCTCACCTGGGCGTGTCCCCCTTTTCCAGGAGTCGAAGTTGGGAAGGGTCAAGAGTTCGCCATCGACACGAAGGGGGCAGGAGGCCAAGGGAAGCTGGATGTGACGATCCTGAGCCCCTCGAGGAAGGTTGTGCCTTGTATGGTGGCACCCGTGGTGGGCCGGGAGAGCAGCACGGCCAAGTTCATCCCTCGGGAGGAGGGGCTGTATGCTGTAGATGTCACCTACGATGGACACCCCGTGCCTGGGAGCCCCTACACGGTGGAGGCTTCACTGCCACCAGACCCCACCAAGGTCAGCTTTCATTTCTGTACCCGGACTTGTCTCCTATCATCAGATATAACACGGGCGTCCTTCACTGATCCTGCTTGACCAAGGCCTGTAGAAAATCGTTTTCTGAGGAAGGTCCATGCTCAATGGCTGACAGAAGTATTTTCTCTTACAGTTCAGCCGGAGGGGTCCCTTGGGCAGCCGGGTGTCCTCCCCACTGCTCCTCTTGCTCTCTGGCGGTGAGGGAGTCCCCTTCTCTGAGTTCTGTCCCCTTCCCTTGTTAGCATAATGACAGCGCTCGCTTCACAGTGAGCCTGTAAGGGTGAGGCGAGATCGTGCCGGTGGAGGCCTCAGCCCCGTGTCCAGCACGCAGGGCGAGCTCACCCTGCAGAAGCCATATAGCTCAATGTCAAAATATATGAGTCTCATTATCATTTCTTCCTAGTAGCCCCGAATCAAGGGTTTTAGAGTATTTTCAGTGGTCTGAACGGCATGAATCCTGTAAAAACGGTCTTATTTGTTGAATCAGAGCTGAAAGCCCCATCCCCACCCTCTTGTAAAAGCAGTTTCGTTTATTCGTTTGGTTTTTAAATTTTTGTGTTAGACTTTAGTTTTTTTGTGGCTTTTTTTAAATATATTTTTTAAAAATTTATTTATTTATTTGAGAGAGAAAGAATGAGCACAAGCAGGGGGAGCAGGAGAGAGAGAAGCAGGCTCCCCGCTGAGCAGGGAGCCCAATGCGGGGCTCCATCCCAGCACCCTGGGATCATGACCTGAGCTGAAGGCAGACATTTAACCGACTAAACCACCCAGGCACCCCTAGACTTTAGTTTTTTAGAGCAGTTTTAGGTTCATAGCAAAATGGAGAGGGGGGTACAGAGATTACCCTCCTACCCCCTGTGCCTCCCCATTATCACCATCCCTCAGCAGCGCGGTGCATTTGTTCATACTGATGTACCGGCATTGACGGCCTGTTCACCCCAGATACATAGTGTACAGGAGGGTTCACTCGGGATGCTGTCCATTCCACGGGTTTGGACAGATGTATCATGACACATACCCACCACTCTAGGGTCATGTTTTATTATGGGGAGTTTGTTGAGGGAGGTGTAGCTGTCAAAGCAACAGGGAGGTCCATAAAACCATCCTACGAGCGTTCAGCCCTGAATGTGTCTGTGAGACGAGATGTCAGGCCTCCACCTCCGGCCCTGTGGTTCAGAAGTGCTGGGCACGGCAGGAAGGGAAGTCACCCCCACAGAGGACCACGCCTCTGTGCTGTGGCTTTCAGTGTTGAATGAGCTCACAGGCGTGTCTCCCTCTCATAACCGTTCGGAGCCTGGATTGCACTGTGGCTCCAGCTCGGTGTCGGTCTGACACGAGGTAGGCCCCAGGGAGAAGGGCCCCTCGAGTGAGAGGCAGCTCAGCGCTGAGTGCAGGCTGGGGTAGTAAAGGAGGGCTGGCCGAGGCAGACTGTGACTTTTACTCTCTTCAACCAGGTGAAGGCCCATGGTCCTGGCCTTGAAGGTGGTCTCGTGGGCAAGCCTGCTGAGTTCACCATCGACACCAAAGGAGCAGGCACAGGAGGTCTGGGCCTCACTGTGGAAGGTCCGTGCGAGGCCAAAATTGAATGTTCTGACAATGGTGATGGGACCTGCTCCGTCTCTTACCTGCCCACAAAGCCTGGGGAGTACTTTGTCAACATTCTCTTTGAAGAAGTCCACATACCTGGTTCTCCCTTCAAAGCCGACATTGAAATGCCTTTCGACCCCTCTAAAGTCGTGGCTTTGGGACCAGGTCTCCAGCATGGGAAGGTGGGCGAAGCCGGGCTTCTGAGTGTTGACTGTTCGGAAGCGGGGCCCGGGGCCCTGGGCCTGGAAGCCATCTCAGACTCGGGAGCAAAAGCCGAAGTCTGTATTGAAAACAACAAAGACGGCACCTACGCGGTGACCTACGTGCCCCTGACTGCCGGCATGTACACTCTGACCATGAAGTATGGCGGTGAGCTGGTGCCCCACTTCCCCGCCAGGGTCAAGGTGGAGCCTGCCGTGGACACCAGCAGGGTCAAAGTCTTTGGGCCAGGAATAGAAGGAAAAGGTGGGTTTCATTAAAAAAAAAAAAGGGGTGGGGGGAGGTTGCAAAATAACTTGGGACTTAGGGGTCACCAGAGACTCAGAGCTGCAAACAGATATGCCCACGGGGGCCAGGTGGGGCATAAGAAAACACCCACCTGTGCTGTCGGTATCAGGAAGGGAGGGACCACAGCAGAGCAGGTGAGCACGTGGCATTTCTGCTGCCGACCCTGGCTTTGTTTCTCCAGGGGGAGCAGGGCCCAGCGCTGCCTGCAGATGTTCCTATTTTTCTGGCAAAGCCAGAAATCTTGATTTTTACGTGGAAATTCAAGATCTTTCATTTTTGGCACTCATTGAAAAGGTTTAAAATGTGGTGCTCTTACCATACTTGCTGCAGAGTAGATCTGTCTTTTCCCTTTAACCTGTCCGAGAGCCCCACCTTTGTCCAAAAAGTGTGCAAGGAGTCGTGTTGTCATGGGTGGGGGCTTCCACAGGCCACCTGGGAAGAAGCAGCTTTTGCAGGGTGGTGGCAGGGGGAGGTGGTCATTAATACTCTTGATTTGGAGAGTCAGAGAAAACAGCCGTCTGCTGTCCCTGAACTTAGACATAATGTACCTAAAGTGCCGAGAACCCTGGTTCTTGGATTTGGTCTGAGGTCCCGGGTATTGGTGACGTTCTCCTCTGTGTGATTGCTCCGCAGACGTGTTTCGCGAAGCCACCACCGACTTCACGGTCGATTCACGGCCCCTGACACAGGTGGGGGGCGACCACATCAAAGCCCACATTGCCAACCCCTCAGGGGCCTCTACCGAGTGCTTTGTCACAGACAATGCTGATGGGACCTACCAGGTGGAGTACACGCCCTTCGAGAAAGGTGAGAGGACTTCTTCTTGGACATGACCATCATTCAGAGCTACGCTGGGCCATTTCCTTTGGTGACTGGTGCTCACTCCTGCCCTATGTGTCTGGCCTGTCTCAGCAGAGGCATGGACAGAGTGACAGGGACATGCGGAAATCTTCCCCAGCAGAGCCACTGTGCACTCAGTGCCTGACGTGCTGGCCCTGGTGTGTGACATCTGGGCCAGGGTTAGCCTCAGGCTCCTCTGAGAGGCTTATGGCTGATGTCATGGCATAGTGCCCATTTGTATCTTTTTTTTTTAAACATAATTTCTTTCTTGAATATTAGTAATTACTTAAAAATTTGATAAATCATGAAAGGATAAAGAAAAAAAAGCACTATAAATATTTTGGTAGAGGTATATTCAGTCTCTTTAGGTAGATGCATGTATATTCTATTTCATGGATTTCCTTTTATCTCTTGGCTAATGACTGGAGGAAGTTTTTTCCAAATCAGGATAGTGCATTTAAGATGACTTAACTTGAATACAGAGTTAGTGATATTTGCTTGGGGGAGAGGCCTTGTGTGTTGTATATGTATTGGGGACGGAGGGCTGTGTGGCTGCCAGATGAACAGAAAGCATAAATAAACAGCTATGTTTTTAAAAAATCAGATCATCTCAATATTGTACTATTTCTCTAACCTGCTTGTTTCCAGTAACATGGCCCTAGTGGATAGATATGAGTGCTGGATGAAACTCTGTAGGAGGGGCTTATTTCCCACAAGTAGGTGACTCCTGTGCAAATATGTTTCTGCTTGTCGTTTTGAACAGGTCTCCACGTAGTGGAGGTGACATACGATGATGTACCCATCCCACATAGTCCCTTCAAAGTGGCTGTAACCGAAGGCTGCCAGCCCTCTCGGGTTCAAGCCCAAGGACCAGGATTGAAAGAGGCCTTTACCAACAAACCCAGCGTCTTCACCGTGGTTACCAGGTGAGCAAGGCCGTGGGATCTGTGTGTTGACTCTAAAAGGGGTAGCCCTGGGTAGTTTGTTTATTAATTTATTTTCTGCCTTCTTGCATTCTTTTTTCTTCAAATCCAATGAATTAACATATAGTGTATTATTAGTTTCAGAGGTAGAGGTCAGTGACTCATCAGTCTTATATAGTACCCAGTGGTCATTACATCATGTGCCCTCCTTAATGTTCATAACTAAAGGAGTCTTTTTTTTTTTTTAAGATTTTATTTATTTATTTGAGAGAGAGAGCGAGTGCGTGTGCACATGAGTCGGGGGAGGGGCAGAGGGAGAAGCAGACTCCCTGCTCAGTGGGGCTGACGGCTTAATGCAGGGCTCAATCCCAGGACCCTGGGATCAAGAACCCCAGCCAAAGGCAGACGTTTAACCAACTGAGCCACCCTGGCGCCCCTCTAAAGGAGTTTTATGGGTATATTCTACATATGTGTCCTAGTCTCCCAACTTTTGAGAGGCTTTTTTTTTTCATGGTATATGAGGCATTTTCTTTTGTAGAGACTTAATGCTACAGAGAGAGGCCAAGTATACCTCAAAAAGTACCAGAAAGCCCTTGGTTATTGTCCTAATGTTGCTGAGCAAACCAGAACTTAGATGGCAGCTCCTTAACTTGATAATGCAGAAACATATAGTCCATTTCCTAGTTAAGTGAAATATTAGAAGTCGTCCTACTAGAATTGGTCACAGATGCAATTAGATGTGAAAAACCAATGAAGGATAAGCATTGGAAAGGGGGGGCAGTCAGAGCTGTCTGTATATTACATTGTTGAGAAATTTTCAGTAATTGAGTCAGGTTGGCTAACTGGGATTGTTGATAGATTTTAAATAATTCTGGCAATAAACAGACTAGCATGAACCACTAGTACCACTTCCCTCTTTTTTCCACCCTTTCCAGAGGGGCAGGCATTGGTGGGCTCGGCATAACTGTTGAGGGACCATCAGAGTCGAAGATCAACTGCAGAGACAACAAAGATGGAAGCTGTAGTGCTGAGTACATCCCCTTTGCTCCAGGGGACTACGACGTTAACATCACATATGGAGGAGCCCACATCCCTGGTAAGCGATCCCGCAGAAAGGTACCCAAAGAATAACGATTTGGCACGAAAGCAGGTTTCATCTTGCTTATCTCTGAGTGGGAAAGAGAGTCTGAGATTTGCAGTCGGTGCAAAGGGAGAACTTTCCTTATGGCTGTACCTCTAAGAATATCCCAACTCCCAGTAGGACCGGTAACCTGGCAAAATGAATTGGCTTGGCATTTTGACTGGAAATCTTGCACGTGTTGGAGGACCCAGTTCTTAATTTAAGGGAAAGCTGATTTTTTTTTTTTACAAAGGTGAAAATCTCCACTTTAGTCTGTGGTTGGTTCTTCTTCACCTTATACCTGTTTTCTTATTTTCTGCTTTTCATGGACAGTCCTGGTAGCCGAAAGAGACCCACAAACTCAATTTTTTTTTAAAGATTTTATTTATTTATTTGACAGAGAGAGACACAGCAAGAGAGGGAACACAAGCAGGGCGAGTGGGAGAGGGAGAAGCAGGCTTCCCGCTGAGCAGAGAGCCTGATGTGGGACTCGATCCCAGGACCCTGGGATCATGACCTGAGCCGAAGGCAGACGCTTAACGACGGAGCCACTCAGGCGCCCCTCAAATTCTTATTTATTAATTTCTTTTCTAATTCATGATGTAGTATATACACTTGCTGTAAAGCAGGGTTTGTCGGGTGCCTGGCTGGCTCAGTCAGTGGAGTGCACAACTCTTGATCTCGGGGTTGCATGTTTGAGCCCCACATTGGGTGTAGGGATTACATAAAAAAAACCAGATCTTTAAAAAAAACAAAAACAAGGTTTGTCATCCTCAGCACCATTGACATTTTGGGTGGGATAATTCTTTGTTGTTGTGGGGAGGGGGGCTGTCCTGTGCTTTGTAGGGTATTTAGTAGCATTCCACCACCCCTACCCTCCTTCATTTTGGGACAACCAAAAATGTCTCTAGATACTGCCAAGTGTCCACTCCGGGACAAAATCACCTCTAGTTGAGAACCACTGCTATATATGATTGAAACAATGAGAAATATGACTTCAGTAACGAAGGGCCCTCTAACTTTCATGCTCCAGGGGGATGAATCTCCATAGGTTCTGGTTGTGTTTAATGAAATGGTTGCCATTCAGCAGCACACATCTAGATGGGTAGATGACTGTGGTATGGTGTGGAAACAAGGACCCCGGGGGCTGGTGCGCCTGGGTGGCTCAGATGGTTAAGTGTCTGCCTTTGGCTCGGGTCATGATCCCAGGGTCCTGGGATCGAGCCCTACATCGGGCTCCCTGCTCAGCGGGGAGCCTGCTTCTACCTCCCCCACTCCTTCCAACTCTGGCTCTCTCACTATCTATGTCTCTCTCTCAAATAAAATAAAATCTTAAAAAAAAAAAAAAAAAAAGACCCCGGGGGCCACCACTGAGTCAGCCTATGCCTGTCTTGGGTATGGTGAGAAAGAGGGCAGAACCCTGCCCCAAGACTCCTGGGGCAGGAAGAGCCTCGAATGGGTCAGGGTTATTCTTGCCCCGAAAGCCGTAAGCCAGGATAAGACTAAGGCAGAAGGAACAGACTTGAGGAGCTTGCTTTTGGGCTTCTGGATTGATTCCCAAAAGCTGGAGTGTGCATTGACCAAACACTGCTGCATCTGTAGACATTTCCTCCTTATTACATTCACATGTGTACACAGACTCACTCTTCCCCTCACATTGGTCAGAAAGCACAGACATTCAGCTCAAATTAATGCCACTCAGATACTCCCTTAAGCCTTAATTTTATGAAGGCTTAGATTTTCTTAGAAGGCTTTGTTTTAAGTTGAAGAAAAACTAAATTGGTAAATTTCTCCTCAAACATGTCTTTGCCACTGATCATAGATTTTTAAATCCCTGTCAGCACTAGGCAAGGGGAATTCAGCCATGGACAAGACAGTCAAAGCTCTTGTGCTCCGGGAACTTCCTGTCTGGTGTTTATGCAGCTTCTCGTGATTACTGCTACCAAGAAAGAACAGGGCGCAGTGACAGAGGACAGAGCCATGGGTATTGGGGGAGCGTGGCAGTTTCGAAGTGGGAGGGATGGGAGAGGAGAGTGCAGAGAACAGGTGGAAGGCTGTTGTCGGGAGAGAAGACGTGGTAGCTCCAAGGAGGCAGGTGCAGTGGAGAAGAGCCTCTCCTGGTCATGGATACAGCAACACTGTTCCGACTTCATTGGGAAGGTCTGGCTGATGCTTTCAGCTTTGGAAGTCCCCTCGCAGAAGAGGGTGAGGGTTTGGGCCCCCATGGCTGACCCAGGAGCATGAAGCAGGTGGCCATCTTTGAGAATTACAATGAAAAGAGACCCATTTGGGGTTTTCTCATCAGAGGTAGATGGTACGTCCTTATGTTTCAGATCTCTGTTGCCGCTCAGAGCTTCTTCCAGATCCAGGCCCTTCTCCAGGCAGTTATTTAGTAAAAGTGTTGGTTGGTTGTCTTAGTGTTGGGCTTCTTAGTAAGCTAACTCATGAGGCATTGCTATGAAACATTCGGCAACCTGCTATCTTCTCATTTGCTTTCATGGGGATTTTCATTGGTTAAACATTAGTCCAGTGTTTCCTGGCCTGGTGCAAACCCCTAGTGGGTTATTTTTGACCAGGTATGCTGTCCTCCCCCCTGTGGCGTATTGGTTTCCCCTGGTGGGTCAGCTGTGGTCGGCTGGTGGTGGCTTTTAGATCAACTGGATCCACTGGGAAAAAGTGCATCAGGAAGAAGAACTGCTGTGGCTGGTTTTTGATGTCTGCCTGGGGCACGGAACGGGGCGGCAGGGAATGCTTGGTATCTGCCACCGTGGGTCTAAAGTTTTCTTGTTAGTTCTTGGCTGCCCTCATGCTACGTGTTCAGACCCTTTCCAGTAGAAGCTCTGACTTGGAGATTGGCCTCAGAGGTAGTCCATCGCCATCACCTGCTGACACTGAACTTCTCAACTGTTTTTCTATGAAATGAAGCTCCCTTTTGTTTCCCTAAACCCCAGCCTGGAGGGTGATGTTTGTCTTTGCCAGGGTCAGCTGTTTATTTCAGTTAGCTGAAAAATTTGATGCCATTGAAACCCAGCTATCGTTAAAAAACCAAGGCCTCTGTTTGTGTGATTTTTTAATTTACCACCGTATTCTACAACAGATAAATTTGGGGGGATGCAAAGCAGAAGACACCTGAGTTTGTGTAGCAGTTAGAAGTCATTGATTTTGCCAGCCTCCTTGGGAGCACAAGGACTCCTGCGCACAGCAAGAGGTGCATGTCGCCCCTTGGTGATGGACTTGGTAGCACAAGGAGGCATGATGCCAGGGACACTGGGGCTCCTGTCTCTGGCTCACCTCTGCGGAGGTCTTACTTAGTCCCCATTGGTGGGGGAATCCCGTGAGGGACCCTGGCCCAGCCCTACTTTTTCTCTTTAGTGGTTCTCTTGCAAATCCTGATCACACAGCATTTTGTGTTTCCTTGGTCTTTTTTTTTTTTTTTTTTTTTTTAAGATTTTATTTATGGGGCGCCTGGGTGGCTCAGTCGTTAAAGCGCTGCCTTCGGCTCAGGTCATGGTCCCAGGGTCCTGGGATCGAGCCCCGCATCAGGCTCCTTGCTCAGCGGGAAGCCTGCTTCTCCTTCTCCCACTCGCCCTGCTTGTGTTCCCTCTCTCGCTGTGTCTCTCTCTGTCAAATAAATTAATTTAAAAAAAATCTTTAAAGATTTTATTTATTTGCGAGCGAGAGAGGGAGAAGGCACACAGAGGGAGACGGAGCAGCAGACCCCTGCAGAGCAGGGAGCCCGCTGCGGGACTTGATCCCAGGACCCTGGGATCATGACCTGAGCTGAAGGCAGACGCTTAACCGGCTGAGCCACCCAGGCGCCCCTGTTTCCTTGGTCTTTAAAACCCATCCCTTCAAAGAGTTGGAGGCCCCCAGTGTCACCTGTGGGGTCAGCCCTGTGGGAGGACCAGAGCTGACAGGGAGAAAGCAAGGCTTCACCCAGTGGCCCGGGAACCAAGTAGGCCATTCGTGGTGGGAGGGTGTGGGCTACATTGTGGGGGGAGGACTCCAGGAAGCCCTCAGGAGCCGTTTGCGTAGAGGATATTAGATGTGGGCTGGAAGGCCTCCCTACCTCTGTAGCCCTCTGCGCTCCTTCCTCCCACCCCTCAGCGTCCTCCTTCGGCATCTTCAACAGCCTGTCTTCTCCCTCGCCTCCAGGCCTCTGCCCGCACCCGTCACTGTGCTTGAAGCCCTTCTCCATCTGCTTCCCTGGGTGCTATCTCCTCACTCTCTGGTCTCAGCTTAGCTGTCCCTGGAAGGCTTCCTCTGGCCTCCTGAAGACGAGATTCGTTGCCTTCTAAGTGTTCCACCGATGCTTGGACATGTCCCCAGCATCTGTTACATGTGATGTCAGAGCTCCTTGTTTACCTTGCCCGTCTCCCAACACTGTAGGTTCCTCCAGGGCCATTAAGCACTCTGGGCCCAGCACGCGGCACGATGCCTGCACGTGGTGGGTGCACGTGGGAGCACACACAGCAAGGCGGGAGGCCTTGACTGAGGTCCAAACAGTGGAGGGCCCCTGGGGTGCAGTTTTGGGTGCACACGAGGCAGGTCACCTGTCACTAGGTGAGCTGTGCTCAGAATCCTGTGACTTCTTTTCCAGGTAGTCCCTTCAGAGTTCCCGTGAAGGATGTCGTGGACCCGAGCAAGGTCAAGGTTGCTGGCCCCGGGCTGGGCTCCGGTGTCCGAGCCCGCATCTTACAGTCCTTCACAGTGGACAGCAGCAAGGCTGGCCTGGCCCCTCTGGAAGTGAGGGTCCTGGGCCCACGAGGTGAGTGTGCATCCTGCCTTCCTGCCAGCATTCTCCTGCCCCAGGTGAGGGCACCCGTGACCTGGCGGGCGCTTGACTTTGGAGTTTGGTCGTGAACTTAAAATTGAATTTCCTAAATTACTTTATTGTTCCATATTCTAGCTAAACAGGAGAAGCTCCTGCTTTTATTTATTTATTTTTAAAAGATTTTATTTATATATTTTGAGAGAGAAAGTACACCCATGCTCACGTGTGCACGTTTGTGAGTGGGGGAGAAGGGCAGAGGTAGAGACAGAACCTCAAGCAGACTCCCTGCTGAGCACGGAACCCGCTGAGGGGCTCATCCTCATGACCCTGAGATCGAGACCTGAGCCGAAATCAAGAGTCGGATGCTTACCCAACTGAGCCACCGAGGCGCCCCGAAACTCTTGCTTTTAAAAAGCAGGCAGATCTCTTATTTCTCTAGTGGTCTTTCCCCCATTTAATAATATGGCTCTAAGTGACTTTTTAAATTTTTATTTTTCTTAAGTAGTGAGATGGAGCAAGTAGTATTTGGGCTCTCACATGTATGTCTCAGCATTGGGGAGGTGACCGGGGTTGGTCTGGAATTTGGGTGGGCGGTGGGTTTGGAGGTGATAACTCTCTTTGAGGTGCCTTGGTGCCCATGTGGAACACACCCCAAATTTCTGGAAATGACAGATACGCAGCCCATATGACACATGGCATTGTCATTGTCCCAACTTCCTGGAGGGAGAGGGTCTCTTGGGAATGGCCTTTGTTGACAGTTTGGCCTGCCCTGTTGGCAGCCTGGAACTGGGGTTTGGTCTGACTAGCAGGCCATTTTGGGACAAAGCCCTGAAGTGCACTGAAATTTACCTTAATTGGTAGGCAATCACATTTCCTCTTCTGGCATTGAAAATGTGCCATTCTCTCCCTAATTTCTTAAATTATCTGATGTGTTCAGATAATGAACACATGTGTTCATTCAGTGATGTGTTCGTGGCTTTATGGAAGTGGCAAATGGGGGCTTCCTTCTTTGAAGAGGAACTTTCTACTTAATGGGGTTCAGCAGGAGGTTATGCCCTTTGAAGCTCAGGGCAGATGTGGTTTGAGGGAAATGAGGTCATGGGGCTGGAATCTGATTCTGCATAGTTACTGAGTTTTAAAACCTGTGTGTGTGTGAGAGATAGAAGGAGAGAGGGAGGGAGGGAGGGAGGAAGGGAGGGAGGCTTTACTTAGCTATCTACCTCTATTTTATTATTATGGAGGACTCGGAAGTAACCGCCTTTTAATTTTAGCTGATGAGATGGATTCCCAGTCATGGCGTAGCCCCTTGAAAGCCATTTCAGAGTTCTTTAAAGGTGACCCGAAGGGTGACTTTACGGAGACAGGTTTGCAATTTCCTATTGGCTGCTGCTCTAATTTATGTGACCTGAATGCCTCTTGCTGGCCTCACCCCTGAAATTGCCTTGTTCCTGCCTCATCTGCTTTGCTTAATGAGTATGCTGTGCTTTGCTTAACCTATCCTGCAGTTGACCCATCCTTGACGCTCACGTTCGGAAGCGGGATCTGGAATCTACCAACCCAATGCATGCCTTGATTATGCTTTAACACATTCTCTAACCGTCCCCTGCAGGCATCACTTTGAAGATTCCCCTCCACCCCATGAGATTGGCACCCTCACCTGCCCTGCACCTACCCCCAGCCTGCTGGTGCCATAGTGGTCTGTGCTCAAAGGTGGCCATCAGTTTGATTGGCCAGCCCATTGGTTAACTTGTGCTGTTTGAAGTTGTGGACTCTTTGGCCCTTCCTCAGCTATAGAGTAAAATTGCCACATCCCAAGCATACCTCACCAGCTTGAAAGGGGATAACACGTGTCTTCACACAAGCACGGGCAGTCTCCTTAATTATACTCAAGGGCTGACTGAGTGTACTTCCGCCAACAGAAAGCTGAAGGTGTCTCTTGGGGTCATTTCTGCAACCATGAATTGGGGATCCTGTCTCCTGTGATTTCTCGGGCCTCTGATTATGGCCTGCCTACCTTTATGTTTCTCATCTGTGGAAACCAATAGCTCTTGGGATTGAATGTGATCCTGTTTCAAACTCAGCCCAGGGTGGAGTGAAGGAGAGTCTAAGCAGTTCCTCAGACCTCTCATTTCTCTTCTCAGGCCTGGTGGAGCCGGTGAACATAGTGGACAATGGGGATGGCACACATACAGTGACCTACACCCCATCCCAGGAGGGGCCTTACATGGTCTCGGTTAAATATGCTGATGAAGAGATCCCTCGTAGGTAAGCTCCTGACAAACCAGCCTGAGGCCCACCCCTCTATGGGATTGGCCAGCACTGTCCTGGTGGCCTGTTCATTCATTTATCCATCTGTCCACCCACCCAGCAATCCATCTACCCATCCATCTTCCCATCCATCCATCCACCCACCCACCCACCCACCCATCTACCCATCCATCCGTCCATCCGTCCTTCCTTCCATCCATCCATCCCCATCCATCCATCCATCCATTCACCCACCCACCCACCCACCCACCCACCCATCCTTCCATCTGTCCATCCATCGGTCTACCCATCCATCCACCCATCCATCTACCCATCCATCTTCCTCATCAGCAGGTACCAATGAGAACCTGCATGCTGTCTGTGCCCAGGTGTTAACAACACACTAGCCTTGATATCTGTGGCTGCTCCTCTCTTGGTACCCTATATCCCCCTACTTTGTTCCTTTTGGCCATCTTTAATTTAAAGATGAGCTGCAACTAAGGAGTTGGGAATCTTTGAAGAAACAAGGAATGTGTTAGTTCATCAAAGTCTTCTTTCTGGTGACCTTGCAAGTAGTTCTTTGATTAGGGCGAAGATTTTTACTTTTTTACTTCTTTACTGGAAGATTTGGTTGACAATTGTGTTCCCAGAGGGTATTGGATAGAAGCCTCGTTCCTCATTCATATTAATATGAAATGTTGCATGTGCTCTTCCTCTGGCAGAACAGCTTCCAAAGGATTCTTTTCATACCCCTTAAGATGAAAAAAATTTACCCATACCCCTAATATGTATTTTTTAATTTTTTTAAATTTTTTAAAAAGATTTTATTTATTTGACAGAGAGAGGCACAGCGAGAGAGGGAACACAAGCAGGGGGACTGGGTGAGGGAGAAGCAGGCTTCCTGTGGAGCAGAGAGCTCGATGCAAGGCTCGATCCCAGGACCCTGGGATCATGACCTGAGCCGAAGGCAGACGCTTGACAGAGCCACTCAGGCGACCCCCTAATATGTATTTTATATACAGATACACATATAGCTCTAGGTATGTAGAAATAGATAATTTATAAATTACATTTATGTATACTTTGCAAATAGGTAGTTCACCATCTAAAGCATCCTAAAAATAGAAGAGGATAAGGTATTAATTTTATTATTCCAACATTGTTTCCTAATTCCAATATCCCCTTCACATCTTGGTGACCATTTTCTTAGCCTAACAAAAGTGAGTTAACTGTGTCTCCCAAACCAAGTTGGGGATTAATGTGTATCCCATGGAATACACTCAGGGAAAGCGTATGATGGTTACATGGTTGTAAATTTCTGCTCGATTTAAGGTACATAAGGCACTCACTGTCTTATCTGCTATAGAAATCCCCCCTCTCGAGCCCAGTCTCTTTGTGTAAGGGAGATCATATATAGCTGGGTTGACGGTATTGACACTGACGGAGGATGTGTATGTGTCTTTCAAGTCCCTTCAAGGTCAAGGTCCTTCCCACATACGATGCCAGCAAAGTGACTGCCAGTGGCCCCGGCCTCAGTTCCTATGGTGTGCCTGCCAGTCTGCCCGTGGAGTTTGCTATTGATGCCAGAGATGCTGGGGAAGGCCTGCTTGCTGTTCAGATCACGGTAACTTTGCGTTTTTTCCTAGAGTCAAATATGATTAATGAAGACCTAACTTCCTGGCCAGGGATAAGAGCGAGATTTTAATAACCCATTTCTGGCCTGATGCAAATGTTTGATGAATTTTTTTCCCACCAGAGAATCGGTAATTGTGCAGGACAACAGACATGCTTGCCTGAGTGAGAGGTCTGGAGGTATAGCTCCAAGTACCGCGTTTGTATGAATCTCATGTACTTTGATCTCTATTCTATCCATTCCTCTGCTTTTGTTTTAAAATGTTTTAAATTCCTCATCAGATTAGTTGAGACTAGGTTGTGCTGCATATCACAACACCCCCGCAAATAAGACTGGCTCCAACCCATGGGATTATTCTCTCTGGTTAAGGGAGCCCAGAGGTGAGCCGCCTGGGTGCTGTGTGGCTCTGCAAGGAAGCTGGCTCCATCTCTCTGCTCCTCGGTCCTAGCATGTGGCTTCTGTCCTGAAGTCTCCTCGTGGACCATGAGCTGATGCACCTGGCAGGCCACAGGGAGGAGAAAAGGCAGAAGGGGAAAAGGGGACCTTCAGCTCAGTCAGCAGTCTCGAGCCGCTCTGTGTGACTCTCACTTCCCTCTCATTTACTGGAACTTTGTCACAAGTCCCCTGGCCATACCTAGTGGCAAAGTTTGCTAGCAAGTGGGAGCAGTGCGCCCAGCCAACAATTGGGAGCCTTTTACTGAAGAGAAGAGAGAGAGTGGCTGTGGTGATGTAGGACCAGGAACCTCGGCCCCCTCATCTCCCTACATTTCATTGGGTCCGGAGCTGAATCAGCTCTTGTTCACTTGACCGTAAAATTCCTAAAAGTTGACCATGTCCATATGGTGTGACCTTCTCCCCTCCCTACCTCCCCCCAGATAAAGATGATAATTAAGATTATATTAAGCCATTAATTCTGTCTCCTGAATAGAGGCACCAGTTAATAAGCAAAATGTGTCTCGGTTTCCCATGACTGGTTTCTACATCTTGATGACAACATCCTAAATAGCATTTCTCTGTGATTCACAGGACCAAGAGGGAAAACCCAAAAGAGCCATTGTCCATGACAATGAGGATGGCACGTACGCCGTCACCTACATCCCTGACAAGACTGGACGCTATATGATTGGGGTCACCTACGGGGGGGATGACATCCCATTGTCCCCCTACCGCATCCGGGCCACACAGACAGGAGATGCCAGCAAGTGCCTGGCCACCGGTGAGTGTGGGCTTTGGGGTCAGAAAGCCAGGGGCTAGCCCTTCTCTGCCACTCAGTGGCTGTGTGATTAGGGCAAGTTGCTCAACCGCTCTGAGCTTTGGTCAGACTCAGATGGAAGATCTTTCTGAGAACATTTGAATTCAAGAAACTCTTCTCAGGATCAGAGACTTTTTCACAGGGTTATTGCAAAGATTAGATGAGGTCAGGCATGAGAAATGCTTAGCATGGTGCCAGGCACAGGGAAGCTATTATTATGTTACTTTTGAAGTGGCTGCCTTTGTTAAGATCTCCACTGTGGTGGTAGCTCCCATGAAGAGCTGCAACTGTATGCCTTTCCTGAGTAGATGGTTTAATTACTCAAGATTTTATTCAAGAGCATTTTAGGTCAGCATTAGAGAAACGCATTCAAGGATCTAGGTTTTTCCTTAGCACCCGAGACTGTGCCTACGTCTCTCAGAATATCTCCAGAAATATTTAAACATCACACTTCCTTCAGTTTCTGAGACACGACTAAGACCATTACGGGCTCTTCTGTTTCTAAGAACAGCTCTTGTTATTCTGATGCTATTCCAGCAGATGTCAAAACATGAATCCCCATCTCTGAAATGAAACAGATTTGTTTCTCTTTAAATTAAACATATGTCCACCCTGGATGTGTTCTATTTCTCTCATATCTTGTTCTGAATGGAGGAAAAACTTTTGGCTTTCAGAGCAAGTTGTAAATTGCTCAGCTTGGCAGTTTGGGCCTCAAACATTGAGAAATTTTGAACCACCGGCCAATCCTCCGATCCACCACCTCCTAGGTCTGTGCTATCTGCCAGGAATGATTAAATTGCCTTTACTAACCTGCGGGTGTAATAATACCTGGTGGAGACTTCCTCCTTGCTCTCCAGGCCCTATTCCCTCCCTTGCTGGGGCAGAATGCTGAGCAGGATACCCTCTCAGCCTGAGGGCTCCTGGAGGCCACAGTTCTCTGTTTGTCCTTCAGGGCCTTCCACAGGCTGGCCCCAGGCTCCCTTCTACTACTCCCACTCTGAACAACATGTTCTTAGCACTCCCTATTGCTTCTACACACCTTGCTGTTTTTGTGTGTGTGTGTGTTTTTTTTTTTTTTGGTTCACTTGTTTGCATTCCCTGATGTGTGGATCCTGTGTAAAGAGTGCCCCCATTCAGACAGACTGGTCAGGGTTCAGGGACAGAGGTGGTAAGTCTCCCCTAGCCAACCGTACCTGTGCTTCAGAATTCAGCCATTCCCCTTTTCTCAAAAAGCCCTCCATCAAGGTGGCAATGCTGGGATACAGATTCCTAGAACTTCCTTTATGGAGCTGTGCTACGAGACACTTCTCTGAAGCACAGCTGATGATTTTTTCTGTACCTGAGTGTTCCCACAGCACATCGAGCTGTCGTTCTTGGTGCCCGGCCTGCCTGTTAGATTATGAACATGTCCACAGCAGAAACTGTGTTTGGTTCCCTGTTGTGTGTACCTGGCCTTCAAGGAAATAAATGCCCACTGTATATTTGCTTAGGGAAGTTGACCATCATCCTCAGACCTTTGAATGCCAGCAAGCCAGGTCCGACACGTGGTTGACACTTGGAGCTTGTTTCCTAAGTAAGGGATGGAGCATCCCCGGAAGCAGCACTTTCCCTGGGGATCTCCGGGACCGCCCTGTGTGTGGCCTTCGTCAGAGGTCTGGCGTTGACAGATGCAGACCGCACCAGCATGTGCTTCGTGTTGGGGCCTCCCGGGCAGTTGTCTGAGGCTGGAGCTTCCATTCTCTTCTGAACTTGTTCTCCAGGTCCTGGAATTGCCTCCACCGTGAAAACCGGCGAGGAAGTGGGCTTTGTGGTCGATGCCAAGACTGCTGGGAAAGGGAAGGTGACCTGCACGGTTCTGACCCCCGACGGCACTGAGGCTGAGGCCGATGTCATCGAGAATGAGGATGGTACCTACGACATCTTCTACACGGCCGCCAAGCCAGGCACCTATGTCATCTACGTGCGCTTTGGTGGCGTTGATATTCCCAACAGCCCCTTCACAGTCATGGTAAGGAAAATTCCTTCCCTAGAGCGCTCTGGTATGACAGAAACCGTACAGCTGCCATCTGTTAAATCCTGGCTAGAACAGCCCCTCCCACTTTTTTTTTTTCCTTTAAAAATTTTTTAAGTAGTCATGACCTTGTAAAGTGCTAGAGTAATCTCTAGAAATCCAGAGGCTTTTGGCTGTTAAGTGTTTTTGAGGAATCTTATTGGCCATCGAAGTATCCGTCAGGCTAAGGGTCTTAAGCAGTGTCCTGGCCGAAGCCCAGTTCAGAAAGATACACTCGGACCATAAAATGTGTGTAAGTAAGACACGTTTTTTATTCTTCTAGCTCTTCCTCCTTCCCCATCTCCACAGCCTGGAGGAGAGCGGTTCCTGTTGCCGTTATGTCTGGAGACTTGACCCGTATCCCAGGACACAAAGTGCCTCCAGTTTTGTTTTGGAAAGATTCAGATTTTGCATAGGCCTAGGGAATGGCATGTTTTTTGAATAGGAACATTTAGAAGAAAGGCCAGAATGGTGAGGTTCCTTAGTTTTCAACAAGTGACTCTTGGAGCCTCCTCTGATTATGAAGATTCTTCAATCAGGACAAGATTAGAAACCTCATTTGACCCTTAAAACCAAGCACTGTTGGCCCTTTTGCAGGTGAGGTGTAGGAACAAGGCTTAGACTCAAGGTCACGAAGCCCAGCGTGCCTGCTCTGGACAGCCACCGAATGCCTCTTACCCGGCGTCCTTTGATGCCATGGGCAACAGCTGTGCTTGACCACAAAGTCCTTAGGCCTCAGTGACCTAGCCCCACGCACAGCCGGCGAAGCCCCTTCTAATGATTGCACTTTATGTAGCAACAGAGAAGGGACTCCCTCCCAAACAGAAGGTGGTGCCTCCCTTCCAAATGGTCTGTCATCGGTTGTAGCTTTTTTCCCCTTTCCATAGATGTTTGTTGATCTGTAAACATCCTGCCAGAGATCTGGAGGCTCTTTTTTGTCTCAAGGATGTAAGCGCCTGTTGACTTTGACACTGTTCATTTGGGAGTGTTTTTCTCCTTCAGGGCAGAAAGAAATGCAGCTAGAGAGTTTCTGTCATTCTTATTTACTGAGACGGGTCCCAGTTGTCGTTTTAAGAATCTGTTTTAGTCTGTAGCGGGTTTTATCAGGTTGATTGAAATAGGGCAGCATGGAAGAGCAGCTCCTGGGCAGAGGTCATGGCCTTGCTGGTGCAGCGAGCTAAGGATGGGTTAGGCGCGGCCAAGTGAGAAAAGTCAGTGTGGAAATTCAACGTCATTTTAGCTGCTGAGTCAGGGACCTGAAGTGGGTGCCACCAGACTCATTGGGAATAAATGTCTCCTTAGCCTGGATTATTAGGATACATTGTGCAGATATCCTAACCACTACTGAAGGCAGAAAGGGGGGGTGGTCACCCATAGTACCTGGCTTGGGTCTTTATTCTCCCATTCCAAGCTCTCTCCAGTCTTACCTAGGTGGACTTTGCATGTGGATTCCTTGCCTCCCTCTACAGACTTGTGGCTACAAGTCTCCAGAGCTCATGTCTCCAGGAGCCCCAGCAGGCTGATTCAGCTTAATAGATGATGCAGTCATGGGTCTAGCAGTGTATCCGCTTATCCCCGTTGAGAAGTCCTGGATCAAAGGCCATAGCCTGGCCGTTGAAAGATCTTCCTCCCGACCAGTTTGTCCCTGCATAGCACCACTGTGAGAGAGCCCTAGGAGGCGGGGACAGGGCTGTTCCAAAGGGTGAAGCTCACAAAGCTGCCTTTCTATGTGAAGCCCCCTTTCTGCAGATGCTAAAATACACAAAAAGGAGTAAAGCAGGCATGTTGGCCTTCCTCCGAGCAGGGAGGGCCTTCCAGTTCTTGTTGTTGATTATGGTAGAAGAGGGGGATCCCTCCCCTATCAGGTTGATCGGATCAGGAACACGAGGTCTGTGGTTTTTAAAAAAATGAATTTATAAAGACTTTTAAAACATTAATACCAGAGACACTCATCAAATAACAGGAGACCACCTTCCCAGTTCCGTGCCGCAGAAGGGACTGGTGTTCCTTCTTCCCTGTTAGCACAACAAACCGATCAGCTTTGTGCACGGGATTGCGTCCTCCCCAGTGCTTTGCGACTCGTCTCGGTCTCTCCATGTGTCATAGGTACCCTTCCCCATTCATTCATCAGACTCGGTAGCTTTTCCGAGCATACAGGTTTGCATAATTAACGGACTCCCGGGCAGATGGACATTTTAGGCACCTCTAAGTTCTCATGACCACAAACGGCCAGAGTAAAATCCCCTGCACGTATCACTTAGCTGTAGACACTCTGGCTAGCATTTCTGTAGGCCCGCTTCCTAGAAGTGGGGTTGCGGGTTCAAAGGACATGTGGATTTGACATTTGAAGGAAGGATGCCAACTCCCTTTCCACAAGAGGGGGAAGAGTATAGGCTCCCGCTAGAGCAAGTGGCTCCCTGCTGTATGAGATGGAGCAGATGGGGAGGAAGCAGCCCTCAGGTTGTAGGACCTACTAAAGTGGCAGCATCCCTTCCATGTGATTCCCAACTAATCTCCATTTGCCACCGACCAGGCCACGGATGGGGAAGTCGAGGCTGTGGAGGAGGCACCGGTAAATGCATGTTCCCCCGGATTCAGGCCCTGGGTACACTTCTTTTTTTTTTTTTTTTTTTTTTCCTTTTGGCATTTCTGTGTTCACTCAGCCTTCATTTCAGAAAAGCTATAGCCTGCTTTCTGGGGATTGCTTAAGCCCCCTGGGTGTCCTGGTCATTGGTTTGTCCCCCACTGATCAGTCCGTCACAGTGATCCCCGCTTCCTCTGTAATGAGAGCCGCCCGTGTCATCGTATGCGCTCCACGAATCTCCAGCCGTCATGTTATGATCACGCTCAGTGTCGTTTGTCCCCACGGTTCAGAGAAACACGGACTGTCCTCAGCCCTCCTGCTGACACTCTCAGCTGCCCCTTGCACACTTGGTTTCTGTTCGGGGGGAAAGCCACCCGCTGCTACTTTCTGCCACTTAAAACGCACCTTCTTTTCCAGGCCACAAGCAACTAAACCTTTCCAGGTGGAGCCTCTTGGGACTCACAGACATTGCTATCTCTCACTTTTCCACTTTCCCTTGAGCACTGCTGGGAATTCTACAAGCGAAGTGCCTAGTGATTGTTAGCAATTGGTCAGAGTGACTTCTCTAATCCTTCAGGCTCTGCGCCGGCCCTGGGGCTGGTTAGACAGAGGCCGTCCTGCGTGGATGGTAGCCACATCCCCAGATCCCAGCGGCACTAGCTTGCAGAATTCCCAGCTGCTCTGCCCTCTGTTGCTTCATCGGCCCACACCATTGTCCGCTTTACCCAGTGATGGCTCCTTCCTGTTTTTAGGTGACCGAAGAGGCCTATGTCCCTGTGAGTGACATGAACGGCCTGGGGTTCAAGCCTTTCGACTTGGTCATTCCGTTTGCGGTCAGGAAAGGGGAAATCACCGGTAAGCACATTCTTGAAAGCTGCCTTGTTCTCCCTGGATTGCCCTAGCTTTCTAGAACAGCGCCTGGGAGGTGGTTCCACCTGTGCCCGACACCTGGTATCCATGAGCCCCTGAGATGGCAGAATATTCACTGTATATATGTGTGTCTCTGAAGGGGGTGGTTCATTTATGACTTGTGTTACCTTCTCTCCAGGTTAAGGCCGGGGATTCTCTCCAGGTTAAGGACTGCTCTGTTTAGATAGCTCTTGACTGTCAGGTTCCTGTCCCTCCTGTTTTCCTGCCTTGTCTTACTCTCTCCCCTTTCCAGAGGTGACAGTCACGCTGAAGTCTCTTGTACAAGAGTTCCTTTTCCCTCCAGCCTCCTTTTAATGCCCATATCTCTTTGAGCTGACACTCTGCTAATGCTGCTGGCCTCACGGTCTTTTCTAGTCTAGTTTGAGCTGCTCACTTTCAGTACAAAAGTAGAAAACTCTTTACTTGAGTTGCCTGCTGCATTTTGTGGAAGGAAAAGGGAACAAAATAAAGGCAAACATATCTCTGTTTTCCTGTTGGGGGTCTTGGATGCTTTAGGCAGCAGTGAATGCCCTTGGATCTGAAGGCCACCTGCGCCTTTGCACTCAGCCTCTCCCGGGGACGTCCCTGTGGGGGGGCTCATCGCCCTGTCTCCCTGTGCTCCAACAGGAGAGGTCCACATGCCTTCGGGGAAGACAGCCACACCTGAGATTGTAGACAACAAGGACGGCACGGTCACAGTCAGATACGCCCCCACTGAGGTCGGACTGCATGAGATGCACATCAAATACATGGGCAGCCACATCCCTGGTGAGTCAGGCTCCGCCCCCGGGGCAGCACGCCCCACAGGACGGCAGGATTTGGGCCTGAACGTTTGGGAGGTTTGCACAGACGTTCAGTCAGCTGCTGTGTGGGAAACTGCTCTCCGTGGCAGGATTGGGAATGCAGTGTGGGAGTCCCTGTGAAACCAAACAGCCTGTGACCCCAGCAGATCCAGCTACTTTTCAGAAGGGATGGTGCAGCTAAGTGTCCTGGGTCACAGTTCAGGCCCTTAGGTCCATGATTGTTTGTCTTTGTCACTACGCCTTGCATGGGCAAAGGGTGCGCTGGGAGAAAAATGTGAGGTGCATCGAGGGACTTTCCAGCCTGGTCCCCAGAGCCCTGTGTGGTGCGGGGCTTTGGGGTGGGAGGAGAGGAGAAGCTGCTTTATGTTCACACTGCCCTTGGCAAGGAAATTCAGCTCAGATTTCATGTCCGTCAACCAGCACAGTGTTATTCGTGTTCTTCTCCTTTTTTTTTAATGTTCAAACAGTTCTGTTTTTTAATTTAATATATTGAGTAGGCAACATATCCACATGGTTTAAAAAACATTATGGGGAAAGGCTTCCTTCTGCCCACATCACCCACCTGACCTCTCTGTGAACTTGACTGCTGTTAACTTTTTATGTTGGATTTCAGAAGATTTTTAAGACTCTACAAACAAATGTTTCCCATTTCTTAAGCCCTTTCCCATTCGTACATTAATATTAGCCCACACCGCACATTGTTTCTGACCTCGTCCTTTTCAGTCTAACGGTGTGCATGTCCGAATGACAGAGCGTGTTCGTGGTGTCGCGCTGTTTGGGTGAATGTGGTACATTCGACCATTTCCCCCGTTGGAGGACATTGGGGGTCTCCCCTACCTTTTGCTGTCATTAGTCAGGCTGCAGTGAATAATAGCCTTTATATCTGCCATCTCACGCTCCCAAAGGTATAGCTGTGAGATTTCGTTCCCAGGGCAGGTAGTGTGACCACAGGTATAGACAGTAGTCATTTCGATAGATCTTGCCAAATTGCCTTTCAGTGGGGCTCCCCTGCTTCACATGCCCACCAGCAAGGTAGGTGAGCACCTGCTTTTCTACCAGTTTTTGGATCTTTGCAAGACAGTTCAAAAAAAAACAAACAAAAAACCAGTGTCTCAGTGTTTCTTTGTTTGTATTTCTCCTGTGAATGAGATTGAGCAACTCTCTATATGTTTAAGGACTGTTTGCATTTCTTTTTCTGTGAATTGAGCACTTGGCTGGGTTTTTCTGTTGGGGTTATTGGCCTTTGTCATATCAGTTTCTGAGAGCAAATTAAATATTGGAGAGATTAGCACTTTGTGATAGAAGTTGCAAATATCTCTCCCAGTTTGATGTTTGCTGTAGTTTATGCGTATATGTGTGCATAATATTGTTTAAAGCGAAAATATATTATTTGCTTTTATCTAAATATTCCAAAGATGCAGATACACAGAAAGTAAAAGTAAAAAAATATCTTTCTCCTCTTTCCATTTTACTTCCACTCCTGGGGTGTGTGTCTTCTCAGATGTTTCTCTCTGTGCCTACAAGACATGCATATAATTTTGTTCTGTTTTTTTTCTTCAAAGAAATGACATAATGGTACTATTATATAGCAACTTTTTTTTCTCTTTTTAATGTGACACATTATGAATAATCTCTCAAGTTAATACACAAAGATTTACCCCCCTTTTTTTAAAGATTTTATTTATTTATTTGAGAGAGAGAGAGAGAGCATGAGAGGGGGTTGGGTCAGAGGGAGAAGCAGACTCCCTGCTGAGCAGGGAGCCCGATGCGGGACTCGATCCTGGGACTCCGGGATCATGACCTGAGCCAAAGGGAGTCGCTTAACCAACTGAGCCACCCAGGCGCCCCCCCCCCTTTTTTTTTGAGAGAGCGCATGTGCCTGCATGCCCTCAAGCAAGGGGGGAGGGGCGGGGGGAGAGGGAGAGAGAGAATCTCAAGCAGGTTCCACGCTCAACGTGGAGCTGAACACAGGGCTCGATATTCCGACCCTAAGATCGTGACCTGAGCTGAAATCAAGAGTCAGACACTTTGAGCCACCTGGGCACCCCCTCCCTCATTATTTTTAATGACCTGCCAGCAGACCAATGTTTATTTTTTTTAAGATTTTATTTATTTATTTGACAGAGATAGAGCACAAATAGGCAGAGAGGCAGGCAGAGGGAGAGGGAGAAGCAGGCTCTCCGCTGAGCAGGGAGCCCGATGTGGGACTCAATCCCAGGACCCTGGGATCATGACCTGAGCCGAAGGCAGCTGCTTAACCACCTGAGCCACCCAGGCGCCCCAGACCAATGTTTATTTAACTGGCCCCCTATTGTCGGACACGGGAGTCTTTTCCTAATTTGGATCTGAGCACTCTGGAAATGGAAGTCCTTGCACGGGGCTGGGGAGAAAGGACCGCTGTGGGATAGATTACTGGGGGCCTCAGAGGGCCTTACGTTTTGAAAGGCACAGCAAATGGCTTTCCCAAAAGACCTCTCTAGTTGTGTTTTGTCCAGTAGTGAGTCATTTCTCCACATGGTCAGCTGTTTCCTCCTTTATTGGTCAAGTGGACCTGCACAATCCTGCTCGAGCCCCCTTCTAGTCTGGAGCGACCCTTGGGATTGTTTTTCCTGTGCACTGCGAATAGACCCCTTGGGTATCCCAGCATGCTCAGCTCTCCTGGAGTCTCCCTTCAGTTTCTGCCCCTGCCTAGGAGACACCGCCCTCGCCCGCTGTTAGGGGAATATTAAGACACTGGGTGTCCAAGGGATGCGTTCCCCCCTCAGTGAATCCCCCCTCGATTTTGTGTTCTTTGCCAACCCAGAAAGCCCGCTCCAGTTCTATGTGAACTACCCGAACAGTGGGAGCGTTTCTGCATATGGTCCAGGCCTGGTGTACGGAGTGGCCAACAAAACGGCCACCTTCACCATCGTCACCGAAGATGCAGGAGAAGGTACCGTGTGGTTTTGCGCTTCGGGCCGTCTGTTTGGAGGGTTGAGTGGACGCAGTTCCAGGGCAGCTTTTAAAAATAAGACTGCTGAATTCATGCTAGCATTTGTCTTCTCTTTTCTCATAAATCTCTTCTGTAGAGCTGCTCTGTCTCCACCCAAAGCAGAACTTTTGAAGTCCTTTGTGTTCTGATCGAAATCAGGTTGATGCTATGAGATGTTTTATGTGACCTGCCTGAAATTTAAGCATGTTTTTTGGTGGATGATGATTTTGCTTTTGTTCTTTTTTGCATGTATACATATATCTAGAAGACTATATGAGTTACTGCCCATTCCAGATAAAGCTCTATGCCTATGCCCCTTGTCACCATGGAGACAGAATTCTAAGTTTGTGGTCCTTTTTTTAAAAGGTTTTATTTACTTATTTATTTTTAAAGATTTTATTTATTTAATTTGACAGAGACACAGCGAGAGGGGGAACACAAGCAGGGGGAGTGGGAGTGGGAGAAGCAGGCTTCCCACAGAGCAGGGAGCCCGATGCGGGGCTCGATCCCAGGACCCTGGGATCATGACCTGAGCCGAAGGCAGATGTTTAACGACTGGGCCACCCAGGTGCCCCAAGGAAACACTCTCTCTAAAGGCTCTCCCACCTTCCTCCCCTCCGCAGGTGGCCTAGACTTGGCTATTGAGGGACCTTCCAAGGCTGAAATCAGCTGCATCGACAACAAAGATGGGACGTGCACAGTGACCTATTTGCCCACCCTGCCAGGCGACTACAGCATTCTGGTCAAGTACAACGACAAGCACATCCCTGGCAGCCCCTTCACAGCCAAGATCACAGGTAGGGTTACCTGGCTTGTTTGGGGTGGGGAGGTATGGCTTCCCCGACCGCCTCTCTCTCTATTAAACCAGCGGCAGTAGGCTAGGCATCTAAGTGTAGTGTTTCACGCAGACTCCTTGGGGAGAAATTGGGGTGCAAAGTCAACTTTGGGCTGGCCCAGTTCCTCCAATAGCTGGTAATCCAAGGGAAAGCAAGCAGTACCATTCAGAGGGCCCTTGTTTTGTGCCAGTCTGACTGCAGCATGCCACTACCAGGTCCTCAGAAGCATTCAGATAATACATGAATGACGTAAAGATGCCCCTCAGCACCGCTACTAGGTAGATTTCCTCTCCATTTCATGGATGGAAAACCTGACGCTGGGTGAGATAGTGTGTTGGCCATATTCGTACGTGAGGATCTGGGGACTCAGATCCGGGTTACCTGATTCAGAGCCCACGCTCCCAGTGTCTGTTGTGCTCGCTGTGTTCATATCGTGCTGTCAGTGGGTTATAAAGGGGATATGAAAGGCGAGGTCCTTGTCCCCGAGGTGTTCAGACCTGTGTGTGGAGCAGTCAGCAGTCCCGTGTGGAGCGTGAGGAGTGCCCAAGGCAGGCAGGTGACACGTGTCCCCCGTTGGCAAAGGCTCCTTTAAAAAGTGGTCTGAGAAGACTCAAGTCTCCTGCCAGTTCCCAGACATGAGCCAGCGCTCAGCACTGGTTAGGTCTGTTCAGTGTCCCAGGCGGGCTTTTTCACTTACCTCGGAGTAATTCATTCTCGCGTGCACCTCTGTAAACGGCATGTGGAATGGGGGCTCTAGAGAGCCGGACAGACCACACGTAACAGGAGCTGCACGGTGTGGGGGATGTTTCCCAGACGACAACAGACGGTGCTCTCAGGTGAAGCTAGGCTCTGCCGCCGACTTCCTGCTCGACATCAGCGAGACGGACCTGAGCACCCTGACCGCCAGCATTAAGGCGCCGTCCGGCCGCGACGAGCCCTGTCTCCTCAAGAGGCTGCCCAACAACCACATCGGTGAGCCCAGGCTGCCCTCCTGGCCGGGGCTCGGGGGGGAGAGGGGTGTTCCTCCAGGCCTGTCCTTGGGGACCTGGTAGCACACGTGAGTACAATGTGATCAACCTTCTGGCTCGCACCTGGTAAGAGTCCGAGTGCGTTTCTGCCTCGCAATGTTACCATCCTCTTGGACGCTCTGGGCTGCTGGGGAGTCAGGAAGGAAGTCCTGTTTCTGTTCCTGCAAATGTGTCTCCCTCCCGCTTTTCTCTCTTTTCATCCTGTCGCCCGACCTTACCAACCCCAATCGGTGCTCCGGTGCAGGCATCTCCTTCATCCCCCGGGAGGTGGGTGAACACCTGGTCAGCATCAAGAAGAACGGCAACCACGTGGCCAACAGTCCCGTGTCCATCATGGTGGTCCAGTCCGAGATCGGTGATGCGCGCAGAGCCAAAGTCTATGGCCGTGGCCTGTCAGAGGGCCGGACTTTCGAGATGTCTGAATTCATCGTGGACACAAGGGATGCAGGTGTGTGGAGATGCTCCTGGGGAAAGGCTCGAGGGAATGGTCTTCTTTTGGCTCAGGCTGCTGTCTTTCCACCTCTCCTTTCTCTCTGAGCATCCTTCAAGCTGTAGGTCCTTGTACCTGCATCAGCATTTAGGCCGCACAACCCCCAGTGAAGTAGGTATTATCTGCATTTCTAGATGAAGAAACCGAGGCTAACAGGAGTAAATAGCCCGTCTGCTCCTGGCATTTGAATCCAGAGCCAAAAACAAGTCATAGGTCTCTCTGTCATGATGTGTACTGCCACCACCATCTGCCACTTTCCAGGACCTCCTGGGCTCATCCCAAGCCAAGGAGGTTGGGCCAAGCTGAGCCATGCTTTCATGGAAATGTGGAATCTCTTCCTGTTTCCTCTTCAAAATGGTCTGAATTGGATTGGGCCTCTTTAGACTATGCCACGTGGGCCGTATCTTTGTTTTCTGCCTTCTTGAGTCACGGCCATATTGGTGGCTTCTGGACAAAGTCCCAGTCCCAGGGGAGAGGGCTAGAGAACTTCTGGTCCTGGTGGGCTGGTGCTCCCTGGTTGGACATCGGAGGCGCCTGGGGACTGTTTAAAAATTGACATTCTCAGACCTGCTGCTGGTGATTAATACATGCCGTTCTTGGAGGCATGTGGCCAGAGTGTCTTCCCCAGCAGGTTCTGTAGGACAGGTGCTCCATGGGATATTAATAGATATCCTTGAGAGAAGAGTTCTGTGGTCAGAGCCACGCTCAGCAGGGTTTTTTGTTACAGGATTTCTCAGAGCCTTTCACTTGCTCCTCTGCCTGGGGCTCCCCAGTTGGGGCTACCTGCTGTTTCTGTCTTCCTGCCGTCTGGAAATAAAAGAGTTTGAATTTCCGTTCTTTCTGCATGTGTTGAGTTCCCCCTCCCCAGTGAGTTGTGGTGCCGTCAGCCCCGGGCTACCGTGTTGCAGGTTATGGTGGCATATCCTTGGCAGTGGAAGGTCCCAGCAAAGTGGACATCCAGACAGAGGACCTGGAAGATGGCACTTGCAAGGTCTCCTACTTCCCCACTGTGCCTGGCGTTTACATTGTCTCCACCAAGTTCGCTGATGAGCATGTACCTGGTGCGTCTGGCCCCCTCCGCCCTCCCCATGTGATGCTTTGGTTTTCTGTCAGTGCCGTGCCTCAGCCACTGGGCTGCTCACGAGGGCCTTCTCGGTTCTTGCAGGGAGCCCGTTTACCGTGAAGATCAGCGGGGAGGGGAGAGTCAAGGAGAGCATCACCCGTACCAGTCGGGCCCCGTCTGTAGCCACTGTTGGGAGCATCTGTGACCTGAACCTGAAAATCCCAGGTGAGCATGAGGAGCTTAGGGGTCAGGGCAGGGAGCACCATTGGAAACCGTGTCTGGGTATGGCCTAGGAGACATACTAAGTGCTCTATGGGTGTAACTATTTGTAAGTAAGTAATGTATATATGTATTTATATTTTTCATACTATTTTCACAGAGCCCCATCCAAGAAAAGATACTGTTTATCTGACCTTTTTCTTCTTCCAGATGAAAATTGTTTCATGGTGTCACACGGGGGGAAGACAGATAAGCTTTTAGATTTGAATTTACTATCTGTCGAATAGAGTCATGTCAGTGAGAGAATTGGCCCTGTCGATGCCAATATTTGGAAGTATTTCAGAGGTGTCAGCCCAATGGCATCCTTCTAATATTCGATTCATCTCTTCCATCCCTATAATGAGAATGGAGACTGGCAGGGTGGGCCATATCCAGCCTTTTCACCATGAATGGTGTAAATGGACACTTCGGTCTGTCTGAATGTGGTTTTAGGTTTTAGAAGGAACCAGCAGGTTCCTTCTGTAAAGAGCTGTCCTTGGGGCATCTGGGTGGCTCAGTCGTTAAGCGTCTGCCTTTGGCTCAGGTCATGATCCCAGGGTCCTGGGATGGAGCCCCACATAGGACTCTGTGCTCAGCGGGGAGCCTGCTTCTCCCTCTCCCTCTGCTCCTCCCCGCCCCCCATGCTCTTTCTCTCTCTCTGTGTCAGATATAGATAGACAGACAGATAGACAGATAGATAGATAGCCATCACCGTGCGTGCAGGTTTTGAGGGTCCTGTGCCCAGAAGCTGGCACACGCTGTGTTGCACAGATTCCATGGGGACAGAAAATCGAAATAGTCTTCAGATGATGCTCAGGTTGTGATCTGCAGAGGGGGCCGCTTCTCCACCACCACTTTCCCCCTCTTTCCCAACATGCCCCGCGTCTACTTACCCGGCCTCCTCCGCAGTCCTTGTCGGTTTCTTCCCGTGTGGATGCACCGTGGGTCACGTGAGAATGTGGGGAAGGCCTCATTACTGCAGTATCCAGACAGAATCCCTTATTAAAAAGAGCTGATGCATTGTGATCGTGAAAAGTTCAGGTGTTCCAGACTGGGGAAAGGAAGTGTCACCTCCTCTCCCGCCAGCCAGGGAGGTTGTGGTTCACGTGTGAGGCACAGAGCTGGACCCTGATTGCTTCCAGCCTCATGAACACATGGGGTTGCTTTTCTGATCACACTTGTGTGCTTCTCACATAATGTATTCTGGGCGTCTTTTGACATCAGAAATGATACTTCCGCATCATATTTTTTTTTAAGGATTTTATCCATTTATTTATTTGAGAGAGGGAGAGAGAGCAAGCAGGGGGAGGAGCAGAGGGAGAGGGACAAGCAGACTCCACACTGAGTGTGGAGCCCGACGCAGGGCTTGATCTCTCTCGACCCTGGGATCATGACTTGAGCCAGAATCAAGAGTCGAATGCTTAACCAAGTGAGCCACACAGGCGCCCCCTCCACATCATGTTTTTAATGACTACATCAGATTCCATTCCGTGTCCTGATGCACTGTCCTTCACTGCGTAGTCTCAATCCTTGTACGCTGATTTCCACCCCTGGATTCCGATGCCCGGTGCTCTGTAACCTGCTCACCGTGTGCTCAGGCTGTCTGCACGTCGGATGGGCGCCCCAGGGTGGGATGGCGCGGCTGCTGTGGTTGCTGCCCCACCTTGGCAGACCGCCCTGGTGATAAAGGATCGGTGCCCGTTTTTTCTCCATTTCCCCACCAGCCCGGGGCACCGTGTTTCCTTCTCACTTTGACCAATCCGATGGAAAAATCCAGTTTTCAGTTTCATTTCTCGGGTCACTAGTGACATGGACTGTGTTTTCATCTGCTTTACTTTCCTCATTTTGCAAGTTGTCTGTTTCCTGAGGAACTAGCAGGTCAGTTACTCTTTCCCTAAAGTCTCTCTAGCTCTTGGCCCCTCTTTGCTCTGATGGGTCCTTCTTGGTGCCAGCTAATTCTGGGTGAGACTTGCTTTCCCCCCTCATTACCTAAATGAGCCCCTGTCGTCAGTTAGAATGGAGGATGGCTCGTCAGCTTCCAGATGTCCTCTGGACCCAGGCCATGTGGGGCCACCCTCTCCTCAACCGCCCTTCCTTTCTGTGTCCTCAGGGCTCAAAGTCATGGCTGCTCCGCCCAGGTCGTTGTAGGGCTGGCGAGTGCAGCTTCAGGCGGCTCTAGGTGATGGCAGTACGTGGTCACCCAGCATGCGGTGCGCCTGTCTCCACCACGTCAGTGCGGGCACGGTCACTGGCATGGCATGAGCGCCTCGGGTGTGGCAGACGCCGTCTGCGTCCCGGTGTCGGTGACCGGAGGCATCACTTTTCTGAAAGCATGGCCTCTGGTATTTGACTTGCTCAAAGCTTGGCTCACGCATGGTTTCCCTTGGCAGTTGTGACCAACGTGGGTTTCACCTTTTTCTCTAAATGCGTTTTGTCTTGTTGCCTCAAAGAAATGCTGAGGCTTCTTGAAAGTACGGGATGACGGTTCTTGAATTTTCTGCCCTTACCTCCCTATGGAAAAGAGCCCCTCTAAGTATGATAGATGGGCATGTGTCACCTTTGGCTTAGAAATATCTAAGCTATTGGAGGCTTTATTTCCCTGCTGTCACTATCAGCTCCAGGCTCTGGTTTGAAACTGCTGTGTGGAATTAGGGCCAGCCAGGAAGACTGTAGAAGTACTCGGTGGGGCAAACAGTGTCACTGTCCCTAGAACGTTCTCTGCACTGGGTGGCTGGAGGGGCCCTGCCGTCTCCATGGTGGCCACAGCCACCCAGGGTTCAAGGGAGATAGGAGGGTAGGCATCCCCCCTGAATGGGAGAAAGCCTGCACCCCACACGCCTCCAGGCTGCACCCGCCTTGCCCTCTGCTGCTTGCCCTGCATGGCCTGCTCTGCCTTGGTCCCTCACCCTAACTCTGCTCTCTCCCCCCAAACTCCTGCCCCCTTTCAGAAATCGACAGCAGCGACATGTCGGCCCACGTCACCAGCCCCTCTGGCCGCATCACCGAGGCAGAGATTGTGTCCGTGGGGAAGAACTCGCACTGTGTCCGGTTTGTGCCCCAGGAGATGGGCGTTCACACAGTCAGTGTCAAGTACCGCGGCCAGCACGTGACCGGCAGCCCCTTCCAATTCACCGTGGGGCCGCTGGGTGAGGGGGGCGCCCACAAGGTCCGCGCGGGAGGCCCCGGCCTGGAGAGAGGAGAAGCAGGGGTCCCAGGTGAGCATGCGGGGGGGCTTGGTACTTGAGAAGAACAAGAGGAGCCTGGTGGTGTGAGCACCGTTCTTCACCCCGTTCCAGAGATTGACTCTCGGCATGTGTGGTTCTGATGGTGGTATTAAGGGACGTTCTTTAAAACAAGGCTTCTGTGGCTACACATGTTTGGGAATTGCTCACTTATCCAAAGCTAAACAGGTTTCTTACTGAGGGACCCCTCACAGCCTTTAATGACTGTGTGTGTGAGCATCTAAGAGGGATGCAGGCTAAAAAAGCTCTTTGCAGAGCATCCTGCAGCGCTGACATTCGGTGGAACACACTAGAATTCTACAAAACCAGTGGTGGTGGTTGCTGGTGGGAAGATCTGTAGGGACAAAACTGAGCATTCTCATCTTTTTCTGCCTTGGTTGGGTGTGTTTGGAGATGCCTGATTTCCCATGAACTTCATGTTCTCATGGGTGATGCTTCGAAAACATCAGTGATGCCCTTCCTTGGGGCTCTGCTTGGGCTTAAAGAAAGAGAAAAGGGAGCAGACATAACCCAGCATCGTGGGTGTGAGCAAGAAGAGAGTGTGTCCTGAGCTCGGTCACGAACCAGGTGTTTCTTTGCTTCAGCCGAGTTCAGCATATGGACCCGGGAAGCAGGTGCTGGTGGCTTGTCCATTGCCGTCGAGGGCCCCAGTAAGGCCGAGATTACATTTGATGACCATAAAAACGGATCGTGCGGTGTGTCTTACATTGCCCAGGAGCCTGGTATGTAATCACGGGCCAACTGAGGACGTGTTCCTTGTTGGGGGATGCTTAGGTTGTAGGGAATGGAAGCCTGGCGAGCTAACTTGAGTGAAAAAGGAGTTTATCTATATGGGTGTGTGGGAGCACCTCCTAGAAAACCCGTGGCAGGAAATCCTGTCAGGCCTCAAGGGGGCAGGGAGTCTGGTTCTCTGGTCCTCTCTTGGCCTCTCTGCTTCATGCTTTCATGCAGCCCTGTTATTCTGCCTACTGACCAGCCTCTCTGCCCATCCTTGGCCACCGGCTTTGTGGCTGCTCTGGACGAGTGGCCTCCGCATCTGAGCTCCCTTGAGCAGCAGTTCTTGACCTTTTGTGAGCCATGGACTCTTTTGGGCATCTGGCAAAGCCTATAGGGACTGTTCTCAGGATAATGTTTTGAAACATATAAAATAAAATGCACTGGATTATAAAAGAAATCAGTTATGTTAAAACGGAGTTATCAAAATCTTCAAGGGAATGTGTAACACAGTAACATATACACATTCTTCTGGAATACATTAAATCATAGGATTTGGTGATGGTCTGTTAATGACCTAATTTCAAAGTAGAGGTGAGTGTAAATGATATGTCAAGGTGTATATAAACCTGTAAAGTGACATGAAAATATCTGTGATCTTAGACCTGTACCCCTGAAACAAATAATACATTATATGAAATGTCTGTGATCTTTGTTGGTGACAAAGTCACGAGTACTTCTAATGTGTACTTCTTTCTAAAGAAAGAAAGTGCCAAATTTCAGCCTAAAGTTAGTGAAAGTAAAGGTGTAATTTTTTTTCCCATTCAAATTTCCTGGGTCTCCTGAGTTCTATACACGGGCCCTTAGGGAGGCCCTGTGGACCCAGGTTAAGAATCTTGGCCCTTGGGGCACCTGGGTGGCTCAGTCAGTTAAGTGTCTGCCTTCGGCTCAGGTCATGATCCCAGGGTCCTGGGATGGGGCTCCCTGCTTGGCGAAGTCACCTCCTCCCTCTGCCCCTCCCCCAACTCGTGCGTGCTCTCTCTCTCTCTCTCTCTCTCTCAAATAAATAAAATCTTTAAAAAACAAAAAAAGGATCTCAGCCCTTGCCCAACTAAGGGAATCATATTGGCTCAACCTCAGCTAGGTCACCTGCCCTCAACCAACCAACCAACCAACCAGCCATGGCCATCAGGGAGGCAGGGGCTCTTGGAAGGCATTTCAGTCCCAGGAAGGAAGCCAGAGGCCGCTCTGGAACCTCCTTCCCAGAATCTCTGAAATGATGGGACTTTCCTGTCCCCACAGGTAACTATGAGGTATCTATCAAGTTCAACGACGAGCACATCCCTGAAAGTCCTTACCTGGTGCCAGTCATCGCGCCCTCTGACGACGCCCGCCGCCTCACTGTTATGAGCCTTCAGGTGAGACGCAAGGAAGCATCCATCTCATTGGCCACAGGCCGACTAGTGAAACCCTGGACTCTTGAGGCTGCTTCAATCGTCCCTTCAGTGCCAAGGGCCCCATCCCAGTGTGACTGCAGATGCTGCCAACTGTAGAGGACCTTTCCCATGGCAGAGTCACACCCCCCCCCTCCACGTTTAGGACAGGAGACACTTGGGGCAAGCAGAAACAAAGCCACAGTCAACAAAACACCTCAACGTTTGGGAACAAATTAGTTTTTTAAATGTTTATTCCAGAGAAACAAAGGAGGCCTGTTAATAATAGGTTAAGGGGTAAGGAGGGCTTTCAAACAGAACGAACGCCAGACCAACAGTCTGGTGACGTTCTGCCTGCTAGTTCAGGCTTCCTTTCCCTCCAGAAAGTCAGTTGCGATTGATTTTATTATGATGATTTATTTATAAGTGTGCAAGGCACTATGTAAGGACTTTATCAGTATTACCTCACTAAATCCTTGCAGGAGCCTGGTGAGTAGGTTTGTCCTGACCCTGTTTTAAAGATGGAAAAACTGAGATATAGAGAGGTTACGGCTACCAGAAACCAGCTAGTATGGGGCGGAGTGATGGTCTCTGGGGCTCCAGAACCCATGGTCTTAACCGTGGCGTCCTGAATCCCCGCCCCTGCACTGTAGCAAGTGGCTACACAGTCCAACCTGTTAGGATGCCAGGAAATGCAACTTTTCTCCTGTCCTCAATGGGCTATCGAATTCAAGGTTGCATTAGAGCCTGCAGCCAAACTAAGAACCACTAGGGATGCCTTTGTGTCTTTGCTCAGGACACTGAAAAGTAATTAGGTGTCTGAAATCAGGAGTAGCAATTCAGTTGCAAAGTCACACCAGAATCCCCAAATCTGATTTCTGATAAATGGGATTTCTCAGTAGCCTTCAACTGCCTCCCCGACCCCCATTCTTGAAAATACTGGATGAAATCCAATCCTGTATCTCAGGTTGGTGCTCTCATTGGCTCTAATTCCATGCACTTGGTTTACACTTGAGATTCTAACCTTTCCTTGAGGAGAATTGGTACTGCTGGTTGTTCCAAACGTCAGGGAACCCAGACAGAACCCAAAGTAGAACCGCCATCAGCAGATTGAAGAGGCCTCACCTGGAGAGTCCCAGGGGTGCTAACTGGTCGCTGTGGTGTAGATGTTTTTCTTGTGTTTCATTTAAAGGCTTCTTAACAGAAGTTCCTTTTGTGGCCGACTTAACTAAAACCTATGGAGGGAGATAAACCCGGCATTTGTTGAGGGCAAAGAGCTGCCTTCATGCATCTCGAAGATTTCTTTCAGATCTTCTGAGGCATTTATCTCCCTCTTGAGGATTTAGTGGCAAGCGGATTCAGGTAATGTAAACGGTTCTGTCCCCCAGAAACCTGGTTTGGAGAAATCCTCTCCAGGAGACTTTACTGTAGAGTCGTCTCGTCACTGTTGGGTCATAAATACTTGAATAAGTGTGGACATTTTTCCCTGGGTCATTTGGTGCCGAGTGATATGTAAATTATTTATCGGAGATTTGCTGGAGGCCTGCACACCAACATCTGGTGCTGGTTAGGAAAAGAGAGGCATGTATTGTTTTGTCTTGCTTTTAAGACTTTTTAGAAAATCGAAGTCGGCTGGCATTTTGTGGAGGAGGGGATGATGAGGGGGGCGAGCTGGCAATCAAAGATTCCTGAATTTTGTGTGCAGTCCTCTCACCCCAGTCTGTAACCTCTAGTGCAGCACAGTGGAATAGAATGTTCTACAACAATGGAAATGTCTCATATCTCCCCTGTGCAATATGGTAGCCACTGACCCACCTGTGGCAATTGAGCCCTTGAAATGTTGCTAGTGTAACTGAGGAACCAAATCTTTAATTTTATTTAATTTAATTGATTTAAATTTTAAAAAATATAGTCCCTGTGTGACTACCAATTAGGCAG
Source organism: Zalophus californianus (assembly GCF_009762305.2). Classification (NCBI taxonomy): domain Eukaryota; kingdom Metazoa; phylum Chordata; class Mammalia; order Carnivora; family Otariidae; genus Zalophus; species Zalophus californianus. The sequence goes on from NC_045595.1 coordinate 26,143,395, forward strand.
CGCAGCTTTAGTACCTTGCTACTGAGATGTGGTCCTGGGACTAGCAGCCTCAGCATTGCCTGGGAATTTACTAGAATTCCAGGCTCCCTGCCCTCTGACCGACTGGATCAGAATCTGCATTTTAACAAGACCCCCCACGTCCTTCGATTGCACATTGAGGTATCATCTGAGGAGTGGCTGTTCAATCAAGTTTACCGCAAAACTGCTAACTTGTAAAATTTTGTGGTTCAGGACTGGCCAATTTTAAAATATCTTAAGCATCTAAACCTCTAATCCCCTCCTCCTGCGAGAGGCTGTAGTTTCCAGGACAGAGTGTGGAGGGTGAAACTGATCCAGTGAATAGTGAAAGCTAGCCTTCTTTTTGTTGTGTTTCTTTTTGTTGGGGGTGGGTGGGGGCTGGGAGTGCGGTGCAGACAACTTCTAAATGCATATTAATACTTAACAATAAGCTGACCTTTGTGAGCCTCTCTGTGTATGGACCAGGCCCTGCGCTGAGTGCTTGGAATGCATCACTTCATTTCATCCTCATTCAACAGCTCTCTGGTGTAGATTTGGTAATTGTGCCCATTTTACAGATGAGGAGACTGAGACTCAAAAGATTGAACAGCTTACTTTACACAGCTAGGAAATGGTAGTCACCCCAGGTCCTGCTGATTCTTAACCATGTATAGTCCATTACGAGTTTATTAAAAGTCATCTCCATTCCTACCCTTGAGATAAAAAATAGCAATGATATAAAACTTTATTCATGTTGGTGAGTACATGGTTTTGTCAGTCACCAGGCTCCTCTCAAAAGAGGGCCCTTCCTTTTTGACCTGGAAGACACTGGGTTTTCTGGCTGTCCAGGTCTTGTTTGGGATATGGAAATTGTAGTTCTGTTGACCAGGATAGTCTCAGTCTCCAAATGCAGTAACCATTTCTTCCAGCCCAAACCAAGGTGCTAGACGACGCCGACGTGTGTCTCTCTTGTCTTATATTTAAAGCTAGAAGTGTGGAAGAAGGCACCTGCTTTTCTGTTGTCAGACGTTATATGGATAAACATTCCAAGCCTTTTTGCATGAGAACCGTCCCCTGGAGTCCCGGGTCGGGTCAGTGTGTGCCACTGAGCAGGAACAACCAAGGGCCGTAACCTGTTTAATGTATTAAATTCCCAGGAATCGGGATTAAAAGTTAACCAGCCAGCCTCCTTTGCTATAAGGTTGAATGGGGCAAAAGGCAAGATCGATGCAAAGGTGCACAGCCCCTCCGGAGCCGTGGAGGAGTGCCATGTGTCTGAGCTGGAGCCAGGTAAGCCAGAGGCGGGTGGGCAGGCCCCGGCATCCGCGCCTCCCCGAGGAATGTTTCTGCAAGCGTGCGCCCCCTCGAAGGGCTAATCGGCTGCACCGAGGCCAGCCAGCCTTCAGATTCCCTTCTCCTGCTGTTGCCAGGCACTGTGTACACATTAGGGCATAAACATTTGCCAGGCACAAGAAGACACTTTGGTATATAGCCTTCCCTTTTCTCTTTTCTTTTCCTTTCTTTTCTTTTCAACAAATACTGCTTTATTTTCTGTTGTTTTTCAGATTCCCTTCACATTCTATTCATTGTAACTTTTTTCTCCTAGTTTAACAAAATCTTACAGATTTTTATTATGTTGTTGACCATATGACACAAATAAGTACTCTTTGACCTCACTTTGAGGGAAAAGTTAATTGATGTTCATCTGTAAATTTCAAAGAATCTGGGGCTCCAGCATGCTTACTAGCATAAGATTTTCCTGCCCGCTCCCTTGACGTACAGAATTCTCTGACCTCTATCAACTTTAATGAGCCATTTTGCCAGTGAACATTTACTAAGTGTGAGAGACTTGGCGGGATGGTAAGACTAAGGAAGACATGACGCCTGCCCTCAAAGAGGAGCTCAGAGTGGAGTGGGGCCCTGGCCGGAAGCCTGCAGTACCCTGGGGAGGACCCCAGATGGTCACCAATACCCCAGGAGAACCGAGAACCAAATGATAAAAGAGCAAGAGAGAAAAATAACTTCCTGCCTTGGTGAGGCCCGAGGGCTTCTCAGGGGAAGCGACATTGAATGTGGCCCTGATGCATGAGGAAGGGCCCTGTGATCACTGCCTTTAATCGGGCATTTGCTGTGTGTCCTGCGACATGTACAGCGAAGGTAGACATCTGGAGAGGTAGGAGAACAGGCAGTCTGCATCCCAGGTGGGAGGGCTTCAAGGAGGAAGAGATGATGGATGGATATTCTTGGTGTCTGTTCAGTGGACAGATTACTGCATGCTGTGACCCAAACACACTGTGGAAAACCTGGCCATTGCCTTTGAGGGGTGGGCAGTTGCTAGCTTAGAGCTTAATTCAGAAGCATTAATGCCAGTTGGAACCATTTCTTTGCCCTTCAAGGGGCCAAGTGAGAAGTGAGTTTTTCATAAAGAAAGTGTTTTCTCAGGGGCGCCTGGGTGGCTCAGTCTATTAAGCGTCTGCCTTTGGCTCAGGTCATGATCCCAGGTTCCTGGGATCGAGCCCTGCATGGGGCTCCCTGCTCAGCGGGGAGTCTGCTTCTCCCTCTCCTCCTGCCCCTCCCCCTGGCTCATTCTCTTTCTCTCAAATAAATAAAAAAATATAAAAAAAGAAAAGAAAAAGAAAGTGTTCTCCCAAGGCAGACACCACAGAGGATGAAACCTAGAATTTGAGATTTGGATGCATTTCCCAAAGAGTTGACGAGGGACACATAAATAGGCCCATCTGGTTTTGAAATCCAACATATTGGGTGCCAGGCTTCCAGTAGAGCTGTGGTCTTATTAATGATTTAAAATTCACCATCTCAGGCTGGCCTCCATCCTTTGCCCTCACCTTGGTCGGTGGTGTCCACGTACTTGGCTTTACCCTGTACTTTGCTCACTCTCCTAGACAAGTACGCCGTGCGCTTCATCCCCCATGAGAATGGCATCCACACGATCGACGTCAAGTTCAACGGGAGCCACGTGGTTGGAAGCCCCTTCAAAGTGCGCGTCGGGGAGCCCGGACAAGCGGGGAACCCCGCCCTGGTGTCCGCCTATGGTGCTGGGCTTGAAGGGGGCACCACAGGTAACCCACGACCCCGGCCTCTCATCTTTAACTGAGCCCATTCCAGGGCTCAGCCAGCAGGAGCTCTTCAGGCTTCGGGAAGCCTTCCCTGCGCTTTCCCAGGGAAGCTGCAGTGATGGACACTTTGGAGCTCTTGATCCCCAGAGTTGTTTTGGGGCATGTGGTTTGACCCAAGATAAGTCTGGAGCAAGGGCTTGATGACCATATTATCACACCTCATTACTATTTCCTCTGCTTCCCCTGTCTTCCTTGGCCAAGTGCCTTGACATCAGGGCCAGGACACTGATCGTGAGGGAATACAGTGCCCTGTCTTTGCTTTTGAGGGTTTCTTTGCCTGCAGAGGATTCAGTGTGTGTCACGGGCCTCCTGGGAGGTCTCCTGCCCTCCGTTCCTTCAGCAGTCCTGGGCTCAGAGAAACAACCTTGAATCTGCAGTAGGACCTGTCACGGTCTGTCTCTCCCTTTTAGTTTCTGGTCCTTGGGGAGGAGGAGAAAAGACGGTGGCAAAGAATTCTAGAGCTTTTTGGACTCGTTACAATCTGTTTTTAGTCTTCGCCATGGATGGGGCACATTTGACTGTGAAAGAGGAAGCAGGGGTGGATATAAATGAAACTGGCTCCGTCTCCTTGCTTCTCCCTCCTTCCATCTAGAGGGAACACCACCGGTGGTTCAGGGGGGGACCTTTCGACTGCCTGTATCTGTCGTCCTCATGCACGGTCCCTTAGCTAGTTGGTTTGTTAAAAAGGTAGACATATAGTTTGGTTCTTATTTTACAGAAATAATCTTGGTACACGTGCTGTTGTACAACATTTTCCACTTGGCATCTTAAAGAACTTCCTGTGTCAAAACACAGATCTATGCCCTTTGTAATGGCTTCGGTTAGTGTTCATCCCGTGAGCCTCGGGGCAGGGTGGGTGACTGGTACGGAGAGTGCCGGCATGGGGAGCTTGTCCCCTCAGACTTCTCTGCAGGGCATTTCCATAGACATGGACGCACTGGGACACGGTTTGCACTGGGCCTTTGGAAGGCAATCCGGTCCCAGCTCGAGTCCCTTGTGTGTGCACATTCTACTCTAGTCTCTCCCTGATGCAGTGAGTTGGACAGAGCAGACCCGCTTCGCATGGGCAAGGAGATGGGTGGCTGTGGTTACTTGGCATCTAGCCCTAGGGAGCCAGTGTCCTGAGTGGCCCCAGGGGCCCTGCCCAGGTACAGGAGTCACTGACAGGCTGGCATGCCGCCCCGAGCTCTGGTCATAGCAGTGGCCTCAGAACCACCCACAGGGGTGGCATAAGTGCTTCTGGACTCCCGAGACCCATCCGATCCGGCTCCACTCGGAACGGTGGGCCAGTAGCTTGCCCTTTATAAGAGGCATGGTAATACTTCACCCTACGCCATTCCATTTCACAGATGAAGAAAGTGAGGCTCAGAAGGGTCGAGTCACTCCCTAAGCTTTTATTTAGCTGGGAGGGGGCAGAACCAGGCATCAGTCCAGGTCCATGACCTCAAAGCCTTTGTCCTTAACCCCAGAGTTTTGCTGCCTAAGTGGCTGGCTCCACCCAGTGGTAGTGAACCTAGTGGCCCACTTTGTAGGGTATCCTAAACCAGGACCTCTGTTCTCCCAGCTGCCTGGAATGGTCCCCAGGCAGGAGTGCAGGCATTTGGTCCCTGGCAAGCCACCTGCTTGACGGGGGGCGGGGTCCTCCTGGCATTTGGAGCCACGCACACCTTGGTCCGGGTCCCCCAGCAGCCACTGAGGACCCCTGCAGCTGCCGGCAGCCACCTTACCCTCCTGCTGGGTCACACCTGCTGCGTTCGGGGCCTCATGCTGCCTCGTGGCTGCTCGCGTGCCTTCTCGGGAGCTTGGGTTTCAGGCTGTGCTTTGCAAGAGCTGAATGCCACTGAGAGGAGCCAGTCTTACGGGGATACTCCCAGCCAGGAGGGAGAGGTACAGAGCATGCCGGTTTCAAACCCTGTATAAATATTGCTCTTGTCAAGGGGAAGGCGTCTTGTTTTTCTAGCCCTCCTGCTTCCGAGCCTTTCCCCAAATATCCATCCCAGGATTACACAGCTGCAGTGTACATGGAATAAAAAGGTATTTGTGCTTGGCTGCTGGAGGGCCTGGCATCCTGACCTGCAGAATAAAGCAAACTTGCCTGTGTTTTTATGGGTGGGCTTGCTGTATCTCTTGGCTTGAGCTTTAAATGGTCCGTTTTGCAGGTTTGGGAGCAGGGGAATGTGGAGAATTTGGGGTGGGACTGTCTGCTTGCCGAGGAGCTGAGAGGTTGGGCGTTAGACCAGGGGGTTCTCGACGCTCTGGATTGGAAGACCAGTCTTCCTGATAAAATGCTCCAAGAACCCCAGTGTGCACAAGGTGGGACCAAAGAGCCTCCTTCCCTCCCCTGCCCCCTCACCCGCCTTCACGATGGAGTAGGGCTGCCGTAGGCATGCATTAGCCACACAGGAACTCAGCCGTGCACACACGGGGTTGCAGGGGGGGCGGGGGAGACTGCCATGCCCGGAGATGTTTGGGGTATCGTGTTGGTTCTAGCTGGAGGCAGTCGGCAGAGGGACTCCTGCACGTGGGATTTTCTTTCTCCTCACTTCTCTCAGGCAAGTGCCTTAGCTCCACACTGGGCGGATCTTGTGTTTAAATCCCCAGTCCTGCCATTCCCCGGTGTGACTTGGCGCAAAGGATTTGACCTCACCAGGCCTCCACTTCCTTCCTGTAAAATGGGAAGAAGAAGGGAGCCCACCCAATAGGTTGTTCCAGGTAGCTCTTGCCTGTCATTCCTTACTTCCCTTTCCCACCTCATCTGCCCTGTCTCGCCAGGCCCTCCCAGCCAGGATTCACGGATCTTGATCTTTCTTGAGAAGGGAGCAACTTGTTAAAATGGGTTGGGCTTCTTTCCCCCCGCAGCGGGGTCTTTTCATCTTCGCTTTAAAAATATCTTTCCTTGGGCGCCTGAGTGGCTCAGTCGGTTAAGCGACTGCCTTCGGCTCAGGTCATGATCCTGGAGTCCCGGGATCGAGTCCCGCATCGGGCTCCCTGCTCGGCGGGGAGTCTGCTTCTCCCTCGGACCCTCCCCCCTCTCATGCTCTCTCTCTATCTCATTCTCTCTCTCAAATAAATAAATAAAATCTTAAAAAAAAATTAAAAAAAAATCTTTCCTTATCGTCACCTTGCAGCCACTTCCTGGAAATGCCGTCCCTTGTCGTGCGCCACCCCTCCCTTGCCCGCACAGCCTCGCTCTTGGCTGCATGGTGTAGAAACAAGGTTGAGATAATCGGGCAGTGGGGGGTGGGGGGAGAGGCTGGGACAGGAGCCTCAGGAGCTTCCAGAAGCAGCTGGGTTGTGTTTGGGGGTTGCAAGATAGCAGCGCCTTTGTTTTACTGATAGCCAGAACAATAATTCTTTCTCTGGCCTGGGAACTATAATTAAACCCAAATAGTTCCCCGCTGGGGCGGCATCCAGGGCGCTGGAAAAAAAGCACTGCCCTGCGCAGGCTGCTGTGCCAGGGATGGCCCATAGAGGGCACTGTAGCGGGCAGCCCTCACCGACCACCTCATCCCCCTCTGGGCGGGAAATGGGCCTGAAGGAGTGGAGGCTTCTGCAGGGCATTGGGCTCTGGCAGGAATGTGCCACAGTCATTGGTCGGCCCAACTTTTCTCTTGTCACAAGGCAGGACGTCCATGCAGGAGTCCCCTGTGAGCCAGGCAAGAGGCTCCGGGGCCGCACGGAATTGTTCATACCCTGGTTCTACCAGTTTCCTAGTTCATAGCGCTGCTTGGCAAGTGCCCGAACCTCCCTGAGCCTCTGTCATTTGTTAAACAGGAAGCGCTGGGCACGTAACAGGATGCTTACTGTGGGACCTGGAGCCCGCACGGTGCAAGTATGGCTCAGTTAGCAGGAGCCGCTGTTTTGGCCCTATTCTTGTTGCTGGTGTTCATGGCAAAGTGGGGGGCTAGCAGATTCTAGCAGCTGCCCCGGTCTTTAGCGTGGTGACTGGGGCAAGGAGCCTGTGAGGGAAGATGATGATGCTGGGCCTGCTCGGCTTCTCCAAGTCCACCAAAGGTCAGAGGGGCCCACACACCCCCCGCCCCGCCGGAGGCAGGGCTGAGCCCCCGGCAGCTGAAACAGCATTTCAGGCTGACAATGAAGACTCCGGCTTCTTGCCCTCTGCCACCGCGCCTGCCCAGGGGCGAGAACAGGGTGTCCTGGCGGTTGGTGCTGGTGGGCGAAATGTCAGCCACACTCTTGCCTCTGCCTTGGAAAGGGAGGCCCTCTGTGCCAGGAGCTCAGAGCTAGTATGGGTGGGTTCGCCCGCCACCAAGGCCACCCCTCTGTGGGGGAACCTGTGTGTTCCCCCCTGCTCCCATTGCTTCAGTGCCCCTGGGGAAGCTCCCCAAACTACACCCCCCCACCCATCCCTCCAAACCAATACGACATTACCTCTTCCTTTCTCCCAGGTATCCAGTCTGAATTTTTCATCAACACAACCCGAGCAGGGCCAGGGACATTATCTGTCACCATTGAAGGCCCGTCCAAAGTTAAAATGGATTGCCAGGAGACCCCAGAAGGCTACAAAGTCATGTACACCCCCATGGCTCCTGGAAGCTACCTGATTGGCGTCAAATATGGTGGGCCCAACCACATTGTGGGCAGTCCATTCAAGGCCAAGGTGACAGGTAACAACCAAATAGCTTTGAAGTTACTCTTTTTCCTGTGGAGCGCGTCTTGTCAGATTATCAGCAGTAAACTGTGGGTAATTTTAGATACTTTGAATCGCCTTTGAGTCTTGAATGTAAAGAAACGGTAGAACATGCCAGGGGAGTAAACATCTTTAGAAGCCCGTGGGTATGTGCTTGTGTCATCCCCCTACAAAATAATGAGTGTAGAAATGGAAAAAATCATGTTTTCTTTTTTTAACAGAAAAGAAAAATATTTACATATTTGAAATCTTACATATTTGTTTAGATCAGGACCTGAAAAATCCCCTTATTTGTAACCTGCACTTTTAAAATAATCAAAAGGTTTTATTACATTTACAAAAATGCGCCTCCTTCAGGACACTAGAAAAAATGACAGCCAAAACCACCTCAGAGCCCACGGCCCAAGGTAATCACCATAAATATAGTGGTAAATCCCTTCCACAGGTCTCTGCTTGGTTCACGGTCGTATGAGTAGCATAGCTTCGTTGCATAAAAAGTAAAAGATTCTGATAAATCATCCTGTCACATGCAGAGAGAACCTTTTTTGTTATTTTGTTATATGTTCTCCCCAACATAAAACATTGCTTTTACACTGTTTATACATGAGTATTTTATCTCAATGGAAAAGAGGTAAATTCTGCAGGGTGGCATGAGGTTATGTGGGAGGGATTTCCAGGCTTTGTCGTTTGCCTCGCTGTGTGGGGTGGGACCCAGGGGTTTGGAAGACGTTATGGGGGGGAGATGGTAATGTTTAGATCAGGTGTTGGGGATACAAGGTGGGGATGTGGTAGCTTTGGGATCCAGCTGTCAGGGTGCAGGGACTTTCCCGGGGCTTCTACCCAGGGCACTTGCCTCTTCTAGCTGAGAGGACCTACTACTCTGGCCATTAACTCCTCCCTCCTCCCCCTCCCATCTTCTAGGCCAGCGTCTGGTCAGCCCTGGCTCTACCAACGAGACCTCGTCCATTCTGGTGGAGTCCGTGACCAGGTCATCCACAGAGACCTGCTATAGTGCCGTCCCCAAGGCATCCTCAGACGCCAGCAAGGTGACCTCCAAAGGGGCAGGGCTCTCAAAGGCCTTCGTGGGCCAAAAGAGCTCCTTCTTGGTGGACTGCAGCAAGGCTGGTAGGTAGCCTGGTCCTGCTCGAGGGTTAGGGTGGAAGCGGGCTGAAGACCCTCTGCTAACTTTAGTCTTCCCTGCAGTGCCCACCTGCCCATGAAACCCAAATGTTTGCAAGTAACCTTGTTCATTACCCCACTCTCCTGCACTTAATATTTTCAAATGATTTTCCTCTTTTGACTCTTGATTCTTTCAAATGCCCTCAAGGTAGCCTGGAAAGGTGGCATTATCCCCATTACAGATGGGCAGACTGAATCAGTAACCCGGCCCCTTCTCTGCCAATAATTGCTTTAATTGCAGTTTGAACTTGGGTATTTATTTGGGTATCAGTAGTTAGTTGCCTGGGTTCTGGCATCTGGCATATCTGGGCTGGAAACCTGGCTCCACTACTTCTCCCTTCCCCCCTCCTTCTCTCCCCCCCTCCCTTCCCCAAACTGAGCCATGTGATCTTGGGAAAGTTACTAAATCTTTTTCTAAATGTCAGTTTCTTGCTGTCTAAAATGGGAATAATAAAGTCACCTTCCTTAAGTTTCTAATGAGAATAAATGAGATCAGAGTAGCCATCACTTACATAACCCTTATTACGAGCTAAGGGCTTCACATACAACTTCTGTAGCCCATGGGGTAGGTGCTGGCATCATCTCCTGTTTACAGATGGGCAAGCTGAGGCAGAGAGAGGCGAAGTTCCACATCCAAGGTCCCCCAGCTAGGAGGTGGCAGGCGGGGATTTAAACCCATGCCATTGGGCTCTGAGTCTTTGCTTGTAATTGCCTTGCCGTCTCACCTCTCAGAGGTCCCAGCATCATTGTAGAATCTCAACAGACAATAGTTGGTACATTTCCTTTGGCTCCCATTTCCCCTCCCCTTCCTCTGCTTTCCATGATGCATCCTGATGGAGTAACCACCTTTCTTTGCCTCTCAGGTTCCAACATGCTGCTGATCGGTGTCCATGGGCCAACCACCCCCTGCGAAGAGGTCTCCATGAAGCACGTGGGCAATCAACAATACAACGTCACATATGTCGTCAAGGAGAAGGGAGATTACGTTCTGGCCGTGAAGTGGGGAGAGGAACACATCCCCGGCAGTCCCTTCCACATCACGGTGCCTTAAAACAGTTCTCGTCAGATCCTGGGAGGAGTTCTGGTGGTCGCTTTTGTTGCTTGTTTGTAACTTGTTTTATACAAAGTTTTCCTCCAGCCTGTTTGTGGGTCTGAAACCCCATCCCGAAAACATTGCCGTTGTAAAGTGCCTTGAGAAATAAGTCTAGACTTGACTCTTTAGGGACACGCTGGGGACTCTTAAGAAACGCAAACTCATGCAGTGGGCTGAGAAGATTTCAGGCACACTCGGTTCAGATCCGACCTCTTGCTGGCACAGATCACCCCCTGCAGACAGACCAAGGTCACTCGCAAGACTGACATTTCTAAAGAATGAAATTGGCTAGCCCATCTATGAAACGAGACTGGCAGGGAGGGACAGGGCGAAGAGGCAACCTACTTGAGGCTGGCATTTAGAAGAGGACCAGCAGCCTACCCCATAAAAGGCTCTTAGGCAGACACCATTGTTTCAACACTACTCCTCTCCACACCCCTGCCCGCTCCGTGGCCTTTGTACGCGTCTCAGAGGGAAGCGGCTACATGGTGGCAGACTGGCCTCCATGCTTCCTAGTACCTCTCGCCTCGTTCTGCTGAGTATTTCCCTGCCAAGTTGTAACATGTGCCCATCTTGGCAGCTACGTTTTGCTTTTGTCTTTAAAGGCCATTGAAGTCTCTGGGTCTGAGGAAATTCTGGGGCAAGCAGCTCCCTCCTGCCAAAGATTCCTTTTTTTTTTTAACCAACACGAGCCTTTGTTCCTAACACACACTCCAGCCATTTGTCAGTCTGATGAGGCTTGCCAGCACGTTCGAATGGCCGCAGGTGGGTCACTGTGTCAGCGCCCTCATCTGCAGAGGCCTGTCACAGGGCAGAACACTCCACACCCACCTCCAATCAGCTGTGGGATCACTTCTGGAAAAGAATTACAGATAGGAAAGAATGGAACTCCTGCTGACCTTTGGCCTCAAAATCAGGGCACTGTGGAGGGGGTGGGACAGACGGCAGCAGCTCCCCGGTGGTCTTCTGTCACTGGGCACAAGTGGTGAGAGCTACAGAGCTGACGGGGGCTCTGTATTCATTTGGCCCTGACCGCGTCATCCGAGGCTGTGTGGAAAGCAGCGTGTGGGGCCCAAATTCCAGGAATGGGGCACGAGGCATTTTGCACCCCTTTCTGCAGACCTGAGCTGCCTTCGGGATAAAGTGAAAGCCTTCGGGGCCGCGTCCTGACTTCAGGGCCCAGGTGTGAGGTGTGGTCTGGGCCGGCAGACCTTTTTGATTTGCGGCTCCGTCCTGAGGAAGTGTCACGGGTGCCTCCGTGGGTGGGACAGGGAGCGAGGGAGGGGACCATCACCAAGATGCAGCAGCTGGGGGCAGGTGTTGGCAACAGCCCACCCCTTAGACACCGGAGCAGCCCGAAGCCTATTGTGAAAGGGCCACAGGTTTTGTAAACTGGGACATGGAAGCGAAACTGGAATCAAATGCCGACTGTAAATTGTATCTCATAACTTATTAAATGTTTGCTCTGTCAAGCTCCCCTGGTGTTCTTGGAGGGTGTTGTTTCGGAGTAAATGGTTCGAGTCTCTGACCAGCCCTCCCTGCCGCTGGCTGAAAGGACACAGGTTAGCAGCTTGTTCCGACAGTGAGCCTGGCCTCTGTTTGCGGGGCGGGGGGCGGGGGGGCTGGCTTTTCCGGGAGCCCCGCTGGGAGGGTATCATCAGGAGAGGCCAGGCGGCCAGACAGGCTGGGTTTGGCAGTGAGGGCTCCCGGGCCGGGACACCGACACAGCCTCTTAGGAGAGAAGCCTTCTTCCCGATGGCGGAGATCCTGTCATTCTAGGGAGTTGACTCAGACAAGAAGCTAGGCCACCTGTCCCCCAGCTGCCCTTGGACAACAGGGTTCGTGTGTGGTGTTCGTCTTCCTCTCCCTGCTCCTTCCTTCTGGGAAGAGCTTGTGCCTGACGTGTGCTTCGGATACCTCCCCCGCCCCCCACTCACCCTCACGGTGCCCGTGACCCCACTTCGCAGTGTTGATACCAACTCAGGTGCTGAACGACATGGCGCTCGGGGCAGGCCCTGGGCCTTGGCCTTTCTGTCCCCAGAATGGAGGCTCTACCTCCCTGGTTAGACCCCTGTGGGAGCAGGCAGGGCACCAGGAGCCCCCAGATGAGCCCCCGGAAGTCCTTGCTGGGCCCCTAGCCCTCCACTGGGGGTGAGGGGTGGAGGGAACGTCAGGGAAGGAAGACGGGCTCCTGTTGTGTGTCTCTTCCTGTCACCTCCTTGATCGGGATGGAGGCTTGTTTACCTCTGAGAGGCGGGAGGAAGGCGGGAGGAAAGGAGGTTTTCCCTTGCCTCTCCTGGAGGGAGCTCCCTTGTCTGCGGGCCTGGGCTGGGGGTGACTGTTCCTGGACTCCCTGAGGGGTTTGTGGCTTGGGGGGCTGCCCACGCTCTGCCTGGTGATGCTAACCTTGCCCAGAGAGGAGCCCAGGGGCACAGGTCCTGGTTTCAGTCCTGGGAAGTCTGGCTGGTTTCCGCTGGGGAGGCAGCACAGCTCTGTTCCCAGCTGGACCTGGCCATCAGGTAGAGTTGGAACGTGGGCTTGGCTGCTCGGTGGCGGAACGGGCCTCGAGGAGGTGGCCTCCCCTCTGAGACCGGGCCTCCCTCAGGGTGGTGGTGAGGAGCGCACGAAATCTCCCTGGGAGCTGTGAGTCCTGGTTACTGCTGTCTGTGACCGACACCTGCCAGGGGGTGCCATTCCCCATTCAAGGCCGCACCTGGGGCTGCCCCGGCGGGCCCCTGCCTGTGACATCACCCACGACCCAGGGGAGTCAGGGCACCTCCCAGGTGGCCAATGGCTAGAGCCCCAGGGCAGCTCTTCTCTGCATCTGGACTCACTGCCAAGGGAATGGGACGCTGTTTGTGCAAACACCTCCATGACTTGAAACTCGACCCTGAACAGGTACCAGGCCCTTTCTGACTTTACCAGTTGACTTGGCCCCCTTCCTACCAGGGGCTGACTGAGCCACCACTCTTTGGGGGCCGACAGAGGTTAAAGCAGATGGTGTTGGCAGCTGACCCGCAGCGATCCTCGACCCAGAGAGGCCCGGTTTCCTTGCAAGCGCTGATGCGTGCCCCTCCCTCGGCCGGCTTCCCTCTGCAGCCCGCGGAAGCCCTCCGCGGTGCCGCCCAGAAGGAAACAGATTAACGTGTCTGTTTCAATGCACTTGGAGGCGTGTGGGCCCTTGGCCACACGTCTGGTCTTCAGACTTCAAAGGGGCCTTGAAAGCCACATCTTGATGAGTTTGGTGTAAAATGAGTCAGGCACTAGGGATTTCATTTCCCCTAAAAATGGCACCGCCTTAAAAAAGTAGCAGAATAAACGTAAATGGCAAAGTGAGTGGTTGATCCTTGTCACCACCACCCCCAAGTTTGTATTTTCAGATGGGGAACAAGCTCATTAATTTAAGTGCTCTTTGGGCTTAAAGCTCCGTGTGATGGAAGCAGGGTCTAGGAAAGGAATGGAATCTTTTCAAATCCCCATTAACTTGGAGAGGGAGGGGCTTTGTAATTATTCCACTAATGAAAACTCTCGCCCAGAAACACATCTTGTTTAGCTAATTTTTTTTTCTCCTCACAATGGCAAATCATAACTCGAAGAGGGAGTAAAAATGTCACATGGCTCAAGGCAAACCTGAATTCAAATTTTTCCCCTCTGGCTTTGTCCTAAGGATGCTGACCAAGCACAAGGGTGGGAGGAAATGTGAAACAAAGGGATCCTTTTTGCTTTGTGATAAGGCTTTTGTCTGGGTCCCTGAGCCCACAGGGGACCAACTCATGCAAGGAATTTAGGGTGGCCCACCCCACACCCCTTCTCTCTTCCTCAAGAGCTCTCCAAAGCAGGCAGGCAGGAGGTGGGGAATTGACGAGCCTGACTTACGGCTTGTGTCCAAGGGTGTTTTGGACTTGCTTATCTCCCCAGGACAAAGCTCAAAGATGAACGAATATTCGAGCCTTGTATTGCCCACATTATTCCCTCTGCCATAACCACCGCCTTCCCAAGGCATCAGGATGCCTCTCCCAGTGCAAAGCTAATGCTGAACCCTGGAGGCGGCGGGGGGGTGGGGGGTGGGGGTGTGGTGTCTCTGAGAAAGAGGAAATCTTGGCAGAGGCACCACACCCCAGAAATGCCAGCCTCGGGCCCAGCTCCAAGCATTTGGCACCGGTAGCTGCAGAGTAGCCTGGTGTGTGAGAAAAGCCCAGAAAGCAGCTAACTCCAAGTTCAAGTCTAGATTCAGTCCCAGCTCTGCGGCTTACCGGCTCAGACAGCCTCTGGCTCTTCATCTCCCCAAATGTCCCAAACTTCTTCATAGCGCTCATTTTACAGCAGGGAAGACTGAGGCACAGCAGGCAAGTCTAGACAGCCTTACCCTTTCTTGCCTTGCAGACTGGGAGTCCCAGTATGGAACATTCTTCCTCAACTCTGCCTGGCTAACTCATGTTAATAGTACAGGGCTCAAAGGGCACCTCCTCCAGGAAGCCTTCTCTGTGCCTCAGTGCCCTCATCCATAAAATGGGAAAGTGGGAAACTTCCATTCTAAGATTAACCTCTAGAAAGATCTCCCAATGCATCCATCCTCCAACTGGCTGGCCAAGTCCTTCCCCACCCAGATCTGCTAGAAGAGGGGCTGCCTGTATGTTGGGGAGACTCAGTTCCCCAAGGCAGAGTGGAAGGGGTACCTCAATGAGGGGAAGGGAGCCTGTGGGGTATCTATTAAGCATGGTGGTTCAAAACATGGGCCAGCGGGTTCAAATCCTGCCCGGCCATGAACTCCAACAGATCATTTACCCTCCAGAGACTCTCACAGCCTCTGTTTTCTCTCCAATGAAGTGGGGTACCAGAACCTACCCTAAATATAGTGTTTGGGGTTAACTGACAAAATGAATGTAAAGAACATACCACAGTGTCTAGTACCTGATAAGCCTTCATAGAATTACTACTGCTGAGAGGTGCTTAAGAGGATTCTTCTATACGGAGAGCTTAAATTCAGGGGGGGCTACTTTAAGGACACAACCATAAATAGGAGAGGCACTTGGGCTGGAGACAGAGCCCGGGACTGGAAACTGGCGTGGGAGTCATCAGTGGGAGTGGATGGGGTGGCCAATGGCAGTACTAGGAGCAGGGTGGATCCCTGGTGGCCCGGGGGCGTGGCCAGAAAGGTGGGAGGAGAGCTAGGTGAGTCAGGTGCTCCGGGGAGAGCCCTAGCTCACCTCCCAGCCTCCCCTGGTTTCGCCTTCAGTGACCCCTTTCCCTTAGCAGAAGCTTAGGCCAGAGGCAGGCCTGGGGCTGCCCCCACACCTTCCCAGGGGTTGCGGGATGGGTTTGAAGTGAATAAATCTGGAGAAAACAAAGTGTAGTAAGTAACACTAATGCTAGGCTCTGAGTCTTAACGATTACCCCCATTTTTTTTACAGGGGCATTTCCCAGGGCACAGAGAGGTTAAGTGACCCGTGCAAATGTAATGGTCAAGGCTGCGTTAAAAGCCAGAAAGCCTGAATTTAGGGAGGAGGCCATGAAGCCGTGCCCTGCACGCAATAGCCTCGCCCAGGTGGGCGCTTGGAATCCAAAGGCGACTCTCCTTGTGAGCCAACCTCTGTCTCTGAGCCCGTTGGAAGGCAGTACTTTTGGGGCGCCTTTCTACACCCTTCCACCCCACTCCCTCTTTGGGGAGCTTGTCCACCCCTCAGTGCAGCCCCCATCTGGCCAGCTGCCAGAGCCTGTTGTCAGGAGGACTGGCGTTCCGACTGTCGTTGCCGTAGTGGCCGCCAGGGGTCGCCGTGGGCGCGCGAACTGCGGCACCGAAGAAAACCCTGCGGTCGGGAGGGCACCGGGTCTTCCAAGGCCCAAAGGAGCACACCCACCTCTGCGCTCCAGCTCGAGGCCCCGGGCCTTACCTGCCTGGAGCTGGGGCGGTCTGGGTCAGGGAGGCTTTCTTGAGTTCCGGGGTCAGACCCCGCCCCACACGCGTCTGACACCAGGTTCCTGCCACCCCCAGCCCTCGCAACTCCGACTTACCTCCATCCGTCCTTCCTTCCCTAACACTCCCGGAGGCAACAGAACGGACGTGCAGTCCGCCGACTCATCCTTTCCTTGAGCGCTTTTTTGAGCACCAACTGTATGCCAGACAATACCCCCGGAGGTACTGGAGACGCGAGGTTGAGCAGGACAGGATCCAGAACGCGAGCTCTGTGAGGGAGGGAGGGTTTGTCAGCACTGTTCACTTGCAGCTCCTGGCACACAGAAGCCCTCAGTACCCAAAGCATGTTTGGTGCTTACAGCCTGCTCAGAGAGCCTGGATTAAAAAGGTGATTGCACAATTAACCGATGACCACTGTGAGTGCTCCAGACGAGCTATACCAGGCCCAGGCTGTTTTACTTAACGGGCTGGCTCTTAATCTTCCCCGATGACCCAAACTTCATAGCCCTCATTTTACAGCTGGGAAAACTGAGGCACAGGCGTCAGTCTAGACAGCCTTACCCTTTCTTGCCTTGGGAGTCCCAGTTTACAATATTCTCCTGCTACTCTTTGCCTGGCTAACTCACGTTCATAGTTCAGGGCTCACTCAAAGGGCACCTCCTCCCGGAAGCCTTCCCTGATCATCTCCCCAGTTCCGTGCTCCCCATCCACCTGATTATGGGTCTGTCTCCCCTTCTGGACTGTGAAACCCGAGGGTGGGAGGCATGTAGACTCCGTTCCTCCTCATCTACCTTTAGTACCCAGCTCAGTGCCTGGCAACAGAGTCAAGAGCGAATGAATGTTTGTTGAATGAAGAAAGGAGAGCGAACGGAGCAGAGGGTGGAAAGGTGAGTGGCCCCAGGAGGTTATGGGTAACCTCCTCACTGGTACTTACGCTGGTCACCCCTGCAGGGCCCCGGTGGGAGAGGCACAGGGTGTGAGGGTCCTGGGGGCTGATGTTATGGTGCTGCTGGGTGACCGGTGGGTCCTCCTCTGCCCGCCCCCACCCCCTGCCGGGCCTCCCACAAGATGCTGTCGCGTTCGATGGGAGAGTTCTGTGTCTGTAACGCAGGGGTGCGGGGATTGGCATCCATCCCTGTGTGACCAAATGAACATTGCTGAGCCTCAGTCTCCTCGTCTGGGAAAGCGATGGCAGAGAGCTTGTAAGTGAGTCACCGTGAGGAGTCCACTGGGTGGAATCACTCAGGAAAGCCTCCAGCGCAGGGCCTGGCACAAGTAGCCCGGGTGTGCCTGGGGCTGGCACCGAGTTCCTGCAAGCCTCCCTTTTCCCACCCGGAGACGAGGCTTATGGGAGCCCCAGCAGCTGAGGAGGGTGGTTTCAGGCAGACGGAGCTCAGCACAACAGCCGGCACCGGGCGGGTCCCCGCGAAACGGCAGCTGACGTTTATGGAAGGCCTCCTCCATGCCAGGAGCTATTCTGAGTTCTTCTACCCTGGCCTAACGGCATTCTCTATCCCAGCAGTAATCCCCACTGTCATTCTGACGTTCAAAGGACACCAGGAAGCTATCAAGTGTCGGAGCTGTGTTGGAGGAGTCGGAGTCCAGAGTTTCCATGGCAATCCCCCAGCCACGTGTCCAGAGCTTCCCGAGGGTGGACACCAGGCCTCCCTTTGGACCTCCCTGGGTGCCTGGTGCACAGTAGGTGCGCCTCAGGGTTTGCTGAATGCGCTAGAGGCTACGGCACCCCTTGCCTCTCCCCGGGACCCTCTGAGAGTTGGGGGGGAGCCTTGGGCCCCGAGTCCCTCTGGGGCAGAATACAGCCTCCTGCCAGGCACCGTGGGCGGGTTGCGGCCAGTCTTTGCTCCCTTTTCCAGCCCCGTCTGTCCTGTTGCCTGCGAGTGGCCCGGCCCCCTGAGCAGCCCAGGCCCCCCCTTCCCCCAAGCAGGGCCCTGGCAACCCAGCCCTCATTGGCTGCATGTATCCTTGGACACAGGCACCAGCAGAACAAACGGGCCACAAGCCTCCCTCCCTCCCCGCCCCTCCCCCCCCCACCGCCATGAGGGATCTGAGCACCACCCAGAGCCAAGCCTGTTGGCAAGAGCACATCCAGAAGGAGACGACAGCCCGGGTCGCCTAGAAGATCAACTACGGCCGCAAGTACCTGAAGGAGGGGCCCATGCCCACCCAGGAAGCGGCTCCAGCGGGCTTCCCTCAGGTTAGCCTTGGGAGCAGGGCCCTTGGCTGTCACCAGCTCCCCTGAGAGCAAGGAGGTACAGTATGGACGGCCAGAGACCAAGGGGGTCCGGCATCAGCTGTCCAGGGGAGTGGCGTCTAGGGCCCCCCGCCCAAGGGAGACAAGGTCTGGGAGGCCCAAAGAGGCCCTCGGGGGCCAGCAGTCCAGACCAGGCCAGAGGGCTTAGAAATGCGGCAGGTCCCCCCCAGCACCCTGCAGCTGCTCTTCCAAGGCATCTCCCACGACGGCCAAGGCCGGGCCTCGTACCCCCGCGAGCGGCATCGGCAGAAGCCGGAGGAGAAGTTTCAGTACCCGATCTTGTCATGCTGGGAGTACGGCTGGCACGTACGGCTGGCCACCACTGTCTTGCCACTCCAGGCCTCTGCGGGCAGGCCCGGCCTTCCCTGCCCCAGCCCTGTCCTTAAATCACCCTGCAGGCACCAGCCTATCCCTCGGGTGCACCCTTCTCCGAGCAGGCCCCATGCCTTCAACACCTTCAGGCCTTCGCACATTTTCAACCTGGAATGTACCTCCTGCCTCTTCCTCTGCTCGCTAACTTTCACATGTCACCTCCTCTGGGAAGTCCTCCGAAAGTCCTCCAGGCAGATTTGAGTCCACCCTTGTGCTTATGCAGCTTTTTTCGTCTACAAAAGCACTGGGCCCACTGTGTCACCATTCCTTGAGTATCCATCTGGCCTAATGAGCCCGTTGGGTTCCAGAACTCCTTAGTTAATTTTATTAAGGCCCTCCCAGCCCCCAGCTTGGGACTGGTACTCTGTGACCGTGGAATGAACGAACAAATGAATGAAGGCAGACCTAGAGAATGAGGCTTTGGTCTGGAATCAGGAAGTGCAAGTTCAAATCCTGGCTCCTCCCCTTGGGAGCTGTGTGAGCTCAAGCAAGAGGCTTAACTTCACTGGGCCTGTTTCCACATCTGAGAAATGGGGCAATACTAATACCTGCCTTCCTATGTCACAGAGTTTTGGGGAAATCACATGGGAAAGCAACTTGAACAGAAATTTTCAGCACCTTGAACAGAAATTTTCCTCACAAAAGCCTCACAAGGTGGGTGGGACAGACATTCATTCATTCGACATGTGATGCTTTCACTCAGGACAGCCCAGGGAGGGAGATCTGGAGTCACCAAATCCCAGCTCTGCCCCAACATGAGTTAGCGAATGAACAAGCACGGAAGAGGGACTCAGTTTGAAATTAGGGGGCCTGGGTTTGGATTCTGGTCTGTTCATTCACTCATTCAACAAGGGTTTAGTGAGCACCTGATACATGTCAGGCCCTTTGTGTCCCTGGGGATACGACAGGGAATGTGAGTGTTGAGGCTGTAGAAGGAGATCAGTCAGGAAAAGGAGAGGAAGACCCAGGGGCTCCTGGGGTAGACAGGTGGTCAGGGAGGCCTGCTGGGAGGGGATGCTTGAGCAGAGGCCTGAGGTGTTTCCACGGCATCAGATTCTCCTGAGGAGGGCCTGACTCCCTGGGCCCACAGAGCGAGTCTCAGTTCAGGCGCTACGCCCTGCTCCCTGCCCCCTCCCCTCCTCCAGCCTACAGGTCTGCGCCGCCTGCTGGGGAATCCACTGCAGGGCAAGGGCCGCCACCAGACGCAGCAAATTAAACTACGGGATGCCCGTCCCATTTGAGTTTCGGGTAAACAATAATCGTTTAGTCTAAGTATGTCCTAGATATGGCATGGAACATTTTTAGACGGAGAAATTATTCATCGTTTATCTGAAATTCAAATGTAACTGGGCATCCTGTACTTTATCCAGCAACCCAAACACTGGAGCCAGGGGAGCTGCTTCTGGATGCCTCCTGTGTGCTAGGGCAGTGCTAGGTTCAGGGCAAAGACTGGAAGACTGTTTTCCTCCATAGTGGTTCTGCTTAAGGTCCCAGATGCCCCTAGAATCTCCGGAACATTCTGTAAGCTTCTGGCCTCATGCCCCTAACCCGACCAGTTCAGGGGCTAGATGAGGAACAGTTGAGAGAACTTCTCTCTCTGTGGACCATCTCTCCCCGTTCCCTGACCCGGTTACAGACAGGAGCTGCATCATCCCCGGGGGTGCAAACAGCCATGGGGAAGTGGGGTTGAAGGCATTGTCTGGGCCCCAGCTGGATCATTCCCAAATGCCCCTTTACACACAGAAAGTACCGGTCTAGCGCCTGGCACATAGTAAGTGCTCAACAAATAATAATTATTACTATTGTTATTATTATTATTAGTTCAGCAGACGGGACTTGCAGCCTGTGAGCATTTGGGAGCTAGTTCAGCCTTGGCCAGGACCCCGGAGGTTCTTACTATGAAGCACTGGGATGGAAGGGCTCTCACTAGACAAAAGGGAGAAATGTGATGAGGTTACCCCTCGTAGGCGTGGCATAGGGATGGGGTCAAAAGAGTCAACCATTGGAGTGACTTGAGTGCCTATCACCCATCGGGGCAGATCGTGGGCCCAGAGCCAATGCAGGGTCTTGAGGTCCCCATGCTACACCAGGTGTACCGTCTGGTTGCTGGATGCTAAGAAGGAGTGGGGGGAGTCAGGTAGAGATCAAGAGGCACAGGGGCAACCGCTGCTCCTAACTGTACTTCTAACCAGAGTGGTTGCAGCAGGTGTCCCCACTGACCCTCAGTCCTTCCGGCTGGGCCAGGGCTGGCGGGAGGAACGGCGGGCCTGGCTCAACCAGGCCTTTGCTGTGTTACAGGGGACACCATGAAGGATGCCAGGGCTCCAATGTATGCCAGGTGCTGGCCCATCTCAAAGACCTTTTACATCAAAAGTAGTGTCTTCCATTTTCCACAGCGAAGAGACCAGCTAAGCTGAGCTCACTGGGGGTTCAGAGGCGGCTCCTGTCTTTTTCTGTAGTCTGTCTGGACCCCCCACCTGCTCCCCCACCTTGGTCCCATCCAGCCCTGCTCCTCTGCGAAGTGTGGGAGGACATGAACGCTTTTCTCTACCTCTGGGACTCAGGGTGGCCCCCCTGCTGCCTCTTGGATGTCCTCAGGGACCTCAGCTCCTTGCAGAGCCCTGGCCTCCACCATCACCAGCAAGGTGCAAGATCCTAGCTGCTCTCCTGGGGGAAACGGTGGAGTATCCAAGTGCTCCAAGAGTGGAGCTGGGGTGGCGGGGGCCGGGGCGCAGGGCTCGCTAAGATCTTACTGTACTAAGTGGAGGAGGGGAGCATCTCCCTGTGTTGACTGTCTCTACATTTTAGTGAAGGGAACCACAGCAGAATTGCTTGGTCCCGGTGTATCTCACAGTTTAAGGAGGAAGCAGTTTCCATGTTTACTTACTCTTTATCTCACTGTACCCCCACGCCCTCCCCCAAGAACCTGCATAAGTCAGGTTTGCCTCGCTGTTGTAACAAACAGCCACTACATCCCAGTTGCTTTAACCAATAAAGATGTATTTCTTGCAGCACAGTGCACTCTGATGGTCAGCAGGCCACCTCCCACACACTGACCTAGGGAGCCGGGCCTCTCCTATCTGGTGGCTCTGCCATCTCCTAGGGCCTCAAGGTCCTTCCCTGAGCCCTTCTACATCCAACTGGGGACAAGGGAAGAGACAGAGAGTCTGCAGAGAACACACCCACTCTTAACCGCCTTGGCCTGAAACTGACAAATGTCGCTTCCTGTCATGTTCTGTTGGTGAGAACACATCCCATGACTTGTAGGTGTGTGAAGGCTGGGAGAGCTGTGTCTCTCCTGGTCTGCCTGCAACTTCACCGAAGAGCTAGGCCACCTAGGGCTGCAATTTGAGCTCATTTGTCTGGCTTTCCCTCATCAACTTTGGGAAAGTTCTTGAGTGGGAAAAAGCATGAGGCAGAGAGTGTAAGCGAGGGCCAATGGGTGCGTGTGATTCTAATGGAATTCACACTACAGCCTTGCACACCAGAGGTGCTTGGCCAGAACCTGCTGAAGGTAATCAAATACCAAATAACCCCCTGGATTCCTCTAGGGCCATGTGATTGACTGCAACAACCGTGGATCTGACAGCTCCTGGGGGGTCAGACCTCCCTGGGCTCCTGCGGAATAAGGGACCACATCTTCTTGGAGCTCATAGCACAGACTGAGAAGGGCTGGGGTGGGGGAGGGTGGGCGCTTTGGGAGCACAGAGGAGACACTGAAGTCCGCATGGGATCTCGGGGCAGGCTTACTGAGGGAGGTCCCTGTTATTTCTGGCATTAAAGGAAATAACGCTCAGAAAATGCCTAGCAAGTGCCTGCCTATATTGAATTATATTAATGAGGATGACAGTGATCTCTGTCAGCAGCAAGTCTGCAAGCTGCTTACAAGAGGACGGACTGCCGCCAGGGCAGGCTTTCTCAGTTGGGATTTTGCAAATAGATCAAGCCCTACTGAAAATGATTTAAGTGACGATTTTCTCAGTTCTCTCAAGGAGGGGACTCCATAGCTAGCATCGTTCTAGAGGCATGGGAAAGAGATTCGTGACAAACAGAGGATGTCCCAGGATGTTAGGGCTTACTTCTCCCGGGGAGTTTATTTATGTACGTATTTAACAAATTCCAATGTGGTATTTGCTATGTACAGGCATTTTTCTAAGGCTGCCCTGTGGCATTCGGTACGCATAAGCCACACGTGTCCACTGAGCACCTGAAATGTGTTGTAAGTATGAAAGATGCATGAAATTTTGAAGATTTAATATGATTAAAAATGTAAAATATCTCATTAATAATTGTTATATTGAGTTACATGCTGAAACAACCAACTTTGTACATGCTAGGTTAAACCAGTGATTGGCAGGCTTTCTCTGTAAAGGACTAGTTGTATTTTCCACTTGCGGGCCATCCAGTCTCAACTCCGCAGCTACTCAACGTAAAAGCAGCCATAAATAATACATAAACAAATGGGCATGGCTGTGTGCCCATAAAACTTTATTTAAAAAAAATAGGCAGTAGGCTCGATTCGACCTACAGGCTGTCATTTGCTGACCCCTGGGTTAAATAAAATATATTATTAAAATTATATTTACTTGTTTGTTTGTGTTTTTTTTGCTTTTTTTAATGTGGCTATTAGAAGATTTCAAATTACATTTGGCTCACATGCTCTTCCTCCTGAACAGGGCTGATCTAAGCACTTTATGAATATTTACTTGAGGGATAACTGTTAGTCTGACGTGGGAGAGGGGGGAGGGGAATGTGTGAATTCTGCTGACAACCTAAAGAAAGTGCATAAATTGGCTCTTTGGCCTGGCTCCCCCACTGCTGAGTGTGGAGCCCAAGGGCAGATTGGCTTGCGGCTGCTTCCTTGGGGGATATCTGAGTCTGTACCCTCTCTTCTAGGTTCATCCTTTGACTAAAGGGAAGTCCCCAGAAAGACCACCAGGTGGTGCTGTCGGACCACAGAGCATGGCGGTCGGTGCGCTAGAGACCTACCTGCCTTCTATGCTGGGGGCTGCCATTCATTTGCTGTGTGGTCTTGGACCTCAATTGTCTCACCTGTAAAATGGGGGTCAGACTGGCCTAGTGAAAACATGAACTTTTAAGACAGACTGACCTGATTTGAGCTTTGACTCCAACAGAGCCATGTGATGATTTTCATAGTCCCCAGGCATTTTGCCTTCACGCAATCCTTCTTCCATAAAAAAAGATATTAAAAGTTATATTTTACAACTCTGTTGGTATAAACACAAATATCTTAATAACATTATATACTAAAATTTTTTCTTCAACCTAAAACTTCATCTTATTCCTTCTTATTCTGAAAGAAAACATTTCTATGGCCCTTAAAAGTATCATGAGCCCTAAGCCCCTTGCCTCCTGGGCCTCATGGAAGAGTCACGTGGGGCTCCACTACTCACCAGCTGTGTGACCATGGGCAGGTTATTTAACTTCTCTGGGCCTCAGTTTCCTCACTTATAAAATGGAGATGACAACAGACCCCTCCTTTTTAGTGCCGTGGTTGGAATTTAGTGAGAGAACCTATGCCATGACTTCTTAGAGCAAGTCCTACAAATGGCTTTCTTATTTCTTCTTATTATTATTATTTATCATCTTTAAGGATATTTTTAGCTCTAACCTCTATGAAACTATTAAAATATTTCAAAAAAGTAAGAATCTCAAAATACGTAAAAAAATAAATTGAAATTTCCAGGCACCTTGATGGGGGAAGTAGAAGAGTTTTCTGGAGAAGAGTATATCAGCAGAAGGAGTTTTTGCAAATGGCAAACACAGATTTTTTTTCTCCTGCCATCAGGGAACTCATGAGGTAGGAACATGGACTTGCACCCATCAGCTGGAGCCTGGGCCAGCTGGACAATATGCATCAGGTGGGCAGGTACTTGGGAAAGATGTGTGAGAGCGTGTGTGTGTGTCTGTCTGTCTGTCTGAAGGTCTGTAGCATTCATCTTAGAGAAACGGAGATGTTCATGGAGTTTTGAAGCCTATGGAAGCCTCAAGCCTATGGGGACAGGGACATCATGTCTGCAGGGAAGGGGGGCAAAGAGGGGAGGGGCGCATTAGGCTGAGGGAACAGTATGTGCAAAAGTTGGAGGCAAGTTCAAGGTGAGGTTTACCTTTCTTTAGCTGAATTTTAGTTCTTGTATCCCTGGTGCCATCCAAATATTCTTTGATAAACTTGAATACACTAGAAAGCCCTGTCAATTTTTTGTTGCTGTTGTTTTGGTTTGGTTTTTTTGTGTGTGCGTTTTTTAAAATTTTATTTATTTATTTGACAGAGAGCGAGAGCATGAGCAGGGGTGCGGCAGGCAGAGGGAGAAGCAAGCTCCCGGCCGAGCAGGGAGCCCTTGATCCCAGGACCCTGGGATCATGACCTGAGCCGAAGGCAGACGCTTAACAGACTGAGCCCCCCAGGAGCCCCTCAGTTTTTTTTAAGGAGGCGCCATGCCCAATGTGGAGCACAGCACGGGGCTTGAACTCACGACGCTGAGATCAAGCCCTGAGCTCAGATCGAGTTGAATGCTTAACCGACTGAGCCACCCAGGTGCCCCAGCACTGCAATTTTTTTTCATTGCAACTTTTTAATCTCCAATTTGTACCAGCTGAAATCACTCCCTAACTCTATAAGTTAGGTGTTTCCATCTGGAAGTCATTCTTTTTTTTTATTTGACAGAGAGAGAAAGAGTGAGCACAATCAGGGGGAGAGGGAGAAGCAGACTCCCCGTGGACCAAGGAGCCCGATGGGGGGCTCGATCCCAGGACCCTGAGATCATGACCTGAGCTGAAGGCAGACACTTAACCAACTGAGCCACCCAGGCGCCCCTGGAAGCATTTCTAAAAGAAAAATTATAATAATTCTATCACCCGATGTCTACTACTTTTGGCTCCAAAAATATTTTTTTAAAGGATAACTTATGTAAAGGCTTTTGCCTTCGCCAAGATGGCACAGTAGTGCCCCCTGAGTTTCATTAACTCCACAAAAACTTTGTGAGCAGTGACTAAGAAGACACAGCTTTGCCGTCATAGAGGCTGTAGGTTGGGGGTGTGGGGCAGACCTTGAACGACTAGCTACACAGGTGACGAGGGTTAGGAAAGGGACGTGGAGAGCATCGTGGGAAGATGTAGCGGAGGGTCCAGAAAGACTGGGGGAAGCTAGTCAGAAAAGGCCTCCCTGACTGAGATTTAAGCTGAGTTTTGAGGAATGAGAAGAAGTTAGCTCAGCAGATGGGGGAGAAGAGTGATGGGCCTGTGCAAAAGCCCGAAGCTGGGGAGAGCATGAAGCACTGAGGAACTAAACGTGGCTAGAAGGTATGGATGGTTGAAAATGAAGTTGGAGAGGTAAGTGAAGGCCAAGAAATACAGGGCTTTGTAGGTCATGATAAGGACTGGGGTATTTACCCAGAGAGAAATGAGGAGACATAGAGGGTTTTAGCAGGGGGGCGATAGCAGGAGATTTGCATTTTAGGAAGTATATCCTGGTTGTTGGGAGGAGACCGGATCGTAGCGGGGCTAGGGTAGGAGTGGTGGGACCCGGGAGGGGGCTGCTGATGCCACCCAAGGAGGGGTGATGGTTTGGACTACGGCAGCCCCCTTCGCCCCTGGCCCCATGAGGCCTGGTGTTTGTCTGCAGCTCAGTCTCAGCTACGTGGAGACTTTGGGAACCAAGCGATCGTTCGGCTAGAAAATGTTCCGTTGTTCCAGCGTTCCGTTCAGGGCGAGCACTGTTTCCCAGCCCATTTTCTCAGAAGAGCCGTGCGTGTGTGTGCACGTGCATGTGCACGCGTGTGTGTATATGTGCACAAAGCTACATGCACACGTCCTTATGTCCTCGAGGACACATGAATTAGTTTTATCGAATTCGGTAGCTTTCCTGAATCCTAAAGCTTGGAACCACTGGTGCCAGAATCCAGGGAGCATGGTTACCCCTTCCTCCTCCAAGCTGTGAGCTGCAGGTAAGTGACAGGGGAATGCGGGCTCCTCGCTGTGCCTCCGCCCGCAGCACCCTTGGGGTGGATGCCTTGATGGGGAGACTCGACAGCTGATGCAGGTGGAAACGTCTCTCACCTGCACACCTGCCTTGGCCAGGTCCCTTTGCTCCCTCCAGGAGGGAAGAGGCATGTGGCCTCTAGTCTGTCACCTTTTCCTTTCTTGGTTTGGCGCTGTCCTTTATACTTGCCTCCTCCAACCCAAGGGAAAGATAGGAGCCAGGGCTGCTGAATTAGAGAAGCTCCCTGTACCCCCCAGCCCCCACCCACAGGGACAGGATGAGGAACAGTAAACACTAACACAGAACCCTAAGGAGGTGTTTGTGTTTGAGGCAGGAAAAGGGTGTTGAATAGAAAGAGATAATAACAGGGCCTGGACAGAGGGGCATCTCCATGTCTCAAGACTCACTTGCCGAACTGCTTTTCGTGGTCAAAGATAAAGAAATGGAACCTTGGTTTGATTCCTCATATGGCAACAATTCAAAGCAGTTAAATGAGAGACCTATGTACCCGAAGACTGAAGGTGGGCCATTCTTTGAAGGAGCAAGTCCTATTAAAAATATAGCCTCCATTTGTGGAGGGCTTACTAAGTGTGAGGCACATATTCGGTGTTTTACATTCATTACCTACTTAAACTTCACCTCTGAGGTTCATTCTCTTATTATCCTCACTTTACACAAAAGGGGACTGAAGGCAATTGGGCTGCTCAGCATCCCAGGGCTCAGAGGTGGTGAAGAGTTTGGCTCCAAAGTGAGCCTGAGTCCTGCATCACGCTAAGCAGAGCTGGGAGAGTGAGTTCAAGATCTGGTCCCTCAATAAATAACGAAGAAAAGCCTCATCCTCAGGTCACCTGAGAGCTTGTTAAAAATGCAGGCTCCTGGGGCACCTGGGTGGCTCAGTCAGTTAAGCGTCTGCCTTCCACTCTGGTCATGATCCCAGGGTCTTGGGATTGAGTCCCATGTTGGGCTCCCTGCTGGGTGGGGAGTCTGCTTGTCCCTTTCCGTCTGCCCCCCACCTGCTCAAGTGCATGTTTTCTCTCTTTCTCTAATAAAATCTTTTTAAAAAATGCTGGCTCCTGGGCCCCGTCCCCCCAAGCTTCTGAGACAGACTCTGGGAGCCCTGGGGCCGGGGCATCAGCATAGTAACAGGTCCCTTGGGATTCTGGTGCACACAAGTTTCAAACCCTCTGGACAAAGCCAAGGCTGAAAGGGTGTGTACAACCAGGATGTACCCTCCTTCCCCAAAAGGCACAAGACCTGCTTGCCCCTGGCAGACCAGTTGACCCAGAGGGATGGGAGCATGTCTGTGGCTCTGTTAGGTTGTGACCAGAAAGAAGCAGCCTCACTCTGTGTCTTCTTGCCTGGCAGAGTTTGCCGGGAATGAGAGCTGGCCGGTGCCCTGCTCCAGCACAGGGACAGAAGGATGTCTTGTCACCAAGGAGGCCACAGGGTGGCCAAGACCAGCTCAGAGCCATTGACAAGCTCACTTAGTGTCTGGTCCACTTGCCTCCCCCACCGAGCACAGAGCTCTTGTCTCCACCATGCTGCTGGCCTTTAGGGCAAAAGGACGATCCTTTCCTCTAGAATAAGCTCATTTGGGAATTGCCTGCTTGACCATTTTGGACCTTGGAAACTGGACATTTTCCTGGGCCAGTGAGCCCTGCTCAGAAGAAGGGGGACAGAAGCTTTACAGCCTTGCCACCTCCCCTACCAACTCCAACAAGACCTCTGAGGTTCATTGGCTATTTGGAGGGAAATGGCTTCCCCATTTAAGCAGGGCCCTTTTGATCTTATTCCCTTGGTCAGATGTAACCAAATTTCAAAAATCAAGCTTTTGGTCTCTTATATCAAAAGTCACATCTTCCTTGATATATGAAGGAAAATAAGTAAGGAGTGGGACCCTGCATAGAGGATGCTACTACTCTGTGTTTCAGGGTTACGTATGGTGCTGATTCATCCATAGACTCTCTTGGAAGAATTCATAGCTGGTAAGAGGTGTTGCTTCTGACACAGGAAACTAGGGGGTGGGTCCCAGGGCAGCATTCCTTATCAGTGCTTATTCTTTGGAACACCTGCATATTTCGCCATGTACAGGTACTATTTGAACGAAAGAAACAGTATAAGAGAAAGCAAAGCCAAACAAACAAAAATGGTCTCCATGGATACAGGTAAAATGGTGCCTCTCGACAGAACTCTTCTGCAACACTTTGGTTGCAGAATGATAACAAAATCCTCGAGTCTCTGCCAGCCAACTGGCCTCCCCAAAGCCCAGGAGGAGGGACGCTTGGAACATGCAGGGAAGGGGCAGTCCTGCGGAGCACAGAGAGAAGGTGGGGCAAAGACGAGGCTGACATGATACCCCAGAAAATACAGACCTTTGGGGCATCCAAAACCTCTGGGCTCTCCCCAGGTGGATGACAGGAGCCCCTGAAGGATTTAGAGGCAGGAATCCCCTGAAGGATTTAGAAGCCCACCAGAAGTGGGCTGAGGTCAGAATGGACTTTCCAAGGATGACACTGGTAGGTCCTGGGCTGGCTGAGTGGGAGGACAGTGTGGAGGCAGGGAGACCAGGAAGGATAGCCTTCCTTCTTCATCCCCGTGAGACACGATCACCATCCTGACCTCAGACAAAGAGGGGCAGATTCCTCAGAGAGTGAAGCGCCCAGATCATGGGGTGCAGTGGAGGCCTTGGCCTTTCTGGTCATTTCCTGTGGACTCGGATCCCCTCTGTGAAGACTGAAGGCTGACGTTCTTCCTCCTCCTGCAGCCTCTTTCATGGCAGGGCTGAGCAGGGCCTGTGACAGCTGATGGGGCTCTAGCTTGGGATATGAAGACGATCCTTTAGGACTGCAAAAGCCCCCAGTTTCCTTTTAGGTAATTCAGGGGAAGTATGAGCCCAAGTAGGATAGTAGAAGACTCTCCTCCCAATTTGACTCAGGACAGAATTTTTTAAAGATTTTATTTATTTATTTATTTGCGAGACAGAGAGAGAGAACACAAGCAAGGGGAGGGGCAAAGGGAGAGGGAGAAGCAGGCTCCCCAATGAGCATGGAACCTGACGCGGGACTCGATCCCAGGACCCTGGGATCATGACCTGAGCCAAAGGCAGACACTTAACCAACTAAGCCACCCAGGCTCCCCCGACTCAAGACAGATTAAATTCAAGTTGAAAATGAAAGCAGTTGGATCAGTCTTGTTTCCTGAGTGCAGGCAGCAGCTCATACCTCTTAGAGCTGTTTTATTTAGAGGCAAGAAACGGTTAATATAATGGTGCCCTTTTATCTAGGAGCGACGGACCTTTTTCTTCTTTGGAGAGAGAGATTTCTTGCTCTTGGTGAAGACCCTTGAAGATTGTAGTTTAAACTCAACTGGAAAGTGGTCGCTGACATCCAAGGCCTATCAAGAGAAAAGGGAAATGAATTTGGGAGTTAGGAGACTGTCATTTTAGTGATGAACAAATTCAGGCTCAAGGTGGGAAGATAAAACCCCTAAAGTCATGCAACAGAACACACACTAGTGAGCATCATCCTTGGACCAGCTCAATCAGAAATTTAGATAGGTCTTCAAGCCACAGAGTCATTGACTTTGAGACTCAGGGACCAATGGCCCGATGTTGTATCTCCAGTGGTGGCCTCAAAGGATGACACCTGCCCATCTTCCCAGGACAGTGGCACAGAAAGACAAAGATGGCAGCCGTACCTCCTTTTCGGTCAATTCGTAAACTTTCTGAAAGTTAAAGGTGCTGTTTGATTTGGGAACAACAGAGCTGATGATCTCTTGTCCTCTAAGCACGATCCTAGAGAAAGGGAGAGAAGACCATCCCATTAATCCACCTTGTTGATTTCTGAAACAAATCAAGTTTCCTGTTTGACATCTGGAATTGACTGAGGAGCCTGGCCGTTTCGTGTGATGTTCAAAGCCCAGGCCTGGTTCTGTGATCCTTAGGACAGTATCTAAGACTGGGGAAATTAGATCATCCCCTGTTGGGGCCCTGTGGGCCCCTGCACAGCGTTTCCCTGTGTGGGCAGTAGCCCTGAAGGTGGAAGAGAAGATTTTATATGAAACATGGACACCACACTGTGGAGCAATGACTTACGTACTGAGAATGTTGTTCCCTTTGCAATTATTTTTCACTCTTATTATAGAGAAAGGTGCTGGCTTATCTCTTTTTTTTAAGGTTTTATTTATTTATTAGAGAGAGAGATTGGGAGTGTGCATGGGGCGGGGTGGGTGGAGGGCAGAGGGAGAGGGAGAAGCAGACTCACTGCTGAGCAGGGAGCCCGATGCAGGGCACGATCCCAGGACCCCGGGATCATGACCTGAGCTGAAGGCAGACACTTAACCCACTGAGCCACCCAGGTACCCCTGGCTTATCTTTAATAACCCCCTAAGCTCCCATTTTGACCAAGACAGAGTATGCTACAATCACCAAGCACTCTGCAAGCAAGATAATTAAGGTAGAATTTAACATTGTTCGGTTTTCACTGGGCTTATTTTTTTTAGTTATTTTCGATTTATGACTAATGATGCTATTTTCTTACCTTAGCATGAAATTTCCTTTAAAAATTAATTTACTTCATTAGAAATGAATGAATTTAAAGACAAATACAAGGAAAAACCATAGTACAGTGCTTTGTAGCGACAGCAAAGATTGGGAACATGGTAATTAAATGAGTTTTGGAACCATGGACTCTAACCTATCCCAAGTGGAGTGACACATTTGGGATCTGCATGGCCCCAACGGACTGAGTGAGGAAGGACAAGGGGAGTCAAACTGCCAGGTCATGACTATCCATTGAGCTTTTCCTGATTCCAACTGGGCTGATTTGCTTTCCTGTGTTTGCTACCAATCCCACTGTGGTTAACTCTGAACTCAGTCCACAAGTAAACTCTTCACATTTGCGTGGAGATTTCTTCAAGCCATCCTTCAGACCCAGAGACTCAAGAGCAACATAGTTAAGGCTCCCCCGTTTCTGACTCCTAGGGACGTGTGTGGGCAGCTCAGCTGATGGTTGAAGGCTTTCCCGAGGCTGCTCCACGCACAGGCCAGTTCTTGCCATCTTTTGTGTCCAACAGCGAACAGCTCATGGGAGGTAAATAAATATTTGAACACAGAACAAAGACTGGAATTGAGACCACTTCATCTTACTCCCCTTACTAGAAATGTATATCCCTTTTATTAAAAAAAAATTTTTTTTTTAAGTGGGCTCCATGCTCGAACTCACACCCCGCGATCAAGAGTCGCATATTCTACCAACTGAGCCAGCCTGGCACCCCAGAAATTTATATCCCCTTTAAAAAAACATAAAAGAGGGATGCTTGTGTGGCTCAGTCGGTTAAGCATCTGCGTTTGGCTCAGGTCATGATCCTGGGGTCCTGGGATGGGGCCCTGTGTCAGGCTCCTTGCTCAGAGGGGAGCCTGCTTCTCCCTCTGCTTGCCGCTCCCACCGCTTGTGCTCTCTCTTTCTCTGTCTCTGACAAATAAATAAATATATATCTTTTAAAAAAAACGTAAAAGATATGTGCTGGTCTGGAAAACAGAAAATCCAGAGCAACAAGTGAGAAATTAATCTTTGAAAAAAATCACAGGTAATCCTGCCATCCTTTGGCATATGCGTCTAAACCCGAGGTTCTTTTAGTAAATATCTTTTAATCTGTTCCCCCACCCCACCTAATCTGTGAGCATCCTTCCCGGTGATGCACTGTTCTTCTGCTTCATTATTTTCAATCGCCTCTCCCTTGCTGGCCAGGGGAGAATGGGGCCGCAGAAGGGACTTGACCTGCCCAAGGCCACACACACAGCATGTGCGAGCAGGCTAGTGGGTGAGTGGCTGGCTGTCTCCGACCCGCTCTGCTGGCAAGCCCTCAAAGTCAGAGGGAGAGCGCAGGCACCGGGGAGCCCAGGCTCCTGCCTTCCTGCCTCCTTCTGCTTTCCCCAATGCTAGGGCACTTTTCACTCTCGGGAGCCAGAGCAGAGACTTCTGCAAAGAATACATTAGCCCTGAAAGCTCCAAGAGGAACAAAGGAGGTCATGGGATGGAAGTGAAAGCCTGACCTCAAAACTAGAGAAGTGAGAACAACTGTCTTCTGGCAGAAGCCATCCGGTGCTTCCTTGGAGGAAGGCCGAGCTCTGGGAACCGCGGCTGCCGCAGGTTCTGCTATGGATGGGAAGATCAGGAACATTCACATGCTTTGAGTGCCTCCCACACCTCCTGGTTTAAGAAGCAAAAGTGAAAGCTGACTGAAAATCCCCAGGGAGATTTTACAATACTGTTTTTTTTTTTTTTTTTTTTTTTTTTTTTAAATGTAAGCTCTACAGCCGACGTAGGGCTTGAACTCACACTCTGAGATCAAGAGCCGCGTGCTCTGCTGACTGAGCCAGCCCGGTGCCCCGAGAATGCTGTTATTTAAAGGTATGTATTTGCATTTAGGAATGTATAGCAAAAGCTTTAAAAGTATAAATACTCCTCTACTGGTCTCATATGGAATGTCCATTTCAGCAGTGTTTATGCTCGCAAACTCTTGGCAATAACCTAAGCTCAGTGACAGGGGACTTGAGTGACTAAATTCTGGTATGTCTTCATGATGAAATAATTGACAGCCGGTGAATGTGCGGAACACTTATCATCTGCCAGGCATTGTGTGAGAAGACATATACTACTTCATCTCCTCCTCCTCATGGTTCCATGAACGAGGCTCGACTACAATCTCCGTTTTACAGGCCAAGAAGCAAAGACACACAGAGCTTAAGTCTCTCGGTCACAGACCTGAGGTGGTAGAGACAGGATTTGAAGCCAGGCCTACACTAGCCACTGCTAAGCTACAATGCTCAGGGCTCCCAGTCCTGGTCATGCAGCTTGCACACTGCACAAGTACCCGATGCAACTGGGTTCTTCCTCCTCCCTGAGGGGGGGTGCCTTTTCTGAGGCATGTCAAGCACCACACGGGCTAGCCTGAGTTGGGCGGATGCCCCTTACCTGTCATATGCGCAGCTGGTGCTCCCCTTGACCGTGGTGTCCTCTTGGTCTCCTATCAGCCAAACAAACCTGGGGTCAGTCCTCAAGCGGATGTTCTTCCAGGCCTTCTTGGGGACATAGCTACAGCCAGCGTTGAAGTCACCCATGAAAATGAAATTCTGAAAGAGTTATTTAGAATCGTCACCTTCTGGGTATTATTGTCAAATGCTTTTCCTTAGAACTGCTAGGGATGACTCCACCTCCCATGCCCAGTAAACAGTGGGTTCTGTTATGGGCTAAATTGTGTCCTCCCCACCCCCCCCCCCCCCCAAATTCACATACTGAAGTCCTAACGCACAATACCTTATGTGACTGTATTTGGAGAGAGGGCTTTTAAAGAGGTGGCCAAAGTAAAATGAGGTTATATGGGTGGCCCCTAATCCAATATGACTGGTGTCCTCATAAAGAGAGATTAGGACACAGAGAGACACAGAGGGAAGACCAAGGACTGAGGCTTCAGGAGAAACCAACCCTGCTGACACCTTAACATTGGACATCCAGCTTCCAGAGCTGTGAAGAATACATTTCTGTTGTTTAAATGACCCAGTCTTTGGCAGCCCTGGCGAATTAATACAAGATCTTTCTTCATTTCTTTTTTTTTTTTTAAGATTTTATTTATTTATTTGAGAGAGAGAGCGCGCAGGCCAGCACAAACAGGGGGAAGGGCAGAGGGAAAGCAAGCACCCCGGGGTCATGACCTGTGCCAAATGCAGAGGCTTCATCAACTGAGCCACCCAGCTACCCTGATTTCTTTTTGGTTTTTAAAGTTGAAAATGGAGTCACAGTTTGGATAAGTATTTGACAGGCGAGGACGTACAAGGGACGGTGCCGCCACTGGGCAGGGGGACGTTTGCTGTAACCATTCCATCCTGTTCTTAGTCACCATGTCCGTATCATTCAGCACGCTAAGTTAGGTGGGGATAAAATAATCCAGCTCATTTATTCCCTCAAATCTTTCTGGCTCAAACTACTGTAGGGTATAAATATATGAATGAATCAACGCCTTTTGTTTCCAAGCAGGAAAGATGAATTTGGGTGGTATGACAGCTTTGGCACCATGCTTTCTCTTCTATTGTTTGGAGGTTGGGAACTTATTCCTGTGGAAATTCTGTCTACTGAGGAAGTGGGAAGAGCCTGAAAGGGAGGGGGTGATAGAGTGAGTTGTCCACCCCTGCCCTGAGGCCACCAACAGAACCTTCTATCTTAAAAGTGTTTTTCCCTACAGAGCTTTTGGAGCAAAATTTTAATATTCCTCAACCCAGAGGAAGTGTCAGATTTCCTTGTTGGTGCTATTGTTTGGGGCTCTTGCTGACTTTGGAGTTTTCTTCAAAAACATTTTATTTTGACCTCAGAGATCATGGTTTTCCCTGAGATTGATGGGTGCGGCTGAGGACAGAATGTCATCCTTAACCCGAGTGGCCACCAGCTCCTATTGTTATAGCCACGATTTACTGAGCATGCACTATGTGTCAGGCTAAGCATTAAATGTTTCATAAAGTTGAGGCGCCTGGGTGGCTCAGTCAGTTACACATCCAACTCTTGATTTCAGCTCAAGTCATGATTTTGGGGTCCAGGGATGGAGCCCCACGTCTGGCTCTGTGCTCACCATGGAGTCTGCTTGTCCCCCCCCACTCTGCTCCTCCCCTCCCCCATGCTCCCTCTTTCTCTCAAATAAATAAATAAATCTTAAAAAAATGTTTCATAAAGTTTAAGTTAAATCTCACAATAAACACTAGGAGGTAGAATGGACGTTTAATCCCCGCGGAAACAGGATAGAGGGATAAAATGACCTGCTCTAGACCACTCCACTTATTGGCTCAAGTGGTAAAGTCAAGAATTCAATCCTGATCTGCCTCACTGAAGGCCCTCAGCACAAGAGTAGTCCCCCTTATTCACTCTTGTGCCAGCAATGCCTCCCTAGTGCCTGACATTTAAGAAATGCTCAATAAATTCTTGTTAAATGACAATTCAAAATTTTAGGAATGAATGAGTCTTTCTCTTGCCTGGCTTTTTACAAATAAGCAATGAATTACACACCTTGTGCTCTCCATGTCCTAGCTCTGTGTCCCCACTTTACTTGACTCATGTCACACTCTGAACGGTGGAACTGAAGGGGGGAGGTGTCACTGGAGTCACATCCCAAAAGGAGGAAAGAGGAGGTAGAACCCTCAGGAACACTTCCTTATTTGCCAAGAGCTTTCACAGACCCTCAGAGCCGTGGAGGGGTGGCATCGCTGTTTTCCAGATGAGGAAATAATTGAGGTCAAGAAGGACGGTGGATATAGTCCCCTAGAGAGCACCCCTAGATTCTTGGGGAAACCACTTCCCTCCTGCACCTCAGTCTGTAAGGTTGGGCTGAAGCTCACACAGATTTAACCAATCAGAGTTTCTCAACCCCTTTGATCACAGAGGTTGGTTCAGGGATGGACATATGACCCAATCAGGGCCAATGGGACTCCACTCTGGGGCACTTGTTGCATTATGTGGGTGGGCTGGAAGCTGCTGGTGGCCATCTTGCCATCCCAAAGGTGGAGGCCGCCCAGAGGAAACAAGGGCTAAGAGATGGAAAGAAAGAGACAAGCCAAGCCCTGATTACCTTGCCTAAGCCCTGCATCCAGCTATGCCTGACCTCCTCCTGGACATTTTAGTTACAGGAACCAATAAATTGCACCTCCCTTTTCAGGAACCAATTTGAGAGTCTGTCCCTTGCCATGAAGGACTCCTGACCTCTGTGGGTCTCACTGTTCTCATTGCAAAGAGAGAATGATACAGGTAGTTAGTCGTGGGGTTATTGGGAGCATTAAACGAACTTGTCCATGTTCAGCCTCAGCATAGGGCCTCGCACCAGCTACCCACTCAGTGATTCGGAGCAGTGTATGAATTGCCGAGACCCACGTGGGCGGTACCCAGGCAGATTTAGCAAGAGGGATATTTAAGGCTGAGGTAAGGCCTAAAATGAGGCTCTAACAGGGTGGTGGGCTGCACATGTCCTGTCCCCACTCGCCCTCCCGGGGAGTTGCTCATCCCTTCCCAGAACCGGATTCTGCCTCTGCTAGATGGGAGTTCAACAGACAGAGAAGATCATCACCTCTGCCTTCCAACGGCGTTTCACGTCCCAGTAGACATCAGCCAGCTCATCAATCTCTTTCACGGAGTTCTCAGGGGTGGTGTGCAGGGGGACAATCACGAAGTCCTTGACAACTGAGGAACAGGAAAGAGGCGGAGGTCACACGCACACTTCCCTGAACAGGGGCAGGTTCCATGAACACTGCTCCTGGGAAACGGGCTGTCCCCCCAGCCCAGACTTCACTGTCTGGGTCTCCTCATTTCTAGAGGGTCCAGCCGGTGGCTGAGATGTGAATGTTCTTGGGACTGTCAGGCCGCTCTTCTCAGCACATGAAAGCTTCTTTTCACCCACTCAACTGCCTGGCTAAGAGAAAGCTGGTAGACAGGTCTCCTTGCTGACATTGTGGGTGTTTTTCTCGTTTTTTGAAAAATGATATTTTCTACTTTTTTAAAAAATAAGAAGCCTCTTCGGCTTTTGTACTAAAGAAATATGTTTTTTCTGATTAAAAAAAATATCGAGGCTTGTCAGTTTATGCTTCTTGAATAATCTGGAAAAAAAAGCCCTTCTAAAATTATGGTTGTTTTTTTTTTAAAGCAGCTTTTTGTGAAATATCTGAAAACCTCCCCCCACCAGGAGGGACTGAGAAAGCCTGCATCAGGGAATGTGGGTGAGCCTGGGAACCGTGCCTTGCCCACCTGCCAGGGGCAGCTGACGTGTTCTGAACGCCTCTTCCCTGGGCTTTCCCTCGCCCAGTGCCTGGGTCCCTGCTCCTACTTAGGAGCTGAAGGCTGGTGGGGGATCACTGCTCAAGTCACACAGTGGGGAGTCAGGACTCAGATCAGGAAGCCTGTCTCCAGGACCCCACACTTACGCACCAGACTTATCTCCCCCGCTCCTCCTCAGGCCTCCACTCCACTCCCCATCCTCTCTTTGGTCCCCCCCAAACACCCCCACCCCTTCCCCACCTGTGAGCTTGTGTGTGCTCACTGGGATCTCCCCCTGGAATGTCCCTTCGCCCAACTCTCTGTGACTGGCTTCTTCAGGTCACAGCCCAATGTCACCCTGAAGAGGCCATCTGTGGCCTAGCCCATCAAAGGCAGGCTCCTCACCCCACCATGGAATGCACCCTGCTTTTACTTCCTTTGTGCTCTGAAATTACTTGCCGTGCTTCTTAGTTTGGCCCACTGGAACCAGAGCTCTGTCTTGCTCACCCTCTTGGCTCTAGCACTTAGCATAGCACCTGGCCCATGGGAGGGACTCAAAAATGTTTGTTGATTGAATACATGATTGAATGAATGAATGAATAAAGGAAAGAAATGACAAATGAATGGCTAACTCAAATAGGGGGACATAAGGATGTTTCCTTGCACAAGAGAGAAAATTCCAAACAGGGCATGGCTGCGGTGCCATCCTCGGGAGGAGGTGGAGAAGGGTGAAAAGGTGGATGCTCAAGACAAACAGGTTTGTTTAGCAATGTTTGGCTATGCGTAGCTGAAGACTCTCTTCAAGAAGGTGTGGGGTGCTCTCCAAATACGGTCTGGTCAGCCAAGTGAGAATCGTGTGCACGACAAAGGTGATTATTACACATGCTCTTTGAAGTGCATTTCTGCCCTAAACAGCCCCCACCTCCTTCTCTTTTTCTCCTGGAAATTTCCTCCGCCATTCCTCCGTGTTTTGTTTTCCTGAAGTACTAATTAGGCCAGGGCAGAAATAGTTACCTTCCTCGTGCAGGCTGTTTATATCTGTGTAATATATATGTGGGTGTGCATACATACCGCTCTGCGGGTATTTATTTGGGCAGTATCTGTCTTGCCCACTACAACATAACTTCCCTAGGACAGGGACCTTGTCTGTCTTGTCCAGTGCCTGGAACAGAGCCTGGCATGTGGTAGGTACTGAAAAAAATATTTGATTCCATATAGCTCCAATCTGTAAACCAAATTAATTCTTGACTTTCCATTTAGAGACGCACAGTGGTTAAGAGTGTGGACGCCCAAGATAGTGGCTTGGGTTACAATCCTGCTCATTCATTTCAAGAGCTACTGAGTGACCTTGGGCAAGTGACTCCACTTGTTTGAACCTTGGCTTCCTCAAATGTAAAGTGAGGATAATCCTAGGTCCTCCCCTGCAGGATGTCGCAAGGATTACAGGAACTTAACACTAATCAGGGATCAATAATTATTGGTGGCTTATGCAAGTGTAGTTGTCTAAGTTCAAAGGTGCAATCATTTGGATTTCCTCTCTAGACCTAGTCTGTGGAGATTGGAGGGGGAGGGACAGATGGAGGGACAGGGAGGCTCTAGGTTGGGGGGGAGGGAGACTCCAGGTTGGGGGTTCATCTCTGCTAGCCATCACTGGGATTTTTTTTAATGACGTTGTATTTGATTGGGACTGAAGAATTGTGGTAAATAATTTCCATCAGCCTAAATGCTCCAAAGAGAGTAGAGTTATCACCGATTTCAGAAGGTGGGTTCCAGGTTGAGGAAGTCTTGAGTCATGGCATTTTGAGAAGCCAGGCTACATTCTCAGCATTCAACTATTAGACGTTCTTAATGGTCATCTCAAGTCTAATGCCTCCCTAACGATGCTGTGCAAACCCTGGGACCCCAGCTCACACTCGGGGCTACTGTCCATTCGTGCAATCACAGGAAGATCATGCTCAAGAGGGGCCTGTGGGTCTCACCGGTGTGGGGTGACTGGAACCAGACCACAAAGGGTTCCCTGGAAAACACATCTGCGTCTCCAGCCTGATAGTCATGGTAGAGGTAACGTTTCTTCACAGAAACTAGCTTTTCCCTAGAAATAAAAAAAGGGAAGCCCTTCCAGTTGAGTCAGTTGTCTTCTTACTTCATTCAAGAAGCAGAGACATAGCCCATGGTTTTATTAGCCCCCCAGGCAGGCTCTTGCCCTGCAAGGGATCTTTCGCTCGACAACAAGTTTCTGTCAATTCTTCTCAATGGCCAGAGCCCTTTGAAAGCTGGCGATCTGAACAGTGCCAGTTATCTGGGGCACCCACAAGTTAATGTTCAGACTTAGAACAAATTACTGGTAGGAAGAAGATAAGACAATGAAGTTTCAGAGTCAGCCATGCTGGGCAGCTCAGGTCTCTATCCCTCGGCTAGGACTTGACTGTGAAGGATAAAGAACTGACCCTGCAGACCAGACAGGCCCCGAGTCAACCAACAAATTTGGTGTCAGGAAGCTGCTTGCACTTTTTAGTTTGAGGAGATAATGCTTTGCTTTGGCCTCAATTTGACGGCAATTATTTTGATCAATGTTGAGAACTGGTTAGAGATCATTAGAGATCCAAATTTGGTTTTGAAGAAAAGAGATGCATTTTGATTCAATTCACAGTCATCATTTATAAGTGAATCATGTCCCAGGAAACAGAGATTATACTTACTTGTAGAGAAAGGCATACTGTTCTTTATATGTGTTTCTTCCAAGCCGAGAGCTAATCACATAGTTGTACATTATGCTTCTTGAGTTTCTAGAAAACATAAAGATTTTACATTGCATCTTAAAAAAATAAGCATTCCCCTGCTGCATGCTCCCCTCTCTTCAATCTGTGTCCATATCGCCAATGGCATCATGAAAAAAGGCTGCCATTCATCACAACCTTAGAGTCTAATGAGAAGGGCCACCATCGACCATGAATGTGACATCTCTCAGGATCTTTACAGCCATTATCTCTCGCCCTTAGGAGGTGGGTAGTATTGTTACCCATTTTTTTATAGTTTGCAGGTGCAAAGCTGGGATTTGAGCTCAGATCCTACATACCCCAAATCCACATGCTTTGGCCTGCACCTGTGGGACATTATTGAGACCATAAAAGATTCAGTCAGAATCAGCCCCAAATCCCACTCTGGCTCATGGCTGGGGCTGACCTCATACTCAGGTTACCCTGTCCCTGCACCACCCCTGAACATTTCTCATAGGCAGGATTCCTAGTACCATTTTCATTGGACATTCACTTCTGCTCTGAAAACCCCCAAACAATTTTCTCACGAGTCCTGCAACTATGATTTCAAATCAGCTATTGTTTATGTCCTGGGGGCTAGAGATACAGCTGTGAAGTCCCATTAACTCTATCCCTCATTTATACCAGGGTAATGGACTCTCCGTGTGCTTGCCAAGCCTGCTGATAACTCCACCCTGGGCAGAGCCTGACATGGTTTTACTCCATTCACACACAAAGATCTAGGGCATATCCAAGCTGTGGCATGTTCTCAGGTTCGGTTGAAAAATAGCAGAAGGGGTCTTTAGGAGCCAAGTGAGGCCCTACCGAAATTCCTGGGAGTGCAGATACATCTTCTAAGGCAGATCTGGCCACTGGGGCCTGAGAAGTATGGACAGTGGATTCTACTAGGCTTCCAGTTTGGGAAGGCTGGCCTTGTTCCGAATCTCGCCTGCCAAATTTTGGGTTGGCAAACTGCTTGCAATGACTCAGCTGTGAGGCGACTAAGGCCCCTCCTGTCTCACGGGGGTTAAGGGGACAAACAGGCCTGCATCTGCCTGGAGTCCTTGGCACAGTCTAGGGAGGTTGGGGAGAACTGAGAGCAGGGAGGGTGGGAAGACCCAATCCAGGCTGGCTGTGGGAGGGGCTTGGAGCCCCTGCTCTCCCATACTTCTGAAAACTGACCAGAGCCCCTCTGTGGAAGACTGAGGAGGGTCAAATAGAGCAACAGCTTTAAAGTCAGACAGGACCTAGGTCCAAAGGTAAGCTCCACCATTTATTGGCTGGGGGAACTTGGGCGGGTCCCTCCTCTCTGTGCCTCAGTTCCCTCAGCTATAAGGGAAGCATTAATAGTACCGACCCTACAAAGTTGTTGTGGGAGTAAATGAAATAGCACACATAAATTGATTAACAGGATTCCTGGCATGTAGTTAGGGTATCGATGGTAGCTGTTACACGTGGCCCTCTGGACCACCATCTGCCATCATAATTTTCCTCCTTTTACTCGTAATAGACACCACCAGCACTTACTGATCCCTACTATGTGCCAGGCATAATCCAACCAGTTATATGCAGGATTTAATCACTGCCACATCCCAGGAAGATGGGTTCCATTATTAGCCAGGGAAAATGAGGTACAAAGAGGTTGAGTAACTTGCTCAAGAGCAGAGCAGAGCCAAGATCCAAACACAAGTGGTGTGAGACAAGTGTAGGTGCCTAGCCCTTGTGCTAAACTCCCTTTTCTATTGTCAAAGATCAGATCTAGAACCACTGAGGCTAAAACAGATTTTTAGAGGAGAAACTGAGGCCCAGAGATGGGTGAGGCCAGCCCAAGAGGCCTCTGTGTAAATGAGAGTGTCCAAGGCTGGACACTAATGAGGCTGGATTGACCATTCATTTATTTTTTTTAAAAAATGCGAGTTTTCTTAATTATAAAAGTATAATGATGACCAGGTATACTGGATGGTAGATTACATGGTTGTTTGTTAACATTTTCTCTGTGCTTTTAAGGATGTTTAAAATGTTTCATAAGAAAAAGGAAAGGAGGTATAACATTCTCATTGTAGAACACCTGGAAAATACAGAAAATATATAGAAGACGTCACATTTAAATTCCTTGTAATTTTTACTCTGAGATAGCCTTGGTCAACTGTTTGGTTCACTGCTTTGGAATCTTTTAAATGTTTTTTTTGTTTTGTTTTTCTTTTGACATAATTGAGTTACTTGGTACATATTATTGTAACTCTAGTTTGTGGTGTAATCTTACCGCACATGTACAAAAGAAACATTATATTAGAAGTTTTTAAAAACTGGAGTGCATCAGAATCACCTGGGAAGGTTATTTAGATGAAGCTTATTCTCAGGGATCCCACAGACATTCTCATTCAATAGACTGGCGGTTCTTGAATGTGCCTTTTTAACTCACTTTGGGGTGATTTACAGGTGGGTGGCTCTGCGGATTATTCTTTGAGAACGAATATAAATCATAAATATAATCCAGTGTAATCAAAGATTATTTGAGGACATTATCTTTTGGGGTTTTTTGAAGTTATAAAATCAATTCAGACTTTTTGTGAAATATTCAAGTCATATAGAAATATATAAAGTAAAAAGTAAA
This sequence comes from Zalophus californianus, assembly GCF_009762305.2. NCBI lineage: Eukaryota > Metazoa > Chordata > Mammalia > Carnivora > Otariidae > Zalophus > Zalophus californianus. The sequence goes on from NC_045595.1 coordinate 26,186,163, forward strand.
TGTTCCCCATTTCTTCACTGACCCTGTCCACAGTGGTCTTACAGTCACACCCACCCCCTGGCCCAGAAGTAACCACTGTTAACAGTGTGGAGTGCATCCTCCCATGCTTTCCTCTATGCCCATGCAAACTCCAACACACTCTTATTCATGCATAGTGTAATGCGAGCACTAAAATGGGCTACTCTACCTACAGTTCTGAACCTGCTTTTTTCAATATACTGCAGCTGTCTTTCCATGCTGGAATATTTAGCTCGAACCTATTCTGTAGTGAACATGGTTTTTAATGGCTACATAATATTCCAGCCTATGGACATAGCATAACTTCATATCTGTACTCAATATTTTCCTTGTGACAGTAATTCTCATTTCAGCCTCTTGTCTCTTTCGTTTCTCTCTCTGTCCTGGCTCCTCATCTGTTGCCCTATTTTGCTTTATCATATTAAAACTAGCCAGTCAAAAGTTCTCAGGACTGCAGCTAGTTGGAGCTGGGAGCCTGGGCAGTGTTGGCCATGTGACCTGGTGGTCAGGGCGACTGCTGGCTTTCACACTAGTTTCAGTTCCCCGGGCTTTTCAGGTGCCCTTGCACTTGAGCCTGCAGGGGGTCCAGCCCCCTGGCCCCGCCCCATCTTTACCCATTTAGTCTCTCCTTCAGTGTGGGACAGATCATGTTGTTGCTGTCCTTGATTTCCATCAGGAGTATGATATCACAGCGTTTGATGACCTGCAGAGACAGAATTCCCAGATGTTTCAGGCAAATAATCTACAGATAATAAAATCTTTTATTGGGCACTGTGTTTTAAGTATAGGATTGGTGTTTTGTTAAAGTCATTAACTTCATTGCTGAAACAAGTGAGGAACTTCCTGAAGTAGGTAATATCGTTATGTCCTTTTTATTTTATTTTATTAAAGATTTTATTTTTAACTAACCTCTACGCTCAACGTAGAGATTGAACTCACAATAGTAAGATCAAGAGTTGAAAGCTCCGCCAACTGAGCCAGCCAGGCGCCCCAGTTATGTCTATTGTAAAGATGAGGAGCCTGGGGCTCCAGGGAAGTCGAGTAAACTACCCAAAGTCACTCAGCTAGAAAGTGGCTGAGACAATGCAAATCCAGGCAATCCGAATCCAGAGCCTATGATCACATGACCACACATCCTATACCTTGGCTTTGGCTTGAATAATCACAATCAATAATAAATATTTATTAAGCTCTTAGTGAGAGGTATATGGCTGGATATGGGTCTCCCCAGTTCACCTGGCAACAAAATTATAATAATCAAAATTATAAGGGCTAACATGAGCCTACTCTGAGCCTCACCAACTCTGTGACAAGACTATGATTATTAGCTCGCTAAACATAGGAGGAAACCAGGCTCAGAGTGATTGAGTGAAAAGTTTGAAGTCACACAGCCAGTATATAGATAGCAGAGTCAGGATTTAAATTCAGGTTCATGTGACTACAAAGCCCACCACGCTGTTAAAATACCAGGGAGAGCTGGGTCTGGCCACCAAGCCAGCCTGCTGATTTAGTCACTTGTCACCGTCAGACCTTTCTGGAAGGCACCTTAAAGTATACCTAGGGGTGCCTGGCTGGCTCGCTTGGTGGAGCACGTGACTCTTGATCTCAGAGTTGTGAGTTTGAGCCCCACGCTGGGTATAGAAGTACTTAAAAATAAGTAAAATCTTTTTAAAAAATACTCTTTAAAGTATCTATCAAAAGCCTTAGAGAATGTACTTACCCTTTGGCCTATTTTCCCACCTCGCAGAAGGTCTTCTATTGTAATGAAATATCTACTATTTCTCGGCATCTCAGTGTCCTCATCTATAGATTGGAATGATGATAGTTATTCCCTCACAGGGTTGCTGGGTTACTAAGAGCAGTGCCAGCCATATAAGAGGCACACAATAAATTATTATTGCTATTATTATTACTTGTACAGATCAAAGAGGAAGATGTATTTTAACAACAACAACAACAAAATTGGAAACAATCTAAGTATCCCCAAATAGGAAAGCATTAAATGAAAGATAGCATAGGGCATTATATAGCATTAAAAGTCATGTTTATGGGCGCCTCAGTGGCTCAGTCTGTTAAGCGTCTGTCTCTTGATTTCAGCTCAAGTGATGATCTCAGGGATGTGGTTTCAAGCCCCATGTCAGGCTCTGCGCTGGGCGTGGAGCCTGCTTAAGATTCTCTCTCCTTCTGCCCCTCCCCCTTTAAAAAAAGTCATGTTTTAAAAGAATAGTAACAAAATAAATAAAAGAATATTAACAACATTTGAAACGCTTCTGATATAAAAGCAGGCTATAAAACTGATGATATAGGGTAGTCTCCATGCTGAAAAACAGATGCAAATTTATGTATTTATTTTTGCATAGAAAAATGCCCATAATGCCCCAAATGCCAATAGCTTTTATCTTCCAGTGATGGGATAATGCTTCTTTATATGTTTCTATATTTTCAAAATAATCCCTGATGACTATTTTTTACTTAATAAAATTAATTTAGAAATTATAATTTATAATTTTTAAAAATTATACCTTTCTAATTAAAAAATATTAAAGTGTTATTTAAAAAAGAAGACTGTAGGGCGCCTGCGTGGCTCAGTCAAACATCTGCGTTCAGCTCAGGTCATGATCCCGGGTCCTGGGATTGAGCCCCACATCGGGCTCCCTCTCCCTCTGCTCCTCTCTCTTGCTCTCTCTTTCATGTAAATAAATAAGTAAAGAAGAATATAAAATTCCTGGCCTAGAGCAGGTGCTCAGACACGAGGCCCTGTAAATATTACTGCCCTGAATGTCTGGGTTTGGGTTTCACTGCCTGCTGCTCCCCCTGGCTGTGCTCTCTGTGTCAAATAAATAAATAAAATCTTAAAAAAAAAAGTTAGCTTTTATCATCAACTTATTGAATTTTTATAATAAACCTTCGATGCAGGTTCTGTTATTATCCCCATTGTGTAGCTGGGGACTCAGGCTCAGCGTGGCTAAGTAATCTGAACATCATGTGAATATGAATAATGGGATCCTCTACTACAGAGCCCTCTTGACCACTATGCTCAACAATCAAGGAAATCACCATATTCCTGCAATTGTTCCATCTCCCTTTTCAATGAAATCCCTAGGTGCAGGGCAAAAATGGACAAGGGTTCAGACTCCCTTTCCTGAGCTGAAGGGTTAAGCTTTTAGGTTCCCTGCTTACAACCCTTTTGCCCACACAATGAACACTCCAGAGCCCCACATCTCCAGCAGTTACTCTAGCTTCCTTGTACACTTCCCTTGGGTACTTGCCTCTGAACCTCTGGGAACATTTCCTGTAGATTGGAATCTACACCGTGGTGAGCGATGGCTCAAGATCTCATCATCAGAATTCTCCTGGGGATGAAACCTATAACTTTAACTGGTTGGCCCTTAACTATCCGTCCAGCCTCCCACCCGTCTATCCATTCATTTGCTTATCCATCCAACAAAATTTTATCAGGGGAGTGCTGTGTACCAGACAACGTGCTAGACCTTGCTTTACTCCCAACTGTACAGCATCTGGCATGAGTGAAGGAGTGAGGGGAGGGAGGGGGAGGGAGGGAAGGACAGGGAGCCATACTGGAACCAGTTGAGCCAAGTTTATAAAGCACAAATACCTTCCTGTATTTAACTCTTCTTTATGGCATTGTAAAGAAAAATGGGAATAAATTTCCTAGCCAGTCCTTTAAAAAATAATTTTGTTACAGTTTTCTTTTTTTTTTTTTTCAAGATTTTATTTATTTATTTGACAGAGAGATAGCAAAAGCAGGAACACAAGCAGGGGGAGTGGGAGAGGGAGAAGCAGGCTTCCCGCAGAGCAGGGAACCAGATGCAGGGCTTGATCCAGGACCCTGGGACCATGACCTGAGCCGAAGGCAGACGCTTAATGACTGAGCCACCCAGGCACCCCTACAGTTTTCTAATTATAAAAATAATGTTGCTTATTATAGAAAATTTGAAAAATACAGAGAAAAGACTATAAAAAACCACCTGACGACCTGTAAACCCACCACTCAGACCTTTTCACATGATTTCTCTACTTATACATATTTACAAAATGACATCAAAATAACTAGGCTGTTAACTGAATCAAATGGCCTTAGATTCATATCTTGACTCTATTGCTCACCAGCTGTGTGACCCTGAGCAAGTCACTTAAGCTCCCCGAACCTGCCAGACTCCTTATCTGTAAACTGGGGCAATATCCTCCTCATGGGGTTGTCATGGGCATTAAAGGATATGATGTATGTAAAACATTCAGTCCAGTTCCTGGCACGGAAAAGATGCTCCACCAACAGTGGCAATGTTTATGACACAGTTTGGGTCTTGTTGTTTTGTTTGTTTGTTTGTTTGTTTCCAGCCTCATGTGATGTTGTGAGCGTTTTCCCCACAGTGATTAAATACTCACTTTTCAGATCTATAACTGATACATCTTTTCCCTGACCCAGTATCAGGCCAGGAAAAATATATCTCCCCTGACTCTATCTCTGCAGAATGAGGCTCCAAAGATGGGAGGCCCCCAGAAGGCCCTCCCAGACCTGAAACTCAAGATTTTCCTGACTCTGTTCACAGAGGGAGGGAGTAGAGGCTGAGCACAGCCAACAGTGAGGGGTTCCCGGCAAGCAGCGTTGTGTTGTGTGTGGGCCTGGGGAGAGCAGAAGGGACAGTCTAGAGAAGTCTTATGAAGACTCTGGGGCCAAGAGCGGCCTATAAAACCCTCTTTTGTGCCTCTAAACAGGGGGCAGCTCAGCATGGGAGGGGAAAGAGCCAGATAGGGTCAGTTAGGCCTGGGTCCCCATCCTTACTCTCACACTTACTGGCTCCATGACCCGGGACTATGTCCTCTCTCTGAACTCCACTTGCCCATTTGCAAAAGGTAATCCGAGGGGTTATGAGGCTAAACTTGGATGCTGCACGTTAAAGGCTTGGCCCACAGTAAGCACTCCTGAAATTATAAGTACAATGTGCTGTGGGAGACAATGCTTATCACGTCCACCCTCATCCCGGTGCCTCGGGGCATCTGGCACATGGCCTACCTTCAATGAGTATCTGTGGGATGAACGAATTTTGTACTTTAAGGACACAAACTGAGGGAGGGGACAGAAGCAGCCTTGCCCAGGCAGGGTTTGGCATCTGGAGAACTGCTTGTGGTGCCGGCCAGCAAACCCAAGATGGAGAAGACAGACCTCCCTCACTCTCCAACCTCCCCAATGAAGGTCATAATGACAACAGCGTGATGAAGCTGGGCTCGTCTCCGGAGTGATCAAGCCAGTATGGAAGGGTGGACAAGGCATCTTCTCTAATAGGGTTGGGTTGTATGGCTGGATTCGATCCTGGCTCTTCCGCTTACCCACTAGGGAATCCTGGGTAAGGCACTTCACCATTCTGAGTCCGCCTTCTTGGTTACAAAGTGGGGGCAATGCCACCTATGCCATAACATTAAATAAGTATAAATAAGAACATAGGGGCTCCTGGGGGCTCAGTCAGTTAAGCATCTGCCTTCAGCTCAGGTCATGATCCCAGGGTCCTGGGACTGAGCCCACATCAGGCTCACTGCTCAGCATGGAGCCTGCTTCTCCCTCTGCTCCTCTCTCTTGCTCTCTCTCTCACATAAATAAATAAGTAAAGAAGAATATAAAATTCCTGGCCTAGAGCAGGTGCTCAGACACGAGGCCCTGTGAATATTACTGCCCTGAATGTCTGGGTTTGGGTTTCACTGTAAGTGCCCTCGGTGGCTCTGGCAGTGTTTGGGGATGGTCTCTGTTTATGGGATGGTTTTGCAGCAATGGGATTCGGTAAGGAGTCCTTGACGGAGACTTCCCACACACTTGGTGTTTGGTGTGATGGGCCGTCCATCAGTCCGCCCTCTAGGATGCGGGAGCTCAGGGGACGTGTGAGTGTAGGGCCCCAATGATGGAATCTCCAAGAACCAAAAGACAGCCTCTTAAGACTGTGATGACTTTTCCTGGGTAGAATAAGTGAGGAAGGTGATGGGCACTTGGGAATTCAGAGGTACCCAGGCTCCATGTGCCCTTGTGCGTGGAAGCAGGAAAAATAGTTTCCTGGTGCGTCAGAGCTCCCTGTTGAGCCAGGGAGTCTCGGCTCCCACAGGTTGGGCATGGCTGTTTTGGTTAAACGACCAGTGCTGGAAAGCCTTGGGTACCATCCAAAGGGCAGGGCCAGCCAGGGGGAGGGCAGTCTGAATGAGAACAGAGCATGTAGTCCTTGCTCTAATCCATTTCGTGTATTAATACCAACAGTGGTGGTTCTGTAATCACCTGCCCGGTCCCAGGCTCTCCTGGGGCCCCTCCACACCTTGAGTTCTCTCTGCCAACTGGTGCTACAGGTTGTGTAAGCCCCACTTTCTGAAAGGCTCAGGAGGAGAAGGGACTTCCTGGGCTCACTCACACAGCTGCTGGGCAGGATCTGAACCCAGGGCTCCGGGGTTCCCACCATACCACGGTGCCCCCAGGGTTTTCTAAGGTGATAATACCCAGACAGAGCCCGGGAAAGGTTTTCAGCTCCCAGCATCATCAAAGATAAATTAACCTGTCGGGTAAAGAGAGTCAACTGACTCAGAGAAATGTGAGTGCAGTGACTCCAGACCTTGGTCACATTACCCAAGGGAAGTTTTATCTAAGTGGAGAGAAAGATTAGAATTGGTAGTTGGGAAAAGGTTGATGGGGTGGAAGGTGGAGAAGGAGGGAGAGGGGGCAGAGGGAGAGAGAGAGGAAGGAAGGAAAGAAGGGAAGGAAGGGGAAGAAGGAAGGAAGGAAGGAAGGAGGGAGGGAGGAGGAAGAAGGAAGGAAGGAAGAAAGAAAGAAAGAAAGAAAAGAAAGAAAGAAAGAAAGAAAGAAAGAAAGAAAAAGAAGAGAAGGAAGAAAGAAAGAAGAAAGAAAAAAATGAAAGAATGAAAAAAAAAAAGGAAAGAAAGAAAAAAAAGAAGAAAAGAAAGAAAAAAAGGAAAAGAAAGAAAGAAAGAAAGAAAGAAAGAAGAAAGAAAGAAAGAGAAAGAAAGAAAGAAAGAAGGAAAGAAAAAGAAAAGGAAGGAAGGAAGAGAGAGAGAGAGAAAGAAAGAAAGAAAATGAAGGAAGGAAAGAAAAGAAGAGAAGAAAAAGAAAAGAGAAAGAAAGAAGAGAAAGCGAAAAAGTCTGTGCTGTATTGATGGATAAAAAGACCAGGCTGGGCTCCCCTCCACCCACCCACCCACCACCTACGTGAGGTCACTACACCTTTTGTTGTTCATCTCTTCGTGGGGGATAATAACCCTCCTTCTCAAGGGTGATGACATGAAATCGTGTATTTGTAGTGCCTGGCAGGGGCATTCAGTAAATGGTGATAAACATTATAGTAGCAGCCAGCCCTTCCCTGGAGCTTACTAGAAGCCAGATACTGTTTTAGGAGCTTTACATTTACCAGCTCACATATTCCCCCCAAACGGTCCCACAGGGGGATACCGTCATAGCTCCTGAGCACCCCTCATGTTCAGAGGATGACATGAAGCCCAGAGAGGGGATGTGGCTGTTGGTGTTATTGCTGTCAGGGTTGTGACCGAATGCCAAGTCAGCTGCTACCTAGAGACTAACTTCGGTGACATCTCTCCCAAGTCTCTTCAAGTCTGAAAGCAGAGAGTGGGCGTGAGGGGTGCCCAGCGCTCTTTCTGACAGGAAGGGGGTCTCACCTTCATGATGACATCCATGGCATTCTTGTTTTCCTTCTTGGCTTCCCCAAAGGACTTCACGTTAAAGGAGCAGAGCCTCAGGGCCAGGGCACTGGTGATGGAAAGGAAGAGAAGCAGAAGGAAGGCCGGCAGCCGAGGCATCCTGGCTCAGCTCAGGCTTCACGAGAGGACAGCGGTGTCTGGCGTGCGCGGGCTCCGGGCCACCTCCTCGGGCTCAGCTGACTTATAAAGCCTGCAGATAACAGGAATGACTGGATTCCGTGTTGCTACTTTCACTTCTCTGAGGAACTGAAGATCGTGGGTTTCATTCCCCAAGGAAATGCAGAAAAGGGAGCCCCTTTTAGAAGCCCCTGTTTTTGTCACTCTGGTGAGGAAATCGGCCTGTGTAATTGAGGGACCATCCCCTGCGAAGTCTCTCAGATCCCAACCGGGAACCAGCTGTGACATCTGGTCATCAACCCTGAGGTGGCATGCCATGTGCATTTTCCTGAGAATGGATAACTCGGAAGTGGTCCACCCCGGAGGGCAGCTGGGCTGAGGGCACCTTCTCAGCAGGGGTGGGGCGGGGATGGGGAGGCAGGGGTCAGTGGGAAATCCTGCCAGGTTTTCTGTCCTCACTGGGATTTAGCAACCAGCTGTCCGCTGGACACACCCAGGTTCCGACCCTCTAATCGCACTGGTGGGCGTAATTAAGGTCAACTCTGGTTTGAGTTACATAATGTTTTAAGCAATTTTACCATTTACAGTTTAACACACCAAACGCTAGCGGTGTGTTGCCAGGGAGAGCAATTTCTAGTCTGCTGGAACAGGTTGGTAAAATGTCCTTGGACTCAATGGACAAAGAGCCAATGAAAGCCCCTGGAGAAATCCACGGTTCAACCAGATATTATCTTAATGTTTGTGAGAAATAAATGACCCCAAGAAAGGAAGGTTTTTCAAGAACCGTAGGGTTTCAACCCAAGTGAAATGAGTTTTAGAGAGGTGAGCATGGAGATGGGATGATCTGAAATACAAAATCCAGTCAAGTCATAAGCCCTTGGTGAGATTTGCAGACTTTCGCAAGGAAAATTCTTCTGTGAAGTAGGTGGGTAATGAGAATAACTGGAAGCCAGCATCGGGATCTCTGGGCCACCCCCTCTTGAAGAGATGGGCGGGAAAAGGGAAAAGCACACATATATCATTAACACAGGCAGCATCCTGGCCAAAATCTCTGGTCAAGCACACTCAGGCATCCTAAGGAGATAACCCCAAATAGCACAGGGAAGGAAATAATGGTTTCCTGAGTTCCTATGAGATGCAGCTCCCTGGTGCCGACGACAGGCCTTTCTGAATCTCCGGGGAAAAGGGTGATGATCGTCTTCCTTGGCAAATCGGCATCTCCCAACCAGAGGATGATTTAGAATTGAGCGTGGTACATGCTTTTCGTGCCCTTTAAGAAGGAATTTGTACATATGCGCATTTTATGAACTTGTAATATACGAGAGATTTTAGCCTATTTAACTGACAATCTTGTAACTCCAACATCAACTGTGTAGTTAGGGAGATTGATTTAGATTTGTGACTCTACGTTGAAACCTTTCTAAATTCATGCACAGTTCTGGAACATTTAAAGAATTTTGGGTTAACAGTGTTTTAGAAGTTTAATTTATTGGGGCACCTGGGTGGCTCAGTTGGTTAAGCATCTGCCTTCGGCTCAGGTCGTGATCCCAGGGTCCTGGGATCGAGCCCCACATCGGGCTCCCTGCTCAGCGGGGAGCCTGCTTCTCCCTCTCCCTCTGCCTGTTGCTTGTGTTCCCTCTCTCGCTGTGTCTCTCTCTGTCAAATAAATAAATAAAATCTTAAAAAAAGAAGTTTAATTTATTAAAATTACTTAGTATTTAGGGGTGCCTGACAGACTCAGTCAGTAGAACATGGGACTCTTGATCTCAGGGTTGTGGGTTTGAGCCCCACGTTGGGTGTACAGACTACTTAAAAACAAAAAATTATTTTAAAAAAAGGAATTACTTAGTATTTTATTTTATTTTATTTTTTTTAAGATTTTTTATTTATTTATTTGACAGAGAGAGAGAGAGAACAAGTAGGCAGAGAGGCAGGCAGAGGGAGAGGGAGAAGCAGGCTCCCCACGGAGCAGGGAGCCCGATGCGGGGCTCGATCCCAGGACCCTGGGATCATGACCTGAGCCGAAGGCAGCCGCTTAACCAGCTGAGCCACCCAGGCGCCCCAGGAATTACTTAGTATTTTAAAAGGTGGCTTTTTTATTAGTTCAGATAACTAAAGACATTTACAAGGAGATGGGGTATATTAAAATTATAAAAGTAGTTTAAGATGTTTGTAAATGGGTCTATAACCCCTTAAAAGTAATTATTTAAGTTTGCTGAATGTAGGGTTGGTTAGATTTAGCAAATAAAAATACAGAGCACTAGGTAAATTTGACTTTTTAAAAAAATATTCATTTTTTAATTTTAGAGATAGACAGAGAGCAAGCAGGGGGAGGGAGATAGAGAATCTGAAGCAGACTCCCTACAGAGCCCCATGAGGGGCTCAATCCCAGGACCCTGAGATCATGACCTGAGCCAAAATCAGGAGTCAGATGCTTAATTGACTGAGCCACCCAGGCACCCCTAGGTAAATTTGACTTTAGATAATTCAAATTTAATTGGGCATCCTATCCTGTGTTTTATCTGGCAATCCTACCTGGATTTATAAAAAGAATAAACACTTTTATAAGCTGAATTTAGAAGCATGACATTTTCTAAGGCAGTAATAATCCTGTCAGGGTCCTGGAATAGGGTTTAGTTCCCAGCATCAAAAGTAAGCTAATCTGGGGACACCTGGCTGGCTCAGTTGGCAGAACATGAGACCCTTGACCTCAGAGTTGTGGGTTCAAGCCCCACGTTGGGTGTAGAGATGACTTAAAAATAAAATCTTAAAAAAAAAAGCTAACCTCCTACATTGGGGAAAAAGCAAAACCCCTTTGTTAGAATTACTGCACACGTTTATGAGAAAAATATTTTTTAAAGACTAGAATGGTACAAGTGAGCAAAAGAAGTTGGTCAGCTTGACTATGGAGTGGTGGCAATACTCTCTGAAACTTTCCAAAAGACTATGAGCTGAACCTAAGCTCCCTTGGCATCTGAACAGACATAGGAACATGGAATTGCCATTTGAAAACTGTGACCAGATAGTCTGGACCTCAGAGGCATCAGCCAGTGGTCCTAAAGCCATTTCAAGTACAGAAACTGTATTGGGACTACAGTTATATAAATTTGAAAATTAAGTGTAACTTTTCCTCTTTTTCTTTTTTAAAGCATATTTGTAAACTCAAAGCTGAGCAGAAGTGACTTTACTTTCTCAAGTTCGATACTGATTTGACTGTGTCCCTTCCTTTACCACCTTGTTGTTCCCCTTACCTTCCATAAGGCAAAAGTGAACAACTTAAGTTATTTTTGCTTCAGAAATGTGAAAGAGGGCGCTTGGGTGGCTCAGTCAGTTAAGCATTTGCCCTCAGCTCAGGTCATGATCTCAGGGTCCTGGGACTGAGTCCCACATTAGGCTCTCTGCTCTGCCGGGAGTCTGCTTCTCCCTCTGCCTCTCTCCCCGTCTCTCATGAATAAATAAATAAAATCTTTAAAAATTTTTTTTAAATGTGAAAGAACTTCATGCTGTGAATTTTTTTGCTTTTGCAAGACAGCTGTTATCCACCTTGTTCAAATGTAAATGTTCCCTTATGCTTTTGAAATAAATTTCCTTTTGTAATTTTGAAAAAAAAAAAGCTAACCTGTAGGATGAGAGAGTCGACTACTCTGTTTTTTAATTTTTAACTTTGATCATTTGAACATTAATTTGAAAAATAAAGTAAACCTCTGTATAGTGGTTTCTGATATAGAACTGCCCTTGAGGACTTAAAAAAAAAAAATCACATAAACAGTCTGAAGAGACTGACCCCATTCTGTAATTAGCACATTCAACTGCATGGAATTGGACTTAGGAAAAAAAAAAGTATCTGGATTCCAGAAAGAAAATGCTACGCCTCAAATTTAACTCAAGTCAGCTAGGTGCAGGGGCTTTGCTGAGTGCTTTCTGTGTTTAATATCACTCAGTACTCCCCTAGGTCCTTCCTATGCTCCCTCCATTTTATGGATGAGCAAACTGAGGTTTGCACCCAAGGATACACAGCTAACCCGTCTCAGCTGGGGCCTGAACCCAGTCCCTCGGACCCCAGACCAGCCTTCTTGCCTGCCAAACCAGGCATAGCAAAACCTTAATAAGGAAGAAACACTGTAGGTGGGGGATGGGAAGGAGACCAAAGGAGACTTTGACTTTTTACTGTTAAACATTTGGGTATTGTTGGATTTTTTCATTTGTTTGTTTTTACAAAAATATGTACTTGTTTAGTAATTGAAAAGGAAGATAAAAGTACTAAAAAGCTTTTTATTTTTTAAAGCAGATTAAACAATACCCCTGCCAACATGCTTTCTTCGACTGAGCCAAGCGCAGCTTTCAACCAGCTCCAGGAGTCACTGATAACACAGAGGGGGTCAGGGACATGAGGCTATACTGCAGGCTCAAGGAGAGCAGAAAGCCCACACTCATCCATCCTGTGCTGGGAACTGGGGGTTTGAGACAGTTCCTTCCAGGAGCCCAGAGTCCAGGCTGGGAAGGAAGGGCAGACACTGGCCTGACCCACACTGATCACTTTGAAGTGTCCTTCCTTCTGCCACTTAGTGGCTTTGGATGATGTTTCCTGGGGCATGTACTTCTGAACACTAGTCTGTAAGATGCTCCTAGAAAAAAGGACAGATTTATGTCACTCCCTGGAGATTTATAAAGCACATTAGCACGTTAAATGCTCTGAAAAGTCCTGCAATAAAGAAAGCTGCTTCAGTGTGTTGAAATAGGGTGTCCGGACTTTATCGTCCATAGAACCCTTTCTTCCTATAAGTCCTTTCAATATCTTGAGCAACAGCCACCTTGAGAAATACTGTCCCATTTGGGCAGGGACAGTCAGGTCCCTCAAAGCCTCACTAAACCCCCACGGAAGAACTCTTGGAATGTCATAGGAATGGGCAGAAATGAGGAGCAGGCGTTCAGTACACATGGTCCCAAACATCACTATGAGCCACAGCCAGCCACCTGGGCCCCTGGGGGGACAGGGGTCAGTGGGGGCAATACACTGGGGCAAAGGATGCCTCAGAATTGGAGAAAAGCCACAATGGGGATTTCAGGGGGAGTGAAAGTGCACAGGCTGAGTAGCAAAAAGAAAGGAGCAAAAGGAAACAAAGGGCTTGTGGGAAAATCCCCGCTACTGACGGGGGAGGGGGGGCGGGGGGGGGCACAAGCCGCCTGACCCAAACAGGTGTTTCCAGTGACCGATGTCACTCTTTGTCTAGTAACAAATAGAGCCATAGCAATAATCATATAATATATGAAAATCGCTCTGGTTGTCACGGTTCAGAGCTAGCCTCCCTCACCCCAGCCATGAGGTGAGTTGCCTTATCTAAGGTTGCTTAGTTGAGATCAACCTCACCGTTGTGTGATGGTTTCCGGGTGATGAAGCAGGCTCTGGGTTTTGGCCTCACACAGCATCTTCCACGCAGGACCTCAAGCAGGTTGCGTTCTGAAGGACTGGCCTCGGCGTGTCACTGCTCTGATCAGAACTCTTCAGAGCCCTTCATTTGACATAAAGACCGAGCTCCTTCCTGTGGCCTCTACCTACCTGCCTCTTCAAAGGAACATTGCTCCTTTCCCTTCTTCTTCCCACCACTGGCCTCTCCTCACACTGAGCGGCTTTCAGTGCCTTACCTCAGGGCCTTAGCACAGCTGTCCCTCCACCTCCACCTGCAGTGCCCTTCCTCCCTCCCACCTCCAGGTCTCAGCTTAAATGTCACTTTCTCAGGAAAGCCTTGCTGCACACCCCAGCCCATCAGTGTCTTCCCTTTTATTCTCTTCCATGGGGCCTATGTCTTTTGCTTCATGGCATGTAGCACAATGTATAACTATGTATGAGCCGAATGTTGTCTGATGTCTGTTCCCCCCTAGACACCTCTGTGGGGACAGGGACACCTATGTGTGTCCGCACGGCCTGGGATAAGGCCAGCACATAGCAGGTAAATCATTGTTGAAAGCATGATATGGTGCTCTGACTGACCCCAGAGCCCATCTCCTCAACCATCGTGTGAGGGGGCTGAGCCAGGGGAACTCAGGTCCCTGAATTATCAAGAGAATCCAGGTCACTGAGACAAAAGAACTACAGCAACCACCTCCACATAGCATCTGCCTTTCAGGGAGCCCCGAGTGCTAAGTCCTCATATAGTTCCCCAATCTCAGCAGGAGAGCAGGGAGCCGGCTTCTCCACCTCAGCACTGCTGACATTTTGGTCCAGATAATTCTGTGCTATGGGGGCTGCCCCATGTATTGCATGATGGCTAGCAGCATTCTTGGCCTTCACCCACTGGATGCTAATAGTACCCCCCGTCGTCATGACAACGAAAAGTATCTCCAGACATTGCCAACTGTCTCCACGGGGATGAAGATCGCCCCCTCCCTGTTGAGAATGCTGCTGTGGAGGTTAAAGCATATGCACTTCTACTTACAGGCTGTTCAACCTTGGATAAGCCCCTAAAGCTCTCTGTGCTCATTTCCTCATCCTCAAAAATGGGGATAATAATAGCTCTTATATGGTAAAGCTGTGACCATTTTATGAGTTTATAAATAAAGGGCAGACTCAGCACAGTGTCTGGCCCTCAGGAAGTACTCAGTTGAGTGATAGTCTGCCTGAAGAATGAACGGTGCAAAGGGATTGTGATCTCCATTTTACAGATGAGAAAATTCAGACTTAGAGATAATAACGTCAGGCTCCAGCCACTGACTGTAAAATGACATTAAAGGCAGGAGTTCAGGTTTTTAGGATTAATTCTCTTAGCCAGCCCTTTCTTTATGGTACAAAAGGGCCCATCAACTCCAGACCTCATCTGACCAATTGCAAACTGAGCTGCTGGTGTTGCAGTTAATGGGTTTGGGACTAGGAGGCACTGGCCTCGGTGCAACATTTAAGGGGGTGACAAACAACTCACTAATCAAAATCAGTAATATTTTATTGCAATATTTTCAATAATTAATCTTGAGTAATTAATCAAATTAATGCAGAACATCCCACAATGAACAACTATCACATCTTAAATGAAGACAGAAGCCAACCCTCACTTTCAGGCTGCCGCCTAATTCACCTGACCCTAATCCTGCCGTGGGATCTGCAGATCTGTGAAGGCACACCCAGAGTGGAAGTCTGTTGGCTCCCAGCGTGATGCGGGAGAAGAGCGCGCCCTCTTCTGGCTAATAGTGGGCACTGCTCCTCTCCTGGGGAGCCAAATTCACCTTCTTGCAGGGATCAAGCAGCATCTCAGTGCTAGAACAGTCTCTTCTAGCATCAATCACAGTGCTTCACTCTGCCCTTCCTGAAACACCTAGATTAAAAAGCTGCAGCCAGGCCAACTGAGGTCATTGGAGGCCCCCTCGCTCCACCCCTTCCCACTGGCCACTGCACTGTGCTGGATCCATCGCCTTTCTCTCCTTACCGCGGGTGCAAACAAGCCCGGCACTTGTCCCTGCCACTACGGCGGATTCTAAAGCTGCTGTTAGTATACAGCTGGCCTTTCCAGGCTGACCATGAGAGGGGACGGTGAGGAAACAGGACCAGGAGGTGGAAGGCTTCTGACAGCTGCTGACTGTTTGCCTACTGCAATGTTTCTTCTTCTTCTAAGGTTTGGTGGTGTATTTATTTTATTTGTTTTATTTTTATTTTTAAATAATTTCAAACGTGCATAAAAGTTGCAAAAACAGTTTGAAAACTCATATATACCCTTCACCCAGATTCACCAATGAACATTTAGGCACATTTGCTTTTTCATTAGTTTTCATACACACAGATTTTTTTTTCCCCCTGAACTGCTCAAGAGTAAGTTGGAGGCATTCGGACCCTTAACCCTAATACTTCAAGTGATTTCTCAAGGACAAGTAATTTGCCTATATAACCACAGGACAATTATCAAAACCAGAAGGTTTAGCAACGATAAAATATTATTACCTAATCTACAGACCTTATTCAAATTTTTACCAATTACTCTAATAATGTCCTTTACAGCAGTTTTTTTTTTCTTCTGGTGCAGGATCCAATCCAAGCTTACGCATTGTCCTTAGTGGTCCTGTGTCCTCGACTCCCTCTAATCCGAGCGCTCCCTCAGCCTTTGTCTCCCATACCCTTGACATTTTTGAAGTGTACAGGCTAGTTATTTTGCTGAATTTCCCTCAGTTCGGGTTTGTCTGGGACTTCCTCATGATTAGATTCAGGTGATGCATTTTGAGTGGGAATACTACTTACGTGTTTCACAAAAGTTCTTAAATAAGCTTCTCCTGGTATTCACAGAGAAGCTGGGTGACTCAGACACAGGAAGTAGATGATGATTTAAAAGCTCTTAATAACAGTTGCTAACATTTATTGAGTGTTGCTGTTTGACACTCCCTTCTGTATTTGTTGATTTGAGCACTATTCTTTCTCATATAGGGCACTGATGTTGGAGAACAGTAATAAAACAACAATAGCAGCTGTGGGTATTGAGCTGTATTCAGCCCCATATCACACATCTTCTTTTCACAGACGAGGTCAGAGAGGGGGTTTCTTGCACCAGGTCTCACAGCTACCTAGAGGCTAGGGCTGCTTGACACTGGAGTATGAATACCTGGTTAGTCCCCCATACCACTTCTTCTCTGGCACGTAGCAGTGACAAAAGCCCTGTCAGTATTCCAGCTCAGGACATTGAGAACAATCCATGTCCCACCCCCTAGACTCCCAGCAAGTGGGGATGTTTTCTCCCCATAATCTGAACTCCCCTGCTTACTCCACACGTAAAGAGCATGAGAACTTGGGAGATACCCCATGCTGTGAGTAGGGGACCTCAGTAGGTTGTGTGGTGTTCTCCAGGGGCCGATATCCCTCCATTGAAAACGCTATCAGTCCCAAAGTCAGGGCGAGGAGCGCAGCTCCGAGTGGGTGTCGAGCCTTAACCAAACAGTGACTCGTGAATGATTCTTGAGGCAGGAATCCCACTGTAGGATAAGATTTTCCCTCCATAGGCCGAGCCTGCTCCAAAGTCATCCCAGAACCAGATTTAGTTGCAGGCTGGTGTCATTCATAATATACGACCTTAAGAAGTCAGCCCTGGAGATTTGTTGGCACAAGGAGCTCCCAGCCTGGGACTGGGGATCATTTTACATCGTGAGTATTTTAGGGGATTTGTTATTCACTCATTTAACAGTTAACCTACTAAATGTGGAGAGAGATACAGAGATGAATAAGGCAGCTCCTGCCCATGGAGACTCAAAATTAGATTAATAGGACTTGCCTTTGGTTTCTGTCAGCCTTTTGGTTTTCTGTGCCTCTGAGCCTTCATTTGATATCCAACAGCCTGAAAACTGTTAGGAATATGAAATGACCAATGTAAATCTTGGACTCAACCTTCTTGAGCCCCATTGGCCACCATTTTATCGGGCCCATTATGACTTCTTTGACTGAGGCGTTGGGAAGGGCGACCAACCATCCCAGTTCGCCCAAAACTGAGATGGGCTTTCATGCAAAGACAAAGAAAGCAAACTGGGATGAATTGGTTATCCTAGTTTAGTTGGGAACAGGGGCAGCAGGAAGGGAATGGGTTAGTGGGCAAGGAATAATAACAGTCAATACCTATTTTGTTTGAGAATTTAGTAATGGCTAGAACAAATTCATGCAGTAAGTATACTATATTGCCCCTATTTTATAGAGGTGTAAACTGGGACCCAGAGAAAGTAAGCAACTTGTCAGCAATGTACACTTGGTAAATGGATGAGTCAGGCCTGTCAGGGAGCAGCAAATCCTGTGTTCCCAAGCATTACTCTGCACTGCCTCAGAGCCACATGTGTAAACGTGGTGCAGATAGTCTTGAAACTATATTTGAGATGAGTTCTCAGAGATTGGAAGCATTCTCCTCTGGAAGCCGTAGCCAGTGGAAGTTATGTTTCCATGGAGACCTACTCATAGGCAGCCAGGCTGCGTTCATAGGTAGCCATAACAGTGGAGAGCTGCCATCACTCAAATGTTGTGGATTTCTTAAGAAAAGACCCTCCATAGCAATTTCCTGAGCTTCCCCCAACGCCCATTCTATCATCCAAGACTTGCGATGGAGTTTCCCTGGCAGCCTGCAAAATATAAGTCTTACGCAAGTCCTAGGAGGTATTTATTGAGGACAGTGGTTCAGAGCACAGATCCAGGAGACATGTCTGTCTCTGCTCCATCACTTGTTGGCTACATGAGCTCCGTCAGGTTACCTAATCTCAAGCCCGGTTTCCTTGTCTGTTAAATGGTGGAGGTCATAACCTCCATACTCCAGAGCTGTTGTGAAGATGAAAACAGATGGTATAATGCACGAAAAGCACAACTCCTTGTACAATGTAGGCAATGATGAATTAATTAACATCTGCTCACCCTATATCTTTAAATGAGAACAATCCACTTGAGAACTGACACAAAGGAGCAGGAGTCTATTCCGCACAACTGCCTTCTCCCCCTAGCTTCCTTCATCTGCCCCAGCCACTTGTGTGCTAATGGAAAGGGATGACCAAACTTGGTACCTCCTACTCCTGGCCCATTGGGTACCTAGTATCTCCAGTCCCCAGAACCCCAACTGGGGCATCAGGACCACTGCCTGAAGGAGGACCAGACTATAATCCACCCACATAGATGTGTGATCTGTCTCCCCCACATGACCTCAGGAGCTCACAGAAGAGACACGATAAGAACAAACGAAGAAGCATTATCTTTTTGACAAATCAGACTGATAAGGGAGCATCATGATTTAGATGGCATAACGTGATGCACATCTTTGAAAGTTTCGTTAAAATGTTCATGTCGAAGTGGCTACCCAGTGGGATGCTTAAAGGCCCCAGGGGAGACACCAGGGACAGCTAAGAGGGAGAGGTCTCAGTACAGTACAGGTATGGATGTTGAAATGAAGCCTGTGAGGACCTTGGAGAAAATGTGTGTTTTCTTAGCAAGAAGAACTATGCACTATACACACGCACGCACGCACACACACACACGTGCTGGTAAACTTCACCCATTGATTCCTAGTTCACACTGAGGTCTTCATAATCTCAGTTCCCTGACTGACCTTCGACTGTTCAAAGACAGTTTTTAGGCCCCTCTAAGAATGGGGCGAGCCCAGTGAATGTTTGGTGTGTGAACAGCGATGATGCTGATAGCTGATATTACACACACTTCTTTGGTGCCAGGTGCAGGGTGAATCTGTAAACACATTATTCAGCTTGATCCTGTCTGCAGCCCTATGAGGTTGGTCCCATCATCAGTTGCTCATCATCCCCTCCTACTTAGAGATGAAGAAACTCGGGTTTACATGGGCAGATAGCTAGTAAGTGGCCGAGCTGGACTCACCATCATCGCCTGAGAGGTGCTCCAGTGACTCACACACTTGGAGCTTGTGTTGGCTC
Organism: Zalophus californianus; assembly: GCF_009762305.2. Taxonomy (NCBI): domain Eukaryota; kingdom Metazoa; phylum Chordata; class Mammalia; order Carnivora; family Otariidae; genus Zalophus; species Zalophus californianus. Next base: position 26,205,396 of record NC_045595.1, read on the forward strand.
ATCTGTCCTGCTGGCTGTGGTTCTTGCCAGCCCACCCATGAGTCCCAGTTTGGCACCTGCATCCCCAGTGTTCTTGGGGTGCCAGCTCTCCGCTAATCTCAATCAATGTGGTTTAGGTGAGGTAGGAAAGGATTTCTTAAACAGGACATAAAAGCACTAAACACAGAGGATAATTCAACTAAATCAAAGTTAATGTTTGTCCAGAAGCACTAAATAAAGTGAAATGATAAGCCACAAACTGGAAGACCTTAGCCACACATATAACCACAAACCATTAAGACACAGACAATTAGTTGGGAAAATGACACAAACAGGTATTTCACAGACACGGAAACATGATGGCAACTAACTATATGCACAATTGCTCAAGCCCATTCATGACAGACGTGAAGATTAAGATCACAATGAAATACTCTTTTATACCTACTATATTCAAAGCAGTCTGATGGAACCAAGTGTTGGCAAGACCCTGGAGATATTCTCCTATGTTGTCCTTCTAAAAGTTTAGTTTTGCCTCTTATATTAAAGTCCTCAATCTATCTTGAATTAATTTGGAGGGGGGTGGGTTGTTAAATTCCATGTTTTTCTATATGAATAATCGATTGTCCTAGCACTTTTTACTGAATTGTCCCTTCTTTCCCCAGTGATCTGAAATGTCACTTCCCTCATAAACCATGTTTCCCTATGTGCATTTGTCTGTTTCTGTGATTTTTATTGTTTTATTAGTGTTTTTATCTGTCCCTACATGAATACACACTGTCCAAATAACTATACTTTTTTAACAAATCTCAATAACTTCTTTTTCTTCTTCACTAGGAATATTTTTACTTTTCTTGGACCTTTGCTCTTCCATATAAAATTTTAGTTTTTTTAAAGATTTATTCATTTATTTTAGTGAGAGAGAAAATGAGCAAGTGGTGGGGAGGGGCAGAGGGAGAGAGACAATCCTGAAGCAGGCGCCCCCCACTCAGCCCATGTCGAGCCCACTGAACATGGGCTCCATCCCAGGACCCTGAGATCATGACCTGAGCCGAAATCAAGAGTCAGCCACTCAACCCACTGAGCCACTCTGGTGCCCCTTCCATATAAATCTTAGAATCAGCTCATCATCTTCCTTGAAAAGCCCTGTTGGGATTTTGATTTGAACTGTTTTTGATTCTTTTTTTTGGAGATTTTATTTATTTGACACAGAGAGAGAGCACAACCGGGGAGAGTGGCAGAGGGAGAGGGAGAAGAAGGCTCCCCGCTGAGCGGGGAGCCCAGTGACATGGGGCTGGATCCCAGGACCCTGGGATCATGACTGGAGCCGAAGGCAGTGGCTTAACCCACTGAGCCACCCAGGCACCCCTCAATTTTTATTCTGAAGGCAGCATTTCTAACTTTTCATTATTGAGAATATTTGCCATAAGTTTTTGGTAGTTGCTTTTTAACTATATATATATATATATATTCCCCAAGAATATATTTCCTAATGTTAAACTATCCTGGCATTCCTGGGATAAACCTATCTTGGGAAAGATGCATCATCCTTTTTATGTATTGCTGGACTTAATGTACTAATATTTTATTTAGGATTTTTACTTCCATGTTTCTGAGCGATTTAGGAGTAATATTTATCTGATCTTGCTTGGTATGGGATTTAGACTGGCATCATAGAGTGAGTTGGGATCTGCTCTCTCTTTTTCTATTTTCCGGAAGGGCTTACGAGAGAATAGTATGATCTATTCCTTGAAAGTTTAGACTTGCTTCTAGAACCATCAGGCTTAATGTTTCCTTTGACTAAAAATTTTAACAATTTCTCTGATATTTATAAAATTTACGTTTTTTTAAAGATTTTTTATTTTTTTATTTGACAGAGAGAGAGAGAGACAGTGAGAGAAGGAACACAAGCGGGGGGAGTGGGAGACGGAGAAGCAGGCTTCCCGCTGAGCAGGGAGCCCGATGCGGCGATCGATCCCAGGACCCTGGGATCATGACCTGAGCCGAAGGCAGATGCTTAACGACTAAGCCACCCAGGCGCCCCCCATTTGAAAATTTCTGATATTTAACTGATGAGTTTAGTTAAATTACTATGATTATTAGTATATCAGGACTTTTTTTTACTATCTTTTTTAGGGGGAGGAGTCTCACTTTTTCTACATGTCTTTGGGTTGATTAGCATTTGGGTTTTTTATTGACTTACGTCATTTCCCCCGTTCTACTGGTTTGAAAGTTATACATGTTATTTGTATTATTTTAACGAATACCATTGACACTGTGCCATGCATAATTACAAAGGCCAAAGTTAATATCTTATTTTCCCTTCCCACCCCAAATGCAAAGGCATTGGAACCCTTTAATTTTGACCATCTCGTTCCTAATTTACTATTGTCCCCTATTTTTGTTCGCACCTTGTTTAAACCTATAAATTATGATTATTCTTGTCATCGTTATTGTTTTGTACTGACAATTTTGTTGAGATTCACTCTATTTGCCCATTTCTTCACTCATTATTCCTCCTTTCACTGCTGTTCTTAATTGGGTTGTTTTTCTTCTTTCTGAGGTATATCTTAGAAGTTCAGTTAGTCAAATTTTCCAGTTGTAAATTCACTTATGTCACCCTCATTCCTGAAAGGCTGGGGAACTAATTCTCAGGTCTTTGGAGATACTCTTCAAATCTTTTAGCTTCCTATGTTGCCATTCAGAAATTTGCTGGCAATCTAATTCCTTCCTTTGGGAATGAGCTGTCTTTTTTTTTTTTTTTTAATCTCTAGATGCTTTTAAGATCTTTTCTTTGTTTTTAGTATTCTGCAGTTTCACTGCAATATTTCTTGGTATGGATTTCCTATTATTTTTCCTGCTTGGGATATATTATGCTTCTTAAATCTGCAGAATTATATCTTTTTTCTGCTCTGGAAATTCTCACCCATTACTACCTCAAATATGGCCTCTCCTTTCTTCTCTCCTTCTTTGATGCTGCTTAAATGGATTTTAGATCTTCTCAGTCTATTCTACACATTTGTAAGGTCTTTCTTTTCATATTTTTCATGTCGTATCACTCTTTGTTGCATTCTGATTAATTTCTTCAGATCGGTCTTTCAAATCACTCTATTTGGTTAATTATGATCTATGAGAATCCTGAACAACTTTCTCTTTGACCCTGAAGCTCTGAGAACAATTTGATGAAACATGTCAAACGCAACTCTTGTAATCTGAATGATGAGGTAGTCAACATCTTAGAGAAAGATGCTCCAGTCCAAGCCAGGGAGATTGTCCTTAACTCTGAATGGATTCCAGCAGCCCTGACAGAGGCTGGTTTTACAAGGTGGCCTCAAAGATGTTCCTTTGCCACGTCTCTGAGGCTTCTTGTCCATGACCCATTCTTAAAATTCAGGCCCCGCCCAACTCAGCCAGGTTCTGCCAGTCTGGAGGGTTTGGCAGGCAGTAGGCTGCCTACCAGTTCTGCCAGGCTGGAGGGGTGGATTTAAATACCAAGAGAGTCCTGCTGGGCACTGGTCCCACCTAGGTGTAGAATAAGAGGCAGAAAAGGAAGCCATGGGTTCAGGTTAGCAGAAGATATCAAGCCCCAACACCCCACCCCACATACTGTGCTCACCACATAGTAAGTGCTCTGTAAATATTTGTTAAATGAATGAATAAACACTTTGATGGAAGAAGTCCATAGAGCACTGTGGGCGCAAAAGGGACTTAAGGAAGGTTTCCTAGAGGAAGTGACATTTATTATTTTTTTATTTTTTATTTTTTTTAAGATTTTATTTATTTGACAGAGAGAGAGACAGCAAGAGAGGGAACACAAGCAGGGGAAGTGGGAGTGGGAGAAGGAGAAGCAGGCTTCCCACCAAGCAGGGAGCCCAATGCGGGGCTCGATCCCACGACCCTGGGATCATGACCCGAGCGAAAGGCAGACGCTTAACCGATTGAGCCACCCAGGCGCCCCAGGAAGTGACATTTAAATTGAGGCATGGAAAAGAGGAAGTAGTCAGGCCAAGCAGAAAAGGAAGAGTTCCTGGTGGAGATGGAACAGCTTATGCAAAGGCCAAAGTGGTATAATTCAGCCTCGGTGCCCTGAACACTAGATGAGGCTGGAGTGGGAAACTGAGGCTAGATGCTCAAAAATCCGGGCTTTGTGACAGATAAGCTAGTCAAACAACACCGTTTGAATTTAATGGGTGATAACTTTTATGCTCCGCTCCTGATTTTTTTGCCTAATGAGGTTTAACTGTCCTTAAAAAGAAGAAATGACCATAGTGGGGATTTAACCAGTGGTGGCTTAAAGTCTTTCAACACTGCCATTTTGCCCCCAGAGTTGGAGCCAGGTGCAGGGTCTAAATCCCCAATTCTGTCCTTTATAGGCTGAACCCATGGGCAAGCTCCTCACCTTTCTTCTGAGAAAGGAAGCCCATCCCAATGCCCACCTCATAGGATTAAGAGACAACATGTGTAAGACAGCGTTGCTAAGCTTTCCTGTGAACCTGGGCCTGTCCCTCTGAGCCCTTTGAGAGCAGAGATCCAGCCAGAGTCACTTTGACGGCGCCGGCCCCACAGCACCAGGCACATAGTAGGTGCTCAGTAAACAATGAACCAATGCCTCGACGAACTCTGGCATCGAGTGGTGGAACTGTGGCTCCTTGGGTCCCCATCTCTTCCCCTCGCCGAGATTGCTCTTTAGGGGCGGGGCGGGGGGCGGGGCGGGGCGGCCGGTTCCGTCCTCTGCACTTGGCGCTGCGCGAATGCAGTAAGTGTTGGCCCTCTGGCCTGGGCTCTTGGATGCTTGGAGACAGGTTGCCGAGGTCTGGGTGTGCGAGGCGCTAATCTGCCCCTCCGGGTTTAACGCTGTGAGCGGCGGAGCCGAGGAGCTGAGGGTTCTCGTGCGGGATCAGCGGTAGACCCGACCAGGCAGCGGCGGAGCAGTGCGACGGACCGGGGCGGGCGGAGCCGGCTTTTCTGTCGGCTGACGCAGGCCGGCGCGCCGCGCCTTTAAGGCGTCCAGCGGAGCCCGGCTCCGGGAACTGAGCGGCGCGGGCACGAGCGCTGCTGCCGGACGCGAGCGGGGCTGGGGCCCGAAGACGGGCGTCCGGATCCGGTGGCGCGACCCAGGCGCCTGAGGTCAGATGGAGTGTGCGCCGGCGGGGCGGGCGGGGGCGGGGGATGCGCACCTGAAAGGGGGGGTGGTGTCCGGGGTCTCTCCCTTATGGCCCCGTGACCCATCCTCCACTTCTCGAGTCAGGGCTGCCTGGCCTCCCTGCAAGCGGCACGCGGGGCGAAATGGGTCGGGGACCTGCATCTCTCTTTCTACTCGGTTCCCTCGCTCCGGCATCAGCCCTTGCGCGCGCCCCTGCAGTGCCTGGACAGGTTTGACATTCCCGAATCCCAGGTGACCTCACTCCCCGGGCTGCCTACCGCCCTAAGCCCAGGGACAAGGTGAAGATGGGTCGGGGACCTGCACCCTCTTTCTACTCCGCCTCACGCCGCTGGCTCCGGCACCAGCCCCTGTGCGCCCCTCCTGGTGCCTGGATGGTTTGGAGGCTCCTGTACCCCCGTTCTAACCACTTACTGAGTTTGACCACCCAGCTAATGGCACCTACCCCCGTCCCGCCCCAGATATCTTCGCCCCTCGGGGCCTCCCCCAGCCAGTACCTACCCCCAGCAGCCTTTTAGCTCACCTGGGCCCCAATTACCTCAGCCTCATGCCCTCTCCTCCCGGCAACCCTGAGTTAGGATGCTGGTCCAACCACCCTGACAGCCCGGTGCTGCCCCACAACCGCCAGCATCCCCCGCCTACACCTTCGCTGCCTTCCTGGCAGCCTCGGAAATTGGGATTGTGTAACGCAGGCTGCAGGGCAGAGCACATGCAAGATTTGCACCCCTGTCCCCGCATTCGAGTGGAGGAGGCCAAGTTGACAGAGTGAATGAAATAGGGAAGGAGGAAGAGGTTGAGGGGAGGGTCTAGAGGCTGTGCAATCCGGGATATGTACCTGGAGACCTTCTTATACCTCAGAGTCTGATTGATTAAGAAGAGGTCTCAACTCGGACTGGAGGTCAGCATTTGCCTCACCTCTCCCTCATGGCTAGTCTACCTGGCTGGAAGCTAAGATTTTATTATAAGTAATAGCTGACATAGAATAAGCAAGGACTGGCTGCCAGATCCTGTCCTGGCACCTTTAGATTACCTGCTTTACTTCTCCCAACAGCTCCATGCGTGAGGTAGGTACTGATGTTATGCCCATTGCTCAGAGGAAGAATGTGTCCCCTTCCCAGGACACACGGGGAATCTGACATCAAAGCCCCCGATTCTGAATCACTAGAATTAATCTTTACCCAATTGTAACTAATAAATTCTTATCAACATTTTTATAATATAGGAAGTTAGAAATAAGATAAATCAATAACCTATGTTCGTAGCACCAATTTTTCTAAAAGTAGGTTCTCAGACCAACAGAGGGTCCTGGGTGTCCCCCTAAAGGAGACTGATGCCCAAAGAGAAGGGATGTGCTGGAGGCCACACAGCTAAGAAGTACCAGGGTTGGTATGCTAAACATGTCCTGGGTTGCTCAGTCGTTACTTCCTGGGCTCCCAGTTCTGCCCCAACCCATCAGCCTAGGCCCCTGGAGATTCTCTTCCAACCCCCCTCCCTGTTTGCCTCCTGATTTTCCCCTTCCCCCTCTGCTTCCTTTGCTATAACCCAGGCAGGTGAGCTGCTGCCTTTGCTTAGGCTGTCCTCTCCTTTAGGAATGCCCTACCTGGAATCTCTGATGTCTCAACTTTACCTACCCTTTAGCTCCAGCTCAGCGGTCCCCTCCAGGAATGCCCCTCTGATTCTTCCCTGCCCCCAACTGAAAGCAATTCCTTTCTCCCCTGGGATCCTTACCTTCCACCCACATGATGGCATTTGGAAAGTTCTATCTGCATGTATCTGCTTATGCTTTCTGGTGCATCTGTGCTGGCAGGATCAGAAGCACTCCCCAAGACCCCTCTAACCATCTGCCTCGTGAAGCCCCAGGACAAAGAGAGAGAGATAGAGGTCCATGGGGGTACGGTGTGGTTTCTGAAGTAAGGATAGGTTCAGAATTTCTGAATGCCGCAACACCAGACTCCCTTCATTGAGCTACGGCCTGGTCATGGGAGAATGGCTCAGCATGGTACCTAACATTATAATTACATGTTTGTTTTTGCTCATAACCCAGAGGATTCCCACCAGAAAATCAGAGAGGCTTGGGTCCTAATCCTACTGCTGCCACTGCTAGCTGTGTGGCCATGGGCCTGTTACCTAACCTCTCTGAGCCTTAACTTCTGGTAATGGCACCTGGCAGTGATAAGATTCAGATAAAATAAAGTACAAGGCCCAGCAGGTGGTGAGCACTCAGTAAGCACCGGCTATTATGAAGAGTCAGGGTTGACCCCTACTTTGAATTACTGGAGACATATTAAAATCACTACTAAATGACTCACACTGACTCTGCTTAGAGGTGGGCCAAAGGAATCCCAGCCAAGGAGAGGAAAACATTTTTTAAAAAAGATTTTAAGTAGTCTCTACATCCAGCGTGGGGATTGAACCCACAACCCCTCGATCAAGAGTCGCACACTCCACCAGCTGAGCCACGTAGGTGCCCTGAGGTAAGCATTTTGTGTGTGTACTCAGAAAGGCCTGTGATGCTTTCTTAGACTCTAAACCATCCATTGCCTTGGCAAAAAGAATCGCCTTTCTGTTTTTTAGCTTTAAAAAAAATCTATGAGCTTTGAGTTCTGTGAGGCTCCACACACCTAGAATGAGTGTGTGAATGCAGTTCATGAAATTGTAAGTAATTGTGAAACTTACTGATACGAGAAAAAAAAAGCTTGTTCTTAGAGGTGACCTTGGTTTGCCCTGTGTGTTGGTTCAGGCTTGTCTTGGGAGCGAGAGGTTTGAATCAAAGGTTTACTTTGGATTTGGAGGGAAGGAAAGCTGGGGTGAGTGTTTTTCCCCTAGTATGCTAGTAAGCAGCTCAGAGTAGAAATCAACTTCCTATGTCATATTCTTTACCAACTCCTGGTTATTTTGGTGATTAGATCACTTTTTACAGTGATGAGTGCTTCAAAAGTAAAGGGCCAGGAATGTCTCCCTCAAAGCTAAGTGTTTGGAATATGTGGGGAAGCCAGCTCTGCAGGTTGAAAAAATATATATTTTGAAATTCTAATTTGATCATTAGGGTAAGTTAGGTTTCCATTTGATCATTTTAAGACTGTTGAATTTAGATATTCTAAGACATATATTTTTGTAAATTTTCATGGTTCTGTGGCATTTAGCAGGCTACGGGACTTTATTTTTGTGACCCCGCAGGGACACAAATATTTTTCATGCTATTAATATGGTGGCCATCAAATTCAAATTAAATAATTTGAAATTCTCTTTTTAAGTCACACTGGCCATATTTCAAGTGGTCGATAGCCATGGGTGGCCAGTGGCTACTGTATTAGGGAGAGCAGATAGAGAACATTTCCATCTTCCCAGAAAGTTTTATGGGAAGGCACTGTTTAGATCAATAAAGCCATGGGCAAACTGCATGATTATGGGGTTAAGTTCCATTCTTTCTAGCAAGTCATCTGCAGGCCAAGAAATGGAGTGTGCCGAGGATGTTTCATTGTCAAGAATGAGGTTGTTACTTAAATCCCCTTAGCTTCATTTTGGTTTTCTGGTTCACTGGCTTTTAACACTGCCAGATTCAAAGGATGGGGGAGATGGAAGCACATGGAATGTCTTCCGGCAATGCTTCTCCATCCTGGCTGCATGTTAGAACTGCCTAGGGAATTTTTAAAAAATATCCATGTCCTGCCTCTGCCCCAAGCCCAGTGAATCTGAATCTCTGGGGGTGGTGTCCCGGAATCTGTATTTTTAAACTGCTCCCTGGGAGATTCTGCGTGGCCAGGGTTGAGAACAACTGCCTTCTAGACCGTGCAGTTAGAAAAAAAAAAATCCCTGAGCACTGGAAGACGTCGTTTTAAGGCAGATACGGTGAGTGGCTAAGAATGTTCCTCATTGATTTACTGTAGCCATAAATCCAGGGTTGGAGTTGAGTGGGCTCACTTCCTCCAGAAGGGCTCTCAACTGAGGGCAGCTTTGCCCCCCGGGTGCATTTGGCAACGTCTAGAGACATTTTTGCTTGTCACAACTTAGGGGTGGCATCGAGTGGGTAGGGGCCCCCGGATGCTGCTAAATATCCTACAGTGTATAGGACAGCCCCCCACAACAAAGAACTAGGGAGCCCAGAATGTCTGTTGTGCCACAGTTGAGAAACCCTGATCTAGATGCAATTTTTGCAAACCCAAGTCCTCTCTGACCTTGGATGTAGTTGTCTCTTCAAAGAAGATCAGGATATTCTCCTACACTGGGCCCTCGGAAACCCTGTTGATCATCTTCCACGGTTTCCAAACCCAGAAGCCACGGAGGGGGTCGCTGCCTGTATTTGGATGCATTTGGGGCTGCAACAAGGAAACTGCTGATTCAGGGGGACAGGGCAGCCTGCGAAGGTGTGGGCAGAGGTTCTTACACTGCTGCAGGTTGGGATCCTATTCTTTTTGTTAATTATCTAAAGTAACAGCAGCCTTTGCCTTAGGCTGTTTTCCCGAGGCTATGGCTCTGTGGCTCTTGGCATTGGGTGTTTGCCTTGTGATATACTCAGAACAAGAATTAAGCCTTGTATGTGATAAAATTTGGCAACAGAGCTAGGGGGGCCAGACTCTGGGAGTATAAAGATAGCAACACAGACATGCCCATAGCCTCAAGCGTCTGAGAGCCCCAGGCACAGTGGCACTGCAGGGGAGGGAGGGGTGGAGGTGTGGCAGGGCTCCCTGGGCCTGCAAGGGCTGGTGAGATCTTCCCAGCTGTCCAGAGTGAGCACTTGGTATGCACCAGGCACTGCGTTGAGCAGTCTCCATGCATCCTCTCATTTCGTCCTTTTACCAAGGCCCTAAGAGGTAAAGTGAGTTTGCCAAGGTCACACAGCAGGTCAGTAGCAGAGCAGAGATTTGAACCCGGGTTACAGACCTGCAAAACTGAATCCTCAGAGGAGCATTTACGGACTGGGGCTGTGCTTCATGGCCAAGACTTGTGGAATGAGCTGGAGCTCACCAGGCAGGAGGGAGAAAAGGCATGCGAGGGAGAATACCATGTGTGCCAAAGGCTTGGAGGTGTGAAAGAGTATGACATATCAGGGATTGTGGCTCACTGAAGGAAAGAGGTGGGTGATAGAAGAGGATAATGCTTGAGAGACAGGTGGGTATTAAATCCTACCCTCCGTAGCCTTGTAAGTCATGCTGAAGGCCACTGTGAGCCACTGGTGGACTGGAGGCAGAGAAGAGCTGTGTGACATTGGACAACTTGCTCAACTTCTCTGGGTCCCAACTGCCCATCTGGAGAAGGCCTCTAAGACTCTGCGCTCTGATGAATGTTCATTTTGTTGGTGACCATCATGAACAAAGTGAAGGAACGGCCTGCGGTGGCCCTAGTGGGCAGCCCTGTTGATTCCTGACCTCCTAGCTTATCATTTGGTATTGACTAAGTGCCCTCCGAGGGTAAGGCACGGTGTGTCCTCAAGTGATGTGGCAGATGCAGAGATGTAGTTAAGACTTGTCTTGGAGATTTGCAGCCTAGTGGAGGGTACAGCTGGTGTTCTCACGGGTCCCGTGCTTAAAGGCACAAATCACCAGTGCCACGAGAGAGAAGCATCCCTACAAAATATCTGAGGCACGGAGGTTACAAATGGGGGGGGGGCTGCTGAGGGAAGGTACACTGAAGGAGATAACTCCTAGCTCTGCCAGAAAGACTTGTAAGGGAGAATATAGGGGTAGGTCAAGGGTATCCTCCGGGGAGAGAGAGCAGGGGAAATGGAGAGAAATAAAAAGCCAGTTCAGGTACAGTCCCCAGAGGGTCAGACTATCAGCATCTCTGGTGTCTGATTCCCCACAGTTTCCAGGTCACAGAGGGGAAGCAGAAGTCATCATTGCAGGAAGATACTCAGTAATGGTCTTGCCACTTAGAAACTGAGGTCTGACGCCATCCTCCCTCCCTCTGTTTTCAACCCTGTTGTCTAGCGGGGCTCCAGGAGCATCCATGTCTTGGTCATCTGTCTCTCCCAGCTCCTAGGACGTTTTGCAGATAGGTACAGGACAAAGAGTGGAAAATGAAATCGTAACTCTTGTGGGAGAGGCAGGATTTCATGAAATCAAAGCAAGCGATATTGGAGACTGCTTAAATGACATGTCAAGGCAGTAATAGATGAGGATCTGGCAACGTGAGACCCGATGAAGAGAAGGGGGAAAAATGAATTCAAAAATCAATTCTTTGAAAATCAAAGAATTAAGCCCTTGAGAGATCAATAAGGTATGTTTGTAAAAATAGCACTGTGATAACCAAATGCTAACCAGAAGGATTCATCATACTCTAAGTCCACGTGAGACTTAATTCTTTGTTCTAAGACTTAGCACAGGATTGCTGTTATGACCTCATTTTCATTTTGTTCAATATTTACTCTTGCTTTTTAAAATACATTTGATTTTTTGGGTTTTTTTTATTTGGATTAAGTTCTAAACCAAACTGTGTTTTTTTTCTCAACTGTGAACTTGCCCATGTGGCTTCACCGCAGGTCCCTTTTTCGGATGCTAATTCTCCGGGGTCACAGAGATCTCCTCTGGGAGGAGACTCTGCTAGATAGAAGGTGGGGACCAGCTCACAAAGGGCCCTGAATGCTGAGCCTCTGCTGGGAGCCAGAAATCTTGTCCTGATAAAAAACCTCCGGGCTCTTACTAACAGAGCTCTCTTCTGTCTAAGGCCGACTTTGTTCCTGCAGTTAGAAAATGCTACCGACCAACTTCACTTCCTTTAGAAATGACAAAACCCTCTTTAATCTCCTTGCTTTTCCTTTTATTGGTGAAGCACAGATTCAGCAATGGGAGACTGTGTTTTGGGTGCTGAGGTTCTATTTTAGGCCCTGTGCCATTGCGTACCCATATAGAGGGCTATTTTAATTCCTTTCAGTCATGTGGAAAATAATCACTTAAGTGATGCTCTTTCTAGCACTTTACCTCTGAGAGGTGACCTCGGCTGATGACAGTGCATGCATCCGCACTAATCCGCAGGCCAAATGCTGGAATCAAAGCCACGTCTGGGCTCCCTGAGAGCCTGAAGACGTTGGGGTCTTCGGAAGTGAAAGGTCAAGTGACTTTGGCGCTTTTTTGATCCAGCAGGAAGACTGGCTTGTATTTCTGGAGGGTTTTCTTGTTTTCAACATGATTTCAAGCAGGCAGTTAGGTCAGACTGTCATCAGCCTAGATCTTGACACCCCCCCACCCCGACCCAGGCTGATATTTTGAAGGTGCTCATCTAGGTCAGGTCACATGTTATGTATTTTATTGCCTTGTTTCTTGGCCAATACAATTTTTTAGAAGATACGCTGCCAGATACATAAGCCACTTACCTTCCAGCTGAGCCCCTGATTCAGCTGCCTGCCCCCCCACCCCACCCTGTGTCCTTTCTCCAGGGAATTGGGTAGGAGGATTATCTGGTTATCTGGTTCTCTAATTCTCTGCCTACAGGACCAGCCTGGCTAAGCTGAGTTTCCTTGCCCACAGAGCTGCCCCAGGTGGTAGAAGCAAAGGAAAGGGGCTATGGGCTTGGCTGGTTCTTAAGCAAGAATCCCCAGGGGGAACCAGTTGCTAGCACTTTGGCACCAAGTGGGACCAAGGTACCTTGGTCTTATCAGTACCTCTCCCAGATTATGCATTTCCAGTTTGTGCACACGTATGGTTGCAGAATGGAAATCCTTATCTTCTTAGAGTGCTGGACTTTGACCTTAGAGGACTGAAGTTCAGATCAAACTGACTTAACCTTTGGGTAGTCACACAGGGCAGGAACCCTCCCCGGTCTTTGTTATCTTAGTAGGCGGCCTGGCCTTTTAGCTTGTGTAGAGGGAGAGGGATTTGTAGGCTAACAGCCTTCACATTTGTAGTTCTTCGCTTATCATGCGAAACAATTACGGTTTGGTTTTTGCTTGCTCACATGAGCCATTTTAACTAACATAGAGTCCAGGACTGCCAGTTGAACTCTTTGTGATGATGAAAATGAGCTCTATGTCTGCTGCCCAGTCTGGTAGCCACTAGCTACCTGTGGCTCTTGAGCACGTGAAATGTGGCTGGTGCAGCCGAGGTACTGAATTTTACATTTTATTTAATTTCAATCGATTTAAACAGTCACATGTGGCTAGCGGCTACTGTCTTGGACAATGGGGATAGGCCATTCTATGTGAGGATTTTATATTTTGTAATTAAATAGAGAAAACCTTATACACGCACATAGTAGCAATGCAAAAGATACAAAAGGGTATCAAGTGACAAGTCTCATTTCTGTCTCTGGTCCCCCTGTTTCCCTTCCCAATGGCAGCCCTGATAACCAGTTTCTTGTGGTTATCTTATGGTCCAGAAACATTTCATACATATAGAGCCATATTTCTTTCTCTTTCTCCGTTCCTCCTCTCTTTCTCTCCTCTATTCCTTTAATGCAAGAGGTGTTATTCTACCACTCTCTATTGTTTCTGGGGTTTTGTTTGTTTGTTTGTTTGTTATAGAGGCAGGGAGGGGTAGAGGGAGAGAATCTTAAGCAGCTTGTCTCCACACCAGCACCGAGCTCAGAGCCGAAAATCAGAAAGAGTTGGACGCTCAACCGACTGAGCCACCCAAGTGGCCCCGTTCCTTGTTTTTTGAGTTAACAACGATCCTTGGAGGTCATTATTTTATGGCTTACATTTAATTTTATTTGTATTTAATGGCTATACATAATAGTCCTTTATAAAGTTATACCATCATTTACTTAACAGGCCCCCTTAGAAGTGAGCATATGAGTTAAGTCCAGTCTTTTGATAAATACTACTGTAACAAATAACTTGCGCAAGCATGATTTCACATGTTAGGTATAAACACACACTCTTAGAAGTGAGACGATCAAGTTGAAGGAATGTATGCTTTACATTGCCTCAGATTTTTACCAGATTGCCATCCATAGATAGAGCTTGTTGATGGGACTAGAAGTTGGTGCCTGTTCCAGCCTCAGCGACAGTCTGTTAGTGAACTTTTTGTTCTTTGCCAGTACGATAAATCACGATTGCCATTACCTTGTAGATTTAATCTGCGTTTCTCTTATTATAAATGAGATTGAGGGTCTTTTTATATATTCAGGAGTCATTTCCTTTCTGGTAAATTGGCTACTCAGATCATTTGCCCATTTTTCTATTGGATTTCGTTGTGGTTTTAATTGATTTGTAGGAACCTTTTATACATTCGGGAAATTAGTCTGTTTCCTCTGATTTATATTGACAAATCTTAATCTTGTTCATGGTCTCTCTTTCCCTGTGGACATTTGAAAATATTTTATGCGGTGAATGTATTAATCTTTTTGTTATGGCCTCTGCGTCTTGTATCTGACTTAGACCTTCCCCATGGAGGTATTTTCAAACAGGTCTCATGTTTTCTTCTAGAACCTCCATGGTCCCATGGTTCCTCACTGACTCCTCTGAAATAGTTCAGGGGTTTTGTGGATTTTACCTTCCCTCGCCTGGCTCCTCATTCTCCCACCGTGGTGCCTTTGCCAGTGGCTTTCTGTCCAGCCCTGGTCTTGAGCTGTGGGGTGCCCTCTCACTAGCCACTCGGGGAGAAACATGATCCTCATTTGTCCACTGGTTGCCACCTTCTTCTCATTCCCTTATCTCTTTTTAAAATTTTTTAAAAAAACTTTTAAGTAATCTCTACACCCAACATGGGGCTCAAACTCACAACCCTGAGATCAAGAGTTGTGTGCTCTACCGACTGAGCCAGCCAGGCGCCCCTTCTCATTCCTTTCTGAGTACAACTTTGAGGTAAACCCTAATCCCAAATGGAGAGGGTGAGATTCAATCTTTATTTGGGGGTCTTAGTTACATTTGTAGGTCCCAGAGTCCCCTTTTGCCTCAGTATGCCTGATAACCCCTACCCCCCTGGTTGCCTTTCACCCCACTGCAGCCCAGGAATCACCAGGTCACTCCCTGTTTTGTCCTCTCACTGCAGAGCTCTTCTATGACCTTCTGCATGCCTTCCTAGGCCCGGCTCATTACCTTACATACCCTTTCCTTTGTGCGGGTTGCTTAATTGGGATGGGTGACTTGAACAAGAGGTGGCTATAAAGCCGCAGGATATTTGTACTCTGCCTGTGCCAAGGAGGAGAGCGCTCCGCCTCCAGCGAAGGCAGCAGTTTTGTGGCTGTTAGCACTTCATTCATATTCTCTAATATGATTTAATGCTTTGTCATTTTCTTTCTTGTGATTCCAGAATCTCATTTTCAGCTTCTGCCAGAGCCAGTAGCAGTTGGGAAAGAAGGCTGTGTTCTTTGAAGAGTGAGTATGGATTTTTAACACTGTTGATTACAAAAAAAAGAAAAAAGCAGCCCTCAATGAGCTTGGGGCTCCTCTGTAAGCTTCCCCCAAACCCCTCTCCGGGCCAACTTGTGGTGGGTGATTTCTCTGGTTCAGTTGGTTTGGTGGGGAAGGGTGTGGGCACCTGAAAGTCACCTACATGCCCCAAAGCCCCCTAGGGACAGTTCTCAAAGCCTGTGCCAGGAGAAAGGCTCTGAGTTTGAAGGGAGTCTTTCGGAAGATCTGAGCCTCTGGGAAGGAAACAGGATGCTTTCCTGGTGAGTGTGGTGCTTGAATTAGCCCCAAAGGCAGAGAGGAGTTCATCTAGCAGCCAGGACATGGTTGTGTTCCACACGAAGGGAACAGCCTGAGGAAAGACAGAGCGTGAGGCTGTGCAGGGCGGCATGGGGACGGGAGTTGGTCATTCGGGGTGCAGGCAGCGATGTGGGAGTTGGTCCAGGAAGCTGGGTTGGGATTGTATTGAATGGTTCGAGTTCACATTCGACCAGGGCAGCCTAATGTATGGGTGGGAGTTGTGAAGATTCCCCTGGCAACTAGTGTTAGGGCTGAGACAGAATGGGAGCAAGAAGAAATGAGGACCTGGACCCAGTGTGGTGGCTGAGGTAGCTGTGGTCTGACTCACACTTCCTGGGAATTTGTCTTCCTTCCCGACAGTCCTAGGATGTGCTGGACATCAGCCTCAGGAATTGGTGGCAAGAGGCTTTCAGGGGTATAAACCCCCTAAAACTATGCTCCTCTTCCTGTGTGGCCCTACCATGCACTTAAAATGTGACAGATGTGACTGAAGCACTGAACTCTGAATTTTATTTAATTAAATTTAAATAGTCATGTATTGAACAGCCTCGTTTGTCTAGACTCACACAAGTTGGCTCCAGTGCTGGTGCCTCTCCTGCATAACAGGAGTGGGAAGAGTGAAAGGTATATCGGCCTCTGGGAGGCTAGACTGATGGGGAGACTGTCGGCAGAAATGAATGAGAAGGGGGAGAGATGTGTCTGGGACATGGTAAGACTGTTGAGTCATGCAGGTGGTCAGGCAGGCTTTTTAGAAAAATCTGGAAGGGGGTTCTGGCCAGGCATGTTGAGTTCTGAATTTCCTGAAGGAGGGAATGGTGGAGGATGTAGGGATGGAGAGCTTTCCAAGGAAGACTGTGAGGAGAGCATGCTAGGAAGATCAGGAGAGAGAGGAGAGCATCATGGGAGTATCGAGGGGGAGAGAGTGAGGAGAGCATGATGGGAATATCAATGAGGAGAGAGAGGATAGCATCTCAGGATCCAGGTCAGGTGTGCTCATTTCAACAGCAGGGCTGTCAGGGGCACTTGGCTGGCTCAGTCAGTAGAGTGTGTAATTCTTGATCTCAGGGTCATAGTTGAAGCCCCACATTGGACATGGTGCCTACTTTAAAAAAAAAATTAATTAATCACCAACAGGGCTGTCAGAGCTGCAAAGCACAGAGGAGGAAAGGGCTCAACCAGACTGAGGTGAGGACAGTAAGACAAGAGTTGGGCACCTCGCAGCAGTAATCCTTGGGGCCATGCCACACTTTCAGTGATGACTGAGCAAGCTTAACTGCTTATTTGGAAATTTCAGTGTGATTTTCTTCCATGATGGAGATGATAAGAAGTTAGAACTGCACATTTCTTGAGGTGCCTGGCTGACTCAGTCAGAAGAGCATTTGACTGTTGATTGTGTGGTCGTGAGTTCGAGCCCCACGTTGGGTGTAGAGATTACAAATTAAAAAAAAAAAGAACTTCCCATTTCTTGAATTATTATCTCATCAAGTCCTGGGGCTTCCACATACGAGAATCTTACCATCTTTGTATTTTTTCCAGCTGTTAATCATTAGTGATAGTTTTGAGGGATTGGTTTATCTTGACAAGAACCTAGTTTCAAAAAGCAGTGTTGGGTGGGTGCAACAATATTTATAATATTTAAGGGCTTGGATATTATACTCAGATTTTAGGAACCTAGCGTTTTCCTTGTGGAAAACACTGTAGGAAGAATTTTCGGCATCCAGTAGTTACTCCATAGATGGAGGTTGTGACTCTTACATCTTTGGCTGTGGTGGTGGTGGTCCTGGTTATTATCGTTGCTACCATTGTTATAGTAATCATTATCTTGAAGAGACCAGGACTTAAGTCTGTCAGATATGATGGTATATGGGTAAGATATCTAGGGAAAGGCAAGATTCTTTGAAAATGTTTCACATTCTATTTTTTCTTAGAATTTTGAATTATACCCTAAGATGAAGGTACTGGAACTCAGGATTCCCAGTTTTCCAAAATCAGTGAGTACATGGAAAGACCATCGTGATGCATTATGCCTTATTCCCCCCCCCAACCCAGACTAGGGACTTGGAGATGCCATGTGTATGTGGATCCACTGGTGTATCCTCTATCCAATTAGTCTTCACCCCTGTATTCAGAGATAATGGCCCCAAATGCACAGCTTGGACACTAACGGGAGGAGGCTGGGTGGCAGGCTCCAATCTGGGATGTGAGAGTGTGTTACTCTCCCTGGTGTCCCAACAGCCAGCTCTCTTCTTCCTAAAGTAGCTTCTCTTCACATTGTGCCATGAGGCCACGGAGATCATTGTCCTTAACCCTGGGATGCCTCGCTTTTACTCAGCAGATACGTAAAACGAGTGCATTTTTCCCCCTCTTTTTCAATCTTCTTCAATAATT
Organism: Zalophus californianus; assembly: GCF_009762305.2. Lineage (NCBI taxonomy): Eukaryota > Metazoa > Chordata > Mammalia > Carnivora > Otariidae > Zalophus > Zalophus californianus. The sequence goes on from NC_045595.1 coordinate 26,223,509, forward strand.
CGGGCAATATGCCTTATCAAGCCACAGATATTTGCCTGGTACTGTTTTAGGTTCTGGGAACATGCAACAAGGAATAAGATTCTTGAGGGGGGCAAACCAGATCCTCCTCTTTAATTGCCTGGCATCATTTCAGAAACATTTTAAGTCTTCAGAGTAGGAAAAGACCAAAGAGGTGATTTGGATGAATGTTCTTATTTATTGGGTTGAGGAAACCAAGCCCTTGCAGCTGGTGTGTGGAAGAGCCTGGTAGGAGAGAACCAGCTGGAATGTTCCACCTTCAGCCGGGTTGGGGCCCGGCCCTCACTCATGTGGATCCACCCCAGGGGCAGCCGTTGGTGTTTCACAATTATGATTGTTGCAAGACCGATATTTCGCCTAGTTTGCATTGTTCTTGAAATTGACTCCTTTAACTTAATTTTAAAAATTAATTTGCATCCCTACTATAAATTGGAAATCTCTCTCTACTTGCTAGACGGGATGCTGCTCCATTCATGAATGGCTTAATAAAGACAATTAGATCTTCAAAAAAGAAAGGAAGGAAGGAAGAAACTGTAAAATCAACACAAAGAAACCATGTTATTAAGTAGCTAGGGACTGTTGCTCGCGGGAGGGGAAGGCTTAGAGAGGTATCTGATAACACCGTACTGAGAGTTCCGTTGACCGAGGCAGAGCGGACAAAGAATGGGAAGCCGACTTCTCAGTATGGGTGTCAGTGTGATGTTACCCGGTTAGTGCTGTGGAGCCCTGAGCATTATTTAGTATCCTCCGGCTCCCTAATGTCATCTTGCAGGGCATCAGCTCTTTGGGCCCCATCCTTTGGCCAACTCCTTTTTCCACCCTAGAGTTGATTTTCCATCGTTGGTGGCTCCAGGTTCACAAGGGTTCCATTTTCCTGTCTCCAACCTCTCCTCTGGGTACATAGAGTATCTATAAACAGACCTCAGCAGGGTAGGAGAGCTGCCTTTTTAAAGGAAAGCTGGGGCAACTCCTTTTTCACATGAAGGATTATGGGACGCCTGGGTGGCTTAGTCGGTTAAGCGTCTGCCTTCGGCTCGGGTCATGATCCCACGGTCCTGGGATCGAGTCCTGCATTGGGCTCCCTGCTCAGCGGGGAGCCTGCTTCTTCCTCTACCTGCTGCTTCCCCTGTTTGTGCTCTCTCTCTCTCTGACAAATAAATAAATAAATAAATAAATAAATAAATAAATAAATAAAATCTTTAAATAAATAAAATGAAGGATGATGCAGAGGTAGGGATAGTCACCTACTGCTTATGCATACAGAAAACTCGGGGCACCTGGCTGGCTCAGTGAATAGACCATGCACCTCTTGATCTCGAGGTTCTGAGTTTGAGCCCCACGTTGGATGTAGAGAATACTTAAAAATAAAATCTTTTAAGCATTTCTTTTTAAGATTTTATTTATTTTTTGACAGAGAGAGAGAAAGAACAAGAGAGGGAACACAAGCAGGGGGAGTGGGAGAGGGAGAAGCAGGCTTCCCGCCGAGCAGGGAGCCCGATGCGGGGCTCGATCCCAGGACCCTGGGATCATGACCTGAGCCGAAGGCAGATGCTTAACGACTGAGCCACCCAGGCGCCCCTTAAAAATAAAATCTTAAAGAAGACAAGGGAAAACTCAGAAAGCGTTAGTTTCTTCGTCCAGGGCCGGTCTTCATTTGACCCGGTCAGGGAAAGTATGCAGGCTTCTCTGTCATACGTCCCAGCCTTGCTAAATCAATCATGCTGTGCGAAAGCTCTCATTGAAGACTTCATTCTGCAATGAAACGGAGGGTGGCTCCAGATGAAACCTTCCCCCAGACTGATTGGGACATCCATAGCAGGTGTTGACAAAGCCGTTAAATCTCTTTTTGATGATCATACCTTCACCTTGGGGCCACCGTCTCCAGTGTCAGGGCCTGTGATGTCATGGCCTGTGATGTCCTGGCCTTAGGCATAAAATGCTCTAGTTCCTCATCCAAAGGAGCATCATGTAATTAACTTCCTGCAGCTCAGACATCGGAATTTATGGTAACCCTCAGCAGTTTTTAAGGACTTTGTGTAATGTGGGACAGTCCTCTTGAAGCTGACAGGTCCTGTTCTTGTCGACTCTTTTGTGACCCACAGTGTTCAAACAGATTTGTAAAGTTCTCTTCACTCCAAAAGTAATTTGCTTACCCCTTGACCCTGCGGCCGGTGACTCCTCCAGGGAGTTTTGTAATTACTGAAAGAAAAAGCCCTCTTACAACATCATTGGGAATAGTCGGCGTTGTCCCTAAACAAAGAAGATTGAGCCCATTTTGTAACTTTGCTTTTTGTCCTGGGCTCTTCTTGGCACTGAGAAAGAACACAGACTACTGGCCGTACCAGCAAGGAGCTTTCTAGAAGGTGAAATAGGCCAGTGACTTAAGTGCGCCGGAACATGTTTATGGTGACTGAGATATTGAGAGGACAGTTAAATCAGAAGCACACACAGTGCTTCTGCCCCTGAGAAGACTTTCATTCCTACAGATTCAACACTGTTCCCAGATAGAGTGTGTGTGACCCACCTATACGTGCATCTGTATCCCCCTGCCCCCCACCAAGGCTGTGAGGGGCTTGTTCACCAACCCCTTTGTAGGGGACAAAACATGTAAATGTGAGAAACTGATATTGCAATATATGTTAACTAACAAAATTTAAATTTAAAAAATTGTAAATGCAAATGTCCTATCTTCATGGAGAAATTAGGAATGACAACGAGTGTGAGTATTTAACAGCAAAGAGCTTACAAAGATTGAAAAAAGGCCATTTGGGAAAAAAAAATTTAGAGAAAGTAGAGTTTGGTGCAAAGGGAGTGGGTCTAAGCAGAAACCTGTTTTGTAATCACGACTCTTCCGACTGAGTAACCTTGGGCAAGTTACTTAACCTCTTTGTGCCTTAGTTTTCTCAGCCTGTGGGACAGCATAAAACACCCACTTTGTCTGTTGGACAGGACTCTGATGTGCTATACCAAGCATTGATCACTTACAGCCTGCCGGCCAAATTCAGCCTGCAGCCTGTTTCTAATAAAGTCTTATTGGAATATGGTCACTTCCATCTATTACATGCTGGGTGTGACTGCTTTCTCAGTACAGTGACAGATCGAGTAGTTGTGACAGACCCTATAGGGCGCCCAATGCCAAAATATTTATCTGGCCGCTGTGTTCAGTGACATCAGTGAGGTCATACTGTCACCATCATGAATTCATTATGAAATTGAAGTATGTATCAGTTGACAGAGGTATTATGGGAGAGATCTCTTCATTTCACAAGAAATATAAGGAAGGGCAGGATTTGCTGGATATTAATGCATTTTCTGGAAGAAGTCTTTGTTTTGTTTGGTGAAATGTTGGTTTGTTCTTAGGCATCTGGGAATCTTCAGGTTGCAAAGCTCCCCACCCCCACCCCCTGCTGCACAGGTCCTTGCAGGACTTATTTTGTTGATTAGAGAGGATGATGGGACTTGGAATATTTCTCATTCCATGAGAAAATGAACCGTGTTGTGAACGCCTATGACAGGACAGAGTGGAGGCTATACTGATTCAACTGAGATCATGACCTGAGCCGAAATCAAGAGTCAGATGCCCAACCAACTGAGCCACCCAGGCGCCCCTGTCCTCTCTAACTTTTAATTTTTAAAAATTGCAAACTTACAAAAAAATTGGAAGAATACTTACTACTACCTTGGAACCTTCACCTGGATTCACCAGTGGTTAACGTTAATCATACTCGTTTTAATGTTCTCTCTTCTCCCCTCCTTGCCACATTTTTTTCCCTCAATTTTTAAAAGTGAGCGGCAGAAACAAACACTGAGTAGCAGATATCACTATTCTTCACTCCTTAATGCTTCAGCAGACATCTCCTGGGAGGAAAGATATCCTCCTACATACAAATGTAACCACAATTTCATCACCCCCCCCCCCCGCCCCCGCTCAAGAATTGTGTCTCTGATACAGTAATATCATCTCATATCTGGTCCTTCCTCAGATTTCCCCACTGGCTTTAACAGTGTCCTTTATAGCTCAAAAAAATTCCAGGATCCTCTCAGGGATTCTTTGTTGTAGTTAGTTGTGCCAATTTAGATTTTTTAAGCACTTGTCCACCTTTATTCCCTCCTGACCTTTACTCTCATTCTGGGTCCTTCTGTCTCCCACTTTGCTTCTCCGCCTCTTCTCTTGAGACAGAGTTTCAGTGTTTACTCTCTTCAGCCCTGCAGGTGTCGGCCAGTCTTAAAGAGCAGGATGGATCTTGACGTGGTTAACATGTTTGTGATCGCGGGCGGGACACTGGCCATCCCAATCCTGGCATTTGTAGCCTCGTTTCTCCTGTGGCCTTCAGCGCTGATAAAAATCTATTACTGGTAAGTTAATTTTATACTGGAAGTATTCAGGAGTATCATAATAGCAGTGTTGTCTTCTCTGCTTGTCCTTTTGGTGGCGGTTTTTCAACATTTTATCGTGAAATATTTCAAACATACAGAAAAGTTGAAAGACATCCTGTCTTGAGTCTGGGGAGTGTTCTTGAAGAATTGGTGGTCGCTCCTCACTGGGTAAATTTCTTTCTGGTTTCTGATCGCATCTTTGCCTGGGAGGCCACCCTCACTCCCAGAGTCACGGGTTCTGTCTTCAGGCAAGGATTGTGCATGGTTACGGGAGCTCCTTTGGTATTTTCTTGGTGGTTGAATTCTGACCCGGTGATGTCCTGACAGGAGCGGTGATGTGCACTGAAAAATGAACTGGAAAGACCAGGGCCAAGGAGATGGCATGGGTGGGACAGAATGGGTGTTAGATTTGTTCTAAACGTGTTCATTAGTAAAGTGACAGAAAGAAAAAGAAGTTTCCAAAATTGTTATTCTTGTACCATCTTTATGAGTCTTGCCGTATCTGTAGAATAACTCTACTTTCCTTTTGTATTTTCTTTAGAGTAAGTCACTCTTTTTACCTTAAATCGATTTAAGAGTGATATAAACATTACTACCTTAAGCAGAAAATTTGTTTGCTGTACTTGCCGTAAATAGTAAATTAATACTAAAAAGTAAAAATGAGCACAATGCCATTCAGCGGTGTTCTTAAATTCTAGCTTGCCAAAGACTCTGTGTCTCCTTTCTCTTTGTTACAAAGTCCAGAGAGGTGTGAAAGAGGTAGCAGCCCCGAACAGAGCCTTCCTCATGTGTGGAATCAGAAGATTAACAGTTGAAAGGAGATTAGCTTTCTCAGGATGTGCTTCAGTGACTTCATGCCATGGTCCATTTCCCAAATAAAATCACCCCTCCTGCCCCACGGGGTGTGTCCCCTGGTGAAGGCAATCCCAAAATAGCCCTGGTTCCTCTCTGTGCCCCAGGGAGAAGGGAAGCACGTTGAGATTTAACCGGGACTCTGGCAGTTAGAACCGCCTTCTCTGCACGGAGGAAAGAACGCAGAGAGGTTGCATTCAGCTCGTGCCCTTTATCTGCTCTCCTTTCTGGCTCCCTTTTGTTTCATTAGAGTGTGGAATTTTCCACCTGCCAGCCAGGCTCTGCTCCTTGAAAAGAAGCTAATTGAACAGAAGGGAGCTTTTCATCCTCGCTCTCCCGCTCCCTCTTAGAGGGGGGTGGCGGTGGTGACCCTTTCAGAGGGTCACCCAGGACCCACCTCTGCGTCGACCACCTGAGATTCTGGCTGCGTCACTGGCAGCACTGGAAGCTGGAGAGCTTGGGGGCTAAGGCCCCCGTGTGGCCCCTGCCATGGAGAGCCCAGAGTCGTGGGACCCTCGTGGCTCGGCAGAGGCACCATGGCTCTCCACACACAAAAGCCATCTTTCTTAACTCCAGTCAAGGCAGAGAATGCAGTTCGGTGATGGGGCCTGTCACCATGGATATGGCTGCAGACAGAGGTGTGATTATATAAAGGCCGATTCCACCCACCACATGCGGAAACCGACCTCCATGCTGCGTAATCCCTTCCACCCCCAGCTGCCTTGGGCTGTCAAGGAGAAGGCTTTCAGGGTCCAGAGTGTCAGAATAATTTTGACATTTGAGCTTTGAAAAGAAAAATAACCTCATAGCAAATAATTCACCTTTTTATTGAGTTAAAATTCACCGTTTTAAAGTGTATACTTCAGTAGTTTTAGTATATTCATGGTGTTGGAGCGCCTGGCTGGCTCAGTCAGAAGAACATGTGACTCTTGATCTCGGGATTGTGAGTTCAAGCCCCAAGTTGAGTGTAGAGATTACTAAAAATGAAAACAATGAATTGTGGATCACTACACCAAAAACTAATGATGTATTGTATGGTGACTAACAACGTAATAAAATAAAATTAAAAAAAGATTACTAAAAAAAAGTAAAAATAAAAACTTAAAAAAAATAACACACGCACGCACACGCACATGCACACACACGAGTGTTGTGCAGCCATTCCCACTATCTAATTCCAAAACATTTCCATCTTCCCAAAAGGAACCCCCGTACCCGTTTGCAGTCACTCACAGTTTCCCTGTCCCTTCATCACCTGGCAACTTTAACTACATCTTCTTTCTCTTTGGATTTGCCTATTTTGGCCATTTCATATAAATGAGATCATACAATCCGTGGCATTTGATGTGTGATTTCTTTGACTTAGCATGTTTTCAAGGTGCATCCATGCTGTAGCGCGTGTCAGTATTTCATTATTATGGCTGAATTCTAGTCCATTGTGTGGTTATACAACATACTATGTATGTATGTATTTATTTTTCTAAAGATTGTATTTATTTATTTGACAGAGAGAGACAGAGCGAGAGCGGGAACACGAGCAGGGGGAGTGGCAGAGAGAGAAGCAGGCTTCCCCGCCGAGCAGGGAGCCCCATGCGGGGCTCAATCCCAGGACCACCTGAGCCAAAGGCAGATGCTTAACCGACTGAGCCACCCAGGCGTCCCCATACTATGTATTTAAAAGGACATTTGTATTGTTTCCACTTTTTGCCTGTTGTGAATAATGCCACATAGCAAATAATTCACTTTTATTAACAAATAATACCACTAAAACCCTGTGAGGTCCCACAGAGCAGAGCATTCAGTCCCTTATTTAAATGACAGTATAGGGATGCCTGGGTGGCTCAGTGGGTTGAGCATCTGTCTTCGGCTCAGGTCATGATCTCAAGATCCTGGGATCCAGCCCCGCGTCAGGCTCCCTGCTCAATGGGGAGTCTTCTTCTCCCTCTTACTCTCCCTATGTGCACTCTCGCTCACTCTCCCTCTTATTCTTTATAAATAAATAAAATCTTAAAAAAAAATAAATGACCATATAGATGCATGTGATCTTAAAGCCTGCTCATGCCTGTCACTCTGCTCAGAGCTGTAGCCAGAGGACAAACACAGTGTTCTTGATTTTATGAACTCAGGCACACAAGCCAAGAAGAAACCCAGCTGGTTGGAGAGAATGTAAATCCTAGAAAACCTTTTGGTTCATGCCAGGTCGAATTGAGGTATGAGGGGTTGTGATTATGGTACTAGAACCCATGATGCCATTGCAGAGGGCTGTCGGAAATCCTGTGATTTCCTCCTCCTCCCGCCCCCTTCAAAAGACACAGCCTGTTTCCCTCATGTCCCTCACTGCAAGTGACATTTACCCAGTGAGGGTCCTGGGATGAGTCACTTATGTCCCTTAACCACAGCTATTCCTCTAAACACCTTTATTTACTCAACTACCCATAATGATCACCATTGGGTTCACTCTGCAGAGCTAGGTGGGGCAGGTTAATTTTCAGGGTTGCTGTGTGAACAGCAATAGACAGTAGAGCTAGCTGGGCTGGGCATTGCGAACACCCCAAGCTGCTCGCCGCATGCCCAGAAGGGTGTGCTATAATCATCACAGCAGGCTCTCTCCTGGACATCTCTCTGGGATCTTCTGAGCCTGTTCTGAGGGAAGAGGAACAGGTGTCCCCAGTAGACCAAGGCTCAGGGTCCCTGGAGCATGGCCAGCCTCTCTCCACAGCAATGGGGACCATGGTTGCCCCTATAGGAGGCACCAAACGCTTTGCTGTGAGTCAACAGAGAACCACAATTGGAGGTGCTGGGGCCACTGTGGGTGACATCAAAGGCAGCTCACAGGATGAAAGAGACTGGGGTTTTTAAAGATTTTTATTTTCCCTGAAGAAACTCAGTTGTGACCTAAAGGTAAGAAATCATAAATATAAGAGAAAAAAATGGACAAGAATTGAAAAAGAAAACTAGCATTGTTTGCAGATGATTATGTTCATAGAAAGTCCAAAGGAATCTATAGAAAATTTTTTGGAATTAATAAGTGACTTTGGCAAGATTGCTAAATACAAGATAAGTAAACAAAAATCAGTTATATTCTTACATGACAGCGACAAAAAATAGAAAACGAAAAAAATTAATGATACTGTTTACTGTTGTATCAACAAATACAGAATACCTAAGAATAAATCTAAAGAACAATATGGAAGTCCTCTGGACAGAAAACTATGAAGTGTTAGAGAAATTCTGAAAGACCTAAAGTAGTGGAGTTACAGACAATATTTGTGAGTTGGAAGACTTTCTTATCACTGGGATGTCAGATTTCCCTAAAATGATACATAGTTCAATGTACACTCATTTAAAATCCCAGCAGGTTTTTTTTTTTAAAGATTTTATTCATTTATTTGAGAGAGAGAGAGAGAACGTGCCCAAGTGGGGGGGATGGGCAGAGGGAAAGAGAGAAGCAGGCTCCCCGCTGAGCAGGGAGCCCCATGCGGGGCTCGATCCCAGGACCCCGGGATCATGACCTGAGCCAAAGGCAGATGCTTAACCCACTGAGCCACCCAGGCGCCCCCCCCAGCCAGTTTTTTTTTTAATGGAATTTAATAAACTGCTTTTTAAATTTATAAAGAAAAGCAAAGAGCCAGTTAAGCAAGACAGTTTTGAAGAGGAACAATGCGAGATGATTTACATGACCAGCTGTCAAACCTGATTATAAAGCAGCAGTAAATCAAGGCAGTATAAAATTGGCACAAAGAAGGGCAAACCAACGGGACAGGAGAGCCCAGGAACAGACGTACATAGATACAGTCCCTTGAATTATGCTTTGCAGTGGGGGAAGGGGGCTGTGTCAACTAGATATCCATGTGGGAAAAAGTTCATCATGACCTGTTTGGTAGGCAGAATTACTAAAACACTCCCACAAAGATCTACCTCTGTGATCCCAAGAACCTGTGAGTATGGCAACAAATCACTCCCACAGTCGTTAAGTTACATACAGTGGACCTGAAGACAGGATTACCCCAGGAGGCCTGATCTAGTCATATTAGCTCTTAAAGGTGGAGGGGTTGGAAGGACGAGAAAGACTCAGTGCTGTGCCTAGTTTGAAGTCAGAGAGGACCCCGTGAGAGGGAATGCTAGTGGGCTCTAGGAGCGGATGGCCGTGGCCTGACAGCCAGCAAGACAGCAGGGATCTCAGTCCTAGACCCCAAGAACCTGAATGCTGCTAATAACCTAAAAAGCTCAGAAGTTGATTCCTTCCCAGAACTTCCAGATCAGAGCCGGCGGGTGCCTTGATTTCAGCTTTGTGATACCTTCAGAAGAGAACTCGGCTAAGCTCACTCCTGACCTACAGAATCTTGAGTTAATAAATGAGTGTTGTTTGAAGCTGCTCAGCTTGGTAATTTGTAACGCAGCCATAAAAAAGAATACGGCCTCATCTACAACCTTGTACCATGCACAAAAATCAAATCCAGGTGGATTATAGATCTAAATGAAACAATAAAGCTTTTGTAAGAAAACATAGAAAAACCTCACAACAAGAGGTTATCCAAATGACCAGTAAACATATGTAGTGGCGGTCAACCTTGTTGGCCATACAGGACGTTTAATAAATGAAAACCACAATGAGAGGCCATTTCCCACCCACCAGGATGGCTTACGTGAAACAGACCAGCAATTCCAAGTATGGGAAAGGATGTTGTATTCATATCCTAGAGCTGCTGTGATAAATGACCACAATGTGGGTGACTTAAAACAACAGATATTTATTCTCTCATAGTTCTGGAGGTTGGAAATACCAAATCAAGGTTTTGGCAAGGTCGGTTCCTTCTGGCAGCTCTGAGGGACAATCTGTTCAGTGGCTCTTCCCTAGCTTCTGGTGACTGTGAGCTATCCTGGGCATTCTTTGAGTTGCAGATATGTCCTTCATATGTAGATGTGGCGCTTCACTGTCTGCCTCTATATGTCACATGGTGGTGTTCCTTTGGTGTGTTTCTGGGTCCACATTTCCCTTTTTTTATAATGGCACTGGCCATATTGGATTTAGGGCCAACCCTAAGCCAGTATGACCTCAACTCAACTCGATTATATCTGGAAAGACGCTGTTTTGTTTTGTTTTGTTTTTTTGGACGCTGTTTCCAAATAAGGTCATATCTCCAGGTTCCAGATAGACATGAATTTGGGGGAATACTATTCAACCCACTATGGATGTGGAGCAACTAGAATCTGGCATATTGTTGATAAAGTGTAAATTGGTTTGGAAAACTTTTTGTCAATATGACCCCCTCATTTCACGCAATAGAAGTATTTCTGTAGTGTGTGTATATATGTATATATATACACATATATGGATATATACACACACACATATATATGGGAAGAGAGAGATCAAAAGACGTATGAAAGAATGTTCCATAGCAGCTTCATTTATAGTACCTCTGAACTGGAAACACCAGTGTCTATTAATACCTAATAGATACATAAAGGTGTAGTTGTGCCACTATTCATATAGTATTCAATAGAAAGGAAAGAACTTGTGCTATATTCTACAACACAAACGTAATATTGAGTGAAGGAAGTCAGAGACAAACAAATACTTACCATATGATAAAGTTCTGAAACAGCAGAACTGTCCTGGAGACGTAAAGGGAGGCAGGGGTTACCTTTGGCGGGTAGTGATGGGGAAAGACACAAGATAGGCACCTGGGATGCTGGTCATTTTCTAGATCCTAATCTGGGTGGCAGATGCTGGATTCATTCGTTTTGTACAAATTCATCAGGCTGTACGCTTAAAATTCATGCCCTTTTTTAAAAAAAGCTACCGTATGATCCAGCAATTTCACTCCTAGGTGAGCTGAGAACACGAAGAGAACTGAAAACATGTCCACAGAAAAAGTTGTACATGAATGTTCATAGTGGCATTATTCCTAAGAGCTAAAAAGGAAAAACAATCCAAATGTCCATGAACTGATGACTGGATAAACAAGTGTGTGTATCCATATGATGGAATATGATTTAGCCTTAAAAAGGAATGGAGTATTGGGCACCTGAGTGGCTCATTTGGTTAAGCGACTGCCTTCGGCTCAGGTCACGATCCTGGAGTCCCAGGATCGAGTCCAGCATCGGGCTCCCTGCTCAGCAGGGAGTCTGCTTCTCCCTTTGACCCTCCCCCCTCTCATGCTGTCTCTCTCTCTCTCAAATAAATAAAATCTTTAAAAAATTTAAAAAAAAAAAGGAATGGAGTACTAATACATCCTATAACATAGACTAACTTGAAAAGCATTATGCTAGGTGAAATAAGCCAGACACAAAAAGCCACATACCAAATGTGACCCCATTTATATGAGATATCCAGAATAAGCAAATCCATAAAGTAAACACAAAGAGACATGAAGGAAATTAGTGGTTGCCAGGATCTATAGGGAGAGGGTGATGGAGAGTGAGTGCTAATCAGTGTGGATTTCTTCTTCTTTTTTTTTTTTTAGGATTTTATTTGTTTATTTGACAGAGAGAGAACACAAGCAGGGGGAGCGGCAGAGGGAAAGGGAGAAGCAGGCTCTCCACCAAGCAGGAAGCCCGATGCGGGGCTTGATCCCAGGACCCTGGGATCATGACCTGAGCCGAAGGCAGACGCTTAACGACTGAGCCACCCAGGCGCCCCCCCCCCTTTTTTTAATTATGGTAAAACATATGTAACATAAAATTTACCATTCTACCCATTTTAAAGTATACAGTTCAGTCTTGTTTCTTTTTGATGAAAATATTCCAGATATAGATAGTGGATGGTTGCATTACTTTGTGAATATACTTAAAAAAAAAAAATCCTCAATTGTATTTAAAAGGGTGACTTTTATGGTATATCAATTATATCTCAATAAAAAGAAAGCTATACTCAACAGCCTAGTCATTAGGGAAATGCAAATCAAAACCACAGTGAGATACTACACAAATTAGGGTGGCTATTATTACATAATTTTTTAGGGTACCTATTTAAAAAAACAAAATAACAAGTGTTGGTGAGGATATAGAGAAATCCTTGTGCATCGCTGGTAGAAATGTAAAATAGTACAACTGCTGTGGACAAATTTAGTGGTTCCTCAAAAAAAAAAAAGTTACACTTAGAATTACCTTATGATCCAACGATCCTACTTCTGTGTATAAACCCCAAAGACTTGAAAGTAGGAACTCAAACCGGCATTTATATACTGATGTTCGTAGCAGCATTACTTACAATAGCCAAAAAAAATGAAACTTCCCAAATATTCATTAATAGATGAATGAAAGGTCACCTGGGTGGCTGTGTTGGTTAAGCAACTGCCTTCAGCTCAGGTCATGAACCCAGGGCCCTGCTTCTCCCTCTCCCTCTGCCACTCCCCCTGCTTGTGCTCTTCTGCTCTCTCTGTGTCAAATAAATAAATAAAATCTTTAAAAAAAAAAGATGAATGGTAAACAAAATGTGGCACCTATATACAATGGAATGGTATTCAATTTGTTTTTTTCTTTTTAAAGATTTTATTTATTTATTTGACAGAGACACAGCGAGAGAGGGAACACAAGCAGGGGGAGTGGGAGAGGGAGAAGCAGGCTTCCCGCGGAGCAGGGAGCCCGACGTGGGGCTCGATCCCAGGACCCAGGGATCCTGACCTGAGCCAAAGGTAGATGCTTAATGACTGAGCCACCCAGGCACCCAGAATTTCATTCCTTTTAAAAACTGAATACCAGGGGTGCCTGGGTGGCTCAGTTGTTAAGCGTCTACCTTCGGCTCAGGTCATGATCCCAGGGTCCTGGGATCGAGTCCCACGTCGGGCTCCCTGAGCAGGGAGCCTGCTTCTCCCTCTCCCACTCCCTGTGCTTGTGTTCCCTTTCTCACTGTCTCTCTCTCTCTGTCAAATAAATAAATAAAATCTTTAAAAAAATAAATAAATAAAAATAAAAGGAATGAAATTCTGACACCTGCTATAACATGGATGAACCTTGACATCATTATGGAATGTGGAATAAGCCAGACACAAAAGAACAATGTTGTATGAATCTGTTTATATGAGGTGCCTATGATAGGCAGACTCATAGAGATAGAAAGTAGAATAGAGGTTATCAGGGGTTGAAGGGAGGAGGGGAATGGGGGGGTTATTATTTAAGGGTGATAGAATTTCTGTTCGGGATGATGAAAAAGTTCTAGAAATGGATGGTAGTGATGGTTATGTACAACATTGTGAATGTACTTAATGCCACTTAATTGTGTGGTTAAAATGGTGAATCTTCTGATGCATATTTTACCACAAAAAAAGAAAGAAAGAAACAGAAGTGTTAAAGTACTTTTCTGCCAGAGGTTCTTGTAACCTAGTAATGCTGAGACTTCTAGGATGAAGGGTCTGGACCCTGGAGGAGTGTAAATGTATGCAGTGGAGTACCCCATCACTCAGCCATAAAAAAGAAAGATCTTACCATGTGTGACAACATGGATGTACCTAGAGGGTATTATGCTAAGTGATATTTCAGTCAGAGAAATACCGTGTGACTTGACTTATGTGAGGAATCTAAAAAACAAGACAAATGAACAAACAACAGAAAGAGAATCATAAATGCAGAAAACAAACTTGGTGGTTGCCAAAGGGGAAGTGGGTGGGGGGATGTACAAGGTTCCAGTTATACAATAAATGAGTCGTGGAGATGAAAATTAGAGCAGAGGGAATATAGTCCAGAGTCTGTAAAAACAGCATGCTGTTACCTGGTGATGTATCCTGGCAGATGGCAGCTACACTTAACGTGGGGAGCACTGACTCATGTGTAGAATCGCCCAAGCACTGTATTGCATACCCGAAGCTCATAAAACATTGTATGTCAACTATACTTTAATTTTTAAAAAAGATCACATAGTCAATAAATGAATGACCTGGGATATGAATGAATGCATGAGCTCGTGTTAGTAGTGCTATGATGTAGAATTTTGAAATACGCTTGCTTCATCATAAGAGCTTTTAAGCTAGCCAGTGTTGTTTTTACTGTGTTGAACAGGGAATGCATTTCATTGAAAAAGGAAAGCAGTAAAAGTCTCCCTCCTCCCCTGTTCCCTTTCCACCTGCTTCTCACTAGAATCCCCGCCTCCACTCCACATAGTCATCTTAATAGTGTCTGGTATATGCTCTCATGCTTTTTGTTTGCAGATGCAAGTAAATATGAATAAATAGCCTCATTCCCTTCTCCCTTTATTTACACCAAGGGTTAACACTGGTCCGTTTAGGCAATTTGCTTTTTGTAGGACTTGGCTACCTCTCTGGTGCAAAGTGTACTCCAGAGTGAATCTCTGATTGAATTAATTATCTTTCGTCTTAGAGAGATTCTTCATGCAGAGAGTTCAATTTGTTTGGTGGTAATTCTATATTGAAATTGAATTCGGGCCAAACTCCAGCACTGCCAAGTCTTACGTAACCGACAGAAGCTGAACTTTCAACCAGCTGCCATATGTTGTGAGGAATAAAGCCAGAAGACTGATGCAGATAGTTCCTAAGGGTCAAGTTCTCAGGTGCCTGGTGGCTCAGTTGCTTAAGCATCTGCCTGTGGCTCAGGTCATGATCCCAGGGTCTTGAGGAGCCCTGCTCAGTGGGGAGCCTGCTTCTCTCTCTCCCTCTGCCCCTCCCCACCCCCAACTCGTGCTCTCTCTCACTATCTCCCTCTCTCTCTCAAATCAATAAATAAAGTCTTAAAAAAAAGTCAAGTTCTCACTCTCAAAATCTCTAGGGGAAGAAACCAGCATATATGAATATATATGTAATTAATATATATTTTTAAATACATACATATGTATATGTGTTTGGGAGGTGGCATATGGCCCTTAATTGAGCTTATCCACCAGAGTGGAAATAATGTCTGTATAAAAACAAATGTTTGTTACTATGACTTCTACATCACAATTAAAACCCACCATTGAGTCCACTCAATCAAAATCCACTAGTTCAAAATCAATAGCTTCTTTGAAGCCACAGTAACTCTTAGATAAGGTTAAGACTCAAAAGCAGAAATTTGGTTGGCTGGAAAGCGAATTAAACTTCCCAGTTGCTCAAATAGAATTACAAAAGGACAAAATTGTGTTTTTCGCAGAGATAAGAGTCCGCTGGACTCACCAACACTGGACAGCTGTCTCCGAGGATTTCGTCCTGAGATCGTCAGGAATCCAGGCACCCTTTAGACAGTCATGTGTTGTCCTTTCTCCCCATTCAGAGATTTGTGGTTGTGTGGAGTGACACCACCAGCAGCAATTGTAGCCTTGATGAGAGAGGCTGGTTCTTCCTCTCCACAGAGAGCAGGTTGCTTTACCTGAAGTCTTGGGATGCATTTCCTGCCCGTCAGGGTCCCTCTGCAGTGAGGTACTTACTTTGGGATGGTGCTACACGAATGGCATTCATGGCCCGTCGTCCTAGATTTCAGGTGTCCGTGAATATGGCCCGCCAGGAAACGCAAGCCAGCTCTCTGCAAGGGGAAACTGCCTTCGTCTTGGCCTTTCTGGAGTTCCTCCCATCCTTACCGCCAGCCACTTTGAATTCAGCTGCAGCTCAAGCAAGCGAGGCAGAGAAAGGCCAGTCAGACAGCTGGAGAGATCCCACCGCCTACTCCTTCATCACACCACCATTCAAACTGCTAAAAATAGAGATACAAATATATAGATTAACAAAAGGCTATGACATGTCATGCTCCTTCAGAAACTACTCTTTTTTTCTCCTCCTAGTTAGAAGTATTAGAAAAGTACATACCAGAATATTTATTTAAGGTGCTTCCTGGAATGGTTTCACTTAGTGTGCCCTGAGGGTGAAGCTCAGGGGGACTCCAGAGACCTCTGGGAAGAAGGAGGAGGGGAGCTGGAAGAAGGGTTTGTCTTCCCATGCAGTAGGACTGTGAACAGGGCACATGCCCCTCCCAAAGCCACTTCTCTGGAGCTTGCTGATTTTGTCTCGCCTCTATTTTTTCCTCCCCAGGTACTGGCGGAGAACGTTGGGTATGCAGGTCCACTACGTTTACCACGAAGACTATCAGTTCTGTTATTCCTTCCGGGGCAGGCCTGGGCACAAACCGTCCATCCTCATGCTGCATGGGTTCTCTGCACATAAGGATATGTGGCTCAGCGTGGTCAAGGTGCGGTTCTAGGTTCTTCTCTCTCCATAGGGTGGCACTCAGTAAAGAAAAGGGTGTCCACTTGCATGTGATGTCGTCAGCAATGATGGAAAGCCAAGGGAACCCAGAACTGTGGTTCAAATCATCTTAAAACTAATTCAGTAGAGGGGCGCCTGGCTGGCTTAGTCGGTAGAGCATGCAACTCTAGATCTCAGGGGTTGTGAGTTCAAGCCCCGTGTTGGGCATGGAACCTATTTTTAAAACCCCCCCACAAAAAAAACTAATTCAGTATACAGTTAACCCTTGAACAGCATGGGAATTAAGGGAGCCCATCCATGATGCAGTCAAAAACTCACGTATAGCTTTTTTGCTCTCCCCAAATTTGACTACGAATAATCTGTTAACTGGAAGGCTTACCAATAACATAAATGGTCAGTTAACACATATTTTGTATGTCATATGTATTATAGATTGTATTCTTAAAATAAGCTAGAGAAAAGAAAATGTTATTAAGAAAATCATAAGGAAGGGCGCCTGGGTGGCTCAGTGGTTAAGCGACTGCCTTTGGCTCAGGTCATGATCCTGGAGTCCCGGGATCGAGTCCCGCAGAGCCCGCTTCTCCCTCTGACCCTCTCCCCTCTCATGCTGTTTCTCTCTCTCTCTGTCTCTCAAATAAATAAATAAATAAAATCTTTAAAAAAAAAAAGAAAATCATAAGGAAGAGAAAATACATGTACTGCATTGTATCGAAAAAATCCACCTCTAAGTGGACCTGCACAGTTCAAACCCATGTTGTTTGAGGGTCAGCTGTGTTACTCAAATCCTTTTGTCAGACAAAAGTTACTCAGTTCAGTATTATTTGTAAAACCTGCACCTTAGAAATCATTTCACCATATGAATATATGAATATTCACCATATGAATATTCTTAGGGAAGGTTTCTGACACTCTGCTTCCTCGCAGAACTTGTCATGACTGGGGCGCCTGCGTGGCTCAGTCGGTTAAGTGACTGCCTTTGGCTCAGGTCATGATCCTGGAGTCCCGGGATCGAGTTCCATATCGGGCTCCCTGCTCAGCAGGGAGTCTGCTTCTCCCTCTGACCCTCTTCCCTCTCATGCTCTCTATCTCTCATTCTCTCTCTCTCAAATAAATAAATAAATAAAATCTTAAAAAAAAAAAGAACTTGTCATGACTGTCAAGATCAGGTTGAACAAAATCATTTATTCTTTTTTTTAATTAATTTATTTATTTTAAAGATTTTATTTATTTATTTGAGAGGGAGAGAATGAGAGATAGCACAAGAGGGAAGAGGGTCAAAGGGAGAAGCAGACTCCCCGCTGAGCAGGGAGCCCGATGTGGGACTTGATCCCGGGACTCCAGGATCATGACCTGAGCTGAAGGCAGTCGCTTAACCAACTGAGCCACCCAGGCACCCTAGAGAAACTGTCTTGATCTGACAGCTTTCTGAGATAGTTTTCCAAATCACTCACTTTCTGTCCTGGTTTCCTTGGGTGTGGCAACGTGCTCTACTTGGTAAGAGTGACCAGCTGGTGCAGGTTGGGCCTGGGAGAGGTCTTGGGAGGGACGTGCTCCAGACTCCCACCTCAAGCAGAACCATGCCTGAATGATTCCAAGTAGGATCTACACCAGGGGGAAAAGGCTCACACATCCTATAGTCACTCCTGTTCTCATTCCCAAATTCCACTATAAGGACAGTCATCCTCATGCCATAACGAACCTCTCACTTCCTGACCCTCCTCAGATATTTTTGGTATAACTGGTATTTTGTGTATTGATAGCTGATGTTTCTCAGCTTCTGGTTAAAAGTGGCACAAATATAAATGGAAGGTGTTTTTGGATAATAATCATCCCAGGAATTAGACCTTAATGCAAAAAAAAAAGGGGGGGGGGTTGAAACCAGAATCAGAGTGATCAGACATGGTTCTGAGCTTTGCTCCTGTTGGCTCCGGAGCCTCCCAGGGTTCTGGGAGAACAGAGTCTTCTTTCCTAGCTCCAAGTCTCCCCAAGTCAGTGGCTGCATGACTGGAGTAAGTGTGGAGGGGGTGAAAGGAAAGGAGAGAGTACTTACCAACTGGTATCGAGAAAGAGCGAGACTCAAGCCTGCTACCCCGACCTTTATCCCCCCCCTCCCCCCCGCTTTCCACACATCTCCTGAGTCCCCTCCCATCTTTGTATTGGTCTTTGAGGGTCTCTGCTCCCTAGGAGGCTACTAGCAGTACTCACATCGTATGTAACTAGGACAAGACCCTGGGTGGCCTAGGCCCAGACATCCTCAGGGATGGCTGTCCAGGTCACTTGGTAAGTGGGAGTGACCTCCCTAGAAGAGTGAGCGGACATGTCCTGCACACCACATCTTGACTCTCTGCACCTGTGTGTCCCTAGTTCCTTCCAAAGAACCTGCACTTGGTCTGCGTGGACATGCCAGGACATGAGGGCACCACCCGATCCTCCCTGGATGATCTGTCCATAGATGGGCAAGTAAAGAGGATACACCAGGTAAGCAGGAGGCTCCGCCAAAAATTGCTCAGACTGTGTCTTACCCACCTTACGTGCCCAAGTCTGGAGAGCACGAAAGAGAGTTCCATGCTGACTTGTAACCAGTATCCAGTGCATTCTGTCTGCAAATATTTGCAAACAAAAATGGCATCCCAGTGGTATCATTGGTCAGCTGTGGAGGACCAGGACCTATTGCAGACAGTGCTCCTTTAAGCCTACTTTATTTAGTTATTTCTCAAGAAATATGATACGGACCTTTTTTTTTAGCTCTTTAAAAAAGGAGTTTAGAATTCTCAAGACCATTTCCCTAGAGTCTATTTTTTTTGCTTACCACCTACATGACACAACATAATGATGGCCCCTCTGCCTAGTTGTGGAGGATGGGGAGGGTGCTCTTTGCATTTTGTTCTTTTTTAGCATCTAGCCTCAGCCTCTCTCTCGCAGGGCTTTCAAGGTCATGGGGCTCTTGAATCACTTCAGAATTTAGTAATCTGTAAGTTACAGATTGACATTATGAATTTTCCCCAGATGAGGTTGTTTATTTAATGTCTGTACCCAGCCTAACCCTTAACTTTGAAGTGTGTATTCTGATGAGGTCAGGAACCTTGTCTTTTGGGGTCTTTGCTGTATCCTCAGGAGCTGACCATAGTTCCTTATACATAATAGATATCCAATAAATACATTTTTTTAAATGGGTGGATGGTTGGTGGAACGGTTGGATGAATGGTTAGATGGTTGAATAGACAGGTAGGTGAATCATTATATGAAATGAATGGATGGATGGGAAGGGCTTTTAATGTAGGGTAAGAGTCAGCAAGCCATTATTGGCTTTCTGTAAGCGAGGTTTTCTTGGAATATAACCATGCTTATTCATTTACATATTAGCTCTGGCCACTTTTGTGCTACAACAGCAGGGTTGAGTAGTTGCAGCAGAGAACATGTGACCCACAAAGCAAGAAATATATTTCTCTTGGGACCTTTGTAAAAAAAAAAAAGTTTGCTGGCTCATGAGTTAGGGGAATCCTTGTCGGTTTTATACTTATAAATGACCCTTCAATCACCATGCCAGGTAAAGAGGATTATATGCCACAGGGTTTGTCTGGATAATGGATCCAGTAGATTTCAGAGGTTTTCTGCTGTGTAATCAGTCTTGTTATTGTCTACAGCTATATAACCAAACCTCCTTCTCATTTCCCTCCCTAGTTTGTAGAATGCCTCAAGCTGAACAAAAAACCCTTCCACCTCATAGGCACCTCCATGGGTGGCCACGTGGCTGGGGTATATGCTGCTTACTACCCATCAGATGTCTGCAGTCTTTGTCTTGTGTGCCCTGCTGGTAAGTTACAAGGCTAAAATAAGCCCTGTGTGTGACTTGAACAAATGGCAGTGTCTGCGCTGTCTTGTAGAATCATTTTTTCAATATCTACTTTAGAGATACGCAAGGCTTCAGTGATAACAAACCAACAATAATTGAATAGCCGTAATCATAACCATACTAACTGAAAATCTAGAGCCAGCCTTGTTCCACAAAGGATTCGAGGTGGTTAATTTAAGTGTGTCCTAGTACATTACAGCATATAAATACTTTGAAATATAATGATAATATTAAGAGCCAGCATTTTTTTTTTTAAGATTTTATTTATTTATTTGAGAGAGAGAGTGAGCAGGGGGAGGAGCCTAGGGAGAGGAACATGCAAACTCCGAGATCAGCACAGAGCCCAGTGCGGGGTCCAGTCCCATGACTCTGAGGTCATGACCTGTGCTGAAACCTAGTCAGATGCTCAGCTGACTAAGCCACCCAGGCACCCCTAACATCCAACATTTATTGAGCTCTTACGAGCTAAGGTCTTTATATGGATTTAATTCTTGCCATATCCTTCTAAGGTGAAAGTACTATTATTATGCCTCTCTCCTTTTTTACTGAAAACTCAGAAATCTTGATACATGACAAGATCTTTTTTTAAAAAAATCAACATACTTTAGTTTCTGTGTTTTTATGTGTATACGTGTCAACTTGAACTGTAATACGTCCCCAGAAATTACAATTTGAAGTCGGATTTTTTTTTAAGGATTTTATTGGGAAAAAAAGATTTTATTTTTTTAAGTAATTTCTACATCCAATGTGGGGCTCAAACTTAACCCCAAGATCAAGAGTCACATACTTCACTAACTGAGCAAGCCAGGCACCCCTGAAGTTGGATTTTTAGAATTCATTTTCTTCTATAAGTCTTCCAATTAGGATATATAATGTGTTAGAGAGAAAATCTTAATTTTTCTTTTTCCTTCTCCTGCTCCCTCTCTCTCTCTCATACTTTACTGGATTATGATTTACATGTAGTAAATTGCCCAAATTTTAAGTATACATCTCAATGATTTTTTACATGGGTAATTACTCTCCAGATCGAGATAGTACACCCATTTTATAGGTGGGAACATTGAGGCACAAAGAAATTACGTTACTGCTGGAGCTACAATAGGAACGGATCCTAGGTTGTCTGACTCTAGAACCCAAACTGTGGTTTTTTGGAAATCCTTTGATGTCCACTACCTCTTATATGTCACTCTTACCCACTACCTCCTTTATCTGCTAGAACCTGCCGTGAGTCAAACCTTCTACTGAAACCTAACTAAAGTGACCTTTTAAAATCTTTTAGTCACCAAAATCGCTTTCAGGTCTGTTAAGGACATTGCAATTGAAACTCCCAAAGGATTTTCTTTTCTCCTTTTTCCAGGCACTATGTCTGAATTCATTTGGTCTTTTGGTAATAAAGTTTGAGAATCGGAGAAACAGCTCCAATGGAAGTTATTAGATTTTTAATTGTTTATGGAAGGTCAAATCTAACTGACTTTTTTGAACGTATGTTCATTTGCACACCTAAGTTTCAATTGGGAATTTAAAATTGAGATTATTTGGGGGCAGCTGGGTGGCTCAGTCAGTTAAGCATCCGACTCTTCATTTCGGCTTGGGTCATGATCTCAGGGTCTCTGGCTCTGCACTGAGTGTGGAGCCTGCTTATGATTCTCTTTCTCCCTCTCCTCTTGCCCCTCCTCCCCACTCATGCTCTTACTTAACTGATTGATTGAGTGATTAAAAATAAATAAAATTAAGATGATTTGTGTGTGGAAATGAAAAGATAAGCTTTTTTACTTTGAAATAATTTTAAATTTACAGAAATGTTGCAGAGGTAGTACAGAGAGTCCCACATAACCCTTCACCCAGCTTCTCCCATTGTTAATGGCTCACCTTACCACAGTAAATTTGTCACAGCTAAGAAACCAACACTGGTGGGCGCCTGGGTGGCTCAGATGGTTAAGCGTCTGCCTTCGGCTCAGGTCATGATCCCAGGGTCCTGGGATCGAGTCCCGCATCGGGCTCCCTGCTCCTTGGGAGCCAGCTTCTCCCTCTGCCTCTCTCTCTCTCTCTCTCTCTCTGTCTTTCATGAATAAATAAATAGAATCTTTAAAAAAAAAGAAAGAAAGAAAGAAACCAACACTGGTAACAGCACTAATAACTGAACTCTGGGATGAATTTGGATTTCATTTGTTTTTCCACGAATGTCCTTTTTCTGTTCCAGGATCCAATCCAGGATACCACATGACATTTAATCTAGGATTATTTTTAAAGTAAAAGGAAATAGATCATGTAACCTGCCCCATGACATCACAAAAGCCACACGATGCTTGTGCTAGCTTTAAAGGAACTGCTGAATATAGGAAATCTATAAAGTGTGGGTTTCTGCAGCACAGTATGATGTCACTGCCTTTCTTCTGAAACGTAGCTCGTCAGCTAAGTTAAACACCTAGACCTTTGCTCCGTGTTGGAAGTGAAAATTACTTCTACCCTCCCGTGCACATCAGCTCATGTGAATGAATTCTCTCATGTCTTGCTCCAGGGAGATAGGAAATGATGGTCAGTCTCAAAGGCGTCTGGTCTCAGTGAGCACCTAATGCTCTCCTGGAGGAAGAGGGGCTGTGTGGAGGGCAGCTACTCTCTCTCTCCCTGTGGTTATGTATTGACCCCAAAAAAGAGACTACTAAGTGGCTCCAGGCCAAGGGAAGGAGGCGTCAGTCACTCCAGTCCTATGTTCTCTTCCCATCATGTATTTTATCAGCTCTCCTCTCAATGATAACGGATATGAAGGGGCTCAGGCAAGTTGTCTTCTAGACTGATGCTTCTTAAACTCTTTCATACACATGCCTCCCCGGCAGCTTGTTCAAGTGCAGATTCAGAGTCAAGAGACTTAGGAGAGGGACTGAGATTCTGCATTTCCTATGGGCTTCCAATGCTGCTGGTCCATGGACCACAGTTTGAGTAACCAGTCCCTAAACCATCCTGAAGGAGTCTTTTTCTGTTTCTCAGAGTGGGGTTTTGACTTTGAGCCCGGATGGTAGTACCAATGAAAAAGAAATCTGGTGAAAAACACCTGAAATATCCTAGCCTCTGGGCTGATATTGGAAGTTTCCTATATAAAATGAGACTTGGTAAGAAGGTAGGTACATTGCCAAGCTGTTCTGGTTTGAATCCCGCAGGCTTGCAGTACTCAACTGATAATCAATTTGTGCAGCGGCTCAAAGAACTGCAGAACTCGGCCACCATGGAGAAGATCCCCTTGATCCCATCCACCCCAGAAGAGATGAGTGAAATGCTCCAGCTCTGCTCCTATGTCCGCTTCAAGGTGCCCCAGCAGGTATTGTGCTTTCAGCAGCAATATGCCTGCCCTCTGCCAAAGGTTCAGCCAGCCTCCTCACGCACCCCTTCCCTCTTGTGCTCCTCTATGTAGTCATTCAACGGCTGTCTGTCCTGGGTCTGTGACGGGTCAGGCATGGTGTTTAGACACAGTGGTGAAGAAAGAAGACAGGGTACCTGGGCAGACACAGGCCAGTTCGGGAAGCAGACAGTTAACAAGTAAATATGTACGCATGGTGATAAGTCCTATGGCGGAAATGAAGATGGTATAGTGATTGACAGGAGGGAGGCGGGGGAGTCTTTGATAAGCCTCTCTGAGGAAATAATGTGGGCAGAGGTGGGGAAAACATAGATAAGTTCAAGACACTGGAAGGAGGCTGGGGCCCAGGCCTGGCATCTATTTAGAGGGAAAGCGGGGGAGGGAGGCAAGGGCTGCAGCAGAGACTTGCTTCTTTTCTTTTCTCTTCTTTCTTTCTTTCTTTTTAAATTTCAGGACTGCTTTACATGCTTAAAAATTGCTAAGAACCCTAAAGAGCTTTTGTTTGTGGAGGTTCTGCCTATTGATATTTACCATATCAGAAAGTAAAACTCAGAAAGGTAAAACACAAGAACATACAGGCACTCATTCCATTAGCTGTCAGCGTGATGACGCTGCCCCTCCACAAGCAGGCTTTGAGACACAGAATGCTTCTGAGAGCATGGAAGTGAAGCAGGCAAGTAACATTTAGCATTACGGGGGAAATCGTTTGGCCTCACGAGCTCCCAGGAGCCACTTGGAGAACCACGGGGCTAGATCACACAGGACTCTACAGGTTATGAGAAGGAGCCTGCATTTCCCCTAAGAGGACCGGGTGGGGGGCACAAACAGAAGCAGAGAACCAGGGGGGTGCTCCTGTGGCCTGGCAGTGACAGTGGTGTAGACGAGGGCGGTGGCAGTGGAGACTAGAGATCCGAGCTGCTTTGGGAGGAGGGATGGGCAGGATTTATTGGCAAATTGGCAGTGGAGGATGAGGGACAGTGAGGACTCACAGGTGGCTTCTGGTACTTAAGTTGGACGAAGGCAGCAGTTTCTGAGTGAGGGAAGGAGAGAGGGAGAAGAGGTCTTGGGGACGAGCGAAGGGCTCCATTTCAGACATGTTCAGGTTCTGTGAGGCCTCCAGGTGCAGACGTCAAGAAGCCGGTTGCATATGCAGGTGGAGCTGAGGGACATCTGGCCCGGAGCTGTGCAGTTAGAGCCGTCCGCCAGGACGCTGTTACTGGTCACGGTCTGAATGAAGCCGTGAATCTGGGGAGGCACTGTGGAAACCAAGAGAGGAGAATGCATGGCTAAGTCTCATAACTGCAACTAATCTCTTCCTAGGGTAGGAACTGGACCCTGCCTCGCGGTGGGGTGGGTCCTCCTAGAAATTGAGGGAATGGGCTGTATGCAGAAGGTGTGAACATGACTCAGTTAAGGGGTATAGAAGCTCCCAGAATCTGATTCTGTGGTACATTCTATCCCTGAAATCCTCTCTTTAGTTGTGAGGTTGCACTGATCCCCTGCCAGCCATGCTCTCTGCCCAGAAGAGAGTGGCCAAACCGTGCTTTAGGAAATTCCATGCTTTGAGTCGTCAGGGATATGAAAACACGGGGAGAGAGTAAGTGGCAACTCTAGAAGTCTTCACTCCTGGGAGGCAAGGAGCACCCGAGCACTCTGTGTCATGTTATGTTTGTCTGTTAACTTGTCTGCATCTTCCACTCTAACCTCAGTAAGACCAAGGATTTTGTCTTAACTGCCTGCTCTATCCGCAGCCTTTACTAACACGGTGCTTGCGTGAAGTAGGTCCTCAGTATAGATTGGGTGGGTCAGAGGGAGGGAGGATAATGCAGAGATGGAGAATGGATGTGTGAGTAGGTGCAGAGTAGATGGGCACATGAATTGTTGCAGGTACATGCGTAGGTTAGGGATGCAGGAGAGATGAATGGCTGAATACTTGGTTGGATGAGGCTGCCTGGAGAATGCAGGGATGGAAGATGGATGGATTGGTGGATGCAGGATAGAGGGATACATCAGTAGACATGCATGTATGATTCAGAGATGTAGTGTGGATGGATATCTGCATGAAGGAGGGATGGAGGATGGATGGATGGATGGGTAGGTACAGGGTAGGTGGATGCACAGATATATGCACACGAGTCAGAGATGCAAGCAAGATGGGTGGCTGGGTGGGAGAGCAGAGGTCGAGGATGCAAGATGGATAGATGTGCACGTGCAAGATCATAGTAGAGGAAACAAAAGGGCTGATGCCGAGCACAGTGTGTTGGACAACTTGCCATTGGTGTCACCTCTAGGCTTTCACTTCCAGAATGGTCAGATTCTAGTCATGCTCCAGAGGGTTGGTTCAGAGCAGTTCTGGCTACATTTTCCCCCTTCAGTCAGTACACAGGACTCCTCAGAGTGCATCTGAGGGGCGCAAACCACTCCCAGGTAGATGAGAGGCGTGCCAGTGCTAATGTGAACGCTGTACCCTACTTCAGGGATCCCGTGGCAGGAGGAAGAGGAGGGCTGTGTTCCTTCTTCCCACAGCCAGTCTCTGGGTCAGGATCCCAGGTCCAGTAGATCTGGCGTACCCACATTGGCTGCAGCCTTCACCAGCCCTCCACAAGGAAAGCAAAGATAACACTGAATAATAAACAAAGAACTATGGAACCCATCCCAGAATTTTTTAAATAGTTCATCTCTTTATTGTTCAAGAGGCCCATCATCCCCACTAGTTTGATTTTTTTTTTTTAGTAGACCTTATTCTGCATTTGGATATTACTAAACAATTCCTTGATATTATTTCTAGCCTTGATTGTATCTTAGGCTAAGCAGAGAATATCTCAAGATAAAGTGGCTGTGAACCATGTCAGGTGTTTTTACATGCTTTGGCTTCCCAGCATTACTCGGGTTCCTTCCTAATTACAAAGCAAAAAGCGTCAGATGACCCTAATTCCCAATTACAATGCATACTCCGTGGTGGGAATTTGGAGCCCTGGGCCCTAAAACCTTGACACTGCCATACATTGCCAGACTTTATTTCCTTCGTTGTCCCGGAGCCACGGGGGGGCCTGAGGAAACAGCCCGTCTCTTGCCTTCTAACCGTGGCTCACTTCTCCGTAGATCCTGCAAGGCCTTGTTGACGTCCGTATTCCTCATAACAACTTCTACAGAAAGCGTAAGTAGCCGTGGTTAGGCTTGGTGCTTGTGACGAGTGAAGCTCTAAGGGTGGTTGGCCTTTATATTTTACATTTCTGAGATTTTGATCGTTTTCTGGGGCCCCTAAAGACAGAAAGTGGCGGCCCTGAGTCCATGACCATCCCTGAACTCTGTAGAGTTCTGGTGCCCACAGGCACAGCCCGGCACGCACTCACTTTGTTTTCCTTTTCTGAAAAGTGTTTTTGGAAATCGTCAGTGAGAAGTCAAGATACTCCCTCCATCAGAACATGGACAAGATCAAGGTCCCAACGCAGATCATTTGGGGGAAACAAGACCAGGTATGTAGCTCATCCCTGGGTACCCTTTGCCAGTGTCACCGGCCTCTGAGGAAAAGCAAGAGGTCATTTATCAAGTGAGCCTCACTGGCTGGTTTCTGATACCAGGAGGAAGTAGAACACACCTGGGTCAAGTGCTGATATTTATGGGGGGCATCATTCTCTTGAGTTGAGAGCAAAGATGTTGATCTTTTAAAATGAAAGGAAATCGGGGTGCCTGGGTGGCTCAGTCGGTTAAGCGTCTGCCTTTGGCTCACGTCATGATCCCGGGGTCCTGGGATCCAGCCCCATGTCAGGCTCCCTGCTCAGTGGGGAGCCTGCTTCTCCCTCTCCCCCTCATGCTTGCTCTCTCTCTCTCTCTCTCTCAAATAAATAAGTTAAAATCCTAAGGGCGCCTGGGTGGCTCAGTCAGTTAAGCATCTTCCCTCAGCTCACATCATGATCCTGGAGTCCCAGGATGGAGTCCGCATCGGGCTCCCTGCCCAGCGGAGAGTCTGCTTCTCCCTCTGACCCTCCCCACTCTCGTGCTCTCTCTCTCTCTGTCTCCCTCAAATAAATAAATAAAATCTTGAAAAAAAAAGTTTTAAAAATCTTAAAAAAATAAAATAAATAAAATGAAAGGCAATCTTAAATCATTTTTACAAATTACTTTTATCAAAGCCATGTAGTCTCATAGTACAAAAAACTTTAAAGAGGGGCACCTGGGTGGCTCAGTCATTAAACGTCTACCTTCAGCTCAGGTCATGATCCCAGGGTCCTGGGCTCGAGCCCCACGTTGAGCTCCCTGCTCAGTAGGAAGCCTGCCTCTCCCTCTCCCTCCACCCCTCCCTCTGCTCATGCTCGCTTTCTCTGTCTCTCCCGCTCTCTAAATAAACAAAATCATAAAAAAAAAAACAACTTTAAAGAGTACAAAAAGGGTTGTAACAAAAATTTGATCTTTTTTCCATCCCAGGGTAGCTCTCACTGTCTTGCATATGTTTCTTCCATTTCCTAAGGCAGGGATTGACATGTTTTCTGTGAAGGGCCAGATAGCAGATATTTCTCCAACTTTGTGAGTCCTGCTACTTCTGTCGCAGTTCCCGAGCTCTGCTGTTGTGCAAAGCAGCAGCAGACAGTAGTACGCAGAAAGTGGCTAGGCAGAGTGCCAGGGAACCTTCATTCCCACAGACAGGCAGTGGGCCGTTGTCTGCTTACTGCCCTTCTGAGTGTACGTGTATCTGCAGAGGTAGTCACATCTGTAAGTTTTTCAAACGTGCGTAACGACACTGTTCACAGTACTTCATATATGTAGGAATGTCTGTATCTTGGAAATCATTTCATACCAGCCCATGTAGATTTATTTACTCCATCTATTTTATATATATATATTTTTAATTTTACTGACTTTTATTAATATGTTTGGGTAAGCTTTTATAGTCATACACAAAAATGACATGACCAGTGGTTAAATCCTGCTTTTTTAAAAGATTTTAAAAAATTTTTACTTTCTCTCTCTTTTTTTTAATTAGAGAAAGAGAAGGAGGGGCAGAGGGAGAGGGAGAGGGAGAGAGAATCTTAAGCAGGCTCCACACCCAGCACAGAGCCTGATGCGGGGCTCGATCTCACGACCCTGAGATCATGATGTGAAATGTGAACCGAAATCAAGAGTTGGACGCTAAACTGACTGAGCCACCCAGGTGCCCCAAGATTTTTTTAAATTTTAATTCCAGTAAGTTAATATGCGGTGTTACATGAGTTTCAGGTGAACAATGCAGTGATTCAACACTTCCATACATCACCCGGTGCTCATCAGGACACGTGCGCTCCTTGATCCCCATCGCCTGTTTAACCCATCCCCCCCTTCCCTCTGGTAACCATCAGTTTGTTCTCTATAGTTTAGGGTCTGTTTTTTTGGCTTGTCTTTTTTCCTTTGTTCATTTGTTTTGTTTCTTAAATTCCGTATGAGTGAAATCATATGGTGTTTGTCTTTTTCCGACTGACTTATTTCACTTAGCGTGATACTCTCTAGCTCCATCCACGTCATTGCCAATGGCAAGATTTCATTCTTCTTAATGACTGAGTAATATTGTATATATCTGCCACATCTTCTTTATCCATTCATCAGTCAATGGACACTTGGGCTGTTTCCATAATTTGACTATTGTAGATAATGCTGCTATAAACATATGGGTGCATGTATTCCTTGAAATTAGTATTTTTGCATTCTCTGGGTAAATATCCAGTAGTGCCATTACTAGATCATAGTGTAGTTCTATTTTTAACTGTTCAAGGAATCTCCAGACTGTTTTCCACAGTGGTTGTACCAGTTTGAATTCCCACCCACAGTGTAAGAGGGTTCCCCTTTCTCCACATCCTCACCAACACTTGTCATTCCTTGTGTTTTCTATTTTAGTCATTCCAACAGGTGTGAGGTGATATCTCATTGTGGTTTTGGTTTGCATTTCCCTGATGATAAGTGATGTTGAGCATCTTTTCATGTGTCTGTATGTCTTCTTTGGAGAATGTCTGTTCATGTCTTCTGCCCATTTTTTAATTGGATTTTTTTTTTTAAGTAGGCTCCATGCCCAGTGTGGAGCCCAGTGCAGGCCTCAAACTCACACCCCTGAGATCAAGACCTGAGCTGAGCTAGGAGTCTGACATTTAGCCAACTGAGCCAATCAGGGGCCCCAATTTTGGATGTTGACTTGCATCAGTTCTTTGTATATTTTGGATACCAACCCTTTATCAGATATGTCATTTGCAAATATCTTTTCCCATTCTTAATATTTTATTTTGAAATAATTTCAAACCTATAGAAAAATAATAAGATGAGTACAGAGTACTCTTATATACACTTTCCCTAAATTCATTCATTTTAACTGCTTTATTGAGGTGTCATCTACCTACCATCAAATTCACCTTCTTGGGTGCCCCATCACAACCCAGTTGTAGAACATTTCTGTCACTCCCCAAAGTTCCCTCCTGCCCATTTGCAGTTAGTCCCAGCCCCACACAACCACAGATCTGTTTTCTATTTCTACAGTTTTGCCTTTTCCTGAATTTTCACATAAATGGTATCATATAATAGGTACTCTTTGGTATCTGGCTCTCTTCACTCATGCATAATGTTCTTGAGGTTCCTTCATGTCAATACTTTGTTCCTTTTATAGGTGAGTGTCTTTCCATGGTATACATGTACTGTGTTTTATTTACTACCAATTTTTTAACATTTGCTGCATTGGCTTTTATTTATTTATTTTTTTAAGATTTTCTTTATTTATATGACAGAGAGAGCGAGAGCACAAGCAGGGGGAACAGTAGAGGGAGAGGGAGAAGCAGGTGCCCCGCTGAGCAGGGAGCCTGATGTGGGGCTTGATCCCAGGACCCGGGGATCATGACCTGAGCCGAAAGCAGATGCTTAACCCTCTGAGCCACCCAGGCGCCCCGCTGCATTGGCTTTTTTAAACATTCTCATATATCTATCCATTTTCTGGACTATTGAAGTAGGTTGCTTACATTATGCCCTTTTACCCCCAATACTTCAGGGTTTATTTACTGATAGCAAGAATATTCTCTCACTTAACCACAGTGCGTTGTCATATTCAGGAAGTTTAACGCTGGTGCAATGGTGCATTAGGTGCAAATTTGTCTAATCTGACGCCCATATTCCAAATTCATGGGCGGGGGACCTGGGTGGCTCAATCGGTTGAGTGTCTGACTCTTGATCTCAGCTCAGGTCTTAACCTCAAGGCTGTGAGTTTAAACCCCACGTTGGACTCCACACTAGGCATGGAGACTACTTTAAAAAAATAAAATAAAATAAAATAAAATAAATTAAAATTCCTCGGTTATTTCAGTAAGGAGCTACATAGAATGTTCCTGCTTCCCTGAAGCAGGATCTAATCCGGGGTCCCATATTACATGTCACGGCCCTGTAGTCTCCTTTACTGTGGACTGAGACCCCAGTCTGCTTTGTCATTCATGATGTTGAGATATTTGAAGAGTACAGGTCAGTCATTTTATGAAATGTTGCGAATTTGACTTTGTCTGCTGTTTCCTCATAATTAAACTCAGATTATAGACCAGCACCAGAATAGCTCATAAGTGATAAGATAGCACATCCTGGGACACACGGTGTCCTTCTGCCCCTCCCTGATGAGGTTCATGTTGATTGCCTGGTCAGGGTGTTGTCTCATTCTTCATTGTAGAGGTATTATGTCTCCCTTTGTGACTGATAAGCAGTCTGTGGGAGACACTTTGAAAGATCCTGCTCCTTACCAAACATTCCCCCCTCGATTGACCCATCTGTGAATGATTCTTGCTCCAGAGTTTACATTATCCTCTATAATAGCCGCGTAGTAGTCCATTATGTGGCTCTGCCACAGTGTATTTCATTAGTGTCCTACTGATGTTCATTTAGGTCATTTCCAGTTTTTTGCCATTAAACAATACCTCAGTGAACACCAGCATAGATGTGTGTTTGGGGAGTGTGAGAGCGTACCTGAAGAGTAAATTCTTCATTGTGGACTCACTGGGTCAAAGAGCAGGTGCATTTTAAAACTGTAATAGGTTTTGGGGACACCTGGCTGGCTCGGTTGGTAGAGTATGCAACTCTTGATCTCAGGGTCATGAGTTCAAGCCCCACGTTGGGTATAGAGCTCACTTAGAAAAAAAAATTTTTTTAAATAATAAAATTTTAATAGGTTTTATTAGGTGGCTCTGTATTAGTTTGCTGGGGCGGTCATAGCAAAGTACCACAAACTGGGTGGCCTACACAGCAGAAATTGATCATCTTAAAGTTCTAGAGGTTAGAAGTCCAAGACCGAGTTGTCCGCAATTTAGTTCCTCCTGGGGGCTGTCGGAGAATCTGTACCATGCCTCTTCCCCAGCTTCTGGCGGTTTACTGACAATCTTTGTGTTCCTTGGCTAATAGATGTGTCACGCTGCCGTCTGCCTTCATCCTCACACAGCGTTCTCCCTGTACCCGTGTGTCTCCGTGTTTGAATTTTTTTTTTTCTGTGTTTAAATTTTTGTAAGGGTGGCAGTCATATTGAGTGTGGGGCCCACCCTGCACCAGTATGACCTCATCTAAACTAATTACACTTGCAGCTACCCTACTTCCAAATAAAGTCACCTTTTAAGGTATTGGAGGTTAGAACTTCAAAATATGAATTTTAGAGGGGGGACACAGCAATAACAGACCCTCCAAAGAGAGTCTGATTTGTATCCCAGAAGCTCCTTTCTTGCCTGCAGTTGTTCTTTAGAAGTCATCTTACTCTCAAAGTTCTTCTTCTTCTTCTTTTTTAAAGACTTTATTCATTTGAGAGAGAGAAGGAGAGTACAGAGGGAGAGGGAGAGGGAGAAGCAGACTCCCTGCTGAGCAGGGAGCCCAACGTGGGACTCGATCCCAAGATCCTGGGATCATGACCTGAGCCGAAGGCACCCCAAAGTTCTTCTGAAGTTTAAAGCAAGAAGAGGGGTGCCTGGGTGGCTCAGTCGTTAGGTGTCTGCCTTCGGCTCAGGTCCTGATCCCTGGGTCCTGAGATCGAGTCCCATATTGGGCTCCTTGCTCAGCGGGGAGCCTGCCTCTGCCTCTCCCTCTGCCTCCTCCCCCCTGCTCATGCTCTCTGTCTCTCTCTCTCTCAAATAAGTAAAAATAAAAATAAAATAAAATAAAAAAGCAAGAAGAGGCAATGAGAAATGGAGCCTTTATAAGGCCCAGGATGACCCGTGTGGAGAAGCAGGCAGGACTGTGCCCCCAGTGCGCGTGGGGTGGGGGCGGATGATCGCGTCAGTGTACAACTCTCCCCAACTGACCAGGTACAGCTGAGGATGTACAGTGCAGGGATGTGGGCATGGAGAGGAGGGAGGGCTCTTTGCTCCCCTCTGCAGCAGCCAAGGGACTAAAAGGAGCTTTGTGTGCACCTGAGTGGAGAAGCGGACATGGAGTAGGCCAGCAGGGGGTTATTTGATCAGAAATCAAGTTAGAACAATGAAGGCCTTTCTCTAGTCTAAAAATCCCAAAGGTGATTTGGGGCTCTCAGGGACCAGCAAGGAGAGGCAAGGACCCATCACCCTGCCCTGCAGAGACAATGCAGAAGCAAGATCTCTGGGCTTGGACTCTGAAAGTCTGGGTTCCAGCCCTGCCTTTGCCCTCTATCAGGCCATGACCCTGAGCAAGCCACTCAGCTGCTCCAAATCCTGGGTGTTTCTTCTACTACTGGGGTGATGTGAGATTCACGTGAAGTAACACACATGAGGGTGATCTTTCTCCAGTGAGAAGAAAATAAGTTATTTATTATTTATTACTCGTGTCCTTTGCCTCGGAAAGTTGGCCTCTGCCTATGATCCAGAATTTTTCCAGGGCTCTGAAGTCCATTTTGTTCTGAAAAAAGAGCCTAACATTCCATGGGCCTACTATAAATATGATCAGATATTCTCTGTGTTCTATGGACCATCTCCAGTGCAGAATCCAAATAGCAAAGGCTTTGGGGGCCCTTTATTTTATGGCCTTTTGCTTCCCAAACATCTGGCTCTTTTTCTGCTCTGTTGTCAGCATTTGATGTCACCAACCCCATGCCTTCCAGGCTGAATTCAGCCTCCCTCTTCTTTGGACCCCTGTAGGTCAGCCACTGTGCTGTACAGCTGCAGGATAGCAGTGCACATTGTTGTCTACATGAATCATGCCCACTGAATTTGGGCAGTGTACAGCCCGCACAACTGAACTTGGCAGCCTTTCCTGAGATTTCTGCACATCAGTTCAAGTATTTCCCCTCTGTGTTTAGTCCACCAGAATGGGGGGGCCTTGTGCAGATATACAAGGTCCCTTCATCCTGCCCCCACAGTGCCTAGGATGCAGGAGACCCAGAGTATGAGTGAGTGAGCAAGCAAGCAAGAAAGTAAATACACTAGCAAAGGGACAAACCAACTTATGGCCTATACATTTAAGTCAGCTAACAGATTTATATTGAGCACCTGGTATGTGCCTGACGCCGTGTTAAGCCCTGGGGATACAGCAGGCACCGAGACAGACAGGATTCCTGAGCTCCAGCAACTTCTAGTCTGCCTGCCATTATAACGCCTGGCAGAGCTTGAACTAGTGTGAGGTCGATCATGTGAGTGCAGGGTTGGATTCTGTCTTTATAATTTTTATATTTTGTTCATGGTGGATCTTTTTGCATTAATGTCTATTTTTTTAAATACTGCATTAAAATCTTCATCTTAATTCGTGAGTTTTTTGGAGGCTGCTTAAGTTTTGTGCCCAAGGCAAGTGCCTCACTTCCGTCACCCTAGTCTTGGCCCTGGCCCGAAATGGGATGGAAGAAAATCGTTTGACCATCTACATGAATGTCCTGCCCAAGAAATAGCTGATTTGGTTCCCATAGACGTGCGTACCTCATGAGGGTCCATCTGGCTATTTCCCATATGTCTGAGTGACCATGGGGAGTGCTGGATTTGACCAGCGTAACAGTGTCAGAGCTAGAGGCTCATGTGGGTATTCTTGAGCTATGGGTTCTGACGTCTCTGCAGGATAGACATTCAGTGTTCATGCTGTGACCTGTTGACTCCACCTGCATTTCCTCCGGGGATTTTTCTACAGAAGCTGGGCTTTATTTCTGCCCAGTTGCCGCAGCAGCCTTCCCTGTGAGTGCGGGGCAGGCAGAGGTGTCTGATTCCTTCACGGGGTGCCCCTCTCACCAAGCTCCCCCCATCAGCTGCTCCTATTTGTGGCCCCGGGAGGTGCTTTGCTATGCTCCGTGCTCCATGCCTTGGCTGAGGCATGCTGCCCCCGACCCCCAACTTCCCAGGTGGAAAATCTTGGTTTTTAATGGTCTGGGTTGACCAGAATGGAACTCAAACACAGACAGCACATGAGTTTGTTGGGGGTCTTGCTTTTGCATTGAGGATGAGAGGAGGGGTCCTCTTGTGCAGGATGAGTTGAAGGTAAAAGCGATGACAAACGGGGAACAGATGCAAATCTGACGCTATAGGACGGTGTTGGGGAGGAAACCTTGGATGGGTGTAAATAGCAAGGTAACCCAGGTGACAGATTAAGTGCGTTGTTCGGAAAGGGTCAGCCCTCGAGAGTGGTGCCTTTCTTATCGGAAGAGCATTCTTCATTATTCACAAACTCCAGGGCCCGTGGTCACACAGCTCTGGGGACCCCCAGAAGACCCTCAAGGAGACACTCCCACCTCCCCCAGCTTGGGATAATTCGCCTTCACCTCCTGTGTCTTCCATGTGTGCCCTTCCCAGAGCTGGCCTTCTCTAGTCCAGCCTGATCATGTCCGTCCCTAACACAGCCCCGTGGCTCCCCACTGCCCTCAGTTGGAGGCCTGAGCCCCCATCTCTCCACCACGCCATCCTCGCTCCCTGCATACTGTCTCAGCATCAGGTTAACTGCCACCCCCTGCCCTTG
Source organism: Zalophus californianus (assembly GCF_009762305.2). Classification (NCBI taxonomy): domain Eukaryota; kingdom Metazoa; phylum Chordata; class Mammalia; order Carnivora; family Otariidae; genus Zalophus; species Zalophus californianus. Next base: position 26,258,961 of record NC_045595.1, read on the forward strand.
CCGTGACCTGCCCCCCTCTTCACGAATCCTCCTCCCCTGTGCACTCTCAGCTCCCAGGATGCTCCCCACCCTCAGAGCCCTCATCTGCTGACCAGTCTGGCTTCCCTACCAGACCGAAAAACTTCCTCCTGGGCAGGGACTGTGTGTTTCCACTTCAGTAATGCTGGCAACCACACAAGTTTGGGCACCAAATTGCAGAATAAGGCATGCAGTCACTCCTGTCAGCGAGCCACGTGCCCCGACACTGAAGTAACTTGGTCCTAAAAATCACCTCTGCCAGGCCTGGTCCGGCGTCTGGTCCCCTGAACACACACGGGCATCTGAGGCTTTTCTACCTAGCATCCTCTCTTGTCCTGCAGGTGCTCGACGTGTCTGGCGCCGACATGTTGGCCAAGTCAATCGCCAACTGCCAGGTGGAACTTCTGGAAAACTGTGGGCACTCAGTGGTGATGGAGAGGCCCAGGAAGACGGCCAAGCTCATCGTCGACTTCTTAGCTGCTGTGCACAGCACAGGCAACACCAAGAAGCTGGACTGAGACCCCACCTGCAGCCTGCACTCACACACAGCATCCACCCCCATCTCCAGAATCAGACACGGCCACCATTTCTCAGGGATCCTGCCCCAGACGTGGTCAGAGTGCCGGCGTCCCTGAGGAGGCCAGTCCCCTGTCCCCGGTCCCGACAGATCCACAGAGCTTTGGGGGCCACAAGGAAATCTCCAAGATATTTTTCACAATATAGAAACTCACATGAGACAAAATTAAGAAAACCTAGCCAGAGATCTACCCAGAAGTCTTCAAGTCGTGTTGCAAAGCGGCTGCCTTGGGACCGTAATCACCGAGGCCATTTTCTTTAAAACATCCTTCACAGACTGAGACTCGAGGTTTTTCTGCTGCTTCGATGTTCTCCCCTGCATGGTCAGTGGCTGTTTTAGGAGCATTAGTCTCCATCTGCTGAGCCCTTCTTGTTTATGTCTAGTTTAAGTTTTATGTAGAGGCCCCTATGAATGCAAGTCTGTCAGCTGCAAGACCAGGGAGCAAGATGCAAACTATAAACGATATTAGCCCGCGAGGAGGGGTGCGGTCCCACATCTGTGGCCCCCTAGCTGCTGGAGCAGTGGAGAGCACGGGTCGGGGCGCTGATGGGCCCCTGCACGTCAGCCCTGTCATGAGGGAGCCCGCAACGGTCGCCGTACGAAGAACAGGGTGGGTTTCCTGGGAATCAGCGATTATTTTTTAAAATAGGACTAATGAAGCAATAATGTTCTGTAATCAGACCTGGATTCCACACACAAGCACCTCGTGGGCATCTTTTCTATCTTGCTGCGCTACTGAAGACCCTTGGGTGTAAAAATACTAGTTTGTTAATGAATTCTGTGAATTCTGTGAACAGTCATGTGATTGAAAATAAGTCTAAACAGCTGTAAAAGTGACCACAATGACATGAAATAAATTTAATAAATCTAGATCAGCAACATGCAGATGGTTTCTGTTCCTAAGCTCCTATTTAAGTACAACGTTGGCAGATTTCCTGTTAACTTTAAGAAGCGTTTTTTCACGTAAGGCTTCTTCTAAGGCACTGGAAGACCTTATTTGGATGAGTTATTAGTTTTCTTTTAAGAAAATCATGTTTGTCATTTTTATTCAGCTGAAATTGCATATCAGAAACAAAAGGCAGGTCATCAGACTGTTCCTTTTGACCCTTGTCTGTTGTACTGAGGAGCCCTTAAAATTCCCAGAGCTTCAGGGCACCTGGGTGACTCGGTTAAGCATCCGACTCTTGATCTCAGCTCAGGTCTTGATCTCGGGGTTGTGAATTTGAGCCGTGTGCTGGGCTTCATGCTGGGCATGGAGCCTACTTAAAAAAAAAAAAAAAAAATCCTCAGAGCTTGAATCCACCAAGTCTTTCTACAGAATCTGCAGCCAAGTAGTTCTGGAAATAAAATGAGATAAATTTTATAGTTTAAATTAAAAACTATAGTTATAGCTTAAACTTTATATTTTAATTTATCAGAGAAGAACAGAACACAGATCTTAAAAACAAGAAGATAGGAAAATGTGATGTCTCGGACAGGCGGGCTGCAGCTAACACAGTGTTCAGAGGGAATGTTAGAGCCCTCGGTATACATATTAGCAAAGAGGAGGGGTGGCTGGCTGGCTCAGTCGGTGGAGTGTGCAACTCTTGATCTCAGGGTTGTGAATTTGAGCCCCACGTTGGGCGTAAAGATTACTTAAAAATAAAATCTTTTTTAAAGAGTCTATCTATTAGAGAAAGAGCACACAAGCAGGGGGAGGGGGAGAGGGAGAAGCAGACTCCCCACTTCCTGTGAGCAGGGAGACCGATGTGGGGCTCGATCCCAGGACCCCAGGATCATGACCTGAGCTAAAGGCAGATGCTTAACCAACTGAGCCACCCAGGTGCCCCTTAAAAATAAAAAATTTTTAAAAAATCATAAATCAGAAACCTAGAAAAAAATAGAAGGAAATAATACAGGTGAGAGCAAAAATCAATGGCATGGAAAAAAGAGTAGATACTAAACACACTGCTTGTTCCAGTCTTTCATGTTCATTAGGAATTCTGAGTTTAATGTGGTCCTGGGGACAGGGGTCAGTCTGGGTGGGTTTGGGTGATGAGGGACGGTGCCCAGGGTAGCTGAAGACGCCTCCAGCCTGGGGTAAGTCCTGCAAATTGGAAAGCATACTAGGTGCAGGAATTGTTACGCCCTGGGTGAACGGCAGCTGAGGATCACATCCACAGTCGCCGCTGCATTGCACCCACACTGGGCCCATCCAGGCCGCGGTGTGGGCTGCCCGTCCCACCAGGAGGACAGTGGGCAGGGTCTGCAGTGGCAGGATGCAGACCCCCGCCTCCTCTGCTGTCACGCGAATGCATCAACGGGAAGTCATGAGCAGAGCATATGAAAGAGTCCTTCGGACAGACCTAAAAACTGGGTTGTTGTGGTTCTCCCTTGGGCCTGCACTTCTGGCCCCACCGTGTTAGGAAGACTTGAAAGCAGACACGCACAGCTCCCCTTTGGCACCCCACGTTTTGCCTTTGTGATTACGAAGAGCTTGCTGGTGACCACCAGCTGGCTGCCCCCCAGAACAAGGCCCACTGGACCATGTGGTGGCGCCTTTAACGGCAGTCTTGGAGAGAAGAAAAGGGTCATTCAGCACAGCCTTGCCTGAAAGACTGCCAGAAGTTTCTGCAGTCAGATGCTCTACCACTGAGCTATACCCCTGCCAGAAGTTTCTGAAGTGACAGTGGAAAGCCCCGAGAATCACAAGCAGACTCACTACCCCACTTCCTGGAATGGGGCCGTCAGGGCTGCTGAGGATGGACCCTGCTGGGCAGGCACTGAGGGAGCTGAGGCCCAGGCCCTGGTTAGCTCTCAATTTGCCATCAGTCTGGGCTTCTTGTCCAGCGCAGACGCAGCACCAGGAGTGACTGAGGCAAGGAACACAAGAGTTTGATGGTGCTGCCTGTGCGTTTAAGTCTGCCTTCCGTTTGAGGCCCCATGAGTATTCCCCATCCCAGGGAACCTTCCTTGTTGTTTTTTCCAAAGGAAGTTCCCAGAAGGTACTGGGAGATTATAAGGTGGGTCAGGCCAGCTGATGCTCTTCCAAGTATGTTTCGTGCATCATCGTAACAAGTTCTCACACACCCCTAAAAGGTACATACAACCTGTGCCCGTTTTATCTTTATTTTTTTAAGCTGTGCCCATTTTACAGCCAGACAGCTGAGGCAGGGAGAAGTGAACTATCTTGCCCAAGGTCACACAAATAACAAGTAGAGAGAGGCGCCTGGCTGGCTCAGTGGGTGGAGCATGCAACTCTTGATCTCAGGGGTGTAGGTTCGAACCCCACGTTGGGTGTAGAGATGACTTGAAAATAAAAAAATAAAAAATCTTTTAAAAAAGATTAAAAATAAAAAAAACATAGAGGGGTGCCTGGGTGGCTCAGTTGGTTAAGCGTCTGCCTTTAGCTCAGGTCATGATCCCAGGGTCCTGGGATCGAGCCCTGCATCGGGCTCCCTGCTTGGCGGGGGGCCTGCCTCTCCCTCTCCCACTCCCCCTGCTTGTGTTCCCTCTCTCGTCTCTCTCTCTCTCTCTCTCTCTCTCTCTCTGTCAAAATAAATAAAATCTTTAAAAAAAAAAAAAAGAGACAGCTTATGATTGAAGGTGACTTTGCAAAAACAATGTTTTCACCGGTTCAGGCAGGAGCTCTCTGGCCCAACTTCCAGTGGAGCCTGGGGCCCTGTTGACTCACCTGCACCAGGCCAGTGTGGGGCAGCTCCGGCCACCATCACTGAGGTCACACGCCCCAGGCCCCTGCTGAAGACGGTGACCCAGTTGTTCACTCAGCAAATAGTTAAGGCTATCCCAGTGCCCAGCCTCCTGCTAGGTAGGAAACAAGCTTACCTACATTCCAGCATCTCAGGGGCCTCAAGGGACAGCCTGCTCATCTTCCAGTCTCTTTAGTAACCAGGACTTGTGTCATGCCCTCCCTGGAAGGGCTCATTCACCTTGTTGATAACCCTCATCTCTCTACCACACTCAGGTGAGCCAACGGGGCCCCAGATCATCAGTGTTCCTTGCCCAAAGGAGTTTTCTGGAGGGGAGGTCTCCTCTGCTTCTTGCCCCTTGGGGTCAGGCTTGGAAAAGCGGTCAGTTGATTTGGCTCTGCTCCTGGCTGCCATTCCAGAAGTGGCCCGAGGCTCTGCCTGGGATCAAGTTCAGGCTCCCTTTGAAGGGGGTCAACTCCCCGGACTTTATACCAGCCAGGGCTTTCCCACTGCCTTCAGAAAAATTTTTAGGTTTTAATTAAGTATAAATGCTGACTTTAGCTCCCTCATTTACTTCCCAAGCCCTGGATATATCGATCTCAGGACAATCATTAGTTGGTTCATGAAATAAACATTGTTCTAAAATGATGGATGCAAATTTTAACATCTGCATGTACCAGCCTTCTGCTTTGGGGACTTCCTGTCTTAGATTGAGAAGTCTTTTATTAAAAGTGGCAATTCACTGGGTCTGTTCCAAAAATGTTTGCTGAAATACTCTTTGGCCAGGTTTGGGATTTTTTTTTGCTTTTGTTTTTGTTTTAACTCTTAGTCTGTCTCTGTCTCTCCTCTACTCCTCCCTCACCCCATCTGTTTCATCACTTTATCTGTCTCCTATCCATCTGTCTGTCTCTTTTACCCATGCACACAGGCACACAGAGACACACACTCCCCTGACAGGTGGGAGCCTGGCTCTTCTGATCCTTCATTTTGTATGTCTTCGACACCACTCCTTGAACCATACAGACTGGGCTTTCTCACCAGCCGCTTCTCTCTCCCCCCGCCATAGTTGGATGATGTTCGTACAACCCCTCCATCCCTGAAAGGAGGCAAAAAAGTAGAGACGGGGTGGAAGTGGTCACAGATGGGGCAGTGGAGATGTGCTCACATTACCTGCTGAAGTCGGGACCAGCTACCCTGGGGCTCTGGAGTGGAGGTCACCAACAAGCGGGCCTGTGGTTGCCTGTGATGGGATGAAGTCTTGCATGACCATCACTAGCCTAGTCAGGGACAGGATATCAGATGGCTCCTTTTAGCAACAGGAAGGCCCTTCTCCCTTGGCTCCTAGAGGAACCTTTCCTTCATGGCTTGCTGGATCTTTGGTCTCTCTATCCTCCAGGCAATGACCAGGAACCTTAGGGCACACCTAGGGGGTGTCCAAGCTCCAGCAGGGGATGGGAAGAGAAGGAAGGATTCTTAGGGGCAAGAAAGAGGCAACTATTGACATGAGTATAGGTCTACAATCCCTTACCAAACCTCCAAGAGCCAGATGTGATTCCAAATTCAGAAAGTTTCCCATTTTAGAAAGGTATTAGGGGGTGTACACCACAGATTATGTAACATCCCCAGTGGGGGCTGGGGCTGCCTTATATGATCAAATGCATTGACATTTCTGCTGTGCAATGTATGAATATCCACAGTAAATGGGACAAAATCTATAAAAATCTTCATCTCTGTTCAGATTAAGCGTTGGGTACCACACGAAGAAAGATTTGGTTTCCATGTTTTTCTTGGATTTCAGAATTGCGGATAAGGGATAGCAGGCCTCCACTCCCTGTTTCCTCTCTCCTGCCTTGGGGTTGGGCGTTGGGGGAAGAGTTGGGGGGCAGGAGGGGGCACCTTGAGGAAGAGTTGGTTCTTCCAAGTGGGAAGAGAGGCATACAAATGGGTGTGGTCCATGGCTCCCTCTTGTGACTATTAGGAGCAAGTCTTGATTTTTATTTCACAATTTTTTACTTGACAATTATTAAATTATACAAATAATGCCCTGTCACTTTAAAATAAATAAAACAAAATGAATGTTTAAAAATTATGCTTATACATACATATGCATCAACAGAGAGGCCCCTACGGCTGGTTTATTGGTGTGTGTGTGTTTGTGTGTGTTTTACATAAATGGGGTCATGCTGGGCATTACTGTTGCCCACCCCTCACCCCTTGCTTGTTCTTTTCACTTACCTCTATGTCTTGGGCCTCTTATAGGTCAGAACCCACAGATCCCCCAGGTTCCCATAGTGGAGATGCAGAGGCCTCCAGAGGAAGTGGGGGGGTACAGTGAGGGTGGACTTCTTTGTAGGAACCTGCTGAATCCCTCAGAAAGGATCTCTGAATTTTGAGAAAACTTCTTGGGCCCCTCCAGAAACAGGCTGCTTAATTACAGGGTGGTTATCCCTTCCTCAAATTCTCCCTTCCTAGGGTCCTAGAGCCTTTTTTTAGGGGAGAAGTTTCTAAGGTCACTTGTAAGGAAATCTTCCTCCATCATTTAAATACATTTCAGAAATGCTGGATGAAACAAAGTTAAATAGCCTGGCTCCCACTCCAGCCCCCAACACAAGCAGGGACTGACTGGGAAGAAGCAAAAACATCCTCAGAAGGCAGCCAGGGATGGGGCCGGGCAGGGGCTGAGGCAGGGACCAGGCCAATGTGCTACTCCCCTGGATCATTTTGGGCAGGAGCTTCTGGTCTTTTTTACCATTGACTGGTGAGCTGCCTCCCCAGAGTCCTTGCTGCAGCACGTGCTGCTAATGTCCCCTTCCCAGATCCCCGTTACTGACTGCTGCCCCCGCCACACCTGCTGTGAGGACTGGCTGCTGAGGAAAAACACCTGCCCTTCTCCCAGAGAACCACGCTCCGATGACAGGAGATGCCTGAGAGGTGGTGCCCCATTCTCTTCCTCTCACCTCCTGGGGTTACCAGACAAAACACAGGATGCCCAGCTAAATTTAATTTCAGACAATGAACACTTTCTTAGCATGAGGATATCCTATTCACTGTTTATCTGAAACTCAAATTGAACTGGGCAACTGTATTTGCTAAATCTGGCAACCCTACAGCTGGCAGTCAATGACTGGGGGTGGGGGGAGGCAGGTATGATGAAGGCTTGGCCCCCTTGCCTCCAAGGCTGGAAGCTTGCTGGTGTCATTTATGTTCCAGGGCTCCTTGTGGGATCAGCCTGAGGCTGGGCTTCAGCTGAACCCACATCTTTGCTTAGCTCCTTCCCCGGCCCATCCTGTTTTCCTCCTCCCTTGCAGGTTTCCCCTGAGAGCTGCCCCCAATCAATTACTTCCACGAGGATCCCTGTCTGAGGCTTGGCCTCCGGGGACTCAAAAACATGCCTACTTTTCAATTTCCTGTTTGGAGAGGATGCTCAGGGTTGCCTCAAAGAGCAACTTCCGGCCTTGTCATCCATCCCATGGGTTCTGAGGCTTCTCGCCACCTTAGACAAAGAATTTTACCCTCTCTAAACTCCTTTCTTTTTTTCATCTGTGAAAGGCAATAATGTGACATTGCAGGGTAGCTGGGATAACGTGAGCAAGTGCTCTGGCACTTGGCAAGTCTCCCTAAATGGAAACAACAGCTGTCGTTCCACAGCTTTTTAGCTTCTGGTCATTTTCACTCCCTTTGTCCTACCTTCCCAATCTTCTTACATGAGTGGATATAATTCCCATGAGTCTGATGGAGATTTGTGGCTGTAATCCTACTTGGGCCTCTCTCTTGCCTTTTCTTCCCAAGGTTGCGAAAGCACCTCAGTTTTAGCAAAAGTCATTTGGCACCAGTTCACAAGACGGGGGGGTGGGGGGAATAAAAGCTCAACACAGCAGTGGGGAGGAAGTGTGGACTCAACTCTTTCTTGGCTGCCATAGCTTCCAGGACCATAAAATACTCGCCGATCTGCCCCAACAACTTTGCTCTGAAATGTCAGAAACACAGTGTCTGGAATGGCCATCTTGAGCCAAATGACACCACCAATGCAATGCTGGGCAACTTTTATAAAAACTGAGGCAGGTTCGTGTGTTATGTTTTAGAGTGATGTTAAGATACATTGTTAAGAGGGGCGGCTGGGTGGCTCAGTCCTTCAGCATCTGCCTTCAGCTCAGGTTGTGATCCCAGGGTCCAGGGATCAAGCCCCGCATCGAGCCCCGCATGGGGCTCCCCACTCAGCGGGGAGTCTGCTTCTCCCTCTCCCTCTGCCTGCTGCTTCCCCCCCCCCCCCCACACACACACTTCTGCTCACTCTCTCTGTCAAATAAATAAATAAAATCTTAAAAAAAATAAATATTGTTAAGAAGGGAAAGCGCCCCTACCGTATCTCTGGAAGGACACTTAAGAAACTCCTACCCGTGGATGCCCCTGGGGAGAAAGGCTGGCTGGGTAAGGGGTGGGAGGGAGACTTGCTTTACATTGTTTATCCCTTTACACTATCTGAAATGTAGGCCACATGCCAACAGTATCTATTAAGAAAATAGATACCCTTTAACTAAAAAACTGTAGTTATCATTCAAAGGTATCTCTTTTATTCTAAACTGAATTAATGAGGCAACACAGAAAATTCAGGCAGCTTGGAAGGCACTTCATTTTCAGGGTTTGGTACAGAAAAGTGAAAATTATCCAAGTTCTTTGAAGTCTAAAATACATGAGCTGCTCTGTTTTTTCTGGGCTGCAGCCTGGCAGGATGGGTTTGCCAGGTGGCTGGTTTTGGGGACCCTCTTCCATTACTAAGTGTTTCCTGAGCCAGATACTTTACACCAACTATTTTTTCCTCACAACTCTGAGGTAGATGCTACTAATCTCTCCAGGTGACAGATGAGGGGGATGAATAAGTGGCAGAGGATGTATTTGGAGTGAGTTTTGGCAGTTTCTGAAATCCAACCTCTTTTAAGAAAGAAAATGCCACTGTCTGTGGGGTCTGTGTTGATTTCCTCTACATCTCCCCCAACCTGGAACAAGTCCTGTCTCCTCTGAGAAGAGAAGGAAGGGAAGCAGAGCTGCAGAACCGGAGAACATGACTATAGCCAAGGACTGAAGTTGCAGGAAACAGCAGAAAGTGGAATTTTGAGAAAAGACACAAGAGAGAAGGTCCCAGCTGACTCCGGCTCCCACATGCCTGTGCAGGGTAACCTCTGCCCCCAACCCAGGCAGAATCAGCACACCCATCTATGAACTACTGCATTCACTAAGTGTGTGTTGAGTGCCAGGCACTGGAATGCAATGGTGAGCCAACACAGACAAGGCCCCCATGCTCATGGGGCTTACACTCAAGTTTTGGCAGCCCCAGCCCCTCTCCCATACACACCCCTGATGGATGCCACACAACTAACTGGTGGTAGTATGGTGCAGTATGGAGAGCATGATCTAGAGTCAGACCGCCTGCTCCACCACTTACAACTGTGTGATCTTGGGCAAGTAACAGCCTCTTGGGCCTCAGTCTTCACCCCTGTAAGATGGGGATGATCATAGTAATAGCTACCTTAGGATTGTGTGAGAGTTCCAGGAGATAACATATGAAAAATTTTTTTCATGGCGCCTGGCCCAACGAAAGTACTTGATAAATATTAGCTGCTATTACTACTACTGCTGCTGCTGCTGCTGCTGCTGCTGCTGCTATTATTATTATATACAAACACTACCTGTTTCACGAATACAGGGCCATATCTTCTTGTTCTCCGCTGAGTTCCCAGTACCTAGCACATAATTGGGACTTAGCATGAATAAACGCATAGATGAAACCTGGCTTACATTTGAAGATACGACATTCTGGATCTTATGTCAACCCAGATAGATAACCTACTATGTGCTGGGAGCCACAAGGGACATTAAGAGTGGTTCCCGTCCTTGGGGTGCTTGACAGAAGATGCTCAGCAGAAGAGATGCTAGATATAAAGTTGAATGAATGCATGGATAAATGAATGACTACGAAAGCGAGCTCCTGTGCCGAATAAACACGTCCGGAGTCCCGTACCCCATACACACATTCGCTCACAGAGCTTTCTCTGGAGTGGGCACCAGGGGGCACTGAGCTCGGCCAGTCTCAGCTCCTGATCAGGATTCACGCCCAGGTTCTCAGGTGGACGCCGCGCGGTGACGTCATATCCGCGCCTAGACGTCACGCTTCCGGGGGGGGGCGAAACAAGAGCCAAACGTAAGTATCCCCGGAGTTTTCTGGGCCCAGGGTCTGGCCTTTGCGGGGGGACGCCAAGCTTTGGCGGATTCTTGCAGTGAACAGGAGTCAGGGAGGCACCAGGTTAGTGCGACCGAAAGCAGGTAAGCGGAAGCCCATAGCAGAGCGGCTTTTGCCGGGAGTGAGCTCTGTCGGCCGCGCTGGTGACGCACGGCCTGCGCGCCAGGTGCGCATGCGCAAGGTGGGAGTTACGGCGGGCGGCGCTCGGCCATCTGAGGTACCAAACCTCTCTGGCCCAAGACGCCGCGGGCGGCCGGCGAGATCCGGCAGCGCACCTCCCGGGGTCCCTGTATTACGGGGTCTCGGTAGCACATGGTGGCTGCGAGGAGTGAGCGGGACCACGTGTGCAGAGCGCATGCGCCCGGTGCCAGGTGGGCGCTAAGTAAATGGGGGACGTTAGTCAAAAAAAAGTTGAAAACAACTGAAGTGTCCAACAGTAGGGGACTGGGCTTTTTTTTTTTTTTTAATGATTGGTTTGGCCCCAAACTTACATATTGAATGTATACTGTGTGCACTTTTAGATTCCTAGGAAACAGTAGTGAACAAGATAGAACCCCGTTTCTTGCAGAGTGTACATTCTGTTGTGGGGGAGGGAAGTACAAATAGAGAATAAATGAATTACGTAGTTGTGTTAGAAGGTGGTAAGTGCTATGGGGAAAAAACTAGAACAGGGGCATGGAGGGGCTGCCGTATTAGATAGAACAGCCACCGGAGCAAATCGAGGGGTGAGATTTGATCAAAGCCATGAAGGAAGCGAGGGAGCGAGGCATCTGGCTACCTGGAGGAAGAATATTCCCAGCATGTGGAAAAGCTAGGAGCGGAGAGGCGCAGAAACGGGAGGGAAACGGTGTGTGAGGAAGAGCTAGGAGGAGTCTGGTGGAGGGAGTTGAGCAAGGGAGCATGGTCAGGGCTGTTGGAGGCAGCGGTACAATTCAGGTAAGGCCTTGCAGGGCTTGTAAGTCCTTTGTGTTTACTCTGAGTAAAACGGGAACCATTGCATTGTTTTGAGCAGAGGAATGGCAGGGGCTTGAATAGGTTTTAACTGGCTTGCTCTGGCTGCTGTAGAGACTAGATTGGGGGGTGGGGGTGGGGAGCAGGTGGAAGCAGGGACACCTATTACTAATAGGTCACTTAATGAGCATCCCTGCAGCCATTACAAAGGCTGGCTTCAAAGATGATAACAAGAGCTATGGAAGTGCTTTCATTGTTGTGGTGAGCCTGGCAGATTTGCCAGGCTGTATGAAGAGTACCCAGGCATCCTCTCCTTTAATCTCGGACAGCCTGCAGAGGGCAATACTGTCACTGCCTCTGAGGCTGAGGCCTATGTGGAGGTGACTGCTCACTAAACACTTGTTCCTAAGTCTTTTTTGGTAAAATATACCTAACATAAAATTTACCATTTTTAAGGGTACAGCCTGTTGATGTAAAGTATATTAACACTGTTATGAAACCATTATCACTATCCATTTCCAGAATACTCCTTAAGTCTTCATTGTTATTGGCATCCTGAGCCCCAGGCACAATCTCATTCCCCTAGCTCAGGCAGCCAACTCCCATCAAGGCTGTTGGTAACTCTTAATAAAACACCTATCATGTGCCAGACAATGAATGAAGTGATTGAGGGTCCTATTCTCCCTGCCCTTCTAGTCAGGGATGACTCTAATGATTGGGAAAGAATCATCAGCTGATTATTTCTGCAGTCTTGAACATACAGGCCTAATACTTCTCACCATTCAGTAAGTGTTTATTGATTCCCTACTCTGTGCCAGACACAGTAACTATTCATGTTTTTAAGTGGATGCTTGGATGTAGCTCCTTGACCCTAACTTCTCATTTTCTCTGAGGGCATCATCTAGGAGTGCTTGAAACTGGACCTGACGCAGAGGTTTTTGTAAATGCCGGTTTATAGCTATATGACCTTGGCTAATTCCCTTTCCTTGGTTGGACCTCAGTTTTCTGGTTCCTTTAGTGGGGAACCAGATATTGAACAAAGAGTATTAAGAGATTGCATAACAAGTAAATCTAATTTAGAACAAGGTGTCCAAAAGGCTTTCTTGAAGAGGTGAAATTCCTAGGAGAGGTGACCTTTAAGCTAAAATTCAAAGGATGAATAGGGGCTATCCAGGGGAAGAGTGAGGTAGGAGTGGACCCGATGACAGATTCTCCCCAGGGGGGTCAGCATGTTGTGAATTCTTGAAGGATCCAGGTCTATTAGAAATGACATGAGTGCCCATTCCAGGAATTCCTCTTCTCAAACCCCTTGCTGTCTAAGCTCGATCTTTGGCGGGGCGGGGCGGTGGGGGGGGGCGTTTACTATCAAATAGCTCTGTATAGACCTGGCCTTCAGAGAACAGGCAGGTCCAGCATGGGATGGGACAGCAGAACTACCACTCCTCATTCTGTTCATGTTCTGTGTTGACTGAGAGTAAACAAGAAGATCCTGCATTATTTTCCTGTATGCTATTTTTTTAAAAGATTTTATTTATTTAGCTGTCAGAGAGAGCACAAGCAGGGGGAGCGGCAGGCAGGGGGAGAAGCAGCTCCCGGCTGAGCAAGGAGCCCAATGCAGGGCTCAGTCTCAGGGCCTTGGGATCATGATGTGAGCCTAAGGCAGATGCTTAACTGACTGAGCCATCCAGGCGCCCCCCCCCCCCTTTTTTTTAAATTAGGAGGCATCATACCAGAGTGGTCTTGAGGGGCTCAGGAGTGGTTGGAATCTGTGCCCTTGGGCAAGTGTTACCTCTCTGCCAAGCCTCAATGTCGTCTTCTTAAAAATGGAGGGGAAAAAGTGAGAATAATAATAGCTTTTACTTCATGGGATCATTTTGAAGACTTATGACCTAAGGCATGTGGGGCATTTAGCACAGAGCCAGGTACTTAGGGAAAAATGTCCATTGGGATTATGTTATTAGAATTTAAGAGTACAACAGTCTGGCATATATAAAATCTAGAAACTTTCTTTGTGTCTGTATGGGTAAATTTGGTTTGACCAGAAATAAAAGAATTACTATACTAGGAGTTCTTTTAGAAATCAAATGGGTCAAAAAAAAAAGAAAGAAAAGAAAAGAAAAGGGGTACCTGGCTGGTTTAGTCAGAGGAGCACGTGACTTGATCTCAGGGTCATGAGCTCAGGCCCCACGTTGGGTGTAGAGATTACTTAAATAAATAAGTAAACTTGAGGGGCACCTGGGTGGCTCAGTCAGTTAAGCGTCTGCCTTCGGCTCAGGTCATGATCCCAGGGTCCTGGGATCGAGCCCCGCATTGGGCTCCCTGCTCAGCGGGAAGCCTACTTCTCCCTCTCCCACTCCCCCTGCTTGTGTTCCCTCTCTCACTGTGTCTCTGTCAAATAAATAAATAAAATCTTAAAAATAAATACATAAATACACTTGAGAAACATCAAATGGGTTCAGGGTGCCTGTCTGGTTCAGTTGGTAGAGCATGAGACTCTTGATCTCAGGGTTGTGAGTTCAAGCCACACAGTGGGTGTAGAGCTTACTTTAAAAAAAAAATCAAAATGGGTTAAATTCTCATTTAAAAAATGGGGGGAAAAAGTGAAAAATAGGTTGTACCTTGCTAATTTGTAGCCCTCTTGATTTTTCATTTCTAGATGTGGTCAGCTTTGGAAAAGATGCCAGCTCCAGCCACCACATATGAAAGAATAGTTTACAAAAATCCCTCTGAGCACCATTATATGAAAGTCCGCCTGTGAGTTCTCCTAAGTTCTATTTGTGATTACATTTTTATGAATCTGAATAGTATGAAACTTGATACATTTTTTTCTTTTTTATGTTTTTATAGAGAATTTCAAGATCGTGGGGTTGGACTGAATGCTGCACAGTTCAAACAGCTGCTTATTTCAGCCTTGAAGGACCTCTTTGGGGAGGTATGAATCACTTGGGAGATTGAACACTCCTAAGATCTTTGTAAGAAATACTAAAACAATGCTTTTCCAAATAATTATTTTAAAACTTTAAAAACATATTTGAAATTGCAGAAACAGACTTTCAAAAATGATGAATTTTGGGTAGGTTTGTTCTAATATGCCTTCTATTTGACAAGGAACTTGTTAGACAAATGTTTTAGTGCCATGCTACTCCCCAGTATGGTCCAGACTGGCAACCTGCAAAGTTTTTTGGGTTTTTTGTTTTGTCTTGTTTTGTTTTAAGATTTTATTTATTTAGAGAGTGTGTGTGTGAGCAGGGAGAGGGGCAGAGGGAGAGGGAAGGAGAACCCCAAGCAGACCCCACACTGAGCGCAGAGCCCAACCAGGGCTCAGCCTCAGGACCCGAGATCACAACTCGACCCAAAATCAAGAGTCGGACGCATAACTGCCTGAGCCACCCAGGTGCCCCGAGCAAACAGTTTTTTTGCCCATTGTGAAGATTTATACCAGAATCAGCACACTACTTCCTTTACTGAAAAAGTCTCCGTAAACAAAAATTGAGGTGAACTATCAGAAGAGCTTGGTTAGAGCCCCACGTTGGTGTAGAGATTACTAAAAGTAAATAAATAAATAAACTTTAAAAAAAACTGAGCTGAACTAAACAATGTACTTAGTGATATTGTTGATTTGCATTGTGTTACAGCCTCTTATTTTATCACAGACCAGCACATTGAGTAGGCCTATTTTAGCATTTACTTGAAAATAAGTAGAATTTTGAGAGAGAACAAAGACAGACGATTCAGGAAATTGTTTCCTGATTCATATGTTTTATCAAGTCATAATCTGGTAAGCATCTCATTAAAATTAAAAACGTACACACCACAGCAGACTCAGTTAAGAGGATGAAAAGACAAATTACAGACTGGGGGAACTCAGGCGCCTGGGTAGCTCAGTCGGTTAGGCATCTGCCTTGGGTTCAGGTCATGATCCCAGGGTCCTGGGATTGAGTCCCGCATTGGGCTCCCTGCTCAGCGGGGAGTCTGCGTCTCCCTCTGTTTCCCCGTGTGCATACTCGCACGCTCTCACTCTCTCTCTCAAAAATAAATAAATAATCTTTTAAAAAATAAAAAGAACTCTAAAAACTCAATAATGAAGAAAACCAAACATTTCAACTTGAAAATGTGTAAAAGACACAAATAGACATTTCACTAAAAATGAGGTACTGTTGACAAAGAAGCACATGAATGAAGAGATGTTCAACATTATTAGCCATTGGGGAAATGCACATTAAAAACACACTAAGCTCCAGAAAACAACAACAACAACAAAACACAATGGGTGCGGGTGCCTGGCTGGCTCAGTTGGTGGAGCATGCGACTCTTGATCTTTTGACTCTTGACTCTTGGTTGTGAGCTCGAGCCCCATGTTGGGTGTCAAGATTATTTAAAAATAAAATCTTTAAAAAATAAGTAAATAAAACACAGTGAGCTATCACTACACACGTAACAGAAAAACCGAAAATAAAAAAAAATAGTGATAATACTAAGTGCTGGTGAGGATGTGGAGAAACTGGATCACTCATTCATTCATTCATTGCTAATGGAAATGCAAAATGGCACAGCCACGGGCGCCTGGGTGACTCAGTCATTGGGTGTCTGCCTTCAGCTCAGGCATGATCACAGGGTCCTGGGGTCGAGCCCCGTGTTGGGCTCCCTGCTCAGTGGGAAGCCTGCTTCTCCCACTCCCCCTGGTTGTGTTCCCTCTCTCTCTGTGTCTCTGTGTCTCAAATAAATAAATGAAATCTTAAAAAAAAAATGGCACAGCCACTTTGGAATACCATTTGACAGTTTCTAAAAACAACTAAACATGCATCTACTATACTACCCAGCAGTTAACACACCTAGGCATTTGTCCCAGGAAGTAAAAACTTAACATTCATATAAAACTTGTATGTGAGTGTTCATAGCAGCTTTATTTGTAGGAGCCCAAAAACAGAAATCAACCAGATGTCCTTCAATGAGTGAGTACTTAAACATTCATGATATATTGATAACATAGAATATAGTGAATAATAAAAAGGAACAAACTATAGATACACATAAAAACTTAACTGAATCTCCAGAGAACTATGCTAAGTGAAAAAGCTAATTCCAAAAGGTGACAGTCTGGGTAATCCCATTTGTATCATGCTCCTGAAATAATGTAATTATATAATCTGGAGAAAGGTTCGTGGTTAGGGATTGGGAGGAGGAGTGGGTGTGACTAAAACAAGGTAGAAGAGGAAGAGCGCCCTGTGGCGATGGTGTAATTCTATCTTGCTGATGGTAGTGGTTGCATAAAACTATCTATGTGGTAAGATTGCATGGAAGTATGCACACACGCACACACACGCATGGACAAATAGGAGTATGTGTATAACTGGTAAAATCTGAATAAACTGGTTTATCAATTTTAGGTTTTTGGTTTTGATATTGTTTGATATTACTGGGGGAGGCTTCATGAAGGGCGCATAGAACCTTCCTGTAAATTTCATTGTAACCTCCTGTGATTCTAATTTTTCAAAATAAAAAGTTTAAGAAAAAAGTGTGTACCTTCTCTGTTGGGTATAAAACCTGGTTCCAGAATGATGAGTATTATGAGAGAGGAAGTGTATGCTTTCTATGTGTGAAACAGCATAGAAAGCAATTGAGCTTAATCTTGGGGATCAGGGATGGAACTTTTTTAACCCTGAGATCAAAAGTCTCCGGCTCTACTAACTGAGCCAGCCAGGCACCCCCAGGGATGGAACAATTTAAACAAAGACTTCAAGGGTGAAGAGTCATTAGCAATATGAAGAGTTACAGGAAGAACATTCTAGACAGGGGCAATTGTAAACAAGCAGTCCCAGTACTACAGCACAACTAAATAAAATACTGCTTTTTTGGAGGAGAAAAGCAGTTGGCAGGATTAGTTATTAGACTTTAAGAATAGTGATGATAGGGGCACCTGGGTGGCTCAGTTGGTTAAGCGTCTGCCTTCAGCTTGGGTCATGATCCCAGAATCTGGGGATGGAGCCCTGTGTTGGGCTTCCTGCTCAGCAGGGAGTCTGCTTCTCCCTCTGCCCCTCCCCCTGCTTGTGCTTACTCTCATTCTTTCTCTCTTTCTAGCTTGCTCTCTCTCAAATAAATAAAATCTTTAAAAAAAAAGGATAGCCCTAATAGGGGCACCCTGCTGCCTCAATCATTGGAGCATGCAATTCTTGATCTCAGGGTTGTGAGTTCGGGCACCACATTGGGTGTAGAGATTACTTTAAAAAAATAAAAGAATAGTGATAATTATAGTCTGCTAATAGTATTTTTCCATACCTAGGTTGATGCAGCCTTACCCTTGGACATCCTAACTTATGAAGAGAAGACCCTGTCAGCCATCTTGAGGATATGTAGCAGGTACGACAGAGGCACCTTTGTAGTATAACAGAGCAGAGAGATGGATGGAGAAATAGAGCAAAAATGCTCTTCTCTAAGAGGAGGCTTGTCTTTGTGAGCTCTGAGTAGTTTTTGGAAGTTTAAACTGGGAAGGATATGAACTTTTATCCACCAGGAGCTTAGACTATACAGAGCAAAACTCATGATTTGCTTACAACTGTAGTGTTTCCCAGTTGGTGGCCATGGTTGCAAACTCAAAAATGTGTATTTTAGAAACATTCCTAATTGAGGTTCATTTTATTCTCTGCTATGACATAATGTGCTTTTACTTTTAAAGTTTTCTCATTTAGTGCTCTCTTTGGCAGCACATCTACTCAAGTTTTCTCATTTAAATTAGGTTTTCTGGACCTAATTTAACTATCTGGCCCATCACAAAAGTACTAGGGAGACGTCACAGAGACAAATCTTCATGCATTCATTCTTGATCTCTCTACAGTGGTCTTGTCAAATTGTGGAGCTCTTTGACTCTGTTAGGATCCTATAAAGGCAAGAAATGTGCCTTCAGAGTGATTCAGGTAAAGACTGTTCCTTCACATATTCCAAACAAGGCTGAGTAGGGGTCAAGCAGCTTTTTCTTTTTCTTTTTTTTTTTTAAGATTTATTTATGAGAGAGAGAGTGAGTGAGTGTTCCGGGGGGGAGGGGCTGAGGGAGAGGAGAGGGAAAGAATCTCAAGCAGACTCCATGCTGAGCAAGGAGCCCGACACAGGGCTCAATCCCATAACCCCAAGATTATGACCTGAGCCAAAATCAAGGGTCAGACACCCAACCGACTGAGCTACCCAGGTACCCCTCAAACTGCTTTTTAGTACATGTCCCATTTTTTGCTTGCATAAATCTAGTGTGGGTAACATTATCCAGTGGCAGCAGTGGGGAGGAATAAGGACTACATTGCTTCTGGAAATGTGAGAGAAAGCACTTAGATTTTAGATTGTATGGGAGATGTTTGGGGATGAAACTTGGAACTCTTGTGGAAAAGTCTTAACTTTTCATTTGTTGCTTAATGCCTGGTGCCTTAAATATTAGGACATGCTTTCTAAACCTACTGTGATCACTTGTGTATCTGAGGATGCTCTTTAAGATGCCACTGCATCAGCTTCGCTTACCCTAGAAAACTAGGCATGTTTCCACACACCCTGTGTTTCAGTGCAGTCTTCTCCCCAGATTTCCTTAACTGTTTTCTTTCTCTTACAGGTTTCTCCATTTCTCCTTGCCTTATCTGGGAATAGCAGGGAACTAGTATTGGATTGAATAGTCTTCAATTGCAGAAACATCCTTCTCTCAAAAGCATGTTTTGGTGACAATATGCTGTCTGAAGACTGAAGCAGTCTAAAAGCTCCGATTGCTGAAGATGTTCCCCGTAATTTCCCGCCATCATCTGTGGTGGGGTGGGCTTCAAAGGAGAATCTGCCTGAGCCAGCCAGTGGTGAGCAGGCATCACGTTGAGCAGATGCACACCAGAGTTGGAGACCGCGCTGAACTCAGCAGGGCCTTCACACAGAGGGACGTGGCTGCCTTCTCAGAATTAACGGGAGATGTCAATCCTTTGCATTTAAATGAAGATTTTGCAAAATACACCAAGTTTGGAAAGACAATTGTACACGGAGTTTTGGTCAATGGACTTATTTCGGCTCTCCTGGGAACTAAAATGCCAGGGCCAGGCTGTGTATTACTTTCACAGGAAATTAGCTTTCCAGCCCCTTTATATGTTGGAGAAGTTGTTGTAGCTTCCGCAGAGGTAAAAAGGCTAAAGCGGTTCATTGCTGTTATTGCGGTGTCATGTTTTGTAAGAGAAAGTAAAAAGACTGTTATGGAAGGCTGGGTTAAAGTTATGGTCCCAGAAACTCCCCAGTCCTGAAATGTGTTTAAAGATGGACATTCAAGTGCCAATGGTACTGTTCTTGAAGAGCCTCTGAGGAAAAGGGAATGCTGCTCTTCACCAAGGGATGGCCCATAGACCTAGAAGCCCATGTTGGGGGAGGGGAGCAGGTAGAGGGGTGTTCAAAGGTCCGTTGTCCAATTTGGCTTTATGCTTCACACAGACTTGAGTATATTCCTCCTCTGTCTAGGTTTTTAAAATTGAAGAAATACCGGGAAAGTTATTTAGCTAAAGGTTCTTTTAGGATTTCACATCTATTAGATTTGTATTTGAATAACACAAACCTGCCTCTATCTGTGCAGAGTAAGTTTGTCACTGAATTTATAACTAGCATTTATTTAATTACTGAAGGCAACAACAGAATTCAGGTCATCTTTGAACACCTACCTTCTACCAGTCAGGGTACTTAGATCCTGTCCTTCAGCAGTTTCTGAGTCAGAGTTTATTGTAATTTGTTACTGTTTACACCACAGTGGCACCTTGTTCTATCTTCAGTGGCATTTGCTTCTCAGATGGCTTTCCTGTGATTGGAGAAGGGCTTACGTGCACCTTTGGACTCATTTATGTAAACTCTCTCCATCTCATGGGATAACAACACCTACCACACAGGACTGTTGGAGATGCTAGATACAAATAGCTAAGCACAAAGTCCAACCGGTCATCCATTCTCCCCTGTGAATGAAGTTAGAGGTTTTCCCAAGTTTAAAGCAAACTAGCCCACAATTTAAACAGGTAACAGACTTCATTTTTCAGGATGTCAATCAATTTAAACCTGGAATAGAATTGGAATGCAAAATTTCTATTTTAGTAATCCAGATTATTTTCTCCCTCCCTTGAAAACACTGGATTCTCCCCTTTACAAATAATATATGCTTATTGTAAAGATTTATAAATAAAAAGTATAAGGAACCCTGTGGAGGCCAAGTTCTTAAGAGTTGAGGGATATTGAAAATTTAATCAGTATTAAAAAAAAAAAAGTTGGGTACTGAAGAGGAAATGCGCCTAATGCGTTTGTACTGAGTGGTCATCCCAACACAGCCAACACTTTTAAGAATCTATAACAGAACATCCATCTCTGCTCTGTGGCTTTAGATGGTGGTTCTGATTACAACTAGATGCTTTGATCAGGAGGATCAAGTGTCACTGGTGGGATCACCCCCATTTTCCGGGAAAAGGTTTTTCCTCCTGGTAGATCAGTAACTAGATTTTTTTTTTTTTTTTTTTTACATCAAAGGGATAAATTAAGCAGATTACTAGAAAAAAATCATTCTGGGCACTAGAGGGCAATGATGTGTATAAATAATATTTTTAAACTGTTGAATATTGTACCACCACATCCTAGTCGGTGGATGGTGAGATGAAAATACTAAAATCAACATGAGAAGCAATGATGCCCTCATGAGTTTCAGAAGGGGCTGTTGTGGGGGCTCAGATACACACGAAGACTTATTCATAGGGGAAGGCTACACAAGCTAAAACTTTGATACAACATTGAAAAAAGAGAACTTGGAGCACAAAATACAGACTCAGAGCTAAGACTGTCTGTTCCTGTAGAACTCATTCTCTGGGACTAGTAGCACTCTTGAAGCATAGGTCCATAAATGGAGTGTAATTTGATTATTAATACTAGTAGCTACCATTTTTGCAGTATGAGCCAATCCCCACCCCCCCTTTTTAAAAGATTTTATTTTTGAGAGAGAGTGCCAGTGGGGGAGGGGCAGAGGGAGAGAGAATCTCTGTAAACAGGCTGTGTACTGAGCACGGAGCCTGATGGCAGGGCTTGATCTCATAATCCTGAGATCATGACCTGAGGTGAAGCTGAAACCAAGAGTCAGACACTTAACCAACTGAGCCATCTAGGCACCCCATTTTCTTTTTTTTAATTGAAAATTTTATTTTATTTTTTTAAATTTTATTTATTTGACAGCACAAGTAGGCAGAGTGGCAGGAAGAGGGAGAAGCAGGCTTCCCGCTGCGCAGAGAGCCCAATGCAGGGCTGGATCCCCAGGACCCTCATGGGTCCTCATGACTGAACCACCCCAGTGATCCTGAGATTTTATTTGTAAGTACTCTCTACACCCAGTGTGGGGCTCAAACTTACAACCCCAAGATCAAGAGTCACATGCTCCACCAACTGAGCCAGCCAGGTGCCCCAATGAGCCAGTTTTCTACATTAACTCCAATCTTTGAGAACTTTGTGAATTAAAGTTAATGTCCCATTTTAAAGGCAAGGAAATAGACTGATGCTGTGTGACTTGCCCAAGGCTGTACAGAAAATAGACTGATGCTGTGTGACTTGCCCAAGCTGTAGAGCCTGGGATGCAAATGGGGACCTGCCTGGCTCCAAAGTATTTCTTTTCTCCATCTCCCTGTGGGTCTTACAATGTTCCCATTACTGGAGCCCTGTCAGTTTCTGTAATAGTATCCCGTTATGTGGCATTAAAGTATTCAGAACCACCATTTTATAGAATTCTTTTTATATTCAGAACGTGCTAGATCTTACTTCCTGCTACAGTTGCAGCATTTTCCTATACATTATTAGTTGATGGCTTTCACCCGTAACCATCACCTACCCTTTTTCTCAGTTGACATTCAGTGATTACTTGTCTTTAGAGCAGAATTACCAAAAAGGTTATTCTAAAGGTGAAAAGTTATGTGTAGGCCACGTATGGTGGAGATGGGGATGCCAGGCGTGGCTGGTCACTGATACTGTGTAATTCAAAAGTAGCTTATCAATATGAGCATTTTCATTTTTTAAATGGTCCCTGAGTGCCATGGTCTTCTTTGATCTCCGTAAATCAATAAAAGGTTGGACTAGAGAAGTAGGCAAGAAGGGATACTTCTCTGTCAATGATGACTTCTTATTTTTACTCAGAGATGCTCCAGCCACTCTTGCTTTGTGAAAGCTGGCTCTCAGGGAAACTGGCTGATGATTGTTTTCATATTGAGCCTTGTAGGAAATGCCAAAAGAATGTGGTTCTTCTGATGAAAGCAGGGGTGACCCTCAAATTAGGAACTTCTCTCCAAGATAGTTGAGAGGGGGCCTTGATTGTACTAGGTCACAGGTGGAAGTGAGTACAAAAGTACTGACTAAAATAGCGGGCCAAATTGTACTAGCACTTTCCGCATAGGGGCATCGTAAGACTGCAATTTATGTCATGTTTGATTGCTACAGAAAGATAGACTCATCTTAAGCAATTTCAGCCTAATGTACTGGAAAATTGCTTAACAGATTTTTATATTCTATTAGAAACATTTCCATATTGGTGAGATGCCACTCATTTCTTATTCTGGGCAGCAAATCTTGAGTAACAGCAGGAAGAAAGCCTCACCACAGCCTCCGTTCATCTTGTGGACCTGATTTGCGTATTCATCTAGAAAAAGAAGAAATTGCTAAATGCACAGTGGTACCTCTTAGGTAACCACAGGTCTTCATTTGGTGCTGAATTATTAGCCAATTTTCTTTTATTTTCTTTGAGTATGATTCAGAGACCAATTTACTCCCAAAGAAAATTGCTATTAAATTATATCTATTAAGTTTTTATATTAAAACATACTCTAGCAAGGGTTGACTGTCACTCTGAGCAGCTGTGCCCCTCTGAATGCCTCATGTGTTGGCATAATTTATTAACTGGCTCTATCTGAGCAGAATGGGAGTGCTGTGAAATTACTTTTGGGTTGCACTTCAGTATCTCCGGGGTCCCAGATGTTTCACTTTCTTTGTTCTTGGCTTGCCTTCATTTGGATTACAAACACAGCAGAAATAAGAATTCTCAACATCTTCAGAGAAATGTTGGGTTGGAGCAAAATCAACTACAAGAAACCATTTAAATTCAAAATCCTAAAAGAACCCAAGAATGATGTTAACACTATATAAATAGAACAGGATTAATAGGAGGCCCCACAAACAGTCAATTTCTCGGCCACAATCAATTTCTAGGGTGGCTTTTAGCTGTATATGACCTTTTTTTTTTAAGATTTTATTTATTTGTCAGAGAGAGAGAGAGAAAGACTGAGCACAAGCAGGGGGAGCTGCAGGCAGAGAGAGTAACAGGCTCGCCACTGAGCAAGGAGCCCAACACGGGACTCGATCCCAGGACCCTGGGATCGTGACCTGAGCCGAAGGCAGACGCTTAACCGACTGAGCCACCCAGGCGCCCGTGTATATGACCTTCTTATAAATCCTGGGCAAAATTCCTCTGTGACATGATAGCAAATCCCAGGGTCTTGGGATTGAGCCCCGAATTGGGCTCCCTGCTCTGCGGGAAGCCTGCTTCTCCCTCTCATACTCCCCCTGCTTGTGTTCCCTCTTTCGCTGTGTCTGTCTCTGCCAAATAAATAAATAAAATCTTAAAAAAAAAAAAAGAAAGAAAAAATGAAATTATAAGGCTCACCGTAGCATTTATTCTGAAGGGCTTACTTCAGGCAAGAATTTTCAGAGAAAGGGAAAGTCTGATTGAGAGTTAGTCTCTGCCTTCATTCCATCATATATCTGATGTCTTGCTTTCAGTTTCTTTTCCCCAGTGAGGAAAACCTAGATAAGGTTGTTATTTTACAAACTTTGCAGCTCGATTGTATGTTATTTTTTTCATAATCATACAAGTAAAATATCTTCATTAGAGACATTTTGGAAAATACAGAAAAGCATAAAAATGGAAGGCAGTCCTTCCTAGAGACCCTCAATTAATATTTTGGTGTTTTCCCTTGTTTTTCTATATAAACATTTTTTAAAACTTGGGATCATACAGGGCGCCTGGGTGGCTCAGTTGGTTAGCCGACTGCCTTTGGCTCAGGTGATGATCCCGTAGTCCCAGGATCAAGCCCCACATTAGGCTCCCGCTCAGCAGGGAGTCTGCTTCTCCCTCTGACCCTCCCCCCGTCATGTGCTCTCTCTCTCTCTCTCTCACTCTCTCTCTCAAATAAATAAATAAAATCTTTAAAAAAAATAAAACTTGGGATCGTAGAAATGCATATATTGTTTTTTTTCACTCACTATTACATCAGAGCATTTCCCAACATCATTAAATGTCCTTTGATAAGGATCACCCTTGATAATGGGTGAGAACAGTTTTAAAGCCCTTGATATGTATTGTCAAATCTCAGCTCCTAGCACCAGGTAAAGTACCTATTACACGGTAAGTATTCTGTAAATTATTGTTGATGAATAAATGCCTTTCAGAAAGGTGGACCAATTTATACTCCCACCAGCAGCAGTATTTAAGAAGAGCCTTATCGTGGTCAGTCCACATCATGACAGGAATAATGATTAAAGCAGAATTTTGGTTTCTGTGATTCTGGCAATGAAATAATCCATTTACTTTAAAGAAATGGAAGTAAAAAGTTGAGGGGCCCCTGGGTGGCTCGGTTGGTTGAGCATCTGACACTTGATTTTGGCTCAGATCATGATCTCAAGGTTGTTAGACTGGGCCCCATGGCAGCCCTTGCGCTGGGCGTGGTGCCTGCTTAAGATTCTCTTTCTTCTTCTACCTCTGTTCCTGCCCCTCCCCCTCAAAAAAATGAAAATTAAAAATAAAAAAAGAAGTAAAAAGTTGAATCATCCCTAAATGATATATGGTTGCATTTTAATAGGCTGCTGCTTTTAAACATGTGGAGACAAAAATGGAATGCAGGAAGAATTCTGATTATGTTAGGACTGAATCATGAAGTTCCTTGTTTCCCTTTTCACATGTCAGTCTGTCGTGTCTACTTGCCCAACAATTGCTATAAGCTCAAGATTTGGAGAGGGTATTCTTTTTCTTTTTTTTTTTTTGTAAAGATTTTATTGGGGCGCCTGGGTGGCTCAGTCGGTAAGCGTCTGCCTCCGGCTCAGGTCATGATCCCGGGGTCTTGCGATCGAGGCCCGCATCGGGCTCCCCGCTCTGCGGGAAGCCGGCCTCTCCCTCTCCCACTCCCCCTGCTTGTGTTCCTTCTCTGTCAAATAAGTAAAAAAAAAAAAATTTTTTTAAGATTTTATTTATTTGACAGAGAGAGAGCCTGACGGCAGGAACACAAGCAGGGGGAGTGGGAGAGGGAGAGGCCGGCTTCCCGCAGAGCGGGGAGCCCGATGCGGGCCTCGATCGCAAGACCCCGGGATCATGACCTGAGCCGGAGGCAGACGCTTACCGACTGAGCCACCCAGGCGCCCCAAGAGTGGATATTCTTTAGATACTGTCTAGGCCTTTGCGTCATGTCTAATAGTGGTGGTGGCGTGGGGTGGGGGTGGGGGTGGGGTATGTTCCCAAGAAACTTTACTCTCTTGTCTGAAATCTGTAGAAATTTAGGGGAGACAAATTTAAGAGTTAGAAACTCTCCATTCTATGAACTGTAGGGGAAGGAAGTTAACTAATATTGCTGAGCCAAAATGTACCAAGCCCCTTCCTGTCCTACTGCATTCCACATCCTAACCTTTCCAAACAGGTAGTAGTATCTTCATTTTGCAGATAGGGAGCCGGGGCTCAGAGAGGTTGGGTAACTCACTCAAGGTCATACAGCTGATAAATACCAGAGCCCCAGAGATCCTGGTCATCTGATTCCAAGTCTAACTCCACTGTCTTGGGATGCAGCCCTTGGAAAGAGCAGTGTGGGTGGGATTGCAGGGGTGTGGTGGGGGGCGGGAGAGGACTGGGTGGCAGGGGGAGTGCCAGAATTGTGACCTTGGTTTCAGAAAGACTGGGGGGGGGGGCAAATGTGCACCTGGGAAGTTGATCTCAAACCTCTGGGTTTGAGGTTCTTGGAGCCAGTACAGTGGGACTGAAGACCCCAAGTCTGCAGGATCTTGGCTGAGGGTTCTCAGGGGTGAAGGCTGTTAAAAGAATGCAGCCAAGTAAATTTGCAGATCTAATAGGCATTATTAAGTGACTCGTAATTCAGGCAGCAACACATCTAGCAAGTAGAAAGGCGCTCTAAGGAGCTGTACAAAAAAAGGAGGATTTTATAGGAAGGAGTGTGGGGCAAGGAAGTTATTAGCAAAAGATAGGATTATTTCAGGCAAGGTCACTTTCCCTTAGGGGAAAGAGCAGGGGGTCTTACCATGCAAATTACCTCATCTTCCTTTGGCGGGGGGGGGGGGGGGGGGGGGGGGGGGAATGGATAGTCTGCTTGTCAGATTGGCTCACTGGTGCTGGCCTTTATTCCTGACGGTTAAAACTACATTTCTGGGGGAAGTTGAAACCACAGTTAGGTTGGTTATAAGCCCTGGTTTGGCGATGTAGCCTAGGATAAGTGACTCCATTTTGGGTCTATGATTTTTCTTTTCTTTTTTTTTTAATTTATTTTATTTTTTAAAGATTTTATTTATTTGACACAGACAGACACAGCGAGAGAGGGAACACAAGCAGGGGGAGCGGGAGAAGGAGAAGCAGGCTTCCCGCGGAGTAGGGAGCCCGATGCGGTGCTCGATCCCGCATCGGGACCTGAGCCGAAGGCAGTTGATCAACGACTGAGCCACCCAGGCACCCCAGTGGTTTTCTTTTCGACAAGGCCTTGTGGCTGGGGCCAAGGGTGGAGGTTGGAGTCCTGGACTGAGGCCCAGTTTTTAGGATCTCCAGTTCCAAGAGCTTGAGTCTGAGGGTCCTGGAGTCCAAAGGCTCCCACTGTGGGGTTCAATTCTGAGGACCCAGCTCTTAGATTCTTGGGTCTGAAAAGCCAGGATCAAGGGTTCAGTAAAACCTGAATCTTACGGGGTGGTTTTAGAAAGTTTCTGGGTCTGCAGGGGTTCGACTGAGGGTCTCATCTTGAAGGTCCCTTTTCTGGGTCTTAGGGTCCTTGGGCCCGGGAGGCCTGGGTGGGAAAGGTCCAGCTGTAAAAGTCTCAAGTCTGGCAGTCCCGGCCGAAAGTGAAAAGCCCAACATTGCAAACCTTGGTTTGGCAATCTTTGGGCCTGAGGGTTCCTGGATTTCAGGGCTCAGGACGCCCTGTCTTCGGATCTGAGGCTCTCTGGACGTGGTGGCTTAGGGTGGAATGTCCCGGGTCTGAGGCTGGATGCTGAGGGTAGCGGGTCTGCGGGCGGCTGCGAGGAGGTTGGAAACGCTGGTCGGGGGCAGCGGCGAACGGGGTAGTGTGGCGCTAGGACCCCGCGGGAGGCGGCGGCGGGAAGGGCGGCCAGTGTTGACAGCGACGGCGGCGGGGAAGTCGGCGCTAGGACCCTGCGGGCGCGGCGGGTGGCGGCAGCGCGTGGGGCGGCGCGTGTTGACAGCGGCGGCGGTGGCGGCGGCGGCGGAGCCGGGCGGCGGCGGGAGTCGGCGCCCCTGGTTCCTGCCCCTGGTGTCGAGGTGGTGGCGGACGGGTGTCCGGGGATGGCCTTCATGGAGAAGCCGCCGGCCGGCAAGGTGCTGCTGGACGACACGGTGCCGCTGACAGCAGCCATAGAGGCGAGCCAGAGCCTGCAGTCCCACACGGTGCGCGGCCCGCCGGTCGGGTGGGCGGCGCGGGGCGGCCCCGGGCCGCGAGAGGGCTTCGGGCGGCCCGGCGCTGGCCGGGCAGGGTCGCCGGGGCGGGGAGCGGGGCCGGGGGTCGGCGGCCCAGGCCGGGAGGGTAGTGCCGTGGTTGTGGCTCTGGGACAGGGGCCCCGGGGCCCAGGTGAACTCAGGTCTGCAGGGGCCGGGGGTGGGGATCGCAGTCCCGTGGGCCAAGCTGGAGGTGGGGCTCGGCGGTGCCGCTCCGAGTTGTAGGAGGTGTTGGATTCCCGGGCCCACCTTGACCAGGCGGAGTAAAGGGAACATTCGGGACCCTCTCCTCCACTTCTGCCCGCCTCCAGCCTTCTCTTTGGGGCCGCTGAGTTTTACTCCCTTCAGCTGGGGATCTGAGTGGCGGCGATGTGGATGTGCCGGGCCAAAAGGAAGTATGACTTTGGAGCCTACTTGTTGAGATAGCAGAGTGTAAGCGGCTGGGGTCTGCAGCCCCCGTGGCTGGGCAGCTGCTTGGCCTAGGCGCAGGGAAATGGTGAGGGAGGCAGTCTGGGGTCCTGCTGAGGCAGGTGTATGAGTGTGCTCCTTCCCTCCTCTAACCTGTTCTTTAGTGCGCAGTGGTACCATTCATTTGAGTTTAAAATACACTGGAGTAGCATAAAGGAGTAATAGGTCCTCATAGTAAACACAGGCAGAGTTCATTTCTGTTACCTATACTGTCTTTTATGGGTCTTTAAAACCAGGATTGTTTTCATTTGCCTGTACCTTTTTTTTTTTTTTTTGAAAAGCACACTGTGCATTATAATTTACAAGCAATAAACCTAGGAACCAGCAGAAAAACAGGAGCTGCCAGCCAGGGGGACTTTGTTTGGGAAATAATGAATGAGGGGAGAGAGAGATTCCTTAAATTGTAATATTTTGTCAGGTCACCAAATCAGATTCGGGCTCAGAGGCTTGTTTGTTTACCATTGCAGTGTGTTTAGGATTCATCATCTGGAGGCTAAAGCCCCACAATAGCCTTCTGTTTCTCTTTTTGTTCAAGCTGTTCTGGTGACTTCAAAGAGATCTTTTATTCTGTTGTATTAAAGTGGGACTTTTTTGAACCTCAGTTTCCTCTTCCGACAGCCGTGCTTTGTAGGGTTTGGATTGTTCAAAGTGTTCATTTCCAGTTAGGAAAATGATTATATTTTTAAAAAATGTATTTTATTTTTTAGTTTATCTTTAATCCTGTTTTATAGACTTGGGAGAAGGCACTGTGTTGGACAGAATTTTTACCTTCTGTAATGTATACCTATGGGAGTATGGGTTAAAGGTTGAAATTTAGGGCAGGTGTTCAAGAATAAATTCTGCTATTAAATTAGATTTTTGACTTGACTTTTGGCAAATTTTCGGGGAGAGGGGTTGAGTCTTTTAGGTTTATTTTTTGCTGAAAGTAGAGAGATGCTTATAAATGCGCACAGATCACTTCTTCCAGGAAGCATTCCATGATGGCCACTGCCCCAAGCCCTGTGCTCACTTGCACCTTAACCTAGATCAGTTGATGAAGGAAGCATTTCATGATGGCCACTGCCCCAAGTCCATGCTCACTTCCACCTTAACCTAGATCAGTTTATTCTGAAATTATTTCTTTAGTTTTCCTCTCCCCCAGGTTATGAGAGGAGGACAGGTGCTTAATTTTGGGTCCCAGTCCCTGGTGTCTGATAGGATTTCATATGTGTTTGTTGAATGAATAAACAAATTGCAACCTTACTTTGCCTCTTTTTTGTTTGTGTGAAACAGTAGTGGTGAGAATTGGAACAATGTGGCATCTGAAGTGCTAAGTTAAGGGGGTCAGTGCTTCAGCAAGGTAGTGAAAGATGTAATAGGATTCCATTTTTACTGCAGAGCTTTTCTTTAAGAAATAACATAATTTAGAGTAGAGAATGGGAGTCCCCATAATGATAACTGATCACAAAAGACAGTGACTCACAGGAGACCCATAGAGGCAGATGTGAATGAGTAAAAAACACTGTAGCATTGTCTTGCGCAATTTTTGACTGTTCTGTGTTCTTGTCATTTTAGCTGTAGAATTGGAGACTGGGAAATGTTGCATCAGCCCTGAACTTTATTGAGAAAATCATATGCTGATGCAGACTTTCTGGATTATTAGCCCCTTATGAGTAAGTCCCTTTAAAACAGGAACTGTTGGAAATTATTTTGGAAAGAAGTAGTTGTTAATGGTGGCAAATGGAAGAAAAGAGCATTGTTTTCTATTGGGAAAACTGAAGGTGGCTTTCCTACTTGTTAGCTGAAGGGAGGTGGTGTCCCAAAAGTCAGAGGGCAGTCCTCCCTCTGAAATGCTGAAAAATGGAAGTTGCTCCTTGTCTGTAGGATAGAAACGTACAGAGAGAGTATATAGTAGACAGCCTTTGAGTTGGAAGGAGCAAGACTTTTAATATAGTTTTGGGCAGACACTTGCTAGTCTGTGACATTGGTTGGGCAAGTCACAAAAAGGTTAACTTTTTGATGTGTAGTTTGATGTTGTAAAGAGGGTAATAAGAGCCTGCTCTGCCTGCCTTCCAAGGTTGTTACAAAGATCAAATGAACTAGTCTTTATGAAGTATTCGTAAAGGGCATTTCTTTCTTCTTCTATCTACTCACTCCCTGGTGAAATAACATCCAAAGCGTTAAACCGGGTAAAGTGTTCTTATTGAAAATAGCTAATTTCTATCCAGAGTTCCTTCCCTTATCAAGGTTGTTTACCTTTGGGAAACAGAATTTACAGCAGAAAATTTTAGGTTACATAGGATTTAAAATTTAGGGACTTGGAGGGGGGGAACTTCTGTGGCTTGGAAAACACAGATGCCAGGATGAAGGGGGCACAAGGTCACCACCAGAAAGGCATCAGCTAAATGATGAGAAACTGGAAGAGAGGGCACGGATTGGTAGATGATTCTGTTCCTGACTGTGGTCTGAATGATTTTATTTTCACTTTTATGGAGCACAATGAATTTGGCTTCAGGAAATACACCAGGCCTCTGCTGCAAGGAAATGAAACTTCCATAAAATCAGAAGGGACCATAGTTAGGGAGGATGCTTTCAGCCTGGGCTGGGAGGAAAGGGAAGGATTTTCCAAACAAAAGGAATTTGACTAAGAAGCCGTACAGGTGAATTGTGGGAAAGTTTGAGGGGATGAAGAGAAAACAAGGGAAATATGGATGTTCTTGGCGATGTGAAAGGGAAAACTTCTAAAAATCGATAGACTGAAAAAATGCTTACCTAGCTGAAATAGAAACCAGAGGAAACCAACAGTTTGGGAGAGGGTTGTTATCAAATATGCGTATCAGATTTTTGCTGGTCAATGTGCTATAGTGTGCTAGTGCTTCATCTCGGTTTTCTCCTTTTAAAATACTCTTCTGTGAGGTTCATCTGAATCAAGGCCCATTTACTCTGCATTTGGTGCATTTTGTTCTTGAGAAACAAAAGATAATTTTAGTGATATTTGAGGCGTAACAACATTTTTTAAATCTGGGAAAGATAATATTACATGTTGAGATCTTTACTGAAAATGCGTCTGTCTTTGACCTTTGATTTTTGGAAACTGTATTCCTGCACAGTTTATTTATTCAACAGCACTCATTAATTCGAGAAAAATGCGTTGTGTACCTACTGTGTGCCAGACACATGCTGGAGATCTGGTGGTCTGCTAGATAGCGCCTGCTTTCATTGAGCTTTTGTTCTATGGGATTCTGAGGTCTTCCATTTCCCAAGGTGTTGACAAGTCAGAGTCTTTACCTGTCATAACACAGGTGGTTTTGAAGTTCCTTTTGTGGCTTGGATTTTTGAGCCTCAGCTTTTTTAATCAGTGGCCTTTTTTATATAGTCTTTTAAACTCTATTCATATATCATCAGAATACCTATTCAAACGTGATGCCAAATTAGCAGACCTCATTGCCTTCAGAGCCTGACAGTTTAGGCAACCCAGTGCTCAATATCAGGATCTATCTGGGCTTCCTTTTGGGATGCTATTTGGAAGTTTCTTTAGAATTCCAAGTTATACTGACTACTTTAAAAAATTCCTTGAAGATATTTGCATAGGCAAATGCAGACCAAATGATAGTTCCTCATTTTATAATAAGATAATTAGTTTTCTTGAAATCTGCTTTTTTTTTAAAAGATTTTATTTATTTATTTGAGAGAGAGATGAGAGCACACACAGAGGGAGAAGTAGGCTCCTCACTGATCAGGGAGCCCAATGCAGGGCTGGGATCAGACCTCAGCTGAAGGCAGATGCTTAACCAACTGAGCCACCTAGCACCCCAAGTTTTCTTGAAATCTTATCACTTGTCTTCTACTTATATTTTTCCCCACTTGTTTTTGAAACCTGTAATGGATGGAGTTACAAAAGTCCGAGTTGGAATCTTTTAGATAATGGTAATTAGTTAATTTATTTTTATTTTTTTTTAAAGATTTTATTTATTTATTTGAGGGAGAGAGAATGAGAGATAGAGAGCACATGAGAGGGGGGAAGGCAGAGGGAGTAGCAGACTCCCTGCCGAGCAGGGAGCCTGATGTGGGACTCGATCCCGGCACTCCAGGATCATGACCTGAGCTGAAGGCAGTCGCTTAACCAACTGAGCCACCCAGGCACCCTGGTAATTAGTTAATTTAGAGATTGTAAGTAAACTGTACCTGTTGAAGTCAATTTTTTTGCAGCCTGATTTAGGGGCTGGTGATTTTTTTTTTTTTTTTTTTTTGAGAGAGCATGCAAGTGGGGAGGGGTAGAGGCAGAGAGAGAGAGAACCTTAAGCAGGCTTCACGCCCAGCACAGAGCCTGATCTCACAACCCCGAGATTATGACTTGAGCCGAAATCAAGAATTAGATGCTCAACTGACTGAGCCACCCAGGTGCCCCTAGGGGCTGGTGATTCTTAATCCTCATTTATCACCTCTTTTGAGGATTATCCCACTAGGAAGATTTCTTGTAGTAGGAATACAAATAAGAAGTTGGCTGTAGTTACTTGGAAGAAACATAGGATTCTGGGGCTGAAGTTTATTTTAGGAGAAAAGATCTTACGTGTTTTGCTCCTTAGGGGAATATTGTAAATATTCACCTGTGTGTATACAGCTTCCATGTATTTGTGATCTTAATGAGATTGTTCAAAATATAGATTGTTGATTGATGGTCTAAGTGGGTTCATTTGGGCCAACCAGAACAAACCTGTTTTCTACTGAGGCAGATAGTGGTTCCTTTTCAAGCTGCTGGAGGTTTCTAAGCAGCTTCACATGAAATGAGGCTCCTTTATGTCCCAGCTTTTGGCATCCTGAAAACAGGAGAGCTGAACTTGAATATTGTTTTAGAACTCAGAAGTGCTCGAGTGCTTGCGGGTGTTGTAGAAGAGAGAGTAATAGTTTTTTTTCCATTGTTTTTCCCCTGATATTGGAAGTCATCCTTGTCAGTGACTTCTTTTACAAGTCAGGTGCACATCGTAGGGGAAATTAAGGTATGACTGTCATCAGAGGAGATGACAGAGCCCTTCATTTTCACTTTGAAAATTTTGACTAAGGACTAAAGGACAAGCACTTTATCTGGGGTAAATATGTGGACCTCTGGAGGGGAAGAGTGTGTAGATTGACCATTTAGTCTCCAGCTGATCTTGTTGACTACCAAATTTGGGGTGAGTCTGGCCATTTCCAGCTGAAGATCAAACTGTCAAGTACTTTCTCCTGCTTACTAAGAGTACATTTTTACTATTGTCTTCAGATAATTGAGTAGTTATTTTTTGGTGGTTAAGAAGGTATTCCTATTAGTATAATATTAGTTTGGGGAACCCATTGCAAGAGGAGTCTTCTAGAAATTTTTTTTTTTAAAGATTTTATTTATTTATTCATGAGAGACAGAGAGAGAGAGGGAGAGAGAGAGAGAAGCAGAGGGAGAAGCAGGCTCCCAAGGAGCAGGGAGCCCGATGTGGGACTCGATCCCAGGACCCTGGGATCATGACCTGAGCCGAAGGCAGACGCTTAACCATCTGAGCCACCCAGGCGCCCTAGAAATTTTTTTTTTTTAGTAACAGCTTTATATATAACTCACATACTGTACAATTTACCCATTGACTAAACAAGTCAATATAAATATATTCACAGAGTTGTGTACTTATCTCCATAATCAGTTTTAAAATTTTATGTATTTATTTTAGAGAGAGAGAGAGAAAGAGCAGTGGGGGGAAGGGCAGCAGGAGAGGGAGAGAGAATCCTCAAGCAGACTCCCCGCTCAGCCCAGAGCCTAACCCGGGGCTCAATCCCAGGACCCTGAGATCATGATCTGAGCCTGAATCAGGAGCTGGCTGCTTAACTGACTGAGGCACCCAGCCCCCCCCTTTTAAAGAATAATTTATTTATCATAATCAATTTTGGAACATTTTCATTACCCTGAAAGGAAGCCCCATACCGTTTAGCCATCACCCTGGGAAGTTTATAACATTGCAATATGCTAAACTCAGGACAGATTCTTAGCACAAGTTCTTTACCTCTCTGGGTTTACCTCCTTTCACAATCTTATCAGAGAGACAGATTCTCCATAAATGCTCATACACATGTTTCGATAACTTCCCAGAACCTCCCCGGCCTGAAGCCTGCTCTTAGGCAGTGAATCTTAGGGTAAGAATCACCGCTGAAGGGTTTTCGAACTGCGAACTTGGAGAAGAAGCATGCATCTAAACAGTTCACCTTGCTGCCATATGAACCCTGCTTTCAGGAAGCTGTGGATTTGGAACAATAGATGAATTTTGTCCTGTTGGTGTGAAAGAGTTATTCTGGGTTGCACCTTGCTGAGTGCATTGAGCTGTAGGTGCCCAGATGACTTATTAGAGGAGCCCAGCGGGAGGGCAGAGGGCTCTGTGCTGGAGAACAGGGTGTTTGCGCCCTGGCCAGCTCTCTGTTTATGACATCTCAACAAGGTTGCCCGCATTTCTTTGGCGTGGCTCCTCAGAAACTGGTCGTTTCTCCTCAGTTCAGTCGAGGCTGTTTTGGGGTGATGGCAGGAGGCAGTGAATAGAGTGTTGGTATGGGACAAACCTGGGTCTAAAATGCTGGAACTGTTTCGGAGGTGGAAAGGGAAAGCAGGGTTGTTCCGCAGGCCTTCCTTAGAGCCTGCCCTTTGCCCAGGTGACAGGTGACTGGTGGGCGGACACGTGGTGCACTTTAGTCCTGCAGAGGGAAATGGAGCCTGAAGCAGGCCTATTCACACCACACCGCTAGCCTGGCCGGCACGACTGCTCTCACTGTCCCACCAGAGCATAGGGAAGGGCTGGCTGACACATTGCCGTGCTCTAGGCATCTCTGCGTGTGACCCTGTAGATACCACACTCTCTAACAGCCTTCCTCCGTTCTTCACTCCATGCTGCTTCTCGAGCTCCGACGGGCACTGTGGTCGGTGCTGGGGATGCGGTGGTAAGCAGGCCCGACTCCAGGAGCTTTGAGGCTACTGAGCATCTGAGCAAGCAGGACACACCTCTGTCCCTTCCTATTCCTTAAATGGTAAGGGGCATATGGGCAGCTTGTTCTGCCTCTGTCCCTGTCTTGCTCTTTGAAGTACCCGCCCCCAAATCCAGCCCTTGCTGTCTATATATTATTACTTTGATTCCATTTCAAACTAGCTCATTCCCTAGCTTATAGATAGTAAGCATTCAATAAATGTTTGTTGAGTAAGTGGATTTGTTGTATGATTACAGTTGTCTGAGCTGCAACTTGGGGAATCCTTCCTGTGGACAGCTACTTTACCAAGCTGGATATGCTTTTCTTTATTTAAAAACATTTTTTTTAAAGGATTTTATTTATTCATTTGAGAGAGACAGAGCACAAGCAAGGGGAGTGGCAGGCAGAGGGAAAAGCAGACTCCCCGCTGGGCAGGGAACCCAAAGTGGGGCTCGATCCCAGGACCTGGAGATCATGACCTGAGCTGGAGGCAGACGCTTAACTGACTGAGCCACCCAGGCGCCCCATGAAGCTGGATATGCTTTTCCTTCCTCTGAAATTCCCATTCAGCTTTATTGGTTCCAAATGTGCAAGAATTTTACATACCTGTTCTTTCTTCTTCTTCTTTTTTTTTTTAAAGATTTATTTATTTATTTTAGAGAGAGAGAGTGTGCACATGCCGGGGGGGAGGGGCAGAGGGAGAGAGAATCTCAAGCAGAGCCAGTGCTGAGCGTGGAGCCTGACGCAGGGCTCAATCTCACAATCCTGAGATCATGACCTGAGCCGAAACCAAGAGTCGATGCTTAACCAACTGTGCCACCCAGGTGCCCCCATACCTGTTGTTTCTTACTACTTTGTTTTCTATTTAATAATCTCTCCCTCCCACACATGTGAAAGTGTAAGGCGGAAACAGAGGGACAATACCTTAGTGACGTTGGACAAATGGTTTAATCTCTCCAGCCGGTTTCTTTGTAAAGTGTGGATGGTAAGATTAGTGCTGCTATGAGGGTTAACCGAGCTCACACAGGAACATTCTAACCAGAGCTCAACACGTAAGTATCAGCTGTTTTGATGTAGTGTATTACCTCTGTATTTGCCAGAACGCTAGTAACTTTTTAGGTACTAGTACTTGCTGGGCACTCAGGTATGCTCAACGGAAAAAGGAGAATTGTTTATTTAAAAGTTTGTCTCACTGTCAGCCATGACTGCTTTGCTAACAAATGGCAAAAAAGAGACCAGTGACATGTCAAAGAGCAACTCCCCTGCCGCCTTTTTCTCTTTCATTCTGAAGGAATCTGTTTTGATCCCCCGAGCTCCGGGGGATGCAGCACGGGGTCCCCTTCTGGGGCCGGCCACTGAACTGGCAGATGGGCTCCCAGAGGCCAGGCCTGAAGGGAGGCGGGCCCCTGGCAAATGCCCGTTTCAGCTCTTCACATCCCAGGTTTTGTTCGTCACCAAAATCGGTGTATGCACATTTGACCTCCAGCAGCGGGGTGAGAAAGTAAAATAGAAAGCCCTCTGCTTTGTTCTTTCCCCTGCCAAGTAGACCATGCCAACTGACATTTGTAAGGGGGTGGGCTGGGGGGCAGCTGACATCTTCAGAACGCCGCTTCTTGAGAAACGCTCTTCTATTCCGGAGAGCCCCGCTGAGTTCCTTTCCCCTAAGTGCCGCGCACCAGTAGGCAGCCTGTGGGCACAGACACCAGGTTTGGGTGCCTTTCACTCTGAAGCACAGAGCTTCTTCCTTATCTGAAATCCTCTATGGTGTTGGGAACCTTAGCAAGCACCTGAGGAGTCTCCTGTGAGCTGGGCACTGGGCCGTGTATTAAGATAAAAAGACGAATGAAGCAGGGAACTTATATCCCGGTAGAGGTGGCAGACGTATAAACCAAGGGTGAAGTAAGGTGTTGAAAGTGCCAGCCCACCTGGGAGCCAAGAGGGGGCAGTGGGAGTGGCTCCAGCCACCCAGGTCCTTCCTGGGGCTTTGGGCTGAACAGCCTCTCAGAGAACAGCTTCTAGATCAGTACTCCCCAGGCTTTTGAACTTGCAAACTCCTTTCATAGTACTTCTGAATGGTAAAAAAAAAAAAAAAAAAAAAAAACCTTCTGGAAGTGATTTTGAATTAAAAAAATATTTTATTCAGATCAGTACATTATTAAAAATTATATTAATGTTTGGGATCTGAATTACACTGTTTTTTGAAATATGAGAGGCAGTGAGAATTGTGATAAGGTGAATACAGCTTACAGCACTGATAATGAGTGTCTTCAATTTGCAGAATTACCAATTTTATGATGGTTCTCACTTCTCATATTTCTCATGAACTCACTTAACTCATATTTTACCATTGGCAT
Source organism: Zalophus californianus (assembly GCF_009762305.2). Lineage (NCBI taxonomy): Eukaryota > Metazoa > Chordata > Mammalia > Carnivora > Otariidae > Zalophus > Zalophus californianus. Next base: position 26,296,915 of record NC_045595.1, read on the forward strand.
TCCTAATAAAGCCTATCTTTAGTCATGGTACATTAATGGATGTAAATGAAACCATGTATGACTCAGAGCAAAATCAATTAAAAAGCTACGTAGTGGCCAAAACCATGATAAACCAAATAAACCATGAACACACTCATCTGATTTCTATGACTGGTCCCATGTTTCTTGTGTGTTCACTTGGAGGCTCTTAGTCTGTTCTGGGTTAAAGGGAGAAAATTTATATATATATTTTTAAAGATTTTATTTAGTTGTCAGAGCACGCACAAACAGAGGGAATGGCAGGAAGAGGGAGAAGCAGGTTTCCCGCTGAGCAGGGAGCCCGATGCGGGACTCGACCCTAGGACCCTGGGATCATGACCTGAGCTGAAGGCAAATGCTTAACCAGTTGAGCCACCCAGGGGTCCCAAAGGGAGAAAATATTTAAATAATTGTTTTATTGATGTATTTTTTAAAAAGTAGAAACATACAAGCCTTGTAGCCTTTAACACGTAAATCCTTCCAGAGACTCTAGTTGTTCATCCTATTCTAAACCATTACTAACTCACCATAAGGATCTCAGTTTAAAATACTAATGAATGACTAGCTATGTTCTCTGAGGCTAGGTTGCATTTGCAGACTTCAGTTCATTCAGCAGATACTGCTGTGAGCATGCCCCTTGTTCTTGGCACTGTGCTAGGCACTTGGGGTGCACATCGGAGCAAGACAGATGTGGTCCCTGCCTTTGTTTGTTCATTCCAAAAGGATCTGTCATGGAGGATTCTGGTGTGGGGTAAAAGATGGGGAAGGGAGATTGGGGCTAGCCGTGGGGCCCCTTAGAGGCCAGGCTCAAGTTTCTGAATAGCAGTGAGGGACTTGAGTGGATATGTAGCATGTGGAAGTGGTGTTTTAGAAAACTTAATTTGCTGGCGGTGTGTAGGGGTCCGTGAAAATCGTGAAGGGAGGGAAAAAGAGAGTCCAGAGTGGTAGTGAAGCAGTGGGCTTAGAAAGGCCACATCAGGGGTGCCTGGGTGGCTTAGTCGGTTAAGTGTCTGCCTTCGGCTCAGGTCATGATCCCAGGGTCCTGGGATTGAGCCCTGCATCGGGCTCCCTGCTCAGCAGAGAGCCTGCTTCTTCCTCTCCCTCTCCCTGCCACTCTGCCTTCTTGTGATCTCTATCTCTCTGTCAAGTAAATTAAAAAAAAAAAAGAAAGGCCACATGAGGTCAGTGGCACAGGGGAGAGAAGGACTGGAGAGAGGGAGGAATGCAACAGAGAAGTCTGCTAAGTAGAGGCCGTAAGGGAAACAAAGGCACCAGAAATGATTAGAGAAACAGTCCTGGTCTTCCCAGGAAGATCGTGAGTCTGAGTTTGGTTCTAGAAAGTTCGGGCAATACTGAAGAGGCAGTGGCACTTGCCATGATAACAGCTGGCATTGTTTAAGCACTTAGTACGGGTGGGGCCCAGCCCTGTGGTAAGTTCTCTATGTTACTTATCTCATTTCCTAAGTTGGACAAATGCCGGCCCCCCTTGTAACCACTGTAACATTTTCATCTCCAGATACTTCCTTGAGGCCTCTTTGCAGTCAGTATCCTTCCTCTGATCCCTGGCAGCTGCTGGTCTGCTTTCCGTTACTGTCATTTCACCTTTTCTAAAGTGTTATATATAAATGGCATCTTATAGGGTATAATGGTTTGCGTCTGGCTTCTTTCACTTAGCGTAAAGCTTTGAGAGTCTTTCACGTTGTCGCATGTTTCTTTTTATTGCCCAGTAGTATTTCACTGTTTGTTATGCATTCATTAGCTGGTTGACATTTGGGTTGTTTCCACTTAGGGGCTGTTGTGAATAGAGCTTCTATGAGCACTGGGTACCAGTCTTTGTGTGGACGTACTTTCATTTCTCCTGGGCAAATACCTAGGAATGGAATTGCTTAGTCATATGGTAAGCGTATATTTAACTTTAAAAACGAAATTGGCCGAACTCTTCTAGATTCTTACCTGATTCTTGTGGCAACTCTGGATTGAGTTCACTGTTATCTCCATTTTTCAGTTGGAAGAAAATGAGGTGCTGAGAGGGTAAGTAACTTGCTCCAGGCCATAGAGCTGGGGGCAGCAGAATGGCTTGTAGGCCAGTGGACATTGAGCCATCGCTGGCCTGATCTATTATTAGGGCCTGCAGAGCAGTGGACCTGTTTGATGGCTCCACGAAGCCCAGGCCTGGACGAGGGTGAGTTAGGGGCCCTCCCCTGAGCCATAGAACCAGACACTAATTTGGGTTGCCATTTTCTCAGTTCTCCCATCCTGGCTGCAGAGGGGTGGACTTATGTGCAGTGGAGGCTTTAGGGCAATGCTGTCTAACGGAAATATAATGCAAACCACGTATGTAATTTTAAGTTTTCTCATAGCCACATTAGAAAAGTAAAAAGGAACAGGTGAAATGAATTTAAATAATCTGTTCCTAACCCAATATATCCAGAATATTATTTCAGTAGATAATCACTATAAAAACTATTACTGTGTTTTATGTTCTTTATGTCATACAAAGTTTTTGAAATCTGGTGTGCATTTTACAGGTACAGCATACCTCGGTTGGGACTAGGCACATTTCAGGTGCATGATAGCTCCATCCTGCTTGTGCCTACTGTACTGGGCAGCCCAGATACAGACATTAAAAATAATATCCAGATGTGCGGTTGCTAATATGGAAAGAGATTCATCTTATTTTAAGTGAGGGGAGAAAAGCAAGTCATAACATACTGTGTTTAGTGTGCTCATGTTTTCATAAATATCTAATGTTTATATCTGCAAACAACCTATAACTCTACTGGCCAGTGGCTACAGTTAGCCACTTAGACTACTTACATTTAGTAAAATTAAATAAAACTTAAACTTCAGTCTCTCAGTCAGTGGCCACTGTGTTGGACGTCACAGCCTTAGGTCAGTACTCTCTCCAGACTGCTGAGCCGCGTGAGAAGAGCTGAGCGGGACCTGCCCGTCCTGCAGCCAGTTGGGCTTTGTGACCGTTGAGACCCAGAGCCTTCATGGTTTCTGACAGAGTAAAGCCCAGGACAGAGGTGCAGCTGTTGTTGGAGTTTTAACAGGAGCATAGTGTGGAAACAGAACAGCCTAGTCAAAGACTCTGTTCCCTTCTGGGACAACTGAAGTTAACCACCATTCACATTGCTGGGTGCTCACTCCAGAAGCCTGATGTCCACTTGAGGCACGTTCATCTAAAAATGTTCCTCTCTGCTGCTTTAGAGCCTGCCTCATGTTCATGGGGGGGCTTATTTAACCTTGGGAAGAGAAAAGAATTTTCCCACTTGTACACAGCTTCTGTGCGGTGCCTGATGACATTCAGCCCGAAGTTTGTGAGCGTGCAAGAGGGGGCAGTTTGCTGAGCGCCAAGGTCTCCCAGTCAGGAGACTGGGCCGGGAGGTGTGTCAAGAGCTCTGCGACTGTTTCTTACTCCTCTTACCCAGGCCTGGGTCCCCGTGGTCCGCAGTCTGCCCCTCACTCTCTCTGGGCTCTTCCTCACTTGAGGAACTGGTTCTGCCTGTTTAGCTGACCTCTCCAGCAAAATGAGGGGTGTCTGATGTGTAAGCGTTCTGCCTCAGGCCGCATAGGGTAGGAAGTGCTGTGCCCTGGGTCAGACAGGCCTTGGGTAGAGTCCATTCTCCTGACTTCCTAGCTGAGTGCCCTTGTTTAAAGCACCTGCCCTCTCTGAAAAGTGGGGTTCTTGTGAAAGAGATATAGTGACATGTACCTCCAAGCACTGTGGGGAGTTGGGATAAGCTGAGGAACAGGAGTTAAGTGCTCCACGAACGTAGCGGTTACTACCTTCAGCTCTGAAGAGGTCGACGGCAGTGTGGTGTGTAGAGTCATTGACATGGTTATGATTGAAACTAGCATCTCAGGAGGACACAGGGATTCTATTAGGAGAGGCAGAGTAAATTTATGTGCAGTCAGCCCTCCCTCATTCTTCGTGATGCTGAGCAGTTCTACCCCGTTGAAACCACCAGGGACTTCCCTAGCTTGACTTCCCCATAGTTTCAAGCTCCTTTCCCACCAAATATTTTACCACCCCGGATACTAATAGAAGAGTTAGTTATTTTGACTTTCATCTTCTGTTTTTCCAATCTCTCCACAGTAAAAGTGCTGGTGAGTCATAAAATGACTAAAAGTTCCCTCGCCAAAGGAAAAAAGATGAGAGCTTGCATTTGTCGTTGATAATGTAGTGTGCTCTTATCCGAGCTCAGATCATCTCAGTGCTTATCACTCAAGATTCTTTGTTTGAAAGTAGCATGTTTTAAATTACATGTATAGCAAACCAAGGAACTTTTGGAAAAATTGTTTTTCCTGATTAGGAAAGTAAAATATGCTCATTGAGGATAACCTAAAAAATATGAAAAAAATAGCTAAGAGAATTTAAACCACCCATAATCTCACCCCAGAGATAGCTGCTGTTAACATTTGTTGTGGTTCCCTCTTCTTATCAATGTTATCACTGTTTTTTATCCTTTTAGAATATTTGACATTATAGCATACACATTGTCCTGTGTAATGAAAAATAATTTTAATACACCATTCTAAAGGCTTGCATATTCTTCCACTACATGATTATACCATAAACAACATAACCATTCTCTTGTTGTTGATATCCGGGGTTTTTTAGGGTGAGGTTTTTTACTTAGCTTCCTTAAAAGTGGATATAGAAGGGATTCCTGGCTGGCTCAGTTGGTGGAGCATTGACTCTTGATCTCGGGGTTGTGGGTTTGAGTCCCACGTTGGGTGTAGAGATTACTTAAAAATAAAATCTTTCTTTTTTTTCAGAGATTTTATGTATTTATTTTGACAGAGAGAGAACACAAGCAGGGGGAGCACCAGGCAGAGGGAGAGGGAGAAGCAGGCTCTAAGCTGAGTAGGGAGCCCGACACAGGGCTCGATCCTAGGACCCTGGGATCATGACCTGAGCCGAAGGAAGGTGCTTAACTGAGCCACTCAGGCGCCCCTTAAGAATAAAATCTTAAAAACAAATAAATAGGTAAATAAATAAATGTGGGCATAGAAGCTGGGACAAGAGCTGGAGTAATGGTGCTTGCTGTCAGAAATCAGAGACTGATACAATTATTTCCTGTGTTCAAAGGGAATGGCTGCTTTTTGTTGTTCCCTTGGTGCTCCTGACAGTGCTGTGGCCATCTCCTGGGCTTGCTGATTAGGGCCCGTACACACCTTGTGTTTCCTATTTCTTAGCAGAAAAGAAAACTAAGTTCCAAAGCTGGCCTCTGTGCTGGGTGCTGTAAGTATACAATCTCATCTAATACTTACTGCCATCCTGTTGGAAAGGTATGATTTTGCAGATAATAAACTGAAGCTCAGAGGCTCAGCAGAGTTAGGTCACAAAACTAGTAAGTGGCGGCTGGGCTTTGAATTGGGTCTCTGTGACTGGAAAGCAAGGCCCTCTCCCCCTGGGGACTTGCGGTGGTGGCATGGGGGAGGGGCGCACAGTGTGGCTGATCAGCACATCAGCCCCCAGAAGGCTTTGGGGCCCTGGCACAGGGTGGTAGGCAGAGAAGTGGTCCCAGGAGGAGGAACACTTCCTTCCTAGCTGGTACTCAGGTTGGTACCAGCTGAGGGCGGGAGCGTTGAGGAGTTGGCCACCCTCAGATACCAGAGTCCCCACAAACATCATTATTTCCAACCAGATCGGAGTTTGTGTGTTTACTGTCTTTTCTAGCCAGCCAGCTAAATAGTGGTTCTCGGAGGTTATGTTCACTGCGTCTGTTTCTACACTTTTAGGGCATCGGCCCAAGAAATTTGAGGATTATTGGAGGTTATATTTATTACTATTTGAGCCCGAGATTTTTGAGGGTTTTCTCCCCTTTGCTTTGATGTAAGATGGATTCCCATCTTAGCAAATTATATAATTTGCTTTGGCGTCATTTAAGGGTCCTTGTACTACAGAATGCCATAGGAACTGCTGTTTAAAATGCCACGTTTGGGGCTCCTGGGTGGCTCAGTTGTTAAGTGTCTGCCTTTGGCTCAGGTCATGATCCCAGGGTCCTGGGATTGAGCCCCACCTCGGGCTCCCTGCTCAGTGGGAAGCCTGCTTCTCCCTCTCCCGCCTCCCCTGCTTATGTTCCCTCTCTCACTGGATCTCTGTCTGTCAATAAATAAATAAAATCTTTAAAAAAAAATAAATAAAATGCCACGTTCATTCTCTAGTCATGTCTGCGGCTGAAAGGATTTTTGAGCCCTGCTTTGCAGTGTTTCTCCTAGCTGAAACATCGGCTGGCTATCTTTGAAGTTGGCGTGGAGACCAGCTCCCGCAGCAGGGCAGGAGACTGTCTGGCAGAGGAGAGCTTGGACTTCAAAAGGCCTGGAGAAGGAAGAAGCATGCTCAATAAGGCGGTGGCACCTCACTGCAGGCATCAAAGCACGTTTATGATGTGTTCCTTGCCCCTTCTGGGAACACAGAGTAGAAACTGGAGAACTTTGCATAAAGGTGAAGCACACAGTTCTAGGATTCAGTTTAGATTCAATTGGCTTCACTCACCTGCCCGAATTTAGGATGAGATAGTGGTGATTCTTCATATGCCTTTTTTTTTTTTTAAAGATTTTATTTATTTATTAGAGAGAGAGCGTGCTGGTGCAAACAAATGGTGGGTGGGTGAGGGAGCGGGAGAAGCCAGTGGAGCAGGGAGCCCGATGCAAGGCTTCGGATCTAGAGATCATGACCCCAGCTGAAGGCAGACACTTAACCGACTGAGCCACCCAGGCTCCCCCCTTCAAATGCCTTTTAAAACCCTAATGCTTTCATTGCTTTGGTGGCAGGTTTTGCACATTATTGGAGTGCACAGCAATGAGAATATAACATAGGTACATTTCAGCACTGAAAATCTGCAAATGAAACAATAAGTAATGAATATTTAGCAGAGTAAGGAGTAATCATTAATTCTAGGTGAAATATTAAGACTTATAAGCAGACAGGCAGGTTGCTGGTGAGCTAAGCAGAAGTCCTGCAACTGAGAATTTCCTCGGAGACCTTGTTGTCCTTCTGGATGATGTTGCCCACAACCCGTGAGGTGTGGCTCTTGTGCTGTGTGATACCAGGGGTTTGAATATTGAGTTTATAAACGGATGATAAATCAGGGCTAGGAAGATCCATGGAGCCTTTCTTTTTTTTTAAATTATTTTTTATTATTTAAGTAGAGTTGACATAGAACTCTGAGAGCATGAGAGGGGGGTGGAGGAGCAGAGATAGAGAGAGAAGCAGAATCCCTGCTGAGCAGGGAGCCTGATGCAGGGCTCGATCTCAGGACCCTGGGATCATGACCTGAGCCGAAGGCAGATGCTTAACTGACTGAGCCACCCAGGCACCCTGTGACCTATTTATTTCATAACTGGAAGTTTGTACATCTTTTTTTTCTTTAAAGATAAGTGTACTCTTTTTTTTTTTAAGATTTTATTTATTTATTTGACAGAGAGAGAGACACAGCGAGAGAGGGAACACAAGCAGGGGCAGTGGGAGAGGGAGAAGCAGGCTTCCCCCTGAGCAGGGAGCCCAATGTGGGGCTTAATCCCAAGACCCTGGGATCATGACCTGAGCCGAAGGCAGTCGCTTAACAGCTGAGCCACCCAGGTGCCCCAAATTTGTACATCTTAATCCCCTTCACCTATTTCACCCATGCCCCCACCCCCCATGGAGATTTTCTTGAGCATGCTGTTTGACTTTTCCTAGATGTAGGTACACATGAAAAAGCAACATGTTTCCTCCTTCCCAAAGGAGCAATACAAAGAAATATGTGATTCTAGCCCTTGAAGAACTTAATTCAGTTGGAAAGAGTCCCTCCTCTCCCCAGACATAGGTAGACATAGGACAGAAATAGCAGTAACATGATTAAACAGCTGACCTTGCCAGGTGTTGACTCTAGAACAGAGAAAGAGGGGAGTCAGTAAGGGATGTTTAGGATACACAGAGTCTGACTGAGGAGAGGAGGGTTTGAGGAGAAGGAAGGGTTAGAACACTTTGGTTGGGTGATAGCAGAACATGGAAGCTAGGCTAAGGAGTTGGGTTTTATTCTGTGGCCAGTGGGAGCCCTGGAAGGTTCCTGAGTAGGGAAATAGGATGATGTTGGATGTCCAGCAAGTTCACGCATGCTCAGCGTTCTTTGCAGGCCTTACTATGAAGGGAAAGTGCCAGGAGGAAGTGGGTTTGGGAATGAACCCAAGAGAGTGGTGTGGCTAGCCGGAGACCGGGCCTCCTACCCCAGAGCTACCACTTTCTAGTAAGGCATTTGCCCTTTCAGAGACTCCTTGTCCCCAGCTGCAAAATGAGGGTAATGGTTCCCATCGGCAAGGAGGGGTGAGGGTGGGGATGGAGGAGGCTGTGAGGTTTGGTGGGTGCTTGGGTCATTTGTTTCCTTCCTCTCTTGAGAGGGTTTTTATTTTTACAGTGTAAAGCTGTTTCCTCTTTAAGAGGTTTAGAACCGTGGTGTTCACCCCTGGCTGCACATTAGAATCACCTGGGGAGCTTTTAGGACCTACTAATGCCTGTGTTTCAGCCAGACAAGTTAAATCAGAATCTCTAGGCGGGAGGGTCAAACCATTAGTATCCTTTTTTTTTTTTTTTTTAAGTTCTCTAGGTGATTATAGAATGCAGCAGGGTTGGGACCCTCTGCTTTAGAGGTGATGATGTGGGAACACGGACAGGTAAAATATCTCCAAACAGTTGCTCTCATCTCTCTGTACTTTGAGTCTCTGAGTAAATCTGATCTCTCTGCCAAAAGGGAAGGATGAAGAATTATGTGGGTTAATCTAGTTTGAAGGTTTGCTTAAGTTTTGGTTTTAGCTCCTTTAACACGTTTTTCCCCCCAAAGTGATCTGTGTTTGTAGCCTCATTAATGTCATTTGGGGCCAGACAGATTCAAAATAAGTTTTCCTCCTTAGTTTTTCCTACAATTTCATCAAACCAAGGCATCTTTGAATATCAGCTGTTGTGCAGGGAAATCTTAAATACCTCTCTGAAAACTCAGGAAACAAAATGCCAGTGAGGATGCTTACTTGGAAAATGGCCTGTGTTGGAAGCATTAAGGAACAGTTGTGGAAATGACAACCCCAACCCCGCCCCCCTTCCCCCAGGATTGGAGTCAGTAGGTCAACATCATTAGAAATGAACCACCTGAGTTCCACCATCTAGTGAGGACTCTCATCTTTCAGGACTGCAGAAAGAGCTCAGAGCGCCCCAGGTTCCCGAGGGTTGCCAGTCATACCTGGCAGGTGGGAAGGTCTGGGGAATCAGGTACTTGGGTTGCACTTCCCACTCAGCTGCTTCCTAGTCGTGCCACCTTGGACAGCTCACTCAGTTTAGCTGAGCTGAGATCTACCCTCTAGGTTAATGTGAGCATTGAAAGAGAAGCATTGAGTAAAGGGCTTAGCAAAATTCCTGGCACAGGATCGGTGCTCACTTCTCTTTAACCTCACTTAAGTCAGAAATTCTGTGGTCCTGGGGCCTTTCCAGTTGGAAGAACTTCTGCGCCAGACCATACTGACTAGCCAAAACGCTAGGGCTTGACAGGGTGGCCACCCTGCCCCATCAAGATAAAGGGTGTGGTGGTGTTAGGAGGGGCAAGAAGAAGGCCCTTTGAGGAAGTGGCGGCAGATAGTGGGTTTTGGGGGCAGGTGTAGATCCGTGTGACTCAGGCTGCGCTACAGAGTTCTTAGCTTTCCCTTTTTGCCTGACAGGCCTTGCTGGTTTGTCGTCTCTCTGATACACACTGCAGTTTCCATTGCACATCAGAGATGGTGGGGCAGATGGGAATGGTTCCCTGGAGGATTCTGGGCTGCTGACTGCAGCTCAGGAGGAAGAGGCCTGACTTCAAATGTTGGGTTTCTGCTAGTCCCTGGGGCTTTAACAAGAGCTACCACCGGTTGCCAGCAATGGACAGCTGTGCTGTGTTTACTGTACAAACTGGAGATTTGAGGTAAACTATTTCCTTTTGGTTAAGTGGAAGGTGGTATTAAGCAAACTAAAAAAAATTCAAATGTTTTATAGTTAGGGACCAACTTGTCTTATTGAACTGGAATAAAAATATTTCTGAGCAGGGGTGCCTGTCTGACTCAGTTGGTAGAGCAACTCTTGATCTTGGGGTTGTGAGTCTGAGCCCCATGTTGGGGGTAGAGTTTACTTAAAATATTTTTGAATGACGTCACCTTATATTCCCCAGTGTCTTTCTGTATCTGTTGCCAGATGGCAGATGGGACTTGGGGACCACAGGGAAGCCTTAATGGGTCCTAATGTGTTTTTACACAATGGGTGATGCTTTCAGGCACCCACTTAGTTACCCACTGGTAACTAAGCAAAGTCTAGGTGGACACAAGTGTGTTACAAGTGGTGTTGTATATGAGGTACCAGTGGGCTACAGCCAAGGGCAGATGATGACAGAGGTAACCCCCAACACCACCCTGTAACCCAGGCCTCCATGGACTGGGATGACTGGTTTATTGATGCACCTGAACCTGGGTTTCTCAACCTTGGCACTAATGACATTCGGTGCCAGGTAGTTCTTTGTTGGGGGGTGGGGGTGGGCTGTGCTGTGCATTGTAGGTGTTTAGCATCGTCCCTGACCTCTATCTACTGGATGCCAGTAGCACTCCCCCGCCCCTTGTGACAACCAAAGATGTCTCCAGACATTGCTAAATGTCATTTGGGTCAGAATCACCCTCTTTGGAAATCACTGGCCTAAATTTAAAGAATGTCTTGGCACAAACTTTAATGAGGATGTCATTTTGGCTATCACAGCCTGACATCATGACCCAGGTATTATCTTGCAGTTACTGCTTCCCTCTGCCAAATGCTTTTCCCAGTCATTATTGTGTGCCATTTTATAGACAAGGTTTTTTTTTTTTAAGACAATATAATAATCATAATCAATAATAACCAACTTTATAGGGTATCAGTGAAGGGACTTCAGGAATACCTTAGCAAGACTATTAGCCTGATAGTGCTGGGATCCTGGAGTAGAGACAACTCTAGAGGCATATGGAAGACTAGAACACATAATGATTACTGTCAGTTGTGGGGAGGGGAGAAGAATAAAGGGTGAAGAGCATATATAAAGGAATACAATGAGAAGATGTTTGCCAATTGAATAGTGTAGACATAACCTATTCTGGCACAAATATACGTTCAGGAAGTTCTGAATTTTATTAAGTAAACTCTACCCTCAGTGTGGGTCTAAACTCACGACCCTGAGATCAAGAGTCACATGTTTATAGACAAGTTTTTAAAAAAAAATCTAAATTGGGTGTCTACAGAAGGAAGGAATGAAGTCAGACTGTACTTTTCTTGTTCAAACTTACACCGCAGCATGAAAGAAGTACAGGGATTGGAACGTTATGGGTGCTTTAGTGGATGTTTACTACTGGCAGCAACGTCTTCAGAAAGCACAGTCCTGAACTTTAAACTCAACATATGTAAAGCGAGACAGCCGTGTTTATTCAGTACCTACCAAGTGCCCAACACTGAACCGGAATTTTTGAAATTAATGTTATTCTTCTTATAAATCATAGTGAAATAATAGATGCTAGAAGTGATTTTTGAGAATTAACATTTTCCCCCAATTTTAGGCATCAAAAAAGCTTGTCGATGTGTAGTTGTTTGAAGTACTCAATTATATGTGCTAATTTCAGCTTGCCTCTAAGAATGTAACAGCCCAGAAAATTTGCCAGTAAGACAACCCTGGAAAAAAGAAAATTTCCAACCTAAAGGATTGATCCCCCAAATTTAAGAATGTCAGAGGTTTTTAGCATTTTATCTGTATGTATTCAGAAATAATTGCATTAGCATATTGCTTAAGAGATTTACCGTACTACACAAATCAGTCTTAAAATATTTATTTTATAACCCCATATGAACCCAACTAAGCATAGCGCCAGGTACTCAGTTGATTCACTCATAATTGAGTGGATATTGTTGAATTACCATCCTTAACATATTCCTAAGGAGGCGGGAACTCCTGCTATGAGAACTTTATCAACTTTTCTTAAATAAACAGAATGGAAATGAATGATAGTGCACTAAGGTCTATTTTAAAATCCAGTCTCCAGGTTAACAATGCTTATTTGGCTTTGTTTTCTGAATCCCCTATTTAAATGAGAATTCAGTAGAAAGGATTTGTTGAATACTGTGTTGGTAAGCATTTGTTGAGTAGTGACTGTTGGCAATGCCTAAATCATACCACCCAAAGATACTAAAACAGTTCTGAGCATTTGAGGAAAGAATGTCAACATTCTTATATGATTTAATCTATACCTTCATCATGACTCCCTGTATATATAGACAGAAGGCTGGACTAGGTCTGGGTTTCCTGCTTACCTGTTAGTAAGAATTACCTGGGGAGGCTGTTAACACATCTAATTCCTAGGGTTCTATCCTAGAGATTCTGATTCAGCGTTTCTGGTACAAAGCCTGAGAATGTGTATTTTTAATACCCTCTCCTCTCCCTCCTCCTTAGGAACAGAGAGATGTTAATGATCAGGCAGGTGGGGGGGGGAGTCTCTGGATTTGGTTTCTCTGGAAAATGCCATCACTGCCTCTCTATTCTACCCTTTCACTTGCTTTCTTAATCATGGCCTTCTCTAGCTGATGATGCATATAGAATGCAAACTTTGAACACTGAAAATCGTGGATCTTAAATCTTCTGATTGCTACCACACCTTGTTTTGAATGCCTAAGTTCAGATTTTTTATTTTAGGTAATTATAGATTTACATGCAGTTGTAGGAAATAATGCAGAGAGATCCCATATGTCCATTACCCAGTTTGTTTCAATGGTACTGTCTTGTAAAACTGTAGTTCAGTAGCACAACCAGTACATTGACATTGATACAGTCAAGATACCGAACATTCCCATCAATCCAAGCATCCCTCAGGCTGGGGTGGATGGCTGATGCACTACGGAAATTTATTTTTCACAGTTCCAGATGATGAGAGTCTGAGATCAGGGTGCCAGCATGGTTGCCTTCTGGGGAGGGTCCTCTTCCTGGTTCATAGCTGGTACCTTCTCAGAGTATCTTCGTGGTGGAAGGGGCAAGGGATCCTTCTGGGGCCTCCTTTATTTGGCAGTAATCCCATTCATGAGAGTTCATTCCCATGACCTAAGAACTTCCCACAGGCCCTACTTCCTAATACCATCATCTTTGGGTGTTAGTATTCAACATGAATTTTGGGGGGACACAAACATTCAAAGCATAGCACCTCACTTTGCCATTCTATAGCCACACCTGCTTCCCCCCACACCCTCCTAATCCAGCCTTAACTCTTACAACCACTAATTTGTTCTCCATAGCTATCATTTTGTCATTTCATGAATGTCATATAAATGGAGTCAAATAGTTTATAATCTTTTGGGATTGGCTTTTTCACTCAGCATAACTCTGGAGATTCATCCTAGTTGTTGTGTGAACCAGTAGTTTATTCCTTTTTGTTTCTGAGTGTTGTTCCATGATATGGATGTAGCAAAGTTTAACCATTCACCTGTTTATGGACATCTGGCTTGTTTCTAATTTTGGACTGTTACTAATAAAGCTGCTATGAGTTCGTGTACAAGTTTTGTGTGAACATAAATGCTCATTTCTCTGGGGTAATGCCCAGGAGTACAATTGCTGGGTCATATGATAGCTGCATGTTTAATCTCTTAAGAAACTGTTAAGTTGTATTCCAGAGTGACTGTACCATTTTACATTCCCACTGGCAATATATGTGTGATCCAGTTTCTCTGTATCCTAGCCAGCATTTGGTATTATTTTTTGTTTGTTTTAGTCATTGTGGTAGGTGTATAGTACTCTCTCATTGTGGTCGTCTTTTTTTTTATATAAAGATTTTATTTATTTGTTTGAGAGAGAGAGATTGAGAGCACAAGATGGGGGAGGGTCAGAGGGAGAAGCAGACTCCCCACTGAGCAGGGAGCCCGATGCGGGACTCGATCCAGAGACTCCAGGATCATGACCTGAGCCGAAGGCAGTTGCTTAGAAATGGGTTTGCCCATTTCTTCTTTCAGTTCCATCAGTTTTTGCCTCTCATATTTTACAGCTCTGGTGTTTGGTATATACACATTTAAGATTGCTTTGTCTTGCTGGTAGATTACTGTTTTATCTCGATGTAATATCCTCTGTCTCTAGTACTTTTCTTTGCTCTGAAGTCTACTTTATCTGATATTTTCACTTAGTTTTGATTCTCTGATTTGGGTGTCTTATAACTGAGGCTCTCCCTCCCCCCCCCCCCGTCTTTTTTAGGAGTACATCATTCGGGTGCAAAGAGGAATTTCTGTAGAAAACAGTTGGCAGGTAAGCTTTTTTTTTTTTTTTTTGGTCCCTAGAAAAATGTTTAAGTGTTTATAAATAAAAGTCTGACTCGGGGCAGCCAAAAATGTGGAAAAACCAAAACATGCATAAATATGAATCCTGTTTCTTTTAGAGATAAACTTTCAGCCTTAAGATATTTATTTCCAGGGGCGCCTGGGTGGCTCAGTCGTTAGGCTTCTGCCTTCCGCTCGGGTCATGATCCCAGGGTGCTGGGATCAAGCCCCACATCGGGCTCCCTGCTCCGTGGGAAGCCTGCTTCTCCCTCTCTCACTCCCCCTGCTTGTGTTCCCTCTCTCGCTGTGTCTCTGTCAAATAAATAAATAAAATCTTTAAAAAAAATTTAAGAAAAAAAAGATATTTATTTCCAAAGGCTTTTCTGTTCCCATTTGTTTGGTTTAATTTGTGTATGATGTTACCACAGAGAGTATCTAGGAATTTGTTCTCTAGTTTGACCCAGAGTAGGATAGATAGATAGTAGGCAGATTACTTGTTTTGTTCCTAGCAATTCACACCTCCTCCCCTGAAGCCATGGTGTAGGTGGGGCCGGTTAGAGTTAAGTCCATAGGGAGGAAAGACTAGACAGGACCCTGGACATTGCACAGCTCACACCTGATGCATTTCATGGACTCCCAGTCCACTCTTGGGCAAAACGCTACTGCCAGGTCCCCCGCTGACTGTAGGTGAGGGTCACCTCATGACCCTAGGGTCTGCACTCCTCGGAGAGAAAAAACTTCCTACTTGGATCCAGAGGTCCTTCCTCTGTCAGTTGACTTTGCAGAGGGTGGCTGACTTCTCTCTAGGGGCCATTTCTTTTTCTTTCTTTTGACTTTGCAGAGGGTGGCTGACTTCTCTCTAGGAGCCATTTGTTTTTCTTTCTTTCTTTCTTTCTTTCTTTCTTTCTTTCTTTCTTTCTTTCTTTCTTTCTTTCTTCTCTTCTCTTCTCTTCTCTTCTCTTCTCTTCTCTTCTCTTCTCTTCTCTTCTCTTCTCTTCTCTTCTCTTTCTTTTCTTTCTTGATTTTATTTATTTATTTGACAGAGACACAGCGAGAGAGGGAACACAAGCAGGGGGAGTGGGAGAGGGAGAAGCAGGCTTCCCGTGGAGCAGGGAGCCCGATGCGGGGCTCGATCCCAGGACCCTGGGACCATGATCTGAGCTGAAGGCAGCCGCTTAACAACTGAGCCGCCCAGGGCCATTTCTCTCTTGCTTTCGTAATTATAATTACCCTCCCCGTCTCCACTACAAAACATCTCACCTTGTCCTTCAGGCCTGAATCTTACCTCTCACCCTAAGCAGTCTTGGACCACAGTGGTCCACACTTGGTCTTTTCTTTGCCCCAAATTTCAAACTGTTTTTTGTGTGAATGGTTACACTATTTAACATCTATTGAGCATTTGTTGTCAGGCGCTGGTTCAGGCACATTAATTAATTCACTTAACCCTTTAAAAACAGTTCTGCGTGATTGCAGCTCCCCATTTTACATTCAAGGGGTTAGTAACGAGGCCATGGTCACACTGAAATCAGTGACAGAACAGGGTTGGAATCTGTGTATTCTCTGTGATTAGCCGCTGTGCTGCCTTTTGCTCCTTTGCACTTAGGAGGGATGGCCTTCTGTTTAACTCTTGCATGTGTAGTTGACAAGCAGGGCGATAGCATTGTCCTACCAGAGAAATCAATCCTTGGTTTAGGATTTTCCAGATACAGTGCATTAGAATCCCCGGGATACTTCACAAAAAAGTAGACTCTTGGGCCCCACTGTGTGCCTATTGTAGGAGATCCTCTGAGGGCAGAGTCCTAGAAGATTGGTAGGTAATTCTGCTCACTAACATTTGAGAGTCATCAAAAAAGGTTCAAGTCAGCCATTCCAAATCAAAATAATTTCCTTGCCCAGAGCCTGAAGAGCTAGTGGAATTTGACTCTGGCCTAATCAGTAGCATCAACCTAACTAAGAAAGGATGTATAGACAATGGGAAGTGGACTGTCTGCCAAGAGGGGAAACATGGGGTATCCAGGAGAGGTGTGGCCTCTTTGCCTGCAGGTACAGTCCTGTCTCTATAATGGTGGGCTCTCAACCAAGGGAAATTTTATCCAGGACAAGGATGAAAGGGCCTCAAAGTGCTTTGTCCACTTTTTTTACTTTGATTTCATGTTCAGTAAAACTTTTTTTTTTTTTGAGGGGGTAAATCATTAATTCATCTTTCCAGGTGCCTGGTTAATGAGAAAGATATTTAAAGGGCTATTCATCCTAAAAACAAATACATCATCATTCTCTCTTTCCTATTGGTATCTTGTGTATTTGACTGGCGTTAACCAGTTTCCCATGGCCCAGCCAACTCTGAGCACTGCTAGGTCTGTTTTCTGGGCCTGTCCAGTTAAGCAAGTTAAGCACCAGATAAAAGCCCTACTACCCTTAGTTCAAGTGCCTCGGCCCTAGAATGCCAATAAATATTAAATAAGGAAATGAAAAGAGATGGTCTTTGCCGAATGAAAACACCACTGTCTTGTCTTACAGATCGTTAGGAGATACAGTGACTTTGATTTGCTGAACAACAGCTTGCAGGTAAATATTCGAAAACACTAATGACACATGGTCATTGCGTGGGGTGTCCTAGAAACTGGTTGGAAATGGCAATATCAGGAACAAAAAATTAGCAAATTTTCCTGGTGGAGGAGATAGACTTATATGTTATACAGATAATGTGTGGCTCTAAAAATAAACTTTTGGGAACAAACATGTAATTTATAATAGTCACCTGGCAAGTGAGTACCTGTGTGCGAGACTGCATCCTAACCACAGTCCCTTGCACAGATGAGGAATGACTAGCTGGATTGCTGGAGTCATTCACTTAGAGCTGGGACTGTCTCAGACTCTCACCACTGCATAGTCAGCATTGCAGATCAATACTCAGCAGTAACTAGAGACAGCTTTTTTCACTGTAACTTTTTTCTCTTAAATACCTATTTCTAAATCCCTTTGATTTAAATGTTCCTAACTTGGTAGCCATTATGGAAAGAGGGATGAGCTGCAGTCTGTTTTTGGAAAGAGCTGTGCTGGTCATGATGGAAGGGTCCTAGAGGGGCTTTAGCACCATAGTAAGTACTGGCAGTAGCACCCATGTATCCATTTAGCAGATTGGTTACTGCAGACCATTGGGCTTGGGTCACATCTCAGACTTGAATGGTAACATAAACCCTGAGCCGCAGCGCTTGGTTTATGACCAGTCCAGCCAGGAGGTGAAGCACTGCTCCCCATTCATTGGTGAGCTAGCCATCACTGATTACCTATTCTGAGTGACCTCTGGTCCTGTCCCCAAAGGTCAGGAGGACTGCTGGCTGAGAGCGAGCAACATGCTTCCTTTCCTTCAGAAGACCACAGTTATTGATCAGGCTTTGGAAAACAGCAAATGTAGAGTCCAAACTGTAACATTATTTACAACCCTGCGGAAAACATGAATGCCTAACTTGTTCTCTGATAGAATTGGCCTGAGTGTCTGCAGACCTTTATGTAACTGACAGATGGTCGTGCATTTGACAAATGTTGTCTTTTTAAATTTTAATTATAGTATGACCGATTTAAATCTCCAGATAAAATATTGGCAGAGATCAAATTCTCCTCATTGATGAGTTTAATTGGTTTCATGTATGGATTTTTATGGTATATTCTTTCCACTTAGACAAAAGCCGGCTCTGTGATGACATTGTGGATAAGGCACCAATGTATAGTTTATTCCAGCAGGGGCTTTTCTCCACAAGTCTCTCCCAGCATTCCCAGGCAGCATTTCCACAATGGCATGAGCATTTGGGAGTTAACATTGAGCCTACTATGTGTTTTCATGTTGATGCACAAGTGAACCTTTGCTCAGTGGTCTTCGTACAGTGTCATTCAGCCAGGACTGAGTAAGACTCATGGGAGGAAGGTTTCTGAAATTGGAATTGTCTAGGCCCAGACCCCAAGAATGGGTGGGGGATAGTGGAGAGGGTTTTATCTCTTGTTTGTTCTTTTTTTTTTTTTTTTAAAGGTTTTGTTTATTTATTTGACAGAGAGACACAGCGAGAGAGGGAACACAAGCAGGGGCAGTGGGAGAGGGAGAAGCAGGCTTCCCGTGGAGCAGGGAGCCCTATGTGGGGCTCGATCCCAGGACCCTGGAACCATGACCTGAGCCGAAGGCAGACGCTTAACAACTGAGCCACCCAGGCGCCCTATCTCTTGTTTGTTCTTGCTTAGGGGATGTAAGGTTGAATCTCTATGACTATTCAATTGTGGCCTTTTTAATATAATAGAATTTTATTTTTGCTTCAGTGTAATTTTCCCTTTTAAAATAGGCACTTTCAGTGTGCATTTTATTTCAAATGCAAATATCCACGTGTATTGATGTTGGCTTATGCTGGGCAGGATATGGCCAGACATCATTTCAGTGGGAGGTTTTTCTAGATCCAAGTAAACAAACAGAAGGAAGTACATACAGCTTTTTTGGCAAGAAAATAATTTCAAAACAACCTCCATAAAACAGACCAAAAAGACTCTAAAAACCACAGAATAAAACTGTGACCATGATTTTTAGTGTCTGATTACCCTTTCTGATGGATAGATGAGTTCCTACTGAAGAAAGAGAAACATAATACATATGCAGAGTTGTCTGACTCCAATAGGAAAGATGCCAAACTGAGAGAAAAAAAAAAGCAGGATGTAAAATTATACATGCAGTATAATATAATTACATGAAATGTTTAGAAAAAAAGATTGGAGGGAAATACGCCAAGCTGTTAACAATGGTGATCCCCAGGTGGCAGGATCATGGGTTTTATGTTTTTTTTTTTTTCTGGCTCTTTATACTGTTTTGTACTTTCCAAGTTCTCTATAAACAAGCAGATATAAGCTAAATAAGCAAAGAAATAGAAAAAGAAAGGTGCATTTTCATAACTTTCTATAATGAGCATATTTTGTGGTAAAGAAGAATCACTATCTTATTTTAAAGATTTATTTATTTATTTTAGAGAGAGGGTGCATGTGAACGGGGGGAGGGGTAGAGAGGGGGGACAGGCAGACTCCCTACTGAGTGGGGACCCCTCAGGCAGGGCTTGGTCCCACCACCCTGAGATCATGATCTGAGCAGAAACTAAGAGTCAGCTCCCCAGCCAACTGAGCCACCCAGGTGTCCCGAATCACTACCTTATTTTAAAGGCAACATCAAATCAGTAACCATCTCGGGAGACCACATACAACAAAACAAAAGAAAGGCATAGGAACTGAAATGGTGGGGACTAAGCCAGGAACGCTCAGATTGGGAAGGAGCCCAGACTCTGCCCCTTACAGCAGGGAGAACTTGGGTCATTTCTTTTCCCTCTCCATCCCCCCTTTCCCCATCTGAAACAAGGGGTTGAACTAGATGACTTCTCAGGTCTGTTGTAGCATGGATGCTTTGTGATTTGAATTTTATTGCCCACTGTTGACCTAGGAGAGACTCTACTGTTACGTAGAGATTGGCACAAATTGAGGGTCTGTTGAGAGCTCAGAAATCCCTAGAATACTCACTGGAATATGGTTGAAGGCCATTTGCAGACCACTGAGATCTGATCATGAAAATGAAAGATGGAACAGATTCAGAGTTTGTTGGTTCCTCCTCCAGACAGAACTAGTTTTCTTGAAATTACGATATAGTTTATCATATAATTTAATTTAGAGGCCGCTATAGCAGCTCGGATTATGGGCTCTAGACCTCACTTTGGAGATTATTTCCCCTTCACCTTCTCATTCTGCAGGTGTTATGAATGGGTCTTTGGGGCTTCTCCACTGGCTTTCTTGTTCTCTTCCTCATATACAAGGAACTCAAGGGAATCCGTAGGGTGTGTTAAAGAGGAAAGCTCTTGAAAATGGGATGGTGAGGTGCCATGGCTTGAAGCCATCGATGTGTAGGTGTCTAGGAAATCATTGTGGAGAGACTTGATTGCTCTGTGCTAATATTCTCTTTCCCTCCCTCTTAATGAGTCATTGGACTTCTAAATTTTATATTCTATAATTGGCAAACATTTTAGAAATTCTGGGAGAAAGCTGAAAGAGAAAGTGTCTCTTGAATGCTAATCTTTTTTTTATTTTTTAAGATTTTATTTATTTATTTGACAGAGAGAGAGACAGCAAGAGAGGGAACACAAGCAGGGGGAGTGGGAGAGGGAGAAGCAGGCTTCCCGCCGAGCAAGGAGCCTGATGTGGGACTTGATCCCAGGACCCTGGGATCATGACCTGAGCCAAAGGCAGATGCTTAACGACTGAGCCACCCAGGCGCCTGAATGCTAATCTTTTTTAAAAGGCAAGATTTTTTAAAATAACACACATATTACATACTAGTAATACTTGGAGAAGTATTTACTGTGAGATCTTAAGGCAGAGCAGTAAACAACCTCCAGTCTGTCTAGTGGACTGGCATAGCAAAGAATCTATAATTGCAGCTGTTGGTAAAGAACACTTTGTTTCACCTGATGATTTGGAAGAGCTGCTGGGATGTCTGGCAGATCAATACATTTTCCTAAAATGAAATGAAGCTTGAACAAATAGATTGGTGGAAGCTTGGAGGCCACAAAGTTCAAAACAAATACCTTATCAAACTCATTTTCATATCCTCACCATGAATGAAAATAGCTCTGTTGGGGTTTGAATCCGATGATGTAGATGTGACTCCATTCTGAGTCATGGGGGATTCATCTGGGTCAGGTGTCAGGCAGGTAGTGCAGGCAAATGGGCTGATATTGGTACATGGTAATTTTACATATATATTTTTAATATTTTATTTATTTTAGAGAGAAAGATAGCTTGGGGAGGAGAGACAAAGAGAGAGGGAAAGAGAATCTCAAGCAGACTCTGCACTGAGCAGAGTCTGATGCAGAGCTCGATCACAGGACCCTGAGATCACGACCTGAGCCAATACCAAGAATTGGACCCTTTTATTTAAGATTTTATTTATTTATTTGAGAGAGATTGAGCACAAGGGGAGGGGAAGGGAAAGAGGCAGAGGAAGAGGGACAAGCAGATTCCCTGCTAAACAGGGAGCCCGATTCAGGGCCTGATCCCAGACCCTGAGATCATGACCTGAGCTGAAGTCAGATGCTTAACTGACTGAGCCATCCAGGCACTCCAATAAAATAATTTTTTTAAAAGAAATATCAGTTGTGGGGGTGCCTGGGTGGCTCAGTCGTTTGGCGTCTGCCTTCGGCTCAGGTCATGATCCCAGAGTCCTGGGATCGAGCCCCGCATCGGGCTCCCTGCTCAGCCAGGAGCCTGCTTCTCCCTCTCCCACTCCCCCTGCTTGTGCTCCCTCTCTAACTGTCTCTCTCTCTCTGTCAAATAAATAAATAAAATATTTAAAAAAAAAAGAAATATCAGTTGTGTTTTTAGTAGTACCTTTGATTACTCTATATTACTCAATGCTCTGGAACAAAAATAATAATAATAATAAAGTGATTCACTTGGATGTGTATTAGCTAAGTGATGTGCTTTCTTCCTAAGTATGCTTTTTATTTAAATAAAGAAACTGCTATTAGGTAAAGCCTAATTGTGTAAATGAGGAAAATGACCTGCAATTTATGTGTCTTATCTAGCAGTGAATTCTGCCATGATAGAAAATTCATTCTAAGTATGCTCCCACACATTTTCATAATTATGTTGGAGAAATAGGCAATTTAGGATTGTAAGCCAACCTTTTCATCTTGTCCAATGTTGAGTTCAAGTTCTTCACTGTTGTTTGAAAAATACAGAGTGGAACAGGCTAAGTTAGGTTTGCCCACATGGGTGGTTTAGATTACATCCTTTCCTGAATTAAAGATGCCCTTCTCTTAAGACCTTCCCCTCCATCAATATGCATGTCACTTGGGCTGTTCTAATCTAAGCACAAGTGTAGAATACAACTGCTCTTTGAAAGTGATTTTTCTCATTAAATTAAGATACCAATCTGATGCTTTTTTTTAAAAGATTTTATTTATTTATTTGACAGAGAGAGACACAGTGAGAGAGGGAACACAAGCAGGGAGAGTGGGGGAGGGAGAAGCAGGCTCCCTGCTGAGCAGGGACCCTGATGCGGGGCTCCATCCCAGGACCCTGGGATCGTGACCTGAGCCGAAGGCAGACGCTCAACCGACTGAGCCACCCAGGCGCCCCTGATGCTTTTTTTTTTACGATTTTGTCAGAGAGCGAGCGAGCGCACACAAGCAGGGGGAGCAGCAGGTAGAGGGAGAAGCAGGTTCCCCCCTGAGCAAGGAGCCCGATGTGGGACTCGATCCCAGGACCCTGGGATCATGACCTGAGCTGAAGGCAGACACTTAATGACTGAGCCACCCAGGTGTCCCTGATGCTTTGTTTTCTAAGTTTAAAAAATAGACTCACAAAGTTTTAAGTGATCTGGAAAATGATAGGTTGAGCACCTACATTTACTTTTCCTTTCTCCTGAAGCCACTCTAAAACAACAGTAAGTTGATCTTACACACACACACACACACACACACACACACACACACACACACACACACACACACACACACACACACACACACACACACACACACACACACACACACACACACACACACACACACACACACACACACACACACACACACCCCTTCACCCTCAAGGGTAAGTAGAATAGGAAAAGATAAAATCACAACAAAACATTTGAAGCTGCAAATCCAGTGGATGAGAGTTAACCAATTAAGGAGATATAGGAAGGCAGAATTCTGAGCTGGGAGGGGGGGTGGATAACCCCACTGGGTCCCATTTTATACCATAGAACCTCCAAAAGGTTTAGCTCAAGGTGCTGCCTCCAGTGTGGGGCAAGGTTGAGCTGAAATCAGGAGTTGAGAGTACGTTTAAGAAGCAGTCAGATCCCCAGATCTTCCCCCATCTAGCAAGTTATGCCTGCCCTTCTCCCTCTAGCAGAGAATTGGAAGTTTATTCTCTGGAGAGGGGAGAATAGTCTTTGGATTGGGGAATGCAGGAATCACATAATTCATGTGAGCACTGCCTCTCGCCCCCACCTTTGCCCCCTTCTGCAAACCTTCTTTCTTTCAGCTCCCAGAGTATTGGTAGTCAGACCTATACCCTCCAGGTAGGGTATTGGAAGATTTGGGGGAAGGGGAATCTGCCCAGCCTAAGAAGAAAGAGCTAAAGATACTGAGATCACAGGTTTTCCCAATGAAACAGTTGAGTCAAGTCCTGTGCTAAAACCCATAACAGATAAGCCTCAGCCACTCACCGAGTGCTTCTAAGTCAGCTTTTGTTGTCATGCTCTTTAGTATGAGCAGACAGCCCAGGATCACCAGATTCCTAAGGAACACTTTTTTTTTTTTTTTAAGATTTATTTATTTATTATTTGAGAGAAAGAGAGAGCAAGCACGAGTGGGCAGAGGGAGAGGGAGAGGGACAGGCAGACTCCCCGCTGAGCAGGGAACCCAACTCGGGACTGGATCCCAGGACCCTGAGATCATGACCTGAGCCAAAGGCAGATGCTAACGAACTGAGCCACTCAGGCGCCCCCCCTTCTCAAGGAACACTTTTAACATAAAAGATAACAATGAAAACAAACAGGAAAAAAATAAAAATAAAAAGAACCTTCAGGAAGCAGAATATATGCAGTCAGAGGAACATTTCAGGCTCTTCAGAAAGATTATCTTTTATGATCTCAGAGAGATAAGAAATTGTGTTACATTCAGGATGCTATTAAAGAAAAGAAAAAATAGTAGTAGAAATGAGAACTCTTTAGAAGAGCTGAATGATAAAGGAACTATCCCAGAAAATTTTTTCGGTAGGAAAAAATATTGTTTAACAAAGGTGGAAAGTAGGAGAGAAAAGATGAGAATAGAGGACCAGTCCAGAAGGCCCAACACTGGAATAAGAGGAAAGAAAGCAAAGGGCGCAGAGGGGAAGAAATAACGACCTAATACAAGAAAATACCAAAGAACATAAGGATGTTCATCTCCAGATAGAAAGGGCTGGGTACTCTGCACAGAGGGTAAAAATAGACCTGCAGAGAGGCACATGGATTTCACAAACTGGGGTCAAGGAGAAGATCCTAGAAGCTTCCAGGGAGGGAAACAAAACAAAAACGGAAGCAAGAATCTGCTAACAGCAGCACCGGAAGCTAGAAGACAATAAAGTAGTTCTTAAAAATTGTGAAGAACAAATATTTCCAACTTAGAATTCCACATCAAGGGGCGCCTGGGTGGCTCAGTCGTTAAGCGTCTGCTTTCGGCTCAGGTCATGATCCTGGGGTCCCGGGATGGAGCCCCGCATCGGGCTCCCTGCTCTGCGGGAAGCCTGCTTCTCCCACTCCCCCTGCTTGTGTTCCCTCTCTTGCTGTCTCTCTCTCTGTCAAATAAATAAATAAAAAAGTTCCACATCAAGATTCTCTATCACTTAAGTGTGAGGATAGAATAAAGACATTTACACATGCACCTTTTCAAAAAACTGACGTCCCTCCCTGGCTCCCTTTTTAGGAAGCTGACGGAGGGTATCCCCACCAAAAATCAGGGATTCTTCTACAAAAAAGGAAGGTATGGATCTAGAAATGGGGTTCAGCAGGAGAAAGGAAAAAGCGTCCCTAGTGTGATGTCCCAGAATGCCAGCCCAGCAAGTGTAGGGACCACCAGTGCTGCTTGGAGCAGGCACTCCTCAAGAAGACGAAATTGTTGCGTCTTTCTATCTGAATATGTTGAGAAAATGCTTAGATGGAAAGTTTGGAGTTGAATAGAAAACTAAAACAAACAAACCAAAAAGACCAGCTGATAAAAAAAGGAATTGTAAGCATGGCTTTCTGGCTCAGTGGTGCAGATCACCTAATGTAAACAGGAATATTGCACTAAATAAAATTATAGCTATATTTGAGGGATTAGGAATAAGTTGCATGTGGGCTGAGATCAGGATTGTGAAAGAAAACTTAATCCATAATGGGAAATTAATAGATTAATACCTAAAAATGAAAATCAATTCATAATGAACCCTGTGCCAAAAAGATCGACTGAGAAAATTTGATGTGGCTGTCTCTGGGGAGTGGATAATGGCTAGGTCACCTGTTGGCAGAGGTGGTTGTGGGGGAGTGTCATGGGACTGCTAATAATAAAAATACTATTTGACTCGCAATTATGTTCATATATAAGTTTGATAGAAAAACTTAAAAAAATTAAGTTTTAAAGTTGCTATGCTTAATATAGCATTTTACCGATTCTCAGTTGCAGTTTTTCACATTTTTATCATAGCACTGAAATCAGGGTGCATCTTAATGAAATGTGGTGGCTCAGGATTCTGATACTACATCTTATGTGGAGATGACAGGAGTGTAATACTTTTTCTCTTTTAATTAAAGATTGCAGGCCTCAGTCTACCTCTTCCTCCCAAAAAATTGATTGGTAACATGGATCGTGAATTCATAGCTGAGAGGCAGAAAGGTCTTCAGAACTATCTCAACGTTATCACCACAAATCATATCTTGTCTAATTGTGAGCTGGTTAAGAAGTTTTTAGACCCAAACAACTATTCTGCAAACTACACTGGTAAGCAAAGGGGTCTCTGAGCTACGGTTGCATGACCATAGAGGCACTGTTCTTTGCTGGAGACAACATGTAGGAGGAATTATTTCCAGACGGGGCCATATGTACATTTGTTATAGGGCATTACTTGCTTATTAGTACTATACCCGATTGTAATTTACTGTAGGAGTATAAGAAAAAAATAATTACTTCTAAAATGTGATGTTTGCACAGAAGAATATGAAAGAGAAGTTATTGGGTCTTGTACTTACAGTCTTGTCTTTATTATCGTCCCTGACAGAAAAGAAAGTAAATAATCCACAATAATCTGTACCATAATCTCAATTTGATTTTTATATGGATCTCTTTTTGTATTTACAACATATAGTATGTCTGGTTTTTCGGGGAATTACTTTATACTGAGAGTGTTTCAAAAGGGTCCTTTCTGTGTCTTCCCAGTTGCTCCCAGAGACCCACTCAAGGCAAAGCCTGAGGAGGAGCTAGTTGTCTTCCAAACATTCCCTGGATCAGTCAGGGGACCGAGGTGGAAAGGGTGCCAGTTACACACAAAGCTGTCGTCAATAACCTAAGCCTGTTGTCTGCAGAATGAGTGATTAACTATTCAGTATTCTGGGGTGGCTTTGAGGAGACCAATGGAAACCATTGTAGAACTGAACCAGTGACTAGAATTCGACTGATTTGTTAAAGCTGAGCCATGCTTAGAGTCTTAGTGGAACTCTGGGTATTTTTAATAAGCTGATTTCCTTGCTAAGAGAATAGATTGTATACATGTTACATTTCAGGTCCTCAAAACACTGCTTTTGAAGTAATTAGAGGGAGGCACTTTTATTCCTGTTTCAGAGAGAGGGAAATACGGGACTGCTTGTCAGGTACCAAATTTTTCTGCATAATAGACTCACCCAGGGAGCTTTAAAAAATCCTGATGCCCAGGTACTCATGCCAATTAAATGAAAATCTCTACGGGAGGGGGGGGGTGGGGGAGGCTCCTAGTTTGTAAAGCTCCCCGAGAGATTGCAGTATGCAGCCAGAGTTTGAAAACCACAGCCCTTGGACCTTGCTCCTCACATCACAGTGTGGTCCTCTGACCCATAGCATTCGCATCACTGGGAGCTTGTCAAAAATGCCGAATTCAGGCCCCATCCCAAACCTATGGATCAGGATCTGAGTTTAATAAAGTCCCCAGGTGATTTGCATGTGCATTACAGTCTGAGAAGCCTTGCAATAGAATGTACCTCCCATCTTCTAGTGGAAGTACCTGTAGAGGTAAGAAAAATGGCTTTCTAGAATGCAACCAAGTGAAGGAAAGTTTAGTTCAAACACATTTACTCTAAGTGATGAAATCGAGTGTTAAGTTATTACAAGGCTTTCATTCTTCCACCAGTTGGTTTTTGGTTCATCTAGGAGAAAAGGCATCACAGGACAGGGGCTCCCAGGACAGCTTAACTTCTTCCAGAGTAATCTCTCTCATGGCTTTCAGTCACTGTGCTTCACCTACATTGTTCCCCACATTGTCAGATGGTGAGCCATCTATACTGACTGTTATCAAATCAGCCCTAACCTAGCCCTGTTCATTGGTTTGTCTCTGTATTTCCCAAGAGTGTGTGCGAATGTGTTCCCGAGGGCAAGCCTCAAGGTGTAGTGCACACAGGATGATGCTGTTCGTTCTGTAGACCTTCACTGTCAGCTATGCCTATGCCACCCAGCTATGCTGGGTGCAGGCCTGGTGGTGGGGGTGCAGGGGCAAGGAAGGTGTGCTCCCTGCTTGTAGGGAACTTGTGCCATGAGTACATTGAGTTATGTGGGGTCAGAGCTAGAAGAGATTTTGGAGCAGGCATATCCAGACTAGCCCTTTCATTTTATAGATGAGACATCACCTGAGAAGAAAGACCTTACCTAGGGTTGCACATTTGTTAGACTGTAGAAGTGTACAACATCTGCGTGTTTTCCAATTAAAATGCTGCTTTGCCCCTGAAAGATTATCTGATTCCTATATTTCCTTCTACTGTACCCCCTCACATGCTGCTATTGTTCTTGATCTTTCTCCTCCCCCCCCACCCCCGCACGGCAGAGAGTCAGGAATCCAAAGCAAATGTGGGCAGAGATCTAAGAAGGCTGCCGAGACTCCCACCGGGACCCAAATGCTCATGAAGCCGCTGCTATTTAGAGGACACAGTCCTGTAATGAAACAATAGGGGATGGATGCTGTTTTCAGAGAGATGCTGATTTATTGCCCCCTTTGAATGAAACGTCAGAACTTGTCTTGCCTCTAGGCTGACTCACTAGCAGCTTCAGGAAAGGGAAGCCCAGGCAGTCTCCTCTGCACCAGCTTGACTGAGCCAATCCCCGGAAAACTGGGTGACCGGACGAACTTGTCCGGCTTCCTGAAACTCAAAGCATGGCCTCGGGTTCCTGAGGGCACTCTGCATACTGCCGACCTGTGGCTCTTCTCTAAGCAGGGTCACTCCCCCCTTTCATGTGGATAAGGTCTCCACCTCTTATCCACTTCCAAATGGTCTGTGGTCACCACCCCGCTCCACTTTAGCAGGATCTGAGTTCTGTGCTCATGTGGCCAAAGTCACCAAGGCTACTCTTCCTGCCTCTTGCTCTGAGGTTAAAGATGCCTGGTCAGAGGCGGACTGTGATGCCATCCTGGTCCCCAGTGGTTGGGTAACTAGGAGCTTCAGGGCATCAGCGGCTGCCTCCTCTCTCCATGACTCTCCAGCTTGGGATTTCTGATCTTTTCTTTCTTTTCCTGGGGTGCTCCAGATGACCAAGGAAATAGAGGTCCTTGGTGCTCTGTGGAGGAGTTATGAGGTGTCCATTTGTATTACCAAGTCTAATTGAGGGCCGGCTTTTGTTACAGGGAGAACAGGTGTCTCCAGTCATGAGGGGCTTATATGGGAAGACACACATGCACACATACTCCACCCCACACACACCTCACCTTGTTCATCTTATTAACGAGGTGCTGCTATCATTCAAAAGCCCCAGTGCACTGTAGCCATCTTCTCACCTCAAAACCTCAAACCCCCTCAGAATAAGGGGATTTTTTTTTTTTTAAGATTTTATTTATTTATTTGACAGAGACACAGCAAGAGAGGGAACACAAGCAGGGGGAGCGGGAGAGGGAGAAGCAGGCTTCCCGTGGAGGAGGGAGCCCGACGCGGGGCTTGATCCCAGGACCCTGGGACCATGACTTGAGCCAAAGGCAGACCCTTAATGACTAAGCCACCCAGGCGCCCCAGAATAAGGGGATTTTTTAATGTCCATGCAGAAGTCACTTGGACCACAAATATGGAGGCTTGGATCCTGGGTCCCAGCTTTGTCATCAGCAACATTTCCCCTCTGTGAGCCTCAGGTCCTCTTCTAGTCCTGAAACCCCAGGAACCCTATGAGTGGGTCAGGTAGTAGTGGGCTCAAGGAAGAAGGAGGCAGGGAGAGATGGGGCGGGGGATTATATTCAGAACCAGGGCAGGGTGCTTTGGAGAGGTCATAGGCCCGAGTCCGCTGTGCAGGCCTCTGTGGCACCACCTGCTGTAGCAGATCGGGGATCTGGAACCCAGTTGCCGCGCTGGAGTCCGCTTCTCTGTAATGATCATGGGGCTGGGACCTAGGAGCTCAAAGGCTGCACACAATGGGGGCAGCTGGTACATTCTGAGCTGAGAAGTCAGAGCTCTGTGGGAAGCACAGGATGGGCCTGAAGGCCTCGCTCTGCATTTCCTGTCTGGGGCTTGTTTCTCAGCATTTCCTGAGCATGCAGTTTTTCCCCATGTGTCTTGTCAGTATTAAGGAAATAGAGGGCAGATGCCTTTCTTTTCATGGATTTCATGTTCTTTTTTTTTTTTTTTAAGATTTTATTTATTTGACAGAGAGAGGGAACACAAGCAGGGGGAGTGGGGGAGGGAGAAGAAGGCTTCCTGCCGAGCTGGGAGCCCGATGTGGGACTCTGGGACCATGACCTGTGTGGGACCATGACCTGAGCCAAAAGCAGACACTTAATGACTGAGCCACCCAGGTGCCCTGGATTTCATGTTCTGATGGGAGAGAGTGTCCACGTCCATCGAACATGTATTGAACCCTTAGTTCTTGCTTTATCAGTATTTATTGAGTGCTTACTCTGTGTCAGGTGCTGCAAATACAGCATTAAGGAAAGCATAGTCCCCTTCCCCCACCCCAAGACACTTCTGCAAGGGGATTGACAGGTGGAGGTTATGGCAGAGTAGACATGGCCCAGTACCTTGAAGGTGGGAGTAGGGGTGCAGATGATCCAGTTTTGAAGGTGTTATAGGAAGGCTTCCAGAAGAGTTGATGCCTATATGGAGATTTAAGGATAAGTAGAAGTTAGCCAGGCCAAGAGGCAAGAGCCAGTGCTCCAGGAGAGAAAAAAATATTTCCATGTGGCTGTGGGCTTTTACCCAGATTAAGACGTAGCCTTCACAGCCAGAGTTCACAGTCTAGTGGAAGAGAGTAGCCCTAACACAGGACAGACCTTGGGTGAGTCCCACAGGAGAAGTTCACACGGGGCTCTGGGAGTGTAGAGAAGATGGAAGGTGGGGGGAGACCTGGCTCGGGGAGTGGCAGCTTGGGCTGAGCCTTGCGGGATAGGTGGACAGGAACGGAAAATGTGGAGGGGTGGGGTCGGGCCTGTCTTCAGGGGTCACGGCAGGTAAATCTAGGCACCGTACCACTTGTGTGGAGGGGTAAAGACAGAAAGTCAAGGTAAAGCCAGAGCTGGGTTAACACTAGTTTTAAAAGCTTGGCCTTGATTTTATAAGGAAATGAGGTGCTGGTAAATGCTTTTAAGCAGGGAGCAGATGCTTAGGATTGAGGTGTGTTACCTGAAGCTGGGGAGGGAGGGGATTCGTATTGGATACAGTATAGGTAGTCATGTGATTTACTTGACAATAAACCATAGTTCAAGGGAAAGAAAATGTCCTTTCTACAATTTCCTGATTCCCTAAGGTAAAAAAAAAAAATAAAAAAGGCTATTTCCTTGTCCTCAATTTATTAGTAACAAATCCAGCATGTTCCATTTGTTGACAGGTATGTCCCCCATTCCTAGGGCAATGTATGGTACATAGTAGCATACAGTAAATGCTGTTGAATAATGATTTTGTGGGGAATTATGAGTCACAGTTATGAACCAACTGTCCTTTACACTCTCTTAGAATGACATTGTACTGTATTTAGAAAATTATTTTGCATGATCCTTCCCAAAGTTGATATGATCTTAACTGAAAATGATGCCTTTTTAGGTTGTTTATTTTCAAGTTTTTTTTAGATTGTTTCTGTTCAAGTTGTTTTGGAAAATGCTAAAAACATTTTATATCAACATTAACTCGAGTTCCCAGCGTTGATTATGAAAATTTTATATGCTCCTGCCACACCTGATCCCTCCAAATGGTTTGTCACTTTGGGTAGTTGAACTTTGGTACATTGAACAAATGTCAGTGGAGTCAGTTTTGTATCTGGTTATCTCATGTTTTCTTCTGTGTGGACAGCATCAACAATTTACATATCGAGTCAGTAAACCAATAGTTAGTAGATTGTTTTCTTCCCTGAATGTGTCTTAACTCACAATGTACTGTAAAATACATCAAAATCACATTGTTTGCCAAGCACCAGGCATGGTAATTCCAGAAGAGGTCATTCTGACATATGGAGAGCATTTCTGCTGAATCTCTCTTTCCTCACCAGTTGGCCTGGAATGCCACGGATGCTAGCGGAGGTGAAATTCCACAGTGATTTTGCAGTATTGCTGTTTGCTTTCAGGGATCTAGAGCGGCTTCCTTTTCTCATTGTGTTGAGGGAAAATAGCAAATTACAGATGTTTCTTTTTGCAGGAACTGTAAAAGCACAGTTATTCTGATAATTTCTTAATACAGTGAACTTTAAAGAACTTTCTCTTCTCATTGTCTTCTTAAAAAAGGGGAAACGTTCTTATGATAAATGAACACAAAAAAGGAGGTGGATTTTTTCCAGTAAACAGGGGTATGGTAACGTCCCACAATAGAACTGTGTTGTTGCTGTACATAGATGTTTTTCTAAAACACTGGCTTTTATTTCCAATATATATTTAAGGCTAATCGCTTCTTTGTTGGTGAAAGCTGTAATTCCATGAGGAATGAAGACAGGATAAATATCACTTAGAGCAACATAAATACTGTTCTGAGCTGACCTCAGAACACATTTTGAGTTTTGTGCTTGGGTTGTATCCTGATGCATATATTGAATTCTTGGCTTATGCTCCCTAGTTTACATATTTTAGATCTTTCAGTTTAAAAAATATATATGTATTTTTTTTCACATCATTAGTAATTACTCTTATTAATAAACTTTTTGCTTTGGAATAATTTTAGACTTACAGAAAAACAGCCGTGATAGTACAAAGAGGTTCCATATACCACCCCTCACTAAATTTCCCCTAATGTTAACATCTTACATGACTGTGACACATTTTTCAAAACTAAGAAATCAACATTGGTGCATTACTATTAACTACAGATTTTATTCAGATTTCACTTGTTTTTCCACTATTGTCCTTTTTCTGTTCCAGGATCCAGTCTAGAATCCTACATTGCATTTACTCTCTGGCTTTTTTTTTTTTTTTTTTTTTTTTTGTAATCAAGTTTTTTAAGAAGGTCATAGACTTATTAAGATTTCATTTGCAAGAGTAACATCTTAAGCATGTGGTACTTTCCTGATAGGTTGGACTGATGAGTTTCTAAAATGTCTTTGCAGAGATTGCCTTACAGCAAGTTTCCATGTTCTTCCGGTCAGAACCAAAGTGGGAGGTGGTAGAACCATTGAAAGACATAGGTGAGAAACTGGCACATGCCTGGTCTGTTCAAACAGATCACAGAACTGGACTCTTTGTCACGCTTTCCTATCTGTATCCCAAGAAAGCTCTTCAATGCAGGTGATTTCTTTTTCTTTTTGCCTTCCTACTGCTTGAAGACGCAGTCCGTAACTTGTATGCTTAATGAATCTTGGGTAAAGTGCCACCTGGAGATTCAGGGGGTAGTAATGTGTACTCTCAGAGCCATCTGTCATTCTTCATCTCTCTCACGACACCTCAACTGAAGTGCCCATTTTCCTGTTCTTGTGAAGAATTTCTTTGTTTGCAGTTGTTTTGGTGTTTTCTGTGGGTTTTTTTGGTTTGGGGTTCTGTTTTGTTTTGTTTTGCTTAAGTACAGTCTTTCCCATGTCAACATTACCAAGTAGTTGTTTCACTGGTGCCTGTATTGCTATGGATAAGATTGCCAACCTTAATTTTTTGAATTACTTAGTTAATGAAACTTCTCTCTATTGATGTAAAAATTATTTGCTATGACTACATCTCTGCTTAATGGCAGGTTGGAGGATAAGGAAGAAATATTTCTTGATGAAAATTAAAAATCAGCCAAAGGAACGGCTAGTGTTAAGCTGGGTAAGCTGGTTTTTTGCTTCAGTCTCCTTTCATGGACTTGAGATGGGTTTATGAAAGCAGATATTGAAAAAGGATAATTAAGAAATTGTACTGTGCTTCTGAGTGATGTTGTAAAGGCCTCTTCAGTCCCACATCAAAGGAGAGTCATTTTAAGTCACTTTGCTTATTCATTTGGTTATATCCATGTGATTGTATTTGATCAACTAGTAAACATCTGGAAAGAAACAGGAACAGCTTAAAACAGTTCTGGAACCTCTTTAGGATTGGCAATTTTGCAATTTATTTTAAAGAAGAAATACTTAGGCATTGCTTTATGTTATCTCTCACTTCGGGAGTTCTAGTGGTTTGGCTAATGGAATTTGATAAAAAGCATAGTTTTTGGGGTTTTTTTAAATCGTTTTGTTTTTTTAATTTTAGGTAGTTAACATACAGTGCAATATTGGTTTCTGGAGTAGCATTCAGTGATTCATCACTTATACACAACACCCAGTGCTCAGGATAACAAGTGCCCTCCTTAATACCCATCACCCAAGAGTGTCGTTAAGTCCTGGTATTTTTATGTTTGCATTCTACCTCTCCAGAAAAGCCTTGAGGCAGCAAGACTTTGTGTGGCTTTCATCTTTGGTTTACAGTCATATATTTGGACAAATGAAAAAAAGGGAAAGGTTTACAAGGAATTTTTCTTTTGATAACTTAAGACAACACCCTGATATTTTTCCCCATGTTTTCAGGCTGACCTTGGTCCCGACAAGTATCTGTCAGATAAAGATTTTCAGTGTCTAATCAAACTTCTGCCTTCCTGTTTGGTGAGTACAAGTCCTTCTATTCTTTTTCTTTTTTTACTCTTTTATTTTTAAGTAATCTCTACACCCAACATGGGGCTCAAATGAGCACAACCCTGACATCGAGAGTCAGATGCTCTACTGACTGAGCCAGCCAGGTGCCCCAAGCCCTTCTGTTATTCTAGGTGCTGACGACAGATTCAGAGCGTTTTCTTGTAGGTGACCATGGACAGAAGAGCTGGAAATGCTCTGTAGGCTCAACAGAATGGAGAGGTACAGTGGATTTCCGTTTACACTGAAATCGGTCAGGGCTACTCCCATAGTTCAGAGGCCATTTAAATGGTATTCGTGACATTGGCACAACCCATGAAACTTGATAATTTAAATGCTTACGTGTGTTTTAAGCAAATATCCGAGTAGGAAAGCACCTACTTTGTTCTCGGTGAGGATGTTTCTATCAATGGAATTGAAAGATCTGTTTCTAGCCTGAGAAAACAGAACTAATATGGATTTAGATAAGCTGGGTGAGGGAAGGCACAAAGAGCCCTTTTGCTGTCCGAGTCACTATTTTCACAGGCCAACTAGTTGGCCTTTGGGAGTGTCTGGCATTATGTATGCTAATGTACAGTTCTGATCTCAGGCCTTTAGTGGAAAGAACCACATCAGTATATTTCAGAATATGTGCAGAATGTCTTCCGGAAAAGACTAATCTGGCCAGAAAAGTGAGTTAGTATTGATGTTCTTTATCTGTGGTCTGCATGAGGATGTAGGACCCTAGAATGAGTCATTCATGAGCACAATGATGCTGACCTTTCCAATTGGGTTGGCAGGTTCATTTTTGAAGATAGAGTGTCTTGTCAAGCTAGCAAAGCCCAGCTTATAATGAGGTGTGCAGCACAGCTGAGAAAAATGCTGTGGTCTTTGTGTGCGATTAGTTGTGTGACACAGGCTCTCAGCATTCAATTCCAAATTTCTTTTAATGGCTGTGCTTTTTAAAGAAGAAGGGGATGCAGATAAGTGGTGCATATTAATTATGGAAAAGTCAGAAAACATGGGTAAGCAAAAATTAGAACATAAAACTCACCTGTAATCCCAAACAACCAGGAGTATGAACCAAAATGTTTAGTTGTTGCTTTTCTAGAACTTTATATGGTTATTTTTGAAAAATTATACATGTATTGTTTTAAAGTCTGATTTTTTGGTTAATGGTATGCCACGCACATCTTTTATGTTGAATAAATATAGTATAACATCATTATTACTGGGTGCATATAATTATCTTTACCTCAGTTTATTCAACTAATCTTCTACAAGACATTTGGACCACTTCCAGTTTTTTGTTCTTATTTAAAAAGAAAAAAAGCCACAGTGAACAATTCAGGCTAAATATTTGTACCCATCCTTAATTATTTCATCAAATAAATAACAAGAATTAATAAGGGAGATATTTTGAGACTGTATAAATATCCTGTTCTTATCAAAGCCCCACTAGTTTTAGCTTCACTGAGATTTTCCAACTCCATCATTCCTCTTATGTTTATCAGTTGGCATTGTACTGTAAGGAAGAGCTTCCCATTCTCTCCTCTTTGTCTATTTATAGCAGTATGGACTCAAGGATTTTTATTTTATTCATTGGGTTCCTTTTTGGGGCAATGAAAGTGTTCTAAAATTAGATTGTGTAGTAGTTTGTACAGCTCTGAATAGACTGAAAACCATTGAATTGTACACAACAAATAGGTGAATTTTAATGGTATGTGAACTATATTTCAATAAAGCTGTTACAATATCAACAGCAATCATTTTGATGGGATGGTCAGAAGAAACTTCATGATCAAGGACTATATTTTCCTGGGCACACCCTTCCATCCCCCAACCTACTCAACCCCTGCCCTCCCAAACCTTTGCACAGCTCAGCTACTATGGGTTTAAATTCTAATGGTGCTCGTTTGAGCGAATGGACATTGTAATACCTGTCTGAAGCCAGTTGGTTCGTGTAACCAAAATTCCAGGTCATACAAGGACTTTCAGTCATTGATTTTGTCTTACTCTCCACCCCCACTTGCTTGACGTCAGTGGCCCCACCTCAGGAAGACACTGTGAATCATCATACTGCACCCTGCAAAAGAAGGATAGGAAGATTCATGCTAGCTGCTTTGGATAAGGGCCAAGATGCCAAAAGATGCTGCTTTTTCGCTTGTTTTCTGGCTTTTACGCTTGCTGGCTTGGCACCACACAGCAGTGTGAAATGTTAGGCAACACTGTGAATGAAGACACATTTATCCTGGTCCTCACTTGGCTGTGATAGGGTTTGGCTGTATTCTCTACCAGTGTACAGAGGCAGAATATTAAAACCATTATCCCCCAGACTTCTGCCTGAGCTAGGAGCATGTGCATCCCCAGGTAGATATGGAGAGCTCACCGTGCCACTTCTCCATGTCCCTTGGTCAGTATAATTTATGTTCCTTCTCTCATCTAAAGAACGATGTGCTAGTTGATCATCTGATAAGAAAATACCACATGTTCAGGGAACATCCCCACATTTATGTGCAACTAAACTGCTGAGATGGAACTTAACTCTACGTAACTAGATTCTTGATCTCAAAGGACCCAGATGCTGATGCAAGTAAATGTGAATTTCTTTTTTGTTTTGGCAGCACCCTTATATCTATCGGGTCACCTTTGCCACAGCTAATGAATCCTCTGCATTGCTTATTAGGATGTTTAATGACAAAGGAACTTTGAAGGACCTGATCTACAAGGTACTTGTGGTGCAAGTTCATGGTCATAAAGAAGTTCTCAAGTCCCTTCAGAACCTGTTACAGATACTTGATCCCTAAAGTTCCGGAAGTTAGGCCCTGAGGGTTTTATTTTAAGTTTTATTTGATTTGGAATTTATTTTGATTTTAGCAGTAAAACTACCCAGTCTGGTTAAAGAGCATTCCTTTCCCTAAATGAAATAAGGTTGAACAGGTAATGATTATGTCCATTACATTGTAGGCTGCTCATTTAGGTCAGTTTTAAAGTTTGTGTCTTTCACTTAACAAAGCAATACTGAACTATCTCAGTAGAGTTGGAAAACAAAACTTGGGGGTCTGCTAAGGCCAAGACCAGGCCCAGCTACACTGGACCAGAGAAGGGATGGAACTCAGGGCAGCCTCTTTCTATCAACTGTACAGACTCTTGTACTTTAAAAACCTATGTCCTGTGAGCTGCCCTCATCTGGCACCGCCAGCTGCTTAGAGTCCTGCCTGGTCCAGGAGGCTACGTGTGGGACTCAGACCCTCTGCTGCTCGCCTTATATGCTCTTTGTGCTTTTCCAAAGGCAAAACCAAAAGACCCATTCCTAAAGAAGTACTGCAACCCTAAGAAGATTCAGGGCCTTGAACTCCAGCAAATAAAAACATACGGGCGGCAAATATTGGAGGTAAGAGGTATTTAAAATTTGCTTAGGTTGCATTGGAATTTCATCCAGATTACAGTATTCTTTTGGGAAAGTTCTTAGGCAATATTCAAAATAATTTAAGTTGTCTGATCGCTTATAAACTGACAGCATTGTCCTATTTTATCCCAAAAAACAAATACTTGAGACTAAGGCAGCCAATTCAGATCTACAGAATTCCAAAATCTTAGCTACTGGCATTTAGTGTCTGATTTTTAAGAAGTTCACTGTGTAGATACCAACTTTTGTATTATGTTTGGTTGATCTTTATCTTTGTGCCAATTTTATCAATACATAACCATATGGCTCTCTTGCAGAAGTGTAACTAGCATGAAAAGCCTTTCCTGTATCACTCTCTAGAGCAGTGTTCTCCAGGCTTCTTGGATTGTGTGACCCTATCAGTGAAAACAATTTAAACAAAACTCCCCCCAATATTACACATATATAACTATTATATGCATGCACTACTACTAATATATGTTGTATATTATAAGTTAAGTGAGGAAAGAAGGAGTTTTTTTTGTTTTTTTTTTTTTCAAGTAGGCTCCACACCCAGTGCGGAGCCCAACACGGGGCTTGAACTCATGACCCTGAGATCAAGACCTGAGCTAAAATCAAGAGCTGGACACTTAACTGACTGAGCCACCCAGGCACCCCGGAAAGAAGGAGATTAAAAACAAACAAATAAAGAAGTTGTCATATTTTCTTCCAGTCCTCAGTAGATTGTCCTGGGCACCCCCTTTGGCTAGCACTGCTCTAGTTCATAAGGTCATTATGGGTGTATCTCCAGGCATCTCTTTTGCTGGGTGAGCCACTGTTTATGAAATGGCAGCTGAAAAGTTTGCTTCTTTCTGTGGGAGCCTGTCATGTGTTCCTATTAATAAATAGCATAATATATTCTGAGAAGAGATTGGTCTAGGGATGTTTTTAGGTCAACCCCTTTTTCTGGACAACTGGCCGATGCCCTGACATGATAGCTTTACTCATCTGTGCGGGAGGGTCAAGACTTTGGCCCAAAAACTGCTGGCCTGTTGAGATCAGAAAGTGCTTGAAGTCAAGCCTTTTGGTATCAAAGCTGTTAAGCCCAAGCGGATTCAGGCTGCTCCTTTGTTCTTTGGAAATGAGGGAGGTTGGCCTTGCATCTCACAGCTGGAAAGCATTCAGCATCACCCCCTTTTCCAAAGAAATGGATGGAGGTGGCATTTGTCTTTAGGAATCTCCTCAGTGACCTGTTCGGTTTTGTTTCAAAATACATTGACTTAAAAACAAAGTTTAGCCTATCTCATAGCTGAATGAGTTGGAGGGAAAATGTAACCTATACGTATTTTTTAATAGGTACTAAAGTTTCTACATGACAAGGGATTCCCTTACGGGCATCTTCATGCCTCCAATGTGATGCTAGATGGTGACACTTGCCGGCTGCTAGACCTTGAGAATTCCTTATTGGGCCTTCCTTCCTTCTACAGATCCTATTTCTCACAATTCAGGAAAATCAACGTAAGTTGCTAGAAGTAATGAAAATAGCAATTTCATTTTTAGGTATAAATGTTCTCCATGGCAGGACCCATGACCTGCCCATGTAAGAAATATGCAGGGTATGTGTAAGGTACAGGCAGGGTAGGCCATGCCTTTTGGCTGTGTTCTCTCACAGAGCACCACTCTATCTTTAAGAGCTTTGTTGAAATGGTAGATGGGACAACGAGGGATATAGAATCACTGACTGGAAAACAATGGAGAGTAGAACCAAGACCTTGGGTCAGAGCAGTGCCTTTGGAGCTTTTGCACAAGGCCTTGGAGTTGTGTTTTCACTACCAGTTATGAGTGGGGTTGCCCCTGGGCCATGTTTTTCTCAGTGTAAGCCTAGGGAAGGAGCATTGGGATTCACAAAGCCAAACTGAAGGATAACCGTGCTGCTGCTCTCTTGTCTTCCACAGACATTGGAAAGCGTGGACGTCCACTGCTTTGGCCACTTACTGTATGAAATGACTTATGGACGACCGCCAGACTCAGTGCCTGTAGATTCCTTCCCTCCAGCACCGTCTATGGCTGTGGGTCAGTATGGGGTTTGGAGGAGTCTTCTGGGCCCTGGTAGTCTGCAGAGCTACTTTACCCCCTTTCCAAAGTCCAGGAAGGACCCAGAGGAAGTTGCCATGCTCTATAGCCAGCCAAATCCCATTTAAAAGTAAACCAGGTCTGAGTGATTTATTTAAATTCATTTCACTAAAAATTCAGATGGCTTGTCCAATTGTCAGGCTATCTGAAACCTCAGGAGACATATTGTAACTGCGTTCGAATTTTGGAAGCAGGAGGTTGTAAAGAGAAGTCTGGCCAGACTGAGTCTGATATAGAAGCAGAAGCTAGGAACAGGCAAATTGAAGCCAGCCTTTCAACACAGGCAGGTGTCAAGGGCCAGACCAAGGCTGGAGTGGGACCTGCAAGGAACAAGAGAGCCATGGGCCGGACATCTGGTAGATAAAAGTTTGGCAGGCCGAGAACGGGGAAAGGTAGGCAGGAATACAGACACCTGGCAAATTGGATCCAGGCGTTCTTCCAGCCTTACTTAGGGGGCTGAGGAGGGGCAGAGGACAGGCTGGAGACACCTTTGGGAGAGAGACGTAGGGACTGATGCAGACTCATCCAGGGACCCTTTCATCCTGTCCACAGCCCGCTTAGAACTCACTGTTAGAGCACTAAGAGGGGAGGGGAGGGTAGCTCTTGGACCACCGAGCCTTCGAGGTGTGCAAGCTAACCCTCCACCAAGTGCTAGTTTTGTGTCAAATGAGGTGGTTCAAGAGTACAGGCCCTGAGACTACTTTGTGTTGAGTTCGAACAGCTGAAACTGAACAGTGACCTGTGAGTAGAAAAATCTGGCTGCTTTTGTTTATATCATCCAAGGTGTTGGATGATGAGATATCAACAATTGGCATCTTGTGTGCTGGTTTTGATTAAAAAGCAAACAAGCAGCAAAACGTCTTTCGAGTTCAGAATTTTCTGTGTAGTGTTTACTTCTCTTCTAAGAGAGCAAACACTTTTATGAATGATATCTGGAATCCTTCCTCCAATTATCTTTGAAATATATTTAGCTTTCTGTCAGCATGTGGTTTCTGCACCATTTATTCTGAGTCATTGGTAACATGGTATTGCCAACATTCCCCTTCCCGATGTATGCCATCTGTCTGTGCGTGAAGAGTTTTGACACCGTCCTGCTCAGTCTGCAGACAGTTGTTGCAAAGTGGTGTCAAACTTTTCGTCACCAAGTGGATTTGCCAGCATGTTCTGTGGAACTAAAATGTGTATCTGTTCATTTCAAGTGGCCGTGTTGGAGTCTACGCTGTCTTGTGAAGCCTGTAAAAATGGCATGCCTACCGTCTCCCGGCTCTTACAGATGCCGTAAGTCAATCACACGCCTTGGTTGTCACCTTCCTAACTGTGTAGAATGCTGGACCGCTAAGCCAGGTGCCTGGTGCCATGGTCAAGACTCAGGTGTGGTCCTTGCAGAGTTGAAGTGACGTGCTTGCTGTCGGTCACGCGCAGCATGATATCATGACCTCTCCTCATGACCTCTCCACTACTGTGGTCTGATTGCTCTCCCTTCATGTCCGCATCTTCACACGTGTCTCTTGCTGTCGATGTTAGTTAGCGTCCTGTGTGTGTACATGTGCCCCCCGCCGCTGCTTAGGACATTCTGATGGAGGGCCTGCTTGTGCGCTGTCCATGGTCCTGTTTCCACGCACCAGCTGGCCCTCCCCGTGGCTGGTTCTGCCCTCTCAGAGGAGAGCAGTGTGTTTCTGACCCCCACCCCCCCCCCACCCCATGCACTCATTTGTTCCTTTGCTCTCTGGGTAACATCGATTACACATCTAACAGGTACCAGGCATTGTGCAAGGGGCTTGGAGAGCAGAAGACATTCTCCCTTAAACCGGGTTATGACTAGTTCATCAGGACCATGGAAATAGTGCTGCAGGGCCTTGCCTCCAGCTATGTTCTCTGTCCCTTCTTGGAGAGGGCAGCAGCGTGGTTAAGAAGGGTGTGTCTGAGGTTAGACAGCCCGGGGGTGGACCCAGCCTCACCACTTCGACCTGAGTGACCTTGGGCAGGTTTCCTGCATCTGAAAGCGGAGGCTCCTTATCTGGGAAATGGGGATGGGAATAGGCCCCACCGGAGAGGGTTGTGGGCAGGATTGAATGAGACAATTCCTAGTGAAGCACCAGTTACTTAACAAGTGCCTATTGAGTGTTACTTGTGATGAGTATTGATTCAGCCTGTATTTTGTGAGCATCACGTGCCGTGCGGTGCGGTGCATCCAGTGCGTTGTCTCTACCAGCTTGTTGTATAACAGATGTACTCAGGAAATAGTGATGTGGGGAAACAGGGCAGGGCTTAGCTTGAATGCATATGGCCAGAGCTCAGAGGAGGTCCATGTGTTTAGAGAGGGTCTGCTGTAGCCCAGGCGCTGTCCTAGGCCCTGTGGAAGCCGTGCCGAGCTGCCCCAGCCCCCGCCCCAGCCCCTGCCTGTGGATGTGACATATTTAAAGTTCGACTGACACTGGCATGTCCCTCTCCCAAGCAGCCACCATTAACAGCAATGTGAATATGGAAGAATAGACCCAATTAGGGAAATGAAATAATTTTCATACAAACTGTTAAAAGAACATGCATTTGTAGTTAGGGAACAGCCTGGATTCCTGTTGATTTACTTGGGTTTGCATTTGCAGCCCCCACGTTCCAGAGCTCTTCCATTCTCCTCCCAGCCTTCCAAGTCTAAAGGGAATCCACATTGTTTTTTCCTCACTGAGGTCTTTCTACCCTGTGGCCTTCACCCTTGAGAATACTTGAAGAGGCGTGAACTATGTTCAATTAAAACGTGTTTTCTGGA
Organism: Zalophus californianus; assembly: GCF_009762305.2. Taxonomy (NCBI): domain Eukaryota; kingdom Metazoa; phylum Chordata; class Mammalia; order Carnivora; family Otariidae; genus Zalophus; species Zalophus californianus. Next base: position 26,339,301 of record NC_045595.1, read on the forward strand.
AGTAAATAGGCCTGTGCCCTTGACGGAGAGTTCTGTCTCCACCTCCAGAGCTGCCCAGGGAACACTGTGGGGAAAAGTTAACTGTTTCGTTTCTACTTGTGAAGTATTTCCTGTTTTTTAAAAAGGGGAACTCCTCAAGGCAAGACTCCCATATATCCATGTGGGCACTGCCCAAGCAACCATTTAAATTCTCCATACTGTCTTAGCCAAAGTAGTTCAGAATTCCTCATGCTGTTGTTTTTAGTCACATAATTTTTGAAGAGAGAATTGACACGCTCTAAAAGCTGCCTTTTTTTTTTAAGGGAATACAAGAAACACTTCTTAGAAGAAAATATTTTCTTGTTAGATTCCAATCAGAACAGTTTCTACTTACACATTTTTATTTTACTGAGCTCTAGAATAAATTTTTTAAAGATTTATTTATTTTAGAGAGAGAGTGAGAGCAGGGGGAGGGGCAGAGGGCGAAGGAGAGAGAAAGAATCTTAAGCAGGCTTCGCGCTGAGCACGGAGCCCAATACAAGGCTTAATCTCACCACCCTGAGATCATGACCTGAGCTGAAACCAAGAGTCAGACACTTAACTGACTGTGCCACCCGTAGAATAAATTTTATCCTTTTCTGGGATTTAATAAAAAAGGGGGGAATTGGGTAGGGTATGTGCTATGGTGAGCGCTGTGAATTGTGCAAGACTGTTGAATCACAGATCTGTACTTCTGAAACAAATAATGCAACATATGTTAAGAAAAAAGAAAAAGAAGAAAATAGCAGGAGGGGAAGAATGAAGGGGAGTAAGTCAGAGGGGAAGATGAACCATGAGAGATGATGGACCCTGAAAAACAAACTGAGGGTTCTACAGGGGAGGGGGGTGGGGGGGATGGGTTAGCCTGGTGATGGGTATTAAAGAGGGCAAGTTCTGCATGGAGCACTGGGTTTTATGCACAAACAATGAATTATGGAACACTACATCAAAAACTAATGATGTAATATATGATGATTAACATAACAATAAAAAAATTAAAAAAAGGGGAAATTAGTTATTCTGTTTATAAATACCTACTGCATAAATTATTTGCAGTATAATAAATATAACAATATAATAAAATAATGATTTGCAAAACTAATTTTTTAAAGTGTGTATTACATTACTATATAGCATGAGAAGACTGTTGCCCTGCAGTGTGGGGAAATAACCTTCAGTACAGGGCTGACCCAGCCTCTCCCTGGTAGCACCTCTGATACTGGGGGGGCAGGGGTATGTGCTGAGGTTTTTCTGCAGTCACATCGGGTGGCCTCTAAACTTGGAGTTTGTCGATAAGCATGAAATGGTGGACTGGGCCAGGGCTGGGGCATGTGGGAACCTCATGGGCTAAAGATGTCTCATTCTGTTTTGATCCTGTTCTGAGAGGACAGCTGGCTTAAGATTTTGTTTCTTTTCTTAACAGATTATTCAGTGATGTTTTACTAACCACTTCTGAAAAGCCACAGTTTAAGGTAAAGCAAATCATATCTTCTTTTGGTTTGTGACATATATAAGTTGATTTTGAAACTTAGTGCTTTTAAAAAAATGACTGAAGTAGAACTGACATACGACATTATATTAGTTTCAGGTGTAAAACAACATTATAACTACAATGTGGTAATCACCACAGTAAGTCTAGTTCACGTCTATCACTATGTATGTTATAATTCTTTTCTTGTGGTGAGAACTTTTAAGATTTACTTTCTTAGCAACTTTCAAGTATATAATACAGTATATTAATAATAGTCACCATGCTGTACATTATATCCCTGTGACTTACTATTTTGGAACTGGAAGTTTGTACCTTTTGCCCCCTTCACCCGTTTCATCTGTACCCCCACCCCGACCCTTGCAACCACCATTCTGTTTTCTGTGAGCAATCTTTTCTCTATGAGTTCAGGTTTTGTTTTGTTTTTAGATCCCACATGTAAAGGAGATCATATGGTATTTGTCTTTCTCTGTCTGACTTATTTCACTTAGCATAATGACCCTAAGGTCCATTCATGTTGTTGCAAATGGAAGGATTTCCTTTTTTTTAAGTGGCTGAGTAACATTCCATCGTATATACCCACATTTTCTTTATCCATTCATCCGTTGATAGACACTTAGGTTGTTTCCGTGTCTTGGTGTAAATAATGCTGCAATGAACATGGGAGTGCATATCTTTTTGATTTAGTGTTTTCATTTCCTTTAGATACATACCCAGAAGTGGAATTGCTGGTTCGTATGGTATTTTTAATTTTTTGAGGAACCTCCATACTGTTTTCCCAATTTACATTCCACTAATCGTGTAAAGGTTTTTTTCTCCACATCCTCACCAACAGTTGTTATGTTGTCATTTTGATACTAGCCACTGTAGCAGATGTTAGGCGATATCTCTTGTGGTTTTGATTTGCATTTCCGTGATTAGTGATGTTGAGCACCTTCTCATTACTTGTTGGCCATCTGTGTGTCAAGTTAGTGCTTTTTTTAATCAAACAGAAGGTACGGTAATTTTTTTATTGACGTATAGTTAACATACAATATCCTCTTAGTTTACGTACATCAAAGTGATTTAATATTTTTTATACATTATGAAATGATCCCCACAATAAGTTTAGTTAACATCTATCATCACACAAAGTCCTTAAAATATTGACTGTATTCTCTATGCTGCAATGAACATGGCTTATGTATTTTATAACTGGAAGTTTAGGTACAGTATTTATGATAGCGAAAATTTGAAAACAATCTAAATGTTCTACAATTAGGGACTAGCTTAATAATTTATGGTACATCTGTTTGATAAAATGTTTTTTATCTAATAAAAGTAAAATTTATAAAGACATTGTAGTAGCATGGAAAGTGATTATTTGGGCTAAGGGGAAGAAGAAGCAGAATATAAAATACAATGTATAAAAATGTATTCACCTGTGTCTAGCAGAAAGGCAGGAAGGAAGCATCCTGGTAAGTAGCAGCTTTGTGTGGTATCGTGGGAAGTACAGGAGCTTTGGAACCCAGAAAACCCAGGATGATGCCTTACTTTGCTTTTTTAATACCAGCCATTTATCTATGGATGCTTTTCTCAGACACAACATTTTTTTTTAAAAGATTTTATTTATTTATTTGTCAGAGCGAGAGAGCGAGAGAGAGAGAGAGAGAGAGCATGAGCAGGGGGAGTGGCAGGGAGAGGGAGAAGCAGACTCCCCACTGAGCAGGGAGCCTGACGCAGGGCTCGATCCCAGGACCCTGGGATCATGACCTGAGCTGAAGGCAGCCACTTAACTGACTGAGCCACCCAGGCGCCCCATCAGACATGACATTTGACATTTTGGATCAGATGGTTGTTTGTTGTGGGGACTGTCCTGTGCGTTGTTGGAGGTTAAGTGACATCCCTGGCCTGTCCCCACTAGATGTGAGCAGTGCTTCCCTTCTGCCCCACACATTGTGATGATAAAAAATGTCTCCCCGGGAGGGATGGGGTGGCTGGGTGATAGACATTGGGTAGGGTATGTGCTATGGTGAGCGCTGTGAATTGTGCAAGACTGTTGAATCACAGATCTATACTTCTGAAACAAATAATGCAACATATGTTAAGAAAAAAGAAAAAGAAGAAGATAGCAGGAGGGGAAGAATGAAGGGGAGTAAGTCAGAGGGGGAGACGAACCATGAGAGACAATGGACTCTGAAAAACAAACTGAGGGTTCTAGAGGGGAGGGGGGTGGGGGGGATGGGTTAGCCTGGTGATGGGTATTAAAGAGGGCACGTACTGAATGGAGCACTGGGTGTTATGCACAAACAATGAATCATGGAACACTACATCAAAAACTAATGATGTAATGTATGGTGATTAACATAACAATAAAAAAATAAAAAGTCTCCCCAAATTGCCAAATGTCCCCTAGAGAGAGAAGGGGGCAAGACCACCCCTATCTGAGAACCACTCATCTGTGGGCCTGATCTTTGAGTTGATGTTTATTCAGTGTGTACAATTGGTGAGTAATGCCTGTTTATTGTCCTTGGTCAACTGAGATGGTCCACATGAGCACCTGGCTGGGGCGGGGTGGCTCTCCTCAGGGCTCGCAGTTAGTTTTGGTCTGGGCAGTAGAATGAAGGGTGATTCTTCCTCCTTTCCATATTCCAAAAAAACATGTAATACTATTATGATGAAATTCCGTTTAGGAAAAACAAAAACAAGGTGGGGTCAGAAGATTGTACAGGAGAGGAAGACATTTTCCTCTGTCCTGTTTTGCCAGTCAGAGGAGTTCTGACAAAAATAGCTTGTTTGGATCTGAAGTAGGAAAGAAAAACATTTAAATCCATCTCTTCTTCATTGAAAGTCCCCAGGAAATATATTCAGTCTTGTAAATAAATATGCTCTTCCCAACCCTGAAAGTCCAGCCCAGGAATTATTATTAGACCTTGTTCTTTCTCTGAATCGGAGAGTCTATGCAACAATGACAACATGATTTTAAAAACCAAGGTTAATTTCTTGTGTATGTACTTTCTTTCTGGAAAGATAGACAAGAAACTGGTGACATTTGTTGCCTCCATGGAAGAGAACTAGTTGGCAGACTTTTTACTGTGTCTCTACCCTTTCATATCTTTGAATTTTGAACCATATTACCTACTCAAAGGTTTTTAAATTTAAATTTTTAAAAGAATAATAGAGACAGTTCAACATGATCCAGGCGTCTGTTTCCCAGGCCTGAGCTCCTTGTGGCTTGAGCAACTAATAAATTAAGAAATGACAGGCACAGCATACCAGGTACCAGGCTGTTGTTAAGTGGACCTTCTGGCAGGCTCAGTCGGTAGCTCAGGTCATGATCTCAGGTTGTGGGATTGAGCCCTCCTTCCGTTGGGCTCTGTGCTGGAGACTGCTTAAGATTCTCTCTCTCCCTCTGCTCCACAAACCCCCCCCCCCCGCCCGCCGCCACACTCTCTCTCTCAAAAAAAAAAAGAGTGTCTTCTGGCAGGAAAAAGCTTAAGCTTGTGAAATTCAGAAAGTTAATTTTTCACAGAGAAAATTCTTCTGAAGTTATAAAATATTACAGTTACTTGAATTTGTGTGTGTGTTCCAATATATTTTTATTTTAATTATGATAAAAAACATAAATTATCCTCTTAACCATTTTTAAGTGTACACTTCAGTAATGTTAACTGTGTTCACATTTGTTGTGTAACATATCCCTAGAACTTTTTTTTTTTAAGAATTTATTTATTTATTTGACAGAGAGAGACACAGCGAGAGGGAACACAAGCAGGGGGAGTGGGAGAGGGAGAAGCAGGCTTCCCGCGGAGCAGGGAGCCCGATGCGGGGCTCGATCCCAGGACCCTGGGATCATGACCTGAGCCAAAGGTAGACACTTAACAACTGAGCCACCCAGGCGCCGCCCCCAGAACATTTTTATCTTGGTAACTGAAACTAGAGGCCCATCGAACAACTCCCCGTTAACCCATTCCCAGCCCTTGGCAAATACAGTTCTACTTTCTGCTTCTATGACTTTGACTAGTTCAGGTGTCTCATACAAATGGAAGCATACAGTATTTGTTCTTTCGTGACTGGCTTATTTCACTCAGCGTAGTATCCTCTGTGTTCATTGGTGTTACAGCGTGTGACAGGATTTCCTTTTTTTTTTCTAAGATTTTATTTATTTATTTGAGAAAGAGAGAGAGCATGAGTGAGGGGAAAGGAACAGAGAGAGAGGGAGAAGCAGGCTCCCCGCTGAGCAAGGAGCCCAATACAGGACTCGATCCCAGGACCTCTGGATCATGACCTGAGCCGAAGGCAGATGCCTAACGACTGAGCCACCCAGGCGCCCCAGGATTTCTTTCTTTTTTGTTTTTGAAGGCTGAAAACTATTCTACTGTATGCATATACCACATTTTGTTTATCCTTTCCTCTGTGGATGGACATTTGAGCTGTTTTCACCTCTTGGCTATTGTGAATAATGCTGCAGTGGGTGCACATATCTTTTCAGGACCCTGCTTTCAATTCTTCTGGATGTGTACCCAGAAGTGGGATTGCTGGATCATGTGGTATTTCTGTTTTTAGCCTTTTGAGGAACTCTGTGCTGTCTTCCACCACAGCTGCACCATTTCATGTTCCCACCGTCAGTGCACGAGGGCTCCAATTTCTCCACATCCTCACCAACACTTGTTATTTTTTGCTTTTTCAGTAGTGACGATCCTAATGTGTGTGAGGTGCTATCTCAGCATGGTTTGATTTACATTCCTCTAATGATGAGAGATGTTGATTAATCTTTTCATACACTTGTTGTCCATTTGTAAATCTTCTTTGGAGAAATGTCTCTTCAGGTCCTTTGCCCATTTTTTTTCCCTCTTAGATTTTCTGATCTTTTTTTTTTTTTTCCATTTTTATTCTGGTATAATCTATTTTTTGTGACACATCCGTTTTTCCATCAGGTTACTTATTTTTTTTTGTTGGGTTATAAGAGTTCTTTATATATTTTGGCTATTAATCCCTTATTAAATATATGATTTCCAGTTATTTTCTCCCATTCCATAGGTTCCTTTTTACTCTCTTGTTTCCTTTGATACACAGAAGTTTCTCAAAAGTTCCATCTGTCTCTTGTTGCTTTCCTTGCCTGTGCTCTTGGCGTCTTATCCAAAATCATTGTCAGATCCAATATCTTAAAGCTTTTGTTTTGTTCTAGGAGTTTTATAGTTTTGGGTCTTCAGTCCAATTTTGAGTTAATTTTTGCATAGAGTATAAGGTGAGGGTCCAGCTTCATTTTCTCACATGTAGATACTCAATTTTCCCAGCACCATTTATCGAAGACACTGTCCTTTCTCTATACTTTTTGGCACCCTATTCAAATGTCGTTTCACCATATATGTGAGGTTTATTTCTAGGCTCTCTATGCTGTCCGGTTGTTCTGTGTGTCTGTCTGTATGCCAATATGACATTACTTTGATTACTGTAGTTTTGTAATATATTTTGAAATCAGGAAGTGTGATGCTTCCAATTTTGATCTTTTTCAAGATTGTTTTGGCATTTTGGGGCCCCTTGAGTATTACTTGAATTACATGAAACATACCATGTTTATTTATGTGTTTTATATATTCATTACTAAAAAATGGTAATGAGGTGAGCATGTTGGGGATGGATAGTATTCAAGTGGTTATCTTGTAACTGATTCTATTGCAGATTCCCTCCTTCATGATAACCAACTGCTCCTTTATTAAAACCAGGACTTAAGAGAATCTCTGGCCACTTTACTCAATGGGTTATGTACTTTCTCTTCTTTCAGATCCCCACAAAGTTAAAAGAGGCATTGAGAATTGCCAAAGAATGTATAGAAAAAAGACTAATTGAAGAACAGAAACAGGTAAATTGCTAGTAGCTCCTTATTGCCTTTTTTTTTTTTAAGATTTTATTTATTTATTTGACAGAGGGAGAGAGTACAAGCAGGGGGGAACAGTAGAGGGAGAGGGAGTGGGAGAGGGAGAAGCAGGCTCCCCGCCAAGCAGGGAGCCCAAGGCGGGGCTCGATCCCAGGACCCTGGGATCATGACCTAAGCCAAAGGCAGACGCTTAACCATCTGAGCCACCCAGGCGCCCCCTCCTTATTGCCTTTTGATCTTTTAGCATTTGGATCCTTTGCCGTGGTATTCACAGTGACTTACTTTTGGCTGGTTGTTATTCCATAAACATTTCTTGCATCCTTGCTCTGAACCGGCCTCCATGCTCAGTGTTGTGAGATAGCCTGTTACTTCACAGTCCTGCCCTCAAGGTGCTCAGCCTGCGGGGGAAACAAGCACATTCATAACGCGTGGTCTTCCTTTATGATTGGGGCAGGTGGGGTAGTAGTGGCGGGCACATGTGGTCCTTGCTCTGAAGGTGCTGGGAGCCACACATGTCTTCCATAGAAGAGAGAAGGGCAGGAAGGAACAGGGGGAAACGAGAAAGGTCTTCATCTTCTGGCAGACTCCTCTCCCAGACATCCAGACCCAAGCTTGGAGGCAGACAGGCTGAGCAAGGACAGAATTTTCATCCAGAATAATTTGATTTGGCAAAACATGTTAGAGATTTTCATTAACATAAGATACACTTAATTTGTGGTGAATTGTGGTCTCTCAAAGATTTACCAGCATCGAAGACTGACAAGAGCTCAGTCTCACCATGGATCTGAAGAAGAAAGGAAAAAGAGAAAGATTTTAGCTCGAAAGGTAAGCCTGGTGTCTCTGAATTCTCTGTGAATTATTTTTTTTTATTTTTTTTAAGATTTTATTCATTTATGAGAGAGAGACAAAGCATGAGTAGTGGGAGAGGAAGAAGCAGGCTCCCCACTGAGCGGGGAGCCGGACGCCAGGCTCCATCCCAGGACCCTGAGATCATGACCTGAGCCAAAGGCAGACGCTTAACAACTGAGCCACCCAGGCGCCCCCTCTCTGTGAATTCTTGGCTACATGTGAAGAAAGCTGTAGGTTAATAGTGCACATTTAGTTAATGGCAAGATTTTGTGCTATATCTCCTTGAAAGCTAAAACTATTTCCAGATGACTGTTTTGCAGCTTTTAAAAAAGTCACATAATATCAGCAGAGAAATGGACCATATAGTTTCCTGGCTTGCTGGGATGATTACAGCCCAATGTAATTGGGGAGAATGACTGGCCTGAGATAGTAAACTCAGCATTCTTGGTTTTATTCGCCTTTCTGGTTGTGGCTTGTGGCTTCTTAACTGTATTAAGTTATGGGACCAAATATGACCTTGTATGTAGCTAGTTTAACTGTGTGCCTGGAAAATACTTGTATTCTAACTCTCAGCTTCAGTGTGTTTATTCTTTGCTGTTCCCCATCTCTCTTTTATTTTTAAAGAAGTCAAAACGATCTGCTGTTGAAAATAGTGAAGAGCATTCAGCAAAATACAGCAACTCCAATAATTCAGGTAACTGGTTATAGATTGTAGTGGGGCCTCTGGGCCCAAAGGTCAGGACTAGGAGTCAAGAGTTTTTGGCTTCTGGTGGCCAAAGACTGAGCAGTATAGGGAACAAAAGGACCCTGCCGCTAGTAAAGAATTGTGACAGCATTCACGGGCTCACAGGACTCAAGTGCTAGAAGAATCCTCAGAGGTTATGGGGTAACCCAGCCTCTGCACTGATTGCGAGACTTGGTCAGCCAAAAATGAGCATTAGGCATGGATGGAAAACCAACCCAACTTAAAACATGAGGCCTCCTGTTTGTTAGTAAAACCTGTTCGAACAGAAACGACCCTGAATCCTGCCCTCTACTCCAGTCCCCACGTGGTGGGAGCAAGTGCCCTCATACGCGGGTTAAGGAAAGCACTCAATGGTGTGTGTGTGGCGGGGGCATGGGGGTGCAGAGAGCATCATTCCAGAAGGGCTGGGCTGGCACAGAGCACCATCCTGAGTTGGCAGTCCTCGCTGTCACTCCTGGTTGCCCCTTGCCCAGCCCCACTGGCTTTGGACCTTAATATCTCCATCTTTAGAAATCAGGGCCAGATTGAACGATCCTTGGGGACTTCCAGTTCTTCCACCTTATGCACCTCATGAATCTTTTTTTTTTTCTTGCACCTTCTGAATCTGTGAGGTAGAGTTCCACATAGAGAAGGGGCAGCTTCACCCGACTGCGGGCAGCTTCGACTGAGCCCAGAGGGCCAAGGAAAGGGGAGGTTTTGTTGGGTTGAGGGATAGCTGCGTGTACTTTCAGGCAGCAGAAGGGCTGAGCAGAGAGGGAGAAGCTGAAGATGTACAAGAGAGAGTGACTGGGAGGCCAGAAGACCAAGAGGTTAGCTTCAGGAGCCCAGCTGAGTCTCTTCGTGGAGGAAGCCCATTCATCTCTTCCCGGAGCCAGGAGCCAGGAGAGCTTGGGGAAGAGGCAGAGGCATTTAAAAGTGGAAGGAAGGGAAGCCCCGGAGGGTGTTCATGGCTCACGCCTTCTCAGGTCTTCTCCGCGCAGTGAGGAGATGCCCGCCAGGGCTCACAGGACATGTGGCCTGGACCAGCCACGGCCAGAGATTGTGGGCGGGGTGGGTGGGGCTGGAAGGCAGAAGAGGGGCTGTGGGGGAAGGTTGTGGACTCTAGGAAGAGCGGGGAGTATGCTGACACCACTGCCTGCAGACTTCAGCCACAGAAGGGAAGAGAGGCAGGGAGGCCCCAGGCCCTGGAGGCCCCAGTGAGGACCCAGGCCGGCTCCTCAGGCACAGAGGCTGCTGTGGCCAGCAGGTGATTCGAGCTGGAGGTCTCTCTTCTCCACGGTTGATGCAATGGAAGTGGGCCAGTCATCATCATCGTTAGGCTGAGACTCGTGTCTCCAGCCAGCATGTCTGACAGGTACTCTGTCCCGCAGCTAATTCTCTATAAAGCAGAGAAAGCCTGGCTCAGTGTTCTCCACCCTCCCGAGGCCCTGCCTGCTTGCAAGGCTCGGGGCCCCAAGCAGCCAGATGAGATTCCACGGACTCCCAAGACCCCACCACGCCCTCAAGAAGTTCAGGAAAGCCACGTAGCCATTGGGGGAAATGGACAGAACATCTCCAGACCCCATTGGAATCACAAGTACAATCTTCTCCCCTTTAAAAACCCACGTTAGCACTGCGAAGCACTGGGAAGACAGGATGCGTTCGGTTTTACCTCCTTTTTCAGTAAAACGCCTCTCCTATTTTATAGGAGGGGAGAGAATGTTGCGAATAGTGAAAAGCTCCTCCGTTTGAGGGAGGTGTGGTTTCATTGGGACGTTTCTCCTCACGCCCAGTGTCCATGCTGTGCCCAAGCTGTCCTGCGGGTGGTAGGTGAGGTGATGGTTGGAGGCTTCTCAGGGGCATGATTGTGGCTCTCCCTGGAGCTTCTGTCACCGCCTCCATAGGACCTCTGTGGCAGGGAGGGGGCTTCCTGTTGCCACAGAAGGGCTTATGTAGGAACCTCTATCTGCTCATTGGGCTGCCTTCCTGTCAGGCCGGGAGGATGTTCTCTGGAACTCCTGAGCAAAGGGGAGATGCTGAGAACTTGAGACTATGGGAATATGCACGTTGTTTTAATGGAAATAAAAGTACTTACTGGATTTCTTCTAAGAGGCCCGGGAGAGCCACAAACCAAACAGGCTGACCCTGTCTAATTGAACGTAGCTGCTGATAAAATGGAACTTCTGCAGAGAGCACTATTAGTTGGACGTTGTAGGGAACTCTTGCTTCCTTTGGAGAGGACTGCACTGGACAGCTCTTGTCCCTCTCTGTCCCCTGTACTGCTTGTGGCCACTGTCATTTGTCATTCATTATGCAAGGACAGAGGCTGGGTCAGGAAGAGATACCGTAGCCAACTGCACAAGTGTTGACAGCTCAGGGTTGGTTTCAAACCAGGCAGGGGGTGGGGAGCGGCAGGCGGCCTGGAGCCCTTAGTGGCCTGGGGACAAAGCGTACCCTGCACTCTGGGGGAAGCCTGTGGTCACAGGGTCCAGGCTCTGCATTCTCTGTCCCTCCCCACCTTTTATCACAAGGCCCACCCACTCAGCCAAGTGCAGATTCTCAGACAACGGCAGGTCCTCTGCTCAGGCCAGATTCCAAATGTCCGTCTTTGGTCCCCAGGAGGGTTTCTCTATGTTTTCTCTTAGCAGGATCTGGGGCCAGCTCACCTCTCACATCCCCGTCGTCACCAACTCCACCCTCTACGGCAGGTGAGTCATGGAGGCAGGCTCTAGATGTCCCAAGTCAGACTTCATGGGGAGCAGTAGTTGGTTTCAGAGGCAGTGCCACCCTCTACCTCCAGCCTGCTCTCTTGCTGAGAAGCCTCAGGCAGGGCTCCTCCGATCAGATCCTGCCTTGGTACCTGCTGAGCTGAACAAGACAGTTGCTCTGCTGCCCAGGCGCCTTGTCCTGCCAGAGCTCTCTCCTCGGGGAGCCCAGCCACAGTGTCTGTTCGGTCAGCGAGCAACACTGGTATGGGAGCGACGGAACCACCGATCTTCTGCTTTCCTCCTAGCAGTCCGTGCTCTCTTCTGCTCTGTGACCCCTGTACTCGTCAGAAGAGTTCTCTGTGGCTAGCCTTTGTTTTGCCTTTGCGAATTATCTCAGATTACTTACTATGAGTTTTGTTTGAAAAAACGTAGAAGGAATTGATCTTGGGGAATATTTATGAGAACAACCTCTAACTGTGGGTTGGCCTCATCATGCTTGTTCCCTCTCCTTCTTGTACTAGTATCTCTTTTGTGACCATTCTGCAAGCCTCGTAAAATCACATTGGGGAACCAGTATTTCTTTTCACGTCTTAAGGGAACCAGATGTTCTAGACGTCAGAGGAGCTGGTTCTGCCATTCAGAGCTTGTCAGCTGTGCTTGGAAGAGTTGCTTCAATGACCCTCTGAAGGGAGGGTCATTGCCTGGGGTTGATTTAGGAGTTGACAATCCATATTCATCAAGGCTTAAGGCAGCACCCAGGAGCTACCAAGAACCTTACCCACCTGCTCTCAAATCTTCTAACTGACCTTCCTGACAAAATGACAAGCAAGTGTAAAGGGAATAGTTTGCACAGCTTACTTCTGGCTGGTGGTGTCTCCTCTTACTGATGGCGTGCTGCCGAGTGTTCTGGGCCAGGACCCGTTTTGAGAAACAAAGTACCTGGTTCATGGGAATGGTATTCTTTTCCCTGCCTGACTTTGTGAGCAGCTTTTACAAGAAAGCCCTCAAATATTGTTCAAGAGAGAATATAGTCTTCTCTCTCTTGTGTAGGGGTGACTTGTTTATAGGCTGGTCAGAAATTTCTGGAACTCCACTGCCCAGATCATGTTTCAGCCATTTTCTGGAAGAAAGGATATTAATTTCACACCACTTAGACATTTGAAGGAAATTGAGAGAATGACTAGTGAGAATCCATAAACCCTTCTTTAATACACGAGGTGTGTCTTTAGTCATACAGAGCACCTACTGTGTGCATTAGATGTGGTCCTGGGAAGTTAACTGCCAGTCCTCATTTTTAAATGCCTTGGGGAATTCTCAATCTATTTGGAGTTTTTCGTGAATCCTCTGATTTACCTGTGTTTTGAATGGGAGCTATGTCTACTATAGCAGGTTTGCATGAGATGAGAAAATTTTTAGAATGAGAGAAGAAAAAGGGAATATTTTGTTAACTAGAGGCAATGTTGGAAAAACGTTGAGGTGGGTGGGAGCAGTAGGGGGCTTTACTGTGAATTTGGTCGTACCTCTTCTGAAAGGGAGTTGAGAGGGAAAACATGTGAAGCCCCAAGCACAAAGCCTGGCAGAGGTGGTAGGTTCCCAGCAAATATTAGCGCCTTTCCTTTATCTCCTCTAACGATTTGTTGATGAAATTAGTGTCTCAGCCCTGAAGACTCTAGTCTGACCTCTGCTGGGCACTTACTGTAATGCATCTCTTAAAAATGATACCTAGCATTTGCCTGTCGACCCAGCATTTCAGGCCCTAAATGGTCATTCAGTTATTCAAGATGCGTCTAGTGAGAGCCTGCAGTGTGCTGGGCACTGTGGTTGGTCCTGGGTTACAGGGATGAATAGACAGACAGGGCCCTAGCTCGTGTGGAGTCACATTGCCAGTGCCTCTCAAGAGCTCCAAAATGGTAGACATAATTAAGCAAATGCTTTCCTTGGGGTCCAACCATGGTAATTTTTTTTCCTCCCGATATTTCCTCTCTTTCAGTAGAGAATCTCCACCTGAAAAACTAGTCCACCAGCTTCGGTTCTGTGCAAGGCATGATGGAGCCACAAAGAGGTAGTAGCTTCATGCTACTGTGCCCGTGGTTGCTGCTTGGTGAATCCTTGTTGCTGGTTTGCTTGGGCTTGCTCTGCCTTCAAGGCCTCTGCTGGGTGAGAGCAGACTCCCAGCCTAGCGGTGGCATCTTCTGGCTGGTCGGCCCCTGCTTAGACTGGTCCCTCCTTCTAGGACAGGAGGCCAGGCTTCTCAATGGGCTCATCTTTCTCACTGCTTCACTGCACGCTGCCCATCTTGTTGCTGGAATCACATTCACTCCAATTTATGTCTTTATTTCTAGGCCAAGTTTATAATTAAAAAAAAAAGGTGTGCTTATCTGGGAATCAAGTCAAGAATAGTGTCTTACAGCTTCATGATGAAAGCAGTTTTCTCAAGAAAGGAAGGAAAAGTCTTCACTTTCAAGGACTAGGATTCAAAAAACAATTCCTGCTCAATGTAGCATCTCAAACGCAACTCAGTCTGGGAGCTCTTGGGAACTACACCTTGAGCCGGGGAACCTAAACTTGAGGACAAACACTTGCTAGTTCTGGGACCTTGGACAAGACTGTTGCTACCGGTTTCCCGTTTGTCAGTGAGGATAATAACAGTGCCTGCCTATGGGCATTATTAGAGGATCCAGCACATTCCGTGTGTATGGGGTTAGAACAGCACCTGGCGTACAGTAAGCCCTCGCTACACTGTTCCTTATCGGGAGAGCTTGGATGAGTCACTTTACGTGTCCGGGTGTTGGCTACCTCCTCTGTCAAAGGCAAAAAGGTCGGAATTAAGGGGAGACCATCTCACAGTCTCTTCTAATCAAGCATACTGTAAATCCACTGGGGACCCTGTTTGCTCAGCAACAGATCAACTTAGGCAAGTTCAGTTGGACCGCATTGTCTTCCTTCCCGAAAGCATCAGCTTTAAGCACATTCGTGATGGGTGACAGTGGTCTTAGGCTCTGCGACTCTTAGTATGGGGCAGAAGTGACAGATGTTTCTAAGGGAAGGGGTCTCACTTCCAGCAATTGGGTAAGAGGCTGGGGTCTCTCCCATTTCTTACTGCACCTCCTGCCATGGCACCTCTTCTTGAAGTCCTTACCAGATAGATGGGGGAAATATCATTTCCCTAAGTCCACTGGTGATTCCTTTGGGAGGGGTGGGATTCTCTAAAACTTTTGCTGCAATCCTATTTTCAGTGAGAACGTTCTTTTCTGCTAAAGGTTATGCTTCCTACTTCTGGAAGGTCACTCTTTCAAGAGCTTTAAAATTCTTTATCCTGACTTATTTCATGGTAAATATCACTAGCTCATGTTTACATTTGTAGTCCTAGAACTGAATGGTTTATAAGGTCCCAGTTTACACACACACACACACACACACACACACACACACACACACGTACACCCTTCCACTCTCTCTTTCGGAGCAGACAGGCCTGTTGTCTTGCAATTGTGTGTGTGTGTGTGTGTGTGTGTGTGTGTGTGTGTGTGTGTGTGTGTGTGTGTGTGTGGTTTCTTTTTAAAACAGGTTTGCAAAAGAGTTTTGGGAAAGCTAAGTAAGAGGAGACCCTAAATTATTATTGTTCTTAATAATTAGATAACATAGGGCGCCTGGGTGGCTCAGTCGTTAGGCGTCTGCCTTTGGCTCGGGTCATGATCCCAGGATCCTGGGATCGAGTCCCGAGTCGGGCTCCCTGTTCGGCGGGAAGCCTGTTACTCCCTCTCCCACTCCCCGTGCTTGTGTTCCTGCTCTCACTGTCTCTCTCTGTCAAATAAATAAATAAAATCTTTAAAAAAAATAATTAGATAACATAACAAGGTACTTATTTTGTGCGAGGCACTGTTCTATGTGATTTATAGGCATGGTTTGATTTAATCCTCATGAATTCCTTCCTACTCAATGAGAGTAGTTTCTAATAAAGCTCCATTTTAAAGGCAAAGAAATGGAGGCTCTAGTGAGGTTAAAGGACTTTGACCAAGGTCACACAAGTGGGGGATGCTAGAGCCAGCATCTGAACTTGGTTCTGACCTTGCCCATTTACCCCACCGGTTTTGATCGAGTGCCTGTTCTCGCAGGTACACTGCAGGGTGTGTGCTGTTAAGTATTGCTCAGTGGCCTGAAAAGAACCCTGAAAGTAGAGTTGGAACACCCTGGGCGTGGGTCCTAGCCCTGCCACTTTGCAGCTAAGACCTTGGACAAGTAATTTCCATCCTTTGAAGCTGTCTTCTAAAAGAATTCCTGGCCTTTATTAGGTAATATACATCACAAAGCTTTATAAGCAGTAATGTGCTATTAAGTATAAGCTATGAATGCCCTGCAAGAGAATTCTAGCCCTTTTACTTGCAGCTTATAATTTAAAGATTTATTTATTTATTTATTTGACAGAGGAAGACACAGAGAGAGAGGGAACACAAGCAGGGGGAGTGGGAGAGGGAGAAGCAGGCTTCCCGCCGAACAGGGAGCCCGATGTGGGGCTCGATTCCAGGACCCTGGGATCACGACCTGAGCCGAAGGCAGACGCTTAACGACTGAGCCACCCAGGCGCCCTGCAGCTTATAATTTAAATCAGTCATTTTGGAGAAAGCGAGCTGGCAATTTATAGAAAACTCAGTGTGTAGGGGCGCCTGGGTGGCTCAGATGGTTGAGCGTCTGCTTTTGGTTCAGGTCATGATCCTGGGGTCCTGGGATCGAGTCCCGCATCGGGCTCCTGGCTCAGCAGGGGGCCTGCTTCTCCCTCTCCCTCTGCCTCTCCCCCTGCTCATGCTCTCTCTCTATCTCTGTGTCTCAAATGAATAAATAAAATCTTAAAAAAAAAGTTATAAGAAAACTCTGTGTAAGGATGAGTGGAGAGAGAGGGACGTTTGAGATCTAGAGAGATGGAGGAGGGAAAACAGAACCTTATGGGCACAGAGTGACTGAAAGCTTGAGTAATAGGAAGGATGGTTAAGAATAAATAAAGCACAAAAAAGAGAGATATTTAGAATGTTGGGAGTTTCCAGAATCTGTCTGGCCAGGTCAAAGTCTGAAACCCATTCTTGGCTCAAAATCCATGTCTCTGGCCATAAGAATTGCCTCTTTTTCTTGAAACCCCCACACACAAACCAGTTGCCATCTTTGGGACGAACAGGTTTGCCTTCAGTGCTTCTCTGAAGAGTATGTTGGCTCTGCTCTCCTGCCCTCTTTCAGCCCTCCTTCCCCACATCCAAGCCCAAGGGGGTAAGGCTGGTGTAGGTGGAGGTGGCTCAGGGCAGTGTTCTCAGCATCCTTCCAGATCTATCCCCTGTGAGTGGTCAGCCTGCCCAGCACCTCGTGGGCCTCATTTCTCAGACCCTCCCCAGACGAAGTGATTCTCTTCGTTCATCAGGAGCTCTGGGATTCACTGTCAGGGAAAGCATTATCCATCACATTTAACCTGGAATCTAGTCAGTTAAAAGGAAGACAAGAACAATGTTTGCCTTGCTTGTTTTCTTTTTAATGGTTTTATAGCCACAAGTAAGCAAATGTCACTCACTGCGGAAATTCAGCCTGTGGATCCCAGTGGCCTTCAGGGAGGGGCCGCTTGCCGCTGTTTCACCTTAGACTTACCCTGTGCTCTTGCTCTTCCCAGCTTTAAAAAGACCCTTCTCCATTGTACATTATAGAAGACTCGATTGGGAAAAGTGATGAGTTCTAATTTTTCTCCCTTCTTGATAAACTGTCCTTATTTAGCAATAGAACTAATTATATTTCCTGTACCCATTCCACTTTTGGGGGGCTGGGGGGGGACTAAAATCCTCACTGGTCTTCTGAAATGAGTATTGTGCTTGTAATCAAATAAAAACCCTACCCAAATGGCAGGGTGCGGGTGGAGGGGGGACAGAAAAAAATATGAAGAGGAAAGTGACTCTCTGGCAACTCTATTAGCATATTGACTCTCTGATTACTGTATTAACATATTTGCCCTGTTCTAAAAGGGTCACTGGTTGTGTTTACAAACTAATGCGTTTTGCGGTGAAATAGATCCTAGTTTGGCAGTGAGAATAATCAGCATGTGATTCAGACTAATATTTTGCTCTCTCTTACTATTTGATTAAATGACACTAAAATCGAATAATGACTTATGTCCCCTCTCTCTCTCTCTCTCTCTCTCTTTGCTGTTTTCAGTAGAGCATGCACCATTTTGAACGTGAATTTTCGGTAAAGTAAGCTATACTGATTTCTCTAACTTTAAAGATGCTCTGTTTCTGGATGTGAAATGGGCCCCAGTGCATCTAGATCACTGAAGTGATGAACAAATGGGAAAGCAGATTTGGGACAATTTCCTTATCTGAACATTTAAATGAAATACAGCATCTTTAAAAAGCACCCAAGTGACTTCATTTACATTCATTTCATTTTCACCGTGACCTTCAAAATCTTCATTTCCACTCTGATTGTAGTTTTAAAATACAGCTCTAAAACTGCAAATTAACCACATGGCATTTTGGTATATTTCAGTTTTGGAAAGCAAGATCCCAGAGTCTTAGTGTAGCAAACATATTGGTTCCCTATAACTCTGATGAAGGGAAAGAGCATTAGCCGATTGAGTTCTTGGTTTCAGGAAGACAACTCACTGGCTTTTATAACTGTCGGGGAAAACAGTTTTCTTTAAAGCATCCCTAATAATTCCTGAGTTGGGACATGAGTGCAGCCTCCTCATCTACCTGAGGCAAAATACAAAGGCAGTTGCCAAGAGCTGGGGGGGCTGCCTGCTTCCAGGGGCCACTGCTATCTGTTCCCTCTCGAGGGTGGCTAGCAGGTCCTGGTGTTGGTCTGGCGGCCCCATGGTCTCCCCACTTGCATTCGCGGACCACAAAGGAACTCAGACCTACAGGGACTGGTAGATGGCCCACTGCTAAAACTGGCCCCAAAGAAAGGGCACCTCCCCCCCCCCCCCCGCCAGGTGTCCTTTTGCTGAGGCTGGTGAGAATGTTTCTAGCAAGGCATTCCATCCTAGATCGAACCTTTGCTCTTCCTGCAGTGGTCTGTGGTCCATTCCAGGGCCTCTGCTGAATTGCCAGGTTCTCATTGGTTTGGTGGATGGGATTCTGGGGAGGGTAAAGTAGTTGGCTTTTGGGATTTTTGTCTGACAGTAGGTAGGATGGGAGAGAACTGTTTTGGAGCATCCCTCATCCTGGGTTTGCAGGCCAATATTTCTCAGAGCAGGGAGAATTCAGTTAGTGACCAACCTTTTTTTTTTTTCCTTCAAACTTTTATTTAAATTATAGTTAGTTAGCAACCAGTGTAACATGGAGTCTGTCTGGTCTTATCTGGGGCCTGGAGATAAGGGCTGTTGGGTACCTGCTGGCAGGGACGAGTCGGTGGCACTCATGCTGGCCTCAGACACAATAGCCAACTCTGCATTGGGCCCCTATCAATATTGCCAACTGTTAGAACGTGTTGTAGCTTAAGTCCCAACAAATCTTTAAAGGAAGCTTGTGGACTATAAAGAATGTAAAATGAAAAGGCCAAAAAACCCTGATGAGGCCTATAGTCAGAGGCTGAGTCCCTGGGTCTGTGTTCTTGCTTCCTCCACTCCTGACCGTCCTGTGGGGACTGTGGGGACTTCCTCCCTACTTCCAGAGTGTTCTGAGCTGGCAAGATGAGGTCTTGTCTTGCCCTGGTAGTACACATGAAGATCTGCCCTAATTGTCACAGGCCCAGTGAGGAAATTGGGCCTCATGGGACAGATAGGCCCTTTGGGTCTGGTCCGGCCCTCTGGGGGCAGACATCAGGGTGACCTTGCTCCTTACCGTTGGATGAGCAGCGTCTCCTTTTGCACAGATCTCCACTTCTCATTTGCTTCATATGCATGGGTTACTCGGTGACACCTGGGACCTTGTATTTATTTATGCTACCTACGTATTCAAGGAGATTCATTTTTAAAGCCGTAACAATCTCAGCCTTTACTCGGAAAAATAAAGATCCATGTACTGAGCACCACACCCACCTCCCAAACTCTGAGATCATCAATTTGCACTTTTAATTTTTGAGTGGCTGGTAACGCAGCCAAAGTCGAGGGTCGGCTCCTTGTGAGAACCAAGCAGATTCATTCTCTATTCAGGTCCAGCAGCTGAGACCCACACCTCTAGCCACCCAGAATCCTGGGCTGGAGGGGTAACGGGTCTCTGGATGGCTTGCTCTGTGCCTTTAGCACTTGCAGCCCAGAGCCTGTTTTCTTTCTTGTAACCTGCAGTGACTTTTCTCCAGGGTCAAAGCACAAAGCTGGCAGGCAACTGAAGCCCCTTTGGTACGCAATGTCAAACCCAGATGCTGGCCATTGGGTGGCGCTGCGGGGTATCGGCACCTGCGGCTCCTCTGGGAGCTCTTGGTGCTGCTGTTGAGTCCCAAGAACCTTCAGAGACACCCCCCTCCTCCTGGGATTTCACTGGCCACTCTCCAAAACCCCCTTCTGGCATGCTTATTCTCCCTGCTCTTCTCACCTCAGCAGTCATTGTGGGTTTAAAGTCCTTTTTATCTTTGTAACCCTGTAACATAAAGCTGGGAACATTTTTCCATAAGCCACCCTGGCAGAAAACTCAATAGAACTTCATTCATTAGTTGTTACTGTATAGACCCAGTGAGAATTACATTTTGTTCATTTGTCTGTATTTAATGTTTATTCATATTGCTGTATTTTCATCATTTGAGAATTCTGAGATTGCAGAGTATGAATGTGTGTATCTATGTGATTCTTTAATTTCAGCTGCCTTAGGTTTGAGTAAAAGATGTAAGGAAGGTAAGTGGTTTTCTATGAAATACAAGACTTTGAACTGTTATGTGTCACACTCGGTAAAAAGGATGCTCTTACCTAAGTATTTGATTGGTGACCCTGAACCACTCATCCACAGAAACTCAAGTGGTGATTGGTATGTTTACTTGTTACCTCCACAGCTCAGTAGCAGGTTAGAGGGGAAGAACGCCTAACAGAATGTCTCGCTATGTAGCTCCAGGAGGGGCCGAGGCTAAGGCTAGAAACAGACACAGGAGTCACTGAGAACTGCAAAGTTCATAGGTAATGGGGCAGGTAACTCTGTGGCACCAGCAAGTTCTTTAAAACAGGTCTTTGGCTGTACTCAGTTTTTATTTTGTCCTAGGAGAGTCATTCATTCATCGATTCAAAATTATAACATTCAACTGCCACATGTTCATGTGCCTGGAAGCTAAGGGAAGTTTTGGACACTTGTCTAGTTTCCTTCTCCTTGCCCACTAGGGTAGAGTCTCTCCTGATGCTTCAGCAAAGATGTAGGGTTATTGCAGCTCGATTCTGTTCCTGGGTTAGGCCCCAGTGGAAAGAAGGTGCTGAGGAAGACTCCTCCTCCTCCTGAGGATACCATTGCCAGGGAGAGAGCCCTCTGCCCCCCGTCTTGTACTGTTAACAGTTATTAGCATCTTATATTTCTCTAATGCAGCCTAATAGAAAATGATTATTCGAGACATGCGCCCCTGGGGAACCCTTAACCCAGTGGGCACTGGTTCCTTGCCTAGAATCCTGAGTGCTTTGTCATTTTCTATTAGATCACATCCTTCAAATATTGTGGGTGTTGGGGCAGCTAAAGAAATGTTCATCCTTTATCAGTAATTGATAATTCAGGTAGTCCAACTCTGTGCATACAAATGTCTGTCTTTACTTGCTAGCTCAGTACGTGCCCTGGACCTGCCTAAAGTAGCTGATGGAACTTTTCTTTTGGGACTGTTGCTAAAATTTGGAAATGGAGTTAGAGCCTCATCTACGTAGGGAGAAGGTCACTGTGTATGGTTTCATGTAATCTGTGATACTCAGTCTTAAGATGACTTAGGGGAAAATGGCAACCTTGAATTAATTCCCCTTTGATGCTTCTAGCTTTCTTGTTCAGCATTTTAAAAAACCGTACAGTATGGGTAGCTTGGTCCCTCTGGGGGAACACATTTGCAGTCTCATCCAAGTCCCTTCTACCCAGGACTGAGCAGTAGCATGTGTGTGGGGTGTTGGGAGAGATGATACTCACTGTCCCTTCTCCCCCCGACCCCCCAGGGACGGCCGCTTTACCTCCTCCACCTCCGCCTCCGCCTCCACCTCCACCACCAGCAGCTCCCTTGCTTCCTGCGAGCCCAGAGGTGCCTACACAGCTCCCGCCCCAGGCTGTGAACGGTGTGAGCCGCGGGGCCTTACTCAGCTCCATCCAGAATTTCCAAAAGGGAACCTTGAGGAAAGCCGAAACCTGTGATCATAGTGCTCCTAAGATCGGCTAAAGCTTCGTGTTTACACTTGGAGGGAAAAGTTCTTTGTTTTTTCCTCCCACCTCCAATCCCTGAAGTACTCTCTTTCCAGATGAATGATTGCTGAGCCAGGACAGCCGCAGACTCTTTTGCAGATGCTCAGGCAAGAGGCTTCTCAAGAGGGAAATAGTCAATTAGAATAAGGTCAGGCTGGCATTTCTGCCTTAAGAAATATTTATTTTGCTCCTTTATTACCATTTTAAAGGAGTCTGGTTCATCCTCTAAGGGGCTTCTTTTGGGGACAGCAGCATATTGGGAGTCAACCTTGTCACCAACTGAAGGAAACGCACAGAAAAACAGTGACAATGTTCAGTCACAGCAGCGAATGACCTTTGGGTTGCAATCCCGCCTATCCTGTCAGACAGCTCCCAGAAATGTTCCTCTCATTTCTCTATAAAGCATTTTCTGGTTATTCGATAACTCCCATTTTTGCTACCTAATTTTGTCTTGGACATTATTAACACTGTAGTCCAAAGCATAGTTATGTCGCGGAGTGAGAGAAGTAACTGAGTTCTTCCTTTTCCATTCAGATAGACAGGGGCAAGTCAAGTCCGGAACCTTCTATAGGTTCTAACAGGAATACCATTGTGGTTATAGAACTCAGGGCTGTGAAAGCAACCACTCTAGACTCCTAGTTCCTTTTAGTTAGTGTATTGGACAGACATAAAATGTAAACATCAGGAAAAGCTCTTGCCGATCAGAGGATCTCCTTAATCCTCAGCAATAAAGTCAAGTTTGTGGTTTGTGGGGAGTTATTACAACACAAGTAAATCTGGCATCCATAGAAATCAATTCTGATTTTTGAAAGATTTATCCAAATATATCTTTTTAATGTTACTCATTTATTAGATCCTTTATCCTATGATTTGCTTAAACCTTAAATAAATTGCACTTTAAAGGATTATCAGTAATCCATTTAAAAATTCAAGTACACACATCAGTGTTGGTTACTATGCAGAGAGAATGTCATTGTGTATAGTTTCATTTAATCTGTGATAAATGTTCAGCTGTATTTTTTATTAAAATAAACCATGTCAAGAAAATGTGTTGTCTGTAGCTTGGCTAGGCCTTTGAAGTGGGCATTTTTTGTGGGAACTTTTATAAAGAATAGATCCACAGAGTATTTCTTTTGTGTCTTTTCTCTCTTAATTACTAAAAGCAACAATCCTGTCTTGCTATTTAAATTAGGCACCCCTTGTTTGCTTCTATAACTAATTTAAACCTGTCTTTTCTGTCTCAACCTCTAAAGAAGGCGGCATATAGCAGAATGTCTATTTTTCGGCAATGGGAAAAATACCTGACATGAATTTTGGTTTAATTTGGAAGGGAACCCTATTACAATTGGGCATTTGAAAAGTCTGTGGACAAGTTCCTCTTACAAGTGTGATGGCAATTTAGGTGATTTAGTGTCACTAATTTCTTAACAGAAATTCTTAGCAGAATTTTAAGACCTCCATCCATCCCACGTTTATTACCTCAAGAATATAAAAATATAGTTAGGGGCGCCTGGGTGGCTCAGTCGTTTAGCGTCTGCCTTCGGCTCAGGTCATGATCCCAGGGTCCTGGGATTGAGCCCCGCATTGGGCTCCCTGCTCAGCGGGACGCCTGCTTCTCCCTCTCCCACTCCCCCTGCTTGTGTTCCCTCTCTTGCTGTGTCTCTGTCAAATAAATAAACATCTTTAAAAAAATAAAAATAAAAATACAATTAGTTATAATTAGGAACTCCTTTATTCCTTATCAAAACAATCTAACAGCAAATGTAGATAATAGGTTTCATCTTTACATACAAGTTGTCATTTTTGGATACATCTTTCTGTAGAACTCTGCCACATTCATACCTTGTCCTTGTGAGAGGGTAAAATTTTACATTAACCTTATTCAAAGAACATGGTAATTGTAAGAGACCAAAAAAAACCCCATGGAGTCTAGGACAGGAGAGAAGAAGTTTTCCACATACAAACACATTTAAACTTCTTCCAAGTACAAAAACATTTGTCTTGTTGCTTTAAGGATAACTTGATGAATCGTAAGGTCTTACAGTACAATCCAGGTGAAGTGACAGCAAGTATTTTACATAAATCCCAATGACTTGAAATTCAAGTCCAAACTAAATATTTAATGTTTTCTTTATTGCAAATATGATGTCTTTAACCTGAGGTATAGAGTTGTCTTCCAGAATCTTCGCATAAGGCATAGGGACGTCAGCACCAGTGACACGAACTGCAGGAGCATCCAGGAAATTGAATGCAGGGCCTAGAAGAGAAGGAGGCTCAACTGAGAGAGGCAAGAAAAGACCCTTAGCACCACCACCTTCCCACAGGGAGTATGGCTCTCCAAAGGAGAGAAAATCTAAAGGAATACTAATTACCGGGACTGCTTCTGGCTTTTTAAAAATATTTACCCAAAGGAAAAATGCCCAGGTGACAAGTTGAAAGTTAAGACTGTTGGCCACCCCTAGCTTTTGATCTCTATCCAGTATCCAGGTACACACTGTTTATTACAGCTTGAGTATTCTAGAACCATTTTCTCTGAAATACCTTCCATGATCCTGGCACAAACTTCAGCTCCTACTCCAAACTGTGGCCAGCCTCCTTCCACAGTTATGAGATGATTGGTCTTCATGACACTGGCTTCTATTGTTTCAATGTCCATTGGTCTGATGGTTCGCATATTTATCACCTAAACAGACAATACAGATATGCTTTATAGAGTCACTGCACCACAAATACAGCCTCATCCCCATAATACCACTCCCTCTTTGTTTCCTGTTAATCTCTGGGTCTAGGAAAATCAAATCTGCCTATTCAAGAACAAAATGTAAAATGGGAAATTGTAATTAAAACAAAAATCTTTATCTCTACCACAAGTGGTTCTGTTAAGAATGCACTTACCCTCTTGGGCTTTAACTTCCTTCTCGTCAAAACAACTAGTAACTACCAACGGACTGCTCCCCGTGCACCAGGTGCTACACTACGTGTAATTTTCCCACAACCACCCTGATGGGACAGTGAATGTATTCTCCTTGGTTTACAGCTGATGGGGCTGAGATTCACAGTACGGATCTTGCCCAAGTGTAACCAGCGAGCGGTAGGTGCTGGACATGAAAGAGTGAGACCCTGATTTCTAGTTTGCCCCTCTCCCGACCTCCAGCTCCAAGGTTGGATCCCAACTTGAGAAAGCAGGTACTATTCTAACAGAGCTAGAACCTACATGGTAAAAAGCTAGGTATTTGAAAAGCAAGAAGGTTCCCAGCTACATGCAGAAGCAGAACTGAGTGACAAAGCAAGATTTTACACTTAGTTAACCTGTTACAGAATTCAAACTCCTATTTCTGGGTTTTAGATTTAAAAGGAAACTTTCTGATTCTTTAAGAAATCAATGTCCACATACCTCACATTCAATTCCCTCTTTAGATAGCACTGTTGCAGCTTCTAAGCAGTGGCCCACAGGTCTTGAATGGGCAACTACGGTTATGTGTGTCCCTGAAACAAAGTGGTCACAGATCAGAGGCCAGGTTGAAACTAAAGATGTTGTACTGCTCTGCAGCCACTGTGGCTCTTGTTCATTTGTAAAATCTTCAACTCAACTCCGTTCCAGGGAGGTGAGGAATGTGGTAGCCTCCCTAGAGATGAAATTCAAATCTACCAGACTGCGAATTAGGAAAGCACAAGTGTAGGAGCAAAGCATGACACATTTCTTTACTTGAACTCCTCCTCTAATTTCCTAATCAAAGTAAAGGGCAGTAACCTCAAGAATGAATTTGACCAGGGGTGCCTAGGTTGCTCAGTTGGTTAAGTTTCCGACTCTTGATTTCAGTTCAGGTCACGATCTCAGAGTCGGGAGACCGAGCCCGAGTTGGGCTTAGAGCCTCTCCCTCTCCCTCCGACCCTCCCCAACCTCTTAAAAAAAAAAAAAAAAAAAAAAAAAAAGGAATGAATTTGACCAACATAAATACAGGGGCTAGATTACAAATAATATTTGAGCATGTACTAAGTGCTCTTACCTTGCCTTTCTATTTTGGCTTTTCCAATGGGAATCAGAAAATCTTTTGACTGAGCTTCTGAGGGAAATTCAAAAGGAACTCCATACATCAGTTCATTCTCTAGCACTACCACTGCAAAATACAAATATTTAACAGAAGTAACTACATGACCAAATGGATATACAACACTATCATTCATTTTGTGAAAAGTTTCACCGTGCCGATTAGGAAGCCTCCCATCTAGTGTGTCCAGTAGCCTTGAGAGGATGATTTAGGTGCTGGCATTTATTGTCTGCTCAGTCCTCATTTCATCTATTGTAGTTAAACCAGCGTTGTAGATACCTAACAGGCCTCTTTGTACTCAGAAAAGCAAAAACAAAAACACCTTTTTTAAAACGGTCTCTACTGTATCTGTAAATCATTAATTAACATTTCATATGATATGTCTAAGCCTAACTAGAAGCCTTTAACGGCTTCCTTCCAGGCAAAGATTTCAACTTAGTTCTTTAAGGTTCAAAAGAGACCTAAGGGTCACTCTACTGACCTGGATTATCATCCCGAATGGCTGATTTAATAAGTCCTTTTGCATCCTCTGAATTCCAGGGGCTGACCACCTTTAAGCCTGGGCAGTGCCCATACCAGGCAGCAAAGCACTGTGAGTGTTGGGCAGCCACACCTGCTGAGGCACCATTGGGCCCCCTGAAGACTATGGGCACAGGCTGATGGCCCCCCGACATGTAGTAGGTCTTGGCAGCTGAGTTTATAACCTGGTCAATGGCTTGCATAGAGAAATTGAAGGTCATAAATTCACAAATGGGCCTCAACCCAGCCTGTCAAATCAAAAACAAAGATCTTTAAAAAACTAAAAAGCAATAAAAAGCGGCAACCATTCCAAAATTTAATGTTTTTAAAAGGTCATGTTAAAAGAAATCTCTTTGGATGAGATTCATAAAGAGGATTACATACCATAGCTGCACCCACAGCAATTCCAGCAAAGCCCATCTATAAGTAAAACATAAACACAAGTGAAAATCCATAAAAATCAGAACAGTGTGTACACTTTAACATGCCCCTGAAAGGTATGCTTCCTGATGGAAGGCTTACCTCAGATATGGGAGTGTCTATGATCCTCTTATCTCCATATTTCTTCCACAGGCCTCGACTAACCTAAAATTACACAATGATCTCATTACTTTTAAATGTATATGGGGGCTAATAGCCACCTCAATTTATATTGCTTTTACGTATCCTGGGTTACCTTATATGCCCCATCATACTGGGCAACTTCTTCCCCAAGCAGAAATACCTTCTCATCTCTTTCCAGCTCCTCATCCATACCTTGGTTTATAGCCTCACGAACTGTCACCTGTCACAGGTATGGAGAAAACAATCAACAAAGATTACTACAGGATTATTTCAGATACTACTGAGATTCTCTCCTTTTATAATTACCTAGGCTGCCTACAGCATACAAGATAAAAACTATCGCTAGAACAGGCTTCTCTTTAAAAGTTAAAAGAATTCCAAAAGTAACATTTTTATCATACAGCCTGACTGGATTTGTTAATGAGAAGTTTACTGAACACTTTTCTTGATGTGCATCTAAGCTTAACAAAATCTGTTTGCTGAGCAGACCAGCTCATAAGTAGTTTCCTAAGTAGAAATTATACCGGGTTGTTTTATTTCCACACTTGGTTTAGTGTGGGACAGAGAACTGTTAAGGAAGACTATGTTTGGAGCACTCACTAGGTACCAGGCACTTCCAAACACTACCTTCAGAATCTACAAGTTATTTTACTAGACAGACTGGTAGAATCCTCTAGTAAAATAAAAGGGGTGGGAAATTCCTCAAAGGGTTGAACATAGAATTACCATATGATCCAACAATCCCACTTCTAGATAGATGCTCAAAAGAAATAAAAGCAGGGACTCAGCTATTTGCAAACCAATGTTCTTAGCAACATTATTCACAAATCCAAAAGATGAAAACATCGAAATATCCATCAACAGATGAATGGATGAACAAGATGTGGTATATGCATAAGATGGAATATTAGGCTTAAAAAAAGATGAAATTCTGACACATGCTACAACATGAGTGAACCTTGAGATCATGCTAAGTGAAATAAGCCAGACCTAAAAGGACAAACATTGTAGGATTCCATTTATAGGATGTACCTAGAATAGACAAATTAACAGGCGCAGAAAGTGCAATAGAGGTTACCAGGAGCTAGGGGGAAATGGGAAGTTCCCGTTTAAGGCGTAGAGTTTCTGATTGTGATGGTGATAAAAGTTCTGAAGACGGATGGTGGTGATGGTCTCACAACATAGTAATGGACTTAGTGCCGCTAAATATACACTTTAAAAATGGTAAATTTGGTTATGTATATTTTAGTACAGTAAAAAATTTAAAAGGGGGATGAGGGAAGAAGCGTCAAGTCTAGGGTACTCAGACCGCCCACAGATCCCAATGAGCCTGGCGGGGGTGATCTGGTAGTGTGTCCGGCACTGGGTCGCAACAGAGGCACGGCGAATTCCAGCAGGACGTGGGAATCCGTCCACTCCAGGGCCCGCGGCCGTCCCCCTCCCCACGGCGCAGGCGCGCCCCCAGCCTCCGCCCCGGGATCGACGGCCCCTCCCTGCCCCGGCTAGGGTCCCGGCCACCTACCTGCAGCGCCGCCGGCGCCGTCCGGTGGAGGCGCCTCCTCAGCAGCCCGGAGACCTTGCGGGGAGAGAGAGGACACTGAGAGGGGACGCAAGGTGGGCAGGGATCGCGCGGAGGCACGCGTACCGCTGCCTACCTGTTCAAGGCGTCTCCGCATCAGGCCAGACACTGCCGCCATCTTGACTGTGTCCTCTAGCCGTCGCCGAATGACAACACGGTAGGACCGCAGTCGAATTAGGCCCCACCTCCGCCGCCAGTTCGGGCCAATGGCAGGGCGCGATGCCTGCGTGCCCCGCCCATTCCCTCAGGGGTGAGGGGCCGAGGGGCGGGGCTGAGGAGGCGTGTTGGGTGGTTCTACCGCTGTCTCTCCTCGGGAGCGGGCGGCTGCTGCAGTGCGCGCTGCGCGCCGGGGACACGTCCGTAAGTGGTGGTGTTTGAAGCATGGGGACCGAAAGGCAGACTCTGAGGAACATAACTTGAGGCTGCAGGGACCTTAAGAGTTAGATCAGCCTTTTGAGGGCACTGAAACCCTAAGGGCACCAGGTGTCGCTTGCGCACACTCTAATGATAGGAACTTAACCACCTTATGAATGAGCCCGGTCTTCCCGGGACCGCGCACCGTCCGTTGCTTAGAATGCGAACCGGAGCTTTCACTGATGGATTAAGCGCGTGCTGTGTGCCGGGCACTGTGATAAGTGCTTTACAGCTCATTTAATTCTCACAGGAACCCTCTCAGGTGATTACAGTTACAATCTCCAGTTGTCCTCAAGTCACTTTGGGTTGTCAGTTGTCAGAAAGTCCTTCATCCAAAATTTTCAGCGTCTATGGGCTTTTTTTTTTTTTTTTTTGCTTGGTCATTTCAAACGAGATTTATTAAGAGGGCTTTTCACTCCCCCTACCTTTTTAGGTGTAATTTAGACACAGTAAAATGCACATTCCCATCACCTCAGAAAGTTCCCTCAATGTTTCCTCCCAATCATTCCCCACACATCACCACCCCAAGCAACCACAGATCTGATTTCCATCACTGTAACTTAATTTGCCTGTTTTAGAACTTGAAATAAAGGGGATTATATGATGTGTACTCTTGTGTCTGGCTCAGCAAAATGTTTTGGATATTCATCCATGTTGTTGAGCATAGCAATAGTTTACTCTTTCTTTTCTTTTTTAAATTTTATGTTTTTAATAATCTTTACACCCAACATGGGGCTGGAACTCATGACCCGGGGATCAAGAGCCACAAGCTCTTCTGACTGAGCCAGCCAGACGCCCCTCCTCTTTCTTTTAGTTTTTTCTTTTGAAAGACTTTGTCACAAGAAATTGTGAAACTAGTACAAAGAGTTTCCAGGTACCCTTCACCTATCTTTGCCCACTGTATTGTATAACCATAGTACCTTGTCAAATCCCCTAAATCGATACTGATACAATGCTGTTAACTCATTTAGAGACTTTATCCAGCTTTCATATGCATTCTTGTGGGGGTGTATAATACTACAGAAGTGTATTACATGTACAGATCGCGTAACTACTCCCGCCATCAGAATACAGAATTGTATTGTTCCATCACCACAAAGTACCTCCCTCATGTTACCTCATAGTCACACCCTCCCCAACCCCTAACTCCTGGCAACCACTAATCTGTTCTCAGTCACTATAATTTACTATTTCAAGAATGTTTTATACATGGAATCATACAATATGTAACTCTTTGGGATCAGCTTTTGTCACTCAGCCTAATGCTCTTGAGATCCATTCAAGTTGTTGCATGTATCAACATTTCATTATTTTTTATTGCAAAGTAGTTGTATGTTTATCCATTCATCCCTTGAAGGACATTGGGTTGTATCCAGTTTTAGATCATCGGCTCATAGGTTTTTGTGTAAACATTACTTTTCATTTCTTCAGGTAAATACTGAGCAGTGTGATTATATCGAAGTGTTTTTCCAGAGTGGATATACCATTTTACATTACCTCCAGCCATGTATGAGACATCCAGTTGCTCTGAATCCTTGCCAGCATGTGATATTACCAGTATTTTCTATTTTAGCCATTGTAATAGATGTGTAGCAGTGTCCCTCATGACTTTTAATTTGCATTTCTCTAATGGTTAATGATTATTGAACATCTTTTCACATGCTTACTTGCTATCCATCCTTGGCGAAGTGTCCAAGTCTTTTGCTCATATTCTAATTAGATTATTTGTTTTTTTATTTTAGTAAAACATGCATGAAATTTACCATCTTAAGCATATAGTTCATTGGCATTTTTAATATGTTCATATTGTTGTTCAGTTACCACCATCATCCATCTCCAGAACTTTTTCTTTTTCTTTCTTTTTTTAATTTTTAAGTAATCTCTACACCCAACGTGGGGCTTGCACTTACAACCCTGAGATCAAGAGTCGCATGCTCTACCCACTGAGCCAGCCAGACACCCTTCCAGAACTTTTTCATTTTCCCAAAAGGAGACTCTGTAGTCATTAAGCAGTAACTCTCCATTCCCCTCTTCTCTAGCCACTGGCAACCACCATTCCATCTCTATGAATTGGACTACTCTACCTCATATAAGTGAAATTATACTGTGTGTGTGTGTGTGTGTGTGTGTGTGTGTGTGTGAGAGACTAGCTCGTTTCAGTTAGCGTAATGTCTTCAAAGTTCATCAATATTGTAGCATGTATCAGAATTTCATTCCTTTCTAAGGTTAAGTAATATTCCATTGTATGCATATATCACATTTTGTTTATCCATTCTTCTGTTGATGGACATTTTGGTTGTTTTCAACGTTTAGATTTGTGAATAATGCTGCTATGAACATTAGTGTACAAATATCTATTTGAATCCCTGCTTTTAGTTCTTTGGGGTATATACCTAGAAGTGGTGTTGCTGGATCATATGTTAATAGTATGATTAATTTTTTTGAGGAATGACCATTCTGTTTTCCATTGTAAATTAACCAGTGTATATTCCCACCAGCAATGCACAAAGGGTTCCAATTTCTTTACATTCTCACCAAGATTTATTATTTTCTGCTTAATTGTTAATAGCCATTCTAATGTGTATGAAGTAGTATCTCATCGTGGTTTTTATTTGCATTTCCCTAATGATTAGTGATACTGATCATCTTTTCATGTGCTTATGGGCCATCTGTGTGTCTTGGAGAAATGGCTATCCAAGTCTTTTGCCTATTTCTCAACTGAGTTGTTTTGTTGTTGTTGAGTTACAGTTCTCTATATAACCTGGATATTAATCCCTTATCAGATATATGATTTGCAAATATTTTCTTCCATCCCTTGGGTTGCGTTTTCACTCTGGTGATAGTGTCCCTTGTTACACAAAAGTGTTTAATTTTTATAAAGTCCAACTTATTTTTTCTCTTATTGCCTATGCTTTTGGTATTATATCTGTCAAAGATTCAAAATAGCCCAAGTAAAACCAGTGAATCACTGAAGTAGTAATTAGTAAAAACTTACTGTGCACACACCAAAAAGACAGTTTGTAAACTGGGAGCCCTCAAACTAAAACATGACATGAGTCTTAGGAGTATATGTTATAAAGCAGTTTATATAGTGAGAAAGCAGTGAGTTTACTCTTCACGGTGATTGGTTATAATATCACAATTTTCAGCGATATTTCAGTTAATATTTTCATATTAACCTTGGGAAACAGTTCAAGTTTTGCTTTTCATTTATAGGGATGCAAGCAAGAAATTATCCAGATCAAGTTAGCCTTGCAGAATAAGCTAAATGAAGCTTTGTTTGTATGATAAGCTGGTTTTGTCAGTTCAGGGAATTTTCAAGATTGGTCTCTGTTTGCTTCTGATTTAACATATCTAAAAAAATCATTGCTAAATTCAATATCATGAAGCATTTCTCCCATATTTTCTTCTAAGAGTTTTGTAGTATTAGCTCTTATGTTTAGGTCTTTGGTCTATTTTGAGTTAATTTTTATATATGATGTAACGGTGGGTCCAATTTCATTCTTTTGCACGTGAATATCCAGTTTTCCCAATACCATTTGTTGAAAACACTGTCCTTGTTGACTGTCATGGCACCCTTGTTGAAAATCATTTGACCATATATGGGAGAGTTTACTTTTGAGCTTTCCAGTCTATTTCTTGGTCTCCATGTCTATATTTATGTCGGTACCACACTTTTTTTTTTTTCTAAGATTTTATCTATTTGAAAGAGAGAGAGAGAGAGGAGGAGGAGCAGAGGGAAAGGGACAAGCAGATTCCCTGCTGAGTGGGGAGCCCAATGCAGGGCTCAGTCCCAGGACCCTGAGATCACAACCGGAGCCAAAACCAAGAGTCGGACGCCCAACTGATCCACCCAGGCACCCCAGTACCACACTGTTTTGATTAGTGTAGCTTGGTAGTAAGTTTGAAATCAGAAGTTGAGTCCTCCAGCTTTGTTATTCTTTTTCAAGGTTGTTTTGGCTACTTGGAGTTCCTTGAGATTCCATATGAACTTTAGGATGGATTTTTACTACTTCTGCAAACACTGTCATTGGGATTTTGATAGGGACTGCCCTGGATCTGTAAATTGCTTCAGGTGGTATTGACATCTTAACAATATTAAACCTTCCAATCTATGAACACGGGATATCTTTCATTTATTTGTATCTTCTTTATTTTTTTTAAAGATTTTATTTATTTGCTAGAGAGAGGGAGAGTACAAGCAGGGGGAGTGGTAGGCAGAGGGAGAAGCAGGCTCCCTGCTAAGCAAGGAGCCCGATGCGGGACTCAGTCCCAGGACCCTGAGATCACGACCCGAGCCAGAGGCCAGACGCCCAACCATCTGAGCCACCCAGGCGCCCTATTTGTATCTTCTTTAATTTCCTTTAGCAATGTCTTGTGGTTTTCAGTGTTTAAATCTTTAGCCTCCTTGGTTAAATTAATTCCTAATTATTTTTTTCTTTTGGAGGCTATTATGAGTGGAATGGTTTTCTTAATCTCATTTTCATATTATTGTCCATTGTCAGTGTATAGAAATGCAACTGTGACTTTTGTGTGCTGATTTCATATCCTGCAAATTTGCTAAATTTGTTTATTCTAACAGGTGTGTGTGTGTGTGTCTGTGTGTGTGTGTGTGTAATCTTTAGGATTTCCTATGCATAAGATCATGCCATCTGTAAAAAGAAATGATTTTATGTCTTCCTTTCCAATTTGGGTGCCTTTTTGTTTCCTTGTCTAATTGCTCTGGCTAGAGCTTCTAATACTGTGTTGAGTAGAAGTGGCAAAAGCAGTCATCCTTGTCTTCTTCCTGATCTTAGAGGGAAAATTTTCAGTTTTTCACCATTGAGTTAGCTGATGCTAGCTGTAGGTTTTTCATACATGGCCTTTATTATGTTGAAGTGGTTTCCTTCTATTCCTAGTTTGTCAAATGTTTTTAACATGAAAGGGTGTTGAATTTTGGCATATACTTTTTCTGTATCCACACAGTTTACCCCCTTCATTCTGTTTATGTGGTCTATTTCATTGATTGATTTTTGCATATTGGGATTATTTTCTTACTGTTGTGTTCAGAGCACTGTTTATGGATTCTGTATGCAAGTCTTTTGTCAGATACGTGGTATGCAGATATGTTCTTCAGTTTATGGGTTGTCTTTTCATCCTGTAAGGTTACTTCACAGGGCAAAAGTTTTTAATTTTAATGAAGTCCAATTTTTCAACTTTTTCCTTTTATGGATTATGCTTTTTGGTATCATATATGAGAAATTTTTACCTAACAACAGCATACAAAGATTTTCTCTTTTTTTATAAAAGTGTTATGGTTTTGTGTTTTCCACTTAGATCTATGATCTATTTTGAGTTAAAATTTGTATAAGATTTAGGTTTAGATTGAGATCTTTGTTTTTTTTCCTTAAGTATGTCCAATTATTCCAATACCATTTGTTGAGAGAACTATTTTCTCCATTGCATTGTTTTTGCATGTTTGTAAAAAAATCATTTGGCCAAATTTGTGTAGGTGTATTTCTGGAGTCCATCCTGTTCCATTGATCTATATCTCTGTCCCTCCTCCTCCTCCAACACCATACTGTCTTGATAACTAGCTATATTGTAATTCTTAAAATCAGGTAGTGTGATTCCTATAACATTCTTCTTTTTTTTTTTTTTAATTTGACAGAGAGAGACACAGCGAGAGAGGGAACACAAGCAGGGGAGTGGGAGAGGGAGAAGCAGGCTTCCCACGGAGCAGGGAGCCCGATGCGGGACTCGATCCCGGGACTCCAGGATCATGACCAGAGCCAAAGGCAGCCTCTTAACCAACTAAGTTACTCCAAATCTTTACCAACATTTGATGATATCAGTTTTTAAGATTTTGCTATCCTGTTGGGTGTGGGTTTATATATCATGTGGTTTTAATTTTTATTTCCTTGATTACCAACAATGTTATACACCTTTCCATGTGCTTATCATCTGTCACCCTCTTTTAAGAAAGTGATCACAGCGGAATTCAAACTTCACATGTGAAGTCTCAGTGAATGAAAGTCTCCTTCTGTTCCCTCAGGACGAAGCAGAGAAGACATGCTTTGTCTCCAGGGACAGGTGGCATATTAATGATTATTACTATTTTATCAACAACAATGCCTCCAGTTTCTGTGATATCTTATAAATACGTTTTTATGAAACTGATCTTATCTTTCCTCACAGGTTACAAAGACTGGGAAACCCTGTACCAAAATATAATATACAAATGAATATTGGATAAAGAAATTTTTAAAAAGCAGAAATAGTGAAAAACTAGAAGCATTCACATATCCATCAGTTGGGAACTAGTTTAATGAAGCATGTTACATCTCCTTCATGGAATATCATTCTTCTGTTAAAAGAAAAAGAACAGGAGAATGAGGCAGACCTACATGTACGGATCCATACATATATACCATATGTTCTTATTGGAAACAATCTCCAAGCAAGGTTAGATATGAACTAAGAAAATGGAATCCCATTTGTGTGAATAAAATACAGGAATAAATATATATACTATACTCATAAAAGAAGTGTTTTGAAAGAATTCATGAGAAATTGTGAAGAGAGGCTAAATGGTAGAAGGGTAGAATTTGACTAATAGAGATCAAGGAATGTTTTACTTTTCTTTTTATACCTTTTACGTAGTATGATTTTTTTTTATAATGAGAATATATTTCTTTAGTTGATTGTTAATTAACATACATAGTTCATAAAATTACAAGCCAAATAATATACTGGGAAAATCTTTGTCACAGACATGGCATAAATTTATATAAATATTTAATACATGAAGAATTCCTAAGAAATAAGGAGAAAACACTAAAATCCCAATGGAAAATGGGCAAAAAGCATGAAGAGACACTTCACAAAGTAGTAGAAATGACTAGCAAACATGAATTATGTCAAAAAAATAAAACAAAACCATGAATTATGTCTGACTTCACTCATACCCAAAGGAGTGGAAATCAAAGCATCAATGAGACCTCATTTCTTGGCCCTTCAAATTGCTAAAGATTTAACAAAGTTTACCTAATACTTGTAAGGGTTCAAGGAAATGGACGCTCATATACAGTGTTAATTGTTCCAGTGTTTCTGGAAAGCAGTTTGTTAGCTGATCTCAAGAACCTTCAAATAAATATGTTCATACATACAAATAAAGGTGTTTACATATTATAATATATCCATATTCTTTGGCCTAGTTATTCTATTTGTAAGGATTTATCCTCTTAAATCTTGTTTGCTTTTGATTAATTTATGTGAAAATATTCATATAGTAGGACAATTTTTCAACTATTTAAATATCTGGGAAAATACTTAGATAAATTACGATATATCCAGATGTTGAAATATTACATAATACCTGAAATTCTATCTTTAAAGAATTAAATAGTATGCAAAAGTATTTATGAAATAATATTAAATGAAAAAAGCAGAATAAAAACAGTTTGAAATATAATCCCAATTTTATCTAAAAGTATGTATGCGTAGAAAAACGCCTGGAAAGGAGAATGTGTAGTAGTTTAACATGAGATTTAAAAATAAAAGGAAGATTTATAATAAATCTCAATTGTGATCAAAATACTATTTATTACTTTTACATATTTCTTTCCCATATATCCATATGCCTTTATGTTCTGTATTTTATTTTGAATTCCAAAAATATTTTTGAGTAGGAAATTTATTTCATTATAGGAAAAAAAATTCAAGTACAGGAAGGTATAAAGTAATTGCCCTCCCTTCCCCCACCTTGGATACCTTGCTTCCTTTCCCTGCCTCAACAGCCACTATGACTCATTTCTTCTGTGTATTTACAGGAAGGACCACTTGTGTATAAGCATGTAAGACTGTATCTCCCTTTGTTTACACGAAGATTAGCTTTTTAAAAATATATTTTTAAGTGAGCATATAGCAAAATTGTGTGTGTGTGTGTCCAGCTTTATGAGTTTTGAAGCTGACAACCACAATGAGGATACTGAACAGTCCTATGACCCCCCAAAACTCCCTCCTCCTGTCCTCACAAAGCCCACTCCTTCCTCCCATCCCTGATAACCACTAATCTGTGTTTGTTGTCATACTATTCCCTTTTCCAGAATGTTATATAAATGAAATCATACAGTATATAACTTTTTGAGACTGACTTCTTTCACTCACATAATACCTTTGAGATTCATCCAAGTTGTCATGTGTATTAATAGTTCATTCTTTGTTCTTACTGAGTAGTATTCTGTTGTATGCATGTACCACAGCTGGTTTATCCATTTACTTGTTGAGGGACATTTGAGTTGTTCCCAGTTTTTGGCAATACTGAATAGAGCTAATACAAAATTTTAACAGAGTTTTGTGTAAACATATGTTGGTATTTCTCTATGGTGTGGGATTGGGATTACTGGGTCATACGGTGTGTGTATTTAACTTTTAAGAAACTGTCAAACTGCTTTCCGGAGTGGCTGTACCATTTTGTATTCTCACTACCAGTGTATGAGAGTTCCAGCCACTCCATATCCTCACCAACACTTGGTAGTATCATTTGTTTGTTCTTTTCGCTTTTTTGCCTTTCTGTTAGGTATGTAGTGATATCATCATGGTTTTAATTTGCATTCCCTAATGGCTAATGATGTTGAACATCTCTTCAAAGACTTATTGGCCATTTGTATATCATCTTTGGTGAAATACCTGTTTAAATCCTTTGCCCATTTTTTATTAGGTCATTTGAAATTTTCTTACAGTTGAGTTACATATATATTCTGGATACAAGTTCTTTGTTGGATAACTAACTTGCAAATATTTTCTCACAGTCTGTGGCATATCTCCTCATTTTCTTAGTGTCTTTTGTAGAGAAAAAGGTTTAAATTTTGATGAAATTCAATTTACCAAATTTTTCTTTTATGGGTCACATTTTGGTATCTTATCTAAGAACTCTGCCTAACACCAGATTGCAAAGGTTTTCTCTGATATTTCCTTCTAAAGTTTTATAGTTTTAGGGGTGCCTGGGTGGCTCAGTCCATTAAGTGGCTGCCTTCAGCTCAGGTCATGATCCCAGGATCCTGGGATTGAGCCCCATGTCAGGCTCCCTGCTCAGCGGGGAGCCTGCTTCTCCCTCTCCCTCTGCCTACTTGTGCTCTCTATCTCTCTGTCAAAAAAAATAAATAAAATCTTTAAAAAACTTTAAAGTTTTATAGTTTTACATTTAGATCAATGACCCATTTTGAGTTAATTTTTGTTTAAGGTGTGAGGTTTAGGTCCCAAGTTTTCTTTCTTTGCAGATGGTGTCCATTTGTTTCAACATCATTTAGTAAAAAGACCATCTTTTCTCCATTGAGTTGACTTTGCACCTTTGTACATAAATCAATTGACTGTTTTGTGTGGGTCTATAGTTGGACTATCTATTCTGTTCCATTGATCTCTATGTTTATCCCTTCAATATTATAGTCTTAATTACTGAAGCTGTGTAATAGTTTTTAAAATCGAATAGTATAAGTCCTCCAACGTTACTCTTCTTTTTCAAAATTGTTTTACAATCAGCTTATCTGCATCTACAAAAAAATTTTTGATAGAATTTTGATTGAAATAGTGATGAATGGGGCACCTGGGTGGTTCAGATGGTTAAAGCATCTGCCTTCGGCTTGGGTCATGATCCTGCGGTCCTGGGATAGAGCCCCACATCGGGCTCCCTGCTGAGCAGGGAGCCTGCTTCTCCCTCTCCCTCTGACTGCAGCTCCCCCTGCTTGTACTCGCTCGCTCTCTCTCTGTCAAAAAAAGAAAAAAATAGAGATGAATCTATAGAACATTTTGGGAAGAACTGATATCCTAACTATACTGAGTCTTCACAACCAAATTCATAGCATGTCTCTCCGTTTACTTCGTTTTCTTTTATTTCTTTCACTGGAGTTTTGTAGTTTTCAGCATTCTGATCTTGCACATATTTTATTAGATTTATGTCTGAGTATTTCTGTCCTTTTTAGGCTATTGTAAATGTTATTTTAAAATTTTCAGTTTCCGATTGTTTACTGCTAGTATATCTAAATACAGTGGATTTCAGGGGTTGACATTATGTCTGCAACCTTGCTAAACTCATTTATTATTTCTAGAAGCTTTTTTTGTAGGTTCCATGGGATTGTCCACATAGACAATTATGTTGTCTGTGAAAGAGACAATTTTTCATGTGGGTCTTTAATTATATATTTCAGGCAAATAAATATAGAGCTAAAGCAAATATGACGAGTGACAACAGCTGTGGCATCTAGGTAGTGAGTACGTGGAAATTCATTGCAGTATTCTTTCAACTGTTCTGTATGTTTGAAAGTTTTTCATAATAAAT
Organism: Zalophus californianus; assembly: GCF_009762305.2. Classification (NCBI taxonomy): domain Eukaryota; kingdom Metazoa; phylum Chordata; class Mammalia; order Carnivora; family Otariidae; genus Zalophus; species Zalophus californianus. The sequence continues at coordinate 26,378,699 of NC_045595.1, forward strand.
TTGGGGGGAAAGGGAAAGTGAGTGTCCTTGTCTCCCTTGTGACATTCCCCTCCCTGGAGGCAAGCACCCTTACTAGTTTCCTGCCTTCTCCTGGCAATGGGCAATATTTATCCTGGCAATGGGTCTAATTACAGTCTTAACTTATCATTATGAATTTATAAAATTGTAGCAAAAGCAAAACTGGAATATCTGGATTAGTGATCAGCAAGGGAAAGAAACAAAGGGTGATTTAAATATTTCTTTTTTAAAAAATTGATGTTTCCAGTTTCTCCATGACAAACAATGCTGTAATGAACCTTGTTTGAATGGGACAAACTTTTAGGGGTCTTAAAGGGGGATATTATGGGTGTGTCCGCGTGCACGCACTCGTACGCACACGCATTGGTCTACTGGGTTATTTCTGGTACCGCACTGATAGAATTTAGTTTCTGGAAGCTTTAGAAGCGTAGCTGTTGAGGAAAAGCCATCCAGGTGAATTCCCCCAGTCCCTTTCCCAGGTGGCGGTGACTGTTTTATTCCCGAGGCTCAGCCCTAGAGGGCGCCCGCTCCACTTGGCTGGCGGCCGCAAGCTGCAGGAGGCGCAGAAGCAGGTGTCAGGGCAGCCACGTGACTCGTGAAAAGTGGGACCTCCGAAAGTATAAATACGTCTGTTCTCTGGCCTTAGCCACATTTTCTGTGGGTTGCAAAACTCAGCCTAAGAGCCCAGATTTTGGCTTCGCATCAGCAAAGGCTGAAAGAGGGAAAGGTTGCCCAGAAAGCTTCACCCACACGCTGTACCGTGAACTTTTAAAGGATGGATACAACGCCCCATTTCCAGGCGCGGCATAGCATCCCAAACATTTTGATGCTGATTACTTGACTAGATTAAAAAAATGTGTTTTTTTAGCTGAAGGAAAACCATTTTGTTTAATATATTAGAACCTATTTATAATGCTGGGTTCGAAGATGTCTCTGAATTAATAACACCAGTCTTATTGTATGTGTAGTAGTTATATTTAGGTACATTTTCTCTGGATCTGTGTAAAAATGAACCGTATTATAATAGTGGGTGTATAACTTTAAAAATGCATTTAATTTGGGGCACCTGACTGGCTCAGTCCCTAGAGCATGGGACTCTTGATCTGGGGGTTGTTGGTTCAAGCCCCACATTGGTGTAGAGATTACTTAAAAGAAAATCTTTAAAAATATGTATTTAAGGGGCGGCTGGGTGGCTCAGTTGGTTAAGTGACTGCCTTCCTCTCAAGTCATGATCTCAGAGGTCCTGGTCTAGAGCCCCATGTGGGGCTCCCTACTCAACTGGGAGTCTGCTTCTCCCTCTCCCTCTGCCACTCCCCCTGCATGTGCTCTCTCTCTCTCTTGCTCTCACTCTATCTCTCAAATAAATAAATAAATAAAATCTTTTTTAAAAAATGTATTAAGGGGCACCTGGGTGGCTCAGGCAGTTAAGTGGCTGCCTTCAGCTCAGGTTGTGATCCCAAGGTCCTGGGATCTGGCTCTTCCAGGCACGGGGGGCTCCCTGCTCAGCGGAGAGCCTGCTTCGCCTTCTCCCTCTGCCCTTCCCCCTACTTGTGCTCTCTCTCTCTCTCCCTAATAAATGAATATTTTAAAAAATTAAATGTATTTAAATCAACACCAATAGATAAATGACTAGCTTAAGTTAAATAGAAATGTTTTATTAATGTTGAATATGTATAACTTGAAGTAGACTAAAAATTTTGCCATTAAGAATGTGTGCATAAATATCTATTTTCAGAAATGAGGCTCCTTGGAAAAAGTTTATATGTTGCTTAAAATATAGAATAAATATAGCAATACAGCATAGTTGTTAAGAAAACAAGTTTTGCCACTTCAAAGAATTTGTACTGCAAACATAGTCATAGAAGAAACGGGTGAAATTTATGCATAAGGTGTTCGTGGTAGCTATTTATAATAATATAAGGACTTTGCAATAGCAAAAGATGGAAATAAACATTCAGGGTTTAGATGAAAAAATATATACGATACAGACATGAAACAGAATATTATGAAGCTGTAAAAGGAATAAAGAAGACTTCTCTATATGAGAGGCATGAGCATCCTTCCACTTGACTAGAATTTCTTCAGAATGGTGTAGAAGGGAAATTTGAGAAATCAGGTGATGCTTTCCACCACAATTTTCCTTTCTTTTTTTAAAACTTCCTATTTTGAAATAATTATATATTCACAGGAAGTTGCAAATATAGTACAGAGAGGTCCTTGAACCCTCCATCTAGTTTCGTCCAATGGTTATGGCTCTGGGAACTATAGTACAATATCAAAACCAGGACACTGGCATTGGTATGATGTGTTTGTATGCTATTTTATCACCTGTGTAGAATTGAGTAGCCACTGGAACTGTTGTGTCACTACAAAGATCTCCCTAGGGCTACCCTTTTATAGTCACACCCATCCTTCCCTACCCCTGGTAACTACTAATCAGGTCTCTTTTTCTCATTTTGAGAATTTTATATAAATGGAATCATACAGCAGGAGATCAGAGAGTTGGTTTTTTTTTTTCCACTTAGCACAATGTCCTTGAGATCCATCCAAGTTGTTGCCTATATCAGTAGTTTGTTCTTTTTATAGTTAAATATCATTCCATGCAGTATGGGTGTACCACAGTTGGTTTAATCATTCACCTATTGTAGGGTATTTTGGCTCTTTCCAGTTTGGGGTTATTATAAATAAAGCTACTATGTACAATCATGTACAGGTTTTTATGTGAACATAAGTTTTCATTCCTCTGGGATAAATGCCCAGGACTGCAACTGCTGGGTTGTAGGATAAGTGTATGCTTAGTTTTCTAGAAACTGCCAAATCATTTTCCAGAGTGCTGTACCATTTTACATTCCCAACTACAGTTTTCTTGTTATACAAAATGTTATTGACTACTGTTAGCACATGGCACTAGGCCAAAGGCACAGGAGAATCTGAGACACTTTTAATTTCTAGAAAAAATAAATTTAATATCTATTAGATGAAGAAAAGAAGAGAGGTGAAAACTAATCTCTTTGCTGGCCCATAAAGTCCCATGTTTATTGTGTCAGGTTTTCAGAATGACTCTCCCTTTGCCATCAAGCTAACCTTGTTTTGGAAGGCTACAACACTTTGCACAGGCCACCTGGGTATACCCCTCACCTCTGACCCCTGCTTGTATTCCGTCCCAAGGCTCCCCAGGAACCTTGGGCTTATTCTGGAATGTTCTTACCCCCAGTAACATTCCCGTAGAGACTTTAGAGAGTCATGTCAGAACCATACCCTCCCAGGGACCTCTGTACCTGTTACACCCTGTCCCCAGTTCCCCAGCACTAAAGAGCATTAAAACTTTTGAGTCGTCTATCCACGCTCACCCTAACCTTCAGGCTTTCGTTGTTTAGAGTATGCGGGTGAGATCACATTCCTTTGTGTAAGGAGTCCACGCTTCAGGATCATGCTGCCCTTCCTGACGTCCTTGGACAAATAACAACTCTTGAGCTTGAATTTACTCACCTTTACATTTGAGATGATAAATAATAAGCAGTAGCAGCCAACAGGGCCATTGGGTGTCTGCTCTGGGCTGGCTGAGGAGATAGTAGTGAACAAAGAGGAAGCCCTGCCCTGAGAGAGCACGATTCAAAGAGAAAACATAAGTACAATGTTCAGGTATCAGTTAGGAAGGACGTTGGGTTTGAGGCTGGTGTTGAGGAGAATGACCACTATAACTTCCAGTGTTTTGACAAAACCTCCAATGCAAGGCTTTCTGGCCAAGCGTCTGGGGGTTGCAGCTTTCTATTAAGTCTGCTGTGGCCGAACCAAGAAAGAAGGCATATGCAGATTTCTACAGAAATTATGATTCCATGAAAGATCTTGAAGAGATGAAGGTCGGTATCTTTCAGAGTACGAAGTGATTTTGGAATGTAAAGAATTTCTTTCGGTTGGATTCCATGGAAGTTTGTCACTGACCTGTGTTCCTGAACTATGAAACATGAATACTGGGTTATGGAATAGTTTCTCTTGATAAAAAAAAACCCAAGTAATAAATACTGTGGACAGTAAAAAAAAAAAAAAAAAATAGTACAGTGTTCAGCCTGGCCTTTGGCGTGTAGTTGGCCTTTGAGAAATGTTAGTTGTTTTATTATTATAGTCAAACTCAATACTTGTTTATGGACTTGAATGGAATATGAACCCAGTATTATGCATTTGCTCTAGTATTTTCTTATTTATTGTAGCCAGACATTAGTTATCATTAATTGTTAGGAGCTGTGCTGTTCTCATCTCATTGCTGAAGTCAAATCAAGTGCTGACCAAGGGCACTCCATTTTGTGCTTAAAACTTAGGATTATTCTGAATTTAATACCTTGAATATCAGATTCAGTAAGGGTCTCTTGCTGTGAGCACACAACTTTGAAGAAAGAGTCTATACAAACTTGTAAAAAAAGTCCCTTACAGTGTGTTGGAGGGTTCATATACTATTAAAAGACTCCCACAACAGTAAACAATTTTATTGTTTATAAAAGGTGACACATTTCATAAATACTTAATCAGAAATACAAGATTTATGGGGCACCTGGCTGGCTCAGTCGGTAGACTATGTGACTCTTGATCTTGGGGTCATGAGCTCAAGACCCACATTGGGTGTAGAGCTCACACAGACACCCCCCCACACACACACACACAGATACAAAATTTAGCAGAGGAAAAAAAACCCTTAGAGGAAATTAAATTTTTAAATCCATAAAAATGCCCGAAAATGTGGCAAAAACAAAAACATGGCAGCCAGATGAATGCAAAAATACCCAAAAGAGGCTTGAATTTTAGATAAACTGTTCATAATGCAAATTGGTCAATGAGTGAACTGATCACCAGGTAAATTTATCATTAGGACATATGGCTCTGCTCAGAGTAGTCTGTTCCTAGGGCAGAACCAATATGGTGGCCACAGGCAGGTTGGACGTTATCATAGGGCTAGGTGAGAGTGTCCTGGTGGCTGAGCTTAGGTTATCTCCCTGCTTCCAGGAAGTGGGGGAGGGATTTGGGGCCTCTCTGACTTCCATAGGGGAAGCTGAAGCCTGTTCCCCCTGTGAGTCACACAACTACAGAGGTCTTCATATACAGTTGACCCTTGAACAACATGGGCATGAACTGCATGTGTAGGTTCAATTTCACTTATAAGTGGACTTTTTTTCTATAAATACAGCACAATACTATAAATGTATCTTCTCTTATGATTTTCTTAACATTTTCTGTACTTACTTTATTGTAAGAATGCAGTGTACATATGTTATATATATATATATATTTATATAACATAATGTGTTGATTGACTTTATGTTACCAGTAAGGCTTCTGTCAATTTTTTAATTCAATTTAACTCCTAGGCTATTAGGAGTTAAATTTTGGGGGGAGTCAAAAGTTATACTCAGATTTTCAACTGCACGGGGGTAGTGCCCCTAACCCATGCATTGCTCAAGGGTCAAGTGTAGTAACCAACAGATGTTCATTATAGTGAACGGTCAGGTAACACAATTTCCAGTCACAGTTCATTGACTATCCAGTAATGTGACTGCAGAAAGTTCTGTAACCGCCCCCACCTCCTCAGCTTGAGTTTACTCATGCATAAAGTGCTAGAGCGGACTTTAGATGGTCATTACAGTCCCCGTAAGCTCTAAGATTTCCTGAGATTTCATTGCTGTCTGGGCTCCTCCCATGTTTTGACCTTTCCAGGAGACTCGAGGCTAGAATGGTTGTAAGGAGTAGCATTTTTTTGTTGGAGGTTTAAAGACAGCCAAGACTTTGCTATAGCAAAGGTTAATGTTCTGTCTCAAAGAGCTGTTTCCCCAGGCTCTCCGAATGTAAATGTTAAGGTGATGAAAACAGTGAAATCTAGGCTCTGGTTCATTCGAGTCAGAGACACTCACCCCACATGGTGCAGCCCTGGAGCCGAGGGCCTCCTCTGTGGCCTGCAGCTTCATAAACTCGGGGTTAGGCTGTCAGCACTGATTTAAAGAGATTTGGTGGTTCAATTTGCTTTTGGGAAAGAACTGACATTCATAGTGGGGCTTGGGATAATAGTGGAACCAGAGCTAGCCCCCCCACACCCCCCGCCTTGGAGGGGCAGAGTGAGTCCCCTGTTTGCACAGAAGGCTGTGGTATCAAATCCACAAATTCCCAGGCCTTATGCCTTCACCTCTTCAAACTGGAAAGGTGTTGCAACATCTCGGCTTTAATTGCTAAACCCTAGCTGCAAACCCCAATCTTGGGACTTAGTAAGAACCGGGTGGGAAAGGTATGTTTATATGTTCCTCTCCTACCTCATTTGCTTCCTTGTTTGTGCTCAAACCCAGACCAAAGGCCTCTGGACAGCTGCCGCCACCATGCTGGCCAACAGATGATGGGCTCGTAGGCACGATTACAGGTTTGCCTTCTTTTCTATTCCTTGCTGGAATCTGTGGACCTTGTATCCACCCCAAAGTCCTAGAAACAAGCAACTCTGAATTCTTCTTGCTGTAGCTTGTATGACTCTCAGTCTCCGGCTCAGGTGGACAAGGAGTAAGGCTTTCTTTCCTAGAACTCCCCTCAGTGCAGGCCTCCCCCTTTCTTAGTTGCAGTCTTCCCTGGGCATGTACTCCCCACTCCTCAGCCACACATACTGAGTATCACACCGTGCTGAGGGTTTAAGGAAGGCCAGGGTGAGGGACAGGGATGACTCTGGCTCTGGGTCATCAGTCACATGGTGGGCCGAGGGTGGGCCTGTCCACCTGGCCCCCGTGTCTCCAGGGTCCTCTGCTCTCTTCTCGACATTATTGGGCCCCAGGAATCTTTCTGAGGTTATCCCTGTGGCTGGCTGCACCACCTTCCACAGGCTTCCAGACTCCAGTCAGTATTCCTAGAATCAGCTCCCTTCTTGAATAGGAGGAAGGGAGAAAGGAAGATACAGGAAGAACCAACAAGTGTGGATTAACACCCTCCTGCATAATCCAGGCTGCCAGCCAGCTCTCCCTTTGCTCCAGCTCTGTGTTGGTACACGAGAGATTATAGGCATTTATTTTTTCAAGAGGAATAGTAAAATGACAAAAAGTAATATTCTCTAACCTCTATTAAGTTCTGAACCCAGCATTATCTGATCTAATCAGCATACTTGCCTTTTGAACTAAGTACTGTTTTTTTTATAAGATTTTATTTTTTATCTGACAGAGAGAGACACAGCAAGAGAGGGAACACAAGCAGGGGGAGTGGGAGAGGGAGAAGCAGGCTTCCCGCCAAGCAGGGAGCCCATGTAGGGCTCGATCCCAGGACCCTGGGATCGTGACCTGAGCCGAAGGCAGACACTTAACCGACTGAGCCACCCAGGCGCCCCTGAACAAAGTACTGTTTTAAAAATTTATTTATTTAGAAGAGAGAGTGCACACGAGTGAGGAGGGGGAGGGGCAAAGGAAGAGGGAGAAGCTGAGCGGGGAGCCACATGTGGGGCTCCATCCCAGGACCCTGAGAGCACAACCTGAGTCCAAGGCAGATGCTTAACCGACTGAGCCACCCAGGAGCCCCTGAACTAAGTACTATTATTATTTTCATTTTAAAGATCAGAAAACCGAGGCTCAGCGAGATAAGGAATCTGCTCAAGGTCACATGGCAAGTAGTAGGAGAGCTGGGATTTGAATCTTGGTCTTCTGACACTAGAGTCCAAATCCTTACTTCTAAGCAGCGCATCTTAGATGCTTTTGAAAAAAAATGTCAGACCTGTAAGTCTAGTGTGGCATTTGAAAATTCTGTTTTCATAGAGTTTGTACCATAGTCCAGCTCTTCTCTCAGTGGGACTATAAAACAGCACCTGCAGTTACTCCAGCTCAATAAATACTTGTTGGGATTGTACATCTCATAAGCAGTTTCACATTTTCAAATACTTTTGTGTCTGGTTCAGATGTGGCAGAAAAAGTGAGAGGTTGGTGGCAGCATTGTCTTATCTAAAAAGTAAGAAAAACCTTTCAGGGGCCCCTGGCTGGCTCAGTTGGTAGAGCATGTTACTTCTGATCTTGGGATTGTGAGTTCGAGCCCCATGTTGGGGGTAGAGTTTACTTAAAAAGAAAGAGAAAAATCCCTTCTAGTACTGCTTCAATTTCTGTTGGTTTGCCTACTGAGACTCCTTCAACTCTTCCTTTGTTTTGACTTCCCAGCTCCCATCCAAATTCACTCAGGGGCGCCTGGGTGGCTCAGTTGGTTGAGTGACTGCCTTCGGCTCGGGTCACGAACCTGGAGTCCCAGAATCGAGTCCTGCCTCGGGCTCCCTGCTCAGCAGTGAGTCTGCTTCTCCCTCGGACCCTCCCCCATCTTATGCTCTCTCTCTCTATCTCATTATCTCTCTCAAATAAATAAATAAAATCTTTAAGAAAAAAAAATTCACTCCAGATGGGATGCCCTGTAGGGTTTTGGCAAGTCAGACCTGACTTTTAAATCAGACCTTTTAAATCCTGGCTGGGACACTTGCTATTTGTGTGACCTGAGCTGGTCTGCATACCTCTCTGAGTCTCCACAAAATGTCCATAAAAAGAGAGCAATAATAAAAGCCACCTCTGGGTTACTGAGAGTGTACATAATTGTAGGCACTCAAATTCTAGTTCCCATCTTTGCTAATTAAATCAACCACAGCAGAGTATTCTAGTCAATTTAAACTTAAACTTAAGATCCTTCTGAAAACTCTTTTAAGGATGCCATCCCTTTATTTGATTTACTTATTGTTATTTTCAAAGTAAGCTCTACACCTAACACAGGGCTTGAACTCATGACCCTGAGATCCAGAGTTAACATGCTTTACTGACTGAGCCAGTCAGGCACCCCAATCTTTTTTGGTGGATTTAGGAATTCATGTTTACAATGCAGCTTAATGACAATGTATCAGTAGGATATTTTCAGTTGCAAGGAAAATGTTGACCCAAACTGGCACGAATAGTAAGAAAATGTATCCAAAGTTGATTCAGTGGTTCGCTGGTGGTGGTAAGGATGCAGGTTTTCCAGTCGTTTCTTGGCCTTTGCTTTGCTTCTGCTTTTGCTAGAACCATCCTCCCATCTTCTCTGCCTATCTAAATTCCCCCCCTCATGTGGCCAAATCCCTCATCATCCAATCATGCCTTCTCTCCCTTTTCTGAATTCTGGTTCTTGTCAGCCCAGAACCTTAGGGACAACTCCTGTGTGCGAGTGCATAACCATACTCTCCTGTGTGTTACTGTGTTTAAATCATCAGATTCCTTTAAAAAATATTTATGATGTAAATACAAAAAGCAGCTTGACTAGAATCTCTAAATGAACATTTATCTAGCATCTGGCATATAGAAGGCATGCAATAAAAAGTGTTAGGATAGGTGTTGCTGGCTGGCTCAGTCCGTAGAACATGTGACTTTTGGTCTCTGGGTCATAGGTTCAAGCCCCATGCTGGGTGTAGAGATTACTTTAAAAAAATGTTGGAATGGTCAATAAAATACCTGAATGGTCTTAAAATCCTGAATAATATTTTTAAAAAGCTATATATTGATTAACATGCAGAGAATTTCAGGGCTCACAGAAATGATTTCTCTTTCTTAATCTAGGTCACTATTTTACTGGTTTCCATCATTTGCATATACCTTTACAATTTCTGTGTTATCTGTTTACTATCTGTGTTATTACTAATATGGTTCCTTAAGTTGATTAGTTTTTAAATCTGTTCTAGATCTAAGGAATGGTGTCTGTGACACCAGTGGTTTGATGTGCTAGTTATTTTCATATATCTTAGAAAACATACACAGTTAAGATATCAGATAGTTGTCTGTGCGCTGCCTAAAGTTATTTCATGGGGCACACTTGGGAAACACTAATCTTGCCAGATTTACATCTATATATTTTAGGATAAAGAAAAAACAGTCATAACACACAAAACTACTCTGGTATGTTTACTATTGTGTTCTTCTCCTTACATGAACATTTAAGAAAGGCAAAACTAGAGAAGGGAAGCAGATCAGTGGTTGCCTGGGGCTCAGGACTGAAGTGGGGACTGACCTTGAACAGGAACCAGGGAAGTTTTGGGAATGCTGGAAGAATTCTGAGACTGGATGGTGGTAATGGTTGTACATCTGTATGAATATAAACAAATCCATCAACCTGTATATTTCAAATGGATACATCCTATGGTGTGTAAATTATATCTCAAAGAAGGAGGAGGAGGAGAAAAAGAAAAGAAATGTTCAACCAGGAGGGGGTCTGAGGGGGGCTTCTGGAGTCCTGGTGATGATTTGTTTCTTGGTCTGGGTGTTGGTCGCAAGTGTATGTTCGCTTTGTGAAAATTCATCAAGCCATTCATTTATGCTTTGTGTACATTCCTATATGAACATTATACCCCAGTAACAAAATTTACTAAAGAGAGAGAGAGAGAAAAGAAAAGAAAAAAAAAAATCAGCCAAGATTGGGGGGGGGCACCATAACTTCCCAATAAAGAGTTACTTTCTTGTTTATTATTTTGTATAATGACATCATCCTGCCAACGTAGTTTTATGATGTGAGGGGTTTAGGTTTTATGTGTCTTAGGACAAAGAAAAGGTTATAAAAAGATATTTAGCTAATCACACAAGTGCTATAAGAATGTCAGCAGAAGCTATTGTTTCTTAATTATTCATAGCAATTATCAGTGTGGACAATATTCAACTTGCAACCAAAATAAATGGATGTTTGAAGAGGCCTTAGTGGAACAATCAAATCATCAGTCTCAAAATGTCCCCTCTCTCAGCCTGGTCCTGCTGCCTGCTAGAGTTTCAATTCTATATTTATCTTTCCAGATCAGCAGTATAGCAATTAGTTATTATAATAGGAGCTACCAATTTATTGTGTGCTGACTTCACACCAGGCACTGCGTTATCAGATCTTTTCATCCTTTAATTTCATTGTCTCAACAACCCTGCCAAGAAGTTGTCTTACACAATTCTACAGTTGAGGAAACTGAGGCTGGGGGCTCCTGAGTCCAAGCCCATGCTGCTGGGGAGTGACAACCGGAGAGCAAGCTGGGGTCCCACCCCATGTGCTTTGCTAGGTCTCAGGACCTGACGTCAGTGACAGGAGATGAGTGACATGTGTAACAGAATTCTGAAACCCGAATCACGGCTCTTCACGCTGTTACTATAGTTACTTCTCTACACGATGCTCACATTTTTGCTGGGTTAACAATGGACCCACTGTTAGCCATTGAGGTGTTTGAACCCTTACCTTCCTCATGAAACCCGAGGGACATTTCAATAGGTTTAAAATAACTTTCCTGCCTTTTAATCAGACCTCTTATTTCAGAAGCTCCTGGAAAGTTAACAGATCCCATACTATGGCAGCCCAACCAATATTGTTTTTTGCACCTTGTGGAAAACACAGTAGCTCTCTAAAGGTAACACAGCCCTATTTCAGACAGAGACCCAAAAAAACTCCTTGACAAAAGAGATGCAGTTGGATGGGTGGGGGGGTGCATGGATGCCCCCTCACTAGGTTGAGGGTGGGGGTGGGCATGCAGGCAGCAAGATGTATGGCAAGAGGGGCATTGGATATGGTAGGGAGGAGAGGCTGTAGGACCTGGAGGGACCCAGCCTGGGAGGGCCAGCAGAAGAGGCAGGAGCTGTGCTTTGCAAGTGGGTAGGCCTTTGCTCAACTAACAAACATATGCAGGGAAGTGGTTTGGATTAGGAATGAGGTGGGAAGACAACCAAGGCCTGAAATGTGTTACTGACAGGCGTTTAGAGCACTGAGCTGTCAGGGAGGATGAGAACTCAGAATCCGGGGTTGTCTTGCCTGCTGCCCAAGCAGTGGTCAGGCAGCTTTATTCCCTCTGGACTTTCAAGGCCCGTGACATTCTCAGAGGGGGCACGCTGAGACACCCATGGGACTGAGCCAGAAGCCAGAGCTTCTGATTCCTGCTCTAATGGCAGATCCATTCTCTCTAATTACAGAGTCATAATGGTAAAGAGGATGGTGACATCCAAGGACAACCACAGGGCCTCTCTCTCAACCCTGGTGAGAACCAGATTCTTCCCCGCTGGTTCTGTAGCTCCCAGCAGAGTTCTGGAAGCTGATTAAAGGGAAGATCAGAAATAACAGGTAATTAGGAACCTTATAAAAAGGAAAAACGCTCTCATCAAACTTGCCAAAGCATCTCTGTGGCTGGCAGTGGGGGAGGCATTGGAAAGTACTGGCCGTAAGGCTCACTTGTGCCGAAGGGCTGGCCTAGAGGCTGGCGCACGTGTGCAGAGGGACTGGGGCTGGTCCCCAGGGGTGGAGAAGGGGGGTAGTTTAGAAATGTATTTCTCAACTGGGGCAGCCAGTGAGCCAAAGGCTAAAGAATGCCTTTCAGCAGTCCCACAAGAACCTCAGCCGGTGAAACCAGAGGTATAAGGACCAAAGGGGACCGAGGGCAAGAAAGGGAGAGACACATACACAGAAGAGAAGGAGCCCACCAGCAAGACAGGTGGATGGAGTGGACTTCTCCCCTGGCCAGTTCCTTGACTATTCAGAATTCTCCAGGAGGGGTAGTTGGAAAGAGCTCAGGAATGTTTTGGGTCCAGATAATCTATGCAATTGGTTGCTATAGGGTCCCTTACTTCCTGGGATCCCTAGGGACTGTCCTCAGCTTGGGAGCCATGTGGGAGGTCATTGGAATGCCACATGTGGGCCGAGTGTAGGTTTAGCTCCCAGGTGGTCTGGCTGGACTTCAGTAGCTCTCTGAGCAGTGGAGCAGCACCCCACAACCTTTGGGGGCACCTCCCCACCCAGGGGATCCTCACAGCATCTTTCTAATTTAAGGTTGAGGCATACACTCCCCCCTACTCCCCCCTTTACTGTACCCTATAGGCTCTCCCATTTGAATGCTTAGGAGACTGTTTTGGAAAAACCCCTGAAGGGACAGACTTTCTTTTTTGCATTTCTGCTCCACCAATCCTAAGGCCCCCTGAAGCTGGGGGTGGGTGAGTAGGGGCTCTAAGTGACAGAGACAGGGCAGGGGGTAGAGGTAGGGTGGGAAGAGGAGCTCCTCTCTGCAGTCATCATCCCAGAGATTCATCCTGTGTTTTGGGCCGAGTTTCATTTGCTGGTTCCTTCTTCCATCTTGTTTACTTTCTTTTTTTTTTTTTAAAGATTTTATTTGACAGAGAGAGACACAGCGAGAGAGGAAACACAAGCAGGGGGCGTGGGAGAGGGAGAAGCAGGCTTCCCGCTGAGCAGAGAGCCCAATGCGGGGCTCGATCCCAGGACCCTGGGACCATGACCTGAGCTGAAGGCAGACACTTAACGAGTGAGCCACCCAGGCGCCCCCATCTTGTTTACTTTCATGTCTTCTGTGCTCTTTCATTTCTCCACTGAGTAAACCTTACTGACCATTTCCTGTGGCCAGGGTTGTCCCAGATGAAAACTCACTTTGAAGACTGAGACACCGTCTTCTCTGTCAAGGAGGTCACATCCTAGGTTAGTTTCAAAACAGAGTGAGCTTTATGCTCAGTGGGGGCAGGCAGGGGTATGGTTTGGGAGCCCAGGTGTTGAGGGGTGAGCGGACCTAAGTGGGTAGGGATAGAGATCAGAGAAATCTCCCAAAGGAGGAGGGAACTCATGCTGGTTCCTGCTCGGGGCTGTCAGATGAAATACAGGAAGGACCCTTGTATTTAATGCAATATTTATGACATAATTTTCCTAAAACAATTATTTGTTATTTATCTGAGATGCAGAGTTAACCGGGCATGGTGTATTTTCATTTGCTAAATCTGGCAAGCCTAGTTTCCTGATGAAGATATAGGAGTTAGCTGAATAAATAGAGGGACAGGAGGCCAGAGCATTCCTGCAGAGGGAACAGCATGTGCAAAGACGTGGAGGTGAGGGATCCCATGCTTCACCAGAGGAACCGAACATTGTCTAGGGCCAGAATATGGAGTGCAAGGGGGGAGGGAGGGAGTGGAGAGAATGCACCAAACTGGCACATAGTTGTTGAGTAGGTACTAAGTGCCAGGCACACTGTGCTCACACAGGGTGCTCTTCTAAGACAGAGGGACACAGCCTCTGCTCTCAGGGAGCTCACGGTTCAGCTGAGAGGCAGAGAGGTGGCCAGAGAGGTGGGCACTGTGGAAGTTACAGCTGGGCAACATCAGCATGGCTGGGAGGTCAGGAGATGATGATACGTTGAAGGATGAGGATACGGGCATGCTGAGGCCTGGGGGGAAGAATGTTCTAGACTAAGGGAACAGCATAATGGAGTGCCTAAAGTAAAAAAATCCACAGTGGGTCCTGGATAGTGAAATGTGGCCAGAGGGGCTGGGGTCCTGAGGAGAAGAGGGGCAGAGAGAGTCTGGAGAAGTAAGCAGGGGCAGATCACATGGGAGGGAATTTAGGCTCGATCCTGAAAGCAATGGGAACCACTGAAGGAGTTTAAAGCAGGCAGGGTGACACAACCAGCTTTGTGTTCTTAAAGGTGACTCATGCCGGAGAGAAGAGGGCGGGTGGGTAGTGTGAGGGCAGAGAGAATGAGGGTGGTGAGGGAGGGGGCTCCTGCAGATGTGCAGGGCAGACAAGTCAGTGGCTTGGAGAGGAAGAGAGAGGAGAGATGGGTCCAGGCTGCACTGAGATGGAAGACTTGGCAGGGCTGGGTTACCCGGCACTGGGAAGTGAGGGGGCGGGAGGAGCAGGCGTGACTCAAAGCTTCTGGTTTGGACAGATGGGAGGACGGTGGCACCACTTGCTGAGCTGAGCTGGGGACTTGAGAGGTTTGGGGGTGGCAAATTGACAGGGTTCAGGTTCGCACATGGAGAAGGTGAAGAAGCTGGTGGTGGGCCATCGGACAAGGGTGTACAGGAGGAGAGACCCAGGGGGAGGACAGCAGAGTCGTGGTCAAAGCTCTCCTCTCACACTTGGCTGTGTGGCCTTGGTCAAGGACTTTCCCTCTCCTTGCCTTAGTTTTCTCATATGTACCCTGGGATGATGTGGGTAGTCTGTCCTCAGAGTTGTCAGGGTGTGGTGAGCAGCCTCCAAGATACCCCAGTGATCCCGTCCTCCTGGGACCCACGTGCTTGGGGCTTGTGTGGTGCCCTCCCACACTGTAATAGGGTCGGTTTGTGAGACCAAGGGACTACATATACGTCACTTTGAAGGCTACGTTATAAAAGGCATTGTGGCTTCTCGGGGTGCCTGGGTGGCTCAGTAGATTAAGCATCTGCCTTAGGCTCAGGTCATGATCTCAGGGTCCTGGGATTGAGTCCCATGTCAGGCTCCTTGCTCAGCAGGGAGCCTGCTTCCCCCTCTCTCAGTCCCTCCCCCTGCTTGTGCTCTCTCTCTCAAATAAATAAATAATATCTTAAAAAAATAAAAAATAAAAGACATTGTGGCTTCTGTCTTTTCTTTCTTACATCACTGGCGCTGGGGGACACCCCAGCTGCCATGTTGTCGGAGAAGCTCAGGTGAAAAGAAACCACTGCTTCTTGCCAAAAACTACCCGAGTGATCTTGGAAGTGGCTTCTCCGACCCTAGCCCAGCCTTCCGCGGACTGCAGCTCCAGCTGACATCTAGACTGTAAGATCTGCTCTCTACGTAATCTGCTTCTAAATTCTTGACCCATAGAAACTGTAAGATAAGAAATGTTTATGTTTTGAGCCCCTGCATTTGGGAATGGTTTATTATGTGGCAATAGAGAACTGATCCGGAGGGCAAAAACACTTAGCACAGTGCCTGGCACAGAATATGCAGCATCTGTGGGTCGAGTTCAGGAGAGAGGCTTGGGCTGGAGGTATGGAACTGGGAATCTTTTGGCTTAGAGACAATAATGGAATCCGTGGAGGTGGCTGAGCCAGTCCACAGAGATGGGTAGACAGGAGAGGATGGTCTTGGCCAGAAACCTGGGCAGAAGGGGTGGGTAGAGCAAGAAGAGGTGCATCTCCAGGAGTCTGAGGGGAGGGGCTGCAGAGGAAGCAGGGAAACTAGGACGGCCCCGGGAAGAGGCTGTCTCCTGGAGGGTGTGGCCAACAGCATCCCTACAGAGAGGCCTGAGTGCGGGAGATCTAAGGAGGTTCTTTTGGATTCAGCAACAAAGAGATTCCTGGTGGCCCCACAAGAGCTATTTAGGTGGAGAGATTGAGGCCAGATTGAATATTGTGGGTTGGGGTGTCAGTATAAACACTTTCCACCCCCAACTCCCAAACCAAGATGGTTTGCAGGAGAATCCTATAGAAAATCCAAACTACAGAAAATCGCACTCTTACATAAGCTGTATAGTGAACAGACACCCATTCCTTAATTGATTTTATGAGCTCATGTAGCTTTGATAGCAAAACCAGACAAGGAGAGAAGAGGCGAGGAAATTAGCAGGCACATCTCATCGTAGATATGGATGCAAAAACCCTAAATGAAATATTGGCAAATGCAATCCAGCACTATATCGAAAAAAATAACACATCATCAAAGGTGTGTTTATTCCACGAATGCATGGACAGTTTAATATAATAAAATCCACCAGTGGATAAGGGGGAAAAAATCTCATGTCGATAAAATTCAGCACCCATTCCTAATAAAGCAGAATAGGGCTTCCTTACCCTCATAAAAGGTATCTTATCAAAAATCTACGACAAACACTATTTTTAAGGGTAACATATTCGAAACAGTCAAGAACAAGATAGAAATGCCCACTGTCATCATTGCTATTCAACACTGTGCTGAAGATTTTAGTCAGTGCAGTAAAACAAGGAACAGGAAATAAAGGCTGGACAGGGAGATACCAAATGTAATTACTTGCAGACTCTATGATTATTTAACAGAAAATTCAAGAGAGGCTATAAACTTAGTGGAACTAAAAAATAGTCCAAGTTTGCTGGATACAAGGTTATTATCCACATTTCAGTAATCATCAATATATTATAAAATGCATATTTGAAAATATAATTTATAACAGCAATAAATATTTCAAGAGATATATAGGAATAGTTCTGAGAAAACAACTGACAAAATTAATTCCTCTGTTTTTGGTTGAGGAAAAGGGAAATAACTCTTTGAAGGACACCAGCAAGCCAGGGGGCAGTTCTGAATTTTCAGTGGCACCAAATCCTCAAGACCTGAGTATTGGGTAATTCTGGTAGTGTTTTTCTTTTGTAAAAACTAACTCATTAGATTTTCTGATTATAAATTCAATATCTCTGCATTCTAGAAAATAAAGAAAATTCAGAAGTGTGTTAAGAATAAACCACTAACATTCCCGTCCTATTACTTAGAGAACTGTGACCAATGACTTGACATATTTTCTTCAAAATTTTTGTCTATGTATATTTGTGGGTTTTTTAAAATATTTTATGTATTTGAGAGGAGAGAGCACAAGAGGGGTAGGGTCAGAGGGAGAAGCAGACTCCCCGCTGAGCAGGGAGCCCGATGTGGAACTCGATTCTGGGACTCCGGGTTCATGACCTGAGCCGAAGGCAGTCGCTCAACCAACTGAGCCACCCAGGCGCCCTGTATATTTGTGTTTTTTTTTTTTTTTTTTAAAGATTTTATTTATTTATTCATGACAGACAGAGAGAGAGAGAGAGAGAAGCAGAGGGAGAAGCAGAGGGAGAAGCAGGCTCCCAAGGAGCAGGGAGCCCGATGCGGGACTCGATCCCAGGACCCCGGGATCATGACCTGAGCCGAAGGCAGACGCTTAACCATCTGAGCCACCCAGGCGCCCTATTTGTGTTTTTTAAACATAAGATTGGAATTATACCACGTATACCATTTTGTGTGTGGCCTATTTTCATACACATTTCCCTGTAGCCTCATCTAGTCCTTTTGAATATGATAATACAGCACTCAATCATGTTGATGAAGCATATGACATTCATTCAACCTATCGATTTGAGTTTTCAGAGAAAAACCAAATTATCAGATTTGACTGTGATGATCATGAGGATAAAAGTTAAACCCCAGAGCCAACTCAGGCACATGCAGTCATGAAAAACAGGTGAGTTCCTAAGGCCAGGGGTTATCCTGGTGGAGAGGGGAAAGGACAAAACCACCATCATTTACCTGGTCCCGCCTGAAAGGGGACAGAGATCTGGTTAGCAGGAAGCAGGAAGAGAATGGGATTTGGAAGGATTCTATGCTTGCCGACCAGTTAGCTCTGAGACTTTAGGTAATTCCCTAGGCTCTGCAGCCTTGGCTTCCGTAGTGGTGGACTGAGAGCGATACCGGCGCCAGGCTCACCTAGGGCCAGCTTCTTCGGGCCTCAGGACCTTTGCACGGGTCATTTTCTCTGCTGAAGTCAGTTCTCCCCTTCTCTCCACCTGGCTGCCCATGTCGACCCTTTGGGCCTGACTGCCCTTCTCTTCCCTGCCCACCGGGCCGGATGGGTGGCCTTACCAGAGGGTGGTTCCCCTCAAGGAGGGCAAGGCCAGAAGGTGTTCTGGCCACAGGCCGGGCGTCCAGGTCTTCTTGGCCACCGCCGCTTGTGGCCCCTCCCCTTATTCTCCCAATTCCTCTAACCCTGTACTTAGAATCCCAGGCGGCGATTCTTAGGACTTAGAATCACAACTTGTCATTATTTTGCAGTTTCCTTGGGTCTTGTCTCTTTTCTCCTCTCATTAGGACCCCCTTCCGTGTTGGTAGCCGCTGTACAGGGTCGGGACCCTATACGTGTTGGTGAAACAAGAGAAACAGCTATGAGGACCCGAGCCCGAGGACGCATGGAAAACTGCCAGGGGCTGGGCTGATTCCCAACTGCGGTCGGGGGCGGGACGAAGGGGCGGGTTTCTGGACGCGGCCTCTGTGTTTCGGGGGCGGAGCCTCGGGGGCGGGCCTTCGGGACTGCGGCGGAGCCGGCCTGACCGCTCCGCCCAGGCTGCGCCCCGCGGAGCTCCTCCGGCTTCTTGGCCCTCTGGCCTGCCGCCCGCGCCGCCGTTAGGGGGCGCCCGCGCTCGTGGCGCCGCGGCTCTGCTGGGAAGGCGCCGCCCGCGCCGGGCGGCAGGAGCCGCAACTCCGGGCGCGGGCTCAGTCGTCCGCTCTGCCGCCGCCGCCGCCGCCGTCGCCGCCGCCGCCGCTGGGCGCAGGCTCGCTCGTCCTCGCGCTCCCGCTCTCCGGCCGCCGGCGTCTCCCCGCCGGGCCGCCGCCGCCGCCGCCGCGCAGTGAGTGGGGGCGGGCCCAGGGCTTGGGGGCCTGGGGCTCGGGAGGGCCAGGCACAAGGGGAAGCCGGCGCGGAGCGGCCGGGGTAGCGGGGTTAAGGAGAATCCGGGCGGTGGTGGGCCGCGCTGAGGGGACCGTGCGGAGCCGGCGCGGCGCGCTCCGGGGCAGGCACGAGCCGGCGGCGGGCTGCCGGCGGCCGAGAGGCCGGGCTGGGGCGGGTTCCGGGGCCCGCCCCGCGGGGACGTGCGGCTTCGGCGGACCCGGGCTCGCGACACCGGGGCGCGCCCCCCGCCCGGGCCCGGAGCATCTCGTGTCCCACGCCAAGCCGGGTGGGGTGGGTGGGGTGGGTGGGGGGACTTTGGCTACAGGGTAGTAGCGAAGCACGGCCCGGACGGGGACACCTCGAGTCTTGCTCAAAAATGATTGTTTTAGGGGGTGGCGCTTATTAGCCACCTTTTGCCCAAATTTAAAGGCTGTGACAGGGCTTCTGAGCTCTGCCTTAGGGCATTTTCTGCCCTCAAAGACACACTGAGTGCAGCTGAGTTCTTTATGCTCAGATTTGTGTATCTTGGCATTTTTAATGGTTGATGTCAGAGGTGATAAATGACCATGGTAATGGGGAGCCCCTGAAGCACCTGCTGGGCTGACAGTTGTGGAGGTTGTGTCTGAGGGTGGGACGGAAGAAACGAAACAGAGCCTCCTTGGATATTCTGCTGAAGTTATCATGTTTCTGTTTAAGTATAGCTGCTCTGGAGCAAGTTGATAAATCCAATTTTAGGACTTGGTGATAGAAGAGATTTGAGTGGCAAGCCAACGTGGGGTGACCTGGTTTGGCCAGGAAAGTTTGGGGTAGCCCAGGTATCTCTTACCGTTTCCCCTTGGCATATTTATTTTCTTCCTGTCACAAATGTCCAGGTGCGATCTCAGAATAGGAGAAAAGCTAGAGGACAGCATTTAGTACAGGCCTGAGCCCAAGATTGATGTTTTCAAATGAGCAAATGTGTGGCTAGGAAAAGGAACAATCTTCTTGTCTGCAGGGTTGTTAGTTTGAGAGAACTTGGTCTCTGGTTGAGAACTGTCAGTCCTTACTAATATTTCATTTTATGTAATACCGTAGATATTAAGGATTGAGTGATGAGGACTGCCATAGATGGCCATTCCTAAGATTTGTGTGATTGAAATTTTCATAAATCATATTTTACCCAAAGCATTCCTACATGAAGGAATCCTAGGGTGAATCCTTCTATGGATCCCTCAGTGTCTCTTGAATTTTGATATTTAGAGTCTATTTAAAACGGAACACGCGTATTTATTTGGATTTGGCTTTACCTTAGAGATAATCCTGAGTCATGCTTTAGAGAAGTTGCTTCTGTGATCAAGAGCTCAGATGTCTGGTGGTCCCTATACAAGCCGGCTGCTCCTCTTTACCTGTAATTCTGCCTTGTGGAGGTCTGGAGAAAGGAGGACCTGGGGAGATTGGAAGCAAATTAAGAGGTTTTTCTTCCATTTTTGTCTTGTTTCCATGCCAGGGCTCTAAATTACTTGTGTTCACACTCTCAAGTTTCTCAATTTACCACAGAAATTTTGTTTATGCTACTGCCATTAGTATTTTCACATTTGCTTAATACTTGCCAGTTTATAAATGGTTTTCTATTCATGATCTTGTTTATATTCTCCTTTTCTGCAAAGGAGCTGGGCTTAAAGAGGGATTTCCTCAGGGTCCCCTAATTAGGAAAGGAACGGAAGGGGGATACAGATCCTCACCAGTAACCAGTTCTCTTTTCCTCTGCACTGGCCTGCATGTGACTTCAGAACCCTAGTCCTGATCTGTTACCATGTAGGTCGGTTGTTGCCTTTGTGTTATGCCTAAATGGTATCATTATTTTTGGGAAGGTGGTATTATCCTATTTTATTTTATAGAAACTGAGGGTAAGAGGAATCTTCTGATTTTGTGACTATTTGTGACAGCTCTTTAGCATTAAGGTCATTTTTTCAATCTAGACCTCCTTTCTTCTAGATTACATGGAGAGAGGAGAGAGAAAAAAATAATTTTAGTGAAAAACAATCTATTTCTGCGTTGGTATGGTTAAGGATACCCTAACACCATAATCATGTTCTCCTTGTGTGCCTGGCTACTAGGGTCAGCCTATATGTGAATGTTAACCCCAAAGATCCCTTTAGATGTCGCTGAACTAGTTACTATAAATAGTATTTCATTTTCAAACTCCCATGTTTCAAGAACTGAGGAATTTCGTACAAAAGGTCATTTTGAAGGTATGTATAAATGGAATTTATTGAGTCTTCTTTTCTGAATGCCAGACACAAAGATTTTAGGAGAATGGCATTTTACAAGAGCTACCTGGAAACTTTGAGAAGGCAGTAGTTACAGGTTTTTATTATTTATCCGAGTTTGGAGGTGTGTATTCTGATGGGTAAGCTGTTACATGGGAGTAGGACTTTTGCCTGGGAGAATGCTTAGTTTTAGTCTGTAGCAGAAGTGGTAAATCCAGAATATTTATGTAGAATTAGCTAATCATAACCAAAAGCTTGATTGTAGCTCTGCAGTGATGAGAATGGCCCCGGGTTCTTAGGTTATTCTTTAAGTTATTAACTTGTTGGATTGTGCATTTTTCAGATTTGCTACTTTAGAAAATTGTTAGCAATTTCTTTTAAGGCTTTTACAAATTCTTTAGTATGTGTTTTTCTTAGCTTAATTATCTGCTAACATTACACTGTCAGAATTTACACATTAGTCATAATTAAACCTTTGAAGCTTAAGTGTGGGTGAATCTTCAGTACTGCTTTATATTCTTTGGGAATGGTCAGCCACTTGTTTCCACAAGAATTTTATTTGCAGCAAAGGTCAGATATTTTCAGGTAGGACTGATTTTCAAGGGCTGGAAGCCTTTCTTTGAACTTTCTAATTGTTTGTGCTTGGTTGCATTCACTGCTGTTTAAAATGATCTTTAGTAAGGAGAGTCACTTGGAAGAAAAAAATTTTTCATTGTTAACCTCATAATCTCTATTCCTGGCAAATTTTCTGGAATATTAGATTTTTCTTTGTCTTCATCAAGTAAAACAGACCCATTTGATGCCCATTTTAAGATCTGCTGCTGCCTATCTTGTGGTCTTTTAACTTCTCATTAAGCCCTCCACTGGAGACTGTGCCAGAAGAGAGAGAAGATGAAAAGCAAATGAATCATTTTCTAATTGTTAGCAGCTCTGAAAAATGATTTGGTAGGAGAGATTGACACTATTCCGGAAATTCTTTTGGATTATGTTTTATTTCATTCATCTGTGTTGTCTCTGAGATGTTCCTAATAGTCATCAATTTAGAGGCTGATTATCCAGCTATTGGATGGCCAGGAATCTAACTGCTTTTTTGTTTCTTGCTGTATCTAAGCATTAAGCATCTCCACAGAGGATGTTTAGAAGTAAGTAGTAGGGATAAAATTTAAACTGATCAATACTGTTTTTTCCGCCTTAGAGCTCTTTAGTGAACAATTTGATTTTTTTTGGGACAGTTTAGTCATTGTTACTGGAAGTGACTAATAGTAACTTCATTTTATTTTGAGTATCTGTATCTTCTACACAAATGTAGGGAGGCTTTTGGGTGCTTTTTAAGAAACATGGGCTTATATAGATTCCCATAATTGCTTTCTTGAATTATTAAGCTTGAGGTTTCTTTACATCTTTATATCCGAACAGAACCTGGGCTTTTGCTGTGGAACAGATTCAAAGGCATCATCTAATTTTCTTTTTATGATTGTTCAAGAAGTTAGCTTGTTTTGGTTTAGCAGTAAAAAAGGGGTAAAAAGGATTAATAGTGGACAGACCTTGTGTAACAGCTGTAACATTGATGATGTCTGGTTTTTTCCTTTGTCTTTGGTCTCCCATTTCTCATTTAATCATTCGGATATTCATGGATTGGAGTTCTTTACTTCACTTAAGACAGAGGACACCAGCCTTCAGTCACCCTAGTGAGTAGGGTCTTGCTATTTTGCCTCAGGGGAATTTTTACAAACCCATTGTGACTGCTCACTTAGACTGAGTTACTATTAAATTTGTAAATAAAATCCACCTGCTGGGGGGTCTAAAGTCAGTCCTTTCAGTTTCTTATTTCTTGGATTCTGTGCTTTGAGTTTCCACCCAAAGGGGATTTATAGAAAGATCTAGACTAGGAGTCAGAAAATCCAAGTTCTTAATCAGTTACTTTCTAGCTGTAGGAACTTGAGCAAGTCATTTAATCTGCTGTTTCTCTATTTTGCATCTCTAAAATGGGGACAGTAATTCATGCATTGCTTATTGTATCAGGAATATTGTGGGAGGAAAAGGCCCATCTTTTTTTATTTAAATTGTTTCTTCACTTTGGAATCCCTCCTCTCAGGTTGTTCAAATATTCCTGCAGAGTTCTCCTGAACGAGCTCTTCCTGAAGTCGGCCCATTTGGAAATGTTCTTGCTTTTTCTTCCCGAAGGCCTCTGCTAGTCCATGCATTATGTAGCACTACTCTGTACAGTTGTTGCATGTTGCCTTTCTTCACAGATAGAAAGCTCCAAGAGGGCAAGGATTGTATCTTTCCTATTTCTGTGTTTCCACATTGCACATCACACCCCCCATCCCCACATACACACCAAGTTGACCTATAATAAATGTTGGTTGACTGAATTATTTTTGAGGCTGTCAGGAATGGGAACTTTGGGTGATAGGAAGATGCCAAAGATGAGCCTAGTATCAAAACTTTTGGATGACTGGCCTTTTAACTCACTCAGTTATTTATCTGTCCGTTGTATCAGTAACTGAATCAGATGCTCATAATATAAATTGGTAAAGCCTGTTTTCTTGGTTCTGTTTACCTCAAATACTGAGAAGCAAGTCAGAGGAATGAAAGGTTGTCACACACCCCCTGAATTTGACATTTGTTCCATTTCTCACCCTATAGCATGTGGAGGTCTATCTATATCCAGCTGCTGAGTATGGAGAATTAAACCTGACTGCACGTTGTCTGGTCCACATTTTAGCTTGTTTTCTTTGAAGAATGTGCAAGGTGGAAAAATAGATGCTTCAGGCTCTGATTTCAGCCCCTGCTGTGCTATGCAAATGTTCTCTACATGCCTGAGTGACCTTTTTGAGAAAGAGCCTTTGTGATCTTCTGTAGCCAGGGCCTGTTCTGGGAATAGTGTGCCAGATTTCTCTAAAAGTGGGAAAAGTAAATCTGTTCAAAGACCGTATAAAAACCCAGTGCTGTTCCTGGATAAATACCGGTAAGTTCATGTTTCTTACTGTCTATTGCCAGAGCTTTTGAAATTTGCTCTGCAGTTTGCCTTGCCGGTTGATTTGGAGAATGATACGTGTGAGAGGGGACTGACTAAAGCATTTCTGTAGCTGGGAAAGTGTTTAAGTACTTTTGAATTGTAGATAAAAGTAAATTCAAACTGGCATCATTAGTATCTGGGTGTTTATCAGTGTCTTCAGGCTGGTTCTTCATAAGTGCCGGCTGAGTGACCTGCAACCAGATTTGTAAGGTTGTCCCAAATTGTGCTCTGATGATTTGGCATTTACATTGTTTTCTATTTGTTTTGATAATTGTACAGAATGAAATATATCATTATTAAAAGTATAAGTAGTGCTTTTTTTATGTTATAAAAGAAAACCGTTCTGATGTATTTCTCTTGGAAAGTGATCCTGGTGTCTTGGAGGTTTATGGCTTCCAATGCTTTTACTGAGATGTTTAGTTTCTATAGCTGAAATGGATAGAAAAGAGTTTTCTCTTTCTCCCTTTCCTTAAACCACCTTTTTGATAAGGATTATTACAGGTTTGCACCAGGATAAGGTTGTACAGTTAATGATAATGTTCTCCTGTAGAAATTGTAAAAATTGAATTTTCAGAGAGGATAGGTAGAATTTGAATGACTGGTTTACTTACTAGGCTCTTCTTCCTTCCCTAAGCATAGGATAATTTTTTTCTCTGAAGATTGTCAATCTCTTAGGTATGTGTGGACTGTCCTAGAGGAATGCTTTCTTCTCCAGATCTTTGCCCTGTAGCCGGTTTTGGCTGAGCAAAGATGAGTAGCTGTCTGTTCTGTTGGTCGGGAAAATCCTTCTTTGTTTTCATAGTTACATGCACTGTTACATGTCTTTTTCTTCTCCCCAAGTTTCCCTGGACCCTGGGCTCCTGAGACAGCAGCGCTGGAGCAGATGGATAATGGAGACTGGGGCTATATGGTGAGATGCTTTTGCAGATGCATTTTGAAGGCGGGCAAATAATTTGTGTGTATCTTTCCCCCTTCTTCTGTATTCTTAGGTATAGTATGTCTTATAAGAATGAAAATTATAAATTAGTACATTATCCTCCCCGCTTAATTAGTTTATTTTTTGGGTCTAGTTTGGTGTTTTTATGTAAGCAAAGTCAATATGAACTAAGTAACTTGTTATAATCACTTACTTGAGAGCATAATATTTTTTTGGTCTTTAAAGTATGTTGCTCTTAAAACTTCATAGAGTAGTGACTATTAAAATGGTCTAGTAGGTAATGGTACAGAGGATATTTGCTTGTGTTAGGGAAGTTAAAGGTTGAGAAGCCGCCACTTCTCCCACCTGTACGCTTTTTGAGTGTGCATGTCGTCTTATTTTCCTTTTCCTTTGGTAAGAAATATTTTACTTGTCTAGTACTAGAAGTCTCTCTGTCTTTATTTTTATTTTTATTTTCTTACATATAACTTCTAAAAGGGAAGGTATATTTATGGTATATTATTTAGAGAAGCTTTTCAAAATTAAAGGCCAGATTGCAACATTATTACAAAAGTGAATACATGATCGGATTATAAAATTTGAAAGCTGCTGTTAGCCTTTGGGTATATAAGATTGTGTTGACTATCTATGTATTCTAATTTAGTATTTGGCACTGCTGTTTTCATGGAGAAGTTATAAAGATTAGGTCTGCACAAATTTTTATTTTTAAAGTAAATTTTACGATTTGTTCCCCTTTTTGAGTGGGAAAAACAAAAGTATTGAAAATAGTTATCTTTATATTATCAAATCATTTTTATTCTATTTTGTGTTAAATTGAGTTAAGAAAAAAGGTCTCTCTTTTTTTAATCAGAAAAAACTTATGTGAGTATATTTTAGCTTGGCTTTTCTCTTCAATAGTGTACTCTGACCTAAAAATTTCTCTGTAGATACTGGGCCTGAAATTAAGTGGCTTTGGAAGTCATGCTCTCCTTTTTTAGTGTAAGGCTTTAATGAATTAGATTTATCCTTTTCTTATTGAAAGAAAATGTTAGATCCCTTCATCTGGGTAGGTTTATCATTGACAGTAAAGCTATTTTGTATTATAGGATTGCTAAATACATTATAGCCTGAAGGAATCTTTTGCCTTGCTTGTTGTTACCACTAATTTTCTTAATTTGTCAAAGTTAGGATTTAAGAAATTTCAGATGACTTACCATTTTTTAAAAATTTCAGATGACTGACCCAGTCACGTTAAATGTAGGTGGACACTTGTATACAACGTCTCTCACCACATTGACGCGTTACCCGGATTCCATGCTTGGAGCTATGTTTGGGGGGGACTTCCCCACAGCTCGAGACCCTCAAGGCAATTACTTCATTGATCGAGATGGACCTCTTTTCCGATATGTCCTCAACTTCTTAAGAACTTCAGAGTTGACCTTACCCCTGGATTTTAAGGAATTTGATCTGCTTCGGAAAGAAGCAGATTTTTATCAGATTGAGCCCTTGATTCAGTGTCTCAATGACCCTAAGCCTCTGTATCCTATGGATACTTTTGAAGAAGTTGTGGAATTATCTAGTACTCGGAAGCTTTCTAAGTACTCCAATCCAGTAGCTGTCATCATAACCCAATTAACCATCACCACCAAAGTCCATTCCTTACTAGAAGGTATCTCAAACTATTTCACGAAGTGGAATAAGCACATGATGGACACCAGAGATTGCCAGGTTTCCTTTACTTTCGGACCCTGTGATTATCACCAGGAAGTTTCTCTCCGGGTCCACCTGATGGAATACATTACAAAACAAGGTTTCACGATCCGCAACACCCGAGTGCATCACATGAGCGAGCGGGCCAACGAGAACACTGTGGAGCACAACTGGACTTTCTGTAGGCTGGCCCGGAAGACCGATGACTGATCTCGAAGCCTGGGAGAAGTTCCTGGAAACTGACTCTCCAGGACATGGAAGAGACTTTTTTTTTCTTTTTTTTTAAATCACAGTGTGGGATTTTTTTTTTTTTTTTTAATATTTGTATTTATTCGAAGGCATTGAGGACCAGAAGGAAGTTTTGTGCTTTAGCAGACTCCTCTATGTTTTGTTCCCTTTACCTTGAGTATGCATGTGCCTGTTCGGAGCCTCCAGATACCTTTTTTATAAAAAGAAGTATAAAAATCATTATGGTATATAATCTACTCTTAACAGAGCTTTTTTTATTACAGTGCTACAATGATTTCTGATTAAATGGTCCCTAACTCAACTAGAAGGCTAAAAATGCAGGAATGAAAGAATAAGCAGAGTACTCATGATGCCTTTGAGAAAAATCAAAACATCATGTAGGGTGACCTAGTTTCCAAACCAATAAGCAGTATTGTAATATTAAAGGAAAACTGTTCCAATCATTTAAAAGTACTTGTTAAGTACTGCTTTTTACAGTTATGACAACTGTTTCTTTCTATGCATATAAATCAAGCAACCAAATATCTGTAGCCATGGAAATGTCTGACTAGAAATATTTATATTGGATTCTGAATACAAAATGTCCCTGTGGTAGAACTCTTACTTCTTATGCCTGGTGCAGTATGATTCCCAAGTGTACTGTCTACCAGAAGAAAAAAAAAACTAATAAAAAATGAAATATGAAAATTAGGTTTGTATTTGTTGATTATTGTTACTTAAAGGGGGAAATCATATTTCTTGCCTCAAGTATGCATTGTTTGGTTTATGTCCCGGTATATACTGCCTGTAGCACCTTTGTATTTGACTCAAGAGGACTCATTAGAACCTTAGGATGCAGTTTATAGAATCTCCTGTATTACTGGAGCAGGAATGGACGGAATTAATTGTTTTGTCTAAAAGAGTGCATATTTGAACAGTGAACATAGTTTGATATATTTTTTTCAAATAGGACTTAAGATTACAGATATTTTCTCAGTAAGCCACCAATTGTCAGCACTGAATATGACCCTTATTCTAGCTTTGTACTGAGCACAGGGACAAACTGCCTCTTCAGCCACTTTTTTTCTCACAATATTATGGTGGCCCACAAATATATTTTACTATTACAGTTAAGTCTCTTTCTGAGGAGAAAAACTAAACTGCAGTGAATGAAGGCTCTGGAACAGGAGATATGTATATACTTTACTTCACTGTGGTCTTATTTTGGATGGTTGATTTGATTCTCTTTCTTGGAAGTTACAGGAAGGATTATGTTAGCTATAGTGAGACTAGTTTGCTAGAACACCGTATAAAAGGAAGTCATGCAATTTCTTCCCTGTTTTCTAAGGGAAGAGTAGAGTTCGGAGACTGTGCCCTCAGGTGAGTCACTCCTTTTCTCCTCTTCATGAGAAGATTCTGAGATTCTCTCTCTGAAAGGAGGATGAGAACACTTACCTACATCCATTTTTGCCCATGTTTCTGAAAATTTATTTAAGATTTGACAAGTGACCAACATCTAGAAACCTATAATTACCCCGCTTTCCCCATCTAAACCGTCTTCAACCGTCTTCAAACTAAAATCCCTTCATGCTATTGGCAGGTTGCCATGGTTTCAGTAAACGTGCTAGTGTGAGGTTATCTTTTTAGAAAATTGTCTCATACTTACAATTGATTAGAGGTACCCCCCCAAAAAAACAAAACTATCCAGCCACTTATGTGTTGTTGAGTTGGCAGAGGTAGTAGATGCAAGACAGAGTGATTTGGGTTGAAAATGGATGTGGAAATGAGAATAATAGTTCTAGTGTCTCTTTCTTGCCCAGTTTAATGGAGAGAAGTTTGTTTTGGCAAATTTTCTCAGATTTATTAATTACTAACAACTAAGGGGCCCCTGGGTGGCTCAGTTGGTTGTTGAGCGTCCGACTCTTGATCTCAGCTCAGGTCTTGATCTCAGGGTCGTAAGTTTGAGCCCTGCATTGGGTTCCATGCTGGGTGTGGAGCCTACTTAAAAAAAAAAAAGAAAAATTATTAACAACTAAATGGTTATTTTTATGAGTAAATTAGGAAAAGTAGCCAGCTGAGATTTTTTGCAACTTAATTTGTCTGGTGGAATTTAATTTTGAGTGTTTTATTCACTTGCACAATATGAAAAATGTAGTTTGATTATATTTGGGTAATTTGAGACAATTATGCCTTTTTAAGAAAATTTTAAATCATTTTCACTGTGAAATAGTTGATTTTCAAAAATTGATACTCGGGGTGCCTGGGTGGCTCAGTTGGTTAAGCAACTGCCTTCGGCTCAGGTCATGATCCTGGAGTGCCTGGATCGAGTCCCGCATCGGGCTCCCTGCTCGGCAGGGAGTCTGCTTCTCCCTCTGACCCTCCCCCCTCTCATGTGCTTTCTCTCTCATTCTCTCTCTCTCTCAAATAAATAAATAAAATCTTTAAAAAAAAAATTGATACTCAGTGGTATTCTCAGGGCTCTACATTTTATTTAGATTACTCCAAGCACAGACACTTTTGGAGCAGAATTGTGTTATGTCCTTTTAAACCTTTGGCTAAATGTGTGCTAAATTAGACATAAGTGATAACTGATGAGTTTATTGACTTTAGATCTAAAGTAAAACTTTAGTTTTACTAAATAGATGCTACAAATGGATAGCACTACTGTTTTTTATTGTGGGAAATTTCAAACATATTCAGAAGTAGAATAGTGCAAACACTCATGGACCCACTGACCAACCGTCTTTAGTTGTTCGCTCTCCCCTTTTCATTTCATAGATTATCTTGAAGTAAATCACAGATGTTCCATCCATCCATCCATCCATATAATGACACTCTTTAAAAAATACATACTTTAGAGGGTGCCTGGCTGGCTGAGTTGGTAGAGTATGCAACTCTTGATCTTGGGATCATGAGTTCAAGCCCCACGTTGGGTATAGAGCTTACTTTATTGTTTTTTTTAAAAGATTTTATTTATTCACTAGAGAGCACGAGTGGGGGGCAAAGGGAGAGGGAGAAGCAGACTCCCTGCTGAGCTGGGAGCCCAATGCAGGACTCCATCCCAGGACCTCAGCACCCTGGGATCATGACCTGAGCTGAAAGCAGACGCTTATCTGACTGAGCCAGCCAGGCGCCCCTACAGCTTACTTTAAAAACAACCGTACACACACACACACACACACACACACACACACACACACACACACACACACACACTTTGAAATATATGAAGTGTATATGAAGCATACTTTAAAGTTTAATGCTATATACGCCATAGTACCATTATCACATGGTGGTGTCTCTTGAATGCTGTTGATTACTTCACAGCTTGGATCTCCAACTTTGTAATAGTGGTCTTAAGTATTTCTCATAGGCAGGGTTCCTCTATTTGTAGAAAAAAGTGCATTGTTAAGATAATATTTCTGCCAGTATTAATGACCTTTACCTTCAAATTAAGTTTTTGGTTTTAAAAAAGTAACATTACATAAGATTCTTAATTTTAAAAATTATTTTTTAAATCCATTTGTCTGAACATGGCGAAACATTTTTTTCCAAAGGGCATCCTTCCTTTTCTCATGCAGATTTTAAATTGTGGATGCTGGTGGCCAATTAAGAAACAGCTTATCATTTGCTTTTGGAATTTAATACAAATAAAATGCTTGACTTTTTTGAGGTTCTTTGAAATTGAATATTAACCACAAAGCAAGGAACCAGAGGGCGGAATAAGGTAAGCAAGATTCTATGTCAGAGTAGATCGTTTCCCATTGTTCATTAATGTATGTCTTGATTCTTTCCCTCACAGCTCTAGCCTCATCTTTTAATATTTACTTGTTTATTTACTTTTTTGCCTGTCTAGGCTAAAACTTTAAGCTCCTCATTGAAGACAGGGTCTGCGACTCTTTCTTTCTCTGCTGTAGCCTTAGTACCTGGAATAGTTTCTGGCATACAGCATATGCTCAATAATTATTTATTGAATGAATGAATCAGTAGGTATGTTTAATGCATCTAGCAACTACTTGGACAAATTTTTACAGTAGAATAATTGGGGGAAATAGGATTCTTGTTTTGAAATTATCCCCAGTGGTTCCTGCACTGCTTGCATCCATAAG
The DNA here is from genome assembly GCF_009762305.2 of Zalophus californianus. NCBI lineage: Eukaryota > Metazoa > Chordata > Mammalia > Carnivora > Otariidae > Zalophus > Zalophus californianus. The sequence goes on from NC_045595.1 coordinate 26,410,083, forward strand.
GAATCACATAAATATGAATTCACATGGGGAGCAGAAACAGCCTTTTGCAATTCACTTTGGAGAATCTGGCTTGAAATAGCATCCAGCTCAGGAAAAAAGCCAAAAAACACACCATGGCTAGAGTAAACTCAGAGAGCACATCTAGGGATAAAGCTCAACACTCACCTGCCTCAGACAGAAGAGAGACTGCCTTATGATTCTAAGACATTTAACAGCATTGCACTTTTCTCTTGGTAGAAAATGTCAGTGAAATATATTCCCGTTTGTAATTTTGTGTCTCCAAGGCATGTTTTAACGTAGCTGTTGTTTTAACTTATTTGAAATACCTGCTGTGTGCCTTTTTCTACCAGTGCAAATGAGGAAAAAAAAGTCTCTTAACTGCAGCTTCAAGATTATAGCAGATTAGAAATATATACCTTAAAAGTGCTATTTTGGTAGACTCTCAAGGAGTCAGTAATGTAAGATTATGTGGCTGTATATCAGTAGTCAACCGACTGTCATTTTAACTGGCAACACTTCTCCAAGGTCATTGATAATCTCACATTCCCAAATTGCTGTGCATGGAAGAGCCACATTGCTATACCTGTCCCCTTCTTAGCAAGGTGACGTAAGCCAAGATGGTCAGAGTCTGCAGCTCTGTGTCTGCAGCCGGTTCTTCATCTCACTGTGTGGGTCATGAAACTATGTTCATTTATTCCATAACTGCAAAGTGTCTACTCCAAGACAGATCCTGGTGTTAGGAAGAGGAAGATTCCATCCTTGTTCACAGTCAAGTAGCAGGAGATAGGGAAAAATAGAAGAGTGAATGGCATGAAGCGCATCAACATTTTACCAGATCTGTTGATGCTGTGGAGCAGTCATGCCCCTCATTTACATAAGCCTGCCCTCATATAGTATCCAGAGTCAATGCTTTTAAAGTGACGATTAGAAACAAAGTAAAAAAAAAAAGAAAACTCCCTGTGTTCTTTAGTGAAGATGAGGGATCAGAACTGGCATATTTCCTTGTATTGCTAGGTAAGCAGGTTTGAGCTAGATATGTCAGTATTTGCTGGCCCCTGTTAACAGCAGGGTCGGGTTTTTGGTGGAGCATCATGTTTATCCTTAGACCACAGGAGCGCATCTGGAGTAGGAGGACTGCTGTCATTTTATGCCAGGATTTAAATAGTAGAAAGTAGTAGAAAGTAGGGGAATCTAACTCTTAGAAAAAGTAACAGGCCAGAAGTAGCTTCACTGTATTAAGCAGTAAATGTATCATACTTTCTCTAGAGAAGTTCTTTATATTTTCATCCTTTTAACTTGACAAGTTAATGACCAAAATGGATTGGCCTTCTACCTGGAGACAGGGAATGACCAAAATGGATTGGCCTTCTATCTGACAAGCATCTTGGAGGTGACCAGTTGTGTTGTAATCTTAGATAATCATGTTAAATGAAGCTGTGAGGTATGACAGGTTGCAAAATGTGAAGAGCAAGTCTAACACCATGCTAAGTGTGAATGAAAGCCTGAGAGTTGCCAATTTTATGAGGTGTTAAGACACCTTTTCTGAAATTTGACCTAAGGGGTAAAAAAGTAAGCTTCACTATCTGAATAACATATTTGCACTATAGAGCTTAAAGTAATTGTTGTGTATCTATAGATTATCTTTGTTTTATCTGTATCAAATCTATTAAATATTGGTTATCAAATTCTAAATATAGGGTTTATTTCTTTACTCCAGTTATTGTAGTCACGGACATTCATAACCTTTCCCAGTGAGGCTTACAGCAGAGAGTCTGGGATGCTGGCCCTAGATCATTAGGATTTTAGGAGTCCTCCCCTCTTCTGTCAATGACAGAATTCTGGTGTTCTCTCTTAGGACAGCTGGGGATCTTTTTGCCATAACCCTTGTAATTGTCATTTATATGGCTTTCCTGGGCTGCCAATGGCCCTGCAGCAGCCTTCTTTGTTCCTGGGACTGTGTTCCTCAGAGTGCAGAGGAAGGAGGCATCTCCAGCAGACAGATCTGAGAGTGATCCCCCACCCCCTGAATCCAGTCCTCTCTGAATACCCGTTTTTATCAACACAAAACTGAGAGTTAAAAGGCTGAAAATAAGATGGTTAAATCACTGCAATGATTTATCTTCTTATTTTTGTTACTTAAAAGCTAGTTTGCCACTATGTGTGTGTGCCCTTGGGTATGTCAAGCCATGATTTAGAGCTTGGACCTTACTCCTGATTCCCTTTACCAAATTCTGAGCAATGCTTTTTGCTGATCACAGTCCAGACTCACAGTTCCTGCCAGGCCACATCCCCACTCCTGGCTTCTTTTATGTATTCTCAAAATATTTTCAACAGACATGCTATGCCAATTGATTTCCAACCTAATGGGAATCAATTAAAATGAGAAAACATGGAGGTGTATTCACTGCTTGTTCTCTCCTCTCTTGCATAATTTATAATGTGTTCTACTCAACTACCTGAGTATTGGTCGGTGACTTCTGAGCCCAGTGGAACAGACGTTCATAGACATTTCCATCGTAACAGCCAAGTGCTGAATTTAAACACTGATCCGTGAAGTCAAAAGCATCAGTTAACAGGATGGCATCCTTCCTGTGAGAGAAAACAAGAGTTTGTGAGTATTTTAGATTGCTCTTATGAATCTAATTAATCAGGGATGGCGAATAACAACACCTCATTAGAGGTTGCCTCATTATTCACTTTTGAACAACTCAGCTTTAATTTTTTAGTTTTAATTTTTGATCTGTTCTATATACAAGTATAAAGAGTCCAGTAGTCTTCAAGGCTTGTTATTTAAAATCAGCACCTCCCGGGGCGCCTGGGTGGCTCAGTCATTAAGCGTCTGCCTTCGGCTCAGGTCATGATCCCATGGTCCTGGGATCGAGCCCCACATTGTGCTCCCTGCTCCGCGGGAAGCCTGCTTCTCCCTCTCCCACTTCCCCTGCTTGTGTTCCTGCTCTCGCTGTGTCTCTCTCTGTCAAATAAATAAATAAAATCTTTAAAAAATAAAAGATAAAATCAGCACCTCCCTGTCGCACCTCTACTTCCCCCACCACTGGAATCAGTTTCAGACTTTTAGCTGATATTTTTTGAATGTCTCTATCTTGTTTGGATTGCTATTTCTTGATTGTTCTGTTTTAGATATTATCTGTCAGCTGTCCATTACAAAAAGATAAGGATATATTTTTGGTCCCCTACCCTCACCCCTGTGTCATCCCCCCCCCCCCCCCTTACCCCAGCTTCTCCTCAGCCTTCCTGCTCCCAGGATAGTCACGATTTCGGTCAGACTCAGGTTCGGTGCCTACACTGTGATGGCTGTATGTGTTTATATTATTGTGACTTTATGTATTCTGCCCACAGCTGAGCTGTGTCCCTACCATGTCCTTCCCATTAGTGATCTACCTGCTTGTCCACTGTTTCTCTCTACAACACTTCTGTCGTCATCCTTAGTGATTTCATTCCTCTAAAATGCGGCTTCTCGGTTCTGGGATCTTCCCCGCTGACCTTGCTCTTCAGCCTCCCTCTGTCACTCTCCGCCAAGACCCCACCCCAGGACGCGGTCCTCCACATCTGCACCTTCTCCGTGATGTGGGGCGTGTTCCTTTCACTGGCTCCTGCCCTGTTAGCTTACTCCCTCTAGAGTTCTGACTCTGATAGCTCCCCCTTTTTTCTTTTCCAAACAACAAAATGTGTTTTATTGTAGCCTATTGAATGAAATATTTTAAAAAATTGTTCACATGCTTCTCTTCCATTTTTTAGCTAAGAATATAAAGCATAACATTGTGATTGGTTCTGCTCTTCCCTAGCCCTCCTTTTACAAAGCAGTTAAGCTGATGGGGATACTGTACCTACCGGCTTTCATCTTCTCTGGGCAACCCTTCATCATCACTGCGAAAGGATTTCCATTTAGGGCTGTTCACATTTCTTTGACCCTGCCTGCACCCACCACTTACTTCATGTCCCTCATCTTCCTGGTGGCCTCCCTTCCTTCCTTATTCAGCTGAAATTCCATGGTCTGTTATATTCACTCCCTCAAAAACACATTCAGCAGCTTTTCGACTCTCTGCCACCACCTTTGTAGCTACAGGTGGCTGGGAAACCAGTACCGACTTGTGTAAAAGGGGCTCAGGTGGGCCCTTCCTGCTGCCTAGAGATCATATGACATTGCTCTAATTCCTTTACTCTCTCATTCTCTGAGATGATTATTTTACACATTCTCTCTGATCCTTAAATCCACACTAGCCGCCTCCCCATCTCTCTTACTTAGATGACTTTTTGCCCCATTTCACTGATAAAATAGAGGGCGCCTGGGTGGCTCAGATGGTTAAGCATCTGCCTTCGGCTCAGGTCATGATCCCAGGGTCCTGGGATCGAGTCCCGCATCGGGCTCCCTTCTCCTTGGGAGCCTGCTTCTCCCTCTGCACCCGCCCCCGTCTCTCATGAATAAATAAATAAAATCTTTAAAAAAAAATAGAAGCGGTAAGAGCACATCCACAAGTTCCTGCCCATGCATTTATGCATGCTCTCTCTGTTTTTAGTACAGGTACGCTGTCCAGGCTCCCAGCTCACGCCAGTCCCTCCTCAACCATTAGATGCCTTCCCTTCTTGCCTACTAGAGAACAACGTTCTAGAAATTCTCTTGCCTTTCCTCTACAATGTCATAATCCCCTTTCTCTACTGGATCATTTTCATATACAAACAGGCTGTCCTATCTCCCATCTTAAAAACAAGCTTTTGAGTCTGGTTCCCTCTCCATCATCTACTCCAGATCTTGGCTCCCCTTTATGATAAAACTCCTTAAAAGTGTTGTGCTTGTTTATGCTTTGCTGTTTTTTCTTCACCTCTTCTAGACTAGATCCATTCAGGTTTTCACTTCCACAGCGCCACTGAAATAGTTCTTGTCAAGGCCACCTCCTCTCAGCCTCTTTGGAGGGTCCCAAGACTCAGTCCTGGGGCCTCTTCTCTTTGTACAGTCACTCCATGTGATATCCTTCTGATGGCTTTAAATACCAGCCATATGCTAAGGACTTCCAAATTTATCTCTCCAGTCTCACTTACCTGCTTATTAACATCTTACTTGATTTCTAACAGGCCCTTCAAAGTTAACATGTTCAAAGCCAAACTCCTGATCTTCTGCACCTTCTCCTGTGCATCCTGCCCAAATCTGGTGCATTTATAGCAAATGGCAACCCTGTCCTGGCCAAAAACCTGAGCTCCTCTTTGTCACTTACACCCCACATATGTCAGCAAATCCTGTTCTACCTTCAAAATGTATCCAAACTTCAGCCACTTCCCACTACCTCCGGTGCTATCACCCAGTCTAACCCAACATCATCTTTCTTTGAGGTAACCTCCTAGCTGGGCTCCCCGCTTTGTATTCATCCCCCTTGCCCGGTCAGTTCTTAATATGGCAGCTGGAATGATCCGTTAGAAAAATTCATCAGGCGATTGAAATGCTGAAAACCCTCCCACTCTCACACAAAGTAAAAGCCAATGTCTTCAGTCTTTGTGATGATCTCCACCCCCCTTCGCCCCTGCCCCATTACACCCCTAACTCTGACCTCTGCTCTCATTCCCCACCTCACTGTTCCCTGGAGGGATGTGCCAAGCGTGCTCCGGCCTCCAACGTTTGGACTTCTCTGCCTGTGGTGCTCCTTTCCCAGCCAACTCCATGGCTCCTCTCCTGTCCCCAGCCCTTGAGATCTTTCCTCAGACATCACCCTCCCTGGGAGGCCTTCTCGGACTTATTTAAAACTACACTCCCTGGGGTGCCTGGCTGGCTCAGTCGGCTCAGTCAGTGGAAGGTGCGACTCTTGATCTTGGGGTTGTGAGTTTGGGCCCTGTGTTTGGTGTAGATTACTTAAAAGTAAAATCTTTAAAAAATAAAATAAAACCACAGTCCCCTCCCCCTCCCCGCATTGCACTCCCAGCATTCCTGACCCCTTCCCTGCTTTCCTTTTCTTCATAGCATTTATTTACCATTTCGCACACTGTATTCTTGACTTATTTTTTCTGTGTGTGTCTCCTTTAGTCTGTAAACATCTATGGCCTTTTCAGTCTGAAACTCGTGCTCTTCATTTGAGGAGTATTTTCTTGAGTTATTTTATTAATGGTTTGTTCCCTTCTATTTTCTCTGTCTGCTCTTCCTAGACCTCTTTTTCAGATGATGGGCGGTTAGGATCGGTCTTCTTACTATTTTTATCTTTTCTCCTAATTTTTATCTTTTTCTCTTTTTGCCTTCTTTTCTGTGAGATTTATGTAACTTTCTCTTCCAGTCCTTCCACTGAGTTTTTCATTTCCACTATCATTTTTTAGTTTCATAGAGCTTTTTTTTTTTCTGAATATTGCTTTTTAAGAAATGACATTCTTGTTTTGTGGTTGCTATATCTCCTCTTAACTCTTTGAGGATATTACTGATCATTTTAAACAGATTCCTTCACCCTGCAGATTCCCTCCAACTTGTTTCATCTTGCTCATTTGGGTCTCTGTTTTTGTTTTTTGTTTTTGTTTTTTAAGAGTGTGACTTTTTTTTTAAAGATTTTATTTATTTATTTGAGAGAGAGAATGAGATAGAGAGCATGAGAGGGGAGAGGGTCAGAGGGAGAAGCAGACTCCATGCTGAGCAGGGAGCCCGATGTGGGACTCGATCCTGGGACTCCAGGATCATGGCCTGAGCCGAAGGCAGTCGCTTAACCAACTGAGCCACCCAGGTGCCCTTGGGTCTCTGTTTTATGTCAGGGCTTCCCCCAGATGTCTGGGGATCCTGAGTCTCTGATCGTAGCTAAGAGTGGGGCACTAGCTATCTGATTACAAGTCTGGGCGTGCTTGCCAATGTGTGGGATTCACTCTGGGGTAAACTGGGGGGATCATGGTGTCAATATCTTCAGTTCTCTCTCCTCTGGGCTGGTCAGATTCTCCAGAGAAGGAGCATGTAGCGTACTCGCCTGGCTGCCAGTTGTCTGGGAACCGGGGGAAAGAGAGCTGGTGGAGGGGGCTTAGGTTAGCCCTTAGCCTATAAACATTTATTCAGGTTTTCTGTAGGGTAGCCTCATTCTCAACTATGCCTGATGTTCCCTGGCCCACAGCCTGTCCGTGTACCCTTCTGCCAGGGTGGAGTCAAGGAGAATCTCAAATCTCTTTTTTAATCTTTTTTTTTTTTTAAGATTTTATTTATTTGACAGAGACACAGCGAGAGAGGGAACACAAGCAGGGGGAGTGGGAGAGGGAGAGGCAGGCTTCCCGCTGAGCAGGGAGCCTGATGCGGGGTTCAATCCCAGGACCCTGGGATCATGACCTGAGCCAAAGGCAGATGCTTAATGACTGAGCCACCCAGGCGCCCCAAGGAGAATCTCAAATCTCTTGCAGAGAAGGAGGGGAGCTGGGAGTTCAGCTCCTTCTAGAAACAGACTTTCAGCCTATCCTGTGGGTCTTACCTTCACCCCTATTGCCAGAGGTACACAGTGCTGCTAGTTCTTGGGGTTCTTTGGTATAACTTGTTTCCCACTCCTGGTTTATGATCCAGTTTTCTCAGATCTGCTAAGTCACTGTCCATCTACTTTCTTATTTTCATGTTTCCTCCCCTGTTCTTTTTCTTTTTGTGGGTTTATACCTTTTTAAAAATTTCAACCCATTTGCTGGTGTTTTCATGGGGTTTCAGGAGGGAACAAAAGTAAATGCATATGGTCAATCTGCCATCTTCACCTGTATGTCCCCCACCTGAGATTTTGCAACCCCTTAAACAACTATAAACTGTTTGGGTCAATTACCATTACAACAGAGAGCTGGTTCTTAGTGTCACATGGAATAGTATGCCATCCTTCATTTGTCATCTAGAAATCAGAGGGTGATACTAAGTAATCAAGGGAGGGACTTATGACACAGAACTGTTACAAGCATGGAGTGTGTTACAGGCCTAACTTCCCTGCAGTGATAGGAAGGTTACTTAAGAACCATAACTGAGTAAATCAAGGGTTGTGGGTTAGATGCATGCATAAGTTACGTATCTGTGTCAGTGCTGTTGGTCTTAAGTTGTAAGTCTCTGGCGCCAAGGCAAGCACTTAGAAATGGTGTTGCAGATAAAAAAAAAATCATGCTTATGAGGTGTTAGGGTGATCTTTTGTGTTTCATCATCTCTGTCAGTCAAGGCTTGTATCCTATTGTCTTCATGAGCTTTAAAATGCGGAGCATTTCAGGGGTGCCTGGTGGCTCAGTTGGTTAAGGTTAAGCGGTTAAGCTGACTCTTGATTTTGACTCAGGTCATGATCTCAGGGTCCTGGGATGGAGCCTGTGCATTGGGCTCTGTGCTCAATGGGGAGTCTGCATGAAGATTCTCTCCCTTTCCTTTTCCCTCAGTTCCTCCCCCCGCTCAGGCTCTCTCTCTCAAATAAATAAGTAAATCTTAAAAATAAAATAAAATAAAATGCCAAGCATTTCAGAATTAAGATACACTTGGGGCTTGAACTGTGCAATACTCAGTTCTGCTATTAATGGTTCCCACCACTGGATTCTCTGTATTAGGGAAAGTTTAATACCTGGAGCATACTTGTATAAAATGTATTTTTGACAGTTTTTGATGATTTAATTGAACATTTACTGACCACTGAATACCTGTTAGGTGCTTATATGGAGTCATAAATGGTTTGTAACATGTTGCATGTTGTTAGAAATAAAAATAATTTGATCTAGTTTTTTTTAAACTTTGTCACAAGTTTATTTTTTAAATTTCAAATCTTTTGCCTTTTTATTATCTTAGTCTTATAGATAATGTGAACTATTGGAGATTCTAGGGGAAAAGACACACACACACACACACGTCACACCACCCCACATAAAACAGTCATCCTATTTTCTCAGAAAAGGTTGCATTCTCAAATAGCTCATTTTTATCTTACCGACAATGGTGACTACCCTGTTTTGTTTCTTCCAGTGCCCTCTTCAGGTTGGGGCTTTGGTTTCAATGTTTTTAAAGTGATCATTTAGAGGGGCACCTGGGTGGCTCAGTTGTTAAGCATCTGCCTTTGGCTCAGGTCATGATCCCAGGGTCCTGGGATGGAGCCCTGCATCGGGCTCTCTGCTCAGCAGGAAGCCTGCTTCTCCCTTTCCCACTCCCCCTGCTTGTGTACCCTCTCTCATTGTCTCTCTCTCTGTCAAATAAATAAATAAAATCTTGGGGCGCCTGGGTGGCTCAGTTGGTTGGGCGACTGCCTTCGGCTCAGGTCATGATCCTGGAGTCCCAGGATGGAGTCCCGCATCGGGCTCCCTGCTCAGTGGGGAGTCTGCGTCTCCCTCTGACCCTCTCTCCTCTCATGTGCTCTCTCTCTCTCTCTCATTCTCTCTCTCAAATAAATAAATAAATAAAATCTTTAAAAAAAATAAAGTGATCATTTAGATTATATATAATGTAACAGAATGAAAGCATTGCATTAGTATGTCATGACCCTTAACTGCACTGCATTATGTTGCATTTAAGAACTATTTGTATTATTGCTTTATGAATTTGTGTATGAATTCCCGGGTTTAAAAAAAATTAAAGCTGAGGGAGAATTAAAATAAGTTTAGTCCACTTAGTAAGAGTTTGCCTAAGCACATTCAACAAAGACAAGGATATATTTGAAATAAACAATCGCCCCCACCTTAACTTTAATACAGTTTAAGAGCATATGCTCAGGGGTCAGACAGGCCTCAGATTGCACCCAGCTCCTCCCCTGGCTGATTGTGAGACTTTGGGCAAGTTACTCCCCTCAGCCTGAATTTCCTCCCCAGTAAAATGGGGGAGATTAATAGTATTCATTTCAAAAGACTATAAGGATTAAATGAGATGATGTATGTGAAAGCTTTTGGCATAATGCCTGGCATATATAAGTGTTCCTTAAATATTAGCTATGATTAAGACTCATTATTAGTACATATTATGAATAAGTAGGATGCTTCATTTAGATACTCTTCTTATTTCCTTTACAATGTTGAAGAGTATTCAGTTGAGATCATTTATTTTTATTTCTAATTGTTTTTTCATTTTTTTCTTTCATAAATCCATCATGCTTTATGTCTATGGAATCATGCTACAGTGTCAACCTCTCCAGGGTGGTTGCTGCTTTTGCTGGACCCCATTTAGCAAGGTTTTGGAGCTGCAGGTTTTGGAGTGGGAAGTGAACAAAGGGTCTAGGGCTATTCTCTGAAGATTACCATGGTTTGAAGGCAGCCACTCACCGGATGAGGCGGAGCAGGTCCAGGTAGGCAGTTCTCACCGCATCTACTTGGGACCCAGACAGGAAGCCATCATGGAGAAAGTCACCGGCATTAGTCAGGATGCCGTGTAGAGCATAGAGGTCACAGAGGCGTTTGAGCACCTGCTGAACTGCCGGGTCGTTTTCTAGTTTCTCCAGAGTTTCTGTAAAACTCTTCACACTGATATAGAAGCAGTGTGCCTAAAAGACATGAAGATCCATCAGCTTCTGGTTTCTGACTCCAGAAGTTATCCCGGAGGCTGGGCAAGACTGCTGGAGTAAGCTCGCTATGGCCAGGTGTTTCCCCGTGGGCCACCAAGCAGCTGCATGTGCTCCAAGCTCACCATGCGTCTCGATACTCTGTGCATGCATGTGTGCCCCTGCTGGGGGCTTGTGGGCTCTGGGACTTGGCTCTTAGCTTCCTCATTTTGTTTGGGGGAAATTTCAAGGAGGTTTGAAAGTAGAAAGAGTACAGGGGTATTGGAGGCTGCCTGGAGACAGTGGAGGACTGTACCACTTTTCTTAAGAAAACAGCTGTTTATTGTTTGCCATGTTTAAGGCAGTGGTGTGTGTGTGTGTGCTTGTGTGTGTCTTGGGGTGAGAAAGTAGAGGTGCATGATGGACATAAAGTTTATCCCAGTTACAGAGTAAACTCTGCAAGGTAAGCAGGGCTGTTATTTAGCCCATATCCAACAGTCTGTCTTTGTCACTAGTTAAAATAAAACTTTTGGGCACTTGGCTCAGTCAGTGGAGCATATGACTCTTGATCTCAAGGTCATGAGTTCAAGGCCCATGTTGGGGGTAGAGTTTACTTTAAAAAAAATTATAAAACTTTTGGTACCATTTGGTAAGTGACCACTGCCCTCAACTGAGTGAGACACCCCACCTCCGTCAGCCAGGATCCTTCCCTGGGAGCCCCTCCTCCCCACAGCTTCACAAATAAAGGACAAATGCCTGACCCAGCAGGAGGCTTTCAGGCCCCTGCTCCCGTTAGGCCTGAAGTCCTTTCTAATTGGCCTGTGCCTCTGCACTACTGGTTGTTGAGCATTCTGAATATTCCCCTTCTCCCCAAGATAAATGCACATTATGTTATCAGGTTAGGTATATCAATTCCAGGGGTGGGGGGAAGGAAAGCAAATAAAACTCTTCTCAAATGTTTACGTGCACACAGATCAGCTGGGCATCTTGTGAAAATACAGATTTCCCAGTAATGCCTGAAGTAGCAAGGCTTAGACTGTTTTGAGGGTTCAAAGAAGTTTCCTCAGGGGGGCAAGGCAAGGGTTATTGCATGTACACAGGGCTGTACTTGCAGGAAGCTGCACCAACCTGCTGAGGCTGCCCCCGTGAGGCATAATGAGGTGTTGACAGACCTGGACTGAGGCTGTATTAGAATGGGTACCAGCATTTCCTCCCGTGTTCCTAGGGGACGGACCTCTCTCCTGAGCAGGGTTTCAGATTATAGGACCAGAGCCCATCAGAGCCTTAAGGTCTTTCCCATGCCCCTTTGTTTTACAGACCGGGAAGTTACAGCCCAGAGAAGGAAGGACACTGGAGGTCACTTAGAGAGGCAGGTCATGCACAGAGCTGGAAACAGAACTTAGGCCACTGTTCCCCACTCCCCTGTGTTGCTGTCACTCTTTACCTGAATATTTATGGTTTCTAGATGGGACTTGGTGGGTGCTTAAGGTTTCTGTAGAATAGATGGTTTTTCCAAAGCATGAAGCTCAGAAGTTGCAGCTCTCCCTGCCCCTTATGACTTTGGTGAGTCAGCTAGGGCACCCTCTCCCCAGGAAGCCACTCTTCTTCAGCTTACAATGGCCAGAGGAGAAGGGACTTGCTTTTCTTCTCTAGGCTGGCAGAGCTTCCCTCCCTCGGTGCCCCTAGAACTTGGGGAATCACCTCCCTCCCTCACACACAGTGGCTCTCTGAGGACACAGCTTGCATCTGTGAGGGAAAGGAAAGCAAAGCATCTTAACTATTTTCTACCTCTGGGACTTAATTCCTTTGAGTTCTATGTCCTCATCCTTAAAATGGAGATTATGCTACTCTCACCCCCAGGGTGGTATGTATTAAATGAGGTAACCTGGCATGCAGTGTCTGGTCCACTGGAAGGCAGAGCATAGGTTTGGAAAATGGATGCATAATGGGCAGCTGTGATTCCTTTTGTGATAGTCTGGTGAGAACACAGCCTTGGCTCAGCCTCCTCTGTGTTGATAGGACATTTAGCACAGCAGGGCATGCTCCTGCAGTAGACACAGCCCCGTGGATGGTGGCAGCGTTAAGACCAGCACCAGCTGATGTGGTAGAGGGGGCGGGTCACCAGGTGGCGCCTCACGCCCAGCCTGCCCTGTGAGGGCTGCTACAAAACATTCCTCAGGCTTTCCTGCCAATTCCTGGGCCTGATGCCTGAGGATCGAAGTGTTCACCTTGGTTTTCCAGCTGTAGGTAGGACCAGAGTCCCAGGTGCCTAAGCTGGAGCTCAGGAGTCAACCTCTTTCCCACCCCATTACTCTCTGAAGGCTCTTGCTATCATCTATGCCCTTAATATGTCTGCATCCTCCCACTTTTCTCTGTGCCCTCTGCCAAGTTCATGGTCATGACCATCCTCAGCCCTTGCCCAGACTGCTGCTGCCTGCTCCTAACTGGCCTCCAGCCTCCAGTCCATTGCTCCCCAGGCAGCCTGCATGATTCTTTTACAATGAAACTCTGATCACCTCACTCCTGTGGTACAAAGTCTGCAAAGAGAACGAAACCAAACTGCTCACAGTGATGCAGAAAGCCCCAGGCCTTGCCCATCTTTTCTCCTCCCCTACCTGCTTACCTCCCCTGGGTTCAGTCTTCCTCCTTTAGCACCCAAATTTGCACTTCCTCAAGCACCTCCCCTTTTCTTGCCTCTTCCTTTTCCACCTGCTGTTCCCTTTGCCAGGAAACCATTTCCCAAACCACAGCCTCTACCCTTTGCCTGGCTAATTTCAGCTCATCCTTGAAGTCTTGGCCTCTGTGCCCTTTCTGGGAAGGCTTTCTGGTCCTCATGCCGGGTAGAGCTGCACTTCTCTGGGATCCCGGACAGCCTGTGTCTCCCTCACCGTGCTGCCTTGACTGCACCGGGTACGGGCACCATGGAGCCCCCAGTCCCCAGCCCGATGCCTGGTGTTGAGTGGGTGCTCAGATATTTGCTGACTGAATGTGAATTATGCACAAACACAAAACAGAGTAGAAACTGAATCAGACATCTAAGGATTGCCTGTGGGGCTAAGGGGAGACTTGACCTGCTTTTCTGTGTGGGAGGAAATATTTGAACAACCTGAAGCAAATCCAATAACAGTGCCTCATTACATTTTTCCCTAAGAGCTGTCAGCAAGATTGCTTTGGAGTTAAATCCTTTAATTAAAATACCCTGGACGAAAGCCTTGGAAGTGAAACGAGGGCAGCCACTGAGCAGGGCTAGGGAATAATGGCAGAGCTCAGATTTTTCTCAGCATGGTGGCCTGCTGGGGAAACAAAATGGGCCCCTTTCAGCTGGAGCTTCAGCTGACGGGGCAGCTCACCTTAGCAGCCTGGAGGTGTATGACCGTGGTCTGGTTCCATGCCTCATCCCAGTCAGCCCCGGATTGCATCACAGTCTCTAAGTGATGCACTGAGTCCTTTATGAGCCTGAAGGCCAGAGGAAAAAATGTTCAACTCCCTGACTGAGTGGGAAACAGACTGATGGAGCCTGGTCTCAGGCTGCCTGGGGATCCCTCAGAAGTAGAAATGCAGTAATTTCTGTTCATTGACCTTTGCTTTGTGTTGCAAAGCTAAATGTTTACTATACATTATGTCTTTAATCCCTTTTTAAAAATTTTTTTAAAGATTTCATTTACTTATTTGATGGGGAGACACAGTGAGAGAAGGAACACAGCAAGGGGAGTGGGAGAGGGAGAAGCAGGCTTCCTGATGTGGGGCTCAATCCCAGGACCCTGGGATCATGACTTGAGCCGAAGGCAGATACTTAACCACTGAGCCACCCAGGCGTCCCTCTCTTTAACCCTTTTAAGGGTAGGCTTTCCCAATTTACAATGGGGAAAACTGAGTCCCAGACTGGCTCACTTAACCTGTCCGGGAGTCACACAGCTAGTGAGGGGTGGAGCCATCTTAACCCATGAGCTGTAAAGCCTCAGGGCTCTAGGCCAGGCACTGACCCTCCTTTCTAATACAGACACAATCCTAATGTCAGTGTTTTCAGGCCATTCTGTTGACCGACTTCTGTAGCTGAGCAAGGACAATGGTTTTCCCGGAAAGGCTAGTGACGCCTGTCAGTCACCCCAGCCCGTTCCATGTTCTACCTCAGGGACCTTAAAAGGCTAGAAAAGAAAAGAAAACTAAACTAACTCTTGTTCTCCAAACCACCAAATTGGTCATTGGCTATTTACTTAACCTTTATTCTTTTATTTTCTGTTCTCCTGCCCATCCTTGGGATTTCTGTTGCAAAACACACTGTTTATTAAGCAATATTTATTTTTTTGTGTCAGGGAGTGGATAAGCAGATGTCACATTGAGTTCCAAGCAAAAATCAATATAATGGCATTTTAATTACCCTGAGCAGCCTTATTTGGCACTCAACACCCCCCCCCAACTAAAATGTTAGTTCTTTGAGGCCTGGGCTTTTTGTGACTGGTTTATTGATAGATCTGTAGTGCCTAGAAAAGTGCCTGGCACACTGTAGGCACTTAGTATTTGTGGAATAAATAAATGAATGTCCAAAGTTGCTTGTGATCTTAAAATAATTATTAACCATCCCTTGGACCACAGGTTGGGGTATAAGACCTTTTTATATGCTGAAATTATTTCTTCCGGGTTGTTTTGGTGTTTTAGTTGGGGAGAATTTCAGAAGGTTTATTTCTTAGGTACTTCCATCTCTCTATCTTTTCTGTGATGGTGTTTGTGTTTGGCCAGGACCTCTTTTTATTCCCAGCCCTTGGCATGTTTGGACATTTCTGAGGCACAGCAGGTACCCAACAGTATTTGTTGAATGATAGAATGCATGAGTCCCTGGTCCTGTTTGTGTTCCCTGGAGTCCACTAGATAGACCCTGGCAATAAACTAATCCTATCCCTTGATGTAGTCGGGTTTTTTGAAAATTATTTTTAGTTTGTGGGCTATTTTAAATACAGTATTGGTATTTACTTTATTATTTACCATTATTTACATACTGATACATTTGTGGTATTTACAAATGGGCACATTCATTGCATTGCAAATCACAGTAAGAACCTAAAGATAGAAAAAGTTCGGGGCACCTGGGTGGCTCAGTTGGTTGAGCGGCTGCCTTGGGCTCAGGTCATGGTCTCAGGGTCCTGGGAGCAAGCCCCTGCTCAGCGAAAAGTCTGCTTCTCTCTCTGCCCATCCCCTGCTCGTGCTCTCATGCTCTCTGTCTCTCTCAAATTAAATTTTAAAAAAAAAAAAACCTCTTAAAAAAAAAAAAAAGATAGACAAATTTCCTTGCACTGGCCAGAGGGGTGATGTCCTTCTACTAGCTCGACTAGGATGGGGAAGTGATGGTGGCTCATGGATGTGATTTCCCCTTCTCTGCCCATGGTGGCAGGAACTGAGAGGACTGAGGTTGGGGAAGGGGATGCTTTTCAGAGGAATATTCACAAATGCTCACCCAGCCCACCCCAAAGGCCCTAGTGTGGGCAGGAGCCTGCCCCCAGGCGGAATGGCCAATTTCTTGTTCACCTGGTTGCCACGTGTGCCCAGGCCATGGTGTAGAGTTTTGGGTGGAGGAAGTCGGCTGCTTTCTGGGCTGGGCATCTGGCCAGGTCAGTTGTGGTCAGGTATGCAATAGACTGAGGGAGAGACTTCTGCAGTGTGGAGCCTGGGGTTGCCTGAGCTTGAGCTTGCAGGTAGTTTTTCACCAGAAACCTGGGGGGGGGGGGTGGCGGTAGAAGCAGGTAAGCATGGGAGAGCCCTGTGGGACAGCCCAGCACCCGTGTTGCCCAGGAACATGCACTCTCATACTCCCTACGGGAGAACCAGGGCCATGCAGGCTTTTGCCTGGCCCCTCCTGATAGACACTCAGATCCTGAAAGTAAACCCTTTTGGTATCTGAGCAAACAGAATCTTTTCTTCTGGTTAGGATCTTGGGATTTGGGGATTCGTGCTGAATTGTACAGTGATGGCGGAAATTAAATTTTTGTACTTGAGGAGGATAGGTGTAAGGATGCTAACATGAGTGGAGAGTTACAGGTGACTCTCTGCTTCTTTCCTCTGATGACCCAGTGGTTATAGGCTCTGGGCTCAACCATCCTTGGATTCCCCGGGCAGCTCTGCTGAGACCTCTGTGACACTTATACATGTTATTTCACCTCCCTTGGCCTCGGTGTCTCCATCTCTGGATGGGGATAATAATAGTCACCTGATAGAAGGTTTGTGAAAACCCAGAAAATATCTGTAATGCTCCTATAATGGTGGGGCACAGAGTGTCCAATACAGGATGCTGTACCCCCCTTACCATTTGAAAAAACCTCCCATGATACTATTATGAATGTGAAGGGCCTTGCCAGTCTGAGCCCCCACACACAGAAGAGAGTGAACAGAAGCCTGCAGTTGCATCCCTGCCTACCTGCCTCTCAGGTGGGAGCCTCTGCGTGCAGGCCCCGTGCTAAGCCCAGGGACAGGCGGTGAGCAAGGCCCTCAACACTCTGGCCCACAGAGAAGAGCCCCTCGGATTGTGTTGAGTGGGAGGGCTGGGGCGACTGGAGATGGCGTGTTCAGCTGGGGCGGGCATCTAAGCAAGGACCTGAGGGATGAGAGGAGCTGCCTACAGCAGGCCCTGCAGGCTGGGACAGAGTATTCGGGGGGGGGGGACGCTAGTGGGAGCTGGTGACGGGAAAGAGGAACCGTGTCCAGCCCCAGGGAAAGGGAGGCAGGAAGGGGGGTGGGACAGGCCGTAAGGACCCCGCAGGGCAAGTGCAGTGTGGCGTTTTCCCATGAGCTGTGGGGAGCCCCTGAAGAATGTGAAGCACGGGAAAGCTGTGCTCTTGTCCCACCTACGAAAAGCCCCGGATGGACTGGAGACAGACTGTGCGTGTCGCTTGGTCTCTGTGTGGCGTTGCCTGGTGCATGCTCCCGCCGTGGGCATCGGGTGCTGCTTCAGCCCACGCAGGGGCCTTACCTGGCCGTCTGCAGGTAGAGCACGGTGTTGTCGCCCTCATAGGTGCAGGAGGCTGTCACTCTGCTGACCAGTGAGGGCAGGCCGCTCAGCTTCGAGTAGCCGTGGCCGCCACAGGCTTGGCGGCACAGCTCAGTCCCCTGGAGGCACGAGTCTGATATCATGGCCTTGATTCCTGCACTCAGTGCGTGAAGCTGCAAGAACAGAGCATTAGGGTGAGTAAGGAGTCCCTCCAGGAACAACCATGCTTCCCGCTCATTGAGCACCTGCTGTATGCCCATGACAACCCTGTGAGGTAAGAATGATCTCTTCGGCTCGCAACTTTATGAACCAGAAGGCTGAGACTCAGAGATGTTATGTGACTTGCCCAAGGTCATATGGTGAGGCAACGTAGCTGTAGGGGCAGTGAAAACAAAGGAAAACTGACCAGGCCAGTGTCCCCAGGATCTTGGGAAGAGGGTGCTTCCTGGATTGGGCTCACCATCATTTAGGAGTTACGGACTTTGCTGGCAAGTGGGGTTTTTGGAGAGCTGGCCTGTGACTGTGGAGATCCACCATCAACCCACTGGCCTGGGCTGTAGGAGGGGCTGCCAGGCAGCAGACCTGGTTAGAGCTTTCGGTTCTTGAAAGCCCTTACCCATGTTTCAGACTCTTGAGTCCTTGGGAGGAAGGTCATGTTCCTTAATCTCTCTGTGCTTCACTTTCCTAATCTGTAGAATGGGAATATAAATGAGGCCAGTGGCACAATTGGGGATTGATGAAGCAGTGCTTATAAAGCATAGGGTCTGGTGGATGAAACCTTAGTGTATATCTAAGTCCATAGTCCTTCATCTGAGACCCTCGGGGCCGGATGTGTTTTGGAATCAGTATTTTTTGAATTTTAGAAAGCTAAAGCAGGGCATTGAAGATAGATTATATATAATACCCAGAAAAGTCTGGGGCAGCCTTAGTGATCAAACTCATTAGTATTTCTGCTGCAAAATGTATACACATCCAGTGGGATAAATCATATCAATTCAGGTCCTACCATGCCACCAAATGTGTAATTTGTAATTTTTCTGTAATATTTCAGCGCTTTTTAGGTTTCACATACACACCAGGGATTGTGCTGCTGTGTTCTAAGTATAATGTGTGATTATTCCCTCTAGCATTTTTGGAGCTTTCTGGAGGCCAGATGTAGGTGGATTTATATGTTGGGGTACAGTTTGCCCGGGGTGCCCTGGGATATTGGAAGGCTAGGGGGAGGGAGTAAAAGGAGTCCATGGGAACAGGAGTGGGGCTGCTTGCCAGTGGGCAGAACAATCTCAGCCACTTTCCCAGCTCCAGCCACCCCCCGCCCCGTCCCCCAGACATCAGGTACCTCCGGCAGGTGGCTGAAGTCTTTGTTGAGAATGGCATCATAGGAGCTATGTAAGAACTCTAGGAGGCTGCTCGCCAGGAAATGGAACGCATAGGCTGTGGCCAGCGGAGGGAAGAGTTTCTGCTGCTGCGTCTGGTAGTCCAGGATTTTTGCCTCTGGGTCACTGAGGGGAGGAAAAGCAGAAGGTTTAGAAGATTGCTACATGCCCCCTCCACCTTCCCATATCCCCAGGATCAAAAAAAGACTTAAAAACTGATCGTTTTTTATAACACTGCAAAACTTGACCTGAAGTGACATGAGGTTAGTAATAATCTTTTTAAGATTATTATCAGACAGATCTGATGGTACAGGGTCAAAGACCCATGATCACACAGAAACCCAGACCCTGACCGACACAGGTCAGGTGGTAGACCAGCCAGGGTTCAAGGGAGCCCGACAGAGACCCCTCAGACAGGGCCCATTCGGGCAGACGGGTGGCATCAGGGGGCAGGCACTGTGGGATGGAGAGGGAGCCCCGTCTGTCGTGGTCAGCCTGCGGGTGCCCCTTGCCTGGGCCGGATGCTGGATTGATGGCGGATGACCGAGTAGCGGATGGCGATGACACAGGCCTTCTGCAGCAGGGGGATGATCTCGCCCAGGAGCAGATCCACCCGCACCACCACCAATGAAAAGTAGTTGGTCTGCGATGTTCCGAGCTTGACGTAGGTGCCGTCTGGCAAGACCTGGTGGACCAGAGACAGGAGTGCCGGGCCTGAGCCAGGGCTCCCCAGCCTGTCCTACACGCATAACTGTGGGCTTCCATCCCCTCCAGGCACATGGCCCTCAGACCGCTCACCGGGAGCAGGTGGCTGACTGCCCGCCAGAGCGCACTGGCTCTTAACACACCTGTGCTTTCTGCTGAACAGTCATTTCTCAAGTGCCTGGGTTCACAGCTCCTCTCCGGGGACACCCAGGACCTCCCCCAAATCCATAGCTAGAGGGATTGCCTGGGGACCTCCAGAACTTCCTCCAGCACTCAGCTGGTGTCTGGTCAGTGACTGCTTGTCTAGGCCTCACTGTAGGTGAATATGCATGTCATCCTCAGCCCTTCCCTTCTCTCACATCGCTTTGCCCCCCTACCCTATGACTGCTCTACCACCCCACAAAGCTGTGAGCATTTACCCCTGAAAATTCTGAGGCTCAGAGAGATCAAGTGACTTGCCCAAGGTCACACAGCTCCCAAACTGGGGCTTTACCCAGATCTGTGGGATACCAGAGCCTCTTTGGGGTGGGGGTGGGATGCCCCAAACTCTGCTCTTTGGGGGAAGACCCAGAGCCAGCAGCAGTCTGCAGGGGGCCACTGCCCCTCTCCAGGCAGCGTAGGCTTGCACGCCTCCCCGGGACTCCCACCTGTGCAAAGCGACTCAGCATGTTCTCCCTAGGGACCCGCACGTGGTCCAGTTGTAGGAAGCCGTTGTCTGTGTGGTCAAAGTCCATCTTGGGTCCGATGTCTCCAACGGTGACTCCTAGTCAGAGATGGAGATGGGAACGTCTGTGAGCCAAGTGCTTTCGTGTGCCGGGTACCCCCCCCACCCATGTTCTAGCTCCCCCGAGCCTCACAGCAGCCTGCCACATGGGGTTATTACACCTGTTTTTCAGCTGAGGTCAGACAGGTGCTGAATCTTGCTCAAGTTCACCCAGCCAGTTAGCACCAGGTCTATCCAACTGGACTCCTCCCTGCCCAAGGGAGACATGTCCCAGCTTCTCCCATTACCTTGGGGTCTCACGATAGGGAGGCCTGGTGGGGTCTCTTCCTGGCAGGGGTCCTAGGAGCCACATGGGCTTACCTGGCAGTGGGGTGTGGTCCTGGAGGCTCCGGATGGGCACAATGAAGGCGTGCATGCCCTGTCGGGCTCCTGAGCAGATCAGCTGGGCCTGGACCAAGGTGTGGGTGGCTGACCGTCCCACTGAAGGCAGAGAGAGGAGAGGCCCAGCATGATCTCTGGTGTAGGAGGCCCTGGTGTATGGAGCAGGCAGGCTAACTCTCCCTATCAGGAACCTGCATGTGGTCCAGTCTGAAATTGGTGAGGAGGACCAGTGTGGTGGCACGGGGAAGGCAGGGCACCCCGTGAAGCCAGGATGGGGATTGTTTGATCTGCCTCAAATGGTGCAGGTCAGGGGAGGATGCACAAGGAGCCTGAAGGGTACAGATATTTCCCAGGGGGGTTACCCAGGGCAGGGAGGGCCAGGCAGAAGAGGAGGTAGCATCCTGGGCAACAAAGCGATGCATTTTCAGGATATCCCTTGGCTCATATGGCCTTGACTCATCCTTGGAAATGACTGGAACAGTCTTGAGAGCTTTAATATAAGTGTCTGAGTTGGAGGGCTTTATGGACAGCCATTTAGTGGCTGGAGGTGCAGGGGGTTCTGTCTAAATGTCACGTATGTGGAGCAACCAGCCTATAATACACAGGCAGGGGGTAGGGAGGCTCAAGGAGGCTGCTGGAGATCTGGAGGGGTGCAAAGCCCTCCACACCCTCTAGGTGCTCCCCCTTTCAAAGGCAAAGCTGACAAAGGTTATGGATTTTAATGAAAATAGCCTAAATGGAACAACCTGGGAAAGCTTGGCATCTTTAAAAATTTGGTTCTTCTGCAGTCTTCTGGCTGAAGTGTGTGCCCTTGAGTCATTTTCTTTGGAATCAGGGAGACAGGATCCTTCTGTCAGAGCTGCTGGGGTATGTATGTTAGGATACATGGTGAGAAAACCGGTCCCTGATCACAGGGAAAGGTGTGCATCGCTGCCCCCCAACCCAGGGGCCTCGAAGAGTCACTGATCCCAGAGAGGGCAAACAGCTCCCAAAGAACCAAACAAATCTAGCAGTGTTTTGCAAAAGGCACTGTAAAATGAGCAAGTTTTTTTTTTTTTTTGGTACTCAAAAATCTATAAATGAATCACTCTATCGTCTACCTAATAATAATGAATACAGATAATTACCATTTATCTAAATCCAGGTGGTGCTGGACCCTGTGCTGGTGCTTTCCAGTTCTTGCAGGGTGGGTATGATGAGCCCCATTTCCCAGATAAGGAAACTGAGGCTCAGAGAGGCGAGTGAGGCCCTCAAGGTCACCGGTCTGGAGGGGGCAGAGCTGGGATTTCAAGTCGGCCTGATTGCCAAGGCTGGTTTCTTTTTTCTGCAGTTCTGACTGCAGTCATCCATTCCCTTCCTCTCCTCTCTCGTTGTCTCTCCTGTCCATCCCTTATTTCTCTGACTTCTTTCTGTCTGAATCTTTTTCCCTCTCTGCTTGTCCCTGGCCTCTGTTTCTCTCTGCTTAGTTGTACTCCTGACATTCATTGTATTTTCTCCCCCTGTGGAAGCATTCAGCAAATGGGTCCTCAAGTGCCACAGACATGCCCTCACAGGTGTGTTGTCACATTGCGGGGAAAGGGCCTTGGCGGGACCCCCTCTTGGGCAATGACGGAGCCTGGGGGAAGCACGGTGCGGTCGCCACCTGGTGGATACAGGGGGCAGTGTGGCGCCGGTGGCCAGACCGAGGCTGAGCCTTTCTGGGTGTCTGGAGCTGGGGCAGTGATTGGTGAACTGGGTGATGGATTAGCAAGCTTAATCACTAACTTGGGAGGTGAGAGTGCCTGCGACTAGGCTGTGCGTATGTGATGTGTGTGTGCACCTGTGTGTCTGTGTGGGGGCAAGGTGCCTGTGAGCGAGGACTTGGTCCTCATCCCCCACAGGTTGGGTGGGTTTCCTCAGTTACTTCAAAGTTGGGGCCTCTCAGCCATTTACGGATGAAATTCTTCCCATCCTCCCCTGTCGACAGAGTGAGACCCTGAAGTTCAAGAACCTGAACTGATTCGCTCAAGGTCACCAGCCTAGAACAGGAAATCAGTCTGAGGTCTGGTGGACCTCAGAGCCAGTGCTATTCTGCTGTCCAACTTTGTTCTCCTTGAGGACAGATAGGGCTGGGGGGACAGACGGATACTCACTGTCCCCAGGCCACCATTTGGTGGCCGTCAACGTGGGGCTATGCACCACAAACTCCTGGGTGGCCGCATCATAGGTGGCTTCAGTCTCCAGGCCCCGAAGATTCGTCCCTGGGAATCAAGGAGGGGAGTTTGTGAGGCAGGGGGTCGGGATAGGAATCTCACCTGGGGAGCAGCATCCCGGTGGGCCCGGAGCTGCCAGGCACCAGCCCCGTCTGCAGTCGGGGGAGCTCCCAGCTGTACATACAGGCATTTCTCGTCTTTCACCCGTGGGCTGTGTGGGGGACACATGGCCAGCCCGTGACAAGGGATGCTTGCTGACATTTCCAGAAGGAACGCCTTGACCCACGCACGCTAGTTCATTCGGCGTGTTTGTATAAATTAGAAAAAGGAACCCCCTCCTTCGAGACCCTTGACTGCCACCTGCTGGAATGTTTCCATATGAAATACACAATCTCTGACTCCTCCGCCGTGAGTGGGCTTTCTGGAACAGTGCA
The DNA here is from genome assembly GCF_009762305.2 of Zalophus californianus. Taxonomy (NCBI): domain Eukaryota; kingdom Metazoa; phylum Chordata; class Mammalia; order Carnivora; family Otariidae; genus Zalophus; species Zalophus californianus. Next base: position 26,433,292 of record NC_045595.1, read on the forward strand.
CGCAGAAACCCTGGCTCACCGTGTCCCAGTTCTGTCTGGGCATATGATGCAATGATCTGGAACTCATTGCAGAGTGGGGTCCATTTGGCAATCTGCTCCTCTGAGCCCAGGGTCCTGAGGGATTTCAGGAACACGTGGTGTAGACTTAAGGCCAATTCTCCAGAAAGGGCTCTGTGGGGGAAGGGACACGGTACTTGAGTAGCCCACCGGAGACGGGGACCCCAGTACCGTCAGTCTGGCAGGGTGCAGGAGGGAAGGGACATCTGCCATCCTGGCTTCCCAGCAGCTATTGCCTTTAAAAGTGGGGAAAATCACTCATGGTGTTAAGGCTTTCCAAGTGATCCCAGGTGAACTCCTCTCTGGTGGGGCTGCCCTGGGAGTGAGTACCTGTAAGCGTAGTGGAATTCAAGACTGTTTTCCAACCAGCCCAGGCGCTTTGCTATTGTCTGGAGGTGAAATTTCCTCTGAACGGCGGCCACATAACGTTCATTCTGGGTCATGAAATAATTATACTTCAGGCTAAACTCCGGGTCACTGTGGATGATGCTCTCTTCCAAAAACAGAGAACAGAGAGCTTAGAGACCGGAGTGAGGCTCCTGGCACCTTCAGATCTTTCTACCCCCTTGCCTTGTGGACGTGAAGTCAGACACTATTGTCATTTTACAGATGTAATGACTGAGCACCTGAGGTGGGAAGGTGACTTGCTCAAGGTTACAAAGCCATGCAGTGGCAGAATAAGGACCAACATGTAGGTCTTCTGCTGCCTAAGACTCTTCTATCCTTCAGATGGGCTCAGGAAATACGGACTTGTTAAAGATGTCCGTAGAGTCCAAAGGAATGAATCTCTAACAGTGGAATTTTGAAAGCAAGATTTGTCATTTGAGGTGGGACTGCTAGTGAAGGACTCTTCTTTCAAGAAAGGCATGTGGGCACAAAGCAGAGGCTCCACTCCCCAGCTTCCTCTTACCAACTTTCCTCCGGAGTGCAGTGTTCTGGGCACCTCCATCCAGGATGTTGATGAGACTTTCCACATTGAAGGACTGTATGTGTCTCTCACTCTCTATGTTGGGGTGCACTTGCCTGCTCCAGGTATCCCCCAGGGACACTCGGTGCACTGGGCTGCCCATCCTAGCCTGGAGCTGCCTGCTGCCAGAGGAAAGATACTTCTGGCCTAGCTGCTCGGAGCCTTGGGTGGTGCTAAGAACCTGTATGCCGGAGGAAGTGCCCAGAACTGAGCATCTGACAGGGATTTGGGGCTGCTCCAGGTAGGAAAGCAGCTCCCATGAAAGATTTGTGTGCCCCTGCACCCCCACCCCCTTCTCTGCGGGCACTCGGCTGGCCACAAATGCAGGAATTGCTCGGTAAATGGTAGCACAGTACCTGTTTGTCGAGATTTGGACGGGATCCAATCACAGGGCTCGAGCTCTGTCCACTGCAACCTGTCTTACAAGGGTTACCTGGGGGAAATTCTCACAAAGTCAATTTAAGTCACATATGCAAAAATATTTGGTGACCTTGAGCATGTCTGGCCTCTAGCCACACAGCTGGAGGTGGCCAGGAGGTGGACAGAGTCTGACCACAGAGCACGTGCTCTCTCATGTTATGGCCCTGCCAGGGGGCCTCACTGTAGGAACCTGTGGTCCCATTCACTTGGTCCCCTGAGTCCTGGGCTCATTCAGCCCATTTCTGTGAGCCTTGAGGGGTGCTGCAGAGCTGGGGGGAGGAAGCTTGCTTCTGGCCTGGGCAGTGTTCCCCCTGGGACCCCTGTGTGCCCCCCTGCAGCCAGAGTGGACCCGTGTCCTTCAGCAAACCCTCGGACTCTCAGAAGCCCCTGTTCCCCCACAGCAAGGTGACCACCAGGTAAGCTCTCATCTATTTGTTGAGTATCTCAAATCCATTTGTTCCGTCCCCATGTCTGTCCCCCAGCCATCACCATCTCTCACTGGGCCTCAGTGTCTCACTTGTCTGTTTTCCTGGCTGCCAGGCTGAGCCCTTCGACCGCAGTCATAGTGTGTCCCCGCCCCGGCTTGGAATTTGCCCCTTGGCGCCCACTGTTTGTGGGAGAGAGTCCATGCTCCCGAACATCCACCACCTCCAGCCCACTTGCCCCTTGCCCTGGGTCACCTACTCCAGCACCAGGTTGGGGCCTCTCCTCCCTCTCCTCCTCCCTTTTGCCTCTGCGGCTTTCCCCCCGTGTTCCTAGTGAGACCCAGCCTCCAGGGACCCCTCCTCCAAGGAGACTTCCTGACAACAGCACCCCCACCCCAGGAACAGAGTGCCCTTTTGCTGCCCCACTGGATGCTGCTAGAGTAGACAATAGGAACAATGCCTTATTTGCTCGAACGTGCCCCTCCCAAGTGCCTGGGTGGCCAGCGCCACCGTCCCTTGGATCCCACGCGCCTAGCTGTCAGGAGGCACGCGGTCTGTCTTTCCCACCGGCAGCCACTGCAGCCTTACAGATACTCTACTCTTACTATCCGTTTTACGGGGAGCTCAGGAACGGAAGGAAGGAGACTCCGTAAGGTTGTGTAGCCACAAGCGGCGAGTGGGGTTTATATGCAGGCTTCCAAACCGATACCCCCTGAGTGGGTGGCAGTGCCATGGGGGTGCTGACAAGGGGCCTGGCACATTCAAGGAGCCCCTCTTGTCTGCCCCCTGGACCCCTGCAAGGCCGCCTAGCTGGCCTCCTGTCTTCCTGCCGCATGCCCCGACTGCTGAGGCCTGTTTGCTGTGCCTGGACGTGCCGGGCCTCTGCCGCACCCCACCTCTGCCAGGTTGTATCCTCTGCCTCAAACTCTTCTTCTGGAACACTCTTTCCCCGGGTGTCCTCTTGGCTCCCTCATTACCTCCTTCAAGTCTTTGCTGCTCAGTATCACCTTCTCAGTGAGGCCCACCTGACTGCCCTCCTTAAAACCCCAAGCCCCCCTCCCCTGGCCTTCCCAATCCCCCTCACTCTGCTCTACTTGTTCTCCTAACGTCCAAGATAATTTACTCACTTACGTTCTTGTTTATTGCTGTCTCCCCGACTACAGGGTAAACTCCAAGGGCGCAGGGGCCTTTGTCAAGTTACGCTAACACTAGCACAGGCCCTGGCCCGTGGGCAGGTAAATAGGTCTGTAAATAGGGGTTGAAATGACATGCAATGAAAGAAAGCAGTGCTCAGAGTCGTTAGGAGCAGGGGGAGAGTCAGGACTGAGGTGGTGCAGTCCTCAGCGGCCTCCCACTCCCTCCCCCGCCCCCCGGCCCAGCTCACCTGTCTTTACCAGTGTGGTATCTGCCCGTAGGCTTCTGGAGCTGTGCGCCTAGGTTTCTCGTGGGCGGCCCAGCCCATTCCTCCTCCCCTCGAATGGGCTGGAACCTGGAAAATTGAAGGCAGCGCCTGGCAGGCTCTCAGCTCTCGGGTGCCCCTGGCTGAGCTCCCTGCTTTTCTCTCGTGCGCCCTTTCTCCCTCAAGTGGGTGTGACCTGCTGGGCCAGTGCCCAGGCCATCCCGGGGCTGGGGGTGGGGTTGGGGGGGCACTGCTTTGGGAGTGTCAGCTGCCGAACCTCCCCTGGCTCTTCCTCTCTCCGCCCGTCTGGGCCTGAGCCAGGTCCCCAGAACATGCTTCCCCGGTTGCCTGAGCACGAGCAAACACCACAGCCCCCACCAGGAGTCCAGAGGCCCCGGGCTCAGACCTTCCAGATGTGACTCAGAGTTACTTCACCTCTCTGAGCTTCCCTTCTCTTGTCTGTAATTCACAGGCTGTAGAGGAAAGCTCTCAGTAAACTGTGAAGCACCTGGTATCTGTGGCGAGATTATGACTGTTTTCTGAGTGCCCCATGACAGAATTTCGTAATTCCCCAGAGGGACATTTAATGGTGGCATTTCGGATTCTCACTGGCAGTCTGCTGGGGAGATATTTATGGGCAGGTGTGTGAGGGTTTAGGTTGTATGGGGAGCATTGATTTGCTTTGTTATCCATCCATATTGTTAAGCAGGAAGCAAAAAACAAAAGAAAAACCTCTGACCCTGGGAAGCATCCAGGCTGGGGTTGGGGGGCTTCTGGGGAGACAATCATCACAGGAGGAATGAGCAGGAAAACCTGGATGTGATACTCACAATCACTTCTAATGAATTTATAACTTTTTGGAACTTAAAACTTCCTTGCCCTCTCTTTCTGCCCCCGCTGTTCCCAGGCCTCCCAGGCCCTACCTGTCCAGACCCTTTTTATATTTTCATCTCACCACACTGTTTTGGGAATTCATTGCAGTCTGGATCAGAAGCTCCAGGACCTGCTTTCTTAGCTCCGAGGTTTGGTCCCTTGTGGTATATTGCAAAACGCATCTATTTGGCCTTTGTCCCCAGTTCCTGGCACAGGACCCCTAAGAACCCTTGCAAGCTCCAGAGAGGTAAGACTATATCCTTTTTTTTTTTTTAAGATTTTATTTATTTATTTGACAGAGAGAATGAGAGATAGCACGAGAGGGAAGAGCGTCAGAGGGAGAAGCAGACTCCCTGCTCAGCAGGGAGCCTGAGGCGGGACTCGATCCCGGGACTCCAGGATCATGAACTGAGCTGAAGGCAGTCGCTTAACCAACTAAGCCACCCAGGTGCCCAAGACTATAACCTTTTTTATCTACGGCCAGGGGCCCGTGGATAGCTTCAGGATGGGGACTGCTTGCTGGAAAGATCAAGCCTTAATTAGAGCGGTTGGAAATCTCAGTTCTCCCCGATACACCCTCGCCACCCAACCTCCAGGGAGGGAAGAGGGGCTGCAGTTTGTGCTAATCACCAGTGGCCAATGATTTAATCAATTATGCCTATGTAGTTTAGGGAAAACCTTGGGAAAAATTCCTAAACAACGGGGTTTGGGGAGAGTTGGTGAACATGGAGGTGCTGGTGGGAGGGCAGCATGGGAAGCGCCATGTTGCCTCCAGTCCCTCCCCCCACCCAAGACCTTGTCCTCTGCATCCCTTCCAGTTGGCTGTTCCCAAGTTGTATCCTTTATAATCAACCAATAAACGTAAGTAAAGTGCTTTCCTGAGTTCTGTGAGTCATTCTAGCAAATTATTGAACCCAAGGTGGGGGGTTGTGGGAACCCCTGAATTTATAGCCGGTACGTCGAAGGCACAGGTGGCCCCTGGGTTGTGCAGTTGTGGTCTGAGGTGGGGGCGGTCTTGTGGGACTGATCCTTAAGCCTGTGGGATCTACACTAACCCCAAGGGTTGGTGTCAGAATTGAACTGAATTGTTGAACACCCAGTTGGTGTTGGGGAATTGGTGGTTGGTGTGGAAAAACCACACACTGATTGTTTTAGAAAAAGACACCATACCCTTGGTACACTCACTATAGCAGTGGGTATTTTTTCTTTAACTCTTGGTTTTTGTGTAAATCACCAATGAAAGCAAGGACTGTGTCACTCTTGGTCACCAATACAGTCCCGTTCCCAAACTAGGGTCTGGGCCAGGGTAGGTGCTCAACAAACATTTGGTCGATGAGTGAATAAACACAGGTTGACAGTGAAGGACTTTGGAGCTTTGGCATTGTTTTAAAAGGTGGGTGTGGGTGTGTTTGTGTGTCTACTCTATTTGCACACACTTGTATACCTCGACACGAGACCCAGACCTTCAGTCTCAAAGCTGGGGATTCTTTGGGCCTACATGTACCAAAAAGCGGTATACCCAGCTGGGTTTCCAAATTGGTCCTGGTCTTTCTGCAGCCTTTCCTGATCTTTCCTGATGGCTCCTCACCCTTTGCCCTTCAGGAGTTGTTAATATCCAAGGAGCGTAAAAGGCTCCCCACAGGTGGTCCTTCTATGAAAGGGTTGCTCTGCAGGGTGAATGATTTTTCTTTTTCCCTATGTTTCTTTGCTAAAATTTGGCTTGTCTCGGGGCACCTGGGTGGCTCAGTCAGTTAAACCTCTGCTTCGGCTCAGGTCATGATCCCAGGGTCCTGCGATCGAGCCCCCGCGTCGCGTCGGGCTTCCTGCTCAGCGGGGAGTCTGCTTCTCCCTTTTGCCCCTCACCCCGCTGGTGCTGTCTCTCTCTAAAATAAGTAAGTAAATAACTAAATAAAATCTTGAAATAAAATAAAATTTGGCTTGTCTTAGGCTTGGCATTAGCATCCGTATGCCTCTAACCATCATTCCCAGAGTGAATATTTTAGAGCACTTGTAAGGCATTGGGCCCTGCTCGGTGTGGGACCCAGTGTGGGACAAGGTCTCTGTGAGTGGGGAGGTGGGATGTTTATAGGTCCCCTCACCTCCCCTGCATAACAACCCTGGAAAGTAGGATGCCTCTCCTCATTTTGCAGAGCAGGAAACAAGCCCAGAGAGGTGTTCACACAATACGTATGATGCAAAGCTGGAACTTGAACCTGGTTTTCTCGCTCTTTCCCCATGTGTACAAGGTTGGGAAAGAAGTCAAGAGAGCCAGAGCACTTGTTTTGGCAGGACTTCTGAGATGTGGTGACTCTGGGCAGGTGCCCCCTTCCCCTAGGTCTTGGTTTCCCTATCTGTGATGATGGGTATCTGCTCACTAAGGGGCCTCACACCTCCCCACCATGTCCCCATGGTAGCATCATGCCTTAAAAATCTTAAAAAAATTTTTTTAAAAATTTAATTATTTAAGTAATCTCTGCACCCAGGGTGGGGCTCAAACTCATGACCCCGAGATCAAGAGTCACATGCTCTTCTGACTGAGCCAGCCAGGCGCCCTGCCAGATATTTTATGTTCGTTAACATTGTCCTTTCAGCTACCCATGAGGCTGGCACTGTTGGAACCCTCAGTTAACAGACGAGAAACTCAGAGATGTTAAATAATTTGTCGGAGGCTACCTACCTGGCGAGTGGCAGAGCTGGACCCCCGCCAGCCTGCCTCCCAATCTGAAGTCTGACTTTGTAGCCTGGACTCCTCATAGTCATGCTGGGCCACCTGTCAGGATCTCCTTAAAAGGGAGAGTGAGAGAGAGAGAGAGAGAGAGAGAGAGAGAGAGAGAGAGAGAGAAGGAAATTCCATCCCTTGAAATGAGCTAGGCCCCAGGGCCAGGCATTTTGTGTCTGGTTTCTCACATTGTAGGACCTGCCAGGTATACAGTAGATGCTCAATGCATATTTCTCTCCTTCTTGCTCCTTCCCGGAATGTCTTGGGCCAAGGGCAGGCTTGTGAACCCCGGTATCCCACTGGCCACTGTCTTTCAAAGCATTGAGTGAGATGGGCCTCGATTCTTGTCCCTGGGGCCCAGTCTGCCAGATTGGTGCGGGCTGGGCCACCTGCTGTCGGGGAAGAAGGAAGGAGGAAGGCCACAGGGCCTCGGCAAGCTTGCAGGATGTTTCTGGCGACAGATGGGAAAACTCCGAATGTGGGTGCTTTGCAAAACAATCCCTGCAGCCTCCACCAGCAAATGCTGTGAGGACAAATGTGCTGGCTCCAGTCAGGCAGACGTGGGTTTGCATCTCGCTTCCACCACCTGCTGATTGTGTGCCTTTGGGAAGTGGCTTGGTCTCTAAACTTTGGATTCTTCACCCGTAAAATGGAGGTAACGCCAGTCCTGGGGGATTCAATGAGAGAATTCATAGGAAGTATGAATAGCCCAGTCCCTGGCGCAGATGCCAAATATTAAAGTGTAGGTACCATTACTGTGTCACAGATGTGGAAACTGTGGCCCAGCAAGTTTTCCAGGCTTCTGACAAGTAGTGATTTTCAGAGCTGGGGCTTGAATACAGGTCTGGGCACAGGATTAACTATCTTTATGGGGCAAGCCTAAAGTCAGCCTTGCCGTGGGGAATGCACATCTTAGGTCAGGCTCCCAAAGGGGTGAGCTTAAGTGCCCTGGTCCCATGTGAAGCCCCTCCCTTGGAGGGGGGAGCCCCGGCTCACTTAGCTATTGCTAGGCAGCCCAGGGGAGTTATCAGGGTCCTTCACTGGGAAATCCTGCTCATCTCTCTAGGAGTCCTTTCTGAGAAGTAGATGGGCACTCAGTGTCCTCCCTAGGTGAGCGCCTGCACATCGTCAACTCAGATAATCGTCTGGTGGCTGAGATGAGGGCAAGTGGCCATGGGGAGGTATGAATTCTCTTCTTGTGAGGCCCAGCAAAAGGGGCATTTGTGTGAGGCAGGGCCCTGGTGGGAGCTGGGTGGCTGGGGGTTGACAGGTCTAGGGGTGGGGGCAGTAAAACACCAGATTGTTTAGGTTACTGCTCAGCTAAAGGTCCAGTCCTGCAAGGGGCAGGAATCCCACTTCAATGGCTAGTTTAGGAGGGCGGGTGCGTAATGTTCCTCACCCCAGAACTCCCATCAGTCTGTATTGGCTGGAGTCTATTTTTATGGGGGGAGGCCAGATCCCTCAAGTTCAGACAGACAATGAGAAGGTTAAATAGGTTATCGAATCTCAGGGCAAAGGGTCAGAATGGCACAGGGCCCTCCTCTGAGCCCTTCCTAGGAGCAAGGCCTCGCTGTCGTGGAGAAAATGTGCGCTTTGCAGACAGACAGCTCTGTGGTAATCTTGTCTTTCCCCAAGCATTGTTTTGTGACTTCAGGCAAGTCTTTTAATTTACCTAAACATTGGTTAGTCTGCAAAATAATGAGAATGACATCGAGTTGTCATGGGTGGTGACATTGCTGGCCTTCCATAAATGCAGTGATCATAACTGACACCCACTCACAACTTTCGGAGCACCTGGGTTGGCATTGGCAAAGAGAAGCAGAATCAGCCAGGGTCCCTGCCCTCATGGAGCTTGCCATTCGTACCATCCCTAGTGGGATGAGGCTGCCCTGCAAAAGCTCCTGGGTTCTGAGGGCTCCCCTGGGCTACATGTGCAGAATCAGGGAGGGAGGGTCCCTTTGCCTCCTGAGGTCCTCTGTCTCCCAGGTGTGTATTTAGGGCCCATCTGCCATTGAAGAGGGTTCTCCCCAAATCCAGACTGGGACTTGTGGTCTGGTAGGTGTGAGGGGCAGAGGGGCTCAGTGAGACTGGGCTTGCTGCTCTTGGTTCCCCATGTAGGGCAGAGTCTGATGTCAGGGCGCCTTTCCTTCTGCAGGGTCCCCAGGACTCGGCGATGACCCGACCTCTGCCCTCAGGGATGTTCTAACTCCCTGGATGCCCACAGAGTGGCATGGAGGAGCCACAATGTTGGTCTTGTAGGCACAAATGCCGGTCGGGCCCAGGTGTACTGACAATAGCCCAAGAGGCCCGAGGAAAGCTTTTGGACCAGACTGACATCTCTGGGCCCCCGGGGGAAATTGTGGAGGAAGGAGGCAGGTAGGCGATGGTGGTGGGAGGGGCTGAACCCTGGGGGAGGCTGGGGGTGCTGCAGCCGGAGAAGGGCTTTCTCACTTATTCGTTCATTCAACAAACATGAATTGAGCACCTGCTATGTGCCTGGAGTCCCATGTGCCATTTGGCCACTGCCTTTTCTCAAAGCTGGATTCTTGCACCTAGGTCCCAGTCTGCCAGAGGTTCGCCCAGGCCAGGCCACCTGCTGGCAGGGAAGGAGCAGGGAGGATGGCCAGTTGGGATTCAGCAGGAAACGAGACAGACAGACATCTCTGCCCTCATGGAGTGGACATTATCGCTAAGGGGGACACACAAGGTAAATAAGTAAGATATGTGTTTGATGGTGGCAAATGGTGAGACAGCAAAGGAAGGGATGGGAAGTGTGTAGGAGATGCTGGGATTCAGATGGGTTGACCACGGAGGGCCTCCTTTAGAAAGAGCATAGGAAAAAGACCTGGAGAATGCGGGGGGAGAGGCCTGTATGCTTCTCCGAGGGAAGAAGATGAAAAGGCACATCGTGGGACGTGGGGCATGAAGGAGGCCAGGCCGGCAGCCAGAGCTGTGTGAGTGAGGAGGCGGGCAGAGGGCAGAAGGCCAGAGGTGAAGAGGGAGCTGGACAGGCGGGGCCTTCGGGGTGGCCGGAAGGCCGCTACGGGCGCGGGGGCGGGGGGGGGGCAAGGGAGGGCTCTGGGCAGAGGAGTGGCAAGACCTGCTTTCGACGTTCACAGGCTCATTTTGGCTGCTCTCTTGAGAATAGGCTGTAGGGGGCAGGGCAGAAGCAGGGAGACCACTGAGGAGGAGGCCTCAGCAATCATCGAGACATTTTGCTTCCCACTGTGCCCCCAGCACACGGCATGCTTCCTGGCACCGAGCAGGCACTCAGCACATCCGTACTGAATGATGTGTGAATTAAGGATGCCCAAACACCAGTTCTCAGACTGGTGCGTGGGCTATGTGGAGAAGATGCAGAAAAAACAGATCTTAGGCATTGCTGCCGGGGATCTGAATCCAACTGGTTTCTTTCTTTCTTTCTTCCTTTTTTTTAACTAATTATTTTTAAGATTTATTTATTTGCGAGAGGGTGCGTGTGTGCGTGCGAGTGTGCAAGGGGTAGGGGAGGGGCAGAGGGAGAGAGAATCCTCAAGCAGACTCCCCACTGAGTGTGAAGCCCAACGTGGGGCTCAATCCCATGACCCTGAGATCATGACCTGAGCTGAAATCAAAAGTCAGATGATGCTTAACCGACTGAGCCACCTGGGCGCCCCTCAAATTGGTTTCTAATGGGAAAGAGGAATCTGGATGTTCAGTACAGTCTGCTGGTAATTCTAGGCATTGGGGCTGGCCTTCTGTGTCAGGAATACTTTGGCTGCAATTAACAGAGACGGACCAACAGTGGCTTAAACAAAGAGGGTTTTCTTTTTATTTACAAGAATTCTGGAGGTTGGCTACTGGCATTGGGCTTGGTCAAATGATGACAGGGACAGTGCTCTGAGATTCTCTTAGCCTTTTCCTCATGGTAGCAAGATGACTGTTGTGGCTCCAGGCATCACATCCTCCATCAAGGCAGGAAGAATGGAGGGGCAGGGAGGTGTTACCCACGTCTGCCTCTTTTATCAGAAAAGCATTAACTTTTCCAGAAGCCTCTGTAGACTCCCTCTTAAATTTCACTGGCCATACCTGGTCACATGTCCCCGCCAAGCTTCAAAGGAGGCTAGAACCATGGGAATTGGGATTTACAACCTCCACAGTGGGAGGCAGCTAGAGAGAAGGGGAGTGCACGCGGTGGCTGCCACGGCTCCACTGGACGATGTGGAGTGTCATCTCCATGGCTTGCCACCTCCATGGAGCACCTCTGGGGACCACTGAGTGCAATCTCAGCCATCCTCTCTGAGGGGCCTCCTCCATCCTGAATGCTCTGTCTTGCTTCTTTTCGTACGTCGGAACAACACATAGACTGAGGGGGGAGACTTCTTTGGGGGAAATGGTGGTCTTTATTTGGGGATTGTGCTTTAGGATTGCTCTCACCTGGCAGACATCTAAAATAGTATTACCACATTCTCACCAAGACATGTTCAAGAGCCTCTTAGGGCCTGATTTACACACATGCGCACACACACACGCACACACACAGACAACATGTCTATTTACACTGGCAGGCACCCCACCCCGGGAAAGGGCAATGTCTTTGGTCATCCTCAAACCACTTAATTAGGAGTTAAGACCAGGATGACCCCTTTCCTCCTGAACATCCCACTTTTGGTCCAAGAATAAAATAGCATCCCAGCAGTAGCTTTTTCTGGTAGTTTTAGTCGGGGGGTGGGGCAGTGAAAGGAAATGCTTTTCTAGAACTGCCCTATCACCTTAAATGATGGGTTTGCAAAGCCAGAGGCAGGGATTTTATTCTTCATGGGGTGGGCGCAGGGAGAAGAAACCGGCCTGGTTTATTCTCTAAATCTTTAAATCTAAAAGCAAAAGGTTGAAACATGTGGTCGCGTGTGGGGGGGAGGGATTTTTGAGGAAGAATGAGTGAATTCACTGGAGCTGGCTCAGGTGGTGGAAACCAAGCAGGGAGTGGGTGCAGGGGCTGGAAATGGGGACTCAAAGGAGCCTGTCTGTCAGGGTAGTGGTGGGGTCTTCAAACCACTGTTCGTATTTCCAGAAGCCCACCGGAAATCACTGTATATTTGTTCTCCACAGGTTTCAGGAAAAGGTAAAATATATATATATATATATATTTTTTTGGCCAGAATTGCATCAGAATGGTGGGGTAAGAAAATGCAGATTGGCAACAATATACCTCTCCAGTGACAATGGCAATTACATAACCGACATAATTTGCTGGGCAAATGTCTTCCCAGGCCCGGGGGCCCTGGAATGGGGTGGATAATGGAGAGCCTTTGGGGCCACAGAGGCAGGGTGGGGAACCCCCAGGGCAGAGGTTCATGGCAGTTGGGGGGCAGAGGTGGCTTCAGGGATGATGTTTCCAGTATTTACTGTCCCTGGCTGCTTACAGTGTGGTCCTCAGACCAGCAGCCCAGGAGCTGGTTAGAAATGCAGAATCTCAGCCCCCACCCCGGATCTACTGAATCAGAAGCGGTCCTCTAACAAGATCCCCAGTGATTCGTAGGCACAATCAAGTTTGAGAAGCACTGTTCTGCACTTCTGGGAGCAGGAAGGCTGCGGTCCTGGTTAGATGTGGTTGCCAGGCCCAGACAGGGAGGCTGTGGAGAGGAGCAAGCAAAAGCATGGGTCTGCGGGAAGCGGGCAAACTCCAAGAAGCTGTCCTTGTTAGTACTCTTGCAACCTGGCAGGATGTGAGCCCCGAGGCCGCCTTGTGAGCTGCCCCGCCCTTCCTCCCCTAGTGAGCGGCACTTGAACCATATTCCCCTCCGCTGGCTTTCAGAGCAGGTGTTCTGAGATGCTCTGCTTAGCTGCCCCACACCTGGCTGCTGGGAAAACCACAGTCGGGGAAGTTTTCTGAGAGCAGGGAGCTGGGCTGTCCAGAGAAGCAGGGCCCCGTGGGGCCTGGGCAAAAGGGAGGGCTGGTCAGGCCAAAGAGGGGCCTGTCTCGCCTTCCCAATTCTGCCAGAAAAATCTCAGCAGAGCTCAGAAGCTCCTTCAGGGAGAGGTGCCTTGGGAACGTTTTCTTGGCAGCAGCTTCCTCTTGGAGCAGAAGCAGTGAGTGCTCAGAGGGAAGAGCCTGGGAGCTTAGGGGCCTCCCAGCTTCTTTGTGGGTGGGAAGGAGGGCCCAGGCCCTCTGGGGCATTTTCACAAGAGCAAGCGTGAACATCACAGATGTCCCCAGGCTGGGGGCCCAGGGCTGCCAGATGCAGAAGGGCTAGAGGAGGGCATGGGGGTCAGGGGTGGGCTGCTCGGGCTGGAGCTTCAACGACCCCGCTCTACAGTGCTCTCTCTTCACTGGTTAGCGTGGCGATTCTCCGCAGGTTTTCCCTGACTTTGATAAATTCAGGGGCATGGTCCTCTTCCTTTTCTGGTGGCTTTTCCAGCTAACGGAGAGAAGAAGCAGAGGTGTGAAGTAGGTTGGGGTGTGGAATTCCTATTCCCCAAACCACAGTATTTGCCCCTGGGATCCTCTCTGGGGAAACAGAACTGGGGATCAGCTTTGCCCCCAGCCTGGTAGCTGGGGTGACAGAGCATGAGACTAAGTTTTCCCTGTGAAGCCTGGTGCAAATGGCTAGCCTCAGCTGGGCCTCAGGTTCCTCATCTCTAAAATGGGAATGCCACCTGGCTCACGGGGCGGTAGTGAGAATGAAATCAGGATCAGCATGCGATAGATTGGGTTGTTAAGGGAACTGAGGTTCAGAGAGGGATGGCCACCGGCTCAAAGTCACACAGCAGAGTGAGGACTTGGGCTGGTGGTGGACTGCTGGTTGAGTCCTCATTTTGCATCATCTCCTCCCTCTTGCCAGCTGCAGCCACATGCAGGCTCCTGCCCCGGGGCCGGGAGACAGTCCTGGAGGAGGCTGGGGCCAGGGCTGGGCGCTCCCACCCACCTGGTTCAGCCTCTGCTGCCGTCTCAGCAGCTCCTGCTCAAAAGGGCACTGCAGCCGCTTGGCCTCTAGCTCTTCCTTCTTCTTCTTGATGAGCTGGTTCCTCCTGCGGTGCTCCAGGACACGCTGCAGCTCCGGCTTGCTGTCCACGCCCAGGCCCCTGGGTGGGGGGAGCCGTCAGGAGACCCCAACTTCCCCCCACCCCAGCCTCAGGGACGTACCCTGTAGTGACACCAACCTATGCCCTTGTGTTGTACAGCCCCCCTGGCAGCCCAGGGAAGGGGTCCCATTCCTGACCCCTTATATGGAGGCTCCTAGGACTTAAGACACCAGCCCAAGTCACAGGTGCGAAGGGGCTGAGCGAGGAGGATTTGTACCCAGGCTGTCTGATGGCAGAGACCAGATTTTATGTCGTTTCTGGTTACGTGCCCAGGATATGTTTCTAGAGGTGGGATTGCTGGGTCAGTCTCTTTTAAAAGATTTTGGATACATATTTCCATCTGCCCCTTAGGAAAGGTTCTCCAATTTATACTCTGTATCAGTGTACAAGAGCATCTATTTCTCCCCGCCGTCACCATCCAGTCTTTTTATATTTGAGAATCTGGTAGGCAAGAAATAAGATCTGGTTTTCATGTGTGTGTTCTCTGATTCTTAGTTACGTGGAACAACAGCCTTTGAGATGTGCACCAGTCATTTGCATTTCTTTTGTGAACTGACTATACCTATCTATTCATTTTTTGTTCCATATGGATTTATAAGTGACATGTATATATTTTTTGTGGGTTTTATATTGCAAATGTTTCCCTGATTTGTCTTTAGGCTTTTGTTTTTTTCTATGGTGGTGGTGTCTTTTGACATTAAAAGGGATGACACTAAAAAACATTTGGAGAAAATGCACATGATATACTAACCAAGAAAAAAAGAACCCACGGAAGATAGAAAATGACACCTGCTGGAAGGTCTTGCACAGAGCTGAAAATAGGAGACCTCGCCCCCGCCAATACCAGAACATGCCAGTAGAGGGAGCTGCAGGGGCGCCGCCGCCTTCCTCCTGGTGCTAGCCAGCTGGGCGCTATTTCCCAGGCCTCCTCCCCATTTCCTCCGTTACTGAGTCCCAGACCTGCCACCTCAAGCCTGTCTCTTTCATTGCACCTTGGTCTCCCTGGTCCACTCAACCCCCCCCCGCCCCCCCCGTGATTGTGACACCCCTGCTTGAGACCCTTTTCAGGTAAACACATCTCCTCTGGCCAACCTCAAAGTCAATGCTGCAAACACCCTGAGCTACTTGTGTTTCCTGTCTCTTTGCACATGCTCCTCCCTTTGCTGGGAACATAGTTGCTTCCACCAGCTGATGCCCACCCCTAGTCTGGCTGACTCCTGCCCAACCTTCAGGCTTCATGCTGAGGCATCCTCTCCTCCGTGAGGTCACCTTGGACCACTCACAGGTGCGTCCTCTGAGCTCCCAGGCCCATTTATACCCTTATTATAGCATGTGATTAGGCATCCATCCCCACTGTGAGGGCAGGAACTGGGTCCCATTCCTTCTTGTATCCCAGGTCTGGACACAGTGCCTGGCACATAGTAGGTGCTCAGTAAATGTATGTGGAGGGAAGGCATGAGTGGGTAGCTGGAAGGGAGAGCAGGGCTCTTGGGGACCACCAGGCACTAGACCTTCACATTTTCTGTGGGTGACTATGTGGGGGACCCTCAGCCCTCTCAGCCTCCGGGAGACCCAGCATGACCATAGGGGCCTCTACGAGGGGCACCTCTGCAAGGCCCAGCAGGCTTGAGGAGATGCTTGCCAGGCGGAGGCAACCAAGCTCTGTTCCCACCTTCTGTGGTTCATGAGTAGCTCTCGGTGCAGCTCCTGGTGGCTCCGGGAGGCCTTCACAGGGTTCAGCAGCTTCTTGGGCTTGATGAGCTCTGGGTTCCATTCTCTGTATTCAGGCCGGGCCATCAGTCCCCCGATGTCCGCCCGCTCCCTCTGGATCTCTGAGTACATTGAGGCTGTAGAGACAGGTGGGGGTGGAGGGGTCAGCAGGGTCTACAACCTCACCCACCCCCGTGGGGCACAGATGAAGGCTTTCGATGTTAGATGGACTTTGGCCATCTGCCATTGTACAGTCCTGGGCCGACTACCTGACCTTCTGAGCCTTGGTCTCCTCATTTGTGAGATGGAAATAATTGAACCTGTGTACAGAGTTGTTGTAAGGTTTGGAGGTGCTGTCTGTAAAGTGGGGTGTGGGGTTGAAATGATACTGGGGTACAAAATATGGGTTGACACATGCATATATTTTTGGCCTGACTTTGGAGAAAACGATATCCTATAAAAAGAATTATGTTTGAGTTTTTGTTTTTCAGTGGGCTTTAATCAGAAAAAGAAAAGATACTTAAAAAGAGCAGTATGCATTTGTTAAATTTGGATGAACATAGTGATCAAAAGGAAACTTTACCATGTATTGTCCAGTTTCCTTCTCCATCATTCCAAATTCTCTGTGGAAGCATCCAGCTTTTCAGTTTCTCCAGATCAAAGAGGAGAGTATGAAATCCCAGAATGGCTATGTCTCTAATTACAAAGTAATGGTTGTCATCTTTAATGCAGGTATCTGGCTTCCTGATGGCCTCACTTCCACCACAGCAGCTTGAAATTTGTCAGTTTACTTGAAATTCAGGCAGAAGGGCTCCCTCCTCTACAAGTTGGCTCTGTATCCTTGCAGTGCCCCAAAGCAAGCGCAAGTTTCTCTCTCTCTCTCTCTGTGTGTGTGTGTGTGTGTGTGTGTGTGTGTGTGTGTAAGAGAGATAGAGACAGAGAAAGGAAGACTTCTTAAGAAAAAGTCTCCAGGGGATGACACAGCCTGGCCATCAGCTTCTTTTAGTAATTCAAGTGAAAATTGAGGCATTGGTTCTGTTCCCTTCATGAATCCTGCTTTTCTGAGTTTGAGCCTCTACTATATGCCAAGCACCGGCATAAACAGGAGTTCTCCAAGTAAACTAGCTAGGGATGGTGGTGTGCACAAAAACCTGCAAGTAGGTAATAGCTCGGTGGGGTTGGAAAATGCAGGAGGAGGGGGGTGGTAAGGTGTAAATTGCAAGGTGACATGTCAGGGAATATCGGCATCAAAGAAAGGGGAGATTATGTTTTGCAAATGGTGGCTCGCCAGACACATGTTTGGCATTTCTATTATTACCCATTGCAGGGTGCTGTTTGGAGGATTAAGTGAGATCACATTTGTAAAGGTGCTGTGTAAACTGGAAAAAGTGTTAATTATTACAAGATATTTTGGAAGTAGCCAGATGAAGTGTCAGAGCATAAAAGATATCTGCTAATTTTTTTTTTCTTGAATTCACATTCTCAGAACTGTTTCTAAAACGAGAATTCTAATTAATTCTCTTTCTTCTCTTTCTTCATAAAGCTGTTTGTTTTCAGGTTCTATCCTTCCCAACTCTTTGGTTTTTAGAGATTGTGGTAGTATTTGATAGTTAAAAATGGGCACTTGACAAAATAAACAATTGACTATATCAGCTCCCTCATCTTTTAAACATGTGGACATTTTCCTTTTTTTTTTAAAGTAAACTCTACACCCAATGTGGGGCTTGAGCTCATGACCCCAAGATCAAGAGTTGCATGCTCTACCAACTGAGCCAGCCAGGTGCCCCCTAAAAATGTGCATATTTTCTTAGTCTGTGGGCTTACGTTGTCTGGGACCAATGCATTAGAATACCCTGATTCAGACTGGAGTTTGGGGAATTTTCCCCCCTTCTGCTGCCTGTTCCCATTACCAGTTCCCACCAAACCTTTATCTGAGCAATTTTCAGCTATCCTCTTTACTTCCTGAGTGATCAGCTCTCATCCTATTCAGCCCATTATCACACCATACTTAAGTAACTGCTGCAGCTCCTTGGTTATTGATCCTGCCTGTAGTCCTTTTGTGTCCCCTAACCTTCTAGAACGTCATAATTTTCATCAGTCACACCATCTTTGAAATAACTAACTGTATCGTATGTTACCAGAGCCATAAGGCCGGAAACAAATACGTTGTATAACTTTAGGAAAAGGGAGGGCAGAATTGATTTGCTTAAGATATCACTACATACCCAGAATTCCCAAGTGGATTAATAGAAAAACACTTGGAACTAATGAGATAATTCAATGGCGTGGCCAGATACAAAGTAAGTACACAAAACCAAGAGCTCCTGCATAACAGGAATGACCATTGAGGAAGTACACAATAAAATTTTTCATTCATTCTACAATATATTTTGAGTTCCTACAATTTGCTAGGTTTCGTGGTAGACACCGGACACATAGAGGTGAACTAAGCAAACAAGGTTCCTGCTCTCAAGAGCTGACATTCTATTAGGGAGGCAGACAGTAAACATGTACACATACCAATCAAAACAAATGATTGCAAATTGCCACGAGCCCACTGAAGGAACCAGGGGGCTGGGATAGAGACTAACAGGAGGGCCCACCTTCAGCCAGGTGCATTGGGAGGGTTGCTCTGAGGAGGTGACATTTCAGATCTGAGGATTGAGAAGAAGGAGGGGAGGCTGTTTGGGGCAGAGGGAAGGAACAGCCTGTGTGACTCATGTACCTTGAACAAGCTTAGTCTGTTCAGGGAACAAAAAAGCACAGTGTGTCTGGAGTGGCGTGAGTGAGCGACAGGGAGAGTGTTTGGTGTGAGGGTGGACGGGTGGGTTCAAGTCGGGGAAAGAGCACGTCTCATTCGATTTTTTAAAGAGGTCATTCTCTCTGATGTGTGGGGAAACACTAGGTTTTGGGAAATTTTTATAGGACTTTGGTTTCTTTGACTTCCACGGGGCACTCGCCGTCTCTCCCTCCTGTTAAATTTTCAGAGGAAAAGCCTCTGATTGGCCGGGCTGAGACTCCTCACCCCATAGGTCACCAGCCAGCCCACTGGGGCCAGGTCCCCACCGTGGCTGCAGGACCTTTTCCACTGAGTCCTGCTTGGAAGAGGGGCCCTGTATGTATGCAGCCAATCCTGCACCCATGTCCAACCAGTGACCAGCTCCGGCTCCAAGCCTGTTTGTTTATTTTGTTTTTTAAATGAAATCAGCATGTAGCTGTGGGGTTGGTGTCTTCCTGAGCCTTGGGCGATGAGGTGGTT
This sequence comes from Zalophus californianus, assembly GCF_009762305.2. Classification (NCBI taxonomy): domain Eukaryota; kingdom Metazoa; phylum Chordata; class Mammalia; order Carnivora; family Otariidae; genus Zalophus; species Zalophus californianus. The sequence goes on from NC_045595.1 coordinate 26,452,183, forward strand.
CAGGCAGGGATCCTGAAGGATGTGGCTGGTTCTTCCGGCCAAAACGGCAGGCTGGGAAAACCGCTGCCCTTGCTAGCTCTAGAAATGACAGGTGTGAGATCTGTGGACATGCGTGTGGGGGCCCTCCAGGGCTCCGAGAGCCACTAAGCCACCCTTCTTGTCTTTTAGTTTAATTAAGAGCCCCCTTCCCCCGTTTAGAAGGGCCTTGCACAGGTGCTGCAATGGCAGGGGCTGCTCAACAAAGCCCAGATGCTGGGCCAAGAAAATCCAGGCTGCCCTTGGCGGGAAGGCGCAGATGGGCCTCCTGAGCAGAGCTGCGGTCCAATCCCAGGGCTGCTCTGGCCAGGTCTGGCAGGCAGCTGGGGCGTCCTGAGAGATCAGAGACCCTCAGATCTGATAATGGGGGCAGGGTGGGAGGTCGCCTCTGAAAAGACAGAGATGAAGGCCCAAGGGGAGAGGCGGCAGAGAAGAGGAACAGGCCAATGGAGGGGAAAGTTAAAAGGCTAGCGAAGACCCTTCACCGCTTGTCAAAGAAACGTGGAATGAAGCTTAGGTGTATAGACACCGGAGCCCTAGGGATCTGGATTTGAATTTTGGCTCTGCCCCTTCTTAGCCTTGGGCAAGTTTACCTCTCCTCTGCAGCAGGAGTCCACAAACTAAACCTTTGGATCAAATTCAACCGCTTTGGAACACAGCCTCGCCCACTCATTACTTCCTGTCTACATGGCTGCTTTCGCGAGAACAGCAGAGTTGAAAAGGTGCAACAGCTGCTCTTGTTCAGCGTCCTTCTTCATGACGTTGTTGCCAAATAAACGAGGGGATACTTGCTTGGTGCTTGGCAAGTGCCTAGCACAGAGCTGAAGACTCAATAGCGCTACTTAGCTGGGCAGCCAAATACAGCAAGGCAGGTTGTGCACTGCACAACTCTAGAGCCTCACTCCTGTAAATTAAACTATGAGTGGAGGCCCTGGAATTGCACAGTGTGGCCACCCTATTAGCTGTTATTAACAATTACAAATAAATTCCAGTCCTAGTCCTGGAGCTTTCTTATCCTCTTTAAAAACAGTACTGATCTCATCAGTGGCTCTTAACCCTAGCTACGTATTGGCATCGCCAGAGGAAGTTTTAAAAATACCAATACCCAGGGATTCTGATGTCATTGGCCTGGGAGGGCAGCCTGGCCTTTGGGATTTTAAAAAGCTCCCCCAGTGATTCCAATAGTCAGGTAGCTTTGTAAACCACGGAGTTATTTAAAAAAAAAAATCTTTTTTGCTTTGGCCTGAGTGATTTCAGCTGCCTGATTGACCTGGTTATGGTGGGCAGGTGTGGTTAAGGTCATAGTTCTTAGCCACTGGTGACCTTGGATGGGTCTTAACCTCGAGGACCCGCCTCCTGTGTAAAATCATGATGCTGTGAAGATAGGATGAGCTGAGAGGGGCAGGCACAGCCAGTAGGTGACGGCTAAATTGAACATCTGGCACGACTGCTGGATGGGCAGATCTCGCCTACTCTGCAGACGGTGGGACGGCATCTTTGGGGGCAAGGTGGGGTGGGTAGTAAAAGGTCAGGGGAGAGATTGGCAGCTTCTCCCTTGGTTCTTCCCTGCTTCTGCTGATAACCCAAGAGGTCCCACAGCTCCTCCCCAGGGGCCCTGCAGACACCAGCCCCATGCCAGGCAAGGCTCAGCTGGGATCAGTAACCAGTAAGTGCTCCCAGGGTGAGCCCACCTGCCGCTGGGGCGTGTGTGACTGATGTTAGGGTGGTGGCTTTGAAACTGAGCAACCACCCTGGCCGCAGGAGAGCAATGAGGAGAGACTGAAGGGAAGTGGCAGTGGTGGAGACCCAGGTCCCAGTGGATCCTGCGCTGTCTAAGGCCTTCATGTCCCCTTCATCTGCCTCTCTGCCCTGGTGGCTCTGGTTTTGTCCTTGATGGCATCAGTCATAACACATGACACAGGAGCCATTCAAGCTGCAAGGTTAAGGCAAATGTTTTGGAGGAGATGGACTGGGTTTGGAACATGGTGGGTTACTCCTTACTTGCTGTGCCACCTTGGGCTAACAGCTTCACCTCTCTGAGCCTCTGTTCAATGGGGATAATGGCCATACCGACTCATGGGGCTGTTTAGAGGGTGAAATGATAAAATGTGCATGTTGTGGTTAGTCCAGTGCCTGGCACAGTGATGCTCACAGAAGGCAAACTTCCCTCCTTTCCTGAGGGGACCTGTGGTGAGCATTCAGCGTTTGGTGAAGGCTCACTCACCTGCTTCTGGATCTCACAGTTGCCCTGGGAGGCTGTCAGTGGTACTGTTTTATTATGCCCGTTTTGTAGATGAGAAAGCTATGCCGGAGGCCTGGCAGCTGAAGAACTCCTAGCTCAAGGGAAATCCAGACTCACTGGGGAGCCCCAGCCCAGCCCTCGCTGCCTTGGGCTTGAGCCAGAATCCACAGGCCTGTCTGCCCAGGGGCCGGCCTTTGTTTAGTTCGGGGCTAGCTGGTGACCTTCCCTCCCCAGGTGCTGGTCAGAGTCTTCCCTGTTCTCCCTCCCTGCACCCTTGTTCCTTATTACCATTCAAGCTGCGGGTTCAGAACACACCTGGGACCTTCTTGCCTCAACACTTCAAGAGGCGGGAAGGGTAGAGGAGGCTTTTTAAATAACCACTGGCAAAGGAGGGAGAGAGAGACGTTCAATGCAAATGACAAGCATGGCCACGGCCACCGGATTTCCCAGCCCCTTCTTGTTTTTTTTCCTCCCAGTAGGAAACGTGCCCTTTTGTGTTTCGCTGACCGGAGACCGAAGAACAATGTTCTTGGTGGCCCCTGCCTGGAATCAGAGCTCCTTGTTCATTTGGAGGCTGCCCCCCCGCCCACCCCGTGGGAAAATGGTTCAAAAGTCCTAACCATTTTGCCTTGGGTCCACCATGACCTCCCAGCTTGTGAGGAGAAAGTCTGGGTGGGCATTCAGGGGTTTGAATCAATTCCATAGCGGAGTCCGGAGCTGGACACGGAAGGCCCTTAGCCAGGCTGGTGCAGAGTGGAGGGCAAGTGTCAGCAGGCCAGGTTTTCATGCCGGCCCACCAGTGGCATGATGCCAGCCACTCGGGAATATGCCTCCAGGGGATCGATCCTGGCACGTACTTACCACCAACGGAGTTAAGCGCCACTCAGGATCCCAGCCCCTGGGGACGGAGCTCTTGGGGCTGCTCACAGCTGGGGGAACCAGCCAGGTTTGGCAGCAGTTCCCAAAAGTGACACACCGAACCCCTGATTTCCAGCTCAGTCCCAGGCTTGCCTCTCCTGCAAGGGGCTAGAGCCACATTCACCAGGTGGTTACCACGTTAACACACATGTGGGCCGCCTAGTGTGCAAAGCCCCTCGCAGCCAGAGCTGGGGGAGTTGGCCCCACAGACTGGGGAGGTGGCTACTGTTGGCCACCCCTTTCCACAGATGAAGGAAGTGAGGCTCTGAGGGGTCATCTAACTTCCCCAGATCACACAGCCAGTGAAGGAAGGAGCTCAAATCAAAGCAGGGAACTCTGTCTCATGCCAAGACCTGGGTTCTCTGACTTCGGCCCTGCGGCACCCCGGCCTGTTGTCTGTCTAGTAATGATGATTAAACCCACTACTCTGTGTGATAAAGGACTTGGGTGGGGGACAGAGCCCGGGTCCCCCAGCTCCGACAGCTCAGCTCCCCTACCCCGGGGCTCCATGGCCCTCCATCCCTTGCACCTCCTCCCACACTGCCCCTAGCTCCACAGCAAGGGAAACAGAAGAGAAATGGTCTTACTTCTCAGCTGCGTCTCTGGGCAGGGAACTCAGGAGCCGCGGCTGGGTCCCTCACTCTGCTGGGAAGTCCCAGGCGAGCAAGGAGGGCCGCCTCTGAAGGGCGGTTCTTACACCCCTGGGGATGGCGGGCGGCTGCAGTGTGCCAGTGAGTGAGGCAGCTCTGCATTCCTGTTTATTCTGGTATCAATAAAAAGGAACTGTTACTATAGTAACGAATATTTCACTTGGTGCGCGGCCACTTCCACAATGCGGAACACCGCGTCCAAGCCACACGCTCGAGAGGCACAAGTAAATACCTATTTGGTCAGCTTGTGGATGACTGAGAACCTTGCCAACCTTTGTCTGAGCTAGGCGGCTCGCATAGAGGCATTTCCCTTATTTCCAATGGGAGGGTCAGTGAGAGTGCATTCCAGAGCCTCCCCGGTGGGGGGGGAGCTGAGCATCCGCCCCCCTCTCCTCCCCGCAGTGCCCAAGGCTTCGGGAGGAAACTGGGCTCTGAGGTGGGAAGGGAGGGCAAACAGACATGGGTTCAGTTGTTGGTCATCCCCTGCGTCAGGATCTCCATACATCTTATTTACTCCACACTCTGAACTTCATCTGAACTTCAGAGAGGAGCAACAGGAGTTTGCACAGTTGAGAGTGTGAGGAAGGTAGAAGCTGGTGGGATCTGGGCCAGAGTAGGCCCTGGCGTCCGCCCAGCAGGGCTCAGGCACCAGCCCCTTTGGCGAAGGGTCTTGGTTGGCTGCAAGACATGAAGCCCAGGATGTATATCAACCACGAATGGGGGCATTAAAAAGACAACGTGTGCCCTCTTTGGCCTATGTCATTAATTTGACTGACATTTGTGGAGCACCTACTGTGTTCCTGGCCCTGTTCCCAATGCTGGAGTGACAGTGTGAATGACAGCCGTGGGCTCAGGGAGCCTGTATTCATGGGTAGGGGGAGTCAGACTAAAAAGGAGACAAACCAGACACTTTGACCTGTGATGAACGTCGGGCTGAAAGTAAGGCTGGCTGAGGTGGAGGGGAGGGGCTGAGCTCGGGAAGGGTGCACACTGAGGTGCTGACCTTTTAGGGAGGCCCGGGTGGTGAGAAGGAGTCAGCAGTGTGATGTCCGTTCCCACACGAGAGCATTCCAGGGAGTGGGCAGAGCCGGTGGGAAGGCCCCGGGGTGGGAGTGAGTTTGATATGGCGGAAGGAGGCCAGTAGGGCCGGAGTGCTGGTATGAGGGGGGGCTGGGGCTTGGGGCTGGACAGGGAAGCAGCGGGCAGGTAGCTCACGGCCTGGGAGGCTTGACCAAGCTGGCCATTCTGGAACCGCTTAAATAAACCTAGAGGGTCATGAAATCTTGGGTATAAAACAATTTTCTAGAAACAACACGTGTTCCTTTTTGTTCCTTCTTCCTCAATTCTGCTTCTCTTGAAGGACTTTGAATGGTATCCTCCCCAGGCTTCCTGTCCTACTGTGGCTTAATTTACTAAATTCTGGCGGTGAAAGGCTGCCATTAAATTCTTGTCAAGCCACTCTTTGTTGCCACATGTTGTCTCGCTTTGCAAAGGGCTCTTCTGGGCATTTCCCAAGGCCCACAGCGGCTGATCTGAACCAACCTGGGTGCCCTCCAACAGCGGGGGGAATAGGAGGGCTCCTGGGGAACTGACAGCTTCTGTTCCCCACCTGGAGAAGACAGAGCCCCCTACTCCAGCTTACTCCAGGGGAGCAGACTCTGAGAGTCCCCATGCCAGCAATGACCTTCATCTCTACTTTGTATTCTTTTTATTGGAAGACTCTGATGGCAGCCCCAAAGCAATGGAGAGCCAAGGAGGGTTGGGCAGGCATCCCCCAAGGTTGGGCACCATTTTCCCCAGGCAGCTGGGACTCACTATGTCTCTTCCATTAAAGCTCTTATCACAGTCCAACCTGTGTACAAACCCGTCAGCCTCACCCACCAGCCTGCCGGGCTGGGACTTTACCTTATCCTTCTTAGTATTCCTGTCCCAGTACCAAGGTGCTCAATAACTATTGTTGACTTATGCACACCGAAGACACTGACACTCCTATTTATTTATTTTTTTTCAAGATACAAACGTTAGTACGTACAGTACCTAGAGGACCAGTCTGGAGGCATCTGTACTGAACTGCTAAAGTGGACTTGGGTGGGGGACAGAGCCTGGGTCCCCCAACTCCAACAGCTCAGCTCCCCTGCCCCGGGGCTCCACGGCCCTCCGTGCCTTGCACCTCCTCCCACACTGCCCCTAGCTCCACAGCAAGGGAAACAGAAGAGAAATGGTCTTACTTCTCAGCTGCGTCTCCGGGCACCAGCCCCTTTGGTGAAGGGTCTTGGTTGGCTGCAAGGCCATGAAGATCAATGTTCTAGATCAATGTATCTCAAATGTCATGACTAGCCATCATTTGTGAGATGAGTGTTAAAATGGAATTAAAATGGGCCATGCTCCTGGATTGCTGTATTAGAATTTACAAGGGAGGGGCCCACAAATTTGGATTTTTAATACATCCCCCTGGGGATTTGTTTATCTCCGGGAGTTTGAGAACCACTATTCTATGGCATAAAATTACAGGCCCTTCTCCTTAGTCACAATAGTTCTGTCATGTTTGTGGTTTAAACAGAAAACCAAGCATACATTGCTTTTGCTCTCCAGGAAAAATAAAGATTAAAAATATGAGAAAGAGCAACCTTTTCCGACCACCTATCGTTATGATTCACTTCTGGTTCAGTCATGTCCATTTTGCATACTGGAGAATAGAGGCCTTCCAGGCAAATGAACCTTTTAGGAGTTTACTCCAGGTTACCGCCAAATTCAGTTCCAGTTGCTGCCTCCTGCCTTGGTGGGTGGAGATTTCCCTGGAGGCCTTCCCATTCTCTCTAAAGGAAGGACTCGGAATACCAGGGGCCTGGAGATCAGAACTCTTGCTCAGTCCCATGAGAGCTGAAGGGGAATCCCAGAGGTTGAGCACACCCCTCCCACACTCCCTTCTTGTCCCTTTGAAGTTTGTTTTCTTGGGAACTTAGAGGCGCCAAAAGGAAGAGGGGGTAGTGAAGAGTAGTGAAGACCAGGAGAGGCAGTCAGGAGTGGGAGCTGGCGAATTTTCCTGCTTCCATTGTGGGCTGGGGCTGCAGCTTGCAGTAAAAAACAAAACAAAACAAAAACGAAAACAAAACAAACCTCCAAAAACATCTTTCCTTTCATTTTTGCTCCCCTTTATCCAAGCTCACAGGCTCCTGGAGCGGCTTATCTGGGTGCACAAACATCAGACAAGAAGTTCCCATGGCAACTCAAAACTTCCTCCTCAGCACTGTATTCAGTCTAAATCTCCAGGGTCCCTTTTCAAGGCCTCAGTGAGGTTTCTGAGAAGCCACCCACAAAACAGCCTTAGCGTCCAAACCCCTCCCCAGCCCCAGCACGCTCAGTTGAAAGGACACAGAGTGGGGGAGAAACTGTATTGGCAGAAAAACTTGTCATGGGATCCGTGGAGAGATTATAAAAGGAATGAGAGTTGCCTTTACAACAGATTTGAACCAGGAAGAATTTATCCGGTGGAGGGATTCCAAGTGTGCAAACGGGAAAGTATCCGGGAGTGGGGAAGAACTAAGTTTTGTTTCAGAAAGCTGGCTCTCCACCCAGCTGCGGGGAGGCCTGGCAAATCTGGTCTCTTAGCTGCAGAGGGGCCCTGGGGTACCCCCTAGCCCCAGCACATTTTAACTCATAGCCAGGCCAAAGATGGACAGCTAGGGATGGGGGGAGAGAGAGAGAGAGTGTGTGTGTGTGTAGAAAGAGAGTGAGAGAGAGGGGGAACCTGGGCAGACCATAGCTTGTCAAGCCAAGCAAACTTCTGTGATTGCTGACAGTGGGGTTCCCAGATGTGGCAAATAAAAATGCAGCACGCTCCATTTAAATCTGAGTTTCAGATAAGCAACGAATATGTTTTTAGTATAAGCATAGTCATACAATAGTTGGATCATATGTACACTAAACTATTATTTGTTGTGTATCCGAGGTTCAAATTTAACTGGGTGTCCTGCATTTTATCTGGCAACCCTAACTGGCAGGCAGGGATGAAGGCTATGGCTGCCCCCCGCCACCCCCCTCCCCCCATCGCTGACATCCACGGACACCTGGAGTGCAGTTCCTCTGTCCACACTGCAGAGAGATGCCTCCCTCCCTGCCGGGAACCCAGCCTGAGCTCCAGGTAGGATGTAGGTAATGAACCTCAGGGGGACCTTTACTATGCAGTGCTTCCCAGGGACGGCCGAGCATGAGTTATTCCCAAATGTGACCTTCTAGCTCCGTGGATAAGAGCATGGACTGTGGTATCAGTGCAGATGCCACTCCTCGGCCCACTGCTGGACAGCTAGGTGACCTTCAACTCCTCATTTCTTCATCTCTGATATGGGGCAGACATTCTTCTGAGGAATAAAGGAGATACCCCATGGGATGTCTTCACATTGCCTGTTGCAGAGTCTGGGCTCCAAAGTGGTTGCTGTTATTTTGATAACCCATTTAAAAGCAATAAAAATTTTCATCCACGTGAAAAAAGTGGGATTAAAGACCAGAGTTGATAGGACCTCAGCAATGTGAAGCAATGTAAAACAAACACAACCATACACACAAGCTATGCATAGCAAAGACTTTGAGGAGATACCCCCAAATGTTACCAGTAGCTGCTTACGGTTAGTGGGATTGTGGGTAAGTATTCCCCTTCTTTATTCTCAATTTCCCAAAACACTCATGGTGAACATGTAATACTTTAATATTAAAAAAAAATATTTAAAAATAATTTGTGGTGAAAATTTTCTAGAAGTGTTCTATTACTTGGTGCCTGACTTGAGACTACTGTAAATGAAAATGGATGGCTACCATCTTGGTTTTGACTCCATAACCTCAACCTTGGGAGCTTCTAAAGGAGGGGCGCTCTTGCCTCTTCATAAATGGCCCAGTTGGATCCTCACCCTGACCCTTACTTCTTGCTTTTCCATGTGTGAGACAACCAAGTAGTGTTTCTAGAGGCACGTGGCCCTGGGTTTGAATCTCAACTCCACCCCTGATGTGCTGTGCGGCTTTAGACAAATCATGTTATCTTCTGAGCCTGAATTTCCTCATGATTAAAATAGGGGTTAGACACAGGCACCCCAATGTTCATAGCAGCAATGTCCGCAATAGCCAAATTGTGGAAGGAGCCAAGATGCCCTTCAACAGATGAATGGGTAAAGAAGATGTGGTCCATATATACACTGGAATATTAGCCATCAGAAAGGATGAATACCCAACATTTGCACTGACATGGATGGAACTGGAGGAGATTATGCTAAGTGAAATAAGTCAAGCAGAGAAAGTCAATTATCATATGGTTTCACTTATCTGTGGAACATAAGGAATACCATGGAGGACATTAGGAGAAGGAAGGGAAAAATGGGGGGGGGGAATCGGAGAGAGAGATGAACCATGAGAGACTATGGACTCTGAGAAACAAACAGAGGGTTTTAGAGGGGAGGGGTGAGGGGGGATGGGTTAGCCTGGTGATGGGTATTAAAGAGGGCACATTCTGCGTGGAGCACTGGGTGTTATACACAAACAATGAATCATGGAACACCACATCAGAAACTAATGAAGTACTTTAACATAACAATAAAACAATTAAAAAAACTAACGAAGTACTGTATGGTGACTAACATAACATAAAAAAAGGGGGGTTAGTACTTCTTACCTCCCTGAAAGGAGGGACATATCTGTTATATTTATGAATATATCCATGTGCCTCGTATGGGGGTAGTGCATACTGGTGGCCAATATATATTGGTGGAAGGAATAACTGAGTTACATTGATGAGTTGACAGATGTACAGCATTTGGCAAAGCGAGTGGCAATAACACGTGATTAGCATTATTGGCCATTCTTATTACTAGTCTCAGGAGGTGTGCAGAAGTTGGCCTGGATGGGCCTAAGTTGTCACTAAGTGTTTTCTACCCCGTAGTGGGATAGAAGCGTTCTCTTAGCAGGACCATGGGCAAGTAGCTAAGCTCTTTAAAGCCGTCTCCTCATCTGTTAAATGGGGATGACAATTAGCAGTGACCTTGTAGGATTCTTAAGACTGAATGAGCCAGCAGTGCCTAGCACAAAGTCAAAGGTCTTGCCCCCTCCCTGGCTTGTAGCTGCTAGTGGTACAGATACCGGGCAGGCAAATAGGGCCCCTGGGACGACTCTGCTATGTCTGCTATTCTGAATAGGTTGCTAGTGAAAAATGTTGCCTTTTGAATGAGGCTCATCGCTGCAGCTCCAGGCTAGGGGGAGCAGAGCGTCTTCAGATTTGATAGCCCCTCCTCATCTTTGTGAGAAGATAGGAACTGGGTGGGAACACTTAGGAGGACCGTTCTGCGGGAAAATCGCTGGAGCTGGGCTTTGAAATCGGATTCATGGAATTGTAGAGCTCCTCCCTTTCTGCCTGCCCCAGCTCAGCCGGATTTAAGATCCTCCCCCAGGAAGGCGCCGGGAGTCCTGAAGTCTTGGCCAGTTCTTGCTTTTGGACTCAAGAAAACCGTTGTTTCAATGTTCCCAAGCAGTAGCTCCGCGTGGGGATCTCCGCAGGGCGGAGCCAGTCTAAGTAAGAGAAGCAGTCGGTCCCAGAACGGACGTGGCGGCGGGGGGGGGGGGGGGGGGGGGGGGGGGGAGGGGCGTAGTGGGGGAGGGTCAGGGGGGTTGGTGGGTCGGGGCCGGAGCAGATGTGCTGCCAATGGCTCCCCTCGCGCCTTTGGCTCCAGGGGGCCGCCCGCAGGACCACTCGGTGGGGCGGGCTCCTTGCCTGCGGCAGATCGGCAGATCGTAGCTGCCCCATGAGCCCAAGTCCCTGACACTTTCTAATCACGTACCCCCAACTGGCACGGACCTCGCTCGAGAAGGATTTTCACCTTCCCCAAACCTCTCTTTCCAAGCACAAGGTCCAGAGGAAACCGCCCCAAACGCTTACTGCGGACCTTCCTTTTCTTCTTTCTACATCTTCGGTTTTCCCAATTATTTTTGCACTGACTATATACCATGTTTGTTTCATTTTCCTAAATAAGACATCTCTTATTGTCCTAAGTAGAAAAGTAATATGTGCTTACTGCAAATAAGTAAACAAAAAGGCAAATAGAGAAAAAAAGAAACACCTTGTCATCCAACTCTCATCCTTGAAAATAACCACCGTGTGTTTCCTTCTGAATCTTTTTCTCTTCACACGCATAATATGTAGAAAAATGGTTTCTCCCCTTCCTCTAATTTGCTCTCTTGCACTTCCGCCGCTAATGTAATACCTCGCTGGACATCACCAGCGGCTATGCGTCTGTTCTTCTCCGTGCCCCACTGCGAGCAACCCGGGTCTTACCCATTTGCCACTCTCCCACGCTCACTAACGCCTTCGCGCGCATGGCAGACCAGCCAGGAGATGGAACCTTGCCGCACTTTTCAATAGTTACGAAACGGAGTGACTGTGTGTGTGTGTGTGTGTGTGTGTGTGTGTGTGTGTGTGTGTGTGTGTGGGGCGGGGGGGGGGCGCGCTCGCACGCTGGAATAAAGCGATATATCTAATGGTAGGTCCCCAAAAGGAAGAATGTAGGAGGGAAAGAAGGAATGAAAGGAGAACATGGAAAAGTAATTTAAAAGAATGAAAGAAGGGAGGAAAGCAGAGCAACGAATGGGGGACCAAGGTGCCCGGCAGCGGCGGGCTGGCCAGCCTAAGCGCGGGTGCCCGCCCTGCCCTCTCGCGCTTTCCACGACGTAGGGGCAGGGAGGCCTTGCCCTCACTTACCGGACCTGAGCAGCACGGCCCGGTAGAGACCCGTGGCCTCGGCGGGGTCCCGTGGCCGCTCGCCCAGCCTCTGCGCCATGCGCCCGTGCGCCCGACTGTGGAGCCGGCACTGCGGACCGGGAGTGCACCGGAGGATAGTACTCGGGAGCCCGCGTGCCTCCGCAGCGGTGACGCGCAAACCGAGGCCCAAACCCTGCTGCAGATCGAGTTACCACAGAGGCGGGAGCACCCGGCGAGGAGGCGCCGCGGGGGAGGGATAGAGGGCAGGGTCAAGGGCAGGTAGCCTGCTCGCGCAGCGGGGTCCGGTGTGAAGACTCTTGACCCCGGGGTGCCAGGGCCAGGGGAGAACCCGATGTCCTGATTTCTGGCCTTGGTCTCCCACCTCCTCTTCTCCATTTCATTTCCCTGGCCTCTGGCCTCGTTGAATGCTACAAGCAGGTGTGGGATTCTGAAGTGGTATCCCTGGGATCACGTCCCAGCGCCACCAGTTAATAACTGTGTGACCCCACGATTTAATTACCTAACCTCTCAGAGCCACAGTTTTCTCATCTGTAAAATGGGGATAACCACAGTACTTATTATTTCCACAGGGTTATGAGGGTAATATGTATGTATATGTAGTATATGTAGTCTATATACTGACTATATATATATATATATAGTCGACTATATTATATATAGTCAGTGTATGTATTATATATAATCTTAGAACAGTGGCTAGGGCAGAACAAACACTATATACTGGTATTTAAAAAAGTGTCTTGGGGTGAAGTGGCACTGAGAAGCAGGGAGCTTTACTGTAGGAGGCTAGATGTGGTGGGACTCCACTAGACTGATTTCTCCCAGTTTGTACAATCCCTTTAATAGCCAGAGATGGGATGACCAACCAAAAGAGTCTAAAGGTGGAGGAGCAAAGTCAACCAGGCAGATTTGGAAGGTATAAGAAACTGACGATTTTGATTATCTACTCTGTCTGGTGCTGTGCTAAGTTTCTTCTAATATAAAAACTAACGTTCATTGTGTACTCTGTGTCCTATTTCATTTTAACTTCACAACCCTATGAATTAGTGTCTTTTAGCCTTCCAATTTTGCAGATGAAGAAACTGAGGCTCAGAGAAGGTCAGCAATTTATCTGGGATCACACAGTATGGATCTGGGACACACTCTAGTAGTCCAACCTCAGACTTGGGTCACTCTGCTCTGCTGCCCCTCTGTTATCTCATGTACGCTGCACGAAAGTGCTGAAGGGTAGGTATTATCTCCAGTTGAGAGATGAAGTCATTGAGACTCAGGGAGGTCAAGTGGCTTACCCATGCTTACATAGCTGGTTGGAAGATCCAAGACTTAATCCAGTTCTCCACTCACAAAACTAGTGCTCCTGAAATCTATAGACCCCCTGGAGCTGTCCAGGGTACTGGATGGCCTCTGTTCAAGGCTGTGCCTATGTGCGTCAGGGAATCTTGAGCTGGCTGTTGGAGCTTTGGCAAAACAGTACTGTCTCCCTGCGCCTCTGTGTCCTCTCCAGCCTTGGTGCCCCCTAGGCCAGCTGTCAGCCAAGTCCTCTCTAGTTGGTCCTTTGCCACTTTCCAGGCCCAGCTTCTGCTGTGGCTCAGAGATCTCTGTACTTCTCTGCTCTTCAGTCACCACCCCCGGTCCCAAGGACCCAAGTGACACACTTTGATCTTTGGGGACATCACTGATTGGTCAGACTGATTATGTGTCTCATCAACAACCAACCATCATGAGTGCCAGGCACAATCACAGACATTTGGCATTGACTATTTCATATCCATTCTTTAGAGGATGGAATTATATATAATTTATTATTAATCTCATTTAATCCACACTTTGATCAAGCATGATTATGCCCCTTTTAGAGAGAAGGAAAATAAGGTTCAAGTGACTTGCCCACAGTCACATAACTAGTTAGTAATGGAGCTGAAATTGGAACCCAGATGGTGCCAAATCTTTTGCTGCAGGGGGGAAACAAAGCTAGCTGTTGAACAAGGTGGGGTGTTCAGGAAAATTGTGACTAAGTAATGTGCTTTTACAGAACATTTGAAAAGGATTAACTCTGGCTGCACTCCTGAGGAATTCTAGGTGGGTCTGACTTACCTGAGCCATTTAGTTTCTGCTTCTTATTTTCATTATGGAATATGGCCTGAGGAGAGTATTCTTTCTGTGAACAGAAGGAAAGTAGGTGGAGGTGAGGACCCTCTGTTCCTTGGCAGGGGAGGACTGAAGAGATAGTCATAATGTCCCTGAGTTCCCACAGGAGGGACTGATCAGGGTCAAAGTCCTCTCCAGGGAAAAAAATTACTATCATCCTTAGAGTGTGTGTGTATATGTATAAGTGCACACATGCGTGTTGTGGCCATTTATGAGACATGCTCTTTTAAAAAAATCGATTTTTAAGAACAGTTTTAGATTTAGAGAAAAATTGAGAAGATAGTACAGAGAGTTCCTTATACTCTGCATCCAGTTTTTCTGTGAGCATCTTATATGTATGTAGATGCACATTATGTAGTATGGCACATTTGTTACAATTAATGAGCTAATATTGACATGTTATTATTAACTAAAGTCCATACCTTATTCAGGTTTCCTTAGTTTTTACCTAATGTCCTTTTTCTGTTCCAGAATCCTATCCAAGATACCAGGTTACATTAGTTGTCAGGTCTCCTTGAGCTCCTCTTGGCTGTAATAGTTTTTCAGACCTTCTTTGTTTTTGATGACCTTGACAGTTTCAAAGAGCACTGAGATCCATATTCTTTTATGTTGAGTTCTTATCCTTGCTGTTGCTTTTACCTGAACTACCTTCTCCTTACCTTCCTGGCAAACTCTTCATCCTTCAAGGGCCAACTCAGAAGGCTTCCAGGTTTGGTCCTCAAGATCAGTTCTTAGACCTCTTCTCTCTCTATACTGTCATGACTTTAAAAACAACTCTAAGCCAATGCATAGTTCCAATCCAGACTTTCACTCTGAGCTTAAACTTTGGCCAAAAGGCTGCTGACATGTCCACTTGAAAGCCTAATAGGCCCTACTCAACATGGCCCATACAGAACTATTGATCACTCCAGCCCCCCAACCTGTTCCTCCCCTGTCCCCCCCATTTTGTCAAGTGACTCCACTCTGGCCCTATGGCTCAGACAGGAGCCAGGCTTGCTCTGTCGCAAGCCCACAGTGCTTAGATCACCAAGGCATGATGAGTCCACTTCCTGCCATCTTTTCCATCCATCCATTTCTTCCAATGCCCCAACCCTAGCCCAGGCACCACTGTGCCTGGATGCCTGCAGTAGCTTGCCCTCTTTCAAGTTTTTCTTTACACAGACTCCAGAGCAAGCTTTTAAATTGTAACTCAGACTCCACTCCTGCCCTACTGAAAACACTTTGGTGCCTTCCCTTTGCACTTGGGATCAAACTTACATGACTTCCCCTGGCTTTTAAGGCCTCGCAACCCAGACCCTACCTGCCACCCTCTCAAATACTACCTGTCTGTTCCTTCATATGTTCAAGGATTTGGGATGCCTTAGTGAAGAAAACAGACAAAGGTCCTTGGCCTTTTGGACCTGGCATTCTAGTGAGGGAGCTAGACAATAAGCATAATGAATGAATAAGTAATGTAGATAGTATGTTAGAAGGTGACAGGTACTATGGAAAAGAGGGAAATTAGAGGAGGGGGGGAGAAGGTTAGTGGTAAGTGGGGGCAGTATGTAGTAATAACTGGCTGCCGGGAGGGTCTCATTGAGAAGGTGGGATGTGAACACAAACTTGCAGGAAGTGTGAGAGTTAGCCAGACAGATATTTTGGGCAAGAGTGTTGCAGACAGAGGGAACAGCTAGAGCAAAGATCCTGAGGCTGGAGTGTGCCAGAAGGCTCAGGGAAGAGCAAGGCTGCCAGGTGGCTGGAGTGGAAGGGACGCAGGGGCAGTCACATGAGGGGAAGTCAGCAGGAAACAGGGGCCACCTTCCTTCACACCTCACACTCCAGCCACTAAGAGTTCTGTTGGGTTCCCCAAAGCCGTGCTGTTTCTCACCTCCTACTTTTGCACTAGCTGGTCCCTTGACCCGTGCGCATTCCCCAGGTCTGCCCGGCTCCTCCTGCTTATCTGTTAAGTCTCAGCTGAAATGCCACTTCCCCAAGGAGGTCCCCCTCAATCATGTGCTCCAGCACCCCAAATTTCCCTTATATGACTCTTCACCACTGAGTTATTATTGTTTGAGCCCCATTTCCCCCATCAGACTGTACAAGTCTTGAGTGGGGGGGACCGGGTTCACAGCTGTCTCCACAGGGCCCACTCCAGAACTGGGCTTGGCCTGGATGTCTGATAAGGATTTGTTGAAAGAAGGAATGCAGTGAATGAGTGAATGAGTGTGTGCACCCACACAGGGAGCTCTGGACTGTATGGGGGAAGTGGCAATTCCACAGAGAGCAAGCCAGGGTCAGAATCCAGGGAGGACCCCTGCTGTCTGCCCAGGGATTATTCAGGTGCACAGAAGGGCCTAGGGTGCTGACATTTCCCCAGGGTGTTCCCATCTTGAACTCTGCCACCCAGGGGGGCATAGAAAGGGAGGGTGTTTGGGATTTGGCCAAGCCTCTTTTGTGGTTTTTGACAAAGGGATTAAGAAGACAAGTAACTTCATCTCTGGAAGAAAACTCCAGCACACAGAAAAGAACCAGCTCCGGAGGGCTTGAAGGGGATCTGAGCTTCTTCTCACATCTCCCTACAGACCTGGGAAGTGGGGCTGGGGCCCAAGGGCAAGATTAGCATTACAAAGCCAGAATTTCGTAAGGAGCAGCTCCCAATTACAAAAGTAGTGCATGAGGAAAAAGAATCTGGACTTTCTTGTATACACTTTTCTCTCCAGTAATAAACAGTTACTTTTCATTTAAAAAAAAAAAAAAAAAAAGGAGCAGCTCCCAGATCTGGAGTTCAAAGAATTGTCCTTTGCACGCTTGCCAACCCCCCTTGCATGAAAGACTTGTTGGAAAATCAGGCCATCCCGTGTCCAGTAACACGTCAGTGAGTGAGACAGATTCCTCTCTCCCTTCAATGACTGGAGTTTGGTGAGTGAAAAAACACCCCACTTGCATGCGACCCCTTGCAAAGGCAAAGCTGAATTGAATTTGCTGACACATTACTGGTCATTGATAGTCTTTTTCAAGGACTTTGCTCATAAGTAAACCAATTCTCATTTGCTCACACAATTTTGGGGTTGGAAGATGCTACTTAGTTATAATTTTGGTTAGTGAAAGTTAACACACATACTTTCCAGAGGAAATACTATTGTGTAGGGTACAACATACCCAACTATGGCTGAACACAACTCTGTGTGTTTGCATTTGCATTTCTCCTGACCTTACTGTGGCTACCACCTGCTTCTTTTTCATGCCCTGATTGTTGAGAAAGTTTTTCGGGGTTGGTCCTTGGTGACCTTCAGTGAGCCTATCCCACAAAGTTTTGTGTTCCCCACTTTGCTCTGCTGCTTCCCCTGGAGACTGATGTGCATATTTTAGAAGTGTCAAGGAGACTATGGACCCATCACACATCCTTCTTAGTCTTCCCCACAGGATGCATGCACCAAGTTACACTTAAGGGACCTTGCTTTGTTTGTCTGAAAACATTTTAAAAATTGAAGTATAACACATATACATAAAATGCACTTATTTTAAGTGTGCAGCTCAACAGAGTTTTACATATGTATTCGCCCACACAACCACCTCCAAGATCGAGATATAAAATGCCCCCCGCACCCCAGAAGGCTCCCTTGTTCCCCTTCTCAGTCAATGGCCACCGTTTCCCAGCGTAAGCACTAATTCTAAATGATACCACCATAGATTTGTTTCTCTTGTTCTAGAACTTTATATGAATGGAACATTTACTCACTGGGGACTGACTTCTTTTACTCGAGAGTATGTTTGAGATTCATTGATGTTGTCATCTGTATCAGCGGTTCCCCTGTGGTTGGACATTTGCGTGGTTTCCAGTTTAGACTATGACTAATAAAGCTGCTATGAACAACTTTCTATGACTTTTTGGGTACACACAGTGCTGGTTTCTGTTGGGGAAATACCCAGCAGTGGAATTGCAGGTCATAAGATAGGTGACTATTTACCACTAGTAGATAACTGTCAACAGTGATTGTATCAGTTTGTGTGTTGTGCTTTTGACATCTTCACAACATCAATTTGTTTTAAACACATTGAGGTCACTTCTGTGCCCAATCCTTTGGACTGGTGGGGGAGGGGAAGGAGGTATTAGCAAAATTGCATCTTAGATGAACAGAGAGGGGCCTGAGTTCTGACCTTGGAAGAGATGAGGGTAGGACCTCAGAGTATTTGTCCTCGTAACCTAGAGCATGTCAGAGGGAAGTGTGTCTCTGGGTGTCCTCATTTACTCCCCCCCCACCACTAAACTGGAAACACCGCGAGCACAGGTGCTGTGACTTATTCAGTCTTCAATGTCTAGCACGGTTCCTGGCACATAGATAGGTGCTTAGTACAGAAAAACCAGTTTAAAATTGTTGCACATATTTACTGAGCACATCCTAGAGCCGAACTCTGTGAGAAGACTTTACCAGTGTGGTTGCACTTAAGCTGCACGATAGTCCTTTGAACTCAGGGAGAGGGGGGCTCCTGCTGTATGGATGAGGAAGGAAGCTGCGGGCCCGAGCAGGTTAGGATACACAGCTTGCAAGTAGCAGCTCTGCAGTGAGACTGGAGGCAGTCTGACTCAGGAGTCTGCGGTTTTTGCCACATTCATGAATTGAGTGTGTGTGTGTGTGTGTGTGTGTGTGTGTGTGTGTGTGTGTGTGTGTGGTGGCAAGAGACTGCACCCCATTTTACAGAGGAGGAAGCTGAGGCTTAGAGACATTAAGGAACCCTTCTCTATGGAGTCAGCTGGGCCAGCCTCCCTGCAAAGCTAATTCTTTTTTTTTATTTTAAAGATTTTATTTATTTGAGAGAGAGAGAGAGTGCCTGCAGGAGCAGGGGGAAGGGCAGGGAGCCCCATGTGACAGGGTGTGGGTGGGACTCTCCATCCCAGGACCCCAGGATCACCACCTGAACTGAACTGACTGATCCACCCAGGTGCCCCTGCAAAGCTAATTCTTAAAGGTGGAATATTTTTAATATGGACCCTTGGTTGCTGCTCCCCAAATCCTGCTCCCCACTCCTGAGCGTGTGGCCACCGGGTGTCACGGGGTGTTTCCTGAGCCTCTGCCTTAGCACTTCACACTCACAAAGCCGCCTCCCTGTCCTCCATCGCTCAGGGGTGGAGAGAATCAAACCCAGCAATCCTTCCTTTAAAGTGCTGGGCACTGTTTGGAGAGGCCAGACCCCGGGACTTGCTCCTTCCCAGGGGTCCACTTAGTCACACTGGTGTTGGGTTCTCAGCTGAGTGCGGTAACCAGGGCACCGTCTTCCATCAAAGGAAGACTCCGTGGTTCCGGTCTCCAGGGTCTTCTGACGGCTCCATTCATTTCAGCCCCTCAGGCCTCAGAGACCCGGAACTCTGCCCTCCCCGCAACACAAGCTGGGGCATGGGGCCAGGAGCACACTCCCCCCCCCCCCCCCCCCGCCAGGAGCCAGAGGGGCAACCTTCCTCTCCTGGCCTGGACTTTGTGGCTGTTTCATTATCCTTGAAAGCTCTTAAAGTATTTCATACAAGTACTAGATATATAAATGTAAACGTGCTGCTTTAAACATTTGGAACAACTTGGGTGCCTGGGTGGCTCAGTTGGTTAAGCGACTGCCTTCAGCTCGGGTCATGATCCTGGAGTCCCAGGATCGAGTCCCGCATCGGGCTCCCTGCTGAGCAGGGAGTCTGCTTCTCCTTCTGACCCTCCCCACTCTCATGCTCTCTCTATCTCATCCTCTCTCTCAAATAAATAAAAAATATTAAAAAAAAAGAAAATAAACATTTGGAACAACCTAAGCACATATAAATTGAAGGGTGACATTTCTCCTTACTGCCCCCTCTCAACCCCATTGCGCCCCTTCCCCAGACTTACCGCTGTTGTTGATGCTTTGTGTGTGTATGTTTTGGTCATTTGTCTGCAGCTTGCTTTCTAAACTCTATAATATGTCTTCTAGATATTTCCATGCAATACATGTGGATCCTCCTCACTACTTTGATCTACTGCTGTGTAAAATATAGTGTGATGCCCATAGTTGTTTTTTTTTTCCCCAACCAATCCCTTTCAGCTGGACATGTAGGTTTTTTTCCAGTTTGTCACTATTACAAATAATTCTGGTCCAAACATCCATGTGCTTGTCTGTCTGTGCGTGGATGTGGGTGATTCTTTAGGGCAGACACTAAGAAGTAGAAATGCCGGGCCAATGCTAAATTTTAGCAGATGCTACCAAATTACCGTCCAGAATGGCTGCACCATTTCACACGCCCACCCTCAGTGTCTGAGATTACTGGACTGTCTACACTCTCACTAACTCTGGTTGTTATGAATCTTTAGGTTTGTCTACTGAAAATGAGTCTATGGTATTACGAGTCAGGATAGTGGGGGGTGATAGTGGATGGGAAGGGGCACGAGGGGGCTTTTGGAATGCTATTGATGATCTGTTTTTTGATCTCAGTAGTAGCCACACAAATATTTTCAGTTTCTCAAAATTCATTGAGTGGCATGCTTATGGTAGGTGCACTTTTCTGTATGTATGTTATTCTTCAATAAAATGTTCAAACAATTTCCTTCCTCCCCCAATCTGGTGGGTGACAAACAATATCCCATGGTCATTTTATTTAGGAGGTCTTTTTTTTTTTTAAAGATTTTATTTAGTTATTTGAGAAAGAGGTGAGCTAGAGAGAGAGAGAGAGAGAGCGTGCACGCCCACACAAGTAGGGGAAGGGGCAGAGGGACAAGCAGACTCCGCACTGAGCAGGGAGCCCGATGCGGGTCTCAATCTCAGGAGCCCGGGATCATGACCTGAGCCAAAGGTAGAAGCTTAACTGACTGAGCCACCCAGGTGCCCTGGTTGAGCCTTCTTATGTTGGTACTTTGGCTTTCTGGGTTCCTTCTTCTGGAGTATTTTACTTCTGGGTCTTAGGAAAACAGTTTGTCTGACAGAGGAAACCCCCTTTCAGAAAGGGTAAAAGGTACTTGACCCTCCCTGAGCACCAATCATGCTCTCATGCTCACAGCACTCTTTCAGGGTAGGTGCCATTCACCCCACAAGGCTGGGGCTCAGAGCAGTGAGGTGACATGCCCAAGGTGACAAAATTATCTGACTGCAGAGTCCTACCCTCCCTGTTACCCTTTGAGCTGCTCATGTGGCAGGCATTGGGCCAACCATGCAACAGGCATGATTGCAAGTAACCCCCGCAACAGCCCAGTGAGGTAACTGTATGGTCATCCTGTTTTACAGATGAGAACACTGGAGCTCAGAAAGGTCAAATAACTTGCGCAGAGCACCACATTGGTAAGTGGAAGAGCAGGGTGAGCCCAGGTCAGCCTGGCTTTAATGCTGTGATAAGGCAGTTCTATCCAACAGAATGTTCTGCAGTGATGGAAATGTTTGGTATCTGTGCTGACAGTATGGTAGCCCCTGGCCACATGCGGCTGTTCAACACTTGAAATGTGGCTAGTCCTTCTGTGGAACCGAAATTTTAGTCTTATTTAATTTTAATTAATTTAGGTGGCCTGTATTAGACAGTGCGACTTTAAACAGGTCACAAGGAGAGAAACTGCAGGGTTACGGGCACAGGTGACAGAGTGGCTGTCCCAGTGGGAAACCAGCCAGCTCACCAGGAGGGACCCGCTCCCAGCAGTCCTCACACAGCCCACACACAGCCGGCTCTCTTTTCGGGCACCAGAACCAAGCTCTGCAGCAAGAACCACAGCTATTATAATCAGATGTGGTCTTAACAAACCTTTTAACCTAAGACTCAGTTTCCTCATGCATAAAACGGGTATCAGAATAGGGCTTTTTTTTTTTTTTTTAAAGATTTTATTTATCTATTTGAGAGAGAGAGAGAGAAAGCCTGAGTAGGGGGAGGGGCTGAGGGAGAGGAACAAGCAGACCCCCCGCCAAGCAGGGAGCCTGACATGGGGCTCAATCCCAGGATCCCAGGACCCCAGGATCATGACCTGAGTCAAAGGCAAGTGCTTAACCAATGGAACTACCCAGGCACCCCAAAATATGACTTATTTTAAGACTAACTGAGAGAAGGGGCGCCTGGGTGGCTCAGTCGGTTAAGCATCTGCCTTCGGCTCAGGTCATGATCCCAGGGTCCTAGAATCGAGCCCTGTGTCAGGCTCCCCGCTCAGCAGGGAGCCTGCTTCTCCCTCTCCTTCTGCCCCTCCCCCCATTCTCTCTCTCTTTCAACTAAATAAATAAAATCTTTAAAAAAAGACTAAATGAGAGAATGTACAGTGGTGCCACATATTTGACATTCAGTAAGCTAGTCGACAGTCAGACTGTTATCACAATGATCCGTTGTAGGCTCACTTTTAAACTTATAAGGTTTTTCATTATATAATGATAAAACATATTCATGCTAAAATTTAAATAATGCAGATGGGTATAAAGTGGGACCTAAAAATCTCCGAATACTTTAAACCCCAATCCTCCTCCCAGGGACACTGTTGTGGGAAGTTTCTTATGTGCCCACACAGGAATTGGTTCCACTTTCATTAAACATCTCAGACCGTTCTGATCTATCCTTTCGAAAAGTCTGAAAGGGATCACACTAAATGCACTATTCCGTAACTTGCGTTTGTCACTTTATGATAACTCAAGGCTGTCTCAAGGGTCAGCAATGCTTCCATGGGCACTTACGTCTTTCTGTATATGGGTAAGTTCACCCGCCAGAAGGGAAAATCTTACCAGTGGTATTGCTGGGGTAATGGCTGGGGTAAAAGCTGTGAAAGATCTTGGCATATGTAAAATCTCCTTTTAAGCCTCTCAGGATCACTGGACTTTAAAGGAATGTTCTAGTAGGTTCTTCTGACAAGATTCCTCAAACCATTGCTAATAATCACCTCTGGAATGTATTTGCTGGGTGAGTTTGGAATTTTGGAGAAAGTTTCTCTTTAAGCAGGTCTGGTTTCTAAGTTCTCCTTGGTGTAGGGACATGGACGGGGAGGGGGGGCAGGAGAGGGGACTTGGCAAGAGGGCACCCAGGAGTCAGGGACCTGAATCCCTACTAATCCCAGCTCTGGCTGGCTGCTGGAGTCTGAGGGCAAAAACTCTGCCTTCCTGGAGGAAAAATCCTGTAGGAAACACTCCCCGGGGGAGCCACTGCGCCTGTGGATCTGGGTGGGGAAGGGGGAGGAGAGGAGATATCTAGAAGGGCCTTGCCAAGGACTGGACAATGGCGATTCTCAGCAGGCGAAATCCAAACAGCCCATAAGTGTAAGAAAAGATGGTTGGCCTCCCCAGAAACCGAAGAAATGAACACTGAAGGAACAATGCAGTATTATTTGTCACCTGTCAGACTGGCAAAAATTAAAACAAAAATGGTACCTAGTATTGGAGACAGTTGGATACCTAGTTTGGACACTCCAGTCCTCTTGGAGGGAGTGTTGAGAGGACAGTCATCCTGCAGGGAAACGTGTGTGCTCCGATATCTATACTTTTCCGTTTCTAGGAATTTGTTTTCAGGAAACAGCCAAACATATGTATAAGGATACAGGCTCGAGGATTTGCATTAACCAGCATTGTTCATGATAGTAAAAAGATTGAAACTAGGTAAATATCCAGAGGTAGAGAATTGATTAAAATAAACTGTGCTATCTCCATAAAAGGTAACAATCTTTGGCTAAAACTGATATTGTAGACTCATGTTTACTAACATGGAAGATGCCCACTATCTGTATATGAAAATCAAGTGGAAAAAAAAACAGGTTACAAAATAGTATTTGTGATTCCATTTTGATCAGTAACAAAATTAGCTATATGTATATTATTACATATACAGTGTTATCTATAGATAGGACACATATATACACATATACATATGTTACATATATCAATTACATGTCTGCATGTATATGTATGTGTATATGTGTCTACATATGTATATTATGTGAATTTTTGTGGGAAATGTTTGGAAGGGTAGAAGGAAAATGTCTCCAGTGATTATACTCAAGTGGTGGGGAATTTTATTCATTCATTCATTCATTTTCGTCATTTTTTGCATTGCTGAGGGGTTTATTTATTCATTTTTTTGGCAATGAGCTTGTACTGTCTTTATAATAGGAAAATTATTAACATTTATTTAGGAAGCAAAGAAAGCTGATAACTCTGTCTCAACTATGTTAGCCAGTCTAAGTGCAACTGTCCCCGCACACGAAGACTGTCCCGAACTCTTGTCCGCTTTAGAAGCCCCCTCTGATCCCAGGACTGTCTGTAATTACAATAAGGAGGAGGAGGAGGAGGATAATGATGTCAATGTATTAAGCACACACTGCAAGCCAGGCATAGGCTGGTACTTGACGCACATTCTTTCATCAGGTCCTCATAGTGGCCTGAGACGTAGATACTCTCGTGTCTTTGGATTTCCTAGGAGGGCCCGAAATGGGGACTCCATGCAAGTGATTTATTGGGGGAGGGCATTCATAGGAAGTCTGTGAAGGAGTAAGGGAGGGAAGCAGGTTGGGGAAGGAGAAATTCAGCAAAGGGTGGGGGGGGTTCAGCTGAAGTCTGGTCTCAGCCTGACCCCATGGGGAGGTCTGGACTCTCCATGGTACTGCACTGTCCTGCTTTGAGGCAAGAAGACTGGTCTTTTATCCCTCTACATTAGTTGGTCATTGGCTGTAGGACATGGGAAGGGATAACCAGGCAGATCATCGGGTCAACCTCCCAAGTACCTCTGGGTGAGTCACCTCCCATCAGCTAATTGTTCTAAGAAGAGTGTATCTGTTAGCTGCCAACGCTCACAGCACCTGGCAGCTGGGTGTGCTGGACAAGTACAGGGGATCTGGGTGGAGCACTAACCTCCTCCATGTTATTATCCCCATTTTACAGATGGGAAAACTGTGGCTCGGAGAGGTTAAGTGACTTGCCCAAGGCTACTCAGCTGGTAAGAGACGGAGCCTGGTTTTGAACTTAGGTCTGAAGCTCTTGCATTGAGCCCTAAAGCCAGACTGCTGGCAATTTCACAGAGAGGAAGGAGACTGAGCCTGTGGGTGGATGCCCTCCCAACATCCCCTACCCCCACCATGTGCCCCCTCCACCTGCTCTCTGTGCTTCACATTAGCACCTCAGGTTGAGAAGCACTTCCAACCTGGGCTGTTGAAGAAGGGAGCCACAAAAGGCCTTTGTGTTTCTGCAGAGGGCCCTGAAGATTGTATATTGGTGGAGCTGGTTGCTAGGAGACATTTCTCAAGAAAGGTTCCTTTGGAAAATGAGCTCAGGCTCTGCCCATAGCCTCACATCATTATACCTGGGAGAGAGACATCCCAGCCTGTGTTTCCCCCAAGGTATTAGATGTGGATCCAATTCCTTCTCCTACTGGTTCTTCCAGGCCCCCAGCTCAGAGCGTATCCCAGCTGAAAACAGCTCCTGGGCCAGATAAACTCAGAACCTTTAGGTAATCATTATCTAATTACCATTAGGTAGACAGGGTAACTGAGGCACAGAGAGTTGACGAACTCACACAGTGAGCTGGTGGCAGGGTCATGGCTTGTGTGTCATTAATGAACGCGGCAGCCCCTGCCCCCCCCATTCTCTGAATCCTGTGTGGGTAAAACAGCAAGAACTCAGTATATGAGGACTGTGCATTTTCCTTTATGAATCCTTGGGTTTCAAAGCCTTTTGGGGGACGAATTACTTCGCTCAAGTGGAGATGAACAGCTGGTATTAATTGGGCATCTGCCAGGTGCCCAAACTGGAGTAGGTGTTTTAGGGTCTTCGTCTGCTAAATCTGACCTCTGGACCATCTTGGGGTCCATTTCTACTGGTTGTTTTTTTCTTGACTAAAGATCACATTTTCCTGTCTCTTTGCACATCTAGAAAATCTTGATCGTGTACTGGATGTTGTGTGTGTGTGATGCGTTATAGAATCTGGGTTCTGTTTTCTTCTGAAGAGTGTTAAATTTTATTTTAGCAGACAGCGCAATTACTGGCTGATCCTTTTGAAATCCCATGTGCCTCGTTTGACACTTTGTTAGGGAGAATTCATGCAAAGCTGGAGCTATCTCCCAAGGCTCCCGAACCTGGCAGGACTCGCCTTTACACTCTGTCCTCTGAGGATATAGAAGGATTTGGCTTCGGGCTTTGTTGGGGCTGGTCTCGAGCAGCACCTACCCCAGAGCACAGTCCTCACTCCTAGGGCTCAGCCTTTCTGGCGTCTCAGTTTGAAGCCTGTGATGAAGGTCTCTCCAACGTCTCCCAGCCTGCTTGCCCCGCAGGATCTCTTTGCTCTCCACCCTCAAAACAGCTGCTCTCTGGTAAACCTTGGATAGTTTCACCCTGGGCATGCAGAGCCCAGCCTTTGGGCAAGGACTTGGGGGCCCCCCCACAGACTTCTGGGGCCCCCTGGCTAGGCAGCTCTCTCCTCTCCAGTGTCTTGTCCTGCAGATTCCTTCTGCTTCCGTTGTCCTGGTTGCCCAAACTCTGGTCCCTGCCTCCTGAGCCCGGAGGGACTGAGGCACTCTGCTTAAGCTCCAATCCCTGTGCCATGCTCAGGAAATTGTTCCTAGGACGAGAGCCCAGGTGATGAGGGGCTCACCTCGTGAGTTTTCCCTCAGAATCACAGGGCGGATTGTCTGCTGACTGATCTCTGATTTTGTCAAGTGTTACGTTATTTTTGGTGGGAGGGCTGGGCTGGTACCAAGTCCTTCGTTATGGCCGGAAGGGGAAGTCTAACTCCTAGCTGGGGTCTCTCTGTCTCTGTGTCTGTCTGTCTGTCTGTCTCTTTCCCTCCATTTGTCTTGGAAAGTTTACAAGGACCCTGGGGAAAAGGGCTCACTATCCCCATTGAATAAGCAAGGAAACAGGTTCAGAGGGGTACAGTAAGTTGCCCTACTAGCAAAATGGGGCAAGTTGCTGGAGAGTTTGCTGGACTCCAGAGCCCATGTTTTGTCCCTGTCCTGCTGTCATTGGAAAAGCTAAAATCAAAACTAAATTTCACTGTTACCGTCACCAAAATGGCAGCATTTTCTGAGCCAGCTCCCATATCTTCCTACATCCCATCCCTCTCTGTCTACCTTATTCCTGTTTCTGCCACTGACCCGCTCTTCCTGGCAGTTGTCACCCTTTGTGTGGAGGATTATAGTTGTCGCCTACGGAGCCTCCAT
This sequence comes from Zalophus californianus, assembly GCF_009762305.2. Taxonomy (NCBI): domain Eukaryota; kingdom Metazoa; phylum Chordata; class Mammalia; order Carnivora; family Otariidae; genus Zalophus; species Zalophus californianus. Next base: position 26,479,015 of record NC_045595.1, read on the forward strand.
TGTATTCTTCCCAGAACACTTTTGCTGCCTTATTCTCTTGCTCCACTGACTTCGGGGGCTCCCTGTGACCCAGAGTGGCCCTTCCCAAAGGGTAGAATTAAGAACTTAGGGAATGCAATAGCCCACAGATCTCTTCTGGGAGATTCACAGCTGGAAGTGTGACCATGCAGAGGCTCTGTAGGAAAGAAACCTGTTTAATTGGGCTTCACCCAGTCTTTGGTCCTGAAACCCTTGGCTCATCTAACGCCTATTAAAATCTTGTAGAACATACTGGAGAACGTTGGACCACAGAGTAAAGGCTAGTCTTGTCTTGTCTTGTATTTTTCTTTTCTTTTCTTTTCAGGCTAGTGTTTTCTGTCTGCATTCCAGTCCTACATCTCAACCTACTCTTTCAATTTCATTTCCCATGACTTGTCACAAGTCACCCTTCCCCCCATACCTGTTTCACCTTCCAGCCTTCAAACCCTTCTAGCTGTAAGAATGATATAAGCCTGCACCTGTTGGGAGTTTCCATGAGGGGGGACTGGCCCAGGAATGATGTTGAGAAAAGTGGAGAAAAGTGGAGCCATGAAGAAGAGGGGGACCAGGTCTTGAAGACTTCATTTAAGACCCTGGATCCAGCCTTGCCTGAAGCCATTACTCCTAGACTTTCAGCTACAAGAACTGATAAATTATCTTTCCTTCCCCCTTAGCTGCATCCAAAAGAGTAAACAACAGCCTGAGAATCCTCTGTGGGGCTCTTTCCAGAACAGCTCCTTCCTCATACGTTAAGTAACAATTACACTAAGAGCCAGGCACCTCACCTGTACCTAACCTGCAAAGTGATGTAAGTATCCCCATTTTACAGATGAAGAAACTGGGGCTCAGGGAAGTTGAGTCACTTGCCCACAGTCCCACATCTGGCCGATGGCAGAGCTGAGATTTGCCTCCTGCACCTGGAAGGAACCACCGAGTCCATAGCATCCAAATCTGGCCTGGAGTCTCCCTCCCCAGACTCTTGTGGCTGTGGTATGGGGCATACCTGGGCTTTCTGGAACGGGGCAAAGGCAAGCAGTGAGACCTGGCCCCAGATCCCATTACGCCAGTGGAGATCACATTTCCTCTGTTCCGGCGCCATGAGCAGGGCAGAGAGGCGGGCAGGCGGCCACTTCCCTGGTTATTCAAGTAGAAAATTACAGGTGCCCAAAATAGCCTGGGCATTCTTTTATTTATGAATAAGTGGCAAGTCCGTGAAGCTGGAATGGGGGCTTATATGTATTTCTTTTCGTTGATCACTTTCCTGAGATCTGCAGAGACCTCTGGTTCTCTCAGGGGACTTTCTCAGGAGTTGCTAGGATTGGGGTGGGGTACGGTGGTGAAAAAAGAGCAATGAGGCCTCACCACGCAGGAGCTGAAGATGGCCCAGTCCTAAGGCTTGAGTTCCCAGAGGGTATAGGGGTTGAGATAGCAGACATGCGTCTGTCCCAGCCATCCCCGTCTTGCTGTGTGACCTTGGGCAAATGGCTTAACCCCTCTGGGCCTCCATTTCTTCTTCTGTAAAATTGAATGAGTCCTAAGCTCACAGAAATGTTTATTTTCTTCTGAGCATAAAATTAATACTTGCTCATTATAGAAAATGAAGCAAGTGCAAACAACAACAACAACAACAACAACAACCAACCTACAGAAAAATGACCATTATATCCCCTCGTTGTTCCTCACCAATTAATATAATCAGCAGTAAACTTTGGTATATATCCTTCCAGTCTTTCTTTCCATGTATGCATAAAAAATGGCTGGTAGAGCCTAATCCCTGAGCCACTGTGCGCTGAAGAGGGAACCCTCACTTACGTTGTAGTCAGCAAATATTAATCAGTCAACAAACATTGAGCCCTGCTCTAGGCCTGGGTGGCTTGGGGGCAGCTTTCCCCCAATACCCCCCCGCCCCGCATCCTCTTTCGGTTTTTCCAGCCCTCTGGCAGCAACCCCAACACTGGGTCCTCACTCAGAACCGCCTGAGGGGTTGGTGAGGAGGAGAAGTCATTTTGTGGGTCTCAGACACGGATGTGGGGCCAAAACTGGGGCCTGGAATCTGCTGGTGGGGACATGTGTGACCTTCCCGCGCAGCAGGCCTGCGCACAGATGGGCTGGCCTGGGCATGGCTTGTCCACCTCTGCCTCTCCTCCCTGCTGCCCCCCCCCCCAGGGCTGCGTGTTGCCCAGTTCCCGGGTAAAGAGATTAGAACCTGTGCCTGGCACCCCGCGTCCAGTCGATACATCTTAGCTGCTGATAGGACTGTGACATCGTTAGTATTCCTGGTGGGGGCTAGGCAGCCTGAGGCCATTCCCTCTCGGAGACTCTGATTGGTAATGAACCTGAGGAGAGAGCTGAGTCACTTGCAGGATGGAAATAACGGCATTAATGATGACCACGTATACGTCCATTTATCAGGGCAGCCCTGCACCAGATCATCCTTTTCGCTGCTTACAGCCACCAAAGTAATGCATGTTGTTAGTGGTCACTCACAGGTGAAGAGGCTGAGGCTCAGGGATTTCACATGGTTCTCCCAAGGCCACACAGCTGGCATGTGGCCGACAGGGACTTGATGCCAGGTCTGTCCTGTGCAGGATCCCTCATCCCTGAGGTTCAGCCTGTCCCGGGGAGGGAAGGCCTGATCCCTGCCCCTGGGGAGCTCACCTTCTGGTGGCAGATGCCCAAATTTAGAACTTTCCTCCAAGTTCCCCGGGTTTGCTGAGGGGTCGAGGGAGAAGGCTGCAGGTTCTGGGGTTGGACTGCCTTGGTGTAGACTCCTACTCTGACACCTCCTAGCTCTGTCACCTGCCTAGCTTCTCCCAGCCTCAGTTTCCCCTCTCGAAAATGGGGATAATCAAAGTGGTGGTGAGCGGATGGAATTGGACAACATGAAGCTCTCAGCATAGGTGTGGGGGCAGAGTAAGTGCTCAATAAACACGGCTATTAATAACTTTATCACTGATGTGATTCCCAGACGACTTACTGAATCTCCAAAGTCCACCTTCCCTTCCACCTGGGTGGTGGGCAGGGCTGCGGCTGGTTTCGTTCAAGGAAACCTCGGCCTTCCCCGAGCACTTGGGGTTGGTTCCTTCCTGTCGGATAGTGCTGCCTTTGGTTTGGGCTGCTGCAGACATGCGCCCCAGTGTGAAAGGAGGTGGCCAGAAAGAGGGGGTCCTGCCCAAAGGCCCCCAACATCCCCTCCCTCCACTCTACTTCCTCCTCCCAGTCTGAGAGCAGCAGAATTCTGACAGCCATGCTTGTCCTCCTAGCAACGGGGCTATCCTGAGCAGTCAGAGCTCCAGCAGGACCCGCCAGCCACTTGAGGTTCGCCCACCCTGGATGACTCCTTCCATCGGGCAGATACTCTTGATTTTTTGCAGCACCTGTCTATAGGCAGGACTCTGACAGAAACTCAGCCCAGAGTGCCTTGACAGCTTGACTGCGAGGAGCAAGGGGACTGCTGCTTCAGGGCTGGGCTCTGGGAAGCACCCCTGCCCCACCATGCCGTCCCCCCAAGCCCTGGGCAGTGATGCTTGGGCAAGTACGTGGCTCAGAGAGTGCGCTCTGAGACAGCCACCTTGGTTTGATTCCTGGGTTCACCATTGACCTGCTGTGTGACCTTAGACAAGGTACCTAACCTCTCTGAGCTCAGTTTCCCCTCTGTAAAATGGGGATAACAGCAGTACCAACCTCGTGGAGTTGTTGTGGGATGGTGCATGTAAAGTACTCGGGTGGTGTCTGTCACGTGATCATGATTAAATGGGAAATTATCATTTCCTTGAAATGAAGGTGTTGGAAGCCCTGTGGTCCAAGTTGTCAAACTGCTCTGGATGAGGATGAAGGCAGTGGGGAGATAAGTCACACTGTGCAGGTTGAGTTTTCTGCAGCAGAGGTTCTTGACTCTGGAAACAAGTTCCCTTAAGGTTCTGATGGCTGGGTTCCCTCTTGTTGGAAAGTCTGTCCATCCTCAGGTATGCACCGCACTTTGCACCCAACTTCATAGAAACCCACCCATGAGCCTTAAAGTGGAATTTATCTCAAGGAAAGGACAAAGGATGTGCACCCAAATATATCTACCAGGTTATGGAAGAATAAAAAAACACTCCAATCAAGGATTGTTCAAGCAAATCGTAGCGTGTCTATATCAGGGGAATACTATGTGCCCACGAAGAAGGGACTGACGGGAAAGCATGCCCCCCTCCCTAGGGTTGGGTACCCAAGAGCCATTAACCTCCCTGTGAGGGGTGAGCTTGGAGGAGGTCCTGCTCTCTGAAGGAGACTCTTTCTACCCAGCCCTGCCAAGGAGCTCTGGGATGGTGGAGCCTTTGCCAGGCAGGAGGCAAAGGCAGGAAACTTTAGCCCTTATGGCCCGTCTGAGGTGTATATGTCACATCTGCTGCAGACAGCCTCTGGCTCAGCTCCCAGGGAGGCGGGCCAGGGGTCCGCTGCCCGGAGGCTCCTGGCTGCAGGCAGAGCCGGCCAGGGGCAGAGGGGTGCCCCCAGACCACAGTGCAAGGGGGCAGCACTGGACCAGTGCTGTCACCCTGGGACGTCTCTCCCTCTCTCCAGTGTTAACCTGGCTGAGCCTGGATGAGACATCCCTGGAAAAACTGCCACTGGAACTTTCCACTTACTCTGGCCTGGCTCTGGAATAGCAGGATTCAGAGACGAGGGAGCCCATGGCCATTTCAGGCCTGAGGTTCTTAGCTGGCTGGCTGTGAGTCAGACTAGACTCACGGAGAGGAGATGTGTGTAGTCCGCGGGCTAAAAATAATCCCGGTGCCACCAGGGCCTGGCTGTGGGGGGTCTGGGAGTCCTGCTTAGGATTTTTTTGCATCAATATTCATGAGTGGATTGAACTCATGGATAGAACTCACCTATAAAACTGATGGTCTCATGGTCTCAATTTCTTTAAGTGTTACTAACTATTCAGGTTGCTTATTTCTCGAGCCGGTTGTTCAACAGTATTTTCTAGATGTTTCTAGAGAGTTTAGAATCTTACAGGCCACATCATGGCCACGTCAGCCATATCATAGCCATATCTGCTGTCTTTTTTAAAGAACCAACTCTGAGCCATATTGATCTTTGTATCACATAGATACAAAGGCCCTTTGTAACCCTTTCTTTTGTTTCTGCTCTTATTTTTTTCTCGTTACTTCTACATTTTTTTTTCAGCTGGTTCTGCTATTCTTTTACCAACCTCTCTCTCTCTTTTTTTAAAGATTTTATTTATTTATTTAATTGACAGAGAGAGGGAGACAGCGAGAGAGGGAACACAGGCAGGGGGAGCGGGAGAGGGAGAAGCAGGCCTCCCGTGGAGCAGGGAGCCCCATGCGGGGCTCGATCCCAGGACCCCGGGATCATGACCTGAGCCGAAGGCAGACACCTATCCAGCTGAGCCACCCAGGTGCCCCTCTTTTACCAACTTCTTAACTTTCACATTTGGCTCATTATATCTCAGCCTTCTTTTCTATCTGCTTTTAAGGCTGCAAACTTCTCTTTAGATGCTGGGTTAGCAGTATCTTCACCCCCATTCGGGTCTGAGGATTTCCTGATACCTTTGATCAATTTAGAAGTGTTCCCTGTCTTCCGAATATATTTTAGTTTCTTTTTTATTTGTTTGTTACTGTCCTTTAGTTATGTGGTAGACCTACGCTATGATGTGTAGGGTATCTGGATTTGTTTTGTAACCTACAATGTGGTTAACATTTGTAAATACTCCGTGAGTGCTTGAAAACATTTCATAGGTATCTAAAGATACCTTTTAAATCAAGTCTGCTGGTTTTTTTTTTTTTAAGTGAAAACCACCAGTATATACCTGTCAGTTTCACATAAATTAAAAAGCTTGAAAAGTGGAAAGTGTCAGTGAGGCTGTGGGGCATCGAACACTTACGCACTGCCCGTGGGCATGTAAGTTGCTGTAACCAGTCTGGCTTTATCCAGTAAAGGTGTGGAGGGTGGCAGCGTAGGCCACCCCAACATATGCCGCTTTGGCATAAGGATGATTTTGAGCTAAAGACACTTGAAAAACGGCAGGTACAGAAAAGGTGCTCTGACCTCCCCTTGTCTCCCCAAAAGCAGGAGATAAAACTCCCATGTGAAAGATGCCCTCCCTCTCCCAGGAGGAGAGAAACATTCTTAGCACCAGAGATGGGGATTTGAGCCGGAGAGAAATCTACACGAACAGATCTCGTTAGAATAACCCTTGTCTTCCGTTAATCTCTCCATGTGTTTCATGTGTTTTTCCCGCCATTGCTATTCTTTGTTCAGCCTGGGATGTAAGCAGTTGGGCCGACCTGCTTTTGGGGGCTTTGTTTTCCTGTGGGGACTCTCAGGTACCTGTAAAATTCCATAAGCTTTTCTCCTAGTAATCGCTCTCAGGTTGACTGAATTCTCAGGCTCAGCCCCGGAGACCCAAAGAGAGTAGAGAGAAAATCTGCCTCCCCTGCGGGTGAGCCCGCATGTGCCCTCGGACTTAGCCATCCACTTCTGAACCTGTTGGTTGGCAGAAACTATATCCCTATCGTTTGGCGATCTTGTTTTTTTTCCCCTCTGCTCCAGGGCTGTGTGCGGGGGGCGGGGGGGTATAGGGCTTCTGAGGGGGGTGGTGTTGGGACATCAAGAAGGGAGCCGCTGGTCCTTGGGGACATCTCCACGCTGCCATCTCAGCAGAGTCATTCGTAGATAGCAGAATTTGAATTTCTGATTTTCTGGGAGCTGATGGGGAAGCCCTGTGAGGAAGGGTGGCGTTTCCTAATTCCTCTCAGTCGCTGTGGCCCATGCTGTCTGTCTCCCTGAGCAGACGATGACTGCCTCAGGCCTGACACAGCCTCTGGCTTGGAGCAGGTCCTCAGGGAATGTTTATGGAACAAAGGAGTGAGCTCCCTCAATGCTGGCCGTGGATTCATGCATCCACTCGTACCTGTTGTATGTCAAGGTGCGCTAGGCACGGAGCATCCACTGTGAGCGACAGGTAAGGTCCCTGCCCTTGGAGAGCTGGCATGCTGGCTGGGAAAGCCAGATAGGAAACAGTTAAATAACCAAAGAAGGTAATTTTGGATGGTGAGAAGTTCTGTGAGCAACTGCAAGACTGGGGACCAAGATGGGGATCCTTTAGCCACGTTGCGGCGGGGGGGTGGGGTGGCGGGGAAGGCCTCTCTGAGCTGAGCCCTGCGTGGGTCAGCCCTGGGAAGAGCCAGGGAAGAGAGCACCAGGCAGGGGGAACAGCAGAGGCAAAGGCTCCGAGGTGGGGAAGAGCTTGGCCCAGCGGAGAAGCAGAGTGAGAGCCAGCCTCCTAGGAGGCCAGGCCGGATGAGGGATCACGGAGGGCCTGGTGGTTGTGGACTTCCATGTATCTTCTCTCCAAGGGTTTTCCCCAGGAGAATAGAGGGTTAGATTCTGAATCCAAATAGCTTGCTCTGGCTCTGCCGTGTGGGAAGTCACCACAGCAGACAGGAGCTAAAGTGAACTCCAGGTCCCCGGAGAGCGGCCGGTAGAGGATGGCTGAGTTATACCTGTAGGTGCCTGGGAAGAGTAGAGGTCCATGGGACACCTGGGTGGCTCAGTCAGTTAAGCTCCAACTCTTGGTTTCAGCTCAGGTCATGATCTCAGGGTTGTGAGATCAGGCTCCGTGCTCAGCGGGGAGTCTGCTTGAGATTCTCTCTCTCCCTCTGCCCTCCCCCTGCTCTCTCTCTCAAATAAGTAAATAAATCTTAACAAGAAGAGTAGAGGTCTAGTGGGGTGAGGGTCACAGTTATGGGTTAAATTGTGTCCCCCAAAAGATATGTTGAAATCCTAGCCCCCCATACCTGTGAATGTCACCTTACTTAGATGCAGGGTCTTTGAAGTTGTAATCAAGTTAAAACGAGGTCATTAGGGCGGGCGCTAAGCTAGTACGACCGGTGTCCTTATCTGTAGAGGAGACGAGACACAGGAGAATGCCACGAAACCCAGTGGCTGTGGCAGAGACTGGAGGGTTACATTTGCAAGCCTTGGAACAAGGGTGGCTGGCAACACCAGAGGCTAAAGGAGAGGCAGAGAAAGATTCTCCCCTCGAGGCTTCGCAGGAGCACAGCCCTGTCAACACCTTGATTTCGGGCTTCTACCCTCTGGAGCTGTAAGAGAATAGATTTCTGTTGTTTTTGGCCACCTGCTTTGTGGTGGCTGGTTAGGCAGCCCTGGGAAACCAGTACGTCCCTCCACGCTGCCCAGCTGTGAACAGAGTCACCATGGGCCCTTCACAAACTGGCTGCTTTGGGGTCTGCAGGTCCAGATGGCAGGACTCTCCACAGACATCTGCCACATCATAAACCCCCAAATGACCCCAAAGTATTCCTCAAAGTCCAGCACATAAGGAAAAACTCCTGGGCGGTCCCCCAAAACACCACTGCCCAGTTTCTAGCTGAGTTCTGCATGTTCTGGGTATAACATGCCTTGTGGGACACCCCATGCCCTATCCTGAGTTTCTATGGGAGCAAGGTGTCACCAAGACCAAGCCTGGCTCTCCCAGCTTCCTTGGCCGTCTTGCTGTTTTCATTGGCCTCCGCTTAGATTTTAGAAGACGAAAGGAAAGTTCCAGCTCCTCGCCCTTTCCCTGCACCCCAGGCCCTGAGATCTGATCTCTCACTTAAACAAAGCCCCTTGTTCACGTCAGCTCAGGAGACACAGTGTTCTGAAAGCAGATCCCTGGGGCCCGGGGAGGGAGCTGAGTTTTTGGATTCTTGCCTTCTCCAAAGCCAGCTTTTGATTTGGCCCGTCCTCCTCCACCTCCAAGCCCTTTCATGAAGGAAATTAAATTCTCTTGAACTTTAAGGTCCCTCCTCAGCACGGCTCCCCATGGTACGGGAGCCACCACCTGCTAGTAACTCTACCCAGCAAGGTGAAGGTTTCTTCTGGCTTGAGAGGCACGGTTTCATCCAGACACTTGAAAAATAAGTCCGTGAGCTGGGGAGCCAGATGTATCTGGGTTCAAGTCCTGGTTCTGGCAGTGGCTTGCTGTGTGATCTTGAGCGGTGAACTCAACCTCTCTGAGTCTGGGTTTCTGCCTTGGTGAAGTGAGAACATGGATGTGTATGTGGCTAGGCCTGTGGAGAGGAGTTCAATGGTTGGAAAGCATTCATATTTTTACCTTTAAGAAGTATTCATTTCACAGATGAGAAGGAAGGAGGCCTGGGAGGCCTGTGACCCCTTAGGCTGCAGAACTGTGTGGGGTGGGTTCAGTCCAGCTTCTGGGTGTAGGCCAGGGTAGGGCTGTGTTGTGCAACAAGGTCACTGCAAGAGACCAAGCCAAGAACATGGCTTCTGGCATGTGCGGGAGGAATCTGAAGGCCACCTTGCCTCAACTCAGTGAAATGGGGGAGACAGCCCAGGCCAGGCGGCAGAGAGGGGCTACTGCCCGCGTGTGCGTGGGGGCCTGGCGCGGCATGCTCCCGCCTCCCCTCTTCTCCCTGCCTCATTTTGCCCCTAAACCCATGGGTATAAGCACAGCTACTAACCCTGTATTGACAGGGGAGGAAACGAGCCCAGAGAGGGAGACCATCTTGCCCAGGGTCACTCAAGGCCTCGGAGGTAATGACGTTTTCTTGTTAGTGGAGGGGTACATTTGGACTAAAGGTGTGGGTGACATGAGGAAAGAATGAAGATAATGTCCTCCATCATATTGCCCAGGAAAGGTTTGCCCTTCATGGCCTGAGCATGAGGTGAAGCCCACCATCTTGGACCCTTCTCCCCTGTTCCTGTCTGGAGGCATTAAAACCCATGGGAGTGGAAAAGAGGCCCAGAGGGGCACCCAGAGGGGCACCCAGAGGGGCGGAGGTCGGGAAGATAGGCGTGGGGTCTCCTCATTCTGCTCCCAGGGGACTTTGTTGGTGGCTTCTGTGTCTTGTGTCTCTGTCTCTTTCTCCCTCTCCATCTCTCTCTTGCTTGGTTCTCAGCTTTTTGAATGCTTGAGCGAAAGCGAGAAAAAAAAGAGAATGTTCTCCTTGACCGAAAAGTCTAAAGCAGATACATCGTTGGTTTTCTGGGGGGAGAGTGTTGTGGCAAGGTGAATGGAGGGGTGGGTGGGGGAGGAGTGGGGAGTTAGGGCCGCCCTTGAACCAGCCCTACAGCAGACCCCAAGCCCAGAACCAGGAATCGGGAGGCCCTAGCAGGCCGGGAAGACTTGCTGCAGACCAAGAGATTCTTTCAGTTCCCGGGACGTGCCATGCCCCTCATACCTCCCGGCCTTGGCAGGTCCTGTTGCGTCCCCTGGAAGCCTCTCCCAGTCCCCTGACCTCGTTAACCCTTCGTTCCTCAGATCACAGCTTGGGCGTCTGGGAGCTTCCTGACTGCTCTTCTTGCTTTGTGGACCGCCTGTGTCCCGGCTCCTCTGTGTTTCCCTCCTCAGAGCACCCAGCTCCTGCCCTGTCATCCCCAGTGACTTAATTTTCTCTTGCTGGGCTCTGCACCCCAAGCATAGGGCCTGAGTCTGTCTCCTGTGCTTGGGATCCTGGTACCCATAGTGCCCAGCCAATGCTTGTTGAATGAATGATGAGCAATCAATCCATGAGGTTTTGCATTGGCCAGGGAGTCGTGCAGGTGGAAAATGTGTGTGTGTGGGGTGGGGGGCAGCTGGAGGTGAGGTGGAGAATGTGGGAATTTGGGTCAGAGTCTTAAAGCTGTTGGAAGGAGAGGAGGGGATGTGTGGGAGAAATTGAGGGGTCCAGCCTACATCCTTCTTTGCAGCCTGAGTTCTGCGTGGATCCTTCCGTGAGCTTGGCCTTCATCCCACCCTTGAGTTACCCCCCCAGAGACCCAGCCGCTGTCTCTCTCTCTCTCTCTCCCTTCCCTCCTTAATTTACTGGGTACTGATGATATGCTAGGTGCTGGGGACATGGTGGTGAGCCACAGGTCAAACACTGTCTCCCTTCCTTCTTGGATAAATCACAGAACTAAAGATGAAATTACAGCCATGATCAGTGTGGTGGGGGGAGTGCCGAGCGCATAATGGGATTTGCCCTAGTCTGGGGAACTCGGAGGGGCAGTGGTGGTGCCATGGGGTGTCTGAAGGAGCTTTACCCCCTTCTAATCTCTCCGCCCCTTCCCAGCTATCCCTGGTGATCTTCCAGGGTTAGGAAAACCTGTAGCCTATTCACGCAAATACAGCCCTGAGACAAGCTTGCTCTCCCTCACCCCCACCTCAGCCTCTTGCCCTGAGTAGACATTTGCGATCCACTCAGGCAAGACTTCCTAGAAGAAGTGTCAGCGGAGCTGGCACTTTTCTTCCTTTCCTTCTCCTTCGATTTCTTTCCCTCCTAAGCTGGGCTTCTAGCCATAAGGATGGACAGGAGAAGTTTTAGTCCTAGAAGAGGCGATTGCAGTGCTGAGAGTGATGGCACTGTGAAATCAAAAAGCAGCATTCATTCCTCTGGGCAGATCTAGCTAACACCTGGGTACCAGGCTCCACTGGTCGAGAGTGGACCGGATTCCACCCCTGCTAATCCATTGCCTTTGTGCAGTGCCCAGCCTGTGCATCCATTTGGGGCAGCCCAGGGCATTCAGCTTCTGAACCCAGCTTGGGGAAGCCAAGGGCAGAGGAGAAGGAAAGCCCCACCAGGAGGCAACAGGAAAAGTGCCCTTTCCCTGTTTCCCAAGGTCTCTCTGCCTGCTTTCAAATGCCCCTTTCAGTTGCTGCCAGAACCTAGCTCCACAGCTCCCAGACCTCACCCTCTGTCCCTGGGCTTTCCCAGGGAAGAAATTTCAGCTCCAACTTTTTGCAGGGTTCCAGGCCAGGCTATTGTGAGGGTGGGGAAGGAGGTGGAGAGGCTGGCTCACGGTGAAGGGGCGGGCAGTGTGTTTAGCAGTTTGCTTAGGCCGGGGAGGAGATCATGCAGGGTGAACAGATGGAGTCAAAAGGGGGAGCCTGGACCTGAATGACAAAGTCTGTGCTCACGATTACAGCATGTGTGCTCGTCTCTCCTCCCAGAACCCCCAGGGGTGTGCCCCGCACTCATGGATGAGGGGAGCAGTGGGGGCGCTGGGCCCCAGCTGTCCTCAGAGAAGCAGTCGGAGGCCGTGGGCAGAGTGGGGGCCGTGGCATGGCAGGGGCAGCAGGAGCCTCCTAACGAGGTGCTAGGGCTGAGTGGGAGCCATCCATCATCGGCGGGGATAATTGTTCAGGGAGCCAGTGGGGCCCAGCCAGATGGGCGCCTTTTGGACTAGGAAAGAACGAACACTCCCTTTCAGACCATTTATCAAATTTAGCTGGATCGCTCGTCTTTTTTTCCGTTTGTTTCCGTCAAGGAGACTTTCTTCTAATGGAGACGAATGCAGAGCGATGCTAGGTGTCCAACCTTCAAGGGGTTCCAGTGGGGATCTGGGGGGCACAGCCAGCCCCCTCTCTGCTGGAGCTCCCCCTTCAGCTTCCGGAGCAGGGTTAAGAGCGTGACCCATCATTCCCTGACACGGACTCTGTGCCAGGCACCTCAGCTCATCCCAGTGTGCGAGGCGAAATCACGATCCCACGTAGCAGACGAGGAGACTGAGGCTCTGAGAGGATAAGCCGGCGGACCTGACAGGGGACCCGGGTGGGACTGAACACTGTGCTTCCTGCTCCAGGGCCCACCTTCACACACGCCAGCAGAGCGGTTCATTGGCTGAGGGGCCCAGGCTCTTTAGACGGCCTGGCTCAAATCTCGACTCCACTGCTTACTAGCCGGGTGGCCTTGAGCGCTTGTTTATTCTCGTTTACTCTCTCTGTGCCTCTGGTTGTTTGGGTAATGCAAGTACCCACCCCAGGGAGCTGTGGGAATACTGCCTGAGAGAATCTTTGCCGAAGCTTGTGGTGCATTGTGTGCTTTTACGAGTAACGTTTTCTGATACCGGGATATCATTTAGTATCTGCTTTTAGTGTTGGCAGCCTTATGGGTAGACTTGGGATCACATCTGGGGCGCTGGACTTGCGTAGGCATCGCCTGGAACAGCTTGTGGGCCTGTCCCCTTCCTGAGGGAGGGACACCGGCTGCTGACGGGGGACTGAGGACAGAAGGCCCTGACCCCTGGTCTCCGTGGATCGTCAGCTGGGGTCTGAGGTCTGTGAGAGTTGCTGTGAGGGCAGGGATGCCTTTCCCTCCTTGGCCCAGCTCCCAGCGCAGGTACCCAGTTAATGTTTGTTAATGGGAGCCTGGGCTGAGAGCAAATGAAGTCTTGCGGACAAATGTGGGCTTGAGCAAATGAAGGGCGGACGTTTGTGCGCTCAGTGGGCAGGGGTCCTCTCTGAGGGCAGCTTGGTCCCACCCTTCTTGGTGCCGGGGAAGGAGACCCACTGCCCTCCTGTGTGCTTCCAGAGTTGGGCCTGGAGTTGCCGGGCCTTGTGGAAATGGCCTGACCCTGGCTGCGTGGCCCTGGCAAGTCCTTCTGCTCTCTGGGCCTCAGTCTTCCCAGCTGTACCATAGGGAGGGGATTGGACCACGTCACCAGGGGGTTTCCAGACCTTTTTATTAGAACTATGATTAAGCCCTAAGTGTGGGAGGGGGTCTGAGAAGCCCCCAGGACAGCACTGTGACCTTTATAGGACAGGCCAGTGGGTGTCACGGACATCCCACAGAGACCAGCTGGGCTGTTGCCTCCAGAAACGGAGCAGTAGGCATGTGGGGAGTTGGGTGGGGGGTGATCCGCAGATAGGGAGCCCCACAAAGGGCCTGGCCTGGACATGCTCACAAACTATCTCCAGGCCGGCTCCACCCCTAAGCAGCTGGGGGAAATCGTGTTTGCTCCCGACTCAGGGTTTTCATCTGCCGTGGGTGTGATAGCAGTGCCCTGGGTGGCTCAAAGAGGACGCAGGTATGAAAGGATCAAACCCACACGGAGACAACGTTCACTGAGCATCTATTTGGCCCCAGGCATGATATCATTTAGCGTTTACAACAGTGTGAGAAGGATTATTATCTTTAGTTAATCGAGGCAGAACCTGAGGCTCAGAAAGGTGCCTTGTCTTGTCCAAGGTCACAGGGTATGTGTGGAGGAACTGACTCTGGTCTGTCTGACCCCAGAGCCCATGTTCCCATTCGCTCTGCTCTGGGATCTTCCCCCCGCTGAAGGGCAGGAGGAGGGGCTGGGCCCAGGATAGGCCTGGCTGCCAGTCTTGGGGCTCGTTCTGACTGGAGGGGAGCCTCCTGGGCTGCTGTGCTGAGGAGGATTCTGAGGCCTTCTGGCCCTAGTAGGAGAGGGTGCAGGGATTGATTTGTGATGCTTGTTGTGGCTGAGAGAAGAGAGAGAGGCAGTCCATGAGCTGTCTTTGCGTTTCCTAGGCCAGACCTTGTCAGGGTCTTTTCTAGGCCTGGGAAGCTGTTCTCCAAGGTGACTCTCTGCATGTTTACGTTTCAGGCAGGATCTAGAGGCTGAGCTCACTCTCCGTTGGGAGAGCAGAGGAGCTGGAGGAGAGTTCCTGCAAGGGGTTGGGTGGGGCCAGGGCTCAAAGATCATCTACCTGCCCTAACTGCAGGTGACCCACGCTGGCCACTGCGGGAGGGAGAAGGGACAGCCCCAGGACATCGACCTTTTAGGATAATGCTGCTGGGGGTGCTGAGGGCAGGCAGGAGATTCCAGGCCTGATTGTACCTGAAACAGAGGCGGTGGGAAGCAGAAGCCAGCACAAGGAGACCCCAGGGGTTATCTCACCCAACACTCATTTTCCATATGGGGAAACTGAGGTCCAGAAAGCTTCCTCCATGGGGTCCATGATGCATCTTACTTAAAATCTGAAAACTGTGGGATGGGCAGGGTTGGCAGAAAATGCAGAGTCGAGCAGAACCACGAGCTGTCTGCGGATTAGAGCGCCTGTTTATTGAGGCCCCCTGGGTGTCAGGCAGCGTTTTACGTAGGTCATCAGCATCATGTCATGGCACTTCCCGGGAGGTGGGGACCAGCCCTACTCTACAGGGGAGGACCTGAGATCCAGAGGGGTGCAGCTCCTTGGCACAGTAGGGAGGTGCAGGAGCAGGGCCCCGGGCAGCCTGACCACACCGCTGGGAACACAGTCCCGGGCGATCTGCTTTCCGCTCGGGTCATGATCCCAGGGTCCTGGGATCGAGCCCCGCATTGGGCTCCCTGCTCGGCGGGAAGCCCGCTTCCCCCTCTCCCACTCCCCCTGCTTGTGTTCCCTCTCTCACTGTGTCTCTCTCTGTCAAATAAATAAAAATTCTAAAAAAAAAAAAAAAAAGAATCCCTGGGGAGCCCTGCCTCCCCTTCCCCCTGATCCCAGAGGTCTGGGGGGTCCCCAAGAAAGAGACTGTTGAGCAAGCCCCTTCCTATGCCCCCTCTCTAAGGCAGACACAGGGGGTCTATAGACCACATTTTCAGAAACACCGCATAGGCTATGCATACAAATCCCCAACTGAGAGCCCAGATGAGAAGGTGATGCAGAGGGAGAGGAAGAGAATTCTAATAATAACAGACCATAGCTTATATATAGCCCACTATGTGCCGGGCACTGTTCAAAACACTTTACATGCATTTTAAATCATTTAATTCTCACCAAAAGCCTCTGAGGTAGTGACTCTTGCCCCCATTTTACAGATGGGGAGAGGAGTCACAGAAAGCTTCAGTAACTTGCCCAAGGACACTCCCGTGGCACACGGGGAAGGGGCGGCCATGGAGCCTGTGCAGAAGTAGAGAGGGGTGTGTGTGTGTGTGTGTGTGTGTGTGTGTGTGTGTGTGTGTGTGTGTGTGTGTGTGTGTGTCAGACTAGCCTGTGAGAGTGGGCAGTCCCCAGGTCTGTTGGGATGGAGAGATCAGAACGCTTTGTCCTAAGCCCAGCCAGGTTTCTCGATGCAAATCTTGGCTGTGAGCTCAAGGAGGGAGGCAGGTGGGCAGTGCCTGACTGAGGCCCCATGCAGCCTGCAGGTGGGTGGGGGAGGGCTCCCACTTGCCAGATGAAGCCTCCCTCCCTACGTTCACGGACCCGGCAGGACTCTCAGGGGCTCTTACCTTCTTCCCATGGACCGCTCCCATGGCATGGAGTGGGCACCAGGCCTGCGTGGACCTTGGGGGCCAGGCTGGGGGTCCTCCCTGCTGATGCTGTTCTCAGGAGCTGGGGCCCAGGGGGTTCCCCGGGCCAGGGCCCCCTGTGCTCTCGCGGCTCATTCTCCTCAGGCACAAAGGAGGCTTTCACAGCTGCTCCTAAGCCCAGAGCTCCTCAGACAGGCTTAGGGTGATTGATCCTGTCAGAGGGGCACGGTGTCTCCAGATGGCTCACACGTCCTGTGGTCCCTGTAGCTCCTCACTTCTTATACCCCTGCCTCTCTCAGGAGGGGAAACTGAGGCATCCAGGGTTGGAGGGGGGAGAGAAGCAAAGCGGTCCTCTCACCATGCGGCCGGCAGCTCGGGTACAGCGGGTGACCTCTGGCTGGCCCAGCAGGCAGGACTTGGCCTTCTTGCCAGGCTGGGCACTGATCTGCAGACAGGTCCCAGACAGGGGAGGCTGCGTGGGACAGCCGGGGCGTGGGGCTCGGGGCAGGCTTGTGTGGGGTTGTGAAACTCGGGCTGGACAGCCCCCATTAATAATAGATCTTTGAAGACACTTGGGGACAAGGGCTCTCCCAGAGCAGAGACTCTGAGAGCCAAGTACTTCATTCACCAGGACGGTAGTCCCGGCGGGGAGGGCTGGGCTGGGCTCGGGCCAGGAAAATATCTGGAGGCCGGATTCCAGGCTCAGAGCCAAGTTCTCAAAGTTCCCCCAGCAGTTACCCTCCTCCTCACTTGCTACCCCCCCTTCCTTCTTTTTATCGCCAGCATGGGACGAGGTTAAGGCCGAAACCAGCTTGGGCTTGAATCCCAGTTCTTTCCTCACGGTTGTGTGACCCGGGGGTGGGGCATGATCTGACCTCTGGGAGCCTCAGTTTCTTCATCTGTGTGTGTGTGTTGCTATAATCACATGGCACAGGGTTGCTCTGGCGGCTGAAAGAGGTAGGTGTGTACTGCTGGGGCCATTGTTCTGTTAAAGCATAAATCAGATGATGTCATTCCATTTTATACTCCCCCACTCGGCCAAAGAATGGCCCCCGACCCCATGGGGGCCTGAGGGTGAAATGAGGTGACTTGAGTAAAGCTCTGGGCAGAGGATTTGGACAACAGCAATTCTCCAGAGAAGTTAGGGGCTGTAGTTAAAATGCGGTCAATTCTACTCAGGATGAAACCACTGCCCACTGGCAAGTCCCCGGCAACTGGTCTGACTAAGCAGAACACCCTTTCTTAAGAGATGGCTGGGCAGGGGGAAACTTGCAGCCCTCCCTTTCCTCTAGCACACTGCCTGGCTAGGAGGTGGTGATGATTTATGACACAGACGATTTATGAAATGGCAGTTGGTAGTGAAGGGTCAGGATGAGGTAGTCTAGATCCAGCTTTGCCCGTAGCATGAAATTCCCCATGGTCCAAAGTTCTGTTCCATCAAGTCTTGCTTGCCTCTCAGACCTCTCTTCCCATTCCCTTCTCTCCCTGACAATTCCAGGATCATATCCCCTTCCTCCTCACCCCAGGGCCTTTGCACTTGCTGTTCTCTCTGCCTGGAATGTTTCCCGTCTCTCTCCCTCAACTCAATTTTTAAATCTTGCGTGATTCTTTCCTTTTTATCCGAGGGCTCCATTATCACCTCCTCAGAGAAGCCTGCCCTCACTTTATGCAAACCGGCCTCCTGGGCTGTTTATTATTTTTTCCATAGCATTTATCAGCAACTGGAATGATGTTATGTCTGTCTTTATTGTTCAGCTCCTGCACCTGAATGGCAGCTCCACAAAGGCTGGGACCTGGTCTGTCTTGTTCATCAGTGTACCCCCTGGGTGTAAAATAGAACTTGGCACATCGCAGTCACACAACAAAGGTGGAGTGGGTGAGTACATGATGGGGGATGAAATGAAATAGTCTAAGTATGTAGAGTGTCTAACACAGCCCTAGCTCGTTGCAAGAGCTCCCTGCATGGCAAGTATTAGTTCTCTCCCCTCCGGGCAAGCAAAAATGTGGCTTCTCCCTTTGCTCCTTCTCCTGGGTCCAGACCCTGCCTCAGCGGCCCCCCCATTCCCTTTCTCCCTGTTTCAGTCATGGCTGGGGTACACTTCTGATTTCCTGCAGTAAGGAGAGCATCCACAAAATTGTAAAGGGCAGTGACTAAGTTGACTGTCAGCCAGAGCAGTAAAAATGCCATACGTCAACCCTGAAGATCAAACTCCTTTGGCAGCCATCCCACAATTATCCACCAGCTTGGCTCTTGGTGGGATGGGAGGAGAGAAAAGGAATTTTACCCATTTATTAATTTTTCCCCATCTGCTGGGAGTCCTGCTGAAATATGACTTATGAGCTTCACTAAAAGCCTAGTTGACTGGAGCCCTCGATTGGCTGAAGGTCCGAAGCCCAGCTCCTGGCAGGATGTGGGTCTGCAATGCAAGAATTGGACCCCATGCCATAGGCAGGAATGGGGGTGGTGGCTCCAGAGCCTAGCACAGGCCTGGCACCAAGGAGGGGCTTGGGATGCAGACACAGATGATTTATGAAAAGACAGTTGGTTGTGTGGGGTCAAGATCCAGCTTTGCCTTGTCTCACTGTGTGGCCTGGGCACAGCTTGCAGCCTTTCTCCATCTGTGAAATGGACATAAACACCTGCTCCTTCTTGACCTGCAATCTTGGAGAGGGAAGCAAGGCTTACAAAATGGGGGAAGGTTTTGAGAACGTTGACTCAGAGGCTCTGAGCAATTTTCAAATGTCTCCAGAGGCATTGAGGAGGAGGAGGAAGAGGAGAAGGAGTGGGTGTGGGAGAGGAAGGGGAGGGGGAGGGAGAAAACATTGTTCACCCCGGAGTGGTTTCAGGGCAAGTATTTCTGAAGGGTGTTTCCTGGAGTGATGTAGATAGGCTGGGATTCCGACCCTTAATCTGAGGCTTCTTAGCTGTGTGACTTTGGACAAGTCTCTTGGCCTCTCTGAGCCTCATTCTCCTCCAGTGTAAAAGGAGACAACAATGGGCCACTACATGGGGCTATGAGGATGAAATTCATATAAACCCCTGCACAGAGCATACAACCACAATTCCCCCTAGAAGTCAGGTGCTGATGTTGTGATGCTGTTAATGTGATAGTAAATCCATCGCGCATTCGTAAGTCCCAGGCCTCCTGTCCATTAAGCGCAGCACCCTTCCCCAAACTGGGTGGGCAGGGGTAACCTTGCTACCTTTCCCTTTCTATCTTGGGCTGCCACCTACTGGTGAGGACCAGAATTACAGCTGCTGGAAAGCCCCCGCAGGGGCTGCGCGAACATTGGCACCGCCCCCTCCTTTGCCTCCCCAGCCTCAGTCCCGTTGGAGAGCAGTGGTGTGCTGATGGGGAGAGGATAGGGAAATAGGAGTCCCAAATTCTGAGGCCCATGAGTAGATTGCAGAGACTCCTGAAGGCTTGTCCGCCCCGATGGTGAGAAAAATCCGTCCTCCAGTCTTGTCCGGGTTACTTCCTGAAGATACTTGGGACTGGTCCTCTTTTTTCCATCCCCAGGGCACCTCCTGGTCCAAGGCCAGCGCTCTGGCTGAGGCAGCAGCCTACTCCACTGGCCTCCCTTTCTCCACTCCCTTCTCCATACAGCAGCTGGGAGGAATTTTCAAAAACTACAAACCTGATCGGGTCATTCCCCAACTTCAATCTCTCCACGTGTCCCCACAGCTCCTGGACAAAGTCCGAACCCCTGCACCCAGCCCACAGGACCCTTAAGCCTGTCACCCCTGCCCACTCAGCCCTCGTTACCCCCCTCTGCCTCTTCCAGGCCTCTCCAGCTTGCAGGCCTGGTCCATGCTGCTCCCTGGCCTGGCCTCCCTCCCCTCTTTGCCCGGTGAACTCCTGTGTCTCCCGCAGGCTCAGTGTAGACGCTGTTTCCTCCGGGATGCCTCCCTTGATCCTGCAGTTCCTGCCCCCCACCCCCAACAAACATAGCCTTTATCAAGTCCTACTGCCTCTTGAGCTGGGTCCCCCTGGCCTATAAGCAGGGACTGCATCTGGTTTTCTTCACCATGGTGTCCCCAGTGCCTACCCAGTTCTTGTGTAGCAGGTGAGTAATGACGGACTAGCAAACAGTCTCATAAGGGGGCTGTAGACCCAACTCTCTACAGCCATTTTCTTAGACTGTCTTGCCTAATTCTGAGCTGGCGGGGGGTTGGGGGGGGCTCTCCATAGTAGCCACAGTGCCCTGAAAATGGTGTTGAGCATCTGAGGGGTATTTGCTACTTTGTGATGCCCACCCTGCAGGGCGGGGGTGGGTGGGTGGGGCTAGAAGGGGCTGGCTCTAGAATGTCATCTCCTTGGTAGGTTTCGGTCGTACCACTGATGGTCATTTGGGCTCCCTGCCATCATGTGGAGGATGTGCCAACTGAGGCCTGCCCCTGGTTGAGGAGGGGAGGCGGGAGGGGCATGGCCCACTTCGTGTTCTCCAGCATGCACCAGCAGGTGGCTTCTCCTACAGGTCCCGTGTGGCAGCGGCAAGTGCAGCTTCCTCACTGAGCCTTTCCTCACCGGGAACTCTCTTTATGACAATTCCTATCAGGTGGTCTTGTCTCCTCGCCCAGGCTCAGTTCCACCTGGCTGGCCATGGTCGCTGCCTCTCTTAGGATGGATTCCCCAAGAAGCCAACTTGGGGGGGAGTGTTCTCATGCAGGTGATTAAGGACACAGGTAGGGGAGCGGTAGGGGAGCAGGATAGGGAAGGGGACACACCCAAGCAAAGGGACACTTTCAGGTCAGCTCCCAGCTTGATCCTGGGGGAGCCGTGGAGTGTAGATTGTAGCTCCTGGCTGTCCAGCCCCGGGACAGGGAGCGGGGCTTGTACACTCCAGCTGGGCGGTCAGCAGCTAGGAACCATCCTGCCGTGATGTCAACTCTGGCACCTCCTGGCCTCTTTTTTCTGCCTCTGGGAACTAAGAACAAGTAGACCGAGGGCGGTTCTCCAAAGAGGCTTGTAGATGGACTCCTAGAGGCAAAAACTGGGTGAGGGGGCCTGGGTGGGCACCAGCCATTCCGCTGTGCTCCCCCACTCCGGGAGACCCTTTCCCCAATTCTCTGATTCATCCTGTTGACATTTTCTCAATCTTCTTTGAAGTGCTATGCAAGTCAGCTTCTGGAAAAGTACCACGAGTCTTCTCTTAAAACCAGCAGGCCACCCCATGTCCTTTTAAAATAGCGGCCACTGCCCAGAGCTCTGCCTAGCCCTACTTCTGGCCCTGAACTCACTTTAGAAGTCCTTACTGGTTCTTTTAATTTTATAAGGTATTCTTGCTGGTTGTAAAGAAAGATCCCAAACATACAAAGGTGTTTATGGTAGTAATGGAAATTTCCTGCCCCCCTTCTTCATTCCCAGGGTGGGTATCTGGCCAGCTGTTTTCCCATACATACATATATACACAAATATATAAATATATATATATATTTTTTTCTCTTCTTTGACAACTTTTGGCGTTGTGGATATTTTATATTTCCTGTCCATGCACCCCTGAGAGACAGATCGAATCCCCCATTTCTCACCGGGGAGCTCCTGGCTCAGAGAGGTGGCATCTGCTCACCCAGCTAGCCAGTGGAGAGCCAGTACTCAGACCCAGGCTCTGCCTTCTGTCTACCACACTGCCTGCAACAGAGGAGAACAAGAAGTGAGTCAGCCGAGAGAAAAGGAGTGGCACCATCAGGGTCCAGGGCCTGCAGAAAACCACCATTCGGTCCCAGGGACTGGAAAGGGAGGGTGACCGGGTTCAGCGGTGTCCCTGTTTGGCACTGATGGCCAGGTGTGAACAGAGGACCCTGCCACTGGGAACAAAAGGGGAGGGATGAAGCATATGCATTTGCTTATGTAGCCGCCAGGCATCCTACACCACACAAATGGAGTGTCTGGGTAGCAGTCAGTGGGGGTTGCCAGCAAACTCCCCCTTTAATCCCTGAGAGTGATCTGCACCGGGGGAAAATGGGGTAATGGAATTACTTCCTCAGCCCAACCTGCTCCAAGTTGTCCTACCGGGCTTTGAACACTGATCTCAACCCCACTGTAATTGTAGCCCAAGTCCCAGCCCACCGTGTCCTCTGGCCGCAGGGTCCCACACTCTCGTCTTCCTCTCTACCCCAGACCCTCTTGGCGCACTGGAAGCCCCGCCCATGCCCAGGGCCCCACCTCACTGGTGTGCACAGGACCTGTCTGCTGGCCCACGGCTCAGGGCATTTGCACTTCTGTGGGAGCTTTGCAGTCTTCTTGGCCCACACTCCAGGAGCCCAGGTACCAGTCCTGTCTGCTCCCATGTCCCCCTCCCAGGATTTGGTCTAGGCACCCCACCCATAGCCCTCTTCAGAGACCCCGGGCAGGGTATGTGGGCCTTACCACCTCCGTGGGCTCCAGTGGCTGGTATCAACGTCTCTCGGCTAAGGACTCACTGTGCAGCCACGGACGGCCACGCTTTCCTCTGCAGGGCAGACAAGAAGCGCTCAGGAATTCCCATCAGCCCCAACACTAGCAGCCCCCCAGAAATGATGGGTGCACAAGCAGCTCAGCTCCCTCACCCTGGCTCAGAGATCTCTGATGTGTGTATTCTACACTGATTCCTGGGGGTCCTCCAGGAACTAAGCTCCACTCACCCACAGCCCTAGGAGAGTCGACAACACAGCCTTTCCTGGCTGCCTTCCCTTCCCCACCCCCACTGTTTTCCAGAATCACCTCCCCAATAAACCTCAGGGGTTGCTCCTGGGGAGCCACTCGAAGACGAAGACGGCCAGGATGTCCTCCCTGAAGCCTGCCCAGCAGCCTGCCTCTTCCTCCCAGCCTTCCTCACACGGTTCCCCCCCCCCCCCCACCCAACCGGCTCTGGAGCCTCCAGCTCTCATGCAAGCAGCAGAGGAAGACAACGTGCTCCGTGTCCTGTCCTCTGGCGCTCTCTGCTCCCAGAGGTCTTACATCTCATGCTGGGAGCCAACGATTCATTCATTCACCCTTGGGCGAAATCCCTAGGATATCAACCTGTCTTCCAGCAGCCTAACCTGGTGCCTGAAGCTGTCACCAACTCGTCCCAGTTTGCGCCCCGAGCCAACCTGGCCTGGGCCAGTTCGATCCCAGGGAGAAACGCGGCACATCGGAAGGTCAAGAATTCATTCAAAATCAGCAAAAATAAAATTTAATGGTGCGCTGCAGGTGCAGGCAGTCCGTCCTTCCTTGGGCGCAACCACTGGCCTCAAGGGAAAGCAGATGGGCTCCGGAAGGACCCCTGATGGCTGGCCACCTTGGCTGGGAGGGCGCTGCTTCCAGAGAAGGGAGGTTCACAGAGGGCGCGGGCCCCCCCTCCCCCCTGAGGAACTTTCCATAGGCCACCTGGCTTCCTTCTTCCCACTGCACCTGACGCTAGGACAGCTAGGGGCTCCTTGAGTCCTGCAGCCGCCCTAAAATACCTTCTGGGGAACACAGCCCTCCAGCTCCAGCAGCTCCGGCCAGCCCTCATATTTGTTCGAGTCTGGGTTGTTCTTTAAGAACTAGAGAGAGAGAGAGGGGAGAGAGAGAAAGAGAGAGTAACACAGACCATGGGGGAGGCTATTCAGGAGTCAGACCTGAGTTTTCACTGTGCTTTAAGACCTCCTGCCTTCATTCACTCTGCCCTGGCTTCAGCTCCATGCGGAGGCAGCTGTGGTGGGGGATAGGACCAGCCCATTTCACAGGTGGGGAAACTGAGGTGCAGAGGGACGGCCACGTGCCCAAGGTTTTACAGAGGAGATCAGAGCTCAGTCCTCGCCTGTCCTGCCCTGGGGGGGTGGGGTACCAAGCACTGGGAAGCAGGCTTGCAGAACGTTAGCTCCTCTGCCAAATTCTCCATCAGCCTTTCTAGGACACCCCCAAACAACCAGCACAACAATGAAAAGAGGCATCCTCACAATTCGTGAACACTTGCTCTATGCCAGGTGCAAAGTGCCTTATGTATTTATTCCTTACAATAGCCCTAAGAAGGGCATACTATTACCATCCCATTCTGCAGATGGGGAACCTGAGGCACAGAGGGCCAAAGTAGCCCTGGGGCAGAACCGCTGTGTAATAATAATAAATATAGAGAGAATAAAATCAGTTAAGATGGTGTTTAAAGTGCCTAGGCTTAGTTTATGGAGGAAAAAAAATGTAAATAGCA
Source organism: Zalophus californianus (assembly GCF_009762305.2). Lineage (NCBI taxonomy): Eukaryota > Metazoa > Chordata > Mammalia > Carnivora > Otariidae > Zalophus > Zalophus californianus. The sequence continues at coordinate 26,503,165 of NC_045595.1, forward strand.
AAATCTACCCGTGGAATAATTGTGGCCCACCCTCAGGGATAAAAGTTATCCTAGATGCTACGACTCTAAAACCCAGAACCACATGTGTGGGAACAAAGGACCTAATGGTTCCGCTCAATCATGGTCTCCAGTTCATTCTGGGTGATGGGTCTGCCCATTCCCCCTTGCACAGGTATGCTCTGGAGCCCCACTCTGCTGCTGTTGTTCTTCACCAGGAGGCTATAGAGGGCTCCCTCCTTGTCTCCTCCAGCACAAGCTATTTTGTACCACCATTTCAAAAAAGTAATTTCTAACAACCTGAATTCATTCTCTTAGAAACTCACACATACAAACCAGGCCAGCATTTTCCAGACAAGGCAAAAACCCTTGCAGCCCATTGTGGTCCCCACACCTGGAGTCTAGTGTCTAGAGGTGGTTGCTCCCCTGCCTCCCACAGCCCCTCCCCTGCAGGCTGCTGTGCCTTGGGTCTGATTACCGCCTGGGCCTCCTCCCTGTGCTCAGTCAGGGAGGCTGTGCTAAAAGCATCAGGACGGGAATCTGTGTGGAGGCCGCCACACCTGGATGAGAGCTACATCTGCATCAGATCCAAACAAGCTGGCTAAAACCTCTCCTCGGGGGGCGCCTGGGTGGCTCAGTCCTTAAGTGTCTGCCTTGGGCTCAGGTCATGACCCCAGGGTCCTGGGATCGAGCCCCGCATCGGGCTCCCTGCTCTGAGGGAAGGCTGCTTCTCCCTCTCCCACTCCCCCTGCTTGTGTTCCCTCTCTTGCTGTGTTTCTGTCAGATAAATAAATAAAATCTTAAAAAAAAATAAAATAAAACCTCTCCTCGGCTCCAGATCCTCGACTGTGGGGTGGGAGCAGAATTGTACCTACTTCATTGCGGGAATTAAAGGCGGCGCTGCAGGTAACTTGCTCAGCCGAGCCTGCACAGAGCGAGTGCTTGCTGGATGCTAGTGTTTCTTATGTATCTATCTGCTCTTGTCGCTTTTCCGCTTAAGCCTTCCATGGCTCCCCACTGCCTTCAGGATAGAGTTCACTCTCCTCCGTAGTCTTGTATGTCCGAATCATCAACTCTTTGCCTGCCTTGGAATCTGGGCAGAGCTGAATATTCTCACCACCAGACAATGGACTACATCAGGCCAGGGAAGATCTGGCTAGTTCTCCCACATTTGGGAATTGCTCTGAGCTGGGGATGCAGATGCGGGACAGGGAGAGAAGGTTCAGCATTTCTCTGGAGGCTCTACCCCATCATCGACTCCCCTTTCCTCCCCTGAGCACTCCTGAGACTCCGGACTCTGCTTGGGGCCTGGATAGTGGCTGTGGAACCACATGTCATGGACCACTCCTGACCCCTTCCATGTTCTCAGGTGGGCTCGCCTTTTTTTTTTTTTTTTTTTTTTTTTTAAGATTTTTATCTATTTATTTGACAGAGAGACAGAGAGAGAGGGAACACAAGCAGGGGAAGCAGGGGAAGTGGGAAAAGGAGCAGGCCTCCTGCTGAGCGGGGAACCCCATGTGGGACTCGATCCCAGACCCTGGGGTCATGACCTGAACCGAAGGCAGACGAGAGGTGCCCCCTAGGCATCCCCTGTGTCCTCCTCTTGATGCAAATTTATCCTCTCCACAGGGGAGAGGTCTAAACCTCTCCCCTCTGGTGGGGAGCCTGAGGCCCGGGGCAGGGGAGTGGAGAGAGAGAGAGGCTTGGCCTAGGTTTCCTTTGGGACTAGAAGCCAGACATCACGCCCCCTGCTCTACCCATCATGCAGCCTTCATCTCTGTGTTCCTTTCTCTTTTTCCCGTTCCTCACTTCCCTCCGCCTTCTTCTCTTCCTTCTCCTTTCTGGTACTTATCCATTTATATATGACCCAGATCCTTGCAAAATGGTCAAGGCTACTTCCCTCTGGGGGATTAGCCGGTTGGGCCACCCTGACCTCTGAGGTCCCCACACTGTCCCGTGCAAGCCACCCTAGTCCTTGACCATCCATCCCTGGCACCTTACCCCCACCTGCCTCACCAGGATGGGGAGGCCGCCAGGAACTCACCTGCTCAAAAGGGCTTTTATCCTTGAGGTCTTTGGCCCCTAAGAAGACCCAGCTATCTCTGAAGCCCAGCTGGTTTGCATAGGAACTGCCCAAGCTGGAGAGGAGCTTCCTGGTCTCATCATTCATTCTGCAGAGGACCAGAGAGGACAGTGAGGTGGAGGGGGGGGTGGAGAGGGGCAAGGTTCTCAAGCACTTGGCCTACCCTCTGCCCCACTGTCCGTCGGGTGCAGCAGCTATGCTGTGCAGGGTTGTGCTCAGAAGGAACAGGGCCGAGTGGCCACTAGTACGGGTTTGCTTCTGTTTACAAATATACATGTTTATTTGGAAAATATAGATCACAGAGGAACTAAAAATTACAGTCTTGACATTATCACTGTAACATTTTAATGTATTTCCTTAATATCTTTGTTCCCCACACACTGGGGGATCATACCAATGCTTTTATAACATTTTGTTTTCACTTAATACTAAGGGGTGAGCATTCTTCCATATCCTTAAATTATTTTCTATATCATTTTTGATGTAGATCCTCTTCTATGTACATATAATGTCACATATCAACATGTGTCATAATTTCTGTAACTAGTTGGTCTTCACTGGACAGGGACAGTGTGTCCAGCTTTCCAATGTTGTAACTGAGGCTGTGGTGAGCCTCCATGAACATGTCGTCATGCACTGGTCTGGTTATTTCCCCAGGAGAAGCTGCCAGAAGACAGAGCCAGCGGGAGAGCAGAGAAAAGGCACTTAGGACTTGGAAGAATTTGGTTCCCTTCAACCCATGGCCGGGCAGGTGGACGTTCCCACTTACTTGGTTCCTGGGTCATCATAGGAGGCCATTAGCACCAGAGTGCCCTCTGGGATGTCTTTAAGGAATTTTACCAGGAGCTTAACATCTGGGGGAGGAAGAAAAGCGGGGTGCTGGTCATTTATGGGAAATGACCACTGGTCATTCTCATTCTGTGCTACTGCCCTGAAGATCCAGGAGTGGCCAGGGGCAGGCTGACACGGAGGTCCACCTGAAGCTCAGGGGCCAGCAGGAGGCGACACCTTGGGTGAAGCTCCCTGCAGCCCTCTCTAGGGGAGAGAAAAGTGCATGGAGCAAAGGTGGCCTCATGCAGGTGGTCAGGGGTGGACACTGGAATTTAAAAGTTCCACAGGAGATTCTGATGTGCAGCCAGGAGTGAGAGACATTGTTCTAAGGGCCCTTGAGGACCTGTACCTGAGGAATGGAGCACAGTCATCTCTCAGGAACTCTCAGCTCTTTGCACACCCCCTGCCACCTCCTTCTACGCTGGTTAAGAACCTGTCTGTGCTGACTTTAGAGGAGATCCACCGCACCACAGGAAACGCAGGTCACTGAGCGAGAACATCAGTGTCCTACAGTTCTCCAGCTTATGCCAAGGAGCAAACCTCCCTTTGCATCTTTAACACCTCCTTGCACTTGTGAAATCTCTGCACTTACCAGAGAGCAGGCCTAGGTGCAGTGCCTGGTGGAGGCATCAGCACCCAGCTCGCTTCAAGGACATGGGTTTGTTTCCATTGTGCTTATTTTTATGGTCACCTTTCCTGCATAAAAACTGATGACCTAGGGCAGTGATATAATTTCCTTTTAAGATAGATTTATTTAGGTTAAAAAAAAGTGAGTTTATTCAAAGGAAAATACTAATAATTCAGATGGTACTCTGAATATGGTGTAACTTGTGCAGGCGGCTCTTGAATGGTTGAGGAAGTATGGGCAAGATTGGCCTAGTGGGATAAGTAGGGGGCCACATCTGTCCCACGAGGATGATTCATAGCCCTGCCCATAGCATTTTTGTAAACAGCAAATGTGACGATGACTCTGGGCATACAGAAAGTGCACTATAATGGAATTGTAATTATTAGCAGGATCAGTGACATAATTTTCAGAGCCCAGTGAAAAATGAAAATGTGGAGCCTTTTGTTAAAAAATTAAGAATTTCAAGACAGGTGAAGGCAGAGCATCAGACCAAACCCGAGTTTGCTCTCGGTGCAGGGCTGTATGGCTGCCCTGCCCACAGGCCCACACCCATGAAGATAAGCCAGTTCTTAGTATTCCCCAGTGATCCCTTGGACCTAGGGGAAGAATCAAATCCTGAAAGCAAGGCCAGCTGCCAACCAGCTCAGTAACACAGAGGCCTGCAGTCAGTGACCACAGAGGCTCTGTTAGGGAAACGGCCCTTGAACTCCTGAGATAAAAGAAGGAACTCTGAAAATCAGTTGGAGCCGTTAGCTCCAGATATCAAGATCTGTTCTTGTCTGGGATGGACAGTAATGTTTGGAAAAAAATGAAGTGTGCCTTCTATTAATTATCCTCTCACTTTAAGAAGTCATTGCCTTCTTTTATCTCTTGTGGGAAGGGGCAACTTGTCCTCAAATGCTTCTGTTTCTGGGTCCCCATCAGCCATCGTTACATCCATGTTCATAATAGAGCAATACAAAATTTAGTTTAAATTATTTTTTACCCTTTTTGACAACCTACAAAATGGGAGAAGATATTTGCAAATGACATATCAGATAAAGGGCTAGTATCCAAAATCTTTAAAGAACTTAAACCTGACACCCAAAGAACAAATAATCCAATCAAGAAATGGGCAGAAGACATGAACAGCCATTTCTCCAAAGAAGACATCCAAATGGCCAACAAATACATGAAAAAGTGCTCCACATCACTCGGCATCAGGGAAATACAAATCAATACCACAATGAGATACCACCTCACACCAGTCAGAATGGCTAAAATTAACAACTCCAGCAACAGGTGTTGGCGAGGATGCAGAGAAAGGGGAACCTCCTACACTGTTGGTGGGAATGCAAGCTGGTGCAGCCACTCTGGAAAACAGTATGGAGGTTCCTCAAAAAGTTGAAAATAGAGCTACCCTAGGACCCAACAATTGCACTACTAGGTATTTACCACAAAGATACAAATGTAGTGACCTGAAGGGGCACATGCACCCCAATATTTATAGCAGCGATGTCCACAATAGCCAAACTATGGAAAGAGCCTAGATATCCATCAACAGATGAATAAATAAAGATATGGTATATATACATACAAGGGAATACTACTCAGCCATCAAAAAAAATGAAATCTTGCATTTGCAATGATGTGGATAGAACTAGAGGGTATTATGCTAAGCAAAATAAGTGAATCAGAGAAAGACAATTATCATATGATCTCACTCATATGGAATTTAAGAAACAAAACAGAGAAGGGAAGAAAAAATAAAACAAGATGAAATCAGAGAGGGAGACATACCATAAGAGAGGCTTAACTCCAGGAAACAAACTGAGGGTTGCTGGGCGGGGGGTGGGGTGGGGTGGGGTAGGTGGATGGGGTAACTGGGTGATGTAATGAGCACTGGGTGTTATAGAAGACTGATGAATCACTGAACTCTACCTTTGAAACTAACAATACACTATATGTTAGTTGAATTTAAATAAAAATAAAAATTTTAACCCTTTTTATTCTGACAATGACCTCCTTGCTTCATGAGTCATGTGGATGGAGGGAGGGAGGAGGGAAGGGCACCCTGGGCGCCTCCCACTGATTGGCGCCAGTTCCTACCCAATCCCCTAGATCCGTCTCCTGAAGCGGACACTGTGGTTTACCGCTATTTTACAGATGACAAAACTGAAGTTCACAAGATGACACCTGCCTCAGCCTGAAGTCTTTGATTCCAGAGACTGGACCTTTTCCATAAACCTGGCCCCGGGCCACCCCGAACACGTGCACGGTCCTGGACAGAGGACACACGATGGCCTCTGGCCCTCGGCCCACAGCCTGCCCCACCACCTCCTCACCCGTCTCCAGCTCTGTCCTGCACCAGGAGGGGCCTCGCGTGCCTGCCTGTCCAAGCTCCGTCCTCCCCCGACCACCCCAGCCACTGCCAAGCCCTGGCCAGCCCTCGGTCTGCGTGGGCCTTGATGCAGGCTGCTGGTTGGCACATTATTGGGCCCTGCAGACCCTACCTGTGAGGTGGGGCTCGCTGGAGGATGGCTATCAGGGAACCCAGGGGACCCCCTTAAGCCCTGGGCCCAGGACAGGGTACCAGCTGCTGTCTCCAAGCCTGGTGCTGCACATCACCTTCCCAACGTTCCCAGCTGTGACTGCTGGGCACCCGATTCCCACTGCCTGCCTTTCAGCTCCCCCTCCTTTGTTTGCAAAGCCAAGAGGGCTTCTCCCTGTCTTGCTGCCTTTGTCCCCTCTGGGGCTCATGTGTTTAGGTGGGCACAGGAAGGTAGGGATGCCCGAGCCCAGAGCCGGCCTCGAGATCACTGGCACAGGGGAGGGAAACTGGAGCTGAGCTGAACTCTGAGAAGGGGGCTGAGCTCAGTTCATCCATCTCGATGGAAACCCGTCCTTGCAGGACCCAGATGTCTGCTGCCTGCAAGGGCTGCCCTGCCGCTTCTTCACTCCTGGGTGAGGCTTCTGGGTCAGAGGGAGGGAGGCAGGTTGCCAGCTAGGCAGTGGGTGGCATACTGAGTTTGGGACGGATTCCACCGTGTTTTAGAAGATGTCAGGATTGTTGGGTGAGACTCCCGCCCCCAGCACGGCTTGGCCAGGCAGCCTGGGGCTGAAGAAGCTGCTGGTGGGAATGTCCAGCCCAGGTAGGGCAGGGTCCTGTCCCCAGGCTGTGCTAAGAGCGGGGAGGACAGTGGGGTGGTCACATGCCCAGAGCGTACAGAGAGGGAAGAAAAGACATCTGCAGAAAGACGCAGAGAGCTTGGAGCCTCAGAGCGATCCCTTCCGGGCCTTGGGAGGCCTGTCCTGTCCTTGGGCCCAAGAGAGACCCCTGTGGCCTTAAAATAAAATACCTTTTACCTAGCAGAGCTAACTGGGCCATGTGTCCTTGTCCTTAGCACTTGAGAGTGTGCAACTGCTTGGCCTCCAAAAGCCAGCACCAGTGTTTCTTTGCCTTAAGGTCCTCTCTGACCTCCAGATCCTCCTCTGTGCCCTGGGGCAAGCCAGGCAGGTGGGAAGTGCCAAGGAACTAGGGGTGGGAGTGCCCCAGCTCCCTTGCCCCTCTGAGATCTGAGGCATGTACTTGACACCGGCTCCCGAGTTCCAATTGCCTGCAGCATTCAGCCTGGTAACACACTGTTCTGGCTGTCTCCCTCTCCGTCTCGCTTCCTGCTGGCATTTCCTGAGATCACCTCTTCCCAAATAAACTGTTGCACCTGACTCCTGGTCTCAGGATCTGCACCCAGGAGAGTCCAACCAAATAAGACAGCAGAAAGGAGCTTCAAAGACAGCAGGATGGTCCTCCACCCCTACCATGCTTCTTTCTGGTCTTCTCTGGAGACGAGAGCTGAGCATCCCAGCACCCCGACGGCTCTCTTGCCATAGGAGCTCAGCCCACCCTGTGCCCTCAGTGCCAACAGAGGTGCCTACCTCCAGAGTACATGTCGAAACATTTCTGCGTCAGCACTATTCCTGTGGTTCCTGCACATGAGAGAGCAAAACTGTGATTTCCTGAAACAGGTCATCCTGCCTATTGTTTTGCAGAAAATGGCTACTCTTTAGTCTAAGATCTAAAAATGGAATAATAATGGAGTCAAGTCAGCTCCTATAGAAAGCATGCAGGACTGAGTAGGGGCCCAGTAACTTCTGGGCTGATCCGAGAGGTACAAGGACAAAATGGTGAAGGATCTCTGGAATTGAACGGTATCCAACCAATCTGGGTCTGTGTTCTGCCTTGCCACTTCCTAACACACCGCTTAGTATTTTGACCTCAATTGTTGCATCTGAACAATGGGCTATGGGAACTAAGGGAGATGTATTTAAACTAGGTAGTAAACATACAAGACAAATTTTAGCTGGAAAACAGTAATAAAAATAACTGCAATCATTATCATTATTCCTTCCTAAATAGGACATCTGAATCCTCCAATTCTTGAAGGCAAAGGGATTTGCAGTGGGCTGAATGTACTCAAAGCTCTGAGTCCAGTCATCTGAATCGTGTTTGTGTGTTTTGCAAAGGGTCCAAGTACTACAGGGAACCAGGTATCTGGGGGAAGTCGCAGTTCTCACTCTCTGCCACTAGATGGGGGTGTTGCAGAGGGGATGGCAGCTCTATATTTTCTCCCCGGGTCCCTCCCCCCCAAGCCAGTTTGTGGATCCCCGAAGAGGGTAGGGACAGGGGTCTAGATAGTGGAGGCTCTCCTGCTGGGTGGGTGGGGGGGTTTACACTGCAGCCCTTCCTGGATTCTCAGACACCAGTGTAGGCTCCTTGGAAAGGGGTGTGTGGGGGGGTGGGGGTCTATGCACACATGAAACTGATCATGTTCATTTGTGTATTTTTCTGGAATTAGGGGGAAGAGGTATAGTTTGAACAGTTTCTTAAAGGAATCTCTGCCCCCTAAAAGACTGAAAACCACCAATCTTTAGCAATCCTTGCCGGCTTAATATACAGATGAGACCCCGAGGCCCGGAGAATGATTCCTTGGACTTCTCCACAGCTAGCATGCGGTAGATGCTTCGAGAGGTTCTTAGTCTAGGGAAGTTAGTTCAGCTGAGTGATTACAACCTGGAGTCAGTCAGATCCAGGTTCAAATCTAGATGATTCTATCGGCTGGGTAACCTTGGGCACGAGGCCTAACCTCTCTGAGCCTCCACTTTCTTACCTGGAACATGGGGAGACTGTGCACAACTCCACTCTGGCATGCGGAGGAGGTTGAATGAAATAGCTAGCACACAGCAAAGGCTCAATAAACGTTAGCTCTTGGTGTTACTGATGATTGTTTTTGTCTTTGCGCTTTATGAGGGGAAGAGGAGGAGGCCCTAGTCTAAGCCTGTCTCCCGGGAGACTATTCAAAGAGGTCTTTTTCTGCAGTGGCCCATTTCAGGGAGGAGAGAACCAGCAGGTTTCAGCCAGATGGGCTGTGGCCAGGGCAAGCTCCTGCGCAGTGGGGAGGGTTCGGGGATGGGGGGTGAGCGGGGATTAGGTAGAACAGCTGCTGTGCCCTCCCGGGAGGAAGGACCTGCCAATGGAGTGAATCAGGCCTCGCTCTCCTTCTCAAGACTTTGGAGGCGGCATGCCCTGCTCAGCCTCCTGCCCCTCCCAGGCCCCACCTTTCTCGGGCTTCCCGGAAGTTGACCAGGGCTGCCTTCTGACCTCCTGTTCTGGGTAAGGCTCCATTTTTGCCCCAGGCTTTGACCTTTCCCCTGACTCAGCAGGATTTCTTGGCAGAAGGGAGATGGCTCCCCTAGGAGCCGCCAATCCAATCCCTGTCACTTCCTAAGTGTGTTCACGTGGTCATGCCGCATACACACGCTTGGCCTTTTCCTTCCTGTCTGCTGTGCCCTTTGTCCACTTGCCCTGACTTTTGTCCCAGGAAGTGGCTCTTAGATTCAGGGAATTGGCCTTTGCTCTCCATCTCATCCATGCCTCCCCGAAGGCAGAGAGGAGGGTCTTGGCCAGGGCAGAACACCTGGTCCTGACTCTGTCCCTGTAAACCCACCCCCTCCTGAAATGTGTCCCTGTTTCAGGCTTGGCCTGCAGTTGCTCCCTGCAAGAGATGCAGCGTAGTGAGGCTGCGGGCCTCCCCCCAACATCTCCCTGCCTCCAGCCTCCCTACTCCAAGCTGGAAGGGAGTTTCTGTAATGCAGGGCTAGGCCCTCACACCCTGCTCATAGCCTTTTTGAGGCTCCCTATTGTCCTTAGCTTCAAGCCCATACTTCTTAGCAGGACGCTTAGCCCCTCACCCTGCCATCCTGCCTGCCCCCCTTCCCTGCTGTACCTGTCATCCCTCCTTCTCTGGTGCATCCACAAAGACCCTGTGTGGCCCCCAATCCCTCTCCCCACTCCTTCCTTCTCTGCTCCCTGCACAGTGTTGCCCCAGCCTCAAAGGAGCCTCCCCTACTTTTCTGGCCAACTATTATCCTTCAGGCCTCAGCTGACCAACACCTCTCTCTGGAAGCCTCTCCTGATGACCCCCATCCCCAGCTCTGTGTCCGAGTTCTCAGGGCTGTGCTTCCTTCTCCTTCACAGATGCTCACCCCATTGGATTGGAAGTCAACTTCATGGGCACCACAGGGTAGCTGCTGTCAGTATTTGTTGAATGAGAGAATGAAAGTGTGCAATCACCTCATCACCTCACATTGTTGGTGGTTGCCCCCCCCATGGTTTCGTGTGTTGGTTTAGGCTGCATGGCCTTGAGGATGGGGTCATGCTTCACAGGAGAAGCATATCCTCCTGGGATAGCTGTACACAGCAGAGGCCTGGTCAAGACTCTGGAAAGTAGCACCAGGTCTTTTGGATCCTTTGTCCCCACAAGCTTCCCCTCCCATGCACTAGAGGATGGCCCCAGGCATGTAGTAGGAGATAAGTCAGTGTTGGCTGAATGAATGTTAACTACCTCCCCCTACCCCCTGCCTGCAGTTCTAAGAGCGTGGTGGGGGCTATCTGGGGGGTGGATCAGCAGCTCACCGTTCACCAGGGCAATGTTCAGGCCTCTGCCCACATTGTTTTTCACAGGACTCATGATCCTGAAGAAGAAGAAGAAAAACAAAATACAACAGTTGGTCCCAAGTGTGGAGCGAACACTCTGCTTTTGTGACTCTGGAACTCTGAGGGGGCCCACATGGCGCTATGCAGAAGCATTAGGAAACACAGAATAATTTGGGCCATCTGTTTTCTCTTGGAAATGAGTGGTGGGCTGGATTCTCTGAGGTATGCTCATGGCATGTTTGGACGAGAACAGTCTGCTTGGAAAAGAGGGAAGGTCCCTGCTGGGGGCTCTGAGGTGTTGGAGGTGGGACCGGCCCACCTCCCCCAAGCAGTGAGGCCCAGCTGCTGGGAAGAAGGCAGAACCCAGAGCGTTGGTGCCATCCTGCAGAGGCCGGGATTGCTGTGTGGGGCCCGGCTGTGTTGCTGCCTGCCTAGCATCCACAGCCCGGTATTCTGGTGTTTCTTGGGAAAACTGTCCTTCTCTACTCTCAGACTAGGTAGTTCTCAGGACTGACCTCGGTCTTCCAGGCCCGGACAAGTAGAGCATCCTGTGTCCCTGCTCACGGTGACTGAGCCAGGTATGGTCCTGTGACCCAGGCCAGCCAATGAAACTCAGTCTTGGGACTTTTATAGGGATAATTTGGATGGGAAAGTTCTCTTTCCAGTGGGGTGCCAGCTTCAGCTGATATGTCAGCCAGCTAGTGGCCTCCCTCCTTCACAGGAAGCAATCCATTTTCATGTTGAGACAACTGAATCTAACAAAAGAGAACAGAGCTAAAGATGGTGTGAGAGGGACCCCTGATGACATGATTTAAATGCCTGGATCCAGCTGGTCCTGAAGCCTGCTATCTGTGCATTTTGTATATGGGAATCACTAAGTTCCTTCTTTTGCTCAAGTGAGTTGGAGTTAGGTTCAAAATCCCTACTTTTTTTTAAAAAGATTTCATTTATTTATTTGAGAGAGAGAGAAAGAATGAGTGGGAGGAGGCACAGAGGGAGAAGCAGACTCCCTGCAGAGCAGGTAGCCCGATGTGGGGCCTGATCCCAGGACCCTGGGATCATGACCTGAGCTGAAGGCAGACGTCTAACTGACTGAGCCACCCAGGCGCCCCAGAATCGCTATTAAAACACCTGTTTCAAGAGAAAATCCTAAAAGCAGCTTGGGACAAGAGGTCCTTATCCTACAAGGGTAGACAATAAGGCTGGCCGCAGACCTGTCCACAGAGACCTGGCAGGCCAGAAAGGACTGGCATGATTTATTCAGGGTGCTAAATGAGAAAAATATGCAGCCAAGAATACCTTATCCAGCAAGGCTGTCATTCAGACTAGAAGGAGAGATAAAGAGCTTTCAGGACAAAAAGATTCTAAATCTGTGATCACTAAACCAGCACTACAGGAAATATTAAAAGGGATCCTTTAAGCAAAGAGAGGGCCCCAAAGTAACATAGATCAGAAAGGAACAGAGACAATATACAGAAACAGTGACTTTACAGGTCGTAATACTATGGCACTAAATTCATATCTTTCAATAGCTACTCTGAATGTAAATGGGCTAAATGCTCCAATCAAAAGACACAGGCTATCAGATTGGATAAAAAAGCAAGACCCATTGATATGCTGTCTACCAGAGACTCATTTTAGATCCAAAGACACCTCCAGGTTGAAAGTGAGGGGGTGGAGAACCACTGATCATGCTAATGGACCTCAAAAGAAAGCTGGGTTGGCAATCCTTATATCAGACAAATTAGATTTTAAAGCAAAGACAGTAATAAGAGATGAGGAAGGACACCATATCATAATTAAAGGGTCTATCCAACAAGAAGATCTAACAGTTGTAAATATTTATGCCCCTAACATGGGAGCAGCCAATTATATAAACCAATTAATAACAAAATTAAAGAAACACACCAATAATATACTAATAGTAGGGGACTTTAACACTCCACTCACAGCAATGGACAGATTGTCTAAGCAGAAGATCAACAAGGACACAAGGGCTTTGAATGACACAGTGGACCAGATTGACTTCACAGATACATTCAGAGCATTCCAACCTAAAGCAACAATATACATTCTTCTCAAGTGCACATGGAACGTTCTCCAGAATAGATCACATACTGAGTCATAAATTAGGTCTCAACCAGTACCAAAAGACTAGGATTATTCCCTGCATATTTTCAGACCACAATACTTTAAAACTTGAACTCAATCACAAGAGGAAATTTGGAAGGAACAGAAATACATGGAGGTTAAAAGAGCATCCTACTAAAGAATGAATGGGTGAACCAGGAAATTAAAGAATTTAAAAAATTCATGGAAAGAAATGAAAATGAAAACACAACTGTTGTAAACTTTTGTGATGCAGCAAAGGTGGTCCTAAGAAGGAAGTATATGGCAACACAGGCTTTTCTCAAGAAACAAGAGAAGTCTCAAGTACACAGCCTAACCTTACACCTAAAAGAGCTAGAGAAAGAATAGAAAATAAACCCTAAACCCAGCAGCAGAAGAGAATTAAAAGAAATTAGAGCAGATTAAGGAGGGCACGTATTGAATGGAACACAATGCATCATGGAACACTACATCAAAAACTAATGATGTAATGTTTGGTGACTAACATTAACATAATAAAATTAAAAGATTAGTGCAGAAATCAATGAAATAGAAACCAAAAGAATAGTGGAACAGATCAACAAAATTAGGAGATGGTTCTTTGAAAGAATTAATAAGATCCATAAACCCCTAGCCAGACTTATCAAAAAGGAGAAAGGACCCAAGCAAATAAAATCATGAATGAAGGAGTAGAGATCACAACCAACACCAAATACAAAAAATGGTTAAGAACATACTATGAGCAACTATATGCCAACAAATTAGGCAATCTGGAAGAAATGGATGCATTCCTGGACACTTATAAACTACCAAAACTGAAACAGGAAGAACTAGAAAACCTGAACAGACCCATAACCAGCAAGGAAATTGAAGCAGTAATCAAAAGTCTCCCAACCAACAAGAGTCCAGGGCCGGATGGCTTCCCACGAGAATTCTACCAAACATTTAAAGAAGAATTAATACCTGTTCTTCTGAAGCTGTTTCAAAAAATAGAAATGGAAGGAAAATTTCCAAACTCATTTTATGAGGCCAGCATTACCTTGATCCCAAAACCGAAGACCCCACCAAAAAGAATTATAGACCAATATCCCTGATGAACATGGATGCAAAAATTCTCACCACGATACTAGCCAACAGGACGCAACAATAATACATTAAAAGGATTATTTACCATGACCAAGTGGGATTTATCCCTGGGCTGCAAGGGTGGTTCAACACCCATAAGTCAATCAATGTGATACACCACATGAATAAAAGAAAAAACAAGATCCATATGATCCTCTCAATAGATGCAGAAAAAGCATTTGACAAAGTACAGCATCCTTTCTTGATTTAAACTCTTCACAATGTAGGGACAGAGGGAACATACCTCAATATCATAAAAGCCATGTATGAAAAGCCCACAGTGACTATCATTCTCCGTGGGGGAAAAACAGAGCTTTTACCCTAAATTCAGGAACAGGACAGGGATGTCCACTATCACCACTGTTGTTCAACAGAGTACTAGAAGTCCTAGCCTCAGCAATCAGACAACAATAAGAAATAAAAGGCATCCAAATCGGCAAAGAAGTAGTCAAACTCTCACTCTTTGCAGATGACACGATACTCTATGTGGAAAACCCAAAAGACTCCACCCCAAAATCACCAGAACTAATACAGGAATTCAGCAAAGTGGCAAGATATAAAATCAATGTACAGAAATCAGTTGCATTTCTATACACTAAAAATGAGACAGAAAGAAATTAAGGAATTGATCCCATTTACAATTGCACCAAAACCATAAGATACCTAGGAATAAACCTAATCAAAGAGCAAAGGATCTGTACGCTGGAAACTATAGAACACTCATGAAAGAAATTAAGACAGAAAGAAATGGAAAAACTTTCCATGCTCATGGACTAGAAGAACAAATATTGTTAAAATGTCTATGCTACCTACAGCAATCTCTATATTCAATGCAATCCCTATCAAAATAGCATCAGTTTTTTTTCCACAGAGTGGAACAAATAATCCTAAAATCTGTATGGAGCTAGAAAAGACCCTAAATTGCCGGGGGAATGTTGAAAAAGAAAAGCAAAGCTGGTGGCATCACAATTCCAGACTTCAAGCTCTATTACAAAGCTGTAATCAAGACAGTATGGTACTGGCACAAGAACAGACACAAAGATCAATGGAACACAATTGAGAACCCAGAAATGGACCCTCAACTCTGGTCAACTCATCTTTGACAAAGCAGGAAAGCATATCCAATGGAAAAAAGATAGTCTCTTTAACAAATGGTGTTGGGAAAAATGGACGGCCACCTGCAGAAGAATGAAACTGGACCATTTCCTTACACCACACACAAAAATAAAGTAAAAATGGATTGAAGACCTAAATGTCAGACAGGAATCCATCAAAATCCTAGAGAACACAGGCAGCCACCTCTGTGACCTCAGCTGCAGCAACTTTTTGCTAGACACATCTCCAGAGGCAAGGGAAACAAAAGCAAAAATGAACTATTGGGACCTCATCAAGATAAAAAGCTTTTGCACAGCAAAGGAAACAGATGACAAACCAGAAGACAACCTACAGGATGGAAGAAGATATTTGCAAATGACGTATCAGGTAAAGGGCTGGTTTCCAAAATCTATAAAGAACTTACCAAACTCAACACCCAAAGAACACATAATCCAATCAAGAAATGGGCAGAAGACATGAACAGCCACTTCTCCAAAGACAACATACAACTGGCCAAGACACATGAAAAAGTGCTCAACATCGCTCGGCATCAGGGAAATACAAATCAATACCACAATGAGATATCACCTCACACCAGTCATAATGGCTAAAATTAACAACTCCAGAAACAACAGGTGTTGGAGAGGATGCAGAGAAAGGGGAACCTTCCCACACTGATGATGGGAATGCAAGCTGGTGCAGCCACTCTGGAAAACAGCATGGAAGTTCCTCAAGAAGTTAAAAATAGAGCTACCCTACGACCCAACAATTGCATTACTAGGTATTTATCCAAAGGATACAAACATAGTGATCTGAAGGGGCACCTGCACCCCAATGTTTATAGCAGCAATGTCCACAAAAGCCAAACTATGGAAAGAGCCCAGATATCCGTTGACAATGAATAGATAAAGAAGATGTGGTATATGTCTACAATGGAGTTTTACTCAGCCATGAAAAAGAATGAAATCTTGCCATGTGCAAGGAGGTGGATGGAACTAGAGAGTGTTATGCTAAGTGAAATGTCAGTCAAATACAAATACCATATGATTTTACTCACATGTGGAATTTAAGAAACAAAACAGATAACATAGGGGAAGGGAAGGAAAAATAAAATAAGATGAAAATAGAGAGGAGGCAAACCATGAGAGAGTCTTAATCATAGGAAACAAACTGAGGGTTGCTGGAGGGGAGGTGGGTGGGGGGGATGGGGTAATTGGGTGATGGGCATTGAGGGCACATGATGTGATGAGCACTGGGTGTTGTGTGCTACTGATGAATCACTAAATTCTACCTCTGAAACTAATAATACAGTATATGTTAATTAAACTGAATTTAAATAAAGAAATAAAAATAAATAAATAAAACATCAGTCTCTGGCTCCTTTTGTAGGATAAACTTACTGCCCCAGGGCCTTTACCATCTGGTTTGGATAATGGGTACATAGTCTTTGTCTTGCACCTGGATGGAAGCCCTGGCATCTGCTGCCTCTGAACGTTGATGCCTGGATCTTGATTTTGAACTCTCCCCAGAGGCATTCCCCTTTATAGGAAGCCCAGGAGCTTGGCTGTCAGGCAGACCTGCGTTCAAAATCCTGACTCTGCCACCATTCAGCTGGGTAATGCCGTCTGAGCCTCCATTTCCTCATCTTTGCACAGGGGCTAATCGTAGCCCCACCTCTGGGAGGGTTGGGGGATTGAATGAGAGGAAGCTGGGAAGCACTCACCGAGGTGCTGGCGGATGGGGAAGCTGTTCGGGTTATTGTTACTTGTGACTCATCCACCCAGAGGAAAAGGACGTGAGTGGAAGGTGTGGGCCGGTCACAGGGCCTGCCCTTGCAGCCTCCGAATTTCCGAATGAACCAATGAAAAGAAGGGAAACTCAAGAAACTTACACAAGGTTTTCGAAGCACATGGTGGGGCCCACGATGTTAGCGGCTCCGCTGCTGATTTTAAAGGCAAAGAAGTTGTCCGGGCAGGGCTTGCTGAGACCACACTTGGTCCTCACGACCGCTGTGGAGGGAACAGACCAACCTCGGTGGCGGCAGCTGGGGAAGGGGCTCGGGAGGAGTCAGGGGAGCGGCCAGCCGGGGAGCAGGCTCAGCAGGCGAGGGGCCGGTGGGGTGGGGGGCAGGCTCCGGACCCAGCGCAGAGGCCTCCTCTCCAAGGCGCCTTTGCAGACCTACTGAGTCGCGGGGTGGGTGGGGGGGGTGGTGGTGGGGGAGGATTTGCCCCTTTCTGCGCATGGTCCCTCCAGCCATCCCCGTCGAAGACGCAGGACACCGGCTGTGTGTCTGACCACCCTCGAGTTTTTCAGGGTTTCCGCTACAGCTCTAGCTGGGGCGCAGAGCCTGGTTCTAACTAAGACCCACGTCCTCTCCACGTGGCCCTCACAGGGCGGACCCAGAGGCCCGAGAAAGGTGGGGGATATATGAAAGACCCCCAACCACAGCTGCCGATGCTTGGCCCTCCATGGACTCCTTGTAAGCTGGGATATCTGTCACCTGCACTTACAGCCCGGCAGGTTCTAATTTATATTAATGCGTGTTGTGTGTGTGTTTTACCACTACCTGACAGTTTGGAAAGTACCATTAGGGAGGACTGGGTAAACATGGAATTAGAGAAAGTTCACCTGCAAAGGGAAAGCCATGATCGGGCAGCGTCTCTCCTCCAGCCCCGGGCCTCGCATCGGGCTGGGCTATGGCAGCCCCGGGTTGGAGCAAACCCACGGGCTTCCTGACAGAAGCTGGTGGATGCCGAGGGCTTGCTGTGTGCTAAGCACCGTGGCAAGCACTTTACATTTATTATCTTGTTAAATCGTGCCGGGAACTCCTGTGCCTGGCACATAGTAGGCACTCAATAAATATTCACGGAATGAACGCATAGAGCATTGGGCAGGGCCGGGCTCCAGGCTGGGAGAAACAATGTGGTCAGGGTGATGAGGATCTTGCCAGCCTCTAGGGAGCCTTTATGTGCACCAGGGAAAAGAGCCCCTTCCAGGGGGACACAATCCACTGGTGCAAGACGTGGTAAAGGTGCTCCTTCCTAGGAGTGAATGCCGCTCCGGCCAGGGTACCCTCACCAAGTGGGTAGCCTGGGAGGCCTGAGTGGAATGCCTATCCTAGGCTCTCTGCCCTGCGGCCCCCCTCCCCCCTAAGTTTCAGGTATAACCAGAACTCAAACCAGGACACTGTCACTAGAGTGAGGGCCAGGAGCAGAGACAACCACAACAGGCTGTTAAGGGGAGAGTGGGTGTCTAGGCCTGTGGCTCAGGACAGAGAGGGCTGGAGACGTGGGGACCTGACTCCCCTTCCCCACCTTCTGGAGGGGACCCTTCTCAGGAGGCCCAGCACCTGCCCGAAGGTGAGGATGAGGCTGCGGAGAGGTTCTCCTCCCCTCTGAGTCTTCGGCCCTAACCTCTGGTCCCCTGCCCCCTCACGGAGAGGCCAGTTTACTCGAGACCAGACATTCTCACCTATGCCGGAGGGATCATTCCAGGCCCTGGACACCATCCTAGAGTTTGCCCAGAGCCTAATCAACTGCAGCTAAGTCTGATAAACCTGATGTCAACAGGCTGGCTTAAGCAGGCTTTTCCAGAATTGATTTTCTGACCATCCAGCCTTCATGGTCCAGCTACTGGATGAAGGGGATGATGTCTAGGGGGCTCAGCCACTGGGAAATGGGATTTGCTCTCTGGGTTTGAGCTGGGGGGCTGCCCCCACCAGCTGCCTCAAACCCTGAGACCCAAGCCCTCTGGGAACCCCTAGTGATGTTGCTGAGGACGTGAAGCTGAGCACTGGATGGGGAGCAGTCAGGAAATGTGGGATGCTCTTCAGTTATCTGCGGCGTGACTCACCAGGAATCTCTCCCTTTACGTTTGCCAGCTGTAGAACGAGGCAGTTGGTTTAGATAAAGGCTGTCAGATAGCTCTTCTCTGAACTGTCAGTGGATCTGATTAGAGGCTTAATGATAGAGCTGTAGAGGCTACCTGTGGGCCTGGAGGGCAAGGGCTGGGACCGACTGGCAGTGTCGACCAGGAGAGCGGGCAGGGTGGGAGGCAGCACGTGTGCCTGGATTTGCCATGCCCCTAGCAGATGATGCCTGAGTGTTTGCACTGATGCTGTGACGCATGTTGCCTCTTGAAGGGAGGTGTGGAGAGGGTAGGCTCTGGGCTAGCCTGGAGGTGAACTCCTGCTCCACTATGTACCGCTGTGTTGCCTTGGCCAAGAGATTTCTACTTCTCTGAGCTTCAGTTTGCCCACCTATAAAATGGGGATAGTCCGAGCACCTATCCAAGGTGGTGGTGAGGATTGCATGAGATGCCTGTAAAGCTCTGAATATGGTGTCTGGCACATAGTAGGCCCTCCATCATTGTACTATTATCATCATCATAACTGTCCCTCCTTTCCACCTTCTCCACATTTTGAGAGCTGGGGTCTTTGCTGAAGCCCTGCTCAGATGGCTGCAGTATCCAGCACCGAAGGCATCAGCATTCCCACTTCCCAGTGCCTGACTCTCCAGCCACCGTCTCCCCTGCAGCCCCACACATTCCTGCCTCTAGGCCTTTGCCAGTCCCTCCCTGATGCCTCTGTGACCTCATTCCATTGGAAGGGGGTAGCCCTCCTGGAGCCCAGAACACTTTGCCCATCTCTCCTGGCACATTGGGTACTTCTACCCCAACAATCAGCACCCCTTTCTGTATGCCTCTGGGAGTGCCTGGATGCCCCACATGGCCCTTGGTACTCTGGAACAGGAACTGTGAACCAAGCCTGGGGTCCGCATGATGATAATCACAGAGCCCATCTTCAGGGCTCGGGCTCAGTGGGGGTCAGAGTGGGGAGGTGGCTGTGCAGGGCCAGGTTCTGTGACTAGGGAGGCAATCCAGCCTGCAGGGCAGGGTGGGGGCTGCTGGGGAAGGGAGAGTTGAATCATCTCCATCAGTCTGAATGGCTGAGAGGAGGCCTCTACTGCTACAGGGCTTGGGGGCTGCAGAAGGTACCATGGGGCCATGGGAGGAGAGAGCTGGGCAGATTCTGGACACCAGGATTTCTCTGGGGCCTGCAGGGCCAGGAGGAGCAGCCCTGGGAAGTCTCACCCTAAGGCAAAGGCAGGGTTGGGGTCATACTCACGGATCGCCTGGGAGTCCAAATCTGCTGAAGAGAGGACACAATCTGGTTAGTGAGGAAGTGCTTTGGGCGCCCCCTGCTGGAGGCTAGGGAGCGGCATTGACTGGGCCAAGCGTTCTCCTCCCGTGGAGGATGTTGAATTGAGCTCTAGAAGTCCCACCCTGTCAGGGAGTCCTCCCTCACTTACTGCTGCCACCCCCCTTTGCGCCCACGTGCGCGCACACAGCACTACCCACTCTAACAGAGCATGTTATTAAATGCATAAAATAAAATAGATTAGAACGGACACCAACTATATATCAATATAATAATAAAATATTAAAACA
Source organism: Zalophus californianus (assembly GCF_009762305.2). Taxonomy (NCBI): domain Eukaryota; kingdom Metazoa; phylum Chordata; class Mammalia; order Carnivora; family Otariidae; genus Zalophus; species Zalophus californianus. The sequence continues at coordinate 26,523,454 of NC_045595.1, forward strand.
TAAATTTGTGCTACAGTAATATATGTGCTTCTATATTAATGCATTAAATAATAAGGTGTGTGGGGGGGTCTGTGCAGCCAGGCTAGGAACCTCTGAAGAAAATGAGTATTACCCCTTTCCGTGGCTGAACATTCATGGTTTTCCATGGCCACTTTTCCCATTGGTTACCTGTCCTGTCACTGTAAGCATTTCTCAAGACTCTGGATCATCTCTTTTGTTTTTGTATATCCTGTAATTAAGTCTGTTTGTGTGCCCGACTCAGACCATGAACATGAGCCACATGTTTCTCATTTTGGGGTCCCTGGGACCTAATACAGAATAGTTACTCCATGACTGCTGGCTGGAGGTACTGATTCATCAGACTTCAGGTAGCTGAGTTCTGGGGTGTACTTTCAAACACTGTGCTCTCTCTCACTTCAGGCTGGGGCTCTCTCCTCTAGAGGATGCGCCTGAGCTCCACTTCGGCTCTGAGCCTCCTACACTGACCTGGGCCCATCTCTTCCCAGGCTGTCAGCACAGCCAAGTCCATCTCTGTAAGAGCAGTGCCCTGGGGCTGGGGACAGGGTGGCCACCATGGGTCTGTATAGTTCATCCTGATGTGAGCCATGCTTGACAAGAAGTGGATGAGGTGCGGGGTCTCGGAGACTCCTCTATGGGGTGACTGGCTTCTCACTGCTGTGAAGCTGTGAGCTAGCCTGGGCCACCAGAGGTTATTAGGTTTGACTATGTCAGTGGAGGTCGTTCTCTAAACCCAAGGAGGACAATTGCAGAGACATATATCCCTTCCCTTTCCTTCCTTTGAAAGGATTTGGACCTGAGAGGCTTGGGTTTCCATTCCTGCTGACATCTATAAGGGAAATTTGGGGAACTTTCTTCATCTCCCTGAAGCTCCCTGAGCCTCTCTTTTCTTAGACTACACATAAAACCACACCATGAGGTCATGTATGAACCCACTCCACAACCACACCATGGATCACTTCATGGGGCCATTTGTGCAGATTATATGAGATTATGCAAGTAAGTAACTGGTAACCATTACTCATCCATCATCCACCCATGCATCATTCATTCACCCATCCATCATCTACTCATCTATCCATCACCCAACCATCCATCTACCCGTCCATCCATCATTCATCCATTATCTACCCATCTACCCATCCATTACCTACCCACCCGTCCATTCACCATCCATCCACCCATCCATCCATCCATCATCCATCCATCCATCCTCCCATCATCTATCCACCCATCCATCCATTCATCCACCTTCCATCCACCCTCCATCAATCCACCCATCCATCATCCATCCATTCATTTTTCTTTCATTCATCAAATGTTTACTGAGCATCTGCCCTGCACTGAGTGCTAAAGAAATGGAGGTACACAAGAGAAAATCCTTGCCTTCAAGAAGCTTACATTCTAGGGAATAGTGATCGACAACAATTATATAGACAAATAAATAAACACCCTAATGATGGCTGATGGTGAAGCTCTGAAGGAAATAGGCCAATGTAGGGGCTAAAGTAGAGGGAGGGGGCATGACTGCAGCTGGGGTTGTTGGGGAAGGCCTCTCTGAGGAGGTCACATTTGAGCAGAGACCTGAAGTTGGAGAAGAGCTGGCTACAGGGACATCTGTGTGAAGAGTGTTTCAGGAAGAGGTGATAGCAGCTGCAGTTGGATGCCACTCAATGCTCAGTTTTTTCTCTCTTGACTCCCTTCTTCTCCTCCCCCCTTCCTTCCTTCTTTTCTTCCTCCCTGTGTCATTCTTTTTTCTTGGAATCACATTTCCAAAACGGCCCTTGATGCAGGCACAGGTTATAGCCAGGGCCTTGGAACACTTCTCTGCTCCTCATGGGCTCCAGGCTTCCTGGAAGCCTCCACCCCCACCAAGGCTGGAGTCCCAAAGGCAGCGCACACCCTGCCATGTCTGGCTGTCTCCTGGGTCACCCACAGATGGAGGGAGGAATATCCTTGGCCCCGTCCTGCTCCACAGTCCCTGTGCCCAGCAGTGAGCCCCACTCACCTAGCCAGCGGGGCAGACGGAGAGTTTTCATGTTGAAGCTGATGTAGCTGCTAATAAAGATCCATGTGGCGACCAGGGCAAAGATAAAGGCCAGGAGGTGAAGCATACCTGTAGCGCAAGGAGATACTGCCCTGAAGCCACATCACAAGGCCACATAGCAAGGTTACTTGTGAGTCCTTACCAAATCCCCACAGTGAGACCATGTCATGAGAGCCCACCAGGAGACCCCATGTTGTAGCCCCAGACCAAGGCCCACACCTTAGACCAGGTCAGGAGACCACGGGGTGAGACCATGTGTGAATCCATGCAATGACCAAATGGTGAGATCACGCTGCAAGATTACGTGGCCACATTTCCCAAAGTGGGTCCCCTGGGGGAAAAGATTAGAAATGTTCCTTTCTGGGCTCCACTTAGCCACCCACAGACAGACTCCTTAGGGGTGAGGCCTGGGAATCTGCTCTTTTATCCAATACCCTGTGGTGAGACCTGAGTGTGTGGCAGCAAAGCAGGAGGCAGGTTCTGCTGCAGACAGCCCGAGGGGTGAGCCCCACCACAGAAGTCGGGAAGGCTGCATCCAGGCCTCCAGGCAGCCAGTGCCACTGTGTGACCTCGGGCAGAAGTTCAGCCTCTCTGGGCAGGAGTGCCTCAGTCACAGAGTGGACATGGTTCAACAGCCTCGCTTCTGAACCCACAGCTTGTTGGGAGGGAGGTGATAGTTGTCACTAGTAGGCAGCCTCCATGGTGGCTTGGGGCAGGGGCTTGTCCCTCACATTTTCCACTGCTCCCCCTGAAAGGGGCCACAAATAACCACACAATGCTATTTATAGGAACACACACTGGCCTTGCTGATGTGGCTTCCCTGGCCTCACAGCCTGACTGCTTCTGCATCAGTGGGGAGCAACCCCACACACAGGACAGACTCTTGGTCTCCAGAGCTCCCAGAGCTCCCGGTCTCACTCCCTTCCCCCACTTTCCCATGAGGGCCAGAAGCAGTCTCCACTACGCCTACCAGCTCAGGGCCTTTGGTGGCCCCAATGCCTTCAAGCCACGTTCTCTAGCTCCTCCCCTGACCTCCACATGGCCCTGAATTCAGCTCTGGGGTCTTGTGCTGGCCTCTGGCTACTTGGGGTGGGGGAGAAGGCCCCCTGGATCCTGTGGGGGCAGGGCTCAGGTCTTTGGGGAGGTCCCTCATCTTCTGGGGGACAGTGTGGTGGGAGGCACCCAGAATTCTCCCTGGGTATCAGTTCACATTATACAGCCATTTTGTTTGAGGCCGCGGGCAAACAGCTTTCACATACATTATCTCAGTTCATCCTCACGGCAAATCTCTGTCAGATACTACTGATCATTCCCATTTTGCAGATAAGGAAACAGGCTCAGGGGGGCGGTCACTTGGCTGGTAAGTGACTGAGGCGGCATTTGAACCCAGGAACGTGTGCTGACTGTGAAACTTGTGCTGTGAACCACGTCAGTCCCTGTGGTCCCAGCCAGGTGGGGCCATGATGCCAAAGCTTCTCCAGCCCTTCAGCCTAGGGGCAGCAAGTTGCCTTTTCCCCCTCTTCCAGGCTCCCCCTGGATGGGTTTCCTCCTGGAATTAGTCTGGTCTAAACATTTGAGAGCATAGACAGTCAAACAACCTCTGAGTCTAGGGACTGACTGCATTCCTGATGGAAAAAATGATTCCTAAACCCGTATCAGACCTCAACGTTGAGACTTTGAATCCTCGGAACATGGCCCCTACCTGATACTCTCATCTTGTCCTGGTGAGGAGCGGCTTGGGGTCAGCGTTAGCCTGTGGAGAGAAGGAAATCAAATTGGAAACTGGCATCTGGGGTCTGAAAATGAATAAGACGGATGATTAGGCACAGGTACCTTGACTGAGGAGATCACAGACCTTTCAGTTTGGTTCCTCAACATCTGCCATCTGTTTGCTCTCTGCCTCCACCTCTCCTTCACTTTTGCCCCTAGAATCTTTTTTTTTAAAATTTTATTATGTTATGTTAGTCACCATACATTACATCATTAGTTTTTGATGTGGTGATCCACGATCCATTGTTTTCGTATAACACCCAGTGCTCCATGCAGTACGTGCCCTCCTTAATACCCATCACCGGGCTAACCAATCCCCCCCCCACCAAACCCTGTTTCTCAGAGTCCATAGTCTCTCATGGTTCATTTCTCCCTCCAATGTCCACCCCCCCTTCATTTTCCCCTTCCTTCTCCTAATGTCCTCGATGGTATTCCTTATGTTCCACAAATAAGTGAAACCATGTAATAATTGACTTTCTCTGCTTGACTTATTTCCCTTAGCATAATCTCCTCCAGTCCCATCCATGTTGATGTAAAAGTTGGGTATTCATCCTTTCTGATGGCTGATTAATATTCCATTGTATATATGGACCACATCTTCTTTATCCATTCATCTGTTGAAGGGCATCTCGGCTCTTTCCAGTTTGGCTATTGCAGACATTGCTGCTATGAACATTGGGGTGCGTATGGCCTTTCTTTTCACTACCTCTGTGTCTTTGGGGTAAATACCCAGGAGTGCAATTGCTAGGTCATAGGGTAGCTCTATTTTTAAATTTTTGAGGAACCGCCACACTGTTTTCCAAAGTGGCTGTACCAACTTGCATTCCCACCAACAGTGGAAGAGGGTTCCCCTTTCTCCACAACCTCTCCAACATTTGTTGTTTCTTTCCTGTCCATTTTTGCCATTCTAACTGGTGTAAGGTGGTATCTCAATGTGGTTTTGATTTGAATTTCCCTGATGGCTAAAGATGATAAACATTTTTTCATCTGTCTGTTAGCCATTTGTATGTCTTCTTCAGAGAAGTGTCTTTTCATATCTTCTGCCCATTTTTTGACTTGATTATTTGCTTTCCGGGTGTTGAGTTTGAGAAGTTCTTATATTCAATTCAACATGTCTTTCTTGGGTGCTGAGATTGGCAGGTAGAGGAAGGTGTAGTCTGCCAGCCACTGTCTCTTGGAGGATTGATTTATTCATCCACCCTTCCACCTTTCCATCCGTCTACCCTTCTACCCTTCCACTCTTCCATTCATCCATCCCACCGTCCCTCCAGCCAGCTGAGAGACACTGAGCTAGCTAGCTCCAGTAAAACCACCCAGGAAACAGAAGCTCAAGTGATTTCTGCTGAAGTGCCAACATGAAGAGTAATGAGAACGCTCACATTATAAGTGAGTTTGCTCCGGGGGCTATATATGCAATTACCTCCTTTAATCCTCGCACTTCCCCATTTTAGGGGTAGGTAAACCAGGACTCACCACGGTTAAGCCCAGGGTTATTCAGCTTGTAAGGGTCACAGCCAGAATTTGGATGCAGGTCTCCACTGCCCAATCCCCACAGGGTCCCACTGCCAGGGCCTTTTGTCTCAGAGGAGAGTTGAAACTGGAGTTTCATCCCTTCTTGAGCCCTAGGTCCCAACTTTCACCTGTGCCACCCCCGAGGTCCTGGGCAGTTACCAGCGATTCAGCAGCTGTGAATACCCCCAGTAGGTCTCTAGAAACCTAGGGGAGGGGACGGTAAGGCTGGTGGTAACTGTTTCAAGTCTCTAGCCAGCTGGAGGGGCTCTGACTGCAAGGACTTGCTCCCACGACTCTTCCACTCCCCACTCAGAATCTTCTTTATCCTGAGAATCCATTCAACAGACATGGCCCCCAAAGCCCAACCACCAAGGACCCAGAGAAGAGACAGGAGGCTTACTGCCTGCCATTGAGGCAGTTGTGCTGAGTCGGTCCTTGATATTTAAACAAAGCAAGAGCAAATCTACATTTCCTTTTGATAAGTATGAAAATGTTCCCACCCACTCTGGCCTGCTGTCTAGGTCCTTCCAGGTAAGAAAGGTGAGCTGGTGCCTGACCCTACCCACAGAGATTTTTTCGAACTTTAACTTCCTGAAATTCAAATGATCACCCCCCGCCTTTTGTTCAGATACAAAGAGTATATTATGCTTTTGAATGTTCATGGGATCTGACCTAGAGTCTGGGAGCGCAGGCCCACAGATGACGTTGGAAGGATGTCCGTGGAGCTGGGGGCCAGACGGGATGGAAGGATGGGAACAGGGTCAGGTGCATGAGGGTGCACAGATGACTAGACAGACGTCGATATTGACAGAGAGCATGCCGGAGACAGAACTTGGAGAGACAAAGGGCAAGGGGAAGTGGGGCTGGCAGAGATACAGAGAGGGACACACAGAGAAAGAACAAGGCAGGGACAGAGGAGGAAAACAGATAAAGGGGCAGAGGCAAAGAGCAAATACTCAGGACATGCATTCACCTAGATTCAGAGGGAGAAACAGACAGTGCCATTCAGAGAGAGACGAGAGAGAGGACAGAGATAGAGGCTGGGATACATACCTGGGTAAGGGGCTAGCTTCGTGCTGTCCTGCCCATGCCAAGCAGGGACTCTGGTTTCAGGGCAGGGGGCAGGGGCGGTGAGGACTCTTCCAGCTCAGTGTCCCTCCTGGCTGAGTCCCCGACTGTCCCCTCAGCACCTGCACGGGCTCTCCAGTCTCCTGAGTCCCAACCGGCTCACCCTGTCAGCCTGTAGGTGCTCTGGAGGCTTCAGCTCCAGAGTCCTGGCTTCCAGGACCTGGTCTGCTGGGGGCGGGGAGGGAGGGAGAAAGGCGCTGGGGACTGGTACGCAGGGTGTGGCAAGAATTCCCTGCGTAGCCACCCAAACCTAAAAGTTTCTTTCTTACTGGTTCCTGCGAGTATGTCTGTCGCAACTTGTTATTCAGGTTGCAGAGCTGTGGGGCAAAGGCACGGGGAGAAAGGTCTGACTGCCCTTGAACACATATCGTGGCCCCAGGGTGGTATGTGGTCACAGGGCTGGTGGGGTGGGAGGGTGGAGGGTGGAAAGGTGGGGATGGAGGTGGAGGGGTGGGGAGGGGGAAGGCAGAACCACGGTCCAACCTCATTGCCCTGAACCTCTCCCTTTGTCCTGCCCCTCCCCTTGGACCCCACTGGACTTCTGGTGGCAGGTCTGGCCGTGTGCATAAGCTGCAAGCAGGCTTTCCTTTTCTAGGGCAGGCCTGGTCTCCTGCAGGCCCCGTACAATGCTGAGCACAGAGGAAGTGCTCCATGAATATTTGGGGCCTGAATGAACAGGATTCTTGCATAGTCCTGAAACATTAGGACAATGAAACCACTGTGTAGAGAAGGAAGCTGAAGTTCAGAGAAGGCAAGTGACTTGTCTAAGGCCACACAGCCACTTATGGATTTCATTTCTGAAGCAGTCTCTGAGCAGTCACGGGAAGGCAGGCTGTGCATTAGGCAGGGGGTATGGCTATGAGCAAGACATGCTCGGAAGCATCCCTGAGCCTTTGTACTGCTAGTCCCTGTCTGTCTCTTTGCCTGGAACATTCCTACTTAGACTTCAGGTCTCAGTGGAGAAGTCACTTCCTCTGGGAAGACTTTCCTGACCCCTTCCCCACAAATCAAGGTTAAACACCTACCTGTGGTCCTGGATGAGGGGACACCCATCACAGCCCCCCATCCTGTCAAGAGGAGCTGGTCAGTCAGTGCACTGTGATTTCTCTGGGGTTGGGTCATAAGGGGGCATGTGACCCAAGGAAGGCCAATCAGAGTTTTTCCTGGGACAGATCTTGGAAATTGGGGAGAGAGAAGCTATTTTTTCCCTGATGACTCTAAGCTGGATGTCTGTGCGTCTGAGGCTGCTAGAGCCTCTTTCTCAGCTACTCTAAAGTCTTGCCAGAAGATGCAAATTCTAGGCTGAGCATGGGGCAGTGCTTGTGGCCTTGGTCTTGAGAGGACCAGGGAGGAAGAAGCATGTGACATCAGGAAACAGGATGGATTTTGGGTCCATCAGACAGACCTGCGTTTGTCACTCGGTACTTGTGTGTTTTGGGGCACACCTCTCTGGGCCCTGGCTTCCTCCCGTGTAAAGTGAGGGTGCTGCCATCTACCTGTCTTGAAAGGGGTGTCAGGCAGGGACGCCCCCTGTCTATGAGGGCTTTGCTGGCCTGATGACATCCCTCCCATCCCTCCTCCCTGTTGGCAGGCCCCATTCACCCTGCCGCTTCCTGCTAGCACAGCTCCTTGGCAGGATTCCTATCCGGATGTTTGCTCGTCTTATGGAACCAAAATGCCATCACAGCCTGCTTGTTCGTGACATTTCTTAATGGTCCTATAAGAGCTGGGACATCAGTTTCTTCCTGTTTCCTGGAGTCCCCTATACTCAGGTGCCTTTGAGCTCAGCCATGACCTATTCCAGAGCCAAGATGAATGGAGAGAGGATTACTCTCTGTCCAGGCTAGGAGGGTTGAGAAAAGCACCTTGATGGAGAAATAAATGGGTATTTCTCCTGCTTAAGTCTGGTCTCTGGTGCCTAAGGCCCTTAGGATAAAGGCCAATGTATTTCACGTGGCTTATAAGGCCTTGCATGATTTAAACCCTGGCACAAGATTAACCTTGCCCACCTCATCATCTGCTGTCCCCACTTTACTTTCTGCTCTAGATGCCCAGAGCTGCCCTGCATGAGGCTCTCTCCCTCACCAACTTCACACATGCTGTTCTCTCTGTGGACTGCCCTTCCCTGACTCATCCACTCGGGCAACTCCTCCTTGGCCTCAGGTCCTCACCCAAGCAGCCCTTTGTCGTTGGAAAGACAGAATTCGGAAGCTGTTTCCTAGCTCATCATAAGGATCCAGGCTCAGCCAACAGTCACTTCTGAATCAGCCCTAAGCCACAGGCAAAATGGAAAGAGCTCCGTGAACATGCTCTGCATTTTCCCTGACATGGGCATTAGCCACAGGTTCAACTGTGTTCTCCGTGTAGCAGGTTGTTTCTAAGGAGGCAGGAGCTGGAGGCCTGATCTGGAGCTTGGAGAAACCAGGTTGCAATTAGCAACAGCTGTAGCTCGCCGGCTGCCCTCTTAGCTTTGGCCCTTCAGCCCTCCCAGCCCCTGGGGGCAATCAGGTTTCCCACTCTCTGCCCGGACCCATACCTCAAATGACTGCCTGAGTTCCAGAGCAGAAAGACACCCAAATTCACTTTTTAGCTAATAATCAAAATAACAAATTATCAAGAAAATAATAAAACTAGCTACCACGTATTGAGTGCTTACCGTGCGGCTGGAGTTAGGCTAAGAATTTTACATATATACCTTGCCAAATCCCTGCGGCAACCCCGTGAGTTGGATCCTACTGTCTCCTCTTCTCCGAGGAGGAAGCCAAGGCCTGGAGGGGGTGAGTGAGCTGTCTCAGCTGTGGGGGCAGAGCTGAGAGTCACACCCTCAGCTGCGGTCAGCAGATGGGGGGGCCACACTAGCATCTTACAGGCCTGAGGCTGACCCACGCTCGCCAGATTCCAACAAGGAAGGGCACTGGGCCCAAGGGAGCTCCGTGTGCCTAGGGGTAAGGTTTGACTCTTGAAAAAGTGGGTACTTTAACTGGAACTCAAAGGGTAATTCTGCATCAAGGAAAGGTCCTATCCCAGGCCATGAGGGCTCACATTTCATTTGAGCAATGGAACCTTTGGGGCAGGGACGACCCAGAGGAGAATTTGGGCAGCTACTCCATGACGCCCATCCACAGCAGACCTAATGAAGCCAGCACAGTGCCTTTTCTGGTGAAGAGCAGAGGTGGGGCTCGGACTCTTTCCCACCAGAGTCTAGGGCTGGTACGTGAGCTGTGTCGTCCTAAGAGTGGGGACTTCTCAGTGTCGGGCAAGGTGGACTAGGAGCAGGGTCCTCTGCACAGCATTGGCCTTCTGGAACCAGAGGAAGCCTCTCTCTCCTCATAGACAAGTCTGAGACAGTACAAGGTCATGAGCTGAGCAGGTCTGAGGCCTCTGAGTCTGTTTGGTCAGGAGTTATTGGGGGATCTCTGTGACATCTTTTAAAAAAAAATACAACTCAATCATTCACCCTACATTTCCTGAGACGCTCCTCTGTGCCATCATAATGCTGAGGGCCTGGGACAGAGCAGAGAACCGATAAGGTTCTCACCTTCTGGAAACACACAGCGTAAGGTGGGAGGGACAGGAATATGGATGGTGCAGGGGAATGGGTGCTCAGGTAGGGGCTCCTTCAGGGAACCTCCTGGCCAGGGGGCTGTCAGGGAAGACTTCCAGGAGGAAGAATTTTGGCAGATGGAGTTCTCCTGGAAAGTGTTCCAGGCAGAGGGAACAGCATGTGCAGAGGCTCAGAGGAGAGGCAGAACCCGAATCTCTGATGGTAGAGACCAAAGTGAAGGGGGAAGGGGACTGTTCATTAGACTAATTATACATTAGGCTAATTATACATTAGCCCTTAAGGGCTGGGCTAATGTATGACCTTGGGCTTTGTTCTGAGGGTGATGAGGGGGTCACAGGAAGAATTAAACCAGGCCAGTGATAAAACCTCAGCTTAGTGTGGAGAAGGTAGCACCTCCTCCAAGAAGCTTTCCCTGACCCCTGGCTCCTCCATTAAGGAATCCCTCCTTCGGGCGCCTGGGTGGCTCAGTCGTTAAGCGTCTGCCTTCGGCTCAGGTCATGATCTCAGGGTCCTGGGATCGATCGCCGCATCAGGCTCCTTGCTCCGCGGGAAGCCTGCTTCTCCCTCTCCCACTCCCCCTGCTTGTGTTCCTGCTCTCGCTGTCTCTCTCTGTCAAATAAATAAATAAAATCTTAAAAAAAAAAAAAGGAATCCCTCCTTCATGCTTCATGGTCATGCTTCATGGTCAGCCTAATTGGGGGCCAGCTTCCTCTCGAGGCAGTGGCTTCTGAGGGCCCTCCTCATGCACGTCCCTGATGCTAGCACCAAGGCACATAGGTGTGCAGTACGTGTCCTTAGAGGGAAGCGAGCGGCTTTCTGTTTGGGAAAGAAACTAAGGGAGAAAAGGCCCCAAACACACCACGGATGCTCCCTCCATCTAAGTGGTTTCTCCCTTTACCCCACGCCCCACAGTGTTCTCCAAAATGAACTCTGTCCAGAGGACAAGCTCAGACTTTAGAATCTAAGTAGCCTCTTCTGGCTAAATGCAAGCTCAGGCCATTTTCCTCATCATTCCTGGAAATTCTGTGGACTAAATATTGTCTCCAAAGGCCATGGGGCACTATCTGCTCCTCCATGGGCTTCTTTCTCTCCTCTGCCACCCCCCCCCCCACCCCCGGCCCCAGGCAGGATTCCTTGCAAGGGACGAATTCTGCATGTACCAGGGTGGGAGGTAGAGGCTACAGAGGGGGGTCACAGGACCTGAGGGAGACACTCAGCACATAAAGGAGACTGAGGGAGAGGGACAGCACAGAACGAAAAAGAAGCAGAGACCCTGAAAGACTGAGAGTGGCAGACACATTGACAGACACACACATGCACTAGCACGAGGTCACGCGTATGTGTATGCATGTGCATCTGCACACGGGAGTCAGGTGCTGCTAAGAGTCCCACCTGGGACCAGGGGACATGTGTGGTCCTGCCCAGACCTGGTTGCCACTTGCCCTGAGTTTCCAGTCATCTCCGAAGGCCGCCCTGAATCCTGACCGTGTGCCGCAATCAGCAGAACCAGAGGCTGCCTTTCATTCTCTAAATGGTCCTTCTTGTAAACCCCTGGTATTTATAGGCAATTATTGATCATGTCACCAATACAGACAGACAGAAACTGCAAATAAATCTATAAACAATAAGGACAGTGGCTTGAACAATTTGTGCCAGTGACATTTATTTCAGAAGGAAATAAGCCCATTATTTCCATTATGCCCTGTTTTAATTTTATTTATGGTTTTAGTGGTTTTCTCCAGCTCGGGCCAGTGGTAGAATTACTGGGCCACATGAGGCCACACAGCAGGAGACGCAAGAAGGGGTGGGAGGCCCAGATTCTGAGGTTTCTTACTCTCTATGTCCCTGGGATGTTTCCCAGAATAAGACAAAAAAACACATGTACCAGCTGCTGCTCCAAGACTTCCTTATTTTAAGTACTTTAATCCTCAGCAGCTTAATGAGGAATTTGGGGAAACTGAGGCAGAGAGTGTCAGGTCACAGCTGGTTAGAGGCAGAGGAAGAAAAGGATCCCAGGGAGGAGCCCAGGAGCCCACGTTCTTTTTTTAAAAATTTTTTATTGTTACGTTAATCACCATACATCACATCATTAGTTTTTGATGTAGTGTTCCATGATTCATTGTTTGTTCATAACACCCAGTGCTCCATGCAGAACGTGCCCTCCTTAATACCCATCACCAGGCTAACCCATCCCCCCACCCCCTCCCCTCTAGAACCCTCAGTTTGTTTTTCAGAGTCCATCGTCTCTCATGGTTCGTCTCCCCTTCCGATTTCCCCCCCTTCATTCTTTCCCTCCTGCTATCTTCGTCTTTTTTTTTTCTTAACATATATTGCACTATTTGTGTCAGAGGTACAGATCTGTGATTCAACAGTCTTGCACAATTCACAGCACTCACCATAGCACATACCCTCCCCAATGTCTATCACCCAGCCACCCCGTCCCTCCCACCCCCCACCACTCAGCAACCCTCAGTTTGTTTCCTGAGATTAAGAATTCCTCATATCAGTGAGGTCGTATGATACATGTCTTTCTCTGATTGACTTATTTCGAGGAGCCCACATTCTTAACCACGGTGTCTGACTCCTTTAGCCTGGGGCCGGGCAGTTTTCTGCAAAGGACCAGAGAAAATATTTTGGGTTTTCTGGGCCTTATGTTCTCAGTCGCAGCTATTCAACTCGGCCATTGTGGTGGAAAGGCAGGAGTAACAGTATGTAAATGAATGAATGTGGCTACGTTCTAATAAAACGTTATTTATACAAACAGGTGGCTCTGAATTTGGCCCTAGGCCTTAGTTTGTCCAACCCTGATTTGGGTATTGCTCCTCTCGGCCCAAGGTGGCCATGAGCTCCGGTGCTCCCTTTCCTGAGCTTCAGCCGGCCTGGGTTTGGCTCAACTGTTGGTGGTGGGGAAGGGAGGCTTCTGTAGGATCAGAGGGAGTTCCTATCATTCTGTCCCTCCTTCCCACCCAGTAGCCAACGCGCTCCTCAGGGGCAGATCTACCAGCCCCTTGCTTGCTCAGCAGGGCTCAGCTGCCCGTCCTTGGACTTTGCTCCAAATTCACCTGACTGGATTATCATCTGAAGGTGCCTTGCTCAGTGCCCGGCACTTAGGAGGCTCCCAGCATATGGCAGCTCTAGCCATATTTGCACCTTCAGCTTTGCAGAGGCCTCATCTGGCCTGGGGATTTCGAGTCTAATATGGCGGTTAAGTGGGGGGAGGGGGGGCAGGCTTTGGAGCCCCATCTGGGTCCTGTCATGGAGCTGTGGATACAGTCCTCTCAGCTTGGTTTCCTTATCTGTACGTGGCCATCACAATCCCTACTTTAGTAAACATTAAATTGGAGAATACACCGCACACACAATACCTGCTATGGAGGAAATGCTCTGTAAGCGACAGTTGTTAAGCAAGTAGGCCACCTTGTACTCTGCTTGGGGATGCCCCTGTGCCCTCCACCCTACCTCCCAAGGAGGCAGAAATCCCTCCAGAATGAGAGAAAAGTATGCTCTGGATCGGGAATGGTTTCCTCCAGGCCCTGACAGAGCAGCGAGAGTAAGGAGGAGGTGTCTGGCCAAACATGCAGCCCTTTCCCTCCCCAGCGGGATGGGGTAATCTCAGGCTGCTAGGCAGCTTTGGGTACATTAGCCTGAGAGGACAGTTTGTGCCATGAGAATTTCTCTTTGCTCAGAGTCTGGCTGTGCGTCACCAGAGAGGGCTTCTGTATCACGACAGGACGCCTGGAGCGGATGGGTTCAGCCCCTGAGCCATGGCCTGCTGTTGGCCTATCTGAATCACTTCAGCAGGTCAAGCATGATGAAATTCCCCTCAGACCCAGTGGGCGATTCTATTCCTTTCCATCAGAGAGAGCTGGGTCTTGGCCTCTTAACAAGATGGCAGCCTCCACAGTGACGTCAATGGGGTTTTGAATAGGCTTTAGGAGATAAATCTTCCCCAGGGACATGTGGGATCCAGACATCTCTGAAGGAGGAATAATCTTTTTTTTTTAATAATTTTTTATTGTTATGTTAATCACCATACATTACATCATTAGTTTTTGATGTAGTGTTCCATGATTCATTGTTTGTGCATAACACCCAGTGCTCCATGCAGAATGTACCCTCTTTAATACCCATCACCAGGCTAACACATCCCCCCACCCCCCTCCCCTCTAGAACCCTCAGTTTGTTTTTCAGAGTCCATCGTCTCTCATGGTTCGTCTCCCCCTCCGACTTACTCCCCTTCATTCTTCCCCTCCTGCTATTTTCTTCTTCTTCTTTTTTTCTTAACATATATTGCACTATTTCTTTCAGAAGTATAGATCCATGATTCATCAGTCTTGTACAATTCACAGTGCTCACCATAGCACATACCCTCCCCAATGTCTATCACCAACCACCCCATCCCTCCCACCCCCACCACTCCAGCAACCCTCAGTTTGTTTCCTGAGATTAAGAATTCCTCATATCAGTGAGGTCATATGATACATGTCTTTCTCTGATTGACTTATTTCACTCAGCATAACACCCTCCAGTTCCATCCACGTCGTTGCAAATGGCAAGATCTCATGAAGGAGGAATAATCTTAATCATAATCATAGCGATGATTCTAGTAAGTCTTAATACTGTTAGTTGGCCAGTTTTGAGCCCCATGCCCTTCCACTTAATCTTCCCAACAGTACTGTGAGGCAGATTCTTTTATTGACTTCATGTTACTGGCGAGGGGCTTAAAGAGATTAAGTGATTTGCCCAAGGTCACACAAGTGAATTGGCTGACGCAATATGCCATCCATTACTTTAGTAGCTGTGATTAAATGAAGTAGGGATGCTTGGAGCCAGACTGTGGTGGATACCTGCTGCTTGGGTCATCTTTCCAGCACCCATTCCCTCTTTTTCTGGGGCTCACCCTGATTTTCCTGCAGGTACCAAACTCCCTTCCTCTGCTCCCTGCCGTGCAATTGGCTAGGGATGGTCCCATTCCTGGTTCCAAGTGTGGCCACGTGACCCAGGCCTAACTCCATTTCTTGGTCACAGAGATGGGCAGGCAACCCATGCTGAGAAGATCACAGCCCTCCCAGAGCTCTTGATGGACTTGCCAGGGAAGAGGATCTGCCTCTCTGCTGGGGTTGCTGGCTTGCGATTACTTAGAACTGCAGATGTTGATGGGTATCTGCCACTGTGTGGAGAGAGCTTGTCTGAGAATAAAGCAACATGGAGGAAAGGATCCCAGAGATGGAGTCAGTGTCCTGGGGATGTCATCGAGCCCCTAGATCCAGCCTTGCCTGCCAGTGGATCACTGGACTTTTCCATTATGTGAGCCAATATAGGTCCTTTATTTGTTGGGCTGGTTTGAATTTTTTTTTTTTTTTTTTTTTTTTTTTTTGGTCACTTGCACCCAGAAGAGTACCACCTGATACACAGGATTTTCTCATTTTCAACCACAGTTACATCCACAGACAGGTGAGGTAACTTGCCCAAGGTAACACAGCAAGAAAAAGGCAGAGCTAGGATTCAAACTCCAAAGGTGGTGCTCTTTCCATGACTCCTACATCTTTGTCTCCCCAGGCAATGCCCTTGGGGAGCAGACCTTGGCCTTCCCACCTCTGTTTCCCGGGCCCTCCCAGAGCAAGAGATTGGTACCAACCATAAGAAGAGTCTGCCTCTCCACAGGGCCTATGCTGTGGGACTCCAGGCTGGCCTGGAGCTGTGCGAGGCCTGCCCAGCAGTAGGCAGGCTGGTCTCACCCGAGGAGGACTACCCAGCCCAAGCACACATTGGCAAACCGTGGCTTGTGGCATCCTGCACCCCAGGAAATAACCCTTGGCTCCACAGCCTTCCAAATTCCTATTGGAATGCAGTGGTGGGCGACGTGTGTGAACGTGGAGGAGAGCTCAGAGAGAGGGGTGTAAACGATGACCATAAGACAGAGCCCCAGGGCAGCTGCCCCTCCTCACAGGAGACCTGCCCGTCTAATATTGGTGGGTCTGGCGTGGCATCAGGTAGGCTGTGGCCAGCCTGAACCGGGAGCTGGCAGATGCCCTGGAGCAGACAGACAGAGAAACTAGAGCAAACACTGGGTAGAGCCAAACTCCACAACTTGCTTGGCCTGGGTGGGCGTGAGCACCTTGCTGCCCTCACCTCCCACTGCCGGCTCCTGCCCTCCTCTCCCTGCAGGACTGCCCCCCCCTCCTCCTTCTCCCCCTTCTCTTAGAGTCTGCAGTGTGCCGAATGCTTACCTCCCCAGCCCTCCTCCTCCCGCTAGCATTTCTCCGCAAATTTAATCTCCGAGGAGTCTGTCCTGACTCCTACCTCCTTTAGGGTACATGTCCAAAGTGTTCTGAAATGACTGTGCAAATTGTTTTTCACTTGATGGCTAAAGCCATACCTGTTTTGTTTTTAAGATTTTATTTATGAGAGAAAGAGAGACAGAGACAGAGCTGGGGTGGGGGTGGGGGGAGGAGCAGAGGGAGAGGGACAAGCAGACTCCTTGCTGAGGTTCTCAGGCCTGAACCGAAACCAGCTGAGCCACCCAGGAGCCCCCATACCTGTTTTTTTAAAAATCCTGTCTGGTTTATCATTGTATCCTTGTTTAATTGACATGCAGGAATTGCTCAGTTAATGCTTACTGAATGAATCATCTGGAAGGGTAGTCTTCCACCAGCTCTCTTCCAGCCACGGACTTTGAATCAACTGCACTAGGGAGGCAGTGCTGCTTAGTGTCGGGGGCATAAATTTTGCAGCCACGTTGCTCAGGCAAGTTATATAATCTCTCTGTGCCTTAGTGCTGCATCTGCAAACTGGGAGTGATAACGGTGCCTACCTCATAGAGGTGATGTGAAGATTAAATGTGTTATTATATAGAGATCCCTTAGCCCAGAGCCTGGCACATAATAGGGGCTATTTTACGTGTTTTTGTGATTGCTAGCCTAGTTGGAGAACTACAGGGATCAATGGGGGACAGCCAGACTTGCACTCCCATCTTACAGGTCAGAAAACTGAGGTTTAGTGAAGGGTAGGGACTTGCCTGAAATCACACAGCTAGAAAATCTCTTGAGACCATGCACCTTTGTTGTGACTTTTCAGATCATTATGTTCAGAGAAGAAAGAGATTTGGGGCCTTTTTCGTTCATTCTTTAAATATCAGTGTGGCTCCTAGGGCGCCTGGGTGGCTCAGTCGGTTAAGCGACTGCCTTCGGCTCGGGTCATGATCTCAGGGTCCTGGGATCGAGCCCCGCGTCAGGCTCCCTGCTCAGCGGGAAGCCTGCTTCTCCCTCTCCCGCTCCCCCTGCTGGTGTTCCCTCTCTTGCTGGGTCTCTCTCCGCCAAATAAATAAAATCTTAAAAAAAGAAATACCGGTGTGGCTCCTGATTGATGCTCAACCGTGTTTTTTGAATGAAGAGATGAATGAATGAATGAATGAATGAATGAATGCCAAAGGGCCCCTGTGGTGGAGGAAAAAAGCCTGCAATACAAGGGATTGATTCCTGGCTTGCCTGTCCAGCTCCTTCGCTCCTTCATCTTCTACCCACCCCGCTTCTATTTTCCTTTCTCTAGATAATGCAGACCCAGATATATAGCTCTTTCCGTGCTGGTGGAAACGTACCTGAGGGCTCAGGGCTCCCACTTCCCTGCTTCGGTGGAGAAGGCCAGATGTTCCCGCTGGTGCTTTGGGTCCCTGACCTAGGCAGCCACCCCCCTGGACCAGCTGCTGAGCGAGGCCAGCCTGCTGGATCTCGGAGGGGCTGGGGCCTTGCAGTCTGGTTCTCCAGCTGCAGTAGGCCCAGAGGCAGGCACCAAGTGGCTCGTGGGCACCTCGTGTGGGCTGGCTCTTCCTGGTTCCGCCCTGGCTCTGCCCCACCTGCAGAGAAGCCTGCTATAAACCCTCCCTGCCCTGTTAAACAATCTCCCCCGGAAGGAGGAAATTCATCCAAAGGAGGAAATGGGTTCACAGTCTTGTCCGGCTGAAGAGCCACTGGAGCCCTGGCTTAGGCCTGGGCTGTGAGAGTCTCTTCCCCACGGAGCTCTCAGCCTTCGTAGAGGAAATTTGGGTGGGGGTTCGAACATTTTAACCAGGAATGAAATGCCACAATTGCTTGCCTGAGAAAGGAAAACAGAACGCAAGATGACACCCCCCCCAAACAAACCAACCCCTGCTGACACCCTTTCCCGGCCCTGGGGGTGAAGAGGGGACAATCGGCGTGAGTTGGTGAAGTGCCCGTCACCTGCTCCGAGGTTCTAGGCCGGGGTGGCTCCTGCTGGAGGAAGCAGGCTGGAGGTGAGCCTGGGGAGGAGACGCACACTGTGGGTGGGGGAGGTCAAGGCACCTAAAGACAGGGAGCCTGGACGATGGACAAGGGGCCCCCTTGACGCGGCACAGGAAGTGATCTGAGTCAAAGAATCTGGTTTTGGTTTGGGGCACGAGTTAGAGGTTGAAGCTGGAGAGAGAAGGAGGGAGGGCGGGAGGGGAGGAGAGAAGGGCCAGTAGGTGGGAGAATATTAGCACAACAGCAAATATAGTGTTGATTGCCTCTCTCTCACCCTAGGACTCCGTGTCCCCCGCTCCCCACCCAGCAGCCACAAACTTTGTTACTACTCACGGTTCTCATTCCCGAAAACTCTGCCCCTTAGGGTGAGTTCTTTCCCAGCAGGCACCGCGTTCCATGTAGGCTCCTGTGGCGGGGGGAGGGGGGGTTGGAGTCTTCCTCTTCGTTGGCGGAGGGTGCTGCTGGAGTTGGTGATTTCCACCCTGACTGCTTCCAGAAAGGGCATGTCGCCCCCTTGCAATGACTCTCCAAGCACCTGCGGTCAGACAGCCGGTCAGGAGACCAAGACGGGTGCCCAGGAGCTGGCGTGAGGGGAGAGCAGCGGCTGCTGCCCAGTGGGGAGCCCCCAGGCCTGCAGCTCTGGTGCCCGGTGGGTTCCCAGGAAGCGAAGTGGGGTCCCCTACCCTGCATCCTGACTGGGTTTAGGCCTGGCTGCTTAAACCCAGTCCACTGCTGCCTTCTTTCTACCCCTCTCCCCGGCCTGCACAGCTCTGCCCGTAGCTGGTGTGTGTTCATCTTTCAGGCCTGACCTCCATGTCAAGGTCCTTGGCCTTGCTTCCCCAAGTAAACAAGCGAGTCACTGATGCAAGCTGCTCTGAGTTCTGTGAAGGAACCTGCAGCAGCGTGTAGCAGAGAGCAGGAGGACGCCCTGCAGCAGGTGATCCGGCGAGGCCTCTCTGAGGAGGCAGCTGTGAGGTGCCATCTTAACAAACAACCAGAAACCGAGGGGCTTCATACAATACACGTTTACCGTCTTACAGTTCTGGAGGCCACAAGTCTGACTGGTCTCCCTGGGTTAAGGTCCAAGTGTAGGTAGGACTGCGCTCTTTTTGGTGGCTCCAGGAAGAATTCTTTTCCAGGTTCTGGAGGCTGCCTGCTTTCCCTGGCTCATGACCACTTCCTTCATATATATATATAAAGATTGTATTTATTTACTTCACAGAGAGAGAGAGCTCACGTGAACAAGCAGGGGAAGCGGCAGGCCGGGGGAGAAGCAGACTCCCCGCTCAGGCGAGGGGCTCCACGTGGGGCTCGATCCCAGGCCCTGAGACCATGACCTGAGCCGAAGGCAGACACATCACCCACTGAGCCACCCGGACACCCCCCTGTCCCCCCGCCCCTGCCCTTCCTCCATCTTCAAAGCTAGCAGTGTCCGATCAATGATCCTTATTGGGTCCTACCTCCTTCTCTGTCTTCTGTCCCTCTTTTACTCTTAAGGATCCGGGAAGACACTGGGCCCCCCCAGATCCTCCAGGATACTCTCCCTGTCTCCAGGTCTCCTGGTTAGCAACCCTAATTCCATCTGCAACTTTTAATTCCCTTTGCTGTGTAACTAATGGCACATGTTGGCGGGGCTCTGGGTTTGAGGACGGGGGCATCTTCCAAGGCCGCTATTCTGCTAACATCAGGGGCAATCTTCTTCCTTTCTTTTCTTTTTTTTTTTTTTTAAGATTTTATTTGTTTATTCATGAGAGACAGAGGCAGAGGCAGAGGGAGAAGCAGGCTCCCCCCACTGAGCAAGGACCCTGATGCGGGGCTCAATCCCGGGACCCCAGATCATGACCTGAGCCGAAGGCAGACGCTTAACCATCTGAGCCACCCAGGCGCCCTCTTTCAGTTTCTTTGTAGCACTTATGACAGCCTGAAAGGCTATTGTTTGAATATTTGTTCACTTGTCACCGGTCTTGCTTTACCGGAAAGTGAGTCCCATGAGGGCAGGGGCCTTGTTGGTTCTGCTCACTAGAACAATGCCGGCTCATTTCTGCATTGGTGTCAGTAGGGATAGCCCCGGTCCAGGGCCCAGAAGCTGTGACCCCTACTCTTCTCAGAGCAGTTGTGAAACCCCGAGCCTTCCCTCCCCCACTCTGGGTCTCAGGCAACCTTGTAATAGTCCTGGGTGGAAGAGAAGGCCCGGGACAGTCTCCCCAAGGACTTCAGGAGAAGTCAATAACCATCATGAAATCATTGCTTCATTTTCCTTCCAACGGCAAAGCCCTCACTGAAGCCTCAGCCTGGGCAGGCCTCCCAGGGGACACTCCCCAGCGTTCACTCAGAGAGGGCCCAGCAGGGCCTCAGCACTGGGGCTGGTTCCTGTGTGCACCACAGGATTATTAGTGTAATATCATCTGGGAGTTTGACTTTTCCTGCTGAAAGGGCCGGGAAGCCTTCTCTGTCTCTCAGATGATGACACTGCAGGAGTGGGGGTCAGTGTCAAGTCTGGATTCAGGGTTCGGTAATAGGTCTTAGAAGTGCAATTATTGGTGCGTGACAGTTGATTCATTTCCTTGGGGAGTGTTGGTGCTGAAGGCTGACCCAGTGACCAGGAAGGAATGGTCACCATCCCGCTCATTGCTGACAGGTTCAGGGCACTGGCTCAGCCGCCAGCCAGCCGCACGTCCCCAGGGTAGCAACTGGAACTCCATAGCTTATTTTTTTAATTTAATTAGAAAAATAATACAGTCCTGTCATGGAAATTTTGGAAAACACCGAACAGTATCAAGGAAAAAATATCAAGCAAGTATTACCTCTCGTGGGAATGATGTTAATATTTTGGCCTATTTCCTCCTCCCGATTGTTGAATGGAACTCTTCCTGTGCATCCGGGTTTGGACCCTTCTCTTTCACTCGGCATTGGAGCCGAGGCGTTTCCCGCGTCGTTGGAAACTTGGAGGTTGACTTCTTCATGATTGTACACTATTGCATGTTACAAAGCACCACCTTTATTTACCCTCTGCAACTGCTGGGTGTCTGATTGTGTGTGGGTGGTGGGTGCGGTTATAAATACATTGCAATGAAATTTTACAGGTATATCTTGTGACCTTTGTACACCTTTATTTCTTCCATTTTTAAAATAATAGAACCAATAATTCCAGCCTTTCTACCCACGAAGTTTCATGGAGCGAACAGGAGAACACGAATATCAAGGGCTTTCAAAACCATGGGGAAAAGAGCTGTTCAAATAGAAGGCCAAGTTATTTTATTTTATTTTTTTTTTAGAAGGCCAAGTTATGAGCACTGCCTCTTCAAGCACTCCCTCTTTAAGGGGTATGTGTGTGTGTATGTGTGTGTTCCTAAAAACTAGGGGCATTAGGGGATCCTGGGTGGCTCAGTCGATTAAGTGTCTGCCTTCGGCTCAGGTCATGGTTTCAGGGTCCTGGGATCAAGCCCCATGTTAGACTCCCCTTCTCGGTGGGGAGTCTGCTTCTCTCTCTCCCCCGTTCATGCTGTCTCTCGCAAATAAATAAATGTAATCTTAAAAAAAAATGTAGGGGGATTAGATGAGTGTGGCTCTAGGGATAACAGCCACAGAATCAGCATTTATGGACCATTTACTATCTGCATGGCACTCCGTTAAACAAGGTACATGCATAACCAGAATTCATCCTAACACAACCCTCCAACCAAGGGAAGTACTGTTTTTACCTACAACTTAAAATTGAGGAAACTGAGGTATAGAGAGTTTAAGTAATTTGCCCCTGATGACACAGGTCACAGCTCAGTGAGAAATTGGAAGGGACACACACCACCCACCCACCTGAACCTCTGAGAGCTGCGGGGTCAGCAAAGGGACACACACCACCCACCCACCTGAACCTCTGAGAGCTGCGGGGTCACCAGCTGGGACCTTCTTAGGGGCTCCAGAACACCCAGGGCCCCCCAGCACTTCCTGAAATAAGGTACTTTTTATAAAAATCGAGCCTGGCCCTCTGTTCCTGGCAGGCAGAGAAACTAATCTGAAGATTATTTCCCCAGAGCTGGGGTAGTTTCTGATTTATAATGATTCGCTAAGAGAGAAAAGCCCAGAGGAACAGAACCTGCCCCCAACACCCCCCACATGTCTGAGATAAAACGGCAGAGCTGCCTCACTGTGTGTGTATCCAAGTGTGGGTGCCTGAAAGCATGTGACTGTGTCTGTTTCTTGGGTACCCATCAGCATGTGTGCCTGTGAGCCCAGGGATACACAGGTGTGTGTGTTTGTGTGGGCTGTATTTAACCTGCTGGGTGCCCAAAGACAAAAGAGGTGCTTTACGATCTTTCTAGTTCTAATCTTTGAGAAGAAACTGGATCAGGACCTAGGCAGGGATTTCTGTGTACTCCCTTCAGCGTCAGATCACGCCAGCATTTTTCACAACAACCACAAGCCTTGGTAACAAAAGGAAGCCAGGTGTGGGTCGAAGCCAAGGGGGAAAGGCACAAACATTACTATGCCAAGTGCTGCCACGGGAAACAACGAATAGTTTACAGTTTTCCTCGCCCTTGTTAATTGACCAAATCCAGTGTGGCCACGTGCGCCTTGTGCCTTGATCTGCTATGTAATAAAATCGGCGCCTTGGCATGAGAGGCCCAGGGAAGGACAGAATGCTAATAGCGCTGGAGATTCTGTTGGCAAACATTAATAATTCATGCCTCCGTTCGTTTCTTTTACTGCGGCCGCCATTCCTTTGACCAGGTATAGCAACGAGCCGTGGCGATGGAAGTCTTTCTGTCCATGCCAGGGCCCGTGTGGGCAGCTGGCGCAGAAGCTCCTGGGCTCGGAGGCCTGGTCCACGGGCAGCCCGGCCACACTGTGCACCGCATGGGTCTCTCTGCGTGGGGGAGGGGGAGGGCAGCGGGATCAGGTTAGACGTCTGGCACGGCTCCCGTGGAGCTAAAATCAGGGTGTCACAGAGCTGCATCCCCATCTGGAGGCTCCTGTGGGGGGGCGGAATTTGCTTTTTTCTCTTCTCGTTTCTAGAGGCTACTTTCTGGCTTGTGACCTCTTCCTCCATCTTCACATATTTTTCCCTGACTCCTCTGCTCCCCCCTCTCCCACTTTTAAGGACCCTTGTGATTACACTGGGCCCGCCTGGATAATCCAGGATCATTTCCGTATTTTAAGGTCAGCTGGTGAGCAACCTTAATACCATCTGCAATCCTCTTTGCCATGTAACCTGACGTATTCATAATATCTGAGGTGGGAAAATCACTTCAAATGTTTTAGGAATTAGAAAAGTCATGCTTACTCATGGCAAAATATTCAAAGGAGTGCAGAGGTGATAAAAGAACCATTTAAAGGCCCACTTTTACCTACTCTCCAAGATGGATCTACTGTTCACAATTTCTAAGTATCCTAGAATATTCTATGCACATACAAGCATATATATGTGTGTATCTCCTTTGTTCTCTCTTTTTCTTTCCATTTCTCTATTACTTCTCTTTTTTGCCTGCTATACAGGCAGCCATCTGTCAATCCACTCATCCATTCAGCTGGTATGAATTTTATTCCACACCACAGGTGTAAGAAATGTCAATTTCTTTATTTTTTTAAATCAAGTTAAATCTCACTCTAAACCACTTGTCAGGGTAGAGGAGAACTTCAGCATTAACCATAATTCAACTTCAGTGCCAGCCATAATTCTGGAGCTCCCTTCATCTTTCCTGGTTGCCAAAATTGGAGGTGGGGCGGGGCTTAGTGATGTTGAGAAACAGGACCTGGCATCTCCTTTTCTTCCCACATGCTCACGGATTTCTAAACAGTATTCTTTGAAGGATCTCAGTTAAACACTGTGAAGACATGGACACATAGAGATGAAAGGTTGCAAGAAATGCAGCAAAGTACCAACAATGTTGTCTCTCACAAGTGGGATTACGGCAATTTTAATTTTCTTCTTGACACAATTCTCTTTCCCCCTACATTTTCTACACCTGGTAGATATCACTTTATAGTCATCACAGTAAAGTTCATTATCAATACTCTGTGTCCCTCTCCACTGGCCTTTCCTTTCAGCTGAGTGCCCCATTCCCCAAGATGGTGGAATCCTCCTTGGGTGGTTCCTCCTTGGGTGGAGTTCTCCCTGGGTGGAGTTCTCCTTGGATGGTGTCTTCCTTGGGTGGAACCTCCTTGGGTGGGGGCACAGGTTTAAAAAACAGGAGGCTGCCCTGCTTTTTTACGCAGTGGGGGAGGGCTCAGGTGGAGCAAGGAGCCTGATGGTCTGGAGAGGAAGCCGCTGGCCCTTTATGGCCACCTCATCACTTTTTTATTGGGGCTCACAGCTATTGTCCTTTCACTCCAGAGGGGAGGGCTCACCCTTCCCAGCTTCCAGGCAGCCATGCTGGCTCCAACCTGCCCTTCTGCTATGGGGTCTGTCTTCACCAGTGACTGTGGGGGAGGTGGAGGTTGCAGAAGTCCAGGGAGCCATGGCAAGGGTGGGGGGGTGACCTGGAGCTTCCCTCCCAGGGAGTGCGCTCTGAGTAGGTGGGCCAGTCAGGATGTGGGCTGGTGGGTCTTCTCTCAGGGCCAGCCTGCAGGAAAGCAGACGCTGAGCACATTTGGGAGTTTCTTCATTCTGATTGTCTCCAGGCACCTTTGGAATGGGGAAGGGAAGGTGGTTTGATTCCCCCTGTGGCATTCATCCATTCAGCTGTTCACCCATAAATACTCAATGAGTACCTTCTCTGGGCTGGACACCAGGCTGGGACCCCTGAGTACAATGAAAAGCAAAAATAGATCTGCTTCCTGACACAGTCTGGGTGGGTAGAGGGGCTCTGCCATTTGTTTCTCACTGTCTTTCTTGTCATTCGCTGTAATTCTCACCCCTAGAATATAGTAGGAACTCAATAAAAATTCGTGAAAACAATGAAAAATTTGTTTCTTGTTAGCGGAAACAATCTAATCGCAAAAAAAAAAAATCTGAAAGTAAAATGAAATGGAAAAATTCCCCCCCACCCCGCCCCCGGTTCTTACAGATGTTTCATCAACATCATCATCATGGATATGGATGAGTCTTATGTTCTCCATGCTTTCCCATCCTGCTCACATACTGTCTTCACTAAGATGGCTGGGAAAGATCCAGCCTCCCCGTCACTGTAAGCTGCACGTGGTCCATTTACCTGGGTTCAAATCCTGGCTCCAGCGCTGACTGGCAGTGTTAGCGTGCTTGGACAAGTCACTTCCTCTCTCTAAGCCCGTCTCCTCCTCTGTAAAATGAAGTTGATAAGATTCATGTCCTCACTGGGTTGTCATGAGGATTCAACGAGATGATGCAGGTAAAACTCACATGGAGCCTGGCTCAAAGCAGGATGCTTCTTCCCTGTCAACTGATGTCTTTCTTTGTAACCCTTGACTCCTTTGTCCTTCTTCTTTGCAGGAGGTTCTGATGGATGCTGAAGACTTGCTTCATGACTCCATCTCCCAGGTCACGAAGAGGTCTGGAATTGGGACTCGGGAAGCAGCAAAGGGAACTGCTTGGTTGACAACTTTCTTTTTCCTTATTGAGCCAGAAGGAGACACAGTGTTGGGCCAGCCTGTGCTCAGGCTGCGGAGAGAGTAACGTGGGGGAGTTGGTGTCTCACCTTAATCTTTGAACCACACCCTCCCCAACGTAGTTGAGAATAGTGACTTGGGTCAAAAAATCACTCCTCATACCCTTTCAGTTAGAGAGAGAAATCACTCCCTGCTACTGCATCACATCTTCATTCGTACTTTTACGATTGCTTTCAACTCACTGATAGTCATCTGTGTTTGTCTCTGCCAGCCGATGTGCTGAATGACATTTCACAACTAGCTCTTCGGAAAAAAACGTAGGCAAACCTATACATAACTAGGTTTTTTATATTGCACTGGTATAAATGATGTGTATCAAACACACACTTATTATTACATAAAAATAACACACAATACTCTTTTTTTTTTAAAGATTTTATTTATTTATTTGACAGAGAAAGACACAGCGAGAGAGCGAACATAAGCAGGGGGAGTGGGAGAGGGAGAAGCAGGCTTCCCCCTGAGCAGGGAGCCCCTGATGCAGGGCTCGATCCCAGGACCCTGGGATCATGACCTGAGCTGAAGGCAGACTCTTAACGACTGAGCCACCCAGGTGCCCCCACAATACTCTTTCTTATAAATTTCAGGTGGTTATTGATTCTCACAGAAAGCTTTCATTCATTTTTGCCGACTCTTGTTTTAGCCAATTTTTGGTTGCAATTCAACCATGATTTGACACCATTAGATTATGAATATATATTTGATCACTTTCTGATTCAGCAAAGAGATCTTTCATGTCCTTGGATAACTAAGTGTAGTTCTGTCATGAACTTTGGTTGATATTTACATTTACATTAATAAGTAAGGTAAAATAGTGACTTTGAAGATGTATGTCAAAACTTCACTTGATTGTCAATGACACAAGTGACCCCTTTGCTGAATTACATAACAGTTTTTGAATACTGGAATCAATATTTCCTTGATTTTTTGGTTCAATTTAAATGCAATAGCTACAGCATATGGCACACTTAATGTTTGCTGCATTGTGAACATTTCTCCATCACTTCCTTAAGGTCTAGGGTCTAGACTATCAACAAAGCAGTAAATCAAGCTCAAATTTGCAATGCGTGCCAGTTTCTGTGGTATAAACAAACACTATGGCCAATTTGAAGTTGCCATTGCAAAATCACTAAGTGTGGAGTTGGGAGGACATGCACAGTACCACGCGACTATAGAGCATTTCAACCCTACATAGGCAATATTGGCCTACAACCGCAAGATCACACATAGAAGTGAAATGTAGAAAAATAATTAGGAACTGATGAGTTTTGAGTATTTATTACCTTTTTAAAATATAATTTATTTAGTTTGTAAGTTTAAATAATTTCACTTCTCATAATGGCTGTGTTTAACAATTGGGTCACAAGATTACTGAAAATTTAATAATTGGCTCTTGTGAGCCAATATAAGCTGCCTCCAGCTCTCCACAATCTGACTGACACTTCAAGCTGAGCAGATCCTTATCCTTCTCTGGCCACAGCATTTAGCACAGTCCCTGACACACTGTCAGCCCTCTGTAAGCACGTGCTGATGGAGGAGTGACTTGCATTATCTGTCCACCTAGTCTGTGAGCTCCTTGAAAGAAAGACAATATTATAGTCGCTTCGAATCCTCAGTCCCCAACACAGTGCCTGGTACATCATGGGTGCTCAGATGAATGTCCAAGTTTACACCCTAGGGAGCACCTGAAATGTTTCATCTGGGGGCAGAAATGACCCACAGCCGGGTTAACAAGCAGGGCATTACAGAGGGTGGGTATTAATGAATCTCATTTCACTGCCTGTGTTAGTTATCTATTGCTGCATAACAAATTGCCACCTATTTAATGGCTTAAAACAACAAGATAGTAACTATCTCAAAGTTTCTGTGTGTTAGGAGTGTGGGCACATTTTAACTGCATCTTCTGCTCAGTGTCTTACAAGACTGTAATCAAGGTGTTATGTGGGTTGCATTCTCATCTGGATGCTCCGCTGGGGAAGAATCCACTTCCAAGCTCATTTGTGTTGTGATGTGACTAAGGTTGTCACATATTTCCTTGAGGTTGTGTGACAAAAGGCCCCAGGGCTTCGTTGGCTGTGGACTGGAGGCTGTCCTCAGGTCCTAGGGAATGCCCACTGTTCCTTGCTACATGGGCTTCCTTACCATAGTACTTCATCAAGCCAGCAAGGAGAATCTCTTGCCTCAAGGAGGGCGAAATCTCTGTTTTAAGGCCATTTGCCCAGTTAACTTAGACCCACTGAGGATAATCTATCTTTTGATGAACTCAAACTGATTTAGGACCTTAAGTCAGCATAATTCCTTCATATCTGCCATATTCTTTTGGCTAGAAGCAAGTCACAGTTTCCATCCACACTCAGGGGATGGGATTATATAAGACATGAATACCAGGAGGTGGAGGTCATTGGAGGTCACCATAGGCTCTAACTGCCACACTGCTTCATATCCCTGTCCCCAACCCCACCGTGAGGTATGGCTTTAGCTCTTGAGAAGAGTCAGCCAGTAATCCCTGCATTCTCTTGCCTTAAAACATTTCCCTTGTTGAGGTGGTTGATGTATGTAATTTTGGTATTTATCTGTGCTCATGTGGGACACATGGGAGGAGCCAAGTGGTTTCCTTGGTGCCAAGTCTAGGAAACCCAAATCCTTCTGTACCTCTGAGGCAGGTCCCGAGTGTTCTATGATGTCAGGAGGCCTCAGGGAAAGAAGAGATTGTCAAAACAAACCCCTCAGGTTTAGGAGTGAAGTTCACAGTGGCAGGAAAACTCTTCCCCTTGATCTTACCTTGGGCTGTCATGGAGAAGAGAGAAAATTGTGAAATAATGCCATGCAAGAGGTGGGCTCAGTAACTCCACTGAAATGCCCTCTAATACAGGAGGGGTGTGGAGGAAACATCACCGCCTTACTTCCATCTGGCCACTAGAGAGGGCTTATGGTGTCAGTGAAATCATCCATCTTGTAAGTTCCATTGGTTTGAATTTTTTTTTTAAGATTTTTTTTTTTTTTTGACAGAGAGAGACAGCGAGAGAGGGAACGCAAGCAGGGGGAGTGGGAGAGGGAGAAGCAGCCTTCCCGCCGAGCAGGAGGCCGATGCGGGGCTCGATCCCAGGACCCTGGGACCATGACCTGAGCCGAAGGCAGACGCTTAACGACTGAGCCACCCAGGCGCCCCCCCATTGGTTTGAATTTTTAACAGCAACACCCTCCAACTTAAGGAGGACCAGATCTTGAAAAAGGGGGTGTTGGTATTACAACTACAAAATTTGGGGTGTGTGCATCTTTATCCAGTGTTTCTGCAGTAAATACTTTTTGGTCCCCAATTCTGTGCCAGGCTCCATGGGAGGCATGAGTAATAGGGTAGAAAACAAGCTTGCCCTCCTGGAGTGTGCGGTCTGGTAAGAAGTCAATGAAAGAATTATACAACAAGATAAAGTGTGACAGGTGCTTTGAAAGAGACAAAGTGAAAAAAAGAAAAATAACATAGGGAGTGCTGTTCTAGAAGGTGTGGTCTGGGGAGGTCTTGCGGAGAAGTGACTTTACAGTTGAGATCTGAAGATGAGAAGACCTCAGTCACTCCTAATGGGGGGAAGAACATTCTAGGAGGGCAGACCAGAGTATGCAAAGTTCCAGACTGGAAATGTTCTGAGCATAGTGAGTGAGAAGGAGAGGAGTGGTGGGTGAGGGCGCAGGTGCCAGATAATGAAGATATATTTGGGAGACAGGACTGAGAGCATCTGATGGATTGGAACTGGAGAATGGCTCATGGATATTCCCATAAGAAGTGAGGGGAGTCAGATACTGAGATAGCTTTCCAATCCTCACATTCCTGCAAACTTTCTTTGGGATAAACCAGTGGCATGCTGTTAACAGGCTCCCCGCTCCTTCCATGAAGAGCCCTGACTTGTGGCATCTGCTGATTTATGTGCTGTAAGTACTCTCACCGTGGCCAACTTTGAGCTACCAGCCAGTTTGCAGGAATCCTGAATATTTAATTTTAGAGCTGGTAGGAGCCCGCTCCAGCACACCAAACCACCCCCAGGTCACAGCACATTCTTCTCTAGGGAACAATTCACCAGGTGGTAGCTTTGAGGCCCGCAAGCGCTCCTCCCCTTCTCCGACACCTCTGTACCTGTTTCTTTATATTTTCCCAAAGCCATCTGAGGTGGTAACCGCAAAGGAAAACACACCATCTCCTTGCTGACTGCTCTCAGGGAGCGGTTCCATAGGTTTAACGACAATTGTCTAATTATGTCTTAGATGCTTATTCCAGAAAAACCTGATAGATAAATTAGCGCAATTAATTGGTCTTTACAGAGCATTTAGGAAAACCCAGGCTGTCCTAAGAAGCCTTCATGTAGAGAGTAAGTCTAGCTGAACCTGTTGTGAATGGAGAAAAGCAGGAAGGAATCGCAGCCCAGGAGTGAGCTAGCCGAGGGTAGCTCACGAATCTGATTCTGCCCCCCAAAAGCCCTGCTCCTTGAATTCCCTTGGATGATGATCCTTTAACACCTTAACACGTTCCAGGTCTGACCCGTCAGCATCCTCCACAGCTCAGTTTGTCTTTGGACTTCCCCGTTCTTTTGAGCACATCACTATCGTCCTGGTGTCTCAAGCTCAAGAGCTTGGAGGTAACTTTGACCCAGCTCTCTCTCTTGCCCCCTGCATGGATTCCAAGTTGTATTTCTCATGTCTGTTTCTTTAGAGTCGTGCTCTGCAGCTTCTGCTGCCTGGTCTCGATCCACTTTTAACCCATTCTCTGAACCACAGCTGCCCAGACTTCCTATGTGGCCTGCAGGGCCCTGGGAGGCAGGCAGTCTTTCCTCTCTAGCTTCATCTGCCACCGGCCCCTGGCGCGAGTGCTGCAGCTGGAGGAAGTATTCAATTCCTCCAAGTCCCCACGTTCTGGCCTTTGCACATTCTCTTTTCCCTGCATGGAACCCTCTCTCCTATTGGATTAATCAGGATCAGTTAGGTTATGCAATGATAATGAATTAACCCCTACATTTCAGTCACTTAACACTTTAACGTTCATGTCTCACTCCTGCGAGGTGCAGTATGGATTGGGTGGTCCTTTTCCCTTTGGAGAGGTGGCCCCCAAGTCACTGGCACAAAGGAAAAGAAGTTGGAGGAGGCACCTGTCTTTTAACTAACCCAGCCTGGAAGTGCCACAGGTCATCTTCTCTTCCCCTCTTTGGTCCACAATAGGTCAGATGGCTCCAACCTAACTGCAAGGGAGGCTGGGAAATGTAGACGAACACATAGCATGCTTGGTGCCACACCCTTCTCCTTTTCTGACCCATTATTCAGATCATCGTGTCACTTACTCTGGGAAGCCCTCCCTGATCCCCCTGCACTGGGTCAAAATTTCCTCCTATGTGTGCCCCACGTACACCTTGATCTTGGCACCGGTCGCCCTGAATGGGCCAGTCAGATGCCGATCCCTTGCTCGGCCGTGAGCTCTGCAAGGCAGAGATCTGGTCTGTTCCTTACTTGGGGCTGCCTCCCCCGCAGTGCTCAACGTAGTGCCTGCCATACAGCAAGGCTCAGTGCATGATCCTGGAGGGGATGGCCAGTCTAACCCCAGCATTCAGGGTTCTCTCAGTTCTGACCTGGTCCATGTACTTCTCTCTGTCCCTCTCACCCAGCTGCTCTGCGTTTTAGGTCTTTCGTGCATAGTATAGTGCATAAGCCCTTGGGCTTTCTGTCAGGCAGCTCTGAACCTGATTGTCAGCTCTAGTATTTACTGGTTATGAGACCCTAGACAAATTACTTCACTGTTCTGTACCTCAGGGTCCTCATCTGTCAAATGGACTTCATGATACCTATTTTTCGGGGATTCCATGAAAAAATGCTTTTAAAATGCATCCTCACTAGCATAGAGTATGGCAAATATGATACTTCTCTGATTCTCAGATGCCTTTTTTTAACCTTTCAAAACATATCTGAAATCAGACGCATCTTAACAATTGCTGTTATGAAAACACTGTGTTATTATTCAGTTCCCAGCTTCTGCTCTTTCTTGGTGGTGTGTCTTAGATTCTGTGAAATATGGTGTATCTTAGATCCCATGATAGATGAGAGTTAATAATTGATCTTTATTAACAATTATTTTTGCCTCTTAAAATGATCTCCACCTCTGGTAATCTTTTTTTTTTTTTTTTTTTTTTGTAAATCTGTGGCCATTTCTCTCACCCTTCCAATGCTTTTGATTAAAATGAGTGTGAAAATTGGAGTGCATACCTTCTTATCAGGACCTTCCAGTGGAACAGGCATGGTAAATTTTGCAGCTGAGGCGTCTCCCCATCCGGGAGGCCTCCCTGCCTCTCTCACATGCAATTGTTTCTCTTCCTTTCATGTTTCTCACAGTGTAGTACTAACTAGAGCCTGCCTTGGACTTCATTAAAAATTAACTTACTAAAATTAGACACGCCTATTTTTTAAGCACTGACTTTTTGAGCTATGCTCTATACAATGTACTTCCTTACTGAATCCCCAGAAAGTATGAGAGGCATTATGTCTAAGATGAGATAATTGAAGCACAGAGAGGTTTGGTAAT
This sequence comes from Zalophus californianus, assembly GCF_009762305.2. Classification (NCBI taxonomy): domain Eukaryota; kingdom Metazoa; phylum Chordata; class Mammalia; order Carnivora; family Otariidae; genus Zalophus; species Zalophus californianus. The sequence continues at coordinate 26,555,886 of NC_045595.1, forward strand.
GTACAAAAAGACACACAGCCAGTGAATGGCGGAGCATGCTTAACAGGGCCCTGTCTGATGGGAGACACCACTAAGCAGCTTCTCATATATGCCTGATGCATCTCTGGGTGGTCCACGGTCCATGGCACATAGTACAGGGACCACGACACAGCAGGTACTCGAACCATATTACTTGATAGGGAGCCGCGGGGGTCATCTCGAATCCGCACCTTAGTACACTTAACAAGGAAAGACCTCCGTTCTCCTTGTATCAAAAACTATGAATTCCTCTAACCTTTGCCCCAAAAGAGAAACATTCTATTTTTTTTTTTTTTTTTTTTTTTTAATTTGCAGCCTTTGCCCTTCCCAAAGCCGTCGGATCAAGTGTTCCCGTTGATCCCGTTTGAATCGCCCCCACCGGTACCCAGCGCAACCACATTACCTCTCCCCGCTACGGCAGCGTCTTCCCAGCAGCAGCTGGTGCTACTGGACCGCTGCCCAAGAGCCCAGTAAAAGAAGAGCACACTTCCAGTCCCCCCAGACGCTTAAGCGGTACCACTCACTCCCCTCCCCAGCACATGCCTGTGGCCGCCTCTGAGAGCCAGATTGCTCCAGCCCCTAGAGCTGCTGGCGGGGCTTAAAAAAAAAAAAAAAAAAAAGTGACCTCTTGACAGGCTCTTGTGGGCACAGAAAACCAATCTTTGCCCGTGAGCAGCAAGAAGGTGCTTACGGAACTGAGAGATGATGCCTGATTCTCTCCTCGGGGAGCAGGTGACAATAGAGAGGTGTTGGCGCCCTTATTAAAAAATGGCCTTCCGGGGCGAGTCTTGCGGGGACTCCCGCACACCTCAAGTGAAGCCCGCTTGCAGGCCCGCGGCTCTGGTGCACACAGGCGAGGTCTTGGGAAAGGAGGGAAATAAAGAGAACGAGCATCCACAAGTACTCTTGCCTTTCATGGTGGCAGCAGGGTGGTGAAGGCGCTGAAGGCCACAGGCTCAGGACTCGGTCACGAACCCTGGGTGATCTGTTGCCCAAACAGGCTGCGGCATTGCGCCTCACGGGCCGAGGCTCCGGGCGCAGGCGGAGGCAACACTGCCCCACCCTTCTCCTCTTCCTCCTTCCTTTCCCTTACGTGCTTCTTGGTCTTCCTTCGCCCTTTCTTCAGGACTCTTCCGCAGAGGAGAAGGTCAGGCCCGTTTGGAGCACTTCGTGGGTTTGGCTTTGCCTGAGGCTTCCCTCCCCAGACTGAGCCTCTGAGAGCTCCATCATGCGAGGGCTCTCGAGGGAATGCACCTGTACTAGGTTCCACAGCTCTCTGGGTGTTTCTGATTCCCAGGGGTGTTCCCACGGAAGCTGGATAAACTCTGGATAATACAGAGAAGATTCCTGATGCTGGTAGAGGGTGAGGAAACGAGGTGAGGTCTGCGTCCTTCCAGACTCTGACGTTCTAGTTATCCACTTATCAACCTGCAGGGTGGTGTTTCATCAAACTATGGTGGAGATGAGTGTTTTCTGCCTTGTCTTTCTTGCTACATTTACCTCTGGCCACCCTGATTTGCCTCCTTTACTTTTGAAACCTTCCCCTTGCCTGTCCAAGATGGGTTCAGGGCTTGCCATCCTAGCTCTCCGAGCTTATATAATCTCAAGAAAAAGTAGGGAGAGATTGCCAGAGAAGAAGGGGAGAAGGATTTAGGGGAGATGCTGAGTTGAAACATGGTATAAAGGGCTGGGGGTGAGGGTAAAGGAGGGAGAGAGGAAAAAATGTCCTCGAGGCTTGGGCGTGGAGCAGTTGGGGAGATAATGTCTGGAGAGGTTGTTGGGTGTGAGAAACTGGGGAGAAGGGGCACGAGTACTTGGGGGTGACTGACTGGTGCCCCTCTCAGATTTCCTGAGAAACACGAATAAGAAGAGTTCTTTATAATTTTTCATTTAAAAGCTGGACCATGCTTATTTGAATATGACTCTGCAGACTGGCCGGGGAGGCCCCTGAATATATGAAGGTTACAAAAAAATTTCATTAGCTCTACTGTGCCCGAGTCTGCGCTAGGTGCCCAGGGAGCAAAAATAAGAACTGATTCCCTGCCCTGGAGGAATTTTTGGAATTCATTCATTCTAAGAGGCTATGATTCCAAGATTCTAAAAATTTCAGAATTCCATTTTGCTGAAATTCTCCCAAATTCCCCCAGCTGGGCTGGTAGTAAATTTCTAGCACTTAGAGTCAGGGAGCAGAATTTCTGGGAGAAAGCACTCTGCACCTCTCTTCTCTCTCTTAGGAAGAGACTGGGCTCTGCTGAGGTTCTGACACCAAAGTCCAGTTGCCTTCAGGAGGGTCCCTCTCACCGACAGAGTGAATAAATGTTCCCAGAACGGAAAGCTCACTGCAGTTGACCCATTGCTCTGGCTCCATTTCTGGTCTTTGTCCCAGCCCTGTCTTCACTCTCGGCTGCTTCTCTGCAAGCCCTTGGCCACCAGCACAATGCTTGAAATCTACTGCTCACGCCAACCTTGACCTAAATCTATAAAGAGCTAAGTAAACTCTTCACCTTGGGTCCTATTTAGAGTCTCTGTTGAAGGATAATAGTTTTTTTTTTTTATTTTTTATTGTTATGTTAATCACCATATATTACATAATTTGTTTTGGTGTAGTGTTCCATGATTCATTGTTTGTTCATAACACCCAGTGCTCCATGCAGAATGTGCCCTCTTTAATACCCATCACCAGGCTAACCCATCCCCCTACCCTCCTCCCCGCTAGAACCCTCAGGTTGTTTTTCAGAGTCCATCATGTCTCCTGGTTCGTCTCCCCCTCTGACTTACTCCCCTTCATTCTTCCTCTCCTGCTATCTTCTTCTTTTTCTTTTTTCTTAAAATATGTTGTGTTATTTGTTTCAGATCTGTGATTCAACAGTCTTACACAATTCACAGCCCTCACCGTAGCACATATCTTCCCCAATGTCTATCACCCAGCCACCCCCCCTCCCTCCCACCCCCGACCACTCCAGCAACTCTCAGTTTGTTCCTGAGATTAAGAATTCCTCATATCAGTGAGGTCATATGATACATGTCTTTCTCTGATTGACTTATTTCACTCAGCATAACACCCTCCAGTTCCATCCACGTCGTTGCAAATGGCAAGATCTCATTCCTTTTGATGGCTGCATAATATGCCATCGTGTATATATACCACATCTTCTTTATCCATTCATCTGTTGATGGACATCTTGGCTCTTTCCCCAGTTTGGCTATCGTGGACATTGCTGCTATAAACATTGGGGTGCACGTACCCCTTCGGGGCCCTACATTTGTATCTTTGGGGTAAATACCCAGTAGTGCAATTGCTGGATCGAATGGTAGCTCTAATTTCAACTGTTTGAGGAACCTCCATACTGTTTTCCAGAGGGGTTGCACCAGCTTGCATTCCCACCAACAGTGTAGGAGGGTTCCCCTTTCTCCACATCCCCGCCAACATCTGTCATTCCCTGACTTGTTAATTTTAGCCATTCTGACGGGTGTGAGGTGGTATCTCATGGAGGTTTTGATTTGGATTTCCCTGATGCCGAGCGATGTTGAGCATTTTTTTCATGTGTCTGTTGGCCATTTGTATGTCTTCTTTGGAGAATTATCTGTTCATGTCTTCTGCCCATTTCTTGATTGGATTCTTTGTTCTTTGGGTGTAGCGTTGGATATATTCATTATAGATTTCGGATACTAGCCCTATAACTGATAAGAAAATAGGGCTTATCTTCTCCCATTCTGTCAGTTGTCTTTTGGTTTTGTGGACTGTTTCTTTTGCTGTGCAAAAGCTTTTTATCTTGATGAAATCCCAATAGTTCATTTTTGCCCTGGCTTCCTGTGCCTTTGGTGATGTTTCTAGGAAGAAGTTGCTGCGGCTGAGGTCGAAGAGGTTGCTACCTGTGTTCTCCTTTAGGATTTGGATGGACTCCTGTCTCACGTTTAGGTCTTTCAACCATTTGGAGTCTATTTTGTGTGTGGTGTAAGGAAATGGTCCAGTTTCATTCTTCTGCATGTGGCTGTCCAATTTTCCCAACACCATTTGTTGAAGAGACTGTCTTTTTTCCACTGGACATTCTTTCCTGCTTTGTCAAAGATAAGTTGACCATAGAGTTGAGGGTCCATTTCTGGGCTCTCGATTCTGTTCCATTGATCTATGTGTCTGTTTTTGTGCCCATACCATACTGTCTTGATGATGACAGCTTTGTAATAGAGCTGGAAGTCCGGAATTGTGATGCCGTCAGCTTTGCTTTTCTTTTTCAAGATTCCTCTGGCTATTCGGGGTCTCTTCTGGTTCCATACAAATTTTAGGATTATTTGTTCCATTTCTTTGAAAAAAGTGGATGGTATTTTGATGGGGATTGCATTGAATGTGTAGATTGCTCTAGGTAGCATTGACATCTTCACAATGTTGGTTCTCCCAATCCATGAGCATGGATTTTCCATTTCTTTGTGTCTTCTTCAATTTCTTTCCTGAGTATTTTATAGTTTTCTGAGTACAGATCCTTTGCCTCTTTGGTTAAATTTATTCCTAGGTATCTTATGGTTTTGGGTGCAATTGTGAATGGGATCGACTCCTTGATTTGTCTCTCTTCTGTCTTGTTGTTGGTGTATAGGAATGCCACTGATTTCTGTGCATTGATTTTATAGCCTGCTACTTTACTGAATTCCTGTATGAGTTCTAGCAGTTTTGGGGTGGAGTCTTTTGGGTTTTCCACATAAAGTATCATATCATCTGCAAAGAGTGAGAGTTTGACTTCCTCTTTGCCAATTTGGATGCCTTTGATTTCTTTTTGTTGTCTGATTGCTGTGCCTAGGACTTCTAATACTATGTTGAATAGCAGTGGTGAGAGTGGACATCCCTGCCGCGTTCCTGACCTTAGGGGAAAAGCTCTCAGCTTTTCCCCATTGAGAATGATATTCGCTGTAGGTTTTTCGTAGATGGCTTTTATGATATTGAGGTATGTACCCTCTATCCCTATACTCTGAAGAGTTTTGATCAAGAAAGGATGCTGTACTTTGTCAAATGCTTTTTCTGCATCTATTGAGAGGATCATATGATTCTTGTTCTTTCTTTTGTTAATGTATTGGATCACGTTGACTGATTTGCGGATGTTGAACCAGCCTTGCAGCCCAGGGATTTAATCCCACTTGGTCGTGGTGAATAATCCTTTTAATGTACTGTTGGATCCTATTGGCTAGTATTTTGGCGAGAATTTTTGCATCCATGTTCATCAAGGATATTGGTCTGTAATTCTCCTTTTTGATGGGATCTTTGTCTGGTTTTGGATCAAGGTAATGGTGGCCTCATAAAATGAGTTTGGAAGTTTTCCTTCCATTTCTATTTTTTGGAACAGTTTCAGGAGAATAGGTATTAATTCTTCTTTAAATGTCTGATAGAATTCCCCTGGGAAGCCATCTGGCCCTGGGCTTTTGTTTGTTGGGAGATTTTTGATGACTGCTTCAATTTCCTTAGTGGTTATAGGTCTGTTCAGGTTTTCTATTTCTTCCTGGTTCAGTTTTGGTAGTTGATACTTCTCTAGAAATGCACCCATTTCTTCCAGGTTATCTAATTTGCTGGCATAGAGTTGCTCGTAATATGTTCTTATAATTGTTTGTATTTCTTTGGTGTTGGTTGTGATCTCTCCTCTTTGATTCATGATTTTGTTGATTTGGGTCATTTCTCTTTTCTTTTTGATCAGTCTGGCCAGGGGTTTATCAATCTTCTTAATTCTTTCAAAGAACCAGCTCCTAGTTTCGTTGATCTGTTCTACTGTTCTTTTGGTTTCTATTTCATTGATTTCTGCTCTGATCTTTATTATTTCTCTTCTCCTGCTGGGTTTAGGCTTTATTTGCTGTTCTTTCTCCAACTCCTTTAGGTGTAGGGTTAGATTGTGTATTTGAGACCTTTCTTGTTTCTTGAGAAAGGCTTGTATTGCTATATACTTTCCTCTCAGGACTGCCTTTGCTGTATCCCAAAGATTTTGGACAGTTGTGTTTTCATTTTCATTGGTTTCCATGAATTTTTTTAATTCTTCTTTAATTTCCTGGTTGACCCATTCATTCTTCAGTAGGATGCTCTTTAGCCTCCATGTATTTGAGTTCCTTCCGACTTTCCTCTTGTGATTGAGTTCTAGTTTCAAGGCATTGTGGTCTGAAAATATGCAGGGAATGATCCCAATCTTTTGGTACCGGTTGAGACCTGATTTGTGACCTAGGATGTGATCAATTCTGGAGAATGTTCCATGGGAACTAGAGAAGAATGTGTATTCCGTTGCTTTGGGATGGAATGTTCTGAATATGTCTGTGAAGTCCATTTGGTCCAGTGTGTCATTTAAAGTCTTTATTTCCTTGTTGATCTTTTGCTTAGGTGATCTGTCCATTTCAGTCAGGGGGGTGTTAAAGTCCCCCACTATTATTGTATTGTTGTCAATGTGTTTCTTTGCTTTTGTTATTAATTGCCTTATATAATTGGCTGCTCCCATGTTCGGGGCATAGATATTTACAATTGTTAGATCTTCTTGTTGGATAGACCCTTTAAGTAGGATATAGTGTCCTTCCTCATCTCTTATTACAGTCTTTGTTTTAAAATCTAGTTTGTCTGATATAAGGATTGCCACCCCAGCTTTCTTTTGGTGTCCATTAGCATGGTAAATGGTTTTCCACCCCCTCACTTTCAATCTGGGGGTGTCTTTGGGTCTAAAATGAGTCTCCTGCAAACAGCATATGGATGGGTCTTGTTTTTTAATCCAATCTGATAGCCTGTGTCTTTTGATTGGGGCATTGAGCCCATTTACATTCAGGGTAACTATTGAAAGGTATGAATTTAGTGCCATTGTATTGCCTGTAAGGTGACTGTTACTGTGTGTTGTCTGTGTTCCTTTCTGATCTTTGCTGCTTTTAGGCTCTCTCTTTGCTTAGAGGACCCCTTTCAATATTTCTTGGAGGGCTGGTTTCGTGTTTGCAAATTCCTTTAGTTTTTGTTTGTCCTGGAAGCTTTTTATCTCTCCTTCTATTTTCAATGACAGCCTAGCTGGATATAGTATTCTTGGCTGCATATTTTTCTCGTTTAGTGCTCTGAAGATATCTTGCCAGTCCTTTCTGGCCTGCCAGGTCTCTGTGGATAGGTCTGTTGCCAATCTAATATTTTTACCATTGTAGGTTACATATCTCTTCTCCCGAGCTGCTTTCAGGATTTTCTCTTTGTCTCTGAGACTCGTAAGTTTTACTATTAGATGTCGGGGTGTTGACCTATTTTTATTGATTTTGAGAGGGGTTCTCTGTGCCTCCTGGATTTTGATGCCTGTTTCCTTCCCCACATTAGGGAAGTTCTCTGCTATTATTTGCTCCAATATACCCTCTGCCCCTCTCTCTCTTTCTTCTTCTTCTGGGATCCCAATTATTCTAATGTTGTTTCGTCTTATCGAATCACTTATCTCTCGAATTCTGCCCTCGTGATCCTGTAGTTGTTTCTCCCTCTTTTTCTCAGCTTCTTTACTTTCCATCATTTGGTCTTCTATATCACTGATTCTCTCTTCTGCCTCATTTATCCTAGCAGTTAGTGCCCCCATTTTTGATTGCACCTCATCAATAGCCTTTTTGATTTCGACTTGGTTAGATTTTAGTTCTTTTATTTCTCCAGAAAGGGTTTCTCTAATAACTTCCATGCTTTTTTCAAGCCCAGCTAGTATCTTTAAAGTCATGATTCTGAACTCTAGGTCTGACATCGTACTAATGTCCGTATTGAGTAGGTCCCTGGCTGACGGTACTACCTCTTGTTCTTTTTGCTGAGGTGATTTTTTTTGTCTTGTCATTTTGTCCAGAGGAGAATAGATGAATGAGAGAACAAAATGCTACAACGTCCCCAGCAAATATACTGTATACAAGTCAGAAAAGACCTGAAACCAGGGGAAAAGAAAGGGAAAGAAAGAAAAAAGAAAGAGGAAAAAAAAAAAAAGAAAAAAGAAAAAAGATAAAAACAAAAACAGAACAATACAAAAAAAGCAGAATGTGATCAAATATGATCAGGCTAATGCATAGATCAGTGCCACACACTAGATTTTGGGCGTATTTTGGTCTGTTAGAAAAAAGTACCTCCTAAAATTTTAAAGGAAGAAAGACATATATGTACAAAATAAGGGTTGATACAATGAAGGGATAGAAGATGACTGTAAAGATGAAAACTATAAAAGATTTTATAAAAGGATTTGATAAGATAAGAAGTTGTTTGAAAAAAGAAAGAAGATTTAAAAAAGAAAAAAAAGGGAGATAATGTGATCAGGCAGGGGACTAGAACAGAACCATACACTAGCGATTTAGGGTATATTTTTATCTGTTAGAAAAAACTGTATCTCAAAATTTTAAAGAGAGAACAACTTATATATATATGCCAAAAATAAGGGTAACTACTATGAAGGGATAAAATATGACTCTAAAAATGAAAAATAAAAAATGTTTTTGTTTTTTTTTTAAAAAAAGAGATTGATAAGATGTTGGTTGAAAAAGGGAAAAAGAAAAAGAAAACAAAAACAGTTAACAAAAATTAACTTTGATGAACTAATGAATCATGGTAAAAAAAAGCCATGAATTCTATGTGCAGTATTCCCCTAGCGCTGGAGTTCTCCCGTTCTCCTTGATCGGTGAACTTGGTCTTGGCTTGCTGGCTGTTCGTGCTGATCTTCTGGGGGAGGGGCCTGTTGCTGTGGTTTCCAAATGTCTTTGCCGGAGGCTGAATTGCCCCGCCCTTGCTGGTCCGGGCTAAGCAAGCTGCTCGGGTTTGATCTCAGGAGCTTTTGTTCCCTGCAAGCTCTCCGTACAGCCTTGGAGGACCAAGGCAAAAATGGTGGCCTCCCAATCTCCACCCGGAGGAGCTGAGAAATCGGGGCCCCGCTCCTCAGTGCGCCCCCAGAGAAAAGCAGTCACTCCCTTGTCCCTGGTCTCCGGCCGCTCCCTGTGCTCACCCAGCCTGTGACCGAGCGTTTGTATCTCTGGCACCCGACCCCGTGTAGAGTCTCCAAACCCAGCAGATCCCTGCAGTGCATTCCCGCGCCGCTCCGCCCGGGGAAGGAAGGGGAGTCTCCCCGGATCTGCCACCTGTTGGGTCCCTGCTGCAGGAGCAGTAGCCCGACTGGGCCGCGGATCACAGTTTATGGCAACCCCAAGATGAGAGCCCGCGCCTCAGCTCCATCTCTGCAGCTGGCTTCCCCGCTCCGATACCTGGGAGCTCTGGCGCACTCAGGCTCCCCCGGTCTTTCTGTGACCCTGAGGGTCCTGAGACCCCACTGTCCCGCGAGGGTTCCACCCCCGCTTAGCCACTGGAGCGACGTCCCTCAGCGGAGCCGGCTTCTAAAAGGTCCTATTTTGTGCTCCGCAGCTCTATCACTTGCCAGAAGCGGCCGGCGGAGGCCCCTTCCCTGCCATCTATCCTCCCGAATATCGCCTCGGATTCACTTCTCCGCACGTCCTACCTTCCAGTAAGTGGTCGCTTCTCTGTTCAGAGAGTTGTTGCTACTCTCTTCTTTGATCTCCTGTTGAGTTCGTAGGTGTTCAGAATGGTTTGATCCCTATTCAGCTGAATTCCTGAGACCAGACGAAATCTAGGTCTCCTACTCCTCCGCCATCTTGCTCCCTAATCGATGAAGGATAATAGTTTAACTAAGTTCCAGTATCTTGATGAGAAATGGTTGTTCAGAGAGAATATTGACAGGTTTTGTCCCCGTTAGAAGGCTTCCATGTATATAATTGGCCAACGCTCACTCGTAAGTCTTAATCTCTTAGGGACCAGACAAAGCACAGAGATCTCAGCAGATGGGCCGACAGGGCCTAAATGAGTGGGTGTGTCAGCAGTCTCTTTGGGCTCCACTGTCCCTTTCCGTGTCTCTGAAGTTTTCCCTCACCTGTCAATATTTTGGTTGATATTACAAACAGGTGTATCCAACACTGGTCTGCTTTGGACTGTCATTTGCTAGAAGCAATGGCCTTAGCCTCTGTATTTCTGTTGGCCATTAATAATAACAATAACAACAGGCAGCCCTGATACCTGATTATCACTTTATGGTTGGCACAGCAGTTCACTGGCATTAACTCAACTTGACCCCCGTGAGGCAGGAGGCATTGTCACCTGGTAGTCAGGAGCAGAGATTTTGGGGTCGGAGAGACCTGAGACCAAATCCCGGCTTGACTATTGGCTGGCAGTGGGATCCAGAGCAAGCTCTTTAACCTCCTCACCAGCCTTTAGGGCTTGGGGGATTAGATATTAACCTGCTGCCTGGTGCATGGTTGATGCTCAACATTCAGGAACTTCCTAGCTCATTGTTTCTGTTTTACAGGTGAGAGAGAAAAATTAAAGGACTTGCCTGAAGTCACACACTCCCAGTTCGGGGTTCTTTCCTCCCCATGAGGCTACCTGACATTCCTCCCTGGAGACGGGCACCAGTGTATCCTGATGCTTGAAATCCTGCTCAAGGGATGAGGTCAAGGCTCGCCCATGCTTTGGGGGGTTATCTTTCCACGTTCCCCAGTGGGATGAAATGCATGAGGTGGTGCATAGATTTTGCCTTTCCCAGCCCCTGGCCGGTGGTTTGGTTTATCCCCATCTGTCAGCTGACCAAGGCCAGCCAGTGCTTAGTGGGGATCCCGTCCCTTATGCCACGAATGGAAGCGAGTTCTCTTGCTTCCTGTTCTGCTCCTTCTATCTCTGCCCACACTTACAAAGTGCAAACATTAAGAACAAATATTTGAGAGGATGCTTGCTCACTTTGGATGGTTTCAGGTGTTCGGGAGTAATTATTACCAAATCCGTTTCTGTCACAATTCCTTCTCACAAACACATGTTTTATTGCTGGTTTATTTCTTCACACACACCCCCCCCCCCCACCTTATCAGATTTAACGGCTATCCAGGTGTTCACAAGGGCTTAGCTTTCCGCCCCGGCTGCCAACGTGCTCTTCTGTTCACAGAACTGAAGCAGAACGAGGCAGGAGGAAACCAGTGATGTTTGGACAAGGGGAGGTTTTCATGTAGCTTTTTTTTTTTTTTAAGACTTATCCATTTATTTGAGAGAGAAAGAGAGAGAGAGAGCATGAGCAAGGAGAGGAAGAAGCAGACTCCCCTGTGGAGCAAGGAGCCCTGACGCGGGGCTCGATCCCGGGACTTCGAGATCATGACCTGAGCCGAAGGCAGATGCTTAACAACTGAGCCACCCAGGCGCTGTCATGTAGCTTTTTTTTTTTTTTTTTTTAACAGGCTGGACTCTTCTTGGGGGATGAGAAGCCTTAAAAGCCAGGTGTTCTGGCTGAAAGCAGTTTGGGAAACTTCCAGGTATGTTTGCCACTGGTTAGGAAAAGGCTGGGCAAGTGCTCCTTCAACCCTACACACGGTGGTACCTGCAAATCAGGCTTCCATCTTTACAAAACCTAGCTCAAACCCAGGGGCTCTTCACGTGCCCCATATGTTTTACACTGTATGAATGGGCTTCTGGAAGATACTTCCCTCAATCCTGAACTATTTATTTATTTATTTTTTTAGAGAGGGAGGTGGGGAGGGGCAGAGGGAGAGAGAGAATCTTAAGCAGACTCCACGCCCAGTGTGAAGCCCCACACCCGGCTCGATTCCACAACCTGAGATCATGATTTTGATTTCAGCTCAAGCTGAAACCAAAAGTTGGACGCTTAACCGACTGAGCCACCCAGGCGCCCCCATCCTGAACTATTTTTATTTATTTTTTTCCTGAACTATTTCTAAAGAAAACTATTTTTTATCTCCTTTTTTCTCTTCATAAAGCAAGACATACTTATTGCAGAAAGTGGGAATGTAAACAGAGAATTAAAAGCTACTTGGCCCTGCCCTCCAGAAAGAAAAAAAAAACTGTAAACACACCCAAACTGTTTCTCCTCATCCGGGCAGTTATCACACACACACACACACACACACACACACACACACACACACACACAACAAAAAACAGGCCAAGTTGAGAATATTAACAAGCACAGTGCTCAGCCACATTCTGGTGCGTACGTGTACCTGAGGGCTGATGCACACCTTGAATGGGATCTTTTGGCATGAGGGATGGGCATCGTTTCTTTCAAAGCACTGTTGGCATGTACTCACTTAAATATATTTTCTCTCCTGCTTGACCTTGGCAAGGCCAGGGTCACAGTCAGTGGGAAAGAGGAAGATAAAAGGGCCGGGGGGTAGGAGCGTTAAGAAAGGCCCTTCATGTCTCAGTGAAGAAGCACCTGTCCCTCATCTTCTGCGGAAAGAAGCCCCACTTAGGATGCTTCAGGTGAGCCTGGAGAGGCTCAAGTACTGGCTTCCACCTGCCCTGAGCCTCCAGCGCGTGCAGCAGCTGTAAGTGCTCACAGCTGGAATGCCGGTCCTGAGGTGACTAAGAACAGTTCATTAATTAATGACCATTGAATGGGGTTTATAATGCCCCGGGATGGCGCATGCTAGAGTAGGCGGCCTCTCACCCAGTATAATTGAGACCTGTAGTTGGAGGTTAATCAGAACATCAGTTCAAGTGGGGAATTGGCTGGAGGGGTCAGACAGCACCCTAAATGCTGCTGAGAATGTTCGGAATGCCATGGGCAGCCATCACTGTGAGCCTAAGGGTGTGAGTTAATTGGGTGGGCTGGGCGAGGTAGGTCAGTGACCGGTTTTTTAGTGTATTATTATCCTCATTTGATAGATGAGGAGACTGATGTTCAGAAAATGTAAATGGACACTTAAACTCAAAAACACATTTCCATTTTAATTTAGCTCTTATTGTCAGAACGATCTCTTCTTTTGTATGGTTTCTTTCCTTCTTTCCTTCTTTCTTTCTTCCTGAAATAGGGGAAGGAAGAGACCTGTCATATGTAAGTGCCTACAGTGTGCCTGGTACTTTGGACGTTACATTTCCAATTCTCACATCAGTACTAAATTTGGGCCATATTATCTCCATTTGCTGGTGAAGAAACAGAAAGAGATATTCTGTGACATGGCCGAGGTCCCATATTTGGTTAAGTGTATGAGTTTCCTAATTGCTACGATAAAAAATTACCACAAACGTGGTGGCTTAAAACAACATAAATTTATGATCTTACAGTTATGTAGCTCAGAGGTACAACACAGGTCTAAAGTGAAGGTGTTGGCAGGGCTGCACCGCTTCCTGGAGGCTCTAGGGGAGAATCTGCTTCCTTGCTTTCCCAGCATCTGGAGGCCACCTTGGTTCATGGTCTCCTTCCTCCATCTTCAAAGCCAGAAATGTGGCATCTGGCTGACCCCTTTCTGGGTTCTCATGTGTTTCTCTGACCACAGCTGGGAAAGGTTCTCTATTTAAGGACTCATGTGACTAGATTTGGGCCCATCCAGATAATCAGAGATAATCTCCAATCTTAAAGTTCCTCACCTTAATCACATTTTCAAGTCCCATTTGCTGTACAAAGTAACATGCTCACAGCTTGTGGGGATCAGGATGTGGACATCTTTTGGAAGGTATTATTCTGTCTATCATCATGGTAAGAGAGGGAGTTGGGACTAAAAGTGGGCTGTGTCCATGTTAAAATTTATTATATAAATACAGTCCTCGGGCACTGTGGTATGGAAGGAGGAACAGACACATAAACTGATTGAGCATAATAGATTCCAGAAATAGACTCACACAAGTATGGCCAATTGATTTTTGACCAAGGTGCAAAACGGCAGGATAGTCTTTTCTATAAATGGTGTCAGTACATTTGGACATTCTTTGGGGAAAAAAAAAATCTTGACCTAAATCTCATGCTTTGTATAAAAATTCAGAATGGATCCTGGATTTAAATGTAAAAATCATAAAACTTTTAAGAAGAAAATCTTTGTGACGTAGGCTAAGGCAAAGAGATCTTAGACATGACACCAAAAGCAAAATCCAGTAAAGAAAAAAGAATTTGAAAAATTGGATTTCGTCAAAATGAAAGGCTTTGCTTTGTGAAAGTCCCTGGTAAGAGATGAAAAGACAAGACAAGGAGAAGAAATATTTGCAAGTCACATATCTGCTAGAGGACTTGTATCTGAAATGTATAGAGAACTCTCTAAACGCAAAAGTCCTTACTTTTGCAAATCATCCCATTATATATAGACAAAGGACTTGAACAAACATTTCACCAAATGGGGATACAAATATCAAACAGATACATGAATATGTGTTCAACCTAATTTTCCATCAGTCAAATGCAAATTAAAACCGTAATGAGATATGACACACTTAAGAGAATGGCTAAAGTAAAAAATATTGACAGTATGCCGGGATGAGAAGGGTTACAGAGAAAGTGAATCACACACACATTCCTGGTTGGAAATGAAAAATGAGACAGCCGCTCTGGAAAACAATTTGGCTGTTCCTTATAAAGTTAAGTGTATATTTACCATCTAACCCAGCAATTGCAGTGTTGGCTATTTATCCCAGGAAAATGAAAACATATATTCACACAAAAACCTATACACAAATGTTCATAGCAGCTTTATTGGTAATATCCAATAAGTGGAAGTCACCTACATATCCTTTAACAGCTGAATGATTATGCAAATGGTTCTAAATCCATACAACAGAATAGTATTCAGCAATGAAAAGAAATGAACTGTTGATCCAGGCAACAACTTGGATGGATCTCAAGGATATTATGCTGAGTGAAAAAAAAAACCAACCACAAGAGTTATATATATTTACTTTATTTAACACTCTTTTGTCATAATTTTGCCATAGACTCTTTTGTCACACTTCTGTCATCACTTATATGACAAAATTTTAGTGACAGTTGCCAGGGGCTAGGAATGGTACAGGGTGTGACTATAGAAGGAGCGCATGAGGGAGCTTTTTTGTGGTTCTGAATCCTGATTGTGGGGGTGGTTGCACAAATCTATATGTGTGATAAAATATCATAAATCTATATGCCAAAAAAAGTGTATGTAAAAATGAGTGGATTCTGAGTAATAGCTTCGTTAATAATGCACCAATGTCAGTTTTTTGATGACGTGGCTATGTTAGATATTAACGTTAAGTTATGTAAGGTATACATGGGAGCTCTGTACTATTTTTGCAATTTCTTGCGAATATGAAGTTTTTTTTCCAAAAAAAGTAAGCAAATAAATAAAACTCTAAAATAAAACACCCCGAGTCTTCTCACTGCACGCCTGAAATCCATCTACCTGGCAAGTGATGCTCCTCATCCAATGTTTCATTATTTGCCTTTGCCATGAAATCTGAACTGAAAAAGGAGAATAAGCCAACATTTTGGCTAAAACAGTCTTTTCCCAAAAGGTTCTGTTGAACGCTAATTCCACAACCTCTCATGTTACGCAAGAAGAAATATTCTGTGTCCAGGCACATTTGGGAATTCCTGGGTTAACGAGGTTTCTTCATGAAACACTGCTTTGGAGGGCGGGAACATATCTTGTGGATCTCCACGAGGGGGCCACAGAATACAGCAGTTCTCTAACTTTTTGTCTGCAGAAGTTATATATATAATTTCCCCCTGGGAATCCCAAGAGCCTAGGGATCCACGTGCTTGAGAAATACTGAGCTAAAGAATTCATCAGAGAAGAGGAAAGCAAGGAGTATGGCATCATTTTCACTGTGGAACCAGGTGTTTGGCTTCAGGCACGGGACACTCTCAAGCCTTTTGCCACATAGTATAGTAGAGGAGACATGTTGGAAAGAAAGAGGGTCAATCTTCATTGTGTGAAAGGTCTGAGTTTTAGTTTTTGATTCTCCACTTGGAGTAGAGACTTTGGGGAAAATGCTTCCTCCCCTTCTTCACTTTTAGGGTTGGAGGTCCCATTCCCCATCTGACAGTGGAACTAGATGGATAAAGAATGGCTAACAATTCACCCAGGAAGCCAAACATGAGGACATGCACCTTTAGGAAAGTGGGATAGAGGACATAAGGAAGCAGATCTAGGAGGGGAAGGATCTTTTTTTTTTTTTTTCTTTCTTTCTCTTCCTTCCTTCCTTCCTTTTTTTTTCTAGACTTCATCTATTTATTTGACAGAGAGTGAGCAAGCGAGAGAGAGAGAGAGCACAAGCAGGGGGAGTGGCAGAGGGAGAGGGAGAGGGAGAAGCAGACTCCCTGCTGAGCAGGAAGCCTGACACGGGGCTCGATCCCAGAACCCTGGGATCATGACCTGAGAGAAAGGCAGATGCCTTACTGACTGAACCACCCAAGCGCCCCCAGGAGGGGCATTTTCTGGTGATTACAGAGTTGGCCATATGGTAAAACCCTAAGTTTCTCAAGACACCTGCTCATGAGGAATGAAACTTGGGGATGGAGGAGACACTTTGAGTAGACCAAAAAGTCACGCCATATCTCTTCTTTTCTGTGCACTCTTTTATACGGATTGTAACATATCTAGTACATTAGTTATCTCTTACAGCATAACACATTACCCTCAAACTTAACAGTTAAAACAGCAATAAAATGACTACATTTATCATTGTGAAAATTGAGTAACGTATGGAATTGTTGAATCACTCTCTTGTACACCTGAAGCTAATATAACATTGTATGTCAATGATACTTCAATAATAAATTTTAAAAAATTGGCCAAACAAAGCAGTAATAAGATTTATTACCTCACACAGTGTCTATTGGTAACAAATTTAGGAGTGACCTAAGTCATTCTGGGTCATGGTCCCTCATGATGCTATAGTCTTCTGAAGTTTTGTTTGGGGCTGGAGAATCTGATTCCAAGATGGCTCACTAATATAGCTGGCTGGGTGTTGGCAAGAAATCTCAGTTCCTCACCATGAGGACCTCTCATAAGGCTGCTTGAGTATTCTTACGTCATGGCTGCTGTCTCCTTCCAGAACAAGCGACCCAAGAGAGAGCAAGGTGGAAGCTGCAGTGTCTTTTATGATGTAGTCTTGGATGTCACACGCCATCATTTCTGCAATGTCCAATCGATTATACACATCAGCCCTATTCAGCTCTATTCAGTGTGGGAGGGAACTAGACATGGCTTGAATTCCAGCATGAAGGAATTGTTAGGGGCCATCTTGAAGGTTGGCTGTAAAAACCTATAAAAGAAAGAAATTATTGAATGAATATCCTTAAATGGATGGTAAGTGTTCTTGAATGGTGCATGACCATTTTCTAGAGGCGGTACCTCTCATCCTTTCCAAAGAAGAGGCATAATTCTGGGATCACAATTTGCCCATTCTTTCAATAGATACTTATTGAACACCTACTGTGTGTCATCAGTTTGCTTGGGACCTTTGCAAAGGGAGCCCTGCTAGAGAAGCATATCCCATGAGCAAAGGCAGCACTTGTCAGATGTTCAAGCTCAGGCAGAAGTACTGCATTGATTCATGACCCGACCTATATCTTTGCCATTCATCCTAATCATTCTTTTAAGCAGGGGCCTCAAAGAATTGCACCAGCCTGAATAGCACTTCTACCCTTTGTTTGTTTGTTGGATAATGACTTCATTCCACGTGCTCTGCTTAAACGGATTGACTCTCTTCTCCCTCCTCTCTCTCTCTCTCTCGTCATAATTCTTTCTGTTCCCATTTCAGTTGGAGACAGGTGCCCTCCAAACCACACTCCCCACATTTATCAAAGCTAAATAGCTTTCTGCTGCCTTCTCCCATATTTTTAAAAGCAAGCTCCTCTTACCTTACTCAGAGAGCCTAACCTGAACAGGAAACTTGATTAATGCACACTTTATCTCTTCCCTCAGGTTATTTATGTCTCCGTCAAAATTCTTGGTTGCCAGCAAGAAACGGACTCTGGCCACCTTCAGCATAAAGGAATTTATTAGGACATTTGAGTTCTCAGAATTGATGGGTGGTTTAAAAACCAAGCTTAGGAAATGAATGAGAACCAAAGGGCAGGGGCAATGTGGTCAGTGTGCCAGTGTGGCTGATGTGATAATGCACCTCCGTTTGCTCCTTCTGCCCTTGCTTCACACGCTGAAGGCTCAAAACCCTGGGAAATAGCATTCATTTGGCGTGGCCAAAGGCAACCCTGGCCCCAGGCTCCAAGGATGGGGAGAAACAAGAGTTGATCCATTTTATAAAAAGAAAAAAAAGTATGTATTTCTACACATTCCCTAATTCTCTAAATGGCTCTGGTTGATTTGTCACCCTGCCATTCCAACTGAAGCTCTCCGTTGCTCAATGAGGAGTCAATTACTCCACAGTCCTTAGGATCCACCCAAGCCTTGTATTTTCCATAAATGAGCCCTCCAAATTGGCAAACACTCTCGCGAAGTGTGTCAATTGGATATTCTGTTAATTTACCAATAATCATCTCCTAATGTCATTTATTACAGAAAATTAGATGAATGTAGCATAAGCAGAAAAATATTGATTGCTGCCCTCTGAATTTTTAATATGAATATTTGATTTATAAATTAATTCTTCATTTCATTAATTAGAGTAGTGAGGCAATCTCCCGACCCAAGCTATGGTGCTGAGGATTATTGTGACTTTCTCATCAGCAATTTTAGGCAATGATTCATTCAAATGAATTTCTTTCCTGGTCCAGGTTTTGTGTCCTGCTCCAGCAAGGAGCCTCATGCTTGCCTGGGTCTGTGGTTACCTTCTTATGGTCCTCCCTGGTCCTTTGTTCTTGGTCTATTTGCCCATTTTGGCCAACTTTTTTCTGAGCATCTTCCACAGGTGGTTGGCCTAGTTGACCTCTACTTTGCCTCAGGATCCTATAACCTCATTTAGAAAAGCATTTGGTTCTAGTTGGCTCAAAGTGCCTCTAATTGTCCAAGTATTTGTCCCTAAAACCTAGCCACAGCAAGGCATGTAGCAGGGGCACCACTACTTATAGAATGACTGAAAGAATGAGAAAGTGAACAAATGCTTTCTGTTTTTCAAGGATCCTCCACAGTGAGTATCCTGTTCCATGTTTTAAAACAGCCCCAGAAATGGAGAAAATATAGCTTGGTTGATTAGAAGCTCATGTCCTAGAGTCAGACAGATCCCTTTCTTTGCTATATACTAGTTATGTGATGCAAGACAAGTAAA
This sequence comes from Zalophus californianus, assembly GCF_009762305.2. Classification (NCBI taxonomy): domain Eukaryota; kingdom Metazoa; phylum Chordata; class Mammalia; order Carnivora; family Otariidae; genus Zalophus; species Zalophus californianus. The sequence continues at coordinate 26,574,874 of NC_045595.1, forward strand.
CTTACCTCTCTGATCCTCTGTTTCTTCATCAACAAAATAGGAATAATCACGTTCTCTTACCTCATTAGGTTTATTTTGTTGTTTCCTTGTGCAGAGGGCAAGACCAACCTTCCACAACCCAAAATTGGTTCAGATGTTGAGACTGATGATGTCACAGATGCATCAAAAGGGTATAAAAATATTTATTGCATCATGAGACATTCTGGGGGGAGGGCAGGACAAGCTCCTAAATTGGTCTAAAAATGGCTGGAAGGGGCAGTGCCTCTTCTGGCTCTCCCTGTGGTCAGTGGATGGGGCTGGGGTAAGAGTTTCCATAAATGGGGAGGAGTTTGCATGGCTTGAATTTCCCCACCGGATCAAGGGAAGGAGTGCCTGAGCTTTTACTGGCTTACCCAGGTGTGGAGCAAAGAGAAGTTGTTATGATGGGGGCCTGAGAGCTGTCAGTGGACAGACGTAAAAAATGGAGTCAGACTCTCTTTTACGGGGTTGTTGTGAGAAAATAGCTGCTTAAAGCACTGAGCACAGTGTAGGGTTAAGTAAGTATTTAACAAATGGATTATGAATGCAATGATTGGTTTAATCCTTTTAGAAGCTTTTGCATCTACTATCTCTTTTCCTCTTTATAACAACCCAAGAAATTGAGAGACCCAGTCAGAAGTAGATCTGGTACAAAGGTCAACAAATGGTAGCTGCTGACCTCACTATCTCCAGTCCCTTGTCTTTGTCCACCTTACCACCATCGCCATCGCCATCACCATCACTACCATCACCATCACCATCACTACCCATCACCATCACCATCATCACCATCAACATTGCCATGACTATAATCACCATCACCATCATTACCATCGCCATCGCCACCATTACCATGGCCATCACCTTCATTACCATCGCCACTGCCACAATCATCAACAGCATCATGGCCATCATCACAATTGTCATTACTATCATCACAGGATTTCTCAGACTACTCACTTTCTTAGGTTGGAGAACTCTATTTTCTGCCTTATTGTAGATGAAGTGATATTAGCTATGAGTAACAAAAGCCACAGGCTCACCTAGCTTAAAAATAAGGAATTTCATCTCTCAAGGAACAAGAAGTCCAAGAAGGGTGGTTCCCAGGGGCTCAAAGACATCTTTAAAGAACCCAGTTCTTCTCTCCTTTCTGCTCTGCCATCCTCATTGCATTTACCTGGTCTTCAGCTGGTTCATAAGATGAAGGATCAACATTCACACACAGAAATGTGTATTTGGTAGAAAACTGGAGTGTTTCTTTCATGAGGTTTTTTTTGTTTTTGTTTTTATCAGCAAGTAAAATCTTTTGCTCCCTTACTGGTATCTAGTGGGTGGAGGTCAGGCATGTGGCTAAACATCCCATAGTGCACAGGACAGCCCCACAGCCACCTCCAACGAAGAGTTATCAGTAGTGTCAAGATTGAGAAATTCTGATCTAGATAATTAACAAGTAAAACCAGGCTTGCCTTTCAACCCTACCTCACAGGAGACATTTACTCTCCTGTTTCTGTCTCTGTCTCTGCCTCTCTGTCTCTGTCTCTCATACAGTTTTTTTTTCTTTTTAAGATTTATTTATTTGAGAGGGAGAGAGAGAGAGAGGGAGAGAGCATGAGCAGGGGGAGTGGGATAGAATCTCCTGCAGACTCCCCACTGAGCACCAGAGCCAGACACAGGGCTCGATCTCACGACCCTGAGATCATGACCTAAGCCGAAACCAAGAGTTGGATGCTCAAATGACTGAGCCACCCAGGTGCCCCCACACAGCCTTTTTTTTCCTAATGTCACTTTATAAGTGGAGAGAATTATGACAGAGACTGAAGAGCGGGCATTTTGTTTCACTGTGTCTCTGTCCTCTAACACCTCCGTGCTCACAGCCCGGGGCCTCTGGTGCTCCAGCATAAAATCTGTGAGATTTAAATGTATACTATGAGATGCCTTATAAAACATACAAAATATGATCTGACAAGGTCCTTTCCCTATTCTGCACAAAACCTCCAGGCAGTAATTCAATTTCAGGGCTTTTCTCCTATTAAAATAGGTGCGTGACGCCACCCAGACCCTGGACCCAAGCACAATATTGTGGTTGGCACTGGGCATTTCCTTTTCTGGGTAATGGATTTTATTTCACCAAAAATGAGCATTCAAAGAGCTTTGAGGGAGACACCATTGTTTTTAGATGGTTTTGTTTGCCTTGGAAGATGCGAGATGTCACTGCATAATGATAATAACCATTAACTCTGGGTTTGTTCTGGGGTTAATGGATTATTATAATGCTGTGGAAAATTATTTCCCAATAAATGTTAAATTTCTTTCTTTTCCTTGAGACTCTCTCTCTTTGCCACATGTTCAGTGTTTTCTTCTTCTGCATTAAAGATGTGCAAAGCCCAGAAAAATGGGGCTGACAAAACCTACTGTGTTTTCTTTATCATTTCTGACTCTTTTTTTTTTTTTAATATCCCGTGTTAATGACTAGTTTGCCTTGGGGAAAAGGAACGGTATTAAGTATCTTAACAGAAGAAGTTTGGTGAGCTTTGTGGGCGCTTATTTCTGTGGGGCTCACATGCATCAAATGTTGGCTGTTTCCACAAAATTCCCAAGTTTGACCTGGTGGATTATGATGGCTTCGGTCACCAATGTAATCCTTTTAAAGTCATCCTTTATTTATTGTAGTGGCAAAGAATAAATGTGTTGGGCTGGTAGGACTGCTTTAGAAGGGCGTTTAGCACCAAGCCTCTGTGTCACTTTGGCAGGGGTTTCGGGTTGGCGGCTTAAAGTTTTCAAAATGCGTTTGAGGAAATACACAGCTTTCCACATGACTTCTTCCCCTTATCCGATCCCTCCTCCTGCTCTCTCAGGTGTAATCACTGACTGCTTCTATTGAACAGCCAGGGGCCCAAAAGTCAATTCTTGGTATGAAACAACCAGCATTCATCCCATGAACGTTGATGATCAGGTCCAGTGCACCACACAGAGATGCAGCTTGGGGTCCTTCCTGACCCCAAGCACGTCACCGTCAGTCCTCTCCCAGAGTCTCTACAGAGCAAACTCTCTTTAGGCCCCGAGGGCTGAGATAACGCAAAGACTAGAATGCCAAGTCAGACTTGAGGAGAGTCAGGGCTCTTACCTAGTATCCAGCTTAACTGACAATTTAAGGACACAAGTTATTGTCAGGCACAGGCGAAACAGGGAGAGGCCGGACCCCCAGTGGAGTCCCCAGACCCTCTCCTGCTACATGAGAATGCTCCCTCCTCCAGATTTCACAAATGAAGTCTCTGAGCAATGCCTGTGGGGGCAACACTTACCTGAGAGCTATTTTGATCACGAAGCATTTCTACTTTACACTCCGGTGAATACTCAGGTTAAGTGACATCTTCTGGGGAGGTACACCCCATAAATCCAGGGATTTCAGATTTGTTTGTCGTAAGCAACCCAGACACCTCAGGTGCATCCCGCTGAAAGCACTCCATGGGGGAGGACTCTCTCCCAGTAAACACATCATCTGTGTTTTCCAGGAGGTCAGTCACCACGTTTATGAGCGGATTTGACTGGGTCACTTTCCTTGTTTCCCAAGGCATCACTTGAAGAGGGAAGAATGGACTGCAGGCTTTGCTCACGTGTCCTTCCAGGTGCCATGACGGACTAGCGGTGTCTGCCGCAGGTGTGTGTGGAGGGGCTGGGGGCGGAGGGCAGCCGGTGTGTGGCTCTGAGCCCCTCTGAGCAAGCCTGTCTTGCTCATGTGAGGCTTTGAGAGAACAGGCAGTTGCTCAAAGTCATAACCTGGTGTGGTAGGGAGAAGAGACTCACACCAGTGTCCCGGGGTTCCAGGGCTTTCCACTGGTGTTCTTGTGTCTCTCAGTGGTTAAAAGTTCAGACTTTGGAGTGAAAGCACCATGCAGCCTCTACTCCTCACCAGTTAGAATCTCCTGAGCCTTTAGAAATCCAGAAAGGAAAAGGACATTGCCGTTTTTTTTTTTTTTTTTTTTTTATCAGGGCTCCTCTGGGCTAGACGCTGGGCTCAGGGCTTTATATCTGCTCCCTAATTGAATACTCCTTGCTCCCCTATGGGGTGGGTCCTATCATTATTTTCATTTTGCAGACAGGGAAACTGAGGCCCAGAGAGGTTAAGTGACTTAGCCATGGGCACATATCTTAAGTGTGAAGAGGAGGTAGTCAAAGCCAGACACACTCTTGACCGGGGCATTTCAATCACACCCTGGGTTTGATTAGAGGGGCTGTCTTTGCAAAAATGGCTTCATCAGGGTTCCCGTTGTCACCTCCAGCCCTTCTACCTCCCATCATTAAACAGTATGAGTTTCCAAGTGTCTCCTCTTCATTTCCTGTCCTGTGGAGAGTGAATGGTTATTATAAGTAAAAAGCAAGGGTTTTCAAACAAGTTGAAGGAAAAAGAATGAAGGTCTAAGCAAAGAGTTGAGAATGGATTTTATAGGCCAGCACACTGAGTTGTGGCAACGTTATATGGGTTTGCTAGCAAAGATCCATGTTTGCTGGGCGGCCATCGAAGTGCATGGTGCCACTCCTTGGTTGGATCATGTAGCAAAAACAATAGTGTAGGGAAAAGAGAACAAACTCTGACCTCCAACCCTGACAGGTCATCTGTGACCCTGGCCCACTGTCTTTACCTGTCTCTCTCACTTCCCCAGGGCTCCTTTTCTCTACCTGTTGGGCAAGATAGCCTCTGGGGAGGCCAGCTCAGTCCTGCCAACTCTGACCTGCTATTTGGCTTACCACTTCTTCTACTGGACTTCTGATCAAGTCTGAGCATTTTGCAAACACAGATCACAAACATAATAGGCAGTGTCTCTTTTATCTTTCTGGATGCTTGATTCCACTTGGGAGTCTAATCTAATGTAAAACTATAGATCCTCTTCCCAGAAAAATCTATGTATATACAACATTTGGCCTACAATTTCAGGAGATCCTAGAACCTTCCCCCAATGCCCATGGATTTTAGGTTAAAAATCCCTGGGGTTGGGCAACAATACACTTGCAATTTGGAGATAGAAGCACAGGAAACTGGGTTCAGAAATATAATGCATGCTTAAAGTATGGACAGTTTCACAAAACTCCCCATTGTGGTAGGCAGTTTTTGGCTGGCCCCCAATGATCCTTGCTTCCTGGTACTCATGCTCTTACATAGTCTCCTCTGCTTGAGCACCATCTGGACCCAATGGCTTGCTTCTGATGTGCAGAATTTGACAAGAGTGAAGAGATGTCACTTTGGATATCAGGTTATAAAAAGACTGTGTCTTCCCTCTTGCTCACCCTCTCTCACTTGTTCTCTCTAATGGACACTGGCTGCTGTGCTGTGAGCTGCCCTATGGAGACACCCATGTGGCCAAGAACTGGCTAACATTCTGTGAAGAACTGAGGCCCTCATCCGATGGCTCATGAGGAACTAAATCCTGGCAACAATCATGTGAACAAACTTGGAACCAGGTCCTCCCTCAGTCCAGCCATAATTGAGGAATTCCAGCTGACATCGTGGTCACAGCTTTGTGGTGGACCTTGAGGCAGGGGCCCTTAGCTAAGCCATACCTGGATTCCCAACCACAAGAATGCTTATGTTCTTAAGCTACCAAGTTTTTGGCGTAATTTGTTACACGGGAACAGATAATGAGTACACTCACAGTCTAACTCCAGGTGCAAGATACTACACAAAAGCCCAGGAAGCCTCTGAGAGGGACTCTCAGCAGACTCAGTGTCCTTAAGAAGCATGAAGGCAGTGTCTGCTGTGGGATCCTAGGCAGGGGGCTGTACATGACCTTAACTCCACAGGCGTCCGATGCCACCCAGCCACTGCCAACGCTAGGCCTCTCCTGGTGTCTGAAACCTACTGGCTTTTCCATCTTGGGCTCTGGCTCTTCTTCTTTTTTTTTTTTTTAAGTGTTATCTGAGCTATTTTTATTTTTATTTATTTATTTTTTAATTTTTTATTGTTATGTTAATCACCATACATTACATCATTAGTTCTTGATGTAGTGTTCCATGATTCATTGTTTGTGCGTAACACCCAGTGCTCCATGCAGAAAGTGCCCTCTTTAATACCCATCACCAGGCTAACCCATCCCCCGACCCCCCCTCCCCTCTAGAACCCTCAGTTTGTTTTTCAGAGTCCATCGTCTCTCATGGTTCCTCTCCCCCTCTGACTTACTCCCCTTCATTCTTCCCCTCCTGCTATCTTCTTCTTTTTCTTTTTTCTTAACATATCTTGCATTATTTGTTTCAGAAGTATAGATCTGTGATTCAACAGTCTTGCACAATTCACAGCGCTCACCATAGCACATACCCTCCCCAATGTCTATCACCCAGCCACCCCATCCCTCCCACCCCCCACCACTCCAGCAACCCTCAGTTTGTTTCCTGAGATTAAGAATTCCTCATATCAGTGAGGTCATATGATACATGTCTTTCTCTGATTGACTTATTTCACTCAGCATAACACCCTCCAGTTCCATCCACGTCGTTGCAAATGGCAAGATCTCATTCCTTTTGATGGCTGCATAATATTCCATTGTGTATATATACCACTTCTTCTTTATCCATTCATCTGTCGTTGGACATCTTGGCTCTTTCCACAGTTTGGCTATTGTGGACATTGCTGCTATAAACATTGGGGTGCATGTACCCCTTCGGATCCCTACATTTGTATCTTTGTGGTAAATACCCAGTAGTGCAATTGCTGGATTGTATGGTAGCTCTATTTTCAACTGTTTGAGGAACCTCCATACTGTTTTCCAGAGGGGTTGCACCAGCTTGCATTCCCACCAACAGTGTAGGAGGGTTCCCCTTTCTCCACATCCCCACCAACATCTGTCGTTTCCTGACTTGTTAATTTTGGGCTCTGGCTCTTTTTAATGGCCAAACACAATAGGAAAAGAAAGTTGATTGGCTCTCATCATTATGAATGAGGAAGTGGTCATCAATTCATCTCTCTGGGACAGATGTTCTGTTGCCACAGACAAGGGGCGACCTTTGCTCAACTCATAGATAAGACATTATTTTTTTTGGCCTCCCAGTCAGTCCATGGGAGTCAGGTCACAAGGAGCCAAGGGCTGTAGTCTGGACAAATGGCTCTGGCAAACTGGTGGCTGTGAAGAAGGGCAGGTCATTCAGTTGTTGGGCGTGCCAAGCTAGATAACCATCAGAGTACAAATCATGACAGCAGAAAGACACAACGTCAACCACCGTAAAGCATGGAAACTACCAGTCAGGCTCGCACAGGGTGGAGGTGGGCTAGAAAGGGGAAGACTTGCTCAAGGACTTTAGCACAGGTAGGCTAAAGCCTCCACTAATTTTTAAAACTTTTTGGCCCTGGGGGATCACGCACGGATAGGAAGGAAGTCATTTTCCACCTCATCAGCTGGATGTCATCCTGTGAGTAGTAAGAAGGCCCAGCTGCAGGGAGACTATTAAAGGAGGCGGAGACATTGGGTACCTTCCTCCTGTATCTTCCAGGGTAGCTGCATTTCAACAGGGAACTCTTGGGGTAGGAAAAAAATTAAGATGGAAGGGAATGAGCTGCAAAAGTTGTTCTCTATTCATGTGTCTCTACTCTTGGTTCTAGAAATTACAGTCCCTCAGACTTGCCCATGCATCAGCTAGGAGAAATGGAAGGATTGTTTAGGAATTCTGTTGTGCCCCATGCAAAGAAACCTGCTCACGGTGCTTATGGAATTGAGGTTCTGAACCTTTTTTTGAGCCATGACCTTCTTTGGCAGTCAGGGGAGTCCTGTGGAAGAATGTTTTTTTACATACATAAAATGAAATGAAATGAAATAAAATAAAATAAAGTAAAGTAAAAGTAAGACTATGAAGAAAGCCAATTATATTGAAACAGTTATCAAAATAATTTTCAAAATCCAAATTTGGGATATAGTGATATATGTGCTTTTATTTATTTGTTTATTTATTTATTTTTAAGATTTTATTTATTTATTTGAGAGAGAGAGAGTGCACGAGCAGGGGGAGGGGCAGAGGGAGAGGACAAGCAGACTCCCTGCTGAACAGGGAGCCTGACACCGGGTTTGATCCCAGGACCTGAGATCATGACCTGAGCTGAAGGCAGACGCTTAACCCACTGAGCCACCAGGTGCACCATTTATTGATTTATTTCTAAAGATTTATTTATTTATTTGAGAGAGAGAGAGTGTGTGTGTGTGAGAGTTGGGGGAGGGTCAGAGGGAGAGAATCTTCAAGCAGACTCCCCAATGAGTGGGGAGCCCTACTCAGGGCTCCATCTCATGACCTGTGAGATCACAACCTGAGCCAAAACCATGAGTTGGACATTCAACCAACTGAGCCATCCGGGTGACCCTATGGATGCATTAAATAACTTAAATAAACCACCAGAATCTCAAAATAGGGATAAGTATAAGTGATAAATAAAAATAAAGGCAACAATTGTAATGTTAAATGAAAATGGCTGTGATTTTTATTGACAAAGTCACAGGCATTACTGATACTATTCTGGTCTGTTGCTTACATTCATTATGGGAGGGAATGCAAAATGTTAGAGCTTTGTTAAAAAGATGTAACCTTTTCCCCTGCAAGTTTATGAAACCCTGAATTCTTTCTCAGTATGATATGCGATCTGTAGATCTAGAAAAAAAGGCTTATTCTTCTCATGGGGAATATGTTCTGGAGGTTGTAGTCCAGGGCTGGCGCAGCTGCTCAAGGAAGAATCAAGGGTTCAGACTTCTGGTTCCTTGTTCTGATATCCTTAGCATGTGACTTTTGTCCTCATGGTTACAAAATGGCTGTGGCACCTCCAGGCATCGCTTCTGCATTTCAGTTAGGAAGAAGAGGGAAGAGGAAGAGGAAAAAGGGATGTGCCAGCTGAGTTTGTCCATTGTTATCAGAAAAACAATAATTTTTCCTGGAAGCCCCATTCTTTACTTCACTTGACAGAACTGGTGACTTGGCTATCTCCAGCTACATGGGAATCTGGGGAGGGGGTCTTCTAACAGGCTACACTGCTGCCCAGACTAGGGTCGTATTAGCAAGACAAAGGGGAGGGGAAATCGGGTAGCTCAACCAACATTGGCTATGACTGTTGTCTGACTTCTTGACAAGTTCTCTCCTCGTAAGCTTCTGATTTCCAGCATTGCCATTTGGATTAGCTATGGAGGGATTAAGGTTGGCCTCATTCATTCATTTATTCATTCATATATTCAGTCACTGCTTATTGAAGGTTTGGGTTAGGCACTGAATCAACTATGTTGAAAAAAAGAGCCATGATCTAGAGCTCTCTTGGAGAGAGATGATAGAAAATGTATTGGGATTACAAATCCACGAATGCCACACCCAGATGGTGAAGAAATGCAGCTTCTTTATTTCCCATAACCCATCCGATCTCCCTCATAACCTCCCCCTGCTGGCAAGGGACCGAGTTTAAAGGAGTCAATTAATAATATCTCAGGTTCTTAGGGTTTCAACTGTCTCTTTTCAGTTTGAATATCCAGTTTGTTCGAAGTTCACCTGCCTCTGCCAAGATCCCCTGTTGGACCCACCCCAGAGCATGTGGAAACAGCAGGGACCTGCCGTATGTCCCCCCAAATGGTGGAAGGCTTGAGAAGCCAGACTCCTGCCCTGCCCAGCCTTCCAGTGTGCACTAGGCATGCAGTCCGCTGCATCTAGGGGCTGTGGATTGGGGCAGGTGAGCCTGGGAGCCGATCCCGCCCAGAGTGGTGAATGTGACGTGGCCAAACCTCCTGCCATCACCTGCCTCAGGCACCTCCTTGTTCTGGGGCCTCGGCTCAGAGGGCGAAGCCCCATCCCAGTCTCTCCATCCATTCCCTCTGCCACTCCTCAGTCGCCTGCCTCACTGCTTTTCTCCTGCATCCCATTTCTCCCTAAGTTAGCAATGTGGGAATACGCTGGTCCCAACCACCTGCCTGCTTTTTGTCTGGTAAAGAAGATCTTATTAGAAATATCGGCCTCTTCTATCTGCAGAGCCTCGCCTGCAGGCTCGGATCAGTTTTTGCATTCTCAGTGAGACGAAGATACCGAAACCCAGGATCTAGGGAGCAGGATTTAGACGTGTGTGTGTGTGTGTGTGTGTGTGTGCGTGTGCGTGTGTGTGTGTGTGTGTGTGTGTGCGCGCTGGCAGGAAGAGGTGGGGATGGGGATTAAAAGACATTCCTTTGCTATTTGCCATCTACCATCCCTATTACTCAAAGAATTAGTGTTTAGAAACTGAAACTTTTTATGGGTGTGCTGGACACGGCACAATTACTTCTAATAAAAATTCAATCAATCTATAAACAAGGAGGCAGGACAATGTTTTGATTAATTGTCTGGCTAACCAAGGATTAACTTGAATTCCTGCTTTGTTCCAGAATTGTAACGCAAACGCCTTAGAAAATGTTTGAGTGCTCTCCCTTGCCCTCTTCCTCTGTAGGCAGTTGCTAGTGGGGACTCTGCAGTCACCGTCCTGTAGGGGGACAGACGAAGCTGGAAATGCCTCAGGGCTGCTGCTCCCAGCGTGGCTTCGGAAAGCTGCTTTTTTGATTCCTTCCTGGATTCAAAATTATTTTGCCACCGGCCTATGTATCCCGCGTTAGGGAGACAAAAGTAGGTTCCCGGTGAATAGAGTTCTATTACATCTGGGCCTTGGGAGGCTGTCAGCTCTGTGAAGATGGGGGCGGTGTCTAGCTTGTGGGCCAGCTTCAGCAAACTGGTGCACAATAGATGCCTTATAATATCATTTAAATGAACAGATGAGTCTCGTTAGCACACAGTTCACCCCACAGGCATGAAAGATCTTGTGCTCTGCCCAGATTTTTCACTGTGCTCCTTCAGGCATCCCTGTGTGCAGTAGCTTCTGATAAAATGAAATCGTACCCGGTTGGGGCCTGAAGAACCTGTTTCCACCCAGTCCTCTTTCCTCCATGACATTCCTGGGAAGCTCATGTCTTCCCAGAAGAGCTGGAATCAGCTCAGGTTCCCCTGTGTTGTATCTTCTGGATAAGAGGACGTGAACCACAGAGGTCAGGACGTGGGCTCTAGAAGCAGGCAGAGCTGCCTGATGCCTGTATCCCAGTAGAGAGACCTCCCGGAATGCTCCCCCTCCACTCTGGCCTCCCTGCCCTCGAGCATGCCAAGTACAGCCCTGCCTCCAGACCTTTGCACCAGCTGTACCTTCTACCCAGAAACGCTTCCCAGAGCGGCCCAATCTTCAGCATTCAGAGCTCTGGTCAAATGTCTCCGTGGAAGGGCTTTCTTGCCAACGCCCTCTCAAGAAAGGCCTCCTTCCCTGTGAGTTACAAGGGAACTTGTAACCGGTGCCCTGCTTTATTCTCTTCCAGTACGTTCCAGCCTGGGCTGTTGTCTTTGTTGTTTATGTGGATCCCCCAGAAGAGTGTCAGTGTTATGAGGACAGGGGCTTTGACTATCTTGCTCCCTGCTGACCCCCTCAGTGCTCAGAACAGGGCGTGATACAAAGCAGACGTTTGAAACCGATTTGTTGCAATGAATGGAGGAATGAATCAGATTGCTTAAGTTTCCTCGTCTATCCAATGGCTATAAAAATAGCTTAGAGGTTGTCAGGAAGATTAATCGAGATCATGTGTGGAAGTGATGACCTTCGTAGGAACTCAATACAAGGCAGTGAATTTGAAGGCTTCCTTGGCTACCGAATATATCCTGGGCTCCGAGGATCGGTAGGGTAACTCCAGACCTTATGAACTGCTCTGACTTTTAATTCTGCTGTGTGGACAAGTAGAAGAAATATCCTTGCAAACAATGAAATTGCTTAAAGGACAGTATGGCCCCTTGCACATTATTGTTATTTCAAAGCTGGTGCTCTGAGGCATTTGGGAACAATCTCCTTGAAGGCATTCTTCCAGCTAGGCATTACAGCTCAGACTATAATTTCACTGTAAATGTGTATTTCCTCTTTAAGCAGAGGGTCATTAAGTTTAATAGTGTCAAAGTGCTCTCTGTGTTACGTGCAACTTAATTAGTGCACATGGTAATATTAAACAGCCCATTCACACTGAGAAATATATTTATACTTCTTTTTCCTTGGCTTATACTGATTTATCCTGCAGCACACCATAAATGTAAATTACAAAGGAGTAATTATTTGCTCTTAAAAGAAAGAAGGAAATTGAGATGTGAATGGCCACATGCTTGGCTGGGATGGAGAACTCAGGGGGTCTGGGTGGGGAGGAAAGCTTGGTGGAAATCTATTTCCTCAAGAAAGCTTTCCTCAGCTCCAAGGCTGGGTTAGGTCTCCTAGTTTTCCAGAACCCTTCTTCCTTCAACACATGCATCCCATAGGTTTCTCAGTTTATCATCTGTCTCCTGCTACAAATATGAGTTCCAAGATGGCGGAAGCATGGTTGTCTCAGTGACTACCGTATTCCCACCCCTAACACCGTGTCTGGTGGATACAAGGTGCTCAGTAACTATAAAAATCTATCTCAACAGATGTTTACTCAGTACCTTCTCTGGGCCAAGGATTTTGTAATTCTGTGTATGTGGGTTGGGGAGAGGGTTACAACGGTCATCAAAAACAGAGTTGCTGACTTTCTGGAGTTTACAGTCAAGATGAGAAGACAGATATTAAATATTAAACAATTACAACTGTGATAAGGTATTTGCTGCTATGAGTGTCTGTTTTGGGAGTCTGACCTAGTCAGGGAGCTCAGGAAAGTTTTTCACAAAGAAGCAGTGTTTAAGTTGAGATCTGAAGGATGGGTGGGCATTAACAAGCTGAAGAGGGGAGGCAATAAGCAACAGCAAAGGCCCTGGGGCAGAGGAACTCAGGAATAAGCAAGAGAAACCTAAAGCAGGTCAGTGTGGCTGGAGAGAGAGGGGTCAGTGGTCCAGATGAGTCTGGAGGGGGTGGGGGGGGCTACATCACCCAGGACTTTGATGCTGGTTCTTGTGGAATATTTGCTGTCTGGATGTTCCCTCTTGGGAGGACCCAAGCCCTGTGGAGAGGCCACATGTAGACACTCCTGTCAATAGTCCAGTTAAAGCTCAGCCTTCACATCACCCCAGACACCCCAGGCACCAGACCCACGCATGAAGCTTCCAGATGATTCCAGTCATCAGATGTCCAATCACTTCTGCCCATTTTGGCCTTTCCAGCTGAGGCCCGAGATGTTGTGAAGCTGAGGTGAGCCATCTGGCTGATCCCTCTCTGAATTTCTGACCTACACAAATCATGAGCATGCCATCATGCTGGTGCTTTGGCACCATGTGGGCTTGGGTGGTTTGTTATGTAGCAGCAGGTAAGGAGAACACATGTCAAAGGAGACAGGAAAGGCAACGTTGCCAAGGGCAGCAGGTAGCAGCTCCAATCATCTGGACACCGAAGGTCAGACAGGAACTCCGAGGTTCTGCTTCCAGAACCTCATTCTGCGGGTGACTGGGTAGAAGACCTGAGACATGCGTCTTCAACTCAACAGCTCGTCTCTCCCCTCTCTGGCAGGGCCAAGGCAGGAGAAGGAACCAAGTGGACAGACCACTCTCTCGGAGTTCTTTTTTTAACCTTTCTTCCAGGTGCGAATGTCACACACCACCTGCGATTATCTGCCCGAGTCCTTATTTAATTGTTATTTTGGGATCAGTTGTTTTTGAAAGATTCCCCCCGTTGATACACACTGCTGGTGTTTTGCCAAGAGAGATAAACAGTCTCAGCTTGTACTGCGATTGGATTCAGTGTGAGCAAAATACAGCAGCTGCCTCCCGGCGGAGCCTTCTGTCCTGGAAATACCTGGGTGGCCTGATTCAAATTCACCTTTCAAATCTTTACCGTGTCCATTTCGGGGATGTGCAGTCGCTACGTTCGTTCGTAATCACCTAATCGGGTCGCTCAAACCTCAGACAGTCGCAGTCCCTGAAGAGTGTGCTGGTGAGTGACTTATCTTGATCACCCCAAACTAGTGATTATTCTTTTCACCCCAAATGGGGAAGCAAAACCCAAGGCTGAGCAAATGTTCACTTCTGTGGTCTTTAAAAAATGTTATGAATTAGATTGAAAATCGAAATTACTCAGCACAATAATTAATGCTTACTGAGTGTTGTGATTTTGCACATCAGGTGGTAAAACTGTAACTGTGAATAAATTGCTTATAGTAAGATTTTCCCCCCCTTTAATGCTGCAGTGGCAGATGGGCTAATAAATATGCAACACTTTGTTCCGACATTTGCAGTTTCGGAGGGGTAAAGGCTTCCCCCCCTTCCACACAAACAAAATGCACAATCATCCAATATTGTACTTTTTAATGGAAAAACTCAACTCATGTAATGTAAATAGCATTCCACTTTCAACAATTTTACTAGTTTAGCAACAGTTATAATGTGAAAGAACACATAAGCTGGTATTTATGTTCTTTCTTTGCGGGAGCATTTTCTTTCTGCATGAGAGAGTTTTTGACTTTGAATTTAGGGAGCATTCTTGTACCTTAATTGGCAACTAAGGCGGGGGGTGGCCATCACTAAGTAAGCATTCATGCTACAGTCCCATTTGCTTCTAGTTGATAGGAGGCAGTGTGAGGGATGGTCAGGAGCAGGCTGTGGCCACAGGCATGTCTCTGGCCCTACTTAGCTGGGTGACCTTGGGCAGATCCCATTTACTCTCTGATCCCCAGCATTTGCATTTGCCCCTTGGGCTGTAAGTTCACATGGTCCCTCAGGGCTAGCGAGTGTGAGGCTTCAATATTGCAGGTGGTGCCTGGCCCGTGGTCTCGCTCAACGCAGGTTTGCTTTCATGACGATGGAGGTGGCTGAGAGATGTAGAGTTGAGTAAAAATCTTTGTTCTGAGGAAGGACAACCTCATTTAAAAATATCCTAGTAACTCTTACCGGGAGAGACAGGCTGCTCAGGTACACTTTTCTGTTGTGGTTCTGGGGTGTCCAACACAGTTATAGGGCAGACATTTGCAGGCTGGGCGCAGGGAAGGCAACACAGCTACAAGCCCTTCGGTGTGGGATGCTGTGGTTAGCTCCCTTGAAAGGAGGCTCCTTGTTGTCCTGAAGGCAGTGAGAGTGAAGGGGATCGGGAGGGGTGCTGGGTAACTAGGCGCTTGGGAGCAGCTGTGGTCAGGACCGGGGGTCGGCCCCAGCAAGCCGCCAGCTGAGCTGAGGTGTGGAGCCTGTCCGCTCTGCTGGGGGAGCCCCAGAAAGAGCTAGGCCACATTTTGATGGGGGTGGGAGGCACAGAGGTTTTGCCATTATTATCCCAGAGGGAGCTCCCGAACCATTAAGCATTTTGGGTTATGTTAACATCGATGACAATTAACGCCAGTTGTAGCTTGAGAGGTACCAGCACTCTTAGAGGTCCAAATAATTGCTTTAAAGAGTCATCGCTTTCAGATTAAAACCAAGCCATCTATAGTTTTATCATAGACACAAGGGGAGACTTTTCTTTCTAAAATGTCCTCAACTTCTTTTATTTGTAAGCAGGGCAGAGGAAAAAAGTGCCTTAGCTGTTCTTGAGAGCTGGGCAGGGCACCACTGCCTCGGGGTTCATGTGGGGTCTGATGATTTCAACACCGTTTTAGCCCCTGGATTCACTAAGACACATGGCGTCTTCAGAGCAATAACTGTATAGGGTGAATCCTTGGGGTTTTTCCAGAGATGAGATTCTTGGCTCCAACAGTGTATCCTCGAGAACAAGGTTATGCTGCAGAAACACAGGACCCTCAACTCCAAGCTCAAAACAATAACGGTTTATTTCCCGCCCACACTGCGTGTTCTTGCAGGTGGCAGGGGTCCCTGCTTATCACAGGGTCTCAGGGACGCAGCCTGGCAGAATGACGCAGGCCTCCTTGCTAGAAGAAAAAGAGAGGTCTGGAGGGCCTTTCATTGGAAAGTGAGAAAAGTGCTCAGCAGGTCAGTGACACAGCACTTGGCACTCACGACTCATCAGTCGGAAGAGATCACTTGGCTTCACCGGACCCCAGGGAGGCTGGAAGTAGAAACCTACCATGTTCTGGGAGGCAAAGAGCTGGAAATTTGGTGAGCAGCTTTCGTGACAGCCACAGTCCACCCTCTCCTGCTCACCAGGTGTTTGGTCTCTACCCCATCCTGCAGGCAAAATACCCTCACCCTCTTCCCAGGAGAGACAGTCCCCAAGTCCCACCCTGTCATGGTGTCCAGCTTAAAGAGCAGGATCTTGGGATAATGGACCAAAGTCTCTACATCAGGTCTAGATATGATTTATGTTAATTCAGAGATCATGAATTAAAAGGACAAGTTACACACAACACCCAGAAGGCAGTGGTGGAGAAAAGAATAATTGTGATGATGATGGGGTGGCCTCTGGTCCATGGCAATTCTGAATTTTGCTGGCAGATAACCCCGCCCTGGGTCTGGGGACTACTCCTTGATTAGGGTCGTGTTCTGTGGTTTCCCAGCCCCTCTGGCTCCATCTTCTGGGCGGTTTTCCTTTACCTCTAATCTCCTTGACCACTTCCGAAGGAAGCATTGGAGAACATGCCTCCTTGAGGGCCAAACAGCTTTCTCAGCCTGTTTCCTGCCTGAGGAAGATTGGAGGTCCAAAGGTGGTTTTAAATCTTGAACAGTCGTAAATGTTTTTAGTCCAGACTCCTAGTTTCTCTGACTATACAACTCTGTCAGAAACTTAATTGGATTCTTATTTATTTGATTCTGATCAGCTTCGTGTGCCCATAGTTATACTCATAGATTTTTTTCAAGACATGCCTCTCTCTTGACTGGAACCTCTTGGGTTTGACAGGAAAGCCATGTTCTCAGTCTCTTTCCCAGAGCCATTTTGACCTCCTCATTCTAGCAGCCAGGCTGATGGGGAAGCCAGCACTTGGAAGAGGGCAGGTACCAGGTAGAGGGGAAAAAGCAAGTGGCAAAGTGTGCCAGTCCTTCATCTCCTACCTGGAAGTGGGCGCATATCACTTCTGCTCACATGTTATTGGCCAAAGCAAGTTGTGAAGCCATTCTTCACTTTAAGTGGGCAGCAGAGTGTAGGCGGCAGAATGGCAGAATGCAGTCTGAGTGCAGACAGAGCTGGAATGTTTGTGAGCAGCCCAAGTGACCACACGTTTTTGCACTCTGATGAGCATGTAGCTGCACAACCAGAAGGTAGGAAGTGAGATTCACGGTAAAAGCCATTGATTATTCTGTTTAAGTAGGCCAAGTCCAAAGTAGCATGTTTCTGAACCATACAAAGCAGCATGTTTATGAAACATACCTGTCTTAAAGGTTTTGCATGGGAAAATACCCGTGACTGTTCCATTGGGAACGTAGTTGAAAGAGGGTTCAAGTCCTCATGCTAGAGAAACAACAGGTTAGAAGGAAGGATTCTTGAAAATTGGTTGTTCCATGGAATTTATGTCAATCACTAAAAATTGTGGCATTTCTTTGTGTTATTCAGAACTTCTAGGTGGATTATTGAAAACTTCTTTACATGGATTGAGGGAGAAGGTGCCCTCTCAGATATTATTTGGGTTAATGAAGAAATTAGATATGACCTTGGGACGAAATGAAAAAAAGGGAACAGACTCTTAATTATTGCTGAATTAACACAGAGCCTAATCAGTAATTAAAAAAAAATGAATGAGTGGCAACATTCCATTGATTTTAGACTTCTGATGGCAGAGAAAATTGTATGCCAGAGTTTCGATAAATGTGTTGACTTTACACATGAATTTTCCAATCCATGAACATGGAACATCCTTTCAATTATTTAGGTCTTTGTTGTATCCAGCCTCAAAGATGACTCCCCGCTTCCTGAAATTTACACCCTTGTGTAGTCTCCACCCACACTGACTCAGAGTTGGTTTGTGTGACCAATAGAGTATGGCAGAATGATGGTGTGGGACATCTGAGGCTAGGTCATAAAAGGCATAGTGGCTCTACCTTGGCTTTTTGTATCATTTCTCTGGGGTGAGCCAACTTCACTGTTCCAAGGTCACCTAAGCAGCCATGTAGAGAGGCTCATCAGCCTTCAGACGACTGCAGCCTGAGATGAAATCTTTTTTTTTTTTTTAAGATTTATTTATTTGAGAGAGAGAAAAAGAGAGAGAGGGAGGGAGGGAGAGAGTGTGCCCATGCACATGAGCAGGGGTGAGGGGCAGAGAGAGAAGGAGAGAGAGAATCCCAAGCAGACTCCCTACTGAGCATGGAGCCCGAGATAGGGCTAGACTTCATGACCCTGAGATCACAACCTGGGCAGAAACCAAGGGTGGGATGCTCAACAATTGCACCACCCAGGGGCGCCAGCCTGAGATGAAATCTTGACTGCAATTTCATGAGAGCACCCCAGCCTGAACTGTTTAGGGCTAAGCCACTCCTGAATTTCTGACCGATAGAAATTGTGGGAGATAATGTTTCATCTTTTTTTTTTAAGATTTTTAAAAATTTATTCATTTGAGACACAGAGATACAGAGAGAGAGAGAGAGAGAGAGGGCATGAGCAGGGGGAGAGGCAGAGGGAGACAGAGGCGCAGGCTCCCTGCTGAGCCAGGAACCCAAAGCAGGGTTTGATCCCAGGACCCTGGGATCACGACCTGAGTGGGAGGCAGATACTTAACCATCTGAGCCACCCAGGCGTCCCTAATCTTGTTTTAAGCAACCAAGTTTTAGGGAAATTTGTTATGCATTAAGAGATAACTAATGTAGTTTTTAAATTAACGCCAATAAATATTTATCATTTTTGGTGTAGAGAACTTTCACATTTTCTATTAGATTTATTCTTAGGTATTTGATATTTTTTGGTGTCCTATAAATAGTAGTATATTTTATATTTAGTTTTCCACTTTTTTTGTGTCCATTACATAGGAAAACAATTGATTTTTATGTATTGATTTTATATCCAACAAGAGTAGTAATTAATTCTCTCAATTTTTAATAATTTATCTGTAGATAAAATAAGGCACTGTAGATAAATTTGTTAATTTTAGTAATTTATCTGTAGATTCCTTGGGTTTTCTATGAAAAGAACAGTGTCATCTGCATAATGACAGTGTTGTGTCTTCCTTTCCAATTGACATGGCTTTTATTTCTTTTTCTTGCCGATTGCACTGGTTCAGACTGCCAGGACAATGTTGCATAGAAGTGGTAATAGTGGGCATTCTTGTAACAGTCGCAGTATCAAGGGGAAATCTATGTTTCAACACTAACACTTTTGCTCTTTTTTGTTTGTTTTGTAGATACCATCTATCAGATTGTGGAAATTCTCTTCTATTCCTAGTTTCTAAGAGATTTTATCATGAATGAATGTTGAATTTTATCAAATGCATTTTTGCATCACCATGATTATATACTTTTTTCTTGTTAATATACTGAATTAAATTGATCAGTTTTTTAATGTTAAGCCAAACTCACATTCTTTTTTTTTTTTAAGATTTATTTATTTATTTATTTGAGAGAGAGAGAATGAGAGAGATAGAGAGCACGAGAGGGCAGAGGGTCAGAGGGAGAAGCAGACTCCCTGCCGAGCAGGGAGCCCGATGTGGGACTCGATCCCGGGACTCCAGGATCATGACCTGAGCCGGAGGCAGTCGCTTAACCAACTGAGCCACCCAGGCGCCCGCCAAACTCACATTCTTAGAGTAAATCTGACTTCATCATGATGTTGGGTTTATTCCTGTTTATATATCACTGATTTTATTTTGTTTGTTGCTATGGGCTAAATGTTTGTGGCTTCCCCAAATCCACGTGTTGAAGCCTTAATCCCCAGTGGGATGATATTGGAGGTGGGGCATTTAGAGGGGATGAGGTCATGGGGTTAAAGCCCTTATGATGAGATTGGTACACTTGTAAGGGGCTGGAGAGATCAGTGGTCTTTCTCTGCCGTGTGAGGGTACAGAAAGATGGTTGCCTGCAAACCAGGAAGAGAGCTCCCAACAGACACTGCATCTCCTGGTGTCCTGATCTTAGCCTCCCTAGCATCTAGAGCTTTGAGAAGTAAGTGCTACTTGTTGTTCTAATCACCCATTCTATGGTATTATGGGATGGCAGCCCGAACTGAATAAGATAAAAAAAATTTTTTTTATGAGGTTCTTCAGTGGTTCCCATTGGGAAGATTGGTCTATACCAAACTTGTTCACCATTATTAGAAATAAAATTCCCTGGAAGGTTTCGAGCCGATGAGTGACCTGATAGGTCATATTTTTAAGGGTTCACTCTGGCTGCCATGTTGAAAATAAATTGGTGGTGGGGTTCTGGTGCAATGGTTAAAGCAGGCAGACCAGTGAGAGAGGACAATGGTATTGGTCCGGGGTGATAGTGGCGAGCATGGTGAGAAGTAGTTGGATTCTGGATACATTGGGGATAAAGCCTGTGGGATTCCTGATGGTCTGAAAGCGGAGTGTGAGAGAAAGGGGGGAAGCAAGGTTGCTTCCAGGTCTTCTGGTCTCAGCAACCGGAAGGATGGAGTCATCATTGGTTGAGCCAGAGGAGACTATGGCTGGAGAAAGATTATGAATGGAGCAGGTTTGGTGAAGTTTGAGTGTTTACATTTGATATATTAACTCTTTCAACCTTCCCCAATACAAATGCAATGGAGTTGAGATTTTCATAAAATAAAGTTTATTTTTTAAAAAGTAATTCATCATACACTACAACTGAGGTGGTTCAGTAATGTGAGTTCATTTTGAAGATGAGGGATGACCCCTTTCTTTGCTGGAAGCTGTGGAGTGTCCCTGAGAATGTGCGTCTAACGCCACTTGGAGATGATGCAAATGCCTTTGTGATCATGAAGCCCGGGTCGGTGGGGCTCTTCTGTTTCTGCCATGACAGGCCCTGAATATAGACTTGATTTGATTATTGATGTGTCAGAAAAGGTTTGTCAATCCGGTTCTGGAGAAGGAAGAGCTAGAAGCTTTCTAGGAAACAAACAAACAAACAAACAAACCCCAAACACTGACTTTAGAAAAGATAAGTTTCTGAAACTTTCCTTTCTTGAATGCTACTGTATCCCTGGTCAGTTATAGTTTTCATCATGAAGGAAGTAGGAGAAGATAACAGGCATGAAGGGCCCTAGGTTGACTCCCCAGTTCCCAGCTTGGTTCTTTTTATTAGTTGCGAAGCTGAAAGCTGAATCCTACAACACCACATTTCCTGATATTTTCACTCCTCTGAACATGTGAGTTTAACTCAAGATAAGAAATGCTTCAGGTCCTGTTAAACTTACACACTATCTGTTGTGTTATGAATTGAAGGGCACATTTCAGAAAAAGTGGAGGACTGACTATAAATGATCTTTTAGTGCCAACAGAAAGGTGGTAGCTGAGGGTGCCAGGTTACTATAGAAACACCAGGGGGATGAGAAGAATTAGAAGAATGCCTTGTGGAGAAGCAGATTTTTGAAGTGCCACTGCATGCCTTGTCTAACATTTTCCTTTACAAAACGGGTAGATAATAGGGAGGAATGCTCCTACTCTACAAAACTATCAATAATGTTCAAATGTATTTAGGTGTATATATAGCAAATTTTTCACAGACTTAGAAAAAAAATTTTTTTAACATAGACTCTAATTTTTAAAGTATAAAATGCAACAGATAAATAGGAAAAATATTTCTCAAGCTGCAACCATGGAGATAGCACCTAAGCAGGAAGCAAGGGGTCAAGATGAGCAACTTCCCTCTTTTCATGAGCAATAGAGATTCCAGCCACCTCAAGACTGACCGCTGGTCAACAGTGCTGCCTGCAGCTGCGTCATGACATGCGACCTCAGTCAGCCTGAGAGATCCCGCAGACTCACTCTGGAGAGCACCTGAACCTGTCTGTGCCTCAGTTTCCTAATTTGTAAAGTGGGCTAATGTCTATTTCAAAGAGTATTGTTATGAGTATTAAATGAAATGCTTGGGAACACAGTGAGAGCTCAGTAAATCATTGTAGTGATGACAATATAGATGATGAGGGCAGTTGCCAAGGAAGTCATTGTGATAATGGAATTTCTGGGCTAGAATAAAGACTGAACAGGGTCATAGTCCAAAGCCTACCCTAATGAAACCTTAGG
This sequence comes from Zalophus californianus, assembly GCF_009762305.2. Lineage (NCBI taxonomy): Eukaryota > Metazoa > Chordata > Mammalia > Carnivora > Otariidae > Zalophus > Zalophus californianus. Next base: position 26,596,866 of record NC_045595.1, read on the forward strand.
TTAAATGAAAACAATGGATAATTTTCCCTTTGATGTGTAATCTGATGGTATTTGTCAAATTCAGGTTGGGAGAAATGCTATAAAAATACTGTAAGAATGCATTTTAAAAACCATTGAGTTTTGCATATAAACCTGAAGTGGTACTTGTTATGATAAAGATGTAGATCGTTCTGGAATGTGACCACAAGGTCACACACACGCAAGTGACACCAGAGCCTCAGGTGGTCTAGGATGAATCAAGGGAAGCTTTAAATGCCCTTTATCACTTCAGGTGGATGAAATTATAACTTCCAGAAAGCATTAAGAGAAATTTACTGTACACACTGTTTTAAAGGCTGATGGGTACCTATTTTCTTTCTTTCTTTTTCTTTCTTTCTTTCTTTCTTTCTTTCTTTCTTTCTTTCTTCTTTCTTTCTTTCTTTCTTTCTTTCTTTCTTTCTTTCTTTCTTTCTTTCTTTCTTTCTTTCTTCTTTTTCTTTCTTTCTTTCTTTCTTTCTTTCTTTCTTTCTTTCTTTCTTTCTTTCTTTCTTTCTTTCTTTCTTTCTTTCTTTCTTTCTTTCTTTCTTTCTTTCTTTCTTTCTTTCTTTCTTTCTTTCTTTCTTTCTTTCTTTCTTTCTTTTCTTCTTTCTTTCTTTCTTTCTTTCTTTCTTTCTTTCTTTCTTTCTTTCTTTCTTTCTTTCTTTCTTTCTTTCTTTCTTTCTTTTCTTTCTTTCTTTCTTTTCGCTCTTACACTCGGTGTTGGAAATGGAAATAAAACCTGATGGTGCTGGAATTAGCAGGAGAGTAAAGACAGGAGAAAAACAGCTTCTCTCCCTAACAGGTTTCTAACACCCGACGTGGCATGAAAGCCGTAGGGAAAGCAACCACGGTGGGGGGAGGGCTTGTGAACTTCTCTCTCTCTCCTCCATCAGGGAAGGCAGCAAATGCCGCCAAAAAGGTTGGGAAACTGGGTATTGAAGACATTGATATCTTTTTGGTAGGCTGTTCTGGGTCTATAGCTTGTGTTGAAGTTCTAGACAGAAATGTGAGGAGAGACATTTGTAGATGATAGCTGACCTTCTGAAAAGCAATGGAATGCAAAGCTGGAACCAATGATTTCTGTAACTTCTTCACAGAATTTACCCAAATATTAGAAAAACCTCATTAATTTATCCTATGGAGAAGAAAGCCAGACTGAAATGATACAAAATGTGGATTACAGACTCTGTTTAAACAAATATAGTTTAATTATTTCAAATACTTTTCATATGCCCTAAGATAAAATGTGTGTTAACAGGTAAAATGAGATGAGCCAGAAAGACTGCTTGGAATAATCTACACCACACCATGAAGAATAGAAGGAAAAACCTTTAACATACATGACCTGCTTGGCTTGGAATCGATCATTCCTGAAGTCTTTGTTTGAAAAGGAGCTGTTGATTTGGAAGGAAGGAAGGAGGATGACTCTGAAAATTCATAGTGGAATCAATTATTTCTATATGGGTCAGACCCAAGTTGTCACAGCTATTGAATAAGTACAGCTTTGAAGAATTTCTGGAGTGTCCATTTTTCAACTACAGGTACAGAGTTCCAGGTGTTGAATCTCTAATCACTTTCCCCCAATTCTTAGTTAGTTTTCTTTATGGCTTATTGCATGAGGCTGATGGTCCTTTTCTTTCAGAGTCCTGACAAAAATTTTTTAAAAAGATTTTATTTATTTATTTGAGAGTGAGAGAGAGAACATGAGCAGGGGGAGAGGCAGAGAGGGAGAGGGAGAAACAGACTCCCACTGAGCAGGATCCCAGAACTCTGAGATCATGACCTGAGCCGAAGGCCAGACGCTTAATTGACTGAGCCACCCAGGGGCCCTGACAAAACATTTTTTAGCCTAGTCTTCTAGCAACATACAGAAATTCTAGCTTACATACATAAAAGTAAATATGTACCATTCATACTGTTAGGCATAATGCCACAGCCATGTATATCACCAGAGGTCCAAATCTGAGAGCCCATTGTTCACTAGGCCCAGGCATGCATAATAATCACAACGGCAAACGTTTACTGAGTGCTCACTTTGTACTAAGTGCTCTTTCATAGGTACCTCATTTATCTGTATCTTGTATGTCTCTATGTTTGCCCGAATGTGGGGGTTGAATTGTCCCCAGATTAAAACAAACAAACAATCCCAAAAAACTAACCTACAGTTTCACCCCATTTACGTTCTGCAAAGACCCTTGGGTAAGGGGCCTGTGGTCCTCCAAGTGCCCTCTGACTCTGGAGGAAGGCTTTCTGGTTTCTTGACCTCCGCTCCTACTGTCCTTCCCCCTTCTCTCCCTCTCTGCCCTGCACTTATTATTCCGCTATTCCGCAATCGCCTTAATTCCTTCATAGCACAAAATACCTCCCATTCAAGACTGCGTGCAAAATAGACTTTACAAAAGACTTACGACTCTTGAGGGAGTGATTTAAGCACGTTTTTAAATTCCCAGGGCCTCTCCTGTAGTCTCATATTTAGAAGTATGCCATATACACAGGAAAATTGAAAGCCCTTGCTCAACATCTCTGCTCAGATTGGGGAAAAATGCTATTTTTATATGAAAGAAAAATACATCTGACTCACTAAGAGCTACTATAAATGGAAAGACTCCAAAACTTCTTAACAGTATTTAACTTAATGATACCAATTCACGAATGGTTTTGTGAACTGATGGATTGTAGTTAAAAAATACACACTCAGGCACATGAACACACGTACTGATTTCAATAGCCTAAGACAGGGGCTCCAATCCCTTCCACACAGTTACCTGATGTTCTTCCTTTGTTGGTTTGGAAGCTGGAACACAGATATGTTCATGAACATAAAATATAATCCAAGCCAGGAAAGAGAATGAGTGGTTTAACTTGAAATGTACACTAGACAGAGTGAAGAGAGCAAAACCAAACAAAACAAGCCATATTTTCCATTCTAGTGGTCATCAACCACATGAGGCTAAAGCAAGTTGTTAGAACAGTATTGGATTGCCTGCAGATGAAATCCATCAAATGATGGTTAGTTTGTTGATTGGAACCATTGAATGTCACTGACACCATATGCCCTTTGGAATCTTCAAACTGTTCAATCTGGCACCACAGGAAGGAAAGAGGAGAAGTTAGAAGCAAGCAATGAAAATGGGTTAGGCCAGAGGGTCTCAGCCTTGGCTTCTCTGAAACACTGCCATGCCCAGGGCACAACTGAGGCCAGAAGATAGGAATCCCTGGGGCTGGACCCTGGTAGCAGCAGTGTTTACACTTCCAAGATGATGCAACATGCAGACAGTTGAGTTTTCAGATTACACTGAAAGTGACAATTGGCAGTCCACAGAAAGGAATTTCAGAAATTATAAGACAAATGCTAACAGTGCTATCCTTTTTGCATTAAGGCTATGGACATTGACTGGGAAATGCATTTACTGATCAGAGCCTATTATAACAGGAATCTCTGGAATGAATTCTTTTTCTGTTTATCTGGACTTTGAAGCATCCATAGATCCTTATGTTTAGCTAACAAAAGAAGCCATGCTTTTTTTTCTTAAATCAAATTTCTTTTGATAATAACAGATGTTCTTGAAAAGTACCTGGCCTAAAAGAATTAAAACCTTTTGAAATAAGTTAATTGAAAGGTATTTTAGGTATATTGTGTAGACCTAAGCACCTAGATGAATTTTAGAAATATTTAGATATCAAAAGTCAAAGAGAAGACAAGAATTAAGGGTTAAAAGATATTTTGCTTACTAGAATCAGCCCACAATAAGAGGCTATCAATTTCTTTGACCAGCTAAAAGGTTTTAAAGGAAAAGGAGAGCTCTTTTCAATTGACTTGGCTAAAAGGTTTATAAGTTTCCAGGGGTTGAAATGAATGAAGCACTTTTGCATGTTGTAGGAAAACAGAGAGTGGAATTTTGATTGATTTTCTTTAATTAAGATAACCTTGCGTTTAGGAAGCTGCAAAGCAAAACTGGAAATGATTTTAATCCCATCTCATGATTTATTTATGGATTATTAAAACTCCATCATTAATAAAAATTATATTTCAGAATGGCATATTATCAGAAATAAACAAAGAGTGATTTCCCCTCCTGGATCCTAAGCCAAATACGCCTAGATGATTGGGCTTATCTCAATTATTAAGGTCCTAGGGACACCCTCCCTCCCACCACCATGCCTTTGGAAATATCCTTTACAGCAAATTAGAGATAATTTCCCCTGATCTACAGGTTGAAATATTGGCAATACTTAGTACTACTAGGAGCGAGTTTATATGCTTACATCTTGCCAGGTTCAGCACCAACATTGACAATGATAAGTTGGGCTGATGAAAACTGATCAATACCATTTCCCACACTTCACTTCTGTAATGCTTCCCAGGGTTACAGGTGATTAACTACAGAAGGATATGTCATCAGTAAAAATTAGTGTTATCTGTGGCCCATGTTTATTGGTTAATTCTTTTAAGTTAAATTATTTTGACTTAATGTGATTTTAAATTATATTAAAACCACCCAAACCAGAACCAAGATATTCATTAAGATACAAAGCTCCAGTATTCATGATGAATGGACTTTAGCTTAGATTTATCCTTTGTCATAAGTTAACTGTATTACCTGCGGTTATAAGTTTGTATAATTTAAAACATGAGAAAGAAAAATTTCTTCATCTTAGGTGACCAAAGTTTCTGGCTTAAGGAAAGTTTAGGCATCAGCATATCTTGTTTTAGATGAAAATCCTATAGTGTGGTCAGGGATCTATGAAATATCTGGGCAAAACAAAACAAAAAGCAAAAAACCCACAGCCATCACCAAACAACACATACACACTCTCCCAACCAACCCCCCCAATTTGGGAAGACACATTTCTGGGAGTTGTGGTGGAGGTCAGGGCTTGCAGATCTGGAGAGGTGGAAGGTGATCTTCTGCAGCATTTCTCAAAGGAGGTTCTGTGAGTGGATAAACCCCTTGAGATGTTCTATTGCAAAAGGGTTCTGAGGACAAAGAAATTTGAGAAATGCTATATATTCCGCTTCTTCTTAGACATTCCCTCTGCATGTTAATTTATTAAAGCCATTGAGAACTTTTCCAGTTAAGACAAATGACCATTTCTGCTTCTCCAGTATTAATGCAACACGGTTTGACCATGGACTTCTTCCCCAACCTCATAAAGTTTATTAACCTTGAATGGCATTTGTTTTTTGAAACACACTTTGGGAATGCTGATCTTTGAGGCATAAAGGCTGACAATGGAGGGAAGAAAGAATCTGCACAGAGCAAAAGAGAAGGAGCCAGAGAGCGCAACCTTCTGGCGGGGCCCTAGTGTCCTCAGGCGACCACTATATAGTGTCTGTGATGTCCACCTGACTCTGTCATTTGAATCCTCACCTTAATTCCCTCAGGTGGGAACAGAGCTCGGTTGGAAGTGAGGAGTCATGGATTCCATTCTCCCTTCTGCAGCTGAGTGCCTTTGGACAATTAACTTCCTAATCTGAATCTCACTTTTCTCCATTATAAAATCTGAGTTTAAAAAAATAATCTTGGGCGCCTGGGTGGCTCAGATGGTTAAGCGTCTGCCTTCGGCTCAGGTCATGATCCCAGGGTCCTGGGATCGAGTCCCGCGTCGGGCTCCCTGCTCCTTGGGAGCCTGCTTCTCCCTCTGCCTCTCTCTCTGTGTGTGTGTGTGTGTGTCTTTCATGAATAAATCAATAAAATCTTAAAAAAAAATCTTGATTGGCCTTTCTAGGCCCAATTAGATGATTCTACCTCAACTATTATAATGGGAGAAAAAGAAAAGATAGGATTTGCTTGAATTCTCTTCATGACCAACTTTTCTGGAGTGCAAAAGGAATGATGAATGAAACAGAAATCCTGTAATACAACCTTATGTGGATAGGTGATTTCTAGTCCTCATTATTCTGGCCATTGTGTTTGAAGATTGAGAGTCATGGGGGCAACCTGGATGAAAGCTGGTTTTAGTACTGTACTTGCTGTCATTCAAGTCTTTTTCTCCCCCCAAACAGTCCAGAAACTTTCATCCACTAGATCTTTAATTAAAGCCAAAGGGCAACTTTAAAATTAGTTCTTTTAATTAATTGTCCTTCAGGTTGTACAATCTGTGATTGCAGTATTCTTGGTTATTAAACACAGTTTGCATTTCAAAAAAAATCAAGATGTGGTTGAAATGACTGATTTAAATGAAGCTAATCTAAAAATATGGAGAAACACAATTGGGCAAATTATTATGCAAAAGTGTCTATGTTTTTTGCATATGCCAGTATTTTCCTTTAATATAAAATTAAATTAAATTAATTGGAGAGAGAAGTTATAATCGCCAGGGAAGCTAAATCATTGATCTGATGCCACGTATTAGCTGACTGTTGTTTTTCCATAATTCTCAATACCTGGGTTCTATAACTAAATAATAATTTAGAGACTGAAGACTTAAAGTCACTTGCAAGTTGCATCCCAAATTATATGAAACAAAATGAGTGACTCCCAAAACTGATACCAGATTATCTTAAGATGTATTTTCATAGTGAATCAAACTATTTTTTCAGGATCCATCTGTAATAATCAGTTTCAGATATGATATTCAGTACACATTTGATTAGAAAGGTAGAAATCAAGTTCTTGAAAGTGGAAACTAATCCACTCTTCCCCTCTGATACATCTGCCATCAGGCAAATCTTCTGCCCTCTCATCATGTTGGATTCTGATCCCTAGCAGTGGTTCTCAAGCATTATGGCACATTAGAACTGCCAGGGGAGGTTTTAAAAATTTCCAGTGCCCAGATTGCATTTGAGACTAATCAAATCAGACTCTTTGGGGGTGCAACCCAGGCACCAATATGTTTATAAACTTCTCAGGAGATTCTAATATGCAGCAAAATTTGATGACCAGTGAAGCAGTATCGCCCAATGAATTTCCAAGTTAACCTGCTATACAATTTTGGTTTAAAATTAGCAGTGTGAAACACATCTGTTTTTATTTTTCAACACTTCCATAGAAATTGCCTCAACATAGGGGCACCTGGGTGCTCAGTAGGTTAAGCACCTGACTCTTGATTTTGGCTCAGGTCATGATCTCAGGGCTGTGGGATCGAGCCCCACATCAGGCTCCATGCGCAGCAGGGAGTCTGCTTGAGATTCTCTTCCTTTCCCTCTCCCTCTGCCCCTTCCTGCTCATGCACGTACTCTCTCTCTCTCAAATAAATAAATCTTAAAAAAAAAAAAAGGAAATAGTCTCAACAGAAATGAAGCTACTCCTTAAAAAAAAAAAAGACAAATAAAATGTAAAAAGTGGGTAAGAGCTTGTGGTAGATGCCTTTTGGTGTCTACTTGGTTCATGAGAAACTCCTTAATTGTCTTCCTTTCCCAACCACACCAGAGGGTTCTGGTGGTCACTGGACCAAAGTGGCCAACCAGAATATACATCTGGGATTTTTGAATTGAAATTCAGAATTTATATTTCTTTGTGGTTGGATGTATGGGCTGTGGAATGGCTGAATGTTCTGGCAGGTGGACCAAGTAGCTGAGAATTATGGGGAGAGACAATTCGTTTTGCAAACAAATCAGAGTTGAGTGGCAGAGACAATGCTTCTAAGATTCCAAAAGTAGACATCCGTTGTTTTTGCTTGGTTGGCATCCCTCCCCATTTTGTTAACAGTGCCTTATTCTTCAGGGACTATCTCGCTCCCATTCCATGTGGTCCTGGGGATAACTGACAAATCAAGCCTATCAGCCTTTGCTCCTTGAGCAGAGACTCAAGGCAGAAAAAGGGGGCACCATCATTTTGGTGACCATTGTTGGGAGAAACTGTTAGTTTCTGCTATAGGAACCGTGGAGCTGTCTGTATTCCTGTGCCTCCCGGGGTCAAATTGTTCAACAAGTCTTTCAGTTCTGAGATCAAGGGTGTCTGCTGCTTGCGATTTAAGAATCCCAGCACAGTGTTCTAGGTCCTAGCTCAAATTCACATGGAGGTTTGTAGCATTCTGTTTTGGGGCTCATGAGGCACTCTTGTATCCTTAAGTATTTTTAGCTTATGGTGTTTTTGATATTTATAACCACATCTTAACTAGAAGAGACCTTTAGTTGACTCTCCTATTTATGTGGATGGCCCCGAGACTGACTAAAGCAAGTTCAAGGCTCTCCAGGTCCTACTCCAATCTTCAAGGTCATAGCCAGGATAGCCCAACTGTTTTATCATTCTGTATGCTTTCTGAAAACCTCAGTTATTTATTTGCATTTTGTAAGTATGAACATCTTGGGGAAAAATTCCTAACAAAGGTATACTTCATGAACAATAGGATTAAAAGCTTATCAAACAGAAACATGGTTCTAAATAATGTATGATCCTTTGAACAGGAGCCCAAATCTCTTCCTGAAAAAGAGCTCTTATTTCCTCTATCAAGCAACATTAAATGAAATTATAGTACTGCCATTAAATCCAATTGTACACCAGTAATTTTTCATTTCCAATGGTACTCTTCTTTATTAAAAAATCTTTATTAAATAACAAAATATTCCAGCTAATATAAGTACTTCCTTGAGCTCAATATTAATATACTTGGCACACAATTCAAGGCTGTCTCCTCAAACTCAGGAAGTGCATGATTTTTTCCTTGTGATTCAACAAGCAGAATTATAGTGAGCCTCCTCTGTTTCTCCAGGCCTAGTCACAGAAATGGTGAGGTATGTGGGGTGTTCAAATGGGTGACTTCTTAAATCTGGATCCATGGAGCTAGATTTGGATCATATTATTAGAATTCAGAGATAATTGGTAAAAAAAAAAAAAAAAGCAAAACCCAAAACCAAAAAAGCACAGCACAGTGCTAAGCAGTGTAAGTGATTTACAATGTTTTGATCTTTGGCAAACTCTGGATGAACCTTTATGAAATGGAACAGTGGGGCAAATGCTAAAAAAAAGGGGATCGTAAAGTCTGACCAGTTCACAGTGTTTCCTTTTCTAAGAGTCTAAGGAAGGGTAAATATTATCTTGGAATATTCTGGTAAGGAATGCAAGCAAGGCAAATAAAAGGAGGCAGTTTAAAAGGTATTCTTTTGACCGTCATACTTTATTTCTAATACAAATAGGTAATAAAATAAAAAGTACCCAGGTATCTTTGAAACAAGAATACATTTTCTGTGTATCAAGCCATCATTTACAGATTAACACTGCAAAACATTTGAATTAATAACTCTTAATTTGCTTCTGTAAGATTATAGGCAATAAAAAATGATATGTAGGATGAGAACTACAAGAAGAAACCAATTCAAAGTCCTAAAATCTTGTCTCTGTATTAATTCCTTCACTGCCAAAAAAATCACATGCATCTACAAAGAGAAGGTAGGTATCCTTAACATCAAACGTTATTTACAAAACAACTCCATTTCTCTCGTTTACTCTGGATACTGCGGGCCTGCCTGATACACGCACTGTGGGGCCAACACCACGGTCAGCTCGGCTCGCCTGCTCCCCCTGGGTGCGGCCATTCTAGGCACCGGAGGGAGGCCTCACACCAGCTCGTAGTATTTCCCCGTCTGGGGATCAAAGTAGCAGTTCAGACACGGGTCATACAGCAGAGTCAGCACCTCCTCGCCCTCTTCCACACTCGGGTCTTCTTCACCTGCCGGGAGGAGAACCACAGACACGTTAGCCGCCTGCTGGCCCAGAACTGCTGACCGCCAGGGCAGAAGGGCAAGGAGACAGGCACCTCCAACCCTCCTGGGAGATGCTCCTTGTGCGGGCGGAATGTCAAGGCCAGAATGGAGGAGCACGGCAGACGTGCAGACTCTGTGCACACAGCATAAGACAGGGCCGGCTTCACTCTGAAGGACGAGAAAAGCTGAGTGTGGAGGCCAGGCAGGGAGGGAGAGAAGAAAGGGACAGGGCCAACGGACTCACGGGATCAAGGATACAAGAGGGATTCAAGACTTGGGGGCGACAGTTCCAGACTTGGCTGTGGGCCAGAGCTGTATGAATGCACCCTAAAAGTGCTACCAAGTAAACCCGAATTAAAATGGTAATGCTGTTTAGGAACACAAGACACACAAAGCACAGAACACATACAAAAAACTGTCAGGTGATGGGTAATTTTATTAGTGGTAGGAAGGTCTGTTTCCATTTGCTAGTAACATGGATGTGGCTTCATGTTTGTCTCTTGTGACAACTGTTCAGATGGTTTGGAGGAACTTCTGCTGCCTAAGTTATTAGCAGGTTTGGTTGGTTTCCAACCGATGGCATGGACTGAAAAAAAAAAAAAACCTGTTTTCGTAAGATCTTTCCTGAGCACCTTATACATGCCCAGTGCTATGCTAAGTACTTGTGCACTTGATGCCGTCACCAGCAAGTGAGTGACTTGTGAATACTTGTGAGTACTTCCGAAAACCATGTGATAGGGAGTCCAGAAGCTAGGAGGGTAAGACCTCCCTGAGCTGGAGAGGATCAGAGCAGGCTCAGGGAGGAGGGGTGATTGGGAGAACACTCCTCTCTCTTCCTTAGCACAGGCTACTAAGAACCAGAGAAAACCCAGTGTCTGGGGCTGTGAGCTCACCAGGGTTGCTTTGAGAAAGGCTTAGGTGTGGGCTTGGGGCAGGGCTGACACGTAACAGAGGCTCAGTCAATACTGAATGTTTCTGGAAAGGGTGAATACATGACTGTGAAAGCAAAGTCTATGGTTATAAGTGTCACTGCCTAGAGTACGGGAAGGTGGTGGGACTCCATTTTTCCAGCCAAAACCAGACTGAGCTGTCCTTGTCACAGGACAGTGACAAGCCCGAGTTAAGTCCCAGGGGGCGGGGCCAAGATGGTAAAGTCGGGGGCTGAGATGCTACCACAGCCATGCCTCTGACCATCCAAAGACACATAACATGATCGCCCCTGCACCAGGCACTGAGTGGGGTGCTGGGGATGAGATGGTCGACAAAACAGGCGCTGTTCTCAAGGAGTGTGCAGTGACTTGGGCAAAACACAAGAGCAGCTGACTCTCTGACAGGCAGCACACAGCACTAGCAGTCCTTAAAAAGTGGAACTAACTGGAGGACTAGGTGCCTCTGCCTTGCTGGCTAACATCTCAACTGGCGGAGCCCTGGGTGGTTTAGAAAGCACTTCGCGTGCAGTAGCTCGCTTGACCCTCCTGTGAAATCAACAGGGATTATGGGTGCCCATTTGACAGATGAGGGAAGCAGGGTCTGTTAACTGGCTCACCTGAGGTCACTCTGCTGAGTCAGAGGCACAGTCAGGGAGGAACCTGGGTTTCCAGACTCTCAGTTCTGCGTTCTTTCTACTGTATTGGCGCCCTGCTTTCGTTAAGAAGGTGGTGGAACACGTTCAGTTGGGAGCTATTATATTATGCGAATTTAAACATGGAAGAGGATAAAAAATGTACACTTTACAGGTGTCCTACATTTGAAAAACTCAGGTTTGGAAACAAAAGAAATTTCATTTCTCATACTTCAAAAATCACAAAGATGAGAGAGTCCATGTGGGAGGGCAGAGGCAAAATCCAGGCTTATTAGCTCCAGAAAAGACAAAGCTTGAGGTTATAGCAGCCCTTCTGGCCTTAAGTACATCAAAGGTGATAAATGAGAGAGAAGTCAAGAAGATTCTGTGGGGTTCCAGGAGGAATCAAGAGGATCAACGAAGGAAAGTTATGAGGAGCCAGATTTTGGCTCAGCACCAGGAAGAATTTTCTAAACAGTAGAGCGGACCAGGAAATGGGAGGTGGACCCTGGGGAGGGTGAAGCAGGGACTGGGGCAATCACTTGTGTGAGATTTTATTGTGCACAGGGCAGGACCAGATCCAATGATCCCTGCGGTGCCTTTGATGAGTTTCTGTGACTCTTGGCTGCAGTGGCTTATGTCCTTGAAGTATGACAGGGCTTTGCTAATGGCCACGTTAATGGTGGTGGCTGACCTGAGCACCCTGCACAGTTTCTAATTAAGAACAGGAAATCAGAGAAAGCAGGCTGCCTTTCCTTTACTTTCTATTGTTACCTCAAGAGTGGTCCCCAGGGTCCTGCCCCCACCTTCTTCCTTTAAGTAGGAGAGGTTGGGAATGCTTTTCAAGTGACTGTTTCTCATGGAAGATGACCCCCTTTTAGGGCACTTTTGCACCTCAAAGGGAGGGTGTGCATGTCCTTTACCTTCACATATTCAATCCATCATCCCTTTCTTATTTAGGCTTCTTCAGAGAACAGAACCAATAAGGAACTTATGTGTACCTGCTGCGTGAAGATGTCTATTAAATCTGTACCATGTCTAGGTATGGATGTGACATTCACACACAAAACAAAAGCAGCTAGTAAAGATTAATGAGGGGGGATGGGAGAGGCAACTGCAGAGTGGCCAAGAGAGCCCTGGGCCCTAGGATCTGGCAGACGGGACAGAGGGGAGCTTGGCCGCTGCCTACCCAAACGACCTTCAGGCAGTTATGGGTTATTTTGCCTCACTGGACCCTCATTTCCTTATTTACCAAATGAGAATAACAATGCCTGTTTCATAGGGTTTTGTGGAAGATGAAACTGGACCCTGGATAATATGCATAGCACAGTGCACATAGCAGTGGTCAACAAATGATCGTTACTGTTACTATTAAGGATAATGACAAACTTGAAATAAATCATGAACTACAGGCTCTAAATTGCTTAGTCACTCAGAACAGAAACACTGATAAAGCTTAGAGTCCTAAGATAAGGCTTCATAGAGATGGGCAGCATGACACTGAGGCAGTGGAGTCAGAGAGACCTGGGTCCAAATCCCATTCTACCACTTTGTATAGCTGTGGGACATTGGGAAAATTCAGCACTCTGAGCCTTAGTCTTCTCATGGGAGGATAGTAATACTACCTGTGATAGTACCTATGAGAACTAAGTAAGATACTTAGTAAGACTCCACACACACAGTGAATACTCAATAAATGTTGTTGATATAATTGTCATCATGAAAAACGGAAGATACCCGAGTTAGACACAAAAGGGCTATGTCCACTTATACCTTATTCCCCATCCCAAAACTATACCTGTTTGATTTTTCACTACCAAGAGAAAAAAAAAAATAGTGGATTTGAATGAAATACAAAGCCCCCAACTAGTTTCATAAAGGACATTATCATGAATTCATCTTTAAGTAGAAAGAGTTCTTAAACCAAAAATCACATATTTTTCAAGAAGCAAAATGAATTTTTCCATCAGGTGTAATGTTAAAATCATGTATCACCGAGGTAAATGATTACAAGTCAACCTATCTCGGGGGTCTGCTGTCCGATGCTTCATTTTTACTCCAGCCACACAGTGAGGGAAATTCTGACCTCTGGCATGTAAGTTACATGCCGTATAACTGCTTAGCGCACTTGGTGCTGGTACTTTCCAAAAAGATAAAAATTTAAGCCGGTGCTATTAAGTTAGGAAACTCAGTACATTTACAACCAGTCAGGAAACTTTCTAGATGAAAATAACAGTTGTAATGGGCCATGGGTCTTTATCACCCAACTGCAAAGGGATCGAGGTGGAGCCAATTCATTAGTAGGGGTTTTGCTACATAATGCATACAAACTGAAGCAGTAACTGCTATATAAATGCATTCGTTCCAATACATATCACTATAAGACTGGAACCTCATGCATTATAACCACGGGACTAAAGCAGGTTTTGTGGTTTTTAGTACTAAAGCTTTAAATGGATGAATTTTAAAACTCAACCAACAGTGACACTCGTATAAAAATTGGGTGACATTATGTATAATTTTACGTTGAAATAAGTGCTTTAAACTTGCATAAAAGGTTTTGTTTTCATTATAAGTTAATTTTCAAAGCCTCCAATTTACATCATTTTAAGCCATTGTAATCCCTACATAATGAAATTATAATATCATTAAGCAATTACCACTATGATGTCAAGCAATGGGAAATGTTTTGAAAGGTAATTATTGTGCAAGGGTATGGGGTAATTTTCAATTATATTCTTGGATGGTACAGAGTTAGTTTTTCCCCAAAATGCTAAATTGCTCTATTTAAAGACTGGCTACAGAAACTCTAAAAGGACAAATTAACAAATAAAACCATTCTCTGCTACCAGACTAAGAGCATCTGGACAGGGGTCCAAATTACATTTTTACTCTTCTCCACATAATAAAGTCATTTCCAGTGAAATAAAATTGCCTTTCAGATAATAATCTATTTACAAACTTCCAGCTTCATCCACTCTGAAATTGGTTAACAGCAATAATAGAAGAAAAACCAACAGAGCCGGACTGAATGCAGCAATATTAGCTGCCCTTCCCTCTGTTAGATCAGTTCAGGCAAACAATTCCTTCAGTTCACCTTTTGAAAGTCCATTAATATAAATGCTTAATTATCTATATTTATTGCATTTTAACCATAGATAATAGAAAACCTATATGCGGAGGCTAAGTCCTCAAGCTTGAAAACAAATAATGTGGCACCACTTTATCAGATGTAAAATCTCTGAATCAAGACGCTGCACTTGATTTTCGATTTTCTGACGCTGCCATGCAGAATTTTTTTTAAAAAGTTAATGCGTTTTCTCTTTTATAGATCTTGAGAACTGATTGACTGTATTTTTATGTGCATACTAATACACTATTGTTTAAACAATTCAATGGTGAGGGATCACCATTCCAAACAGTCAGCCTCAGGATCAATAAAGATGACATTTTAGATAAGATTCCGCTGAGCACCAGGCACTTGCAAACTCTTCCACCAAGGCCTCTCACAGTAGGGCAAAATTAACTTGCACTAAAACCTGAGGAAGTCTACTGTGAACTGCTGAATTTTGGTTTTCAGCAAGTATGTGTCCTGGGATGGAAGAAAGATAAATGACCAAGCACGGGATAAAAAGGATGAAAAAGATACTTTCTTCTATTAGAAAACCGCATTGTTTCTCGGAAGGCAAATGACATGCCATGATTATAGTTCAGGTTTCATTTGGGAAATAAGTACATCAACCCTTTTGCAAAAACCAGTGGCTATATTTTACTTGGAAAATGCCACTGAAGACAACATGTTGAAGGATTTGGAAGATTAACTGGGAATTAGTGCAATTTCATTCTTTCCAGGTGGTCTCTACTTACAAATGTGCAGTGATTCAAATGTGTGCGTGTATATCAAATCATCAGTTACACTTACACAGTGTTACATCTTAAACTTACACAATGTTACATTTTAATTTTATCTCAGTAAAACTGGGAAACAAACCTACGAAACAATTGTGCACTTGGAAATGTGCAGTTTATGACTCTGAATGCATTTTGTTACACACCCAGGCAAGTCCTTAACCAGACTACTGAGCTCTGAAACCCCGTAGTGTCTCAATGGCCTGATTTCAGGCAAGGTGGCAACATCGTAGCTAGGGGAAAACGCATCCCAATTC
Source organism: Zalophus californianus (assembly GCF_009762305.2). Taxonomy (NCBI): domain Eukaryota; kingdom Metazoa; phylum Chordata; class Mammalia; order Carnivora; family Otariidae; genus Zalophus; species Zalophus californianus. The sequence goes on from NC_045595.1 coordinate 26,612,257, forward strand.
CAGCAAGGGAAGTTGAAATCACACCCTGAACTAAGAACCTTGCTGGGGTGCATCTGGGGAATAAGTAGGCAGGAATGGTTCTGGAGTCAGAGAGAGAGCCTCAGGCACTGGCAACGTGTTTACTTCTCTACTTCCGGGCTCACTTCTAGTACTCCTAGTAGGAGGGCATCTCTTTAGTGAAAGCGTTATCACCAGCCCCCCACCTCCCAACCACTTTTGTGCGGAGAAGACACCCCTCAGACTCTGATAGCTGCATAAGAGAAAATCTCTCCCTTCCCCAAGGTTAATCTGAGAGCAAAAGGCAACTACGTGCCTAACAGGGGAAGGGGTGGGGACTCTGGATTCAAGAATGTCATGAGTACTAAAGAATCATATGAGCTGAGCATGGAGGTGGGGATGCTATGGGTTGAAGGAGAGTACTAAAGGGAGTAGTATTTTATCCAGAAAGCTTCAAGAAAGAGAACTTCCTAAATTTAAAAAATTGCAGTGGACGCTTCAGTCGTATGGTTCTTATTAACCTCAATGGGAATTCTGTGGTCCTATAGAAGCATGGGGGTTAAGGGCGTAGATCGCTAGGTCCGACAGGCCAGGGTCAGAGTCCTGCTCCACGCTCAATGGGTCTGTGATGCAGGCGGTGACCTTAATTCCACCTGTGTGTGGGGGGGACCATAACACAGCCTCGCACCTGGGAGTATCCGGAGAAGTCATCATGAGGTCACACAGCAAAATTTGACATTGTGGGGGGCACATGGCCGATGCTAGCTTCTTTTTTTTTTTTTAATTTTTTTATTGTTATGTTAATCACCATATATTACATAATTTGTTTTGGTGTACTGTTCCATGATTCATTGTTTGTTCATAACACCCAGTGCTCCATGCAGAACGTGCCCTCCTCAATACCCATCACCAGGCTGACCCATCCCCCCACCCTCCTCCCCTCCAGAAACCTCAGTTTGTTTTTCAGAGTCCATCATCTCTCCTGGTTCGTCTCCCCCTCTGACTTACTCCCCTTCATTCTTCCCCTCCTGCTATCTTCTTCTTTTTCTTTTTTCTTAACATATGTTGCGTTATTTGTTTCAGAAGTACAGATCTGTGATTCAACAGTCTTACACAATTCACAGCGCTCACCATAGCACATACCCTCCCCAATGTCTATCACCCAGCCACCCCATCCCTCCCACCCCCGACCACTCCAGCAACCCTCAGTTTGTTCCTGAGATTAAGAATTCCTCATATCAGTGAGGTCATATGATACATGTCTTTCTCTGATTGACTTATTTCACTCAGCATAACACCCTCCAGTTCCATCCACGTCGTTGCAAATGGTAAGATCTCATTCCTTTTGATGGCTGCATAATATTCCATTGTGTATATATACCACTTCTTCCTTATCCATTCATCTGTCGATGGACATCTTGGCTCTTTCCACAGTTTGGCTATTGTGGACATTGCTGCTATAAACATTGGGGTGCACGTACCCCCTCGGGTCCCTACATTTGTATCTTTGGGGTAAATACCCAGTAGTGCAATTGCTGGATCAAATGGTAGCTCTAATTTCAACTGTTTGAGAAACCTCCATACTATTTTCCAGAGTGGCTGCACCAGCTTGTATTCCCACCAACAGTGTAGGAGGGTTCCCCTTTCTCTGCATCCCCGCCAATATCTGTCGTTCCCTGACTTGTTAATTTTAGCCATTCTGACGGGTGTGAGGTGGTATCTCATTGAGGTTTTCATTTGGATTTCCCTGATGCCGAGCGATGTTGAGCACTTTTTCATGTGCCTGTTGGCCATTTGGATGTCTTCTTTGGAAAAATGTCTGTTCATGTCTTCTGCCCATTTCTTGATTGGATTCTTTGTTCTTTGGGTGTTGAGTTTGATAAGTTCTTTATAGATTTTGGATACTAGCCCTTTATCTGATATGTCATTTGCAAATATTTTCTCCCATTCTGTCGGTTGTCTTTTGGTTTTGTGGACTGTTTCTTTTGCTGTGCAAAAGCTTTTTATCTTGATGAAATCCCAATAGTTCATTTTTGCCCTGGCTTCCTGTGCCTTTGGTGATGTTTCTAGGAAGAAGTTGCTGCGGCTGAGGTCGAAGAGGTTGCTACCTGTGTTCTCCTTTAGGATTTGGATGGACTCCTGTCTCACGTTTAGGTCTTTCAACCATTTGGAGTCTATTTTTGTGTGTGGTGTAAGGAAATGGTCCAGTTTCATTCTTCTGCATGTGGCTGTCCAATTTTCCCAACACCATTTGTTGAAGAGACTGTCTTTTTTCCACTGGACATTCTTTCCTGCTTTGTCAAAGATAAGTTGACCATAGAGTTGAGGGTCCATTTCTGGGCTCTCGATTCTGTTCCATTGATCTATGTGTCTGTTTTTGTGCCCGTACCATACTGTCTTGATGATGACAGCTTTGTAATAGAGCTGGAAGTCCGGAATTGTGATGCCGCCAGCTTTGCTTTTCTTTTTCAATATTCCTCTGGCTATTTGGGGTCTCTTCTGGTTCCATACAAATTTTAGGATTATTTGTTCCATTTCTTTGAAAAAAGTGGATGGTATTTTGATGGGGATTGCATTGAATGTGTAGATTGCTCTAGGTAGCATTGACATCTTCACAATGTTGGTTCTTCCAATCCATGAGCATGGAATGTTTTTCCATTTCTTTGTGTCTTCTTCAATTTCTTTCATGAGTATTTTATAGTTTTCTGAGTACAGATCCTTTGCCTCTTTGGTTAAATTTATTCCTAGGTATCTTATGCTTTTGGGTGCAATTGTGAATGGGATCGACTCCTTGATTTGTCTCTCTTCTGTCTTGTTGTTGGTGTATAGGAATGCCACTGATTTCTGTGCATTGATTTTATAGCCTGCTACTTTACTGAATTCCTGTATGAGTTCTAGCAGTTTTGGGGTGGAGTCTTTTGGGTTTTCCACATAAAGTATCATATCATCTGCAAAGAGTGAGAGTTTGACTTCCTCTTTGCCGATCTGGATGCCTTTGATTTCTTTTTGTTGTCTGATTGCTGTGGCTAGGACTTCTAATACTATGTTGAATAGCAGCGGTGAGAGTGGACATCCCTGCCGCGTTCTTGACCTTAGGGGAAAAGCTCTCAGCTTTTCCCCATTGAGAATGATATTCGCTGTAGGTTTTTCGTAGATGGCTTTTATGATATTGAGGTATGTACCCTCTATCCCTATACTCTGAAGAGTTTTGATCAAGAAAGGATGCTGTACTTTGTCAAATGCTTTTTCTGCATCTATTGAGAGGATCATATGATTCTTGTTCTTTCGCTACTGTATTGTATCACGTTGATTGATTTGCGGATGTTGAACCAGCCTTGCAGCCCAGGGATAAATCCCACTTGGTCATGGCGAATAATCCTTTTAATGTACTGTTGGATCCTATTGGCTAGTATTTTGGTGAGAATTTTTGCATCCATGTTCATCAAGGATATTGGTCTGTAATTCTCCTTTTTGATGGGATCTTTGTCTGGTTTTGGGATCAAGGTAATGGTGGCCTCATAAAATGAATTTGGAAGTTTTCCTTCCATTTCTATTTTTTGGAACAGTTTCAGGAGAATAGGTATTAATTCTTCTTTAAATGTCTGATAGAATTCCCCTGGGAAGCCATCTGGCCCTGGGCTTTTGTTTCTTGGGAGATTTTTGATGACTGCTTCAATTTCCTTAGTGGTTATAGGTCTGTTCAGGTTTTCTATTTCTTCCTGGTTCAGTTTTGGTAGTTGATACATCTCTAGGAATGCACCCATTTCTTCCAGGTTATCTAATTTGCTGGCATAGAGTTGCTCCTAATATGTTCTTATAATTGTTTGTATTTCTTTGGTGTTGGTTGTGATCTCTCCTCTTTCATTCATGATTTTGTTGATTTGGGTCATTTCTCTTTTCTTTTTGATCAGTCTGGCCAGGGGTTTATCAATCTTGTTAATTCTTTCAAAGAACCAGCTCCTAGTTTCGTTGATCTGTTCTACTGTTCTTTTGGTTTCTATTTCATTGATTTCTGCTCTGATCTTTATTATTTCTCTTCTCCTGCTGGGTTTAGGCTTTATTTGCTGTTCTTTCTCCAGCTTCTTTAGGTGTAGGGTTAGATTGTGTATTTGAGACATTTCTTGTTTCTTGAGAAAGGCTTGTATTGCTATATACTTTCCTCTCAGGACTGCCTTTGCTGTATCCCAAAGATTTTGGACAGTTGTGTTTTCATTTTCATTGGTTTCCATGAATTTTTTTAATTCTTCTTTAATTTCCTGGTTGACCCATTCATTCTTTAGTAGGATGCTCTTTAGCCTCCATGGATTTGAGTTCTTTCTGACTTTCCTCTTGTGATTGAGTTCTAGTTTCAAAGCACTGTGGTCTGAAAATATGCAGGGAATGATCCCAATCTTTTGGTACCGGTTGAGACCTGATTTGTGACCTAGGATGTGATCAATTCTGGAGAATGTTCCATGGGCACTAGAGAAGAATGTGTATTCCGTTGCTTTGGGATGGAATGTTCTGAATATGTCTGTGAAGTCCATTTGGTCCAGTGTGTCATTTAAAGTCTTTATTTCCTTGTTGATCTTTTGCTTAGATTATCTGTCCATTTCAGTCAGGGGGGTGTTAAAGTCCCCCACTATTATTGTATTGTTGTCAATGTGTTTCTTCGCTTTTGTTATTAATTGCCTTATATAATTGGCTGCTCCCATGTTCGGGGCATAGATATTTACAATTGTTAGATCTTCTTGTTGGATAGACCCTTTAAGTAGGATATAGTGTCCTTCCTCATCTCTTATTACAGTCTTTGTTTTAAAATCTAGTTTGTCTGATATAAGGATTGCCACCCCAGCTTTCTTTTGGTGTCCATTAGCATGGTAAATGGTTTTCCACCCCCTCACTTTCAATCTGGGGGTGTCTTTGGGTCTAAAATGAGTCTCTTGCAGACAGCATATGGATGGGTCTTGTTTTTTAATCCAATCTGATAGCCTGTGTCTTTTGATTGGGGCATTGAGCCCATTTACATTCAGGGTAACTATTGAAAGGTATGAATTTAGTGCCATTGTATTGCCTGTAAGGTGACTGTTACTGTATGTTGTCTGTGTTCCTTTCTGATCTATGCTGCTTTTAGGCTCTCTCTTTGCTTAGAGGACCCCTTTCAATATTTCTTGGAGGGCTGGTTTCATGTTTGTAAATTCCTTTAGTTTTTGTTTGTCCTGGAAGCTTTTTATCTCTCCTTCTATTTTCAATGACAGCCTAGCTGGATATAGTATTCTTGTCTGCATATTTTTCTCGTTTAGTGCTCTGAAGATATCTTGCCAGTCCTTTCTGGCCTGCCAGGTCTCTGTGGATAGGTCTGTTGCCAATCTAATATTTTTACCATTGTAGGTTACATATCTCTTCTCCCGAGCTGCTTTCAGGATTTTCTCTTTGTCTCTGAGACTCGTAAGTTTTACTATTAGATGTCGGGGTGTTGACCTATTTTTATTGATTTTGAGAGGGGTTCTCTGTGCCTCCTGGATTTTGATGCCTGTTTCCTTCCTCACATTAGGGAAGTTCTCTGCTATTATTTGCTCCAATATACCTTCTGCCCCTCTCTCTCTTTCTTCTGCTTCTGGGATCCCAATTATTCTAATGTTGTTTCGTCTTATCGAATCACTTATCTCTCGAATTCTGCTCTCGTTATCCTGTAGTTGTTTCTCCCTCTTTTTCTCAGCCTCTTTACTTTCCATCATTTGGTCTTCTATATCACTGATTCTCTCTTCTGCCTCATTTATCCTAGCAGTTAGTGCCCCCATTTTTGATTGCACCTCATCAATAGCCTTTTTGATTTCGACTTGGTTAGATTTTAGTTCTTTTATTTCTCCAGAAAGGGTTTCTCTAATAACTTCCACGCTTTTTTCAAGCCCAGCTAGTATCTTTAAAGTCATGATTCTGAACTCTAGGTCTGACATCGTACTAATGTCCGTATTGAGTAGGTCCCTGGCTGACGGTACTACCTCTTGTTCTTTTTGCTGAGGTGATTTTTTTCGTCTTGTCATTTTGTCCAGAGGAGAATAGATGAATGAGAGAACAAAATGCTAACAGGTTTACAACGTCCCCAGCAAATATACTCTATACAAATCAGAAAAGACCTGAAACCAGGGGAAAAGAAAGGGAAAGAAAGAAAAAAGAAAGAGAGAAAAAAAAAGATAAAAACAAAAACAGAACAACACAAAAAAAGCAGAATGTGATCAAATATGATCAGGCTAGTGCATAGATCAGTGCCACACACTAGATTTTGGGTGCATTTTGGTCTGTTAGAAAAAAGTGCCTCCTAAAATTTAAAGGAAGAAAGACATATATGTACAAAATAAGGGTTGATACAATGAAGGGATAGAAGATGACTGTAAAGATGAAAATTATAAAAGATTTTATAAAAGGACTTGATAAGATAAGAAGTTGTTTGAAAAAAGAAAGAAGATTTAAAAAAAAAAAAGAAAAAAGGGAGAGAATGTGATCAGGCAGGAGACTAGAACAGAACCATACACTAGTGATTTAGGGTATATTTTTATCTGTTAGAAGAAACTGTATCTCAAAATTTTAAAGAGAGAACAACTTATATATATATATGCCAAAAATAAGGGTAACTACTAGAAGGGATAAAATATGACTCTAAAAATGAATAATAAAAAATGTTTTTTTTTTTTTAAGAAGAGATTGATAAGATGTTGGTTGAAAAAGGGAAAAAGAAAAAGAAAAAAAAACAGTTAACAAAAATTAACTTTGATGAACTAATGAATCATGGTAAAAAAAAAGCCATGAATTCTATGTGCAGTATTCTCCTAGCGCTGGAGTTCTCCCGTTCTCCTTGATCGGTAAACTTGGTCTTGGCTTGCTGGCTGTTCGTGCTGATCTTCTGGGGGAGGGGCCTGTTGCTGTGGTTTCCAAATGTCTTTGCCGGAGGCTGAATTGCCCCGCCCTTGCTGGTCCGGGCTAAGCAAGCTGCTCGGGTTTGATCTCAGGAGCTTTTGTTCCTTGCAAGCTCTCCGTACAGCCTTGGAGGACCAGGGCAAAAATGGTGGCCTCCCAATCTCCACCCGGAGGAGCTGAGAACTCGGGGCCCCGCTCCTCAGTGCGCCCCCAGAGAAAAGCAGTCACTCCCTTGTCCTCGGTCTCCGGCCGCACTCCGTGTTCACCCGGCCTGTGACCGAGCGTTTGTATCTCTGGCACCCGACCCCGTGTGGAGTCTCCAAACCCAGCAGATCCCTGCGGTGCGGTCCCGCGCCGCTCCTCCCCGGGAAGGAAGGGGAGTCTCCCCGGCTCTGCCGCTTTTTGGGTCCCTGCTGGAGGAGCAGTGGCCTGACTGGGCCGCGGATCACAGTTTATGGCAACCCCAAGATGAGAGCCCGCGCCTTGGCTCCGTCTCTGCAGCTGGCTTCCCCACTCTGATACCTGGGAGCTCTTCCGCACTCAGGCTCCCCCGGTCTTTCTGTGACCCCAAGGGTCCTGAGACCCCACTGTCCCGCGAGGGTTCCACCCCCGCTTAGCCACTGGAGCGACGTCCCTCAGCGGAGCCGACTTCTAAAAGGTCCGATTTTGTGCTCGGCGGCTCTAGCACTTGCCAGAAGCGGCCGGCGGAGGCCCCTCCCCCGCCGTCTATCCTCCCGAATATCGCCTCGGATTCACTTCTCCGCACGTCCTACCTTCCAGTAAGTGGTCGCTTCTCTGTTCAGAGAGTTGTTGCTACTCTCCTCTTTGATCTCCTGTTGAGTTCGTAGGTGTTCAGAATGGTTTGATCCCTATTCAGCTGAATTCCTGAGACCAGACAAAATCTAGGTTTCCTACTCCTCCGCCATCTTGCTCCGCCCCCCCCATGCTAGCTTCTATTATTACTTTTACATTGCCAGTATTGTTTCTTTCTGGGAGAAGGTCTCTTGGCACCTTAAATAAATCTTGAAGATCCAAAGAAGATCCAAAAAGTAGACCAAATCATCCTTCTGTTTTCCATGAGCAGATGATTCACGCAATCACTCATTAAATATTTATGAAGCGTGTACTGTGTCCTAGGTGCCAAGTCAAGCACTTGGGGATACCATGGTTTTTCAGTGAAGCATAATGTCTGTAAGCTAACTAATAAAACAGATTTTAGAAGATTGCTTTTAGACTCAGAGTATCAGGTGAATGTCGAATAACTCTGGAAGGACTCCTCTGTTGGACCCCGAGCAGACGGCCAGATTCCCCTTTCTCTGGTTAGCTTCAAGGAACCATGAGGTTCTTCTAAATTCTTGACTAGTAATTTGGATATTACACCTTTAAAATCAGCATCTGTTGCCTATTTGTGTCTCGTGGGAGATTAACCAGTGTTCATAAAGGAATATCCTCTGTGGCTTTGCCATAAAAAAGGTACAAGAATGTTATTTTTATGAGGTTCTGGCAACTCTAAAAGCACTTCTGAATGTCTTTCTTACTCAAAATCTATGTAAACTTCAGGAGAGGTTTTGCAGTCCTGAGAGCTCCATTTTGGAGCTGGGAAGCATGAATAATTGAAGGGTCATATCTATAAAGGAACAAATGTCAAAAACAAATTGACAACTATTCTTCAAGCAAAGTCTGCTTTATTTTCAAAGGTCAGCTTGGTAGTTCTCTTGAGTAAGTTCTGAAATCATAACTTCCCATTTTCCCATTTTACATGCACTACAGGAAAACACATTTTTGCTAAGTGTTAAGGGCTCCCATGCCCCTGGTAACTGACATTCAGCGAGTGTGCTGTGGCCCGGGAGGAACTGCACACAGCTGCCTGTCTCTCCCTCTAGCCAAGGAGCCCAGAGTGCAGTGCTGTTCCTGCCAGCTGCCCGGCTCTGCAGGAAGACAGGCTGTTTACTTTAAGGGGGCATTCATGCCCTTGCGGCATTCTGTCTGAGCAGAAACTGTGGCTGTGGCACAAACTCGTACTGAATAAGGCAGAGACTCAAAGGCCAAGTCTAAGGCATGTGTGAAAATGAATAGAGGGAGACCCTCATTTGAAATGGAGTTGGGAAGCCCCGAAGGGACTTCAAGCTTTCTGTGGCAGCCTACGCCATGCTCCTGGGCAGGAAGAAGTTCACTTTACTGCTCCCGCAGAAGGAAGGAAGATTTTCTCCCTGACAAGCAATAGCCTAGCCAATGAGAAACATTGCCACCTGGAACTCTTGCTTTAGACTTTTAGACTCTAATAGACTTTCCTTCAAAGCAGCTTTTCCCAACGCCCTCCTTTTTCTCTACAAGGTAACGCTCCTCTCCTTTGTTCTCCAGGCTTGCCTATGCTTTGCTGCAGCTTGCATGTCCCAAATTGCCATTCCTCTGCTATTCCTCAATAAAATCATTTTGCTGATAAAATAACCCACTCTTTTGTTGTAGAGGTTAACACATGCACTTACTTTCGTATGGCCTGGGGCAAGTTTTCTAGAACTAGGCATTGGTCAGGCCATCTTTCCCTGCTGTGCAACTGCAGTTATGCCTCTAAATCTGCAGATGCATCTCGGCCTCTCCACCTCAGCTGGAGCTGTGGGGGTTCAGCACGTTACTTCCCGGCTCTAATGTGGGAAAGGTGGTGTCCATGTGGGAAAGGTGGGGAACAGCAGTGTCTATACCTCAGGAGGCTATCATGAGAAGTAAAGGGTACTTGCAGGTGTGGGTCACAGGAAGGTGAAATAAATATTAGCTATGATCATTTTTATCCTAGAAGTCTAAAGATGGGAGGCCCTCCTTCCCTGTGAACCAGCCTTCAAAACCACCTTCACAGGTTCTGCAGAAAGGCACTGATAGGGAGGAAGCCTGGGTCCTACTGCCAGCTGGGGCTCTGATTGGGCATTTGACGTTAAGCAAGGTCAAGTTGAGGGTGTTGGACTGCATCACTGTTCTTAGCTGGTTCATCAGAGCCCCAAGGCAGGGTTCTGAGACCCTAACTTCCCCTTTAGCCAGAGCAGTTCTGCTTTTATCTCTTTTATATGTTGGAATTTCATATGAAATTCATTTGAAAGAAAAGTTTTCACTGCTTATAAATATAGTTTAAGAGCCACTGCCCAAGGTGACTGATCACTGTTTTAGTTGCTAAAATGCGAGGGTCTAGGTTCAATACTCTCATTGTCAAGTTTTAGAAATATACCTAATATACTAAAATACTGGAACGGGGGAAAACTGAAAGTAAGACTTCAATGAATTACTCATTTTTTTTCAAAGATGGTATAAAAAAATGGCCTTTTGAAGAACATTTCTCTCTCCCTTTTTCCCCTTTCTCCCTTCCTGTCTTCCCTCTAACAAAAATTTAGAGAGTAGCTAATAATCTTTAGAAATTGCATGGGGTACTTGGGATCCAGGAGTGAGCACACTGATAAAGTTTCTGCTTTTAAAAACTCACAGGCTATGTAGGAAAGAAGACATTAAACAACAAATCACGAATGACAAACTGTGAAAAGGGCACGAAAAAAATGTACAAGGCGAAGGGAGATGGACCTACTTAGATAAGCTTGTCTAGAAAGGCCTTTGAGAAGGTAGGTGACAAGCAAATACCCAGGCCTGGCAGCTCGGCAATCCAGGAATCCTGTCTCTCAGTCAGGCCCTCGCTCCCTCAGATTTGGTCAGCACAGCAACTTTGCCCCCAAGCCCCTCACTCCCATGGAGAAAATGCTGCCACTTGTCATTCCTGACAAGCATGGGGGGGCAGGGGAGGCAGGTCCAGTGCTGAAACAGGGGACGAGAGGTCTGCTCTTCCCCCCCCCGCCCCCGCTTAAAGAACTTAAGTACTTAGCCCTTGAGATGTTTCAATTCGTTTTTTTTTTTTTTTTTTCTGTAGATCAGGAACTCTCAAGAGAAAAATAAAATTTCAAATCCTGATTTTATATATATTATTTTTGGAGTAGGTAATTTAGGTACTTGGTTCAAAATCAAAAAAGTATAACAACAGTGGTTGGGCTCTGGGGCCGGGCTGTTTGGATTCCCATCCCAGCTCTGCTGAGGACTGGTGGTGTGACCCTGGGCAAGGCATTCAAGAACTTCGTACCTCAGTTTTCTCAGCTGTAAAGAACAACAATTACACACGAACACAAACAGTACCTTCCTTGTGGTGTTGCCGTGACAGCTAATGTTAGAACTTAGCACGGTGTCCGGCATATCTCCCTAAATTCCTGGTATTGTGGGACAGAAGCCCAGGAAGAGGCCCAGACTGCCCGCAACCACGTCTCCCTCTTGCTTTTGGTGATATAAACTGGATACTTCAACCCATCATTTTTCCTTGACCAACAATTTATAAGAACACTACCTTGGCATATTGATATGTTATCTAAAACTAAGCCAATGACATGTAAAGAGTCACCAAATAGGAAACACTAATTTTTGATAATATTAATTAGCTACAAACCACTCGAGCAGATCAGAAAAGGGGAAAGGGACGGCTGATAGAAACCGAGGCTGACAGGCAGGAAGGGCGCCAGATCTGGTTAATATCGGCCAGAACATTTCTACAATCTTCTGAATTTAATTTGTTAATTTGCCCTCGATGGAAGTTCTGTTTACCTTCAACATAACTGAGCTCCTGCTGTCAAAACCTCACTTGGCAATGGTGACTTGAAGCCATCCTTTTTCAGCTAATTCTCACTAATATATATCTTGGGTGCCTTTGCTCAAGGACCACGCTCTCTATTCCTGTGGTTTATTTAAGACACTTAACATAACATATTATTTGTTCTCTCACAGCAAGGTCTCCTCCTGACAGCCAAGATTCTATTTTTCTGTCCTAAGTAATTATAAATGTACACCTCTAAAAAGATTCCCAATTTGAGGGGCATAATCTATTTCAGACAGTAAATCACGGAGACATCTCCATCCCTTGGGCAGCAAAAATGTACAACTCAGATGTATGAGCTTTCACTCTGAATTTTCCATACCTGAAGAAAAATGGGATGCTCCACTTTCTCTCTGGGGCAGTTGGGGGGGGGAACCTGGCACCTTTGTTGGAGCAATTTATATTGGCTTCAGTTCCTATATTATTATTATTTTTTACCTTCAGATAGCATGCTTCCTTCTTCAGAATCCCAACTCAAAAAGCCGTCTCAGGGAGTCTCACTCTGAGGTTATTTGTCACTCCAGTTATGCACTTTAGACTCTCCTCTGCCTTCCCATCCCAATCCCTCCGTTTCTACCAAAGGCTTCTTTTCCCTTCCTCCTCTATGCACTCCTGACAGTCACGTTCCCTGCTCACAACCAAAACCTGATGGTTCATTTCTATGACTCTCGCCAACAAAGGGAGGCAGGCAGATTTTCATTCCCGCTTCCTTCCCATTCCTCCATCACTAACACTACTTGCTGTAACTCTGTACCAGCCTTATCTTTAAAGACAAGTATCCTTGTATGAATGAAAACATGTATCCAGTGATCTAGGAGCATCAGATCTGCTTTATAATAATATGAACAGCTAGTAAGTGCTTTGTGCACAGTATACCTTATTGAATCTTCATGAAAAACTTTCAGGTGGACACTATCTATTATCAGTCTTACTTTACAAATGCGGTAACCAAAAGTCCTAAAGGCCACACAGCAGGAATTGGTAGAGCCGGAATCCAGATGAAGATTAGTTTGATACCAAAGGACTTATCATCCTATAAAATGAGGCACAGGGTATCTCATTTTGGGGGTGTGAGCCTAAATGATTAGCATTTAATAAAAACAGTGGCATCTCAAAGTGACTGATTTTCTCTATTTGTAGTTAATGATTTTTATTTTTTTATGCATAACATTTTCCATAGTCCCACCTTGAGCACTCAAGCTTCCAGAAGAATCCAGATGCTGGTCTGTTGGCTGTTGACTGGGAGGAACAATCGGTGGGCTCAACATATTTAACCAGTCCCTAAAAAGACAAGAAGAAAGTAAATAAACAACAGGTCTGCAATTTCATATATAAATTTTACCTTTCCCTTGCATTTTTCATTTCCTGGGGCTTCCACAAAGAAACATTTTTTCCCCCTCCTTCATATTTCAGAAGGACAGAATGTGCAGAAGTTAATATTCAGTTCTATAAATGGATTAATATAATGTCAATCACTGAACTAACCAGTTGTTCCACAAATACATCAACTAGATTAAAGATGACTATTCCTCTTGAAAGTTTCTTATTGTGGCTCTTAAAGTGTACACAGCACCTCTCCTATAAGAAAATTATTTCAGTAACTCAGAAGAAGTGCAGCAGAGACAAAGCTTCTTATGATCTTTGGGTAAGGAAGCATAGCAAAGTTGCATGTCACCTCCATGACAACATTACAGATATGATCCAAAACAGAAGCTGGTCTTGGAGTGGTCAGGGACCAGCCACAATGGCAGGGTCAGCAGGCACTCACTCAGATCTTTAGAGCATCGGAGGGCAAAAGAAGGTAGAGTGAGGGGAGCAGGGCCCCTGAGTGACCCATTCCTTCAGTTCTCCTATTAAGAACGGGGGCAAAACTACTCCTACGTTCCCTGTTCTCTGCCTCCAACTGCCAAGCTCATTTTCCAAGTTCTTTACTCTCTTCCTCCTCCATTCTTTTCTGGTCTTCCCAGTCCCTCTAGGAGGTGCCTGCATGGATGTGATGCAAGAGGGTGACATCCAGAGGGCATGAGTCACTGTATGTGCTACTTCAAGCCTTTCTTGTCTCTCAACTTGTGAGCTTCTTCAGGGGAAGGGAGCAGGAAGGGAGAGTGAAGGCTCTTCTAACGTGAACTCTCTTTCTTGCATTGATATTAGCATCTGTTCGTTTACCTTATTATTCTCAACAGGGGCACGTTCTCATGACTAAACAACTTCTTTCTAAATTTCTGTATTTCTGTCTTTATCTACAGTGGGAGCCAGTCCCAGCAGGAAGTAAGAGCACTGGTTTGCCCTGTCAGTCCTGGCGCCATGTTTCCCCATGCAAAAGCTTGGCCACACTGCTTACATCATAAGCCTCTTCAATAAAGAGGAGATAATGACAGTACCTCAGAGTTTTGTTGTTGGGACTAAATGACACACACACACACACACACACACACACACACACACAAAGGGTGAAAAACATTTGGCATGGATCTGGGTACAGAGTAGCATTCAATAGATTTCAGCTATGACTACCATCGTCTTCATTATTGGTGAAAATCATAGTGTCTCTTTCCCTACAGTGATAAACCAAGACCACAGGAATTGGATTTTGTTGGAATTAAACCAGTCAAGGAGGGAAGAATGGTTACAAGTCTCTATAGCAGAGGTTTTCCATGAAAGTCGTTCACTCTTCCTGCAAAAAAAAAGTATCTCAACGTAAAAATTACCTAATTCTTATTTGTGATATTTTAAGACACTTTCAGTTACTCCTCACCTTAGCTATCACTATGGCTAGTGAAATAAGCAAGGTGAACGTGCTGTATAATTGAATTTCATAACAACACATTAAGGACATCAGAAAGGAATTGTCGCAGACTTCCAAGCTAATGGGGCATTTTCTTTTCTTTTTTTTTTTTTTTAAAGATTTTATTTATTTATTTGAGAGAGAGAGAATGAGAGAGAGAGAGAGCACGAGAGGGAAGAGGGTCAGAGGGAGAAGCAGACTCCCTGCTGAGCAGGGAGCCCGATGCGGGACTCGATCCCGGGACTCCAGGATCATGACCTGAGCCGAAGGCAGTCGCTTAACCAACTGAGCCACCCAGGCGCCCCTAATGGGGCATTTTCTGATAAGCACCTTTCATTTAGTCCATTTCATTACTGTAGACCCAAATCCCCACATTATAGAAAATTACAAGGTCACATACAAATTACCAGCCCTGGCGACCTCATTACTCTGCAAGAGTGCTGAAGAGCAATGAGGAACACCAGCAACAGAAATAATAATGTTATCATATGATGACATCCTCTGTGACAAATCAGAAACTCTAAACACCGGCAGGAGGAGCTCCTACTCACGGTCCATGGACATGGGGGTTGTGTGACTGTCATAAAAGGTAAGATATTCACTTCTTAGGCCAATGACTTGATTGATTAATGTTTTTCCTTCTCTGTAGTAGCTATGAAAAGTGCAGAGTTCTTCCTTTTGTGATTTTTTTGGTTGTTTAAAATAATTTCAGATTTATAGCTTTTCTGTAAGAAAAGTACAAAGAGTACTTCTTCTTTGCAAGAAGAGTACAAAGAACTCCTACATATCCTTCATCCAGACTCCCCAACTTAAACACTTTATCACATTTGCTATCTATCATCTATCTATCTATCTATCATCTATCTAGCTATCATCATTTCTCTAAATGGGATTGGCAAACTATGGCCTGTGGGCAAAGTCTGGCTCAATGCCTGTGTTTGCACAGCCTGCAAATCGAGAATGATTTTTACATTTTTAAAGGTGGGTGAAAAAATTAAAATAATAATGTTTCATGACATATGATAATTATATAAAATTCAAATGTCAGTGTCTGTAAATAAATTTTATGGAATAAAGTCATTTTCACTCGTTATGTATTGTCTATGGCTGTTTTTGTGCTACAATGACAGAATTCAGTATTTGTTATTTGGCCCTTTACAGAAAAATGTTTGATGATCCCTGGTTTAAAACTGTGGGCTCATTTCTTCAATACTAATACAATACCATAGATTCATTCTCATCTCTCCTCTTTCCATATTTGTAACTCCTTTTGACAGTAAGGAACCTGGCTCCCATTATCCTCAATAAATTTACTTATTTTCTGAACTATAGAACGTGTCAAAAGTAGTTTCAGAACTGTTAAGCAAACAAAACCAAACCAAACAACCAATAGAAAACCCCAAACCTACTCTCTAGAGTTCTGTTCATGATTCTTTTTATTCCTTTGTTAAAAGAGTATAAAACAGTAAAATAGTATGGTCTAAATTTACTCGGGTTAGTTCCTCTCCTTCCTCTTCAGTGTGGTTGTATTATTTGTTTAAAATGTAGTTGGAGTCATCCACTTCTGTTTTTTTCTCCATTAACTATTGATTTTTATTATTTTTGTTGTTGAGTATGTAAAATGTTAACAGTTCAAAAGTCAAAAAACACAAAGAGTCATATTCAGGTAAGAGTCACATTTCCCTCATGTCTCCCAGTCTGTTTCCAGCCCCTTATCACTTCCATGCCATCCCTACCAGCCCCTCTGTAGGAAATCAATTTCATTCTGGTATCTCCTATGTTTCTTTTCACAAAAAGTAAGCAGATATGTGTCTAATGCAAAAGGTAGCATATTATAATGACTCTTGCACTTTCATCTTTCAACTTAAAATATAACCTGGGAATCATTCACCCCCCCCAGTTCATAGAGAGCATTTCATTCCTTTTTTTTTTTTTTGAGAGCATTTCATTCTTTTTCATGGCTACATAGTACTCCATGTGTGGCTATGCTATCATGTATTTCCCCACTCTCTCATGTTTGAGCGTGTTTTCAATATTTTGCAATTACTGCAATTAATGCTGCAGTGAATAACTTTGAGCTACTGATTTTTGTATACTTGGAGATATATCTTTAAGGTAAATTCCTAGAAGTGGAATTTCTGGGACAAAAGGTAAATAGACACTTGGTTTTAGATACTGACAAATTCCCTCCTCAAGGGCGGTGCCATCTGCATTCCCACCAGCCATGCGGGTCAGTGCTGGTTTCTCTACAGCCATGTCATAAGAGTATGTTGTCAAGTTTTTAATGCTTTCCAATCTGAGAGATAAAAGCTGGTATCTTAAAGTAGTTCTGATTTGCATTTGTTCTCAACATGAGCATTATGAATGGAGTCGACTGTCTTTTCATGTGCATAAGGCCATTATGTAATATGTAGATATATGCATATATGCATTTTATATCTCTATTTTTTGTGTGTATTCATGTCTTTGCCCCTTCTTCTATCAGGTTTTTTGTCTTTTCCCTTCCCCTTGTCATGTGTCTTTGCTTACACTGTTTTTTTTTTTTGCCATGCAAAAGTTTAAAAAAATGTTTTCTGTAATCAAACATATTACTCTTTTCTTTTATTGCCTCTGTACTTTGAGTTATAGTACATGGTGTGAGTTTATTCTGGTGTAAGGTGAATCTAATTTTATCTTTTAAAAATGACTACACAGTTCTCTTGACAAGTGATATTATTTTAACTTAAGACTCAGAAGATTTTATACAATTAAGAAATTTTGATCAAAGCAATGTGTTTGTTTGGCTTTTACTAAGTATGCATTTATAAAGTGTATTTTGAAAAAAAAAAGGGTTCTTGGTTAACTATAAAATATGGAAAATATTGGGCTAAACACAGTCAACCAGGACTTTTTCTTGCAGGACTTTTGAGACTTTTAGCACACTGTGAATCTCCCAAGAGGAGGACAGCCCCCATGCATGCATCTAGAACTGTCACATTTTTGGGGATCATAAGTCCATAGACCACACCTTGAGAAATGCTGCTTCAGGTTATACTACTTTCCCATCCTGGTGGCATTGTTTTTGTTTGTTTTATTTTTATTTTACTTTGTATATGTTTAACAATTTCATTTTCTCCAGAGCATTTTTTGGTGACTTGTTGATAAGCACAGGTGCATAGTCTAGCACCTGTATCTTATATGCTTACATTTTCATATGTGATATTTAATACTAATTGACTTGACCCTTGATCAACTTCTTTAAACTCCATGCCTTCCTAACTCAGGAAGCAGTAAACATCTAAGGAAGTGGGAGTTTAGCTGAGGCACACTCACAGCATGTGAGCCCCGGCTAGAGTTCTGAACGTCTCCCTGGTCTGCTCTTACCTCAGCTGCTATGCTCTGGAATCTGTTCTTGCTCTTTGTTCAACCATTTTCATACTTGTCTTATCTTTTGCACTTGGCACTCTGGTTGCTTTCCTCAGCTCTGATTATAACCCTTTTCTCCCGAGGACTGACTCTATCTACCTGTTATGAAAGCCTCTAACTCCTTTGGTGGATGAACAACACCCTTTTCAGTCAGGCCTGCTCTCTGAGTACGTTCAGGTACTGTTGTGTCCTCTCCTTTCCTCTTGTGGACTCAGGCAGGCCTCCCATCCCTGCCTCTCCTCTTGAAACTAGAGAAAGGACCTCCAGGCACACCTATGCATGCTGAGTACTGTCACCAGAAGATGTGTTTTATTTAAGAGTCAAGGCAATGAATTCACATTAAATAACACATATAAAAATATAGAGCAAATGAAGAATAAATACCATCTTGTGAATTTTCACAATGGCCAGATCTATCTAATATTAAAATCTTGGCCAAAATAAGGATACGTCTTGTTTTCCTCCCACTTGCATGCTAGATTTTTTGAAGCGAGGCACTGAGCATTAACTGAATCAGATATTTTTACAACCGAGGAGGATGTCCTCAGTGAAGATAGACTATGGTTTCAGCTCCTTCATTTAAAAGCACAATTTTGTTTACAAGAAGAATTTTACACACATTTATTTAATTAATGTGTTTCCTCTAGTACATTATGTGTGTACATACATATAAACCTATACACAAATACATGACATGAGGCCAACAGTTAGCTTAATCATCTCTCTACATATTCAGTAACCATTTACTGAACTCCTGTGTGTCAGGTCCTGGGGAATCAGAGAGCTCACAGTCTGATGGAAGCAGCATTCTAGGCAGCAGAAAATGAATTAAAACATGGTTTGTACACAAAGGCTGCTGTGGGTCGATCAGATCACCTGCTTGTTCCCTTCAGAGACCTCCCTTGTAATGAAATTATCTACAATCTTGTATATACTGAAGTATTTATTTGGGGGGGATAATTATTTGAGAAATCAAAAAAAGATCTAAGAAATCTAAAGAAATTACTCATCTAGTTCTCATTTATAGCCCTGAGCTACCTGCTATCCTAAAGCTCCAGGTTAGAGGAGCCAGCCAGTCAAATCTGGATATATGAGATCTTATATTCGGAATTTAGCAATACGCAGCAATTTCTATCCAATACTTAATGATACTTAGCATTTGGTGCTGGTGTGCATTTCTTATTCACTGAGAGAAATGTGGGTTTTACAAGTCTTGTATAACCAGAGACAGAATAGGGAGAGGTCTGGGAAACATCTTACTCTGGGGGGATTTCATGGATTCGTCTTAAAAGCTGATGAATACTGTTTTCCCAGAGAAACATACATAAATACTAAGTTTTACTTCCAAGTTCAGGAGGTCTGAGATCACCCGAAGCGCACTCATGGACTTTTGGACTCCCAAATTAGGTACAGGTACACCTTGGAATACCGTGGAGGTGCTGTTTTAAGCAGTGTAAATTCCATGGTTGGCAAAGGTTTTTCGTAAAGAGCCAGACAGAAAATACACTGGACTTTACAAGCCGTGAGGTCTCTATTGCAACCATTCAACTCTGCTGTTGTAGTGTGAAAGCACACATAAACAATAGGTAAACGTATGAGCATGGCTGTATTCCAATAAAATCTTACCAAAAATTCTCGCAATGAACAGGATTTGGCCCACAGGCTGTAGCTGAACGACCTCCATCTTAGAGGAAGGAATTGTGAAGTGAAACATTCTGAGGGCTTTTATGAAAATTCCTGTCAATTTTCCTCCTAAATGTGTTTTGAATCCACCTTTCTCACCAACTCTACTTCTACCACCAAAGCCCAACGATTATCTTGCCTCATGTTATCTGTAGCAAAAACTCTTAATGGATCCCCTCATCACCATTCATTCTGGCTTCACTTCTCTGCTGTCCACACTGTAGCCAAAATTCCAATCTGATTATGTCAACCTCTTGTTTAAAACCCTTCACTATCATTAGGAAGATACTGTACTTGAGAGTAAAACCAGAATCTTTATGCAGGCCTTTGAGGATTTGCATAAACTAATCTCTGTGTATTTTTCCAACCTTGTCTTGCATTATTCTCCCTCTCACTAAGTTCCAGACATGCTGGTCTTCTCTCAATTTCTGGAATATGCCATGCTTCCAACTATTATGGGGCCTTTGCCCAGGCTGTGCCCCCTTGTGTAGAGTACATTCTTCTCCCCTGTTTCTACCCTTTCTTGGCTTGGTAACTAATCCCCACTGTGATGGTGTTTGGAAGCGAGGCTTTGGGAAGTGCTTACGTCATAAGGGCAGAGCCCTCATAAATGAGATTAGTGCCCTTATAAAAGTGAACCCAGAGAACTCCCTTGGCCTTTCTATCACCCGAGGACAGAGTGAGAATACGGCTGTCTATGAACCAGGAAGACAAACTGTGACCAGATTATAAACTCCATCAGGCAGGCAATCATGTCTGTTTTCTTCACCTTGGGCCTGATGCATAGTAGATGCTCAACAAATGTTTGTTGAATGATTACACTGGAATTAAAATTTTAAAAAATGTTGAATGAATGAATGAATAAATACTTGTAGGAAGGCAGGCCAGGGCTATAAGAGAAATACCTAGAGGTGAGAGTGAAAAGATTGAGAAATGGATGAATTCTTGAGAAAGATCTGGTAGAGAGAAGGTCAGGAGAACATGCTCTGAGAGTAGTGGGAGCAACAGCAGAGGCCAGGAAAGGCAGCTAGTTCAGAACAATATGGGAATTATTATTCCCAGATATTTCTTCTCCTCCCCTCCTAAAAGTGCTCAGGGGATGTTTACATTATGGTGGGATATGGAATAGGATTGCATTTCTTCCATAGCAAAAGCTGGGAAACACACTGCATAAAGAAACACTGTATTTTCGTTTCACATCAATCTATGTTATTTGGAGACATGCAACAAACACTCACACAAAAGGGAAATCATACTCTTTCTTCTTCTGGCCTCTACAAAATCATCTCTCCTGCCCATACCTTTGTCAGAAAATCCATAAAATGGAGAGGACCCAGCTCCCTCCAAGTGCTCAATGGTCCAACAAATCACAGAAATCATTAATTCCTCTTACTCTACCAAATATACTTTGTATGTTCTCTCTAGAGCTGAATATCTTTCCTGTTTGGCAGTGTTTTCCCTCAGGCTAAAAAAGAATATTAATGACATAGCATCTTGGGGCCACTTTACAGACACTGACTCATTAGATATGGCAGATAATTCAACTCAGGGGACACAAATCCAAGCATCAGCCATCAAATTCAACTACAACATGTGAACTGTAATAGCCCATTTCCTTAAGACAGCATGGAGAGAGGCTGGCCCCTTCCTTGTCTTCTCTGCACTGTTACCAGCATTGCTGCTTTATGATTTCACATTGAATAGATGTTTATTGAGCCACCGCACGGTCAGACTTCATGCCGGGCACCGAGGAATAAGACATGATTCTGCCCTTGAGGAATTCAGTCTCCTGGAGACAGACTGTTTGTTAGACCAACATCTAGAAGAAGGTGGAATAAGTATTTTTAGATAAAGTTAAGCCCAGGGAACCATTTACAGTTAGGGGAAGTTTTCAGACAGGGGTTTCAGCAAAAGTGATGAAAGGGTTGTTCCTGGAGGATGAGAACGAAGGAGCAAGACAGAGAAAAGATAGAAGGATATTCTAGAAAAAACAGCATGCACTACAGCAGAAAGGCCTGGAGAGGCAGGAGCACCCCTTGCAGTGTGAAATGATGGGCACTGGGCATATGTATGTGTTAGATGATGGGAGTGTTGTCAATTGCTAAAGAAGGCAGGGGTTTTAGGTGGCGAACTAAAAAGTTTTTACTTCATTCTGAAGGCCCTGAGGATCTTTTGAAGGATATTAAGTTAGAAGAATCTTGGATTTGCCTTTTAGAAAGTCGCAGTAGCAGTTGTGTGGAGAATGGACTGGTGGGGAATAAAAAGGGGGCTAGAAAGATGAGTTAGGATTTCGTTGCTGTATAATCTAGGCAAGAACTAAAGGTATTATTTTGGAAATTTAGTATATGTGGGTATGAAAATACACTCTGTGAGGAACATAGAGCCTTCCCTTTGACAAAACTGATTTCCCATTTCCATTTCCCTTATTTCCAAAATAAGGTCCTACTGTACAGAAGTCTCCTAAGAAGACATCTTGTTTTTGTCATTCTATGAGAATGAAGGCTCTAGAGATGGCAGTTTTCCTCAAGTATCTTACACTCTAATTAGGACTATTTTAGATTCTTTCTGTGTGTCCCATATATTATCTAAGTAAAATTCAAATAGTTATTGAAGGTCCATGTGTCCAGTGCTGTGCTGGGTATATAAGGATACTGTATAAAAATAAGACATGGTCCTAGAAAAGTAGGCAAAGATATGAATGGGCAGGTAAGAAGAAAAGACATTATAAATATACCCACCCCTCAATATGGAAAGATGTTGACCATGTATATAATTGTAGAAATGCAAATTAAAATGAGATACCACTGACACATAACAGCTTGGCAAATGTTCTGAAGTTTCATGAAACTCAGTGTGAGCTGGTAGGAATGTAAACTGGTGGATAATTTGGTAATATCTATCAAAGTTACCTTTCGACCAAATAATATTACTGCTAGGAATTTATTGTAAACATATACTTGCCCAAGCTCACAGAGATATGTGCATGAGGATATTTATTACAGCACTGTTTACCCTAACAAAAAGCTAGAAAAACCACCTAAATGTCCATTAGCAGAGAACTGGCTAAATAAATTACGGTACATTCAAGCAATGAAATAACGTCTGGCAGTTAATGAAGAATGTGTTCATCTATATGTGCAAATTCAGAAAGATGTCCAAACTCTATTCAGTAAAAACAGAAAAAGCGAGTATAGAATAGTAGAAAGTCTTATTCCATTTATGTTGAAAAAATATATAAATAAAATATGTATTTCCTTATAATATGCACAGAAAATTTCAGAAGGATGCCCAAGAAACTGTTGGCCATCAGCATACCTGGGAGCAGAAACGTGGGTTTGGGGGTGGGAGGAGTAAGATCTGTTTCTCACTTTCTATCTTTCTGCTCTGGTTGAATTTTTTTCTACTTTCCTTTTTAAAGGCAGATTCTCTCTCTTCAGGAGCTTTCAACTTGATGACATCTATAAGAAAACTTCTCTGAAACACAGTGTCAAAGTATCTTTTAAAAAGTGTTTTAATTGATGAATGATTACTGGAAACAGGAGTCTAGATTGGTCCCTCGACCAATAGGGGAGGAGAGAGGAAAACAGTGCCTTCTTCATGCCAACATGTACCATCTGAGCTGATCCTAGCAGCCTTCCCCGTTGGAAATACCAACTTCAATGATGAAAGCAGAACATTTTGGGTCTTTACAAATGTTGGTAATGTTCCTGGAAATTGTCAAGTTCTCATTTGCATAAACAACAGCTGCTTTATCTAATGCTATAGATATGACTAAAAAACATAGGTGGTGGCTTTTTATTATTTTTTTTAACACATCATCCACGAGCCTGATTATTAAAACAAAATGGGCTGGGCTGAAATCTGAACTGTCAGGTCTGACAACTCAATGACATAACTTGATAAAGAGTGGTTACAATGAGAAAGTTGGAAGATGCTCTGCAAGAGGCCAGTTTAAAAGCTCAGAGGGAACACACAGACTTCTTCATTCTACAAAATGTATTTAGGAGAATATGGAAGAAGCAGCTTAATACTATATTTTAACCTGCTTTTCAAAGGATTTCTTTCTTTTTTTTTAAGTTGCTAGAAGATAAAAGGTCTCAGTGCCTTGGAAAACTAAGCAGTGACTCACCTCTCTTTTACCTTTCACTGGAGGGAAATCATTTTGGGCTGAAAATTCTCAAGGAAGTCAGTTTATCTCCTCAAAACAGAAAAAACTAATCAAGCATTGTCTGATTAATTAGGGACACTTGAAAAAATGCTATCAAGGCCTACAGCTGTAATCAATTTAATCAACATGCAGCGAGCCGATCTGGTTTCCTTGATTAACAAAGCTGAATGTTAAACAGAGAAGTGTGATATTGTAGTGCCATTAGCTAAGGCTACAAATTGAGCATTTTCCCTAAATGTTCAAAGTCAGGTCAGGATAAAGTAAAAACTCTCTTATGATGAAGACCATGGGCGTGAACATTGCAATTCTTCCCCTTGATATTTCCATGCGGGAAGAACAAGTTTCATCTGAGGAGTAGAAATGGGTAGTAACTTCAGAACGCTTCAAGGCAGACACACACAAAATCAACTAGAAAAGATCACACAATAATAAAATGAGGACAAAAAAAGTGATGTGAGATTTCTCTCAGTTTAGTGTCACCCAAGTTGGTTATGGAATTCATCAGGAACAGACATGCCAGACATAAAGAGAGAAAATTTTTCTTATTACATTTTTAAGGTGTGGATGTGAAATGCATCCATATAGTGTCTGATGAATAAATTGGAAAATTCAATTTGCTTATTTTATTTGCATGAAGTCAATTTAAATGTCAAGATGTCTAACGCAAGATTGGTTTATTAATGGTTTGTTTCTTGCTCTTAAAAATCACAGTTGTAACTATAAAGTGATGATTATATTTCGTGTAGTTGATCTTTGCAATATAGTCTGGAATTCTGTCTGTGAAAATGGCAATTCTCAATCTTTTGGGGATAAAAAAATTCTCTTTTTTTGTGCTTGGAATTTAGTAAGAGCACAAATAAATACTTGCTAACTAATGTGTTGTAATCAGATACTATATTTGTTGCATGTAATGTTATCAAAATAGTTTATGGAAATATGTAAATAATTTACCTAAAAAATAAACTGAAAAACATTCAAGGTAATCTCAGTATCATTCCCATTCATGTATGTTTTCTTGAAGAGGGGTGGAAAGGAAAGAGTATACATGGCACATAGAAATCACTTCGTAAGAGTTCAAGCCTGCCTACTAGTAATATATCATAGTACCTGTGATTTTGGTTGGTCAATTTTCTTCTCCCTCTTCTGAGAATGAAGCTCTTCTTCTTCTTCTTTTTTAAGATTTATTTATTTTGGAGAGGGGGGTAGGGCAGAGGGAGAGGGAGAGAGAGTCCCAAGCACACTCTGTGCTGAGCATGGAGCCCGATGTAGGGCTTGATCTCAAGACCCTGAGGCCACGACCTGAGCCGAAACCAAGAGTCAGATGTCTAACTGACTGTGCCACCCAGGTGCCTCTGTAGTTATTCTTTTTTATGGGCAACCCACTTCATGTGGTTTGGGGGGGTGTTAAGCCTTCCTTCACTCTCAGTATGGGGGCAGACATGAGACCTAAGGTAGACCAAAGTCTACTCTTGGACTTTTGCTGGATTTATGAATAGGGCCTTGACTCATGTTCATGAAAATGTGCATGTGCGAATTACATTTATTGAGTACACTTTCCCAACAGAAAATGAAAGGTTGAGAAAAACTGTATGAAGCTGTGATATTTTTAAAGAGGTCCTTCAGGAATCTTATATTTATTTGGGAGACAAATACTGTTTTACCCAGCAGAAGGATGCTCATAGAATGAGCATTTCTCATTCAAAATAAACATGACATCTTTGAAGATGCAGGGCAAACATCTGTCTCCTGAAATAACAGGTTTTATCTTCATATCTTTGAAGGAACATTCAAAAAATATCTGAATGCCTGCTTTTGCCACCTTATACTTTTGTTCTAAGTATTGATAATAGAGTGGTGACCAAGCCACGGTCCCTGCTTGTAAGGAGTTTACAGTCTAGAGATGGAGACAGATAATAAATAAATATACAAATAAGTGAAGGGGTTCATTCCACTCCAAAATGTGCCACTTTGACATATGGATTATTTTGAGCTGAAGGCAATGAGAAGAAGTAGACACAAGAAAAAGTCTTTGCCCTCCCTTTCTCTACCAGGAAGGGTTGGATGATTTTTAATCACTGGAGCCAACTCTAGACTCTTACCAGAGATGACACCAGAGCAATCTACACAACAAAACTTACTAACTTGCTCTTATTTTCCATTAATAATAATTGCCCTATATATATATATCTCCCCTCCTATAATCTGCCAACTCTGGAAAGAAACTCAAAGTCCCTTTCCTTTGTCTTGTCACTTCTACAAAATTTATTGTTGTTGTTGTTGTTTTAAGATCCTTTATGAGCCCCAGTTCTAACCACTCCTTTGAGTCACTCATCACCGAGTATTTCTGTGATTCTGCACAATGCAGGTGTTAATACATCTCTGTTTTTCTTGTTATTTGTCTTTTGCCACTCTAATTTTCAAGAGAGCGTGGTGGGGGTGGAGGGAATAAGTTTTTCCTCTCCAACAAAAGGAATATTATTTCAGATAGCTAAAAGTGCTCTAAAAATCTAAAATAAAATTAGATTTCTTGAGTATATCACATTAACAGCTCTCGCACAAAGTAAAGGTGATAGGTTCTCATAAAAACTCCAACCTGTTGCATATAGACCGATCCTAATGCACAGGGAGAATGGGAACCATAGAATGGCTGCTTTGGGGTCATCTCTCAGAGATGGATGCTTCTAATATAATGAGCCTCTAAGATGAACAAAATAAATTCACATTTAAACCACGTTTACCAAGGAAGTCCTATCACTGAGAATCCATAGATATTTTCAAGCTCTTACATTGTAATTACAAGGAGGAATGGGGAGGCAATGGAGAATTGGAGAGAAGTTCATGACTTTATTTTTTTTAAAAGATTTTATTTATTTGAGAGAGAGAGAGCGCGCGCGTGCGCACAAGTGGGGGGAGGGGCAGAGGGAGAAGCAGACTCCCCACTGAGCAGGGGGCCCAATGTGAGACTTGATTCCAGAATCCTGGGATCATGACCTGAGCCAAAGGCAGATGCTTAACCAACTGAGCCACCCAGGTGCCCCAGTTCATGACTTTAGATTGACCACCTCAACTTCTAGGATTGATTTCCTAAAACCCAGCAAGGCTTGGCTGTTTACAAAATGGAATGCTAACATATTCTTATGCTGCATATCTGGATGAACAAGTGGCTGGTGGGGGGGCAGTGGGTAGAGGGAGACTGTAACAATTGCAACAACTATCCCCACCACAACCAAAAACACCTCGATAATCCAGTGTGGAGCTGGACATTAAACACATATTTGGGGTACCAGCATACCATATAATTTAAGTTGCACAGTTTTTGATTTGAGTTTAAATTTCCTTGCTACCTTTGGGTTAAACTCTACCTTTTCACCTGGAATATGGGAATAACAAGACTCACCACAACCAGGTTGTGGCAGGGATTAAATGAAGTAATACAGCCTATGGAAACTCTCACCACTCAGGGCCTGCTACAGGGATGGAGCCAGTAAGTGACAGATGTAGTAATAGTGTTAGTAGTTACTATTATCTGAAATTACAGAAAAATATTCACTGTCAAGCAACTTTATATTACACCTTTTCTGGAGTTATAGGACAACTATGTGTTAAATGCATTATAACTAAATCATTAGCAAAACTTTGCAGCTTTCTCTAACTTTAACTAGAGAATAATTACCTTAAAATTAGAATACAAAATAAAACCATCTAAGCCTTTCTACGGGATGATGGGACTTAATGTTGCAGAAGAGTAGGTGGGGTTTAATTTAATGCGCTAGTCTAGCTCTCTGGGCTTTTGTAAAGAATACCTACAGGGTATCATTTTCATCATTAAGTGTGTCAGATTATCAGACGCCATATTTATGTGCTGATTTCCATTTTCCTTTCAAAGTTTGGTTATTCTTTTATGTTCAGTAGTCAAATAAAACAATGATATGCTAAAAAGAAGGCTCTGTGAGGTGAATGACAATATAATTTTTCCCTGGTGTTGGCTGGTTGCACAAGAAAATAAAGAACTGGGGAAAGTTGACAGGATCTTTAGTTGACTAGATTTATTCCCCAGCAGTTGCAGGGTGTGTTAATTGTAACATTTTGGCTAATGAAAAATACTGTGATCGAATGCTGATATGGGTGATAAACGGACTCTTGAACAGATACGATGGTAAAATGCTATTTTTAAAACATCAGGAGGAAATAATCAGAATTCTTTTGTTGCTTGGACCATTCTAGTGAGTAAACTGGGCTTGCCATAAAGGACAATAATTCTTTCACATCACGAAGCTACCATCATCATCATGATTATTCATGGTGTTACTTCAGCTGTTATTTAACCTAAGTATGGTCCTTGTTCTAAAGAAAGCTTACATGGTAAAGTAAAAAAGGCAGGAATATACAGAAACATCAAAACACCAGAAAGAGCAAACTGACTATATTAGACTAAAAGTCACACTAATGGTTATCAACAAATTCTTTTATTCAGAAAGTGTAACATACACGTAGAAAAGTGCACAGATAATAAATGTACAACTCAATGAATGATCCCAAAGTGGCCATAACCACCACCTGGACCAAGAACAGAAGCTTCCCTCACTCCTCCTCCTGATCATTACACTCCCTGATCCCCAGATGGTAACTTTTAACAGTACCCACTAGTTGGCCTGTGTTTAAATTTTATATGAATGCAATCAAACAACATGTATTCTTCAGCTATCTAGATTCTTTCCCTGAATATTACATTTATAAAATTCATCCATGGTAACTAACATAACATAATAAAATAAAATTAAAAAAATAATTCATCCATGTTTTTGAGTGTAAATAGTATTCCATTGTGTAAATAGTATTCCATTGTGTAAATATAACCCAAATTACTTAGGCCTTCTGCTATTGAAGGGGGTTGGGTTGTTTGCAATTTGGGGCTATCATGAATGTGTTTATGTTGGGAGAAAAAACTTTCCTCTTCCAACTTGGGTCCAGTGGTTGGGGGCCTGCAAATGAACTGACAATAGCCAGATGAACAGGAAAAAAGACAAAGTTTATTTCCATGTGCACATGGGAGTTGCTTATAAGTAACTCACTGGATAGTCAGAGATAAAAGTTTATATGCCAAGTTAATGAAGGGGGTGGGTTTAGGTCTTCAAGGGGCAAATATGGAAGGTTCTATTAGATTTTTTATGCCAGTAGGAACAGGCAGTCTGTCTTCATGGCAGCTGTATTTTCAGGAGGCTCTATTTAGTGAGAGAAGGGGAGTTCAGATATGATTTCTTTCTGCAACCTCTGTAGCTCAAATGTTTTCACTGTAAAATAATCCTTATATCAACTCTGGGAGTCTGACTGGGTCCCCACAGTTTATATGTTTTTGGATGCACATATGTATGCATTCTACTGGCCATATCTCTAGGAGGGTAACTGTTGGGTAAAAGAGTATGGTTGTGTTTAGCTTATGTAGTTGCCTCCAAAACAGTTTTCCCAAGTAGTTGTATCAATTTATACTCCCACCAGCAGTGTGTGAGAGTTCTAATTCCTCCAAATCCTCACCAAAATTATTGATATTTTGTATTTTAGCCATTGTGATGAGGTGTAGTGGAATCATTGTTCTTTTAATTTGCATTTTTTCTGATTTTTTTTAATGACTGTACATTTTTGTGTTTATTGGTCATTTGGATACTTTCTTTTGGAAATGCCTGTTCAAGTATCTCAGTCATTCTTATTTTCTTTTGGAGTGCTTCTTTTCTTCTCACTGATATGAGGTTCTTTATATATTCTGGACTTATATATATTTTGGAGCCCTTCCTGTGTTGCAAATACCTTCTTCCACTCTGTGGCATGCCTTTTTACCTTGTTAAGTGGTGTTCTTTAATAAGTTCCTAATTTTAATATGGTCAGTTACCAATTTTTTTTATGGTTACTGAAATTTGAGAAGCTATTCTTTAAAGTTGTTTTCAAAAATTTTATTGTTCAATATGGTAGTCATCAGACACAAGTGGCGACTGAGCACTTGAAATGGATCTAATCTGAATTGAGATGGGCAGTAAATATAAAACACACTGGATGTCAAGGACTTATGATGACAAAAAGAATGTAAAGTACCTCATTAATACAATATTTTATGCTGATTATGAAGGGACCAACAACCAACTGGAATGACATAAAGACTACTTTAAGCTGAAAACATTTGGGCAAATAGCAAACGTTAAAAGAAATCTTATGTGAACTTCCCTTATCTGACTAGAGCAGAGCTTTTCAAGAGTCAGCTGCTGCAAATCCCCCACTCTGGAAAAGTCTTCAGTCAGGGATGTGATTGACCTTTAGTGACTGGACATTCCAAGAAATTGTGTAAACAAGCCTTATCAGAACCTTACATCCTTTCCCACTGAAGTCCTAACCCCTCCTCTCTACCCCCATTTATTAAGCTGATATATAAATCTTTACCCCTGGCTGTTTGGGGGGCCTCTCCTCACATGCATGCGTATAAAACTTTTCTCCTATTCATACACTGTCAACAAATTCATAGTTCCCATCTCCCACCAATTACTCAAACCTAAGTTGGTAGAGAAAAAGCTTTCCTCCCCCAAATTATAACTGAAATGATAGTATTTCAGATAAACTGTGCTAAATAATTTAACAAAATTAATTTTACTGGTTAATTTTTAAATGTTACTAGAAAACTTAAATATGTGGCTCACATTCTATTTCAACTGGACAGCAGCTCTGGATGCTGTTTTATTCCTCTAGATGTGGTTCTTTTGCTTCTGGCAGGCAATTAGGGTAGGGTCAGAGGGCTGTCACCAATTAGGACAATTCAAAATAAATGTGTCTTGAATTCTCCAGAAAGCTGGTCTATTTCTGGTTAACTTGTTTACCTAAGGTATAGCACTCTGGGGTTTCCTATGGTCCCTTCTCTTCATAGACCCAGAAACTCCAGTGTTTGTTCCCCAAGCCCATGAGGCTGTTGGAGGGTTTAGGCTCAGCTCCTCAGCCTCTCAGCTGCTGCTCTGTGGAATGGAATTTTTCCTGAGAGAATGGTACAGCATGCAGGCTCCCTCCCTTCTCTGCTTCCCTTCTCTTCTGGAGCAAAGCCCCATAAATTCTCACTGCGCTGGAAGCTCTCCAATGACTTAAATCAGATGATTCTCATATTTTGTTTGGTGCTTCTGCTTGTTCTCAGAGGGAAGTTCAGTGTGAAACAACCAAGTCTGCCATTGCCAGAGGCAGAACTTATATTAATTAAAAAATAATCATGCCTGTCATTAATGTTGTAGGATTTTAATCATGGATGATGTGGAGAAGAGTCAGGGTTCTGGAGAAGGGGCAGTCCTAATTTCACTTTAGTCAGGGAAGGTTTTACAGAAG
The DNA here is from genome assembly GCF_009762305.2 of Zalophus californianus. Taxonomy (NCBI): domain Eukaryota; kingdom Metazoa; phylum Chordata; class Mammalia; order Carnivora; family Otariidae; genus Zalophus; species Zalophus californianus. The sequence goes on from NC_045595.1 coordinate 26,643,205, forward strand.
AGTTGGGATGACTTTTAGAGTAGGAGATTAGATAGCAAGGTGATAGTTCCAGAGTCAGGGAGTGTCATATAGGGCTAGGAATTGATTCTATTTGATAACCTAGCTGAATAAATGGCTAATAGAAATTCTAGATCAAAGAAGTCAAATGGATTATAAATCACATGCTAATTCTGATTGGTAGTACTGCCTGGAGTACATTATTGAGAAGGATTTTAAGTTTGCAGTGGGGCTCAGTGGGCAAGAAGATTACAGTCCACTGGCAAAGTCTGCAATGGACAAAGGATGGGGTATAGCTGCACATGAGTGTGAATCATAACACCCCAGAAATCATATGAAATGATTGAATTATCACACATCACAAGTATACTACTGAACTCTTTGTAAATTAAAATAATTTAGATTTATCATGTAAAGTTTCTGCACATGCCACCCCAAAAATACTGCTTTGGCATATTGATTGAGCTGAAGACATTTGAGAAACAGTAGATTCAGGAAGGGCTCCCTTATGTTCCCCTTTCTACCTAAAAGCAGGGCATAAAATTTCCCAGGAGCAAGGTGTCCTTTCTGGTACATGGTATAATTCAATCACCAGGGATACCACTGACAGACACCTTATTAATACAACCCTTATCTCCCATTAGTTTCCCCTATATATTCACTGTCCCACAGTTTGCCATTCTAAGGGCAAAAACCCCTTTTCCTTTGTCATGTCACTTCTCTACAAATACACTGTCCTGTGCTAAGATGCTATATAAGCTTTAAGTTCTAACCATTCCTGTGAGTTACCCATCACTGAGTTTCTCCCATGTGTATGTGGGTTGCACAATAAATAAAATTTGTATGCTTTTTCTCTTGTTAATCTTGTTAGTGTAATTTTCAGGGCTCAGCTGCAGAACCCAGGAGAGTAAAGAAAAAAATAATATTTTTTCCTCCTCTATAATCACATTATTTCAAAATGGCTCTTGATCAATATCAACATGATGGAAGATCTTTAATGGAGGACCAAAGGGATTTATATTCAGCAATGACCTACTTAAGGTTATAATAAATGTCCTGCAGAAACAGTGAACATGCTTTGCACATTTATGGGAAACATTAGGCAGAGAGAGAGAGAGAGAGAGAGAGAATGAGAATAGGCTGGGTGAAAAATGGGAGAGTCAGAAGGATCTTGATAGTCAAGAAAATTGGTTCAGACACCAATATTTATTCCACAAGTATCTACCAAGATCCAGTTTTGTGTCAGACTCTAGCACAGAATACAAAAATGGAGTTCCTGACCTTTAGAGCTTACAGTATAGTATGGAGGGTGAGACCAACATCAATCAGATAATCACACAAAAATGAATAAACGTTGTAAAGTTAAATGGTGCTGTGAGAACACATAAACAGGGGCTTGGGGGTTCTCTAGGGGAAGTGATACTTGAAAGGAAATCTAATGGATGAATAGGTATTAACCAGTCAAGGTGGAAGGCAAGGTAGGGGAAAACAATCTAGGAAAGAGAAGAAATGGGCAAAGGCCCCAAAGTAGGCAGGTTTGAGAAGGAAAGGCAGCCAGTGTGGCTAAAGCACAAATCTCTAGAGGGGAAATGATGCAAAATAAGGTTGGCCCAGTAGGCATGCACCAAGCCACTTAAGCCTTTCAGGCCATTGAAAGATTTTGGTCTTCATCCTATGAACAATGAGAAGCCATTGAAGGTTTTAATATCGGGGTGTCACAGTCAGATGTGTGTTTAGAAAAGGATGCTCTGGCTGCTCTGTAGGGATTGGGTATGGGTTGTGGTGAAAAGGCACATGTAAATGCAGAGAGATAACTTAGGGGGTTACAGCAATGGTCCAAAAGAAAGACGGTGATAGTTTTAGGTGACCAAAAGCCAGAGATAAACCATTAGTGGGACATGGGTACTAAAAAAAAAAAAATAAAAAAAAATAATGTGATTTGAGCTACACTAATATATACAGTGTCCTGGTCAATGGTCTAACTGTCATCTGAACTGTTACATTAGCCTGTTCAATTTAGAGAATCCCAATCTGATAAACCCAAAGGTGTCCAAAATTATACCGGGAACAGGAATGGCAAAGTAGACTTGACGGTGGAGAAATGAGACATTGGAGGAGAAAATGGAACACCCAAAAAGCAATATTCAAAATTCAAAGGGTATTATGTGAAAGAGTGATGACTCAAATTATTGTTCTTGAAAGAGAACTAGGACCCATAGGGAGAAGCTATCAAGCTGTCGGGAAACTGATGTCAGCTCAGTCTAAGGGATGCTCAATAATGGAGGAGCTGCTTTATGCTGCACTGAGCCTGCCTCCCTGGCAAAGACATGCGGAAGAGATTTTTGGAGAGATGCTGGGTTAAATCATCTTTGTAATCTCTTCAAACTCTCCAGGATTCTCTGATTCTCTAACAATGTGATCTTTTTTCTTTTTTGAAAACTTTATATTCTTAATATTCCTATTAATACCCCTACCACCACTACCATCCCTTTCTACCATTTATTTTAATTAATTAATTAATTAATTAAGATTTTATTTGACAGAGGGAGAGAGAGATAGCGAGAAAGAGAGAGAACAAGCCAGGGGAGTGGCAGGCAGAGAGCTCCAGCTGAGCAAGGAGCCCTATGGGGGGCTCTATTCCAGGACCTGGAGATCATGACCTGAGCCGAAGGAAGATGCTTAACTGACTGAGCCACCCAGGCACCCCCTTTTCTACCATTTAACGGAAATACATATGCCAGGCCCTGTGCAAAACACTTTAACATATATTTCATTTAATCCTTATAATAACATTACAAGGGAGGTAGTAAAATACCATCTCCATTTTTTAGATAATTTAATTGAGGCTTAGAGAAGTAACTTCACAAGAATACAAACCTAGCATTTTGATTCCAGAGATGGGGCTTTTAACCAGTACACTGTATCACTTCCTAAAACCACTTATTCTACTATATGCCAATGAATCCCATACTGAGCTCAACGATTTTAACCTGTTTCTAAATCTTCAAATATGAAAGTTTATTAAACACTGTATTTCCTATGATAAAATATATTCAATGTCATAGCTAGCTAGTAACTGTGTCAGTCAGGTAGAATAAGGTTGTTATGCTTGCTAACAAACAAAACCCCCAAATCTCAGTGGCTTAAAAACAACAAAGGTTTATTTCCTCCTCATGCTAAACATCCATAACAGATGAGCAGGGGAGCTGTTTGTCAAAGTCATTCAGCAACCAGGCTGACATAAACAACCACTATCTCGAATGTTGCTGGTAGGTGTTGGGGGAAAAAGAACTCTGTAGGGTCTTACACCTGCAATCAAATATTTCAGCAAAGCAACAACAGAGGCTCTTGTGCCCACAATGCATTGGTTAGAACTGGTTGGGCTACTTGGCTCCATCCAAAACCAAGTGGACTTAGAAATGCAATCCAGCAACGTGCTTGGCATTGGGAGATCTGGGAAAAGCTGGCAAAGCATGTTAGTAACTGTCGCAGACAGTAAATATGCAAGGAAGCCAGGAAACATGCAAACTGCTTTTGTTGCATTTATTTCAGAGTTTCTACCAAGAAGAATACTGACTATCTCTACACCAGCTTGATTACCTACCCTAAGTTGAGAGTATTATTATATTAGAAGAGGGGAAATGTACAAAACATGCTGAATTCTGGTAGAAGTCTTTGCTGTATTTGTAAAACATAGTTTGAATCATAATCATGTCGGGGATTCAAGCCCTTGGCATGCCATGTTAGTACATTTATTTTACTTGGGTTAGATACAAGTGTTTAGACAGAAAATGTAATATTTTACTATCTTACAAGTTTCATTGTACCGAACTATGTCAAGCCATCACTGGTGAACTGAGGGGGGATATGAAACAACTCAAGCTTTACATTAGGTTTTGAATATTAAGATGTTAGTAAAAAAATTATTTAAATGCATTACAGAAATTTTATTCTGAAAATTCTTGGCAATGCCAGTCCATCACTGTCAAATTAACTAAAAGTGTGCTCCTCAAATCCCAGTTTTATTTATATATAAACGAAAACCTCTTAAAAAAGTTTTGCTTTCTGGTAAATATTTGTAATAATATAAAATAAGACAAGTAATTCATCTTATTTTTTGCTGTGACTCAGAGTACTCAATTAAAATTTGAACGGCTTTTATCCACCATCTGTGGAAAAATACATAAGCCCTCCCTGATCTCAACTCCAAAACTAAAAACCTGCAAAGAAAATATGAAGACAAATCAGTGGCATCAATGAAACATTTCACTGGAAATGGTTCTTAAGGAGATAACAATTTCTTGTTGTAAGTGATTTAAATGCCCAAAGAGAAAGTATGTGTGGTGTTTGTATACTTAAAACATAATTAAAATTTGTATTACAAATTCTAGTTTAGGAAAGAACTGGCTTCAAAAGGCAATTTCCTGTAAGGTCATTGCTTTGATATTTCAGATGGTACCGTTTTATAATTTGAAGTCTACACATTTTAATAGAGAATGGTCCAAAATGTTTTTAAGGTCAAACTGGAAATATGTTGATGATTTAAAAATGCAAACAAAGTGCTTTATTATATTATACTACCAGAATGTTATTGTAGTTTAAAAATATCATTAAATCAGCACAAACCCGCACTTATCATTTCCTGCACATTTTTCACACTGAGCTGCCTTCTGACTATGAGTAATCTGTTAATCTGCTCTTCGCCTCACAATCCGTCAAAGTGACAGATTCATTCCTTCTCTAATACATAATATCTTCATTTACTGTATGCCTTGCTGCAACTTGCTTTTTTGCTAGCACTGAAATTTAGAAAATCACAAGCAAATTTAGAGAATGTCACATGGGTAGTGGTTCTTGTTTGTTTCCCATTTCTTCCATTATTCCAGCAGTTGAAACTACAACTTTTCTGGACTCTTAATGTGAGTTAATAGCGTTTCCAAAATGAAGGCAGTTTCAGGTTTCAACAAAAGTGTTTTTAAAGAGGTCGGAAGAGGGCAAATGGTAAACACAAAGTAAGCGCACCCTTCACCGCATCAAACCACTGACCATAGTAGAATTTTCTTCCAGTGCTGGTGGACAACAAATAGATTCTCACCCTTCACCCCCACCCCTAGGTGTAAAGAAAAAAAAATATCATTTAAAAAAAAGAAAGAAAAAGATATCAATCCAGTTGTTTAGGGATGAATTGCTCCCTGCAAAAGACAGGGCTTCATTAGCATAAACACCCCTGTTTAACTGAAAGCCACATTGATTTTATTTAAGCTGAGACCTTCACTTTTAATCATGATGTTGACTGACAGCAGGCCAGGCCAGATCTCAGGTTTCTTGCTCATTGCTATTTTGATAATACAAATGGTTCTGTGGTTTAAAATTTGTTCGCTGTTAATTCAACAGAATATATTCACTGCTCCACTTGTTTCTTGCTTTAGTTCAGTTGCTTATTAGTCTATAAATTCTGCAAATAAAGAAAATGAAGTACTGAAAGACAGGTGAACACAGAAATTCTAGCTAGTTTCCTTTCACCTTAAATAAGAGATAAACTACATCCTCTACAAATCACGATTTGGCTTCACTTGTTACTGATCCAGGTGTTCACATACTAAAACAAAGGTCATTATTGTTAACCTTGAAAGTCAAAAGCAGGGAAGTTATGAGCCCCGCCTTTCTAATCAGTCCTGTTTCAGCACATAGACAATTTTTTTTTCATGCGTACACCCAATACCATTTTCTTGTCCTGAGCACCAAATTGCATCTGATTTGTCTTAATGGATGGCAAGGGAGCTAAAGGCTTTTAAAAATCAATGGATAAGAAAGAGTCAATAGAACAATAATGTTAGTGTTAATTCAATCAAATCAGCTAAAAGTTGTTTGCCTTTTCTCCTTTAAGTCATTTTAAATGGGCCGGACATTTGACTCGTGTGGTATTTATCATACTGAGTGAGTTTTTATGTGGTAATGAACAGCAAAATATGAAGCTGTAAACTCGGGTAAACATAATATATTGTTAGAGTGAAGAAGTATGTGTTTTAACATTAATCAGTTTCCAAATGTAATGTTTTTCATTAACAAGTGAAACAAAATAATTACTGGGAAGAAACAGAACCAACTGCCAACAAAAACAGAGTTTGCAGGTAAGCGCAGGTTTGGGAGGGCTGCGATTTCTCCATGACAGGCTAGGGACCCCCTCCCACACACCTGGACACCTTCCCGGAAACGTTCACACCCTGCCTCGGGAGGCCAGGCCAAGCTAGTAGGCCACAAGCTCAGAGGGCATGTGAAAGTCACCTCTTCAAGGCACTGTGCACGTAGTAGGTGCTTCAGAAATACTCAAGGAGTGTTGCTGAAGGTCTGAACCACACATAGTCTCAATCATTTTATGCTGTAGCGGTTCCTTGTTGAAATAACAAGGGAAGCTCTTCTGCATCGGGTTACAAAATGAATGATGAGGCAGTGAGTCTACGGAGGTGTCTGGCTCTGGCCACTGAACCATAATTACGGTCTTCCATTTCTTAGGTTCACGTCATTATCCTGGACCTCAGCCTGCAATCCCCCCACTTCCCGCTCAGACAGAATAGAGGTGAATGTTATAAACTGGAATTAGTACTTCGACTTTTTAAAGGTGCTCATTACTCTAGAAGGAAAAGCTGAATCTTTTAATTAAAAGCTGAAATGGTAAAATGTTAGAACGGTAAATAATTGCTTTGGTAATTACCTTCTTTACATTGGACCCTGGGCCAAAGGTAATCTGAGTTCATCATGTGGATGGATAACAGTGGCTAGGGAGGCCCGGGTAATCGTGGGAATTCTTCATTCTGCTAGTTAAAAATGCTAAGAGTCTTCAGGGATCCATCATTTCCAGATACAGCAGCTTTGGGGAGGAAGGGGGAGAGAGTGCAATCTGTTGTTCTATAACTTGTACAGATATAGGTGTCTTGAGTCTGAAATTTTGGAAAATATGACAATAACTAAAATATTGATGCGTATTTCCCCAGCCCTAATGGCTTCAGATCCTCTCATGGAGTACAACTGAAAAAGTAGGAGACTCAGGTTGAAATGCTGAGGCCCAGGGGCCCAAGAGAGATCCGGTCAGAGAGCAGGCAGATATCTCAAATGAGAAACTAAAGAGTGGGGTCAGCCAGTGCCCACGCCGGCAGGGCCAGAATGAACAAGCAGAACATGTGAAGAAAAAGAAATACCGTTCAGGTGTGCAGGGGTGCCGGCCGGTTAAGGCCTGGGCCAGGGTGACTGAAGCAGGTGTGCAAACTGAGCTAACGGGCTCTGGGAGAATACTTGGTCAGAACCAGGACCCAAAGTGGGCTGCGCAGCCAAGTGCCCAGAGCAGAGAAGGAAGGAGAGCGGTGGGACAGCGGATCACCAGCTTCCCAGTTCTGTTGGTGAACTGCTGGAACCCAATGGGAAGGGTACCCTCGAAGGTGGGCCAAGGCGTGGTCCTAGGTTCTGAGAGGTCAGCGGAAAGAAGCAGGATGACTATTGAGGGATCTGGCTTGCTACCAGTGCCTTCAGCTTGAGTTCTCTCCACCGCAGGGCTAGAGAAGCCAGTCCAAGCCTGGCCTTTGCTTGTAGATCTAGGAGGGAAGGGGCCCAGCTGGGTCTCTTTGTATCAAGTGTTCGTAAAGTCTGTTGTAAAGCTTCGATCAGTGCACTAAGGACCTCTTCGGGAACAGGACAGGGAGTCGCTTGAATTTAAAGGGCACCAGCATCATAAGCTCAGATCCCCTCTCTCTCTCTCTCTCTCTCTCTCTCTGCCTTTGTGCTTCTTTTCCATTTACCTGTCCAGATTCTGTTGGCCTCAGGGTCAGGTACACCTCTGCCGCAGCGGCAACCCAAGCAGATTTCTAGCAAGTGGAACCTGATGCCACAAAATGGGCATGCATAGGCAAATACAGATAAGCAATTTCCAATAAGAAAAAACATAGGCGTTCAATTTCGGAAAACTTGTCTCTGTTGAAAGGTTTAAAACGATACTTTACTGGAGACTTTAGATTGTGGCTATCATCTAAGGGATCATTTAAAACAACATCACTCGAGAGATTTCATTTACTACACGTAGTAACAGGGCCAGGTTCCAGATACCCTCAAAGGAGAAAAGTATGCAGGTGCTTCTGGGTTCCCACTAGCAGTTAAATCCATGGCGAGGTAGCTGGTGTAGGGAGACGGGAAATTCATTTCTGTGAGTGAGGTTCAACGAGTTCAACACATATTTCTTGAGTGTCTCCTTTGTGTTTGGCGCTGTTTGAGGAGCTACGGATATAGTGAGCAAGAGAGATAAAGTCCCTAGGCTCAGGCAGTTTACATTTCCAGTGTATTCTGGAAGGGTGTGTGTGTGTGTGTGTGTGTGTGTGTGTGTGTGTGTGTGTGTGTGTGTGTGTGTGTAGACAGTAAGCAAACAAGCAAGAAGATATCAGGTTGTGAGGAATACTGTAGTAAAAACAAAAAAGATAATGTAATGAGGCTGAGAGGGGCTATTTTAGGTCGGATGCTAAGGAAGGGCCTCTCTGAGGTGACGACATGTAGATGGAGCCCTGAGTGACAGGAGGAAGCTGCTATCTAGGGTCTTTTCTAGGGTGAGGGAACTCCAAGCAGAGGGGCCCTCTCATGCAAAGCTCTTCTAGTGGAACCAAGCCTGGGGTGTCCAGGAAAAAGGGACATGACCATGGTGTTTGATACACAGTGAGCAGGGAGCACAGTGGTATGAAACACAGTCTGGGTGGTGGGCATTCAGAGTAAGGACCACTCTTTGATCCCCAAGAGCAGTGGGCAACCTTTGGGAGGTTTGCCATGGGGCCATGCTTGGTTCCAGTTTAGGTGTAATACCACTACTCTGGTTGCTGAGTGGAGAGCAGACTGTAGGGGCCAAAGGAGCAGAGAAAGCAGGTGGGAAGCTATGGCATGTGTCCAGGTAAGGGGTGATGGCAATGTGAGCTGGGATTGCAGCAGTGGAGAGTGGCTGGATCTGGCATATGCTTTGGTTGGAGGGAGCACCAGCACAACTTGCTGAGGTTGGACATGGAATGGGTCAGGGTGAGGAAGCAGGGAGCACTCTTGGTTTCTGCCTTGAGTAAAAGTGGGATGATGGTGGCATTTTCTGAGATGGAGAAGACTGAAGAGTAAACAGATGTGTAGAGGGAGAGAAAACCAGGTTGTTGTGAATGCTTGGATTTGAGATTCAAGTGGGTATCTGTCAAGTTGGCAGCTTGGAGAGATGAGCCTGGAATTCCAGGGAGGGTCAGGCCTGGACATAAACTTTCAGAGTCATTAGAATATAGATGGTATTGGAAGCTATTATTAAATAGCTTGTATAAATACATATTATATTATATATTAAAAATTGGGGCCATTCTAATGGTTACCAGTGTCTAGGGATCTCTGTTTGGCAGGGAGTGGAACATGCATGGAAATTAGATTTAAACTCTATCCAAACAAGAGCCTCTCATAAAAACACATTGTTGTCCTGCTTATGATTAGAGCAATACCATTGTAATTCTATTTTCAGGAAAGGAAAGGGTAATTCTTGCAAAGATGTAGGGAAAAAATTGACATTTAACTGGTTAACTTTCAGGATGAAGACTTTCATTTCTCAGTGTTATCTGGGCATACTTCTACTCTCCCTCCCTCAGCTCCTACCCAAGCCAGGCCAGCTGAACAGCACCGGGAGGAAAGAGAACATGCACCCTGCCCTCTGGGGAACCCAGAGCTCAAACAGCAATGGCGTTCAAGGAGCGTGAACCAGACTGGGGCTCTGAGTATGGAGAATCACAGCCCGCAGATGAGCAGGTGTGAATTGCTCGGAATGGGAGTATGAAACGAGACGCAGCAATATGGACAGCTTTTCTTAAGCTAACGAGAGAAATGATGAAAGTAAAAACTGGTGCCTTTGGTTTTATAAACAGATCATTAAGATGTAATGCAAAAATAGAGATACTCGAAAACAACAATAACACAACGTTCAGAGAAACGGTTTGCACAGCTAATCAGGAAATCCTCTGTTGTGCTTTGGGCTGAAGGAGGAGTATTTGTTAAAAATCCGACTCGTTTTAAAATTTTCCAAACTTAATCATTTGGGGAGAAACACGACATGCAAGTTCTGTATTTAATTTTATTTATTTATACATTTTCTCTCTTTTGTGTTGGTAGGAAAAAAAAAGCTTAAGCAATAGAGAAGCCCATCAGGCTGAGTCCTGACAACTGGAGAGAAAAGAAAAATGAAGCCACGATGATCAGTCCAGAGTAGCACTTGTAGGTTACAATGACAGGCCAGTTGCCTCAGTCAGGCTGGCTGAGCCAGCATGAACCGGGGTCAGTGGTTATTAATCACTTGTCAAAGTCTGCAGGGCTTTATCATCTAATTATAGTTATAAGTATGTTTATATCACACAAACATGTAGCCAAGTGGCAAAGGATGCAAGCCTTCACACAATCGTGGTGACATTTGAAAAATCTACAGATAAGCGATAAATCATAAAGCAAACACTTCAGAAAACCATGCCATTCATTACTGTTTGGGCATTCGGGGATTATTTTCTCTCCTGTTTATTTCCATAAACATTTAGAACCTTACGGAGCCTCTGATCACCTTCCCTCCTCCTCCTAATTTTCCAAAGAGTTGTAAAAATAGCAAGTATAATCACCATTTGAAATGAAAGACTGGTTATCGACTCCATCCATATGAACAGACAACCAGAATGTAATCACAGCTTATTTTATAAAACCCATTTCTGAACAAAAATATCTCGAGCTGTTCTGAAGAATCTACATAGACACATAAATGGATGTGCTCTAAACCCCACAAACCAATAGATGGCATTTTCAAAGAAACGACTTAGGGCTGCACAGCATCCATTTTGCTCCATTTGGCAGCATGTAGGTTTACATGCTAGGAGACATTTCTCAACAGGAATGAACTGTGAAATTGTTTCCTCCTACCCAACATGCCTCTAAATTGTATTAGATTATGTTAGCCATTTCTGCACCTTGTCATAGAGGCTGTCAGTGCCCCACGAGGCAGTGTGGGTGGACACTGGAGGCAAGGGCCCTGGAATCTGAGACGCTGCCGCAGTATCAGTCAGCATGTTATGCAAAAATAATAAGAATGATTAGACCCAGGCCTAACAATGCGAAGGTAAATGGCTTTGTTGCAAATCTGCACACCGGGTGATATGATGAGGTAAACCATGTGGATTTCAATTCCTAGACTGTAAACTTCTCGGGAAGTGATTACCATTGTTTCCCACCTCCATCCAAAGTCAAGCATCACCCTGTGAGCACAAGTGGATTCTTTGACTCTGAGGAAAACAATCTATGAATATATGCCGTGTTTTAGCTATTGGCATCTTAGCGTCAACTCTTCAAAACCCAAATTTCCCTGCTTTGTGAATTGCATGCTATCTTTAACTTTAATCATAAACACATAAAACTAAGAAGGTAATTATGTTGCAGAAAGAAAAATCTTCCCAGAGCAAAATGTAAATGAAAGACTTTGGGGATATTGGTTGTTCTGTGACATTAATTAAGCTAACTGGAAACTGACACTCTTAAATATATGTATATGTGTGGACATGAGTACGGGTACAAGTATGGGTGTGGGTACAAATCTTAGTTCTCTGGAGTAGTTGTAGATACTTCAATGAAGCTAATGTGGCCACTTCCGCTCCCACAGGGCACCAGTGTGCTCTCCTGATAGACCTGCACGCACACGCCTTCATTCCCATCATGTCTGCGTTGCTCTGATCACAATAACACTTAATTCAGGAAATCAAGAGACTACCTGCCTCTTACGTGTTCAGAGCCTCCGCAGGCAGAACTTTCAATCCAGAATTCAGGTTAGATGCTTGTTTATCCAAGGGGTAGACTTAGAGACTTATCTTTTCATTTCTTATATTTTTTTTCATATTCATTATCAGCATCTTTTAAATTTAAACTTAAATTTTAGAGTTCTGTGTTTTAGGATCCAGGTGTGGGATACTATTTGTAAGAAATATAATAAATACGTATCTTAAAAGAATCATAGTTTTCAGTTTTAAGTTAACTTACATGTATTACATGATTCAATTTATCCCATTTTTATATGATGATCTATGTTGACCTCATAACTTTATCATTGTCTTTATTTATGGTCCAATGATGTCTTTGTGCCAATTCTTTCAAGCTGCTGGATTTATGGAGCCAAGAGCCAAACCACATAATCTGCAAGTTTTCTGAAACAGCTAAATAATAATTTTCTAGGAAACTGGGTGGATAACCTGCTGGCAAATGGGATTGACAGCATTTTATTTTTTGCTTTGGAATTTGGCTTTTTACTTTACTGTGTAAAAATGTAAATTAATTTTCCCTAAATGAATGAACATTTGATTGGCTAAATAAAATATGCTGTCTGGTTGGTGAATTTTCTTATATTCTATCTTTGGGAATCAAATATTAAAAGAGATATTTAAAGTTACATGGTATTACATAGAAATATTAACTAATCCAACATTATGAAGTATATTTTCTATGTAGGGCAGTGTTCCCTCTGATGGTGGAACTAGGTTTCATATGTAAAATCCATAATGAGTCTCAATGAAAGTCGCAGAATCACGAAGCTGGAAGTGACCTGAGAGAACATGAAACTCAAATCCTTTCCTTTACACATGAGGGTGTTCATATTATTGGTGAGGTCTGGACAGGTTGAGAGGCTTGTCAGAGATCAGATACTGGGTTAGTAGCAGAATTAGGACGGGAATTGGGTCCTCTTTCTCCTTTTACCAAAACAAAAGGCTCTACTCTCTAACATATCTGAACTATCACATTCATTTGTTCAGATTACAAACCCTGACTTTGTTATAATTTGGACCAAAGCTGCATTTCCAGTTACCTTAAAAGTTTACTCATACACAGATAAAAAGAGCTTATGAGCTGAAAGATTGTAAGAGACATATTTACATGTCAAGAGACAATGGATTTTAAGAATGTTAAAACACCTTTTTATATACTCTGAAATTACAAACTCAATTTTGAACTCCTTATTTTATCTATTTATGATAGTCGCAATTCTCCCTACTACATAACATGAAAAAATGACCAGATCATGTATACAGACCAGGAACACTTAGAAGGGATTACTAATAAAGACCATTTACTCTACCTCTGTTAATATTCTGGGCACCATTAAAAGTCCCGTAAAACATGTAGGTGGTCTCCTGGCAGCCATGTTAGTTTTACATGGCTGGGTTGGCTGTTCATTGCTGACTGGACCAAAAGTGGATACTTGGCCCAAGCTAGGCCAATCACATTCTCTCTCCTGGAAAGTAGGAATTGGGATTCAGGCATAGCCTGTCAGGCTCGGCATGTATTATGAACTGTAATACATAAACTCAAGAGCTGTCAGACAGCCATATGTTGACTGGAAACAGAAAGCTGGTGCTTAGAGAGAAGAATGGAACAGACAGGAAGAAGCAAGCAGAGATGGAGTGAGGATACTGCCTGGCTGCCTCTCAGCATTCTGGTCTGTTCCCTTCCTGAGGCCTGGCTGCCCTTGCGTTCCAGGGGACAGCCCTGTATTCTTTTTAATTTTTTATTTTTATTTAAATTAGGTAACCAAGATATAGTAAGTACATTAGTTTCAGATGTAGAGTTCAATAATTCATCAGTTGCGTGTAACAGTGCTCATCACACCACGTGCCCTCCTTACTGTCCATCACCCATTTACCCCATCCCTACACCCACCTCCCCTCCCAGCAACCCTCAGTTTGTTTCCTATGGTTGAGAGTCTCTCATGGTTTTTTTCTCCCTCTCCGATGACTTCCCATTCTGTTTTCCCTCCCTTCTCCTATGGTCCTCTGCCCTGTTTCTTATATTCCACATAGGAGTGAAACCGTATGATAATTGTCTTTCTCTGATTGACTTATTTAGCTCAGCATAATACCGTACTCCAGTTCCATCCACGTCGATGTAAATGGTTAAGTATTCATCCTTTCTGATGAGCCCTGTATTCTTATTTAACAAATACTTCCTGTCTCTCTCTGTCTCTCTTTTAAGACTAGTTAAGTTGTTTTTGATATGTTCAACTATAATTCAGACACTGTAATAAATATCACACTCTAAGGGTGCCTGGTGGCTCAGTTAGTTCAATGTCTGACTTTGGCTCAGTTCACGATCCTGGGGTCCTGGGGTTGAGCCCCGTGTGGGGCTCCCTGCTCAGTGGGGAGCCTGCTTCTCTCTGTCCCTCCCCCTGCTCGTGCTCTCTCTGTCTCTCTCTGAAATAAATAAATAAAATCTTAAAAAAAAATAAATATCACACTCTAGAGCCAGAGCTACACTACTCTCACTGGTGTTTTGGTCTGTTTTATGGGACAACCCACAGTGCAGGTGAGAGAGCTGGACAATGAGATGCATTTACAACAACTAATCCTGCAGATGGAGCTAAAGTTAGACTGATTTTTAATAAATTCCTAGTATTTAATAAACTGTAATAAAATGATACTGATTTGTACTGATAAATGAATTTATTTTTTTAGAAAACCATATAATACTACACATATTTCAAAACACAAATTCCAATTTGCTTGTCTTTAGTGAGCCTAAGATAATGAGATTTTTCTATATTGATGAATGACTCATAATGCCAATGACATTTTTGAAATAATGAAATAATTTTAGGATTAACTTTAGAAATTTTGAAAAAAGAGAATGGCCTTTGAACTGATATAAGCTATCTTGATAAATTTAAAGGGACCAGATAATACCAAAAAATTCATGCCTAAAATGTACTAAACATCACACACTGATTAAAATGAAATATCTATGCAAATAGAATAATATGGAATAAATTAACACTTGAAGAGAGCTTGCTGAGTGCCAGAAACTGTGCTATGAATTTTTCATGTGTTCATTCATATGATTATCCCAAAAGAGCAGGGGGTAATTATTATGCCCGGATGACCCTGAATTAAATGGCTTGCTCAAAGTCCTACAGCTAGTAAAAGGCAGAGGTGCCATTTAAACCTAGGTAGACTGTTAACCACCATACCACAGTGATCTAAATAAGAAAAGTAGACTGAACTAAGCCTTCTAAAGAAAAGAACTTTGGAAGCTCTTTTTTGTGACACTAAGAAAAATGCACAATCTTTTAAATAATTAAGAAATAAGATACTTAGCTTATTAATGATTCTTACCGGGGGTTAGAAGGAGAAGGTGGATTCATTTCTTTCTGATAGTGACGACCCTGGTTGACAGGCTGTAAAAAAAGACAAACCATTCGTGAGGTGCTAACCAGGGTAATGCTCTTTACATACACTTTCGCATGCACTATCATTGCTGTCATTTTTTCCTGAGGAACAATCTGCAAGAAGGGGCTGTTTATTTCATTGAGGACCTACGGGCTGTTTGGGAGATCCAGCTTAACAAGGTGGTACACATGAGAAAAAACAGGTTATTTTAATGGCCAGTCACTGCACAAGATAGCATCTATGGTGCAATTAAAGTTCATGTGTGGACCCTTCCTCCTTGTGGAGTTTTTACACCATTAACATTCATTGATCTTTCCAGCTACAGTAAAATAAAAGGTATCTCATGGAGCTAGTGCTGCACAGCAGGTATCAGCAGTAACTCAGAGACCCAGAGACAAGGATTATATATTTATAACTCCACGTCAGGAAGTTTGCAAGGATAACTTGCACTTTCGCTAATGGAATTACACATGTAAATCTCAGGTGAAAGAGGTCATTTCCCCAAGTGTATAATAAAACCTCAAGCATTAATCAGTGAATTGAAAAAAATGGTGCCAGTCCCTAACAAAAATGTGAAATCTCAACTTTTCCCACTGCGAGGAACTTTTACGTTACTATTTCAAAACACTGCTAAACAAATGTCCACAATAGCCAAACTGTGGAAAGAGCCAAGATGTCCATCAACAGATGAATGGATAAAGAAGATGTGGTATATATATATATATATATATATATATACAATGGAATATTATGCAGCCATCAAAAGGAATGAAATCTTGCCATTTGCAATGACGTGGATGGAAGTGGAGGGTATTATGCTGAGTGAAATAAGTCAATCAGAGAAAGACATGTATCATATGACCTCACTGATATGAGGAATTCTTAATCTCAGGTAACAAACTGAGGGTTGCTGGAATGGTGGGGGGTGGGAGGGATGGGGTGGCTGGGTGATAGACATTGGGGAGGGTATGTGCTATGGTGAGTGCTGTGAATTGTGCAAGACCGTTGAATCACAGATCTGTACCTCTGAAACAAATAATACATTATATGTTAGAAAAGAAGAAGAAGAAGAAGATAGCAGGAGGGGAAGAATGAACGGGGGGAATCGGAGGGGGAGACGAACCATGAGAGACGATGGACTCTGAGAAACAAACTGAGGGTTCTAGAGGGGAGGGGGGTGAGGGGATGGGTTAGCCTGGTGATGGGTATTAAAGAGGGCACGTTCTGCGTGGAGCACTGGGTGTTAAACGCAAACAATGAATCATGGAACACTACATCAAAAACTAATGATGTAATATATGGTGATTAACATAACATAATAAAAAAAAAAACACCACTAAACAACTACATCCCCAAATAAGCTTTAAACTCTTGCCTACAGTGGAATTTGATGTTTTTCCTTTGTTCTACAAAGGGAGAAAATTCCGTTATATCTGATACACATTCTCTTTTTGAGCATCAGCAAGCAGGATTTTTCTTATGTGGTTAACAGCCATGTAATTCTAATATGAAAATCATTTTTAACATTCTCATTTTATTACAAGTTGGAATTTGGTATACATTTTTGAATTGCATCTAAAGGATTTCCATTACCTCCTAACCCAACAGGGTTCGTGTTAAGCTTTTCTCACCCATAATGTGGGTATGGCAATGGCACCCGTACATATAGAGCCCGGAGGGAAACGGCGTGGCAATGGCGCCCACACATATAGAGCCCGGAGGGAAACGGCGTGGCAATGGCGCCTATACATATAGAGCACATGTTCCTTATTTTCCACATACTCCTTATTTCAATGGGTCCTAAAATATTAAAGATGTGGGTCATGGGGATTCTTTAGAGTAAACTGTCTTCCTCTATAAATAATCTCTTGGAAGTGTTCCTTTAATTTAAATCAAACACCCTGTCTGATAATCACAGTCACTTAGCCTGACTCTTTGTGATGCACCATGAATTTAAATGTTCTCAGATACTTTGGTAATTGAACCGGTATCAATGCATCACCATTTCAGTAATAAGAAACAACAGCTGGGAGAACAGTGGAAGGAAAAACATGTCATAAGACATATTTGATCTCACTGGAGAAATAAGACTTCCAGTAATTTGCAAGTGAAATTTAGTTTTATGATTTAGGCTTTATTATTTCACAGCAAAAAAGGAATTAGTAAGCAAAGGGCCTAACGGGTTCTCTAGAGAATCTCACACTGGTGCAGAAATACTTCCGATAATATGTTCATTGGTATTCGCCCAGTAGTTCAGCTGTACTGGGACCTTCAGTGAATGGGCCTCTGCCGATTTGCTTCCAGAGGCATTTCCATAACTCTCTATGCATCACAGTTCTTGTATTCAGCAAATTTCCATTTTCTTAATTTTATACTATTAATTCTATTTACACCTGTCTCCAACCCCCTTATTCCAAATGACTTACTCCATCCTCTGGAGAATAGAAATGGCTACAGAATCCTGTCTTGTTTGTGAGTCAGCTCTCAGGCTACACAGACTGACCCTTTCTGCATTTGCTCATGTCTATATAAAACCGATCCAGTGATGCAAATAGCAAAAAAGAACACAGTCAACAAAAGTCACATTTGTAGTGGTTTTTAAGTGTTAGAAAACAACAACAACAAAATAACCAGTGGAAATGTTTTGAAATAGTAACGAGTG
Organism: Zalophus californianus; assembly: GCF_009762305.2. Lineage (NCBI taxonomy): Eukaryota > Metazoa > Chordata > Mammalia > Carnivora > Otariidae > Zalophus > Zalophus californianus. The sequence continues at coordinate 26,661,088 of NC_045595.1, forward strand.
CTAACGTGAGGGAACAGAAAAGTAAAGGAAAAAAGATCCCGTTAAAATAGTTGTAGGGTAATGGACCCCAGTCTGAACACCCGATTCTTTAACTTCATTTTTAGTATACGTGCTGCCGAAGCGAGCACTCTTTAATGTCATTTTTAGTGCTGAAAACTAGTTACCAAGTTGTTGCCCCCAAATATTTTATTCAACAACCCACTTCCATTTAAAGATGGCGTATCAGGGCAGAGCCTTCTGGCTGCCACACGTAGCTGTTGTCCACGGACTTACATGCCCCGACTGCTAGGGACTCAGTTGGGGAAGGATGCAAGTCTTGTTTTGGAGTGGGTACCATACAAAACTGGTGGCCCCAATTCCCTTTCTTTGTACATGTCTCCTAATTTCATAATCAGACCAGGGACAGGAGGGGATTACAGCAATGATGCAGCTAAAAAGCTCCTTCAAGGTATTTCAGTTCCCATAACTTTGCTTTGATGCTCTGAAAGGGCAGAGCTTTCACTTGGATGAGGTCTTTTTATTTTCCTAGGTCCAAATCAGAACAAACGAGAATGTGCCTAATGGTTTCTTTCTTTCTTTTTTTTTTTTAAGAACAAAACAGGTATATTTCTATTGGACTACCTGATACAGAGTGCCGAATGGTTTCTAAAAGCTCTCTGAACATGGTGGACTTGGGAGGAACATGATACGATGTCTGAGGCCAGATGTCCCATCCACAAACAGAACCAGATCTGTTTTGATACATATGCAGCAGTAAACCTATTTCTACTAATCCTAGGTAGGTAATATCCGACGAAAGCACCAGGTTAAAAAAAAATTGTTTTTTGACTTTGGAATTCAGTCATATTCAGGGAATACCATAGGAAGCAGCAAAAGAAGAACAACCAATACCTACAGACAACTATGACAATAATCATGGCACTGGCTGACATTTAATCAGCAAATACTCTGTGTTAAATCCTTGGTAGATATCTCATTTGTCCCTCACAGTAATTCTGTGAAACAGACAGGATTAACAACTGCATCTAACAGAAGAGGAAATTCAGACACTGGGTGCTAACCCAAGGTCACGCCAGCCAGGAAATAGTGGAGCCAGAGTTTGAACCCAGTTCACCACAGTTTACCCTCTTAGCCATTAGGTTGTAGTGCTTAATCCAGCTCAGAGGTTCACCTACAGTGGTGAATACCAAAGTCTTTGAAAACACATATGATAAAACTCAGGTCAGGTTATGGCAGCAAAAAAAAAAAAAAAAAGTGGTCTGAAATATTTATTTGAGATCTATAAGATGACCTCCTCACCATAAATTAAATTCATTTGATTTCAATCTTATGACATATCACTATATATTTAAAATTAAAGAAGATAAGTTTTGCCACATTGCTAAATGTGGGACAAACATAAGGTATACTAGATAATACTTTGAGGGGCGCCTGGGTGGCTCAGTTGGTTAAGCGTCTGCCTTTGGTTCAGGTCATGACGGTCCTATCAAGGTCCTCGGATCGAGCCCCGCATCGGGCTCCCTGCTCAACAAGGCGGCCTGTTTCTCCCTCTCCCTCTGCCGCTCCCACTGCTTGTGTTCTCCTGCTCTCTCTCTGCCAAATAAATAAATAAAATAAATAAATAAAATCTTTTAAAAAAAGATAATACTTTGAGAATGAGGAAAGTTTATTTCATGGGGTGACTTTCATAGTCACTAAACACAGAACAACTCACACATTTCAGTATTACATTGACTCTAATATCAGTTTTCATATATCATTTCTATAGTGGTATAAGAACATCTGCTCATCTGATTTATCTGCTGCTTTGCACAATCAACTACTTACCTTTTTAGTTCAGGAGAATTAAAAGAAAACTCATTACACCCAAAAAGAGCTGAGAAGCTAATGAATCTGTAGATCAGAGCAAATTAAGACCTATTAACTGTAAAGAGCCTGAAATGCCCATATATTATATACTGGACACGTAGCAGCCAACAATCATCACGTAAAACGCTGATATGCTGATGGGCAAAGAAATGGAACAGATCCTAGAAACTGAGGACCTTGTCCTTTTGGTGGCGCTGTTGCTATGCGCTAGTGTCAGGAAAACGGAACTCCTAAAATTTGCCACTGAGCACAAGCAGCTTTGCTTTTCCATGATCCAGCTGCTAGAAATTTGGGGGTGAGGGAGAGAAGTGAAGGCTAAATAAAAGAACAGGAGATAAGATAATCCTGCCATGTTAAAAGGTAAAGACAATATTTTCATGGTGTTATGTAAAACCTATGAAAATGGCAAAAATGTTGCAAGGTTAATCAAGACCATAAATAACTTGTCTGAGAACCTCACCATATGCTTGTAATTTTATTAAGTGCATTTTGCCTTGTTTTTCTCCAGATATTATGCTGTGCAATGTGCCATGTTGATGGATGCATGCAATGAACATTTTTTTTTTTTAAACAAGCTGAGGAGACTTACATGCTTGATATTAGATTATGGGAATTCTTAACTTGAAGGAATGATGGTTTTAGGTTTTCAGCTTACAAGATAGTGTGCACATGAGGCATGCTTTTCTTGAATCTCAGGTAGAGAAAGGACAGAGAAATAATGAAATATTGAAATAATAAAATAACGAAAGGGCTTATTTGTAAAGCTTTGAGGGGATAAGTCTGGATTTTAGTGGTTAAGCTCACATCAAAACAAGCACAACAGAACCTCTACCTCTCCTTATAGCCCTCAGTAGTCACAAAAAGGGGAAATATCCTAGAAATCTTTTCTGATCACTCAAGTGGCCCTTTGAGGAGAGTAACTTCAGGGGAGCAGCAGGTAACAACGAGCTTACTCTATTAGGCACTGGGCACGTGCATCCCCTGCACTCATTCAATTCTCACCATGCCAATACGAGGAAGGCCTTTTATGATTCCCATTTTGTGGGCCATCGTGCCAGTAAATGGCAGACCTGGGATTTGAGCTCAGGTTGGCTGAAGCAGAGTCTAGATTCCCTTTGGGCATCGCAAAAAGCTATTTCCATTAATAGCTACTCTTTTTCCTTAAAAAGAAACCACACACACACACACACACACACACACACACACACACACACACACACGACATGGTTTTATGTTATTGTCCATCAAAAGCCCTCATCAAAATAAAATTCACTTAAGAATTCATTATAAGCAACTCCTAGCTCCCTTCCTAAGGCTGCCTACAGCCGAGTTTTTGAATAAATCTCATGAGGGCTACTCCTAACAGAACCCCTCCAAAATTGATTACTTGTAGCCTGGTTTCCACAGAAGTTGTAAAGTATTGTTTTAATTGAATTTGGTTCTAAGTTAGAAACTTTGAAAAATTTGTCTGTCAAAGGCCAATGGATTTCTCAGTAGGCTTGATTTATTTGGCAAGAGATGCCTACAAAAGCCAATTTGCTATGAGAAATATGGTTACATTTAATTACACTTTTAAATGACTAATTTATTATATCTAAACACCTTTTAAACAGTACACATGACTCTGAACTGTACAGATGCCGAGGAAAGCTGAGGAATCAGAACTTGTAGTAAACACAATAGATTTCGCTAAAGACTCATCACTTTACTCCGCATGGGCTTTCTGGTTTCAGACTACAGCGTGTGTGAAGTCGTTACGTAAAGATGCTAAATTGAATGTGACCTGCTTAAATCTCTGTTTTATACCAGGGTCATCAAGCCCTGTCCGGAGAGAGCTTTTTCCTTTGTCTGTATATTTAATATCCATTTATCAAATCTTGAATGTAAAATATTATCTGCATCGTTCAGGGTTTATTTAAGCAAAGCAAAGCTGATGTTTATTTTGGAATTTTGATGAAAACTACCTTATTGTAGAGTAAAAAGGGATTCTTTTTAATGTTTCTGATTGATTTATTCAGTCGATGACTAATAACCAGTGACTCTGTGTGACCTCATGCCAGGCACTGTGCTCAGTGTGGTACTGCCTTCAAGGAGCTCACGACCAGGCCTCGGCCACATCACTAACAATGGTTCCCTGATGTGGTAAATGCTAACATTGAGACTGAAGATAATGGAAACCCACAGAAGGAGGAAATAATTCTGTGCAGGGTGGTGGAGTGTCGGAGAGGGTTTCACGAAGCAGTGATGTTTGGGTTGGGCCTTGGAAAATAAGGGAGTGTTCTGGGTAGAGAAGAGGGATGGAGGGTCTCCCCAGGCAGAGGAAAGAGCACGATGAGCAATGACATGACTGACAAGATCTGGACACAGGGCATGGCAGTGATGGGCATGCTGCATGGTGCAACTAGGGCATGGGGGCCTTCTGGGTGTATGCTGGCTAGGGGTGGGGAGTGATGGTGAGACAAAGAGTCATTCCAAGTTCTGTTCAAGGTGATGGAGAAACAAGGACACTAAGAGGAGATTATCCTGTTCAAGGAGAGACTCCACCCTCACCTCCATAGATTTCTTCTGTTCCTTTTCAGAACTTGGAATTCCTTTCCCCCTCTTTCCACTGATGAGCTTGCACTCATTCTTGAACTCTGACTTAATTGTAGCCTTCTCTGTGAAAGTATCCTTTAAACCAAGAGTAGAATCAACTGCTTTCTCTGACGGGGGCCTCTCTTCTAAGAGCTATTATGAAACTTCATTCTGTCATCACTCAGTGCCCTGACTTACAGTGAGATGTTGACTCTCTGCTTCTCTCCAATATGGTGAACATCTCAAGGCCAGGTCAAGCTTTATTTTTATCCCCAGCATAGTTCACAGCCTATTGTACCACTTAAAAATGAAAGCAAAAAAAAAAAAACAAGTATGTGGAATGAATTAATGTGAGACAGATAAGCTAGGTTGAGGTGAGAGTTTAACAGTACCCCAACAGCTGGTCTTAAGGGTTGCTTCAAGTTAACACACTCCTTACTTGCTGACCTAAGGCCCTTGATCTGTAACAGAACTAACTTAACTTTCTTTGAGATTTGCAGACCACCAGCCTTGAGGAGTGAAGGACCAGAACTTTCCCAGGCTACAGAGGCCAGCAAGTCTGTTGGAAGCCACCTCGGCTTTCAGATGAGCCCAGTAATTTTGTAGCAAGGTGCTGTTCTTTTTCAGGTCACACAAATGAATTTACTCACCTCCCTTTCTGTATCTGCAGAACTTGCCCTCCTTTGCAGGAAGAACACAGTCCTCCTGCACATCGGGAAACAAGAGCCGGACCCCCTTGCACAAGCCCCTAGCACTGAGTTAATGTCTATCCTTGGCACCATTGGGTCTGCATGGAACCAAGATATGTCACAGGCCACTGTACTCCCCTTGCTGATTAACTGCCTTAAACTCCTTTAAAAACCCCTGGGCCAGGCAGAACCCTCCGAGTTGGCCTTTGGACAAGAGTCTGGCTTCTCCCCAGGTGGCTGGCCTCCTGAATAAAGCTCAAACTCCTTTCCAATCCAAACTCATCTGTTGAGTAACAATCTTTCAGGTGACAGGCAGCTGAACTTGGGTTCAGGAACAAGAGTGTCATTGAGATATTCCTAGCTCTAGTGGCAGAAAGGAAGGTCTGTCTCTCACAATGAGGCCTGGAGAAGGACTACAGCAGGCTTTGAAGCTATGTCTGGAGAGATCATCAGGTACAAGGTACAAGCATGTGTGCAGAGTGCATTCAGGAAGTAATAACTTGGACCGAAGCATGGAGTAAAAGGTGAGGAACATGAGAGATGAGCTGGGGGAGGGAAGCAGGTCTCACACCATGGGGGGTCCTGTATGCCAAACCAAAGCGCCAATGGGAACTAGGAAAGGCTTTATGCAGGGAAGAGGTAAGATTAGATCTGGGCTTTAGGAAGATCACTAGTGTGAATAATAATGACAATAATAATGACAAATAACCTTAATTTACTAAATTAATTACTTATTATGTCTCAGATATAGTGCCAAGTGTTTTAAAAGGTCACGGCTTGGACTTGAACCTTGGCCATTTGACCTCAGAACAGATGTTCCTCACCATCAGATGCTTGGACGGGAGGTACAGAGCTACCAGGAGCCTATTGAGGGAACGTGGATGAAAAGTAAAGTGCCAAGGTTATGGTGTTAGGTAGGGAGGGGTAAAATCCCGAGGATTCTTAGGATTTGGAAATGAAGCAGTGGGAGAAGTAGAGATGTACTCCAAATTTCTGGTGGAGTGTCACTGTGGATGGCGGTGGCGCCATTGGGATACATGAAAAGCAGGGTACCATTGTGTTAAATAAAGTTATGAGTTCATTCATTTCTTCTTTTTCACTCTCCCTGTACAACTTCTAAAGAGAAAGGCATGAGCTCTCAGAAAGACCACAGTAGTTCTTGTAAATTGCTCTATTTAAACTCTATATGAGCAACAAGATGCAGAGTTCATTAAGAAATGCAATTTTCCATTTGGTGATAGTTCTAATATTGAAATAGACTGAATTTGATGTAGTAATAAACATATCTTATGAATACCCAAATTGGGCTTTTCAATTATTTTCTCTGTCTAAAAAATAGACTGTTTTCAATTTCTCATTTGGTCAAATGGAGGGGTTATTAGGTTCATTACCAATGGTGTTATTTTTGGCTGTATACTTTTAGAGCAGAGTAGTTGTGCATGAGGACTCTAGTCCTTACCAGCACAGGACAGTGATGAGAACACGGTATCCAGGGCAACCAAGAGCTCAGCCTTTTCAGTCCATAAATAATCATTCCTCGGTTTGCCCTTTGTAATGTTGGTCTCCAAGCTACTTCATGACAGAATGAGCTTGTTCAGGAGGCCACTGTTCTCTTTCTTTCCATTTAACTGACTGCTGAGGAATATTTTATAAGAAAGGCAATATTTCAATTCCATTGTAAATTGCATTGGCAAAAATCTGCAACTTACTCTTAATGTTCTTAGATCTGCTACAAGGATACTCTGAGTAACCAGCACACAGGGGTGTTTTTGTTGGATGGGTAGATACTCTTTGGCACCAAGGCTGCTGGAAGCCTTATGCATGTTTGATCATTTAGTTTAATGAAAACATAACTAAGGCAAGGGAAGCCTAGAGGGTGGGCAAAGTAGAGATAAAAAACACTCACGAAAACATCCTTCTTTCCCTAGATCTCCTTAGAGTCAATCTGAATTCCTCCTCCATTAAGACGTGTATGTACTCTCCAGAGCAGAAGTGTCACCATCCGCTGGATATCCATGGTGCCCATTTGGCAAATTAAGTCACACACTGAGAAGTCACCCTATCATGGTGGTTAGGAGCTCAGACTCAGGAGTCATGCCAAGCTAAGTCTGAATCACTACACTCAAGAGTCTCAGTGTTCTCATCTGGAATTGGGAACTCAACAGTGCTTACCACACAAGATAGCAGTAAGGACTGAATTAGGTAACACATAGAAAGCCTAGTGCCAGAACCTCCCAGATTTCTAACATCTACAAAGATGCTGGAGACTTTGAAAAAAAAAATTTCTCAGAAAGAAAATTGTAAAATTAATAAATATTTAATTAAATACGTAAAATGTATGTTATCCACTGTCAACTACACTTGAACTCAGCCTTTACCTAATTGTATATTAATATAAATAAATTTTATATTTCCCTTCAAAAATTGTATAGTAAAAAAGTAATATTTACTGGTGGATGAAAGTGTATTTTAATATGTTTGATTTGATGTTGAATGTGGCCTTATAGGTAAATATAAGTAAATTATAAGTAAATTTCCTTGGGTTCATGGAGGTCTTAAAATGTTTCTAGGTGTTTAAAGAAACAGTAGCTTTAAATACCACTATTAAAATACTGATTTTACTATTCTGCCTTATGATTTTTAAAGCTGTATAGGACTGTTCTATCAGCGTTTCCACTTTGTCTTTCCAATTCAGCCATAAGATCTTCAAGGCCAGAAGTGGGGAAAATAGACTGAGTCAAAATACCAGGCTCTGCTCTGGGCTCCACCACTGACCAGGTGTGGAAGCTTGGGCCCAGGAGAGTTTAGTTTCTTCACCAGAAAGACAGTAAGACTTTGACCTGATCCAACTCTTCTGCTGGTCCATTGTGAGGATGATGGGCCATATTTAAAAGTGCTTTAACTGTATAAACATACAGGAAAAGATAAGCTGTTGAATTGTCTGCAACACCTATCATGGCCCTCAGACACTGGGAGCAGCAAACATCTTTTTTGTTCATTCATTTAACAAATACTCAACCCTCTCTATGTGCCAGGCCTGTGCTAGGAGCTGCGGATACAGTGAGAGACCTAGAATTGACAGTAAAATGATTCCTTTTTGCTTTCAGTGTATGTTCGTATATATCACCACACAATGAACATACATTATCTGAAGGTAAGTAAGACAGCTTAAGAAAAGGCAATGCCCTCAGACCTAAAACACTAATTCAGAATGGGGTCTGAATATTTCTTTCTTTTATTTTATTTGTAAGTAATCTACACACCCAATGCGGGGCTTGAACTCACAACCCCAAGATCAAGCGTTGCCTGCTCTACTGACTGAGCCAGCCAGGTGCTCCTGAATGGGCTCTGAATATTTCTCATAGGCAGGGTTCTCATGTTGGCCCTAGGTTTCCCAGGCAAAGGCTGGGCTTTGTTGGAAAGAAGTTTGCTCCTCATTAAGGCAGTACACAAAGACCCAGAGTCCCGGACTCACTGGTGGCAGGCAGGAGTTCCAGGTAGTCGTGTCGTCGCTGCTGGTACTAATGCTGACATTACAGTTGTCAACCTGGGATGCGCTCAGGCCGTGGGGAGCCCCCGGGTCCTCCAGTTCTTCATTCTGTTGCCGCCGCAGGCTTGCCAGCATTTGCAACTCGGATTCACTCATCTGGCTGGGCTGATAGTTTCTCCAATCATATTCCTGATCAAGAGAGAAGAAAGGGATGGAGCAAAGGGTCACTGCCCGTTCTTAATTTACAGATCACCAACACATGCTACTCTACAGCCTTAACCCCTTCGGTGGCTCTCCAATGACCAAGGCCCAGATCCTTAACGTGCCCTTATACAACGCCTGCCCCCCGCTCCGCCTCACCTTGTCTTTTTGCTCCTGGCATATCAGCCACACTCATTAAAGTCCTCGAGAGCATCAAGCTCGTGTCTGCCTTAGTGCTAGCCTGTGAGGCCCATGTGCTGGCTAACTCCTATGCGCCCTTTAGGTCCCACATTGTGTCATCTCCCAGGGAAGCCTTTTCTGACAAGCACAAACTGGGGCGGCCCCTCCACTAAGTGTTCTCCTGGAATCAGAAGGTGTTCATTTCTAGCATTCATCAAAATTGCAATTACCTAATGGTTTTTTGGCATTTGCGGGTGGTCTACAAGCTCTACAAAAGCAAACACTGCCTTACACTCACTGTATTTCCCATGTCTGGTGCTTGACCAGTATTTGACTAAACAAATATTCAAAAAGTTTTTTTAAAAAGAAAAATCACTTTCCATATAAAAGTCCAGTTTCAAGAATACTGATGAATTTCATCACTGTGAACATTATGACCAAATACATTCAACTTACAGTAAGGTTGAGAATGACTAATGCTGATAAAAGCCATCGAATAAAATTTGATCTTAAAATGGGAACATGTGAGTTCTGAGCGCCAGAAAGACCTCACAGCTATAATAAACACTTACACTGATATGGACTTTACTATACATGTAATCTGTCAGGCGTTTTTTTCCTCCCATGAATACTACTACAAATCTTTAGAGGCTAATGTAAATATTCTTTCACTGTACAGGGAATAAATTGTCATACGGAATTTTCAAAACCTTTCCTTTCTCTGTGATCTAAACCAAGTTAGATAGCAAAGGTTAATTTCAACATTGCTGAAATGTTAGCATCACATTTGAGTACTGATTTATATCCAGGACTGCCATATAACTTAAAAACAATCTTGAAATTTTCTTATCCATCTGCAAACATTGGTTGTGCTCAAAAAGGTTTATTTCATGGGGTGCCTGGGTGGCTCAGTTGGTTAAGCCCTGCATCGGGCTCCATGCTGGGCATGGAACCTGCTTGGGATTCTCTCTCTCCCTCCCCGCCCTCCACCTCTGTCTCTAAAAAGATAAAAGGTTTGTTTCATGACACACTAGAATTTTTTAGATATTCAAACCTCTACACTTACTTTCTCGGAGGACCCTTTGAGACAGCTACTGCCTTCTCTTCTTTTCTGCCTCACAGGGATATAAAAAGTTAAGAAAATATAATTTAAAAAAAGTCTTGGGTTTCATAAGTTTCTATGATGTTTTGAATAAAGCACTATCATTATCATAATTTTGGGATTATCAAAGCTTGTGACCTAACAATGTAACATAGAGAGTTTCTGGAAAGTTGCTGGTGGAAACTCATTTAAATTTTTACAACCCATGGCTCCAGCCGCCTGGCACCCTGAGAGGCTATGCAATCCCTAATAGGAGATTTCATGAGTATTTAATATGTTTTGAGAGTTCCTGGGACAAAACAGATAGCATAAGAAGAACAAAATTTATATTCCAATGAAAGACACTAAAAAAAAAAAAGAAAAATAGCAATAATTTGAATTCAGAAGAAATAGTTGGGGGAGTAATGAACGTAAGAAAAGATGCTTGACATCACTGTCATTAGAGAAATAAAAATCAGCACCGCAGTGAAATCCCACTCACAACCACTAGGACTGTTATACAAAAGTTTGATAGCACCAAGGGTTGGTGAGGATGTAAAGAAACTGGAATCCTCACACACTGCTGGTGGAAATGTAAAATGGTGCCACCACTTTGGAAAACAGTTTGGTGGTTCCTCAAAATGTTAAACATCTGCCATGTGGCCCAGCAACTTGCTCCTAGGTATATATCCAAGATAATTGAAAACATATGTTCATACAAAAACTTGAACACAAATGTTCACAGCAGCACCATTCATAACAGCCAGAAGGTGGAAACAACCAAATGTCCATCAACTGATGGATAGATTCTTGTTTATCCACACAATGTAATGTAATTTGCCCATGAAGAGTCACAAAATACTGATACACATGCTACAACATGGATGAACTTTGAAAATATTATGCTAAGTGAAAGAAGTCAGAGACAAAAGGTCACAGATTGTATGATCCCACTTATATGAAATGTCCAGGATGAGCAAATCCATAGAGACAGAAAGCAGATTGGTGGTTGCCTAGGACAGAGAGAGCAGGAATGCGTGTGTAGCCAGTGGGTGTGTAGTTTCTTTGGGAGGTGATGCATACGTTCTGAAATTAAGTTGCTGCAGAATTTCGTGAATATACTGAAAACTGAACTGTACTCTTTAAAAAGCTGATTTCTATGGTATATGAGTTATAGCTCCATAAAAACAAGGTAGTTCAGTCATCACATGTGAAAACAAGACTAGCAGCCTGACTTCAGGCTCAGCGGTAAACAGTAACTTGCTGGGCTTCGCTTCAGTTTTTCTGCCAAGAAATGGAATGAAATGTTCCATTGTGTCACCTGGGCATGTCATTTGGCTTGTTGTTGCCAACACACCTTTACAGTGAGAAAGGAAATTTTATTTTCATTTTAACAATTTTTCTTGAGAAAGCTTTAAGATGTACTCAGTATGATTAATTCATCCATTCATTTCATGTATTTAATCTACAAACCTGTACTGTGCCTCAGGTACAACCCTAGGTGTTAGGACAGAAAACAAGAGAGAATGGGAAGTGGTTAAGCCAGACAGATCTGGGTCTGGGCCCTTGTCCCACCGGTTACCAGCTGGATGTGACTGGGCAAATTAACCTCTCCGTGCCTCAGTTTCTTCATCTGTAAAATGGAACTATAGTATATACCTCACGTGATTTTCAATGGGCTAAATGAAATAATGCATGTAAAATACTTAGCATAGTACCTGACAAACAGCTATACGAAGGGTCTCCAAACTTATGATGTGCACCTGTATGAAAAAATGTGTGTGTATGTACCTTCTAATATATGTTTGTTTATAAATGAAACACATGGGCGCCTGGGTGGCTCAGCTGGTTAAGTGTCTGCCTTCGGCTCAGGACATGATCCCAGCATCCTGGGATTGAGCCTGCTTCTCCCCCTCCCACTATTTTTCCCCCTGCCTGTGCTTTCTCGCTTTCTGTCAAATAAATAAATAAAATCTTTAAAAATAAATAAAAATAAACAAAACACATGTATAGCTATATTAAACTAGTATACATAGTATAAAACAAACAGAAAAATAGAAATTAAAATGGTTGAGTTTAAAAAAATGGGAATAGTTTCTTCCTCAAGCCCAGTGGATGGTTTTTGGTGCACACCTCCTTGGGTGAGTACATCCTTCTTAGGAGGACCGCTGAGGTGGCCATCAATACATGTGCTCCCTGTTATTATTGTTCTTTCTTCTCATTTTCTCTGTTCTCCCCTCCCCCAGTCTCTCATCTATTCTGTACTATGTCAGGAGCTGGGAGTATAGAGAAAATAAGACACCCCCTGTCCTCATGGAGCTCACAGTCAAGAAAGGGAGACATAACAGGCATTATAAGTCAGAGTGTTATATGTACCCAGATCAACACTACAACACAGATATGTCTAAGATGCTTGAAGAACGCAGCTTGGCAGTGATTAACTACCCCGCAGATTTGGAAGACGCCTCGCAGGAGTCCAAGGTGGCATTGATGGTAATTAAATTTGTTGACAAAGGGAATGAGTGGCCTTCAGAGGGAGTGAAGTCTCTCCACCACTGGAAGTACTGAAGCAGAGGCTGGGGAAATGGCGCCTGCCGGGAATACTGCAGTCATCTGCAGTGTTGGAAATGCACCCATCAGTTCATTCATTAGTAAGTATCTACAAATACTTACTGAGACCCTATTATGGGCCAGGAACTGTTGATGCTCAGTCTGCTCAGAGCTCTGAATTTCCATGAATTTATTTCCTACGACAGTAAAATGTATTCTGACAACACATTGGAAGAGCAGGCGAAAATGAGCAGAGATAAAGAAGTGACTTTTTCCAGGGTCATGGATAGAGCAACTGGTGGCAGAGACAGGTAATTAACTTAGTCCCCCGATACAGTCTTGATTCGTAATCTCTTAAGCCATTTCAAAATCACCGGAAAGGCTAAATCATTTAAATTATATATTTTTCAAAAGAAGGCTTGCAAGAAAGTCTTCACATTAAAGGGGACTCCAGCACAAGATGGCATCTAACTAAATTATACAACTTGTGAGAGGCAAGTGTCCTATCTAATTCTATCTCCAAAAGCCTCAAAATGTTATGTATAACCCAATTTTGTCTCAAAATATCCTTGTAGGAAAGAAGGGAGACATTATCAGTTGGATTTGTTTTAGGAAGGAGGAAATGGGCTCTAGGCTATACAATTCAGCTGTGCTCAGATTCCCAGGCAAGTTCTTCCCTCATGAAACCAGGTGAACCACTCATCTTCTTTGATCTTCAAACATTTTTAGAAGTCACAGAGACAAGTGAGATGTGGCCCCTGCTTTCACAGGCCTTACAATCTAGTAGGGCAATCAAGAGCTAGAAAGAAATGAGCAGGGGCGCCTGGGTGGCTCAGTCGTTAAGCGTCTGCCTTCGGCTCAGGTCATGATCCCAGGGTCCTGGGATCGAGTCCCGCCTGGGATCGAGTCCTGCATCAGGCTCCTTGCTCCACAGGAAGCCTGCTTCTCCCTCTCCCGCTCCCCTTGCTTGTGTTCCCTCTCTCACTTTGTCTCTCTCCGTCAAATAACTAAATAAAATCTTAAAAAAAAAAAAAAAGAAACGAGCATAAAATAAGGCAGCATAAGGGGTACCTGGGTGGCTCAGTTGGTTATGTGTCTGACTCTTGATCTCAGGGTTGTGAGTTCAAGCCCTGTGTTGGGCTCCACACTGGGCATGAAACCTACTTAAAAAAAAAAAAGGAGCATATAACTGGGTATAGTACTAGTTCATCACACAGAGTCTTGATCATGATTAAAAGGAAAATGGGTAATTCCAGCAAGTTGATAAAACACAACAAACAAAAGTAACCTTACAACTTGATGCTCTTTGCCTAATCTCTCAAGATGTTAAGGCAGAATAGCTTAATCCATCAAACACGTGCCTATAGAATGTTGTGAGTCTCAGATAAGATCTGGTTTTACTGAACTGTTCTAAGTTCTAAGGCTAAGTTCACAATGGTGGTGTAGAGCCAAAATGAGACATGGCCATGGGTTAATAAGATCAGGTGAAGAAACTCATTCCCTTCTATATGGATGGGAGAGTAATAAAATTGGGAGAAACTGGGCTGTTATTCTCACTCTGGAACCTATAAAATCTCTGAGACTCTCTTTCTGAATCAGCTCTGCATTGTGACAGGGCCTGACACCAGAGCATAGGGGACACCATGTAAAAAAAACTCTAAATAAAGGTCTACCGAACTATCCCTGACTCTTTGTGTTCTTTTAAGTTACACCAAGACACAGAAACTACTACTACAAAGGGGATGGTGGCTGTTAGAACAGAACAAAATGTAAAAGGCATGTAAGGAAAGGGAGATAGACCAAATAGTCTGGCATTTCAGAAAAGAGAGAGGTCACCTCTTGTAGGATCAGTCAAGCTTCATGGAGGAGATGGGTCTCTATGCTGGACCTCGAAGGATAAGAAGGGTGATATGGCAGCATATTCTAACCATCAGGCAGAACAACATGGGACAAGCTGGAAGTACGGAGCTTACATTCATAGAAAGCATTAAGTAGACTAGAAATACTTATACATACTGTTTCAGAAATGAAATCAGCAATAGATTTCCAAAATAACAAGGATGGAAATACTTAGAATTTAGAATTTATTTATTTATTTGAGAGAGAGAGAGAACACAGAGGGAGAGTGAGAGGGAGAAGCAGACTCCCTGCTGGCAGAGAGCCTGATGTGGGGCTCGATTCCCAGGACCCTGAGATCATGCCCTGAGCTGAAGGCAGAAGCTTAACCGACTGAGCCACCCAGGTGCCCTGGGAATACCTAGAAAGCAATCTAAACCTTTTAAGCCCAAATGGCTTCCACTTCCCTGGCCAAGTCTTATTAAAAGTCTATGATTCTATCAAAAGATATATACTTATTGGATCATATGATATCTCTATTTTTTATTTTTTGAGGAATCTCCATACTGTTTTCTACCCAAAGAAAACAAAAACATTAATTTGAAAAGACATATGCACTCCTATGTTTACTGCAGTATTATTTACAATAGCAAAAATATGGAAGCAACCTAAGTGTCCGTCGACAGATAAATGGATAAAAATGTGGTACACACACACACACACACACACACACACACACACACAGAGGAATATTAGCCATAAAAAAGAATGAAATCTTGCCATTTGCAACAACATGGATGGATCTAGAGGGTATTATGCTAAGTGAGATATGTCGGAGAAAGACAAATACCATATGATTTCACTTACATGTGGAATCTGAAAGAAAACAAACAAACAAACAAGCAGACTCTTAAATAGGGAGAATAAACTGGTGGTTGCCAGAAGGAAGGTTGATGGGGGGATGGGTGAAATAGGTGAAGGGGATTAAGAGGTATGAACTACCAGTCATAAAATAAGTAAGTCATGGAGATGAAAAGTACAGCATTGTAAATTTCGTCAATAATAATACTATTGTATGATGACAGATGGTGACTATGTTTACCATGGTGAACATTGAGTAATGTACAGAATTGCCAAATCTCTGTTATACACCTAAAACTAATACACTGTATGCCAACCATACTTCAATAATGCATTTAAAAAAAAGAAATAAAAAAAGACATATTCTTAGTAACTCCCATCAGCAGAGTGGATAAATAAGTGGTGTGACAGTCACATGGTAGCACACTTTACAGCAGTGAAATAAGTGATATATTGAATCTCATAAAAGAAATGCTAAGTGAGAGAAACCAGGCACAAGAGGGTATATATGGGTAAAACTAGTCTTGGGGGTTTCGGCGGAAGTTGTGAAGGGACAGTGGCAGGAAGGGATACTGACAGGCAAGGAGCACAATGGGGCTCCTGGGGCACTGGCATTGTTCTTTTTCTTGATCTGAATAATGGTCACATGGATTTGTTCAGTTGGTGAAAATTCATCAAAGTGTATGTTTATGAGATGTGTACTTCTCCATGACCAAAAGTGGCAAAGAAGTCTAAGACTCAAAAAAGATTTCCTAGGAAGTAATAGTTGTTAATCACTGACACCTTATTCCAGACTGTCTTAGTAGGGGCAAAAAAGGCATTTTGTAAATGCTGGGGAGTCAGTATCACTGCTAGTTTCAAATTTGTATTATTAAGAATTTTGAAGCTGTAATTAGAAAGTTTTGGAAGTTTTTCTGAACTTCAACATCATAGCAAGAAAAGTAGAAGTCCATTTTCCAAAGCTAATTTTAAACCTCAACTGGCATTTTAATATGAAGATTAATCTCCTCTCTATTGCTGTTTGCAGACAGCAAAAGTATTGCTACACTGACATTTTAAATACGAGCTGATGGTAAATTAGCGTTCCAGGGCATCTCTTCACCAACTAGCACCCCTTGAAGACTTGTTTCAAATTCCTGAGCACGTATCCCACACAAGAGTTGTCCCTGATTCACTGGGGATGCAGGCCCACGGAAGAGAAGAATGAAGAGAAGACAGAAATCTCAGGCATGAGCCTCAAGTGACACATGCTTGAACAAGTAAGTCATTCCCAACGTATGGTAGCTTTCAGCATACCTCTTCACCATGCAAAGAGGTAAATCAAAATTTAAAGACCAAGCCACAGTACAACTTGAAAAACTTTGCTGCACTGAAGGGATGCTATGTCAACTTAACACAGCAGAAATCAGGAGGCAGGCTGTTAGAAAGACAGAACTGGTCAGAATGTAGATTGTGTTTTACATCAATGGTGTTCATGTTGACCAAGACTTAACCAGACCCAATGCTACCTCTGAGATGTCTGTCACAAACATTTTGGCTTGTAACCTGGAGACACTTCACAACCCCTGACTCAATTCACACTTCATCATCTCCGCATACTAACCCCTTAAGAATGTCTCAGGTAGAAAATTCTAGTTTAAACCTGATAGTGGCAAAAGTCCTTGCAAAGGGGTAGCTTTCTCTCTCATAGACGTGGTGCTCTCTTTTTTGGAGGGGAGGAGCACTAAAGTATTTTTTTAAAAAGGTCCTAATATCGATGTGCTATATTTGTATAGAACACCGTTTTCATCCATGACTTCCACACAATATACTTCTGTACATTTTGTCTCGGCAGTCAGCCCGCTAATTTTCAGAAAGAATTTTCCAACACCCACAGCTGAACTCTTAATTAACTTTAAAGTGAGTTGATAAACAATTTGTAATTTCCCAGCACCTATCTAGTGGTGGGTACTTCTTGAGTTTAACAATCAACTATAGACTAGAAGGAATCTAGTAACACCAAATGGAACAGGTTTTATATTATATTCAAGATATGCCATCTATAAGACGACTGTAGCCTTGTACATGGGGTAAGCACAGTAGTCATTCAATACATGGTAGTTTAAAATATTATTTAAAGAACCAGGAGGAAAACAATTACTGTGCCTGCCTACAGAAATGGAAATATCAGAGGTAAGTCAACTGATGTTTCTGGAGTGGGAAGATGATAACTTTAAGTTCAGATTGTTTTAAAATGTAAAACACTTTGGTTGTAATACAGTAATGACAGATACACCAACAACTGTGCTTGTTTTTGCATATTAAAATACTGTGTAGTGTGGCACCTGGGTGGCTCAGTTAAGCGTCTGCCTTTGGCTCAGGTCATGATCCCTCGGTCCTGGGATTGAGCCCCGCATTGGGCTCCCTGCTCAGCGGGGAGTCTGCTTCTCCCTCTCCTTCTGCTCCACCCTCTCCCCCAGAGAGCGTGCTCTCTCTCTCTCTCAAATAAATAAAAAAAAAATACTGTGAAGCTTAAAGTGGCAATGGAAGTTATATTGCCACATGATCGCAGAATTTTTTTTTGAGAGAGAGCACGAGCGCGCGAGTGTGGGTTGGGGGTGGAGGGATGAGGGATGGGAGGGGCAAAGGGAGAAGGAAAGAGAGAGAATCCCAAGCAGGCTCCACACTGAGGCTTGATCTCACGACGCAGAGATCATGACCTGAGTTGCAGTCAAGAGTCGGATGCCTAACTGACTGAGCCACCCAGGTGTCCCAATCACAGAACTTTTTCAGTGACCTTTAATTGGGGAAGGTGGTCCAGGGTAGTAGAAGGTGAACCAGCTTTTCTGGCCAAAACTCTTGGGTTTGACACTCTGCTTTGTCACTTACTAGATGTGAACTAGCTAAAGTCTCTCTGCTTCCTGGTCTGTCAAACAGAAATAAGGTCTCTTGTGAGGGCTGGAGATGGAGACTGGACAGAAAGAGTGGGGCACCTCGTAGAGGGCTTGGCATAGGGCAAGTGCCCTAAATCCTTAAATTCACAAACAAGTTTCTTGAATCAAAGACCTTGATCTCAAAGGGTCAGGAAATTCTGTCAGCCTAGGGCCTCTTCCATAAAATAGGAAAATGGCAAGCATGACTTGCTCCTTTAAAATTAGGAAAGCCAAGACATCAAAGAAAATGGATTTCTTCAATAAACATTTGACTAGTAGGATGCTAACCTTAGCATTACAATATTGGAGAACTGACAGTAAAAAGTTATAGTGTGTTAGCTAAAGAACTAATGTGTTTTCATTGATTCATACTTCTGATAGTCTCTTAGTTTTTGTCAAGTCTTTTTATCTACAATTTCGGAAACTTCTGAGAATCTGAAACTGCTCCTTTTTATTAGAGTAACTGGCACATTGTTTGGAGATATGTAAATGTCCTAATGACTTTTGCAGTTCCGTATCATCACCCAAAATTTGAAGCATAATTCCATTTTTAATTATTTTAAGATATTTCTACTCTGGACTATTTTGCCTTGGTCAACAACTAAATTAGACACTATATGCAAAGAATTTTTTTACTCAAAGGAAACTACTCTGCAGCATCAGCAAAAATTTGGACTGAAAAAAAAACATTCAAAAGTAAGAGGGCTAGGAGCCAATTCCACCTGGAAAATTTCTATGCTTAATGCAAATCCTTTTACTGGTAGCACCAATGTTATTTAATCACCAAATTCTGTAGCTTCAGCGATATCCCCAGCAGGGCATTGACAGATAAAACTGAGATAATGACTCTGTTGTTTTTTTTCAGAGGCAAGGAAAGAGTATAGTTTTGACAAAACATGAAATTACAAACTCTTCTTCAAAGACCACTAATTGGTAGGACTGTCCAATGTAATAAGTGACACATTCTCACCATGGTTAACACTATGGTTTATAAATGGCTACTAGTCCTGTCCACGTTTAATTCACCCCGTTAGCCATGAAGCTGCGGATCTATAATTTAGCTCTGGGAAGAAGGCAGGCACACAGAGGGTGCTCTCTGGGGGAATGACTGGAGACATACCAGGTCCTGCTTCTAAATATTATTCTCTCTTCAGTGAACATTGAGAAAATACCAGCACATTACCTGGCAGAAGTGACCCATTAATTCACTCTTATGTTAGCACTTGATTCAACTCTTAACAGAGGATAAGAAACGCACATAGCTATCCCTTATTGAGCAGTACCAATAATTAGTTTCTGGAATTTTATTGAATTTGAAAAAGTTTGCTTTAGAATGCTAGGCACACTGGTTTACATTTCTAACTACTCACACATGGGTAGAAGAAAATATCTGGTTGAATTATGGGCTAAGTGCTCTACATGTACTATCTCATTTAATATTCATTAAGACCCTATGGAATAAGTATTATTATTTTCTTCGAGTTGATAGATGAGGTAACTGAGGTTCAAGGAAGTTAAGAAATGTGTCTAAGGTCACATAAGTAAAAAGAAGCAAAGCCAGAATGAAAATCCAGGTCTGCCTGATTTGAGCTGGTGCTCTGAGCCATGGTGTCCACTGCTCTTGACTGCTCGGAAGAATGAAAATGTAGATAGACATAACATAGGGCTCTCTTTGGGGAAGGTCCTGAGGGTGGCAAAGGTGAAGGCTGTACGTGTATCAGGTGGCCCAGGAAAGCATGAGGCCAGTGGGGCCAGGATGATCGACATACGTGCAGCACACAGGGTAACCTGACACCCAAACAGGTGTTTTGCAACAATGGAATATTGTTGTAACTGAAGGAAGTCAGGGGTCAGACAGACATTTATGAAGTCTTTAAACAATGGGGTATTGTTGGAAAGACAGCTGCCAATAGCATACTTGAGTGGCAAATTCAAAGAGAGACAGATGGCTTCCCTTTGAACACAGAGTATTATATACTCTAGAAAATGCAGAACTTTATGTAATGGAACAATGCCTTTAAAACTCTAAAATAATTTACAAATTCATTTTCCTCTAAGTTTGTAGAGAACAAATTGCATAGACTAGTAAACCTCTATTTCAAAAAACTATGAGCTCAAGTTCATCAGAGAGGCAGTCAAACTAATCCTTTTTCATTATCCAAAGGAAAAGGCTTGACAATTAAAAAAAATTACACCATGGCTTAACACACTTTTAAAAGTGTCCTTCCATAATTCAGTTTTGAGTTTTCAAAAATGAAAATGTGAAAATTAAACTCAAAAGTTATATGGGATTCATTTTATAATTTTTTTCTTATAAAAACTTATGTCTTGTTTTTCCTAGAATATCTGAATCTGTAATTGGTAGTGTATTTTGTCTTTCTTATGAAAATAACCATTCTTCAATAAGCTCAAACTTTTTCTGGAACCACAAAGCCTGTTATATATGTCTTTTTTGTTTGTTTAAAGATGTACATAATAACATTTACAGGTTTAAAATGATTCATTCAGAACTGTTTGAATGCAGTTATACATGTGGAAAAGTTTAATTACAAGACATCTACATGGTTATGATATTACCCAGAGGGCTGTACTTGTTTCTCAATTAAAAATATTTGAACTTAATAATAGGAACTCTATTTAAAAATGAATAAAACATTGCAAGGAAGAAGTTTACCCAGTAGTCAGCAAATCAATTTCAGTAAGTGTTCCTTAGAATTACTAGTACTCTGGCATATCAGGGGATTAAGAGAACAGTTCTCCTGCATCTCCTTTTAAGAGACTTTAATTGTGACTTGTCATAAAGTCGCTTCATGTTGGCACTTTGTGAGAGCAGATTTCCTTTTTAAGATTTATGTGTGTGTATGAGAGAGAGAGAAAGAGAGAGAGAGCACGCGTGATCAGGGGAGGGGGTGGAGGGTCAAAGGGAGAGGGAGAGAGAGAGTCTGCTTCGGGGCTCCATCTCACAACCCTGTGATTGTGACCTGAGCCAAAATCAAGAGTCAGACACTTCACCGACTGAGCCACCAGGTGCCCCATGTGAGAGTAGATTTTCAATGGGTTGTCCACTTAAAATTCAATTCCTGATTGCACTACCTTGATGGCTGAGTTGGTGGCTCAGGTCTGCTCAGTCTCCCAGAGCCCAGCGTATTACATGACCATCCTCCCTATTGCTCAGGTCCCAAGCCTGAGAGTCATCCTTGATTCTGCCTGTTTCCTTTTCCCTATATCCTGTCAGTTCTAGCTCTTAGTTATTCTGGGAATCTGCCACTTTTCGTCACCTCCACTCTGATCTATCAGACTGATGCCTCAGCTGCTTTCTTCGTTTCTATTCCTGCCCTGTTGCACCCATCCTTGACAGAGCAGGAGGGAAGTTTTTGAATGTAAATGTTAATTGCCTTGCTTCAAACCCTACAAAGACTTGCCATTGCATGTGGAATAAAGGCCAACTTCCTCACTGTGGCCATCCCGATCTTACGTGATCTGGGCCCTGTGTACTGCTCTGACCTCATCCTTCACTACTTTCCCCTTGCCCGTATGCCCCAGCTACATGGGCCTTGTCTATTCCCCAAAGACGCCCATTTCAGAAGCTTTGTACCTCCTGTTCCTGACACCTGAAACAGTATTCCCAGATTCTTTGCATGGCAGGCTCCATCTTAAATTTTAGATCTCAGCTCAAATGTTACCTACTCAGTCAGAGAACATCTAAAGTACCCACCATTCTGGCCAACACTGTTCTCTCTTACATCTCCGTGTGTTTGTCTTCCCACACCCTTATCATTACTTTATAGTGTTTGCTTGTACATCTTTATTGTCTGTATTTCCTAACAGATATAAGCCCCTAACAGGCCTCGTCTGTTTTGGTTGATGTATCTCTAGCACCCGGGGGAACATCTGGCCTGACAGGTGCTCAGCACAAGAGAAGATGCTGTCATAATCCAGAAGTAGAACCAGAACAGCCATAACTCATCACCTAGAAGTCCTTTTTTATTTTATTTTAATTAATTAATTAAATTTTTTTAGAGAGGGAAAGTGGGGGGACAAGCAGAGAGAGACAGGGAGAGAATGTTAAGCAGGCTCCACGCCTAGCATGGAACCCAACACAGGGCTCCATCTCACAACTCTGAGATCACAACCTGGGCCAAAATTGAGTCAGATGCTTAACTGACTGAGCCATGCAGGCGCCCCTAGAAGTCCTTTACTTTAGAAATCCAGCTTAGGTGGTAGAAACCCCCATACATGTCATTGCTCTACATATGTGGACCATAATGTTAGCCAGCAGAGGTAATTTCATACTTGTGTTCATATAATATTAGATGGACTTCCAATCCTAGGATAATTGTCAAATTTTCCTCTTGCATCTAGTACATTTCCCATGCATCACATCAATAGAATCCTTCCACGCCTAACTGAGCTCATCATGTCTGTGTTAGAATTCACTACTGGGCTACAGCCGTTGAAGTATTAAATCTTAAATATCTTGAAAGAAAGAAAACTTTTTCATTCAAATGAAATCCATTTGCGGGGGCAATTAGGCAAGAAAAAGAAATAAAGACACCCAGATTGGAAAGGAAGTAGAACTATCTCTATTTGAAATGACATGATTTTGTATATAGAAAATCCTAAGGAATTCACAAAAACACTATTAGAGCTAATTAATATTTAACAAGGTTGCAAGATATAAAATCAATATAAAAATAAATTGCATTTCTATGAACACTAGAAATGAACAAATAAAATATAAAATTAAGAACAATTCTATTCACAATAGCATCAAAAAATATACTTAGGAATAACTTTAATAAAAGAAGTGCAAGACTTGTATGCTGAAAATCATAAAACACTGCCAAAAGAAATCAAAGACACAAATAAATGGAAAGATATCCATGGATTGGAAGGCTTAATATTGTTAAGATGTTAAGATATATCCCCCAAATTGTTTTATAGATGTAATGCAATCTCAGTTGCCCTTTTTGCAGAAACTGACAAGTTGGTCCTCAAATTCCTATGGATATGCAAAAACAATCCAGAAAAGGATGAACAAAGTTGAAGGAGTCACACTACCTGATTTCAAAGCCTACTACAAAACTATAGTAATCAAGACAGTGTGATACTGCATAAGGATAGACATATAGATAGAACAGAACTGGGAAGTCAGAAATAAACTTTTACATATATGGTCAACTGATTTCCAAAGAAGGTGACAAGATAACTCATTGGGAAAAAATCGTCTTTCAACCAATAGTGCCGGCACAAGTGAATACCCACATGCAAACAAAATGCAGTTGAACCCCTACTTCCCACTAGAGACAGAAATTAGCTAGAAATGGATTATAGGACAAAATTTAAGAGTTAAACTATAAAATTCTTAGAAGAAAACAGGAATAAATCTTTGTGACCTTGGATTAGGCAATGGCTCTTAGCTATGACACCGAAAGCATAAGCAACAGAAGAAAAACATAGATAGATTGGACTTCACAAAATGAAAAACTTCCATGCTTCAAAAGATAGCCCCAAGAAATGAAAAGACAATTTACAGAATGGGAGAATATATTTGCATATCATGTATCTGACAAGGAACTTGTATCCAAACACTTACAACCAGACAATAAAAAGACAAATAATCCAATGAAAATAATAGGCCAAAGATTTGAATAGGCAGTTCTCCGAAGGAGATAGGCAGATGGGCTAATAAGGGTATGAAAAGATGCTCAACATCTTTAGTCATTAGGGAAATGCAAACCGAAACTACAATGAGATGCCACTTCACACGCACTAGGATGGTTTAAACGAAAAAGACAGACAATAACAAGTGTTGACTAAGATGTGGAGAAACCCCCTCAGCTTGCCTTGCCCGTGGGAATGTAATATGGTGCAGCTGCTTTGGAAAACAGTTTGGCAGTTCCTCAAAAGTTAAATATCAAGTTCCATATGACCCAACAATTCCACTCCTAGGTATATATACACAAGAGGCATGAAAACATATGTCCACACAAAAACGTGCATAGGAATGTTCATAGCACCATCTTTCATAATAGCCCAAAAGTGGAAACAACCAACTATCAACTGATAGATGAATAAACAAATATGGCATATCCATATAATGGATGACTATTCAGGCATAAAAAGAAATGAAATGCTACAACATGGATGGAACTTGAAAACGTTATGCTAAATGAAAGAAATGAGACACAAAAGGCCACATACTGTCTGATTTCATTTATATCAACTGTCTAGGATAGGCAAATCCATAGAGACAGAAAGCAG
This sequence comes from Zalophus californianus, assembly GCF_009762305.2. Taxonomy (NCBI): domain Eukaryota; kingdom Metazoa; phylum Chordata; class Mammalia; order Carnivora; family Otariidae; genus Zalophus; species Zalophus californianus. Next base: position 26,685,595 of record NC_045595.1, read on the forward strand.
ATTAGTGGCTTCTGGGAGTTTGGGGGAAGCAATGAATGAGGAATGACCATTAATGGGGATAGAATTTCTTTTGGGGTGATAAAAATGATCTAAGATGAGTAGTGATAGTTACACACCTCCATGGGTGTACTAAAAAAGGCTGAATTCTATATTGTGTGAATTAAATATTAGTAAATTATTAAAAGTCACCGCCATGGGTTTCTGGGATCTGGGGGAAAAAATCCCTTTGTGGAGTTAGCAAGCACACAGCACTCTTTTGAGGAAACTTGTTTCAGATTCTTAGCTGTAGTTATTAAATGGAGAGAATGTCAAGTATTAGCACCCTTTCACTATGACCATGAATTTCTTTTGTAAATGGTGTTTCTGGAAGAACCCTCCATTCCCACTGTAAATTCACCAGGGTATGGGGCAGAGTGCCGATGCCTTCCATAATTTTACGTCCTATTAAATTGAGGTTATCACATTCAGATTGAAGCGATCATGTGGGTTGTTAGAGATCACATTTTCTTAGCCTGAATTTTGACACTGAAGTCAAACCTCTCTACACAAATGGTAAACAGTGCCTTTGTGGCTTTATCCCCTCAACACAGATAAAGCTCCTTCCCTCTTCCATCCTTCTGAGGGGATTGCTCTGTCAGTCTCCTTAGCTGTAAAATAGAATAGTAAAAATGGCAGATGCCACACAGGGGGCGCCTGGCAAAGGCACAGGAGTCGGGTGAGGGCTTTGTAATGGGCAGCGAGCAGCTGTGAGAAGGGTCTCCTGGAGCAACCCAAATAGTCTCTGTGAACTGGCTTATCCCCAGAGCCTCTCAAATGAAGAGGACGGGTAAGGGAAAGTCCCCTGCTCTCTCTCCCACCTTTCATTTTCCCCTACTTTTCAGGCAGTGTACTTGGCCAAGTGGCCAGGTACTCAAAGTCCATTTGTGCCTCAAGTTTCCAAGCTGATTTTCATGCTCTGGTTTTATTTCTACAGAAAGATGGAAAGATTAAAAATAAGCAATCTTTTGGATGTATTAGGATGAGAGATTTTACCTAATAGAAGGGTGGTGGCAAAAAAATTAGGGGAGAACGGAGTGGAAGGCTTCTTAGAGACTTGCTATGGCTCCATTTTTGGCAGCCCAGTTTTGGCTGCAGTTAAGGGAAGCAGCGTCATAAAATAAATCTGGAAGGTTAGTTTATTAGCTGCATTCTACTTGTGAGCACACCAAAGGAAAAAAAAATACAGTTAGGTAGAACTTTTGTTTTAGAAATGGTTAAGAAAAAAAGAAAAACATGCAAAAATATTACTGACCACTTTCATCCTAAATCACCATAAAACAAATCCATTTTCATTGTTAGGTGATTCACTAAGTTCCTGTGGGCACGCATACACACATGCATACAAACATGAGAAATAAGAACGCACATTCCAGTTTTATCTGGGTCTTTCTTGAGGAGGGGCCACCATTTACATGAGAGTCAGTACATGTTTATGCAGCCCAGTGCGGTGGACCCAGGCAGCAGTTCTGGACTCAGACACTCTAGCTTCAAGTTCTAACTCTTCAACTAACCAGCTGTCATCCTTGAACTCCCTGCATTACCACGCTGAACCTCAGTCTCCTCATCTAAAAAAATGAGGATGAAGGGCTCTACCTCTCAGGGTCACTATGAGGATTAAATGAAATTCTTCATGGAAAAAAGGCTTGGCAGAGTGACCGGCACATGGCAAGGGTTTAAGATATATTAGCTATTCTGTTAATGATGATGTATATGTCTGTGACTTGTGTGAGGGAACAATCCTTCCAATCTAATTGAACCAAAGCTTTACAGTGTAACACATACAGAATACTTAGGACATGACAAATACAGAAAACCTTCAATGTGTTAAAAAAATGGAATATAAGTTCATTTGTTCTCTGGTTTCTAAGTGCAGCTATGGAGGAACTGAAGGAAGAGAAGTATTAACACAGGAAGGAGGAAAATCAATCTGATGGACATGAATATAGCCACCAAACTAGCCTAGGGATTTATTCAATGACACTACTTTACTGTTAACCTTCACGCATACCATTTATTATTTGGGAAACTGCTGCAAAGAGACCAGAAAGTGAATAGAATAATGATGTTTTTATGGCCCCTAATGTATATTGCTATTGAAAATCTGTCAATTTCACTGGCAAGCCTTTGGCTCAAAAGTAAGATCTTCATTTATAATTTGCAGGCAGTGATAACTAAAATTATGAGAAGTAACTGGGAAATAAAAAAAAACTATTATAATTATCTTTCTCATTAAAAACGTGAGGCATTCTATTATCACTGGGATGTGCAATATACTCTTTAACAGCTGCTGCTACTGAGCTGAAACACATCTGAATAGGAAGGCAAATACATTGCTGATCACCCAGATGATGAAAAATAGGTCCTGCTGAAAACGTGTACGAAGTGGGACAGAACAGAACACAGCAGGACGTGCCGCCCGTCTATGCAAACCAGAGTGAAGCCACTTACAGACACTTCAGGAATCGGTCTCAACTTTTCCGCCGAGATCTCCTTTAGGGAGGTTTTGTTTATTGAAGCTGGTACTTGATGGGCTGGTTGGTCTTTTGCTTTGATAACGGGATCTGGAGTTTTCTGAGAGGCTTCACTTCTTCCCGGGGGAGAAAGGCATGGTGTAGGCACCACAGTCATTTGAAAGTCTTTTCTATCTATCTGTTTTGCCAAGGAATTCTGGCTTTCTGATGCTCCTGCTTCTGTGTAGGCACTTTTTAGAGGTCCTTTATCTGTCCGCCTTGCAGCCTTCCCCAACGTGTTCTCTAATGTTAGCTGAGTTAACCCTGAAGGACTAGTTGTTGGGCTCGGGGAACCCTGGATACTGTCGTTACCCTACATAGGGGAACAAAGTGAAACCACGTTGAGCCAAAATCTGTGAATAAGCTACTGAGAACAGTTCTTAAAAAGTTCATTTATTCTCTGAATAAAAGCAAAAAAAAAAAATATATATATATATATACTATTTTATTCTGCAATAAAAATATGAGTAACTAAAAACAGCAGTGCAATAGGTATAAATTGCTTGCAAAGATGCCTTGCTATGTGGTATCTGGTCTTGGTAAGGCATATTTTTTTTTTTACCACCGAGTTACAAGAGAGCCATTCAGGAAGTAGTCACTAAAAATATAGTCATTTCAAAAAAGCATGTGAAAGAAGAGGATCCACCGGAAGTTATGTAAGAATTGTACACTTTGACTTCCTAATGAGCTAACTCCATGAGAAGAGAAATAGCTAGAACTTATGATATTTAGCTTATTTAAGCAGGGAAATGCTATTCTAAAAATAAATTGGCCTATCAAAGTATATTTGTCTTAAATTATTGTAGGGAAGTTTTATTGTTCAAGAGCAATAGATAATAGACCTGTTTTGTGAAATATTTTTCTTACATGAAAATTTCAATTATAGAAAGTATTTTTTTCCATAAGACATGAGCATCATGAAATAGAATTATTTAGAAAGCTACATGAATTTTATAAGTACATATTTCTGAGATTATCCCTAGGAAAGAAAAATTTTAATTTTTAAATCTGAGAAAGGAGGAACTACAAACATAAAATCAATGGCTGTGAAAGTAAATAATGAAAATGAGAAATACAGTGCTTTTTCAGTTAGTGGATTTTTCTGCTATAAAATAAGAAATTTAAAGAACTAATGTGATCATTGCTTATACTTGCCATAGTAGATTTTTCCGATTTGTCTTATTTACTTAAATATGTAATAAATAAGTGGATATTAAAATGATAAATTTAGGACAGAAAAAATCAATGAAGCAGAGTATATATATCTATATATAAATTTAAAGATTTTATTTATTTATTTGAGAGCAAGAATGAGAGAGACAGAGAGAGAGAGAGCACATATGCAAGCCAGGGGAGGGACAGTGGGGGAGGGAGAGGGACAAGAAGACTCCCCACTGAGCGTGGAGCCCAATGCAGAGCTCGATCTCATGACCCTAAGATCATGACCTGAGCCAAAATCAAGAGTCAGTTGCTTAACCAACTGAGTCACCCAGGCACTCCAAAAAGCAGATTATATTTTTAAGACATTATTTGCTGTCTGAGAATGTATATCTTACATTCAGTTTCAGTAAGCTATTCCCTACCCTTCCATTTGTAGCCACACAGAACTAAATATCTAGTTATTCTCCAAATTTGGTTTTTTATTTTTAAAATTTTTTTTTAGAACAATTGAGAGGGGGCAGAGAGGGAGAGGAAAAGACAGAAGCAGGCTCCACGCTCAGCATGGAGCCTGACAGGGGGCTCAATTTCAAGACCTCAATGTCATGACCTGAGCTGAAATCAAGAGTCGGACACCTAACAAACTGAGTCACTCAGGCATCCCCTCAAAATTTGGTATTTTTAAACAAAATATTTGAGTGGCTGATTGAACTGTTGAGTTTCTTCCTGAGTGTTTGGTCATCATCACGGCCAACATAGAGATTACTATCTGAGGTGAGATTTCCCCTTCAGTAGAAGTGAAGCATGTGTAAAGGTGAGAAAGCCTGCTCTAGGTTGCGCACAGGTCAGAAGAGGATTTTTCTTTTTTTTTTTTTTTAAGATTTTATTTATTTATTTGAGAGAGAGCGCACGTGAGAGAGAGCACAAGCTGGGGGGCAGGGCAGAGGCAGCAGCAGACTCCTTGCTGCAGGGAGTCTGATGTGACTCCAGGCTTGATCCCAAGACCCTAAGATCCTGACCTGAGCCAAAGGCAGACACTTACCGTACTGAGCCACCCAGGCATCCCCAGAAGAGGGTTTATCATGCCTTTTAATGAGAAGGGATCTATCTGTCTGTGTGTCTGTCATAGTTCTGCCTCTCTTCCTTTCTTCCTTATCATATCTAGGGCTATTGCCATAGGCACTGTAGATGCTGGGGATATAATGGTAGCCCAGAACTTAATCTCTGCCATTCAGGGTCTTTGAGGGGGTCCTTGCATGATGTGATTCAGGGGAATCCGTGATGGCACATGATAGAAGGCATGGGTGTGAGTTTGTGTGGTGTCTGCAGCGTCTGTGGAGATAATAGAGAGGGAGGCCAATTAGGAGACTGTTGAACGATCAGGATTAGAGGTGCTGGCATGGCTGTGTTGAGGCAATGGTAGTGGTGATGGAGAGCCTGGGCTGATATGAGAGCTCTGTAGAAGGCAGGGTATGCTATACTTAGTGACTCTGGAAATCTCTAAAATGGAGTCTGCAATCCCTAATCCTATCATAAAACAATTTTCCCTTCTTGTGGAAAGTAGCTGGGATTAGCGGGTAACTGTATTCTCAAGAAAGGTCTTAGAACTCCCCGGTCTTAGAACGTCTCCGAAGAAACAGCTTGCCTATCTGTAATAGCGGATGAGAACTGCGGAGTGTCTAAGTATCTTCTCCTTGTTATTCATCCTGGGCCTAAACTTGTTTTGTCTATGCTGGCTTGATCTTCTCATACATATATTTCTTTATAAATGATGGGGAAATCTATTTTCCAGAACCCCAGATAAAGAAAAGATGGTGATTGGATGTTGAGCCGTGTCTTACTTTATGTCTCAAGTGAAAAAATAAGAGGGTTGGGATATTTCCGCCCTTGAAACAGTACTGCATTGGCCTCAACTGCAGGCACTGGGCAACTCTCTCTGCCATACACCACTTACTAAATGAGCTCATCCTTCACCGCCATTCTGAGAACCCGTAGGCTTTTCACATGGTTGAAGAACCCTGTCTTCAGGCAGAAAACTGGAAAGAAGAACAGAGACCTGAAAAAGGCCTACTGTCCTAAATTACTAAGGAATGGAGTGGTGGCTCTTGCAATTTTTGTTTCACAGAGACGAAACGAGAATGAAAGTGTAGACTTGTCAAGAGAAAGTAAACAGGAAATATAGCAAACATCCCCCAAACCCCAGTTCTGAGAAAGTACTGGTGGAAATAGGATAGATTTCTTGTTAATTCAGTCTGGTTGCTAGATAGTGTTATCTCTTCTCCAGCTTTCAAAAAAAACTCTAATTTTCTATACTGGTTATATACAATGGGCAGTGGGTTTTCTGTGACCAAAAGACCCTCTATTCATTCATTTCCATCATATTTTCATAATAAAAAATAAACATGTGCTATGTATTTAAAACAGATATGCCCTAAAAATAGATTGGTTAAGCAGAAAAGGTATAATTATGCATATTTGGGCCAGAATCTTTGGATCTCTCTGGGATTCCATTTTGTATATGACATAGGCAGAAATTGGGAGCTTTTGCAATAAAAATGAGTTCAGTAAATATTTACTAAGCTCCTGCTAGGTGTAAGACATTATCTAGGCACTACAGAAGGTACACAGATAAGAAGAACATGGGCATTGCCCTGGAGAGGCACAAAGTCTTAAAGGCAAAAAAGGCATAAAGCAGAGAGATAGATACCTACAAAAGTAACAATTTCATAAGGGAGAAGGTAGCAAATATCATTTCAAAAGTTTCAGATGTACTATTAGAGGGATGCCTATAAAGCCAGATGTTGGCTACATCACTTTATAAACACCTTAAAAATCACATTATTTTATAAGAAGTCTATTTTTTGCACCTCTGGGTGGGTCAGAGTATAGCCTTTTCTTCCTTCTAGTTTACTTAGGTGTAAAATTATTTCTTTTTGCTTGGCACGAACAGTGATTATACACACAGAAATATTCATGAGATGTATATGGATATTCATCTCACATTTTTCCTAAGATTTACCCTGGTTTGGAGATGGGCCGAGGAGGACAGATTGAGCTGTTTCCTGGTGAGCATTCTCTTGGTTGTATCGCATTTCTACGATAATATGTTTGCTATGCTACTTTAAATATATGGAAAAGATAAATAACTGGAGAATCTGGACAGAGTATAAAAGGCTTGCTTACTTTGGCTGCCCCAGAACTAATTCTAGTTTATCACAGATTCTGAAAGTGGAATTAGGATAAATGAGAAAGGCAAGAGATACACGAGACCAATATTTTGACTTCAGTTGGATCGGCTTCTCTTTTTGAGAGGAAATAAATAGAGACTAAAACCTAGTATTGTATTTTATAGGAGTGGTGGTACACTGGCAAAACTCTATTCCTTTCTTTAGCAACACTTTTGACTTACTAAAATAGATGACATACGTATAGATGATGTTGATTGATTTCACATATGTAACACATTTGGGATCGACGTGCTCTTAGCTTAATCTTTTCTTATATAACATATGCATTTGTTATATGCATTAAAACTTGACTTACTATGACCTGATTGAAAAACAACCACGTTTTCCCCTTTGGTTTATTATTTAGCTACTGAAAACCTGTACAGAAATTGAATATAATTTGTCAGAGTGGGTAAAGAAATTGTCATGCCATTTTCATGTTCCGATCGTCTGTTCATCTGTTTCTCAGAAGAACAAATACAAAATGCTTTTGATTTAACTTAATATATTTTTTTAAAAGTCCCAAATCTCTGAACCATTTGTCTTCTGGGCTCAGAGGCATTTGTTTTTTAAATATTCAATCACGCCCCAGTGCCGGGAACATCAATAGAGTTTGCCTGATTAACTGTAGCATAGCATATGTACGCTGAAGATGAGAATGATTTCCCCAAGGAACCAGCACTTCCTCTGTTGAACTATGTTTCTTAAAAGGACATGCAGATGGGCATTTGGACTATAATTTCTGGATGCACAAAACGGATTGCTCTTGCTGAGCTATAATTCTAAAAAGATAATTTTAATGACTCTTGAGGGCCACCTACTTGGAGCAGATGGGACCCAGACTCTTTGTATTGCAACTTTAATGTTGAGCGAGTCAGGCTAGAGCTCTGTTTTAGCCTTTGTAAAAGTGGATGATCATATTTATTTATATTTCAATTGATTTTTTCATTCAGTCCACTGTGAAAAGAAGTCTTGTAGAACAGTCTTAAAAGTTCTATAAAAAAAAACCCGAAAACATGTCTGCAATATTCTAAACACACTTTTGATGGCAGTTTTGAATCTGTAATTGAGATTGAGTTGGCAGGAGTCTTTACTTTTGTCCAATGTTTTAGTGCCTAAATCCATGCACTGACAGCATCCTTTAGCTGGACATGGGCACTGGCAGACAATACAGATGATAGAGGTATATACTTCCACTGTCAACTAAAAATCACAATTATGTGCATAAATGTAGATAAAGACATTGGTCATAACAGAATGAAAAAAATAATTTCTTCTTTGAGGACAACAAGATTGGCCACTCAAAGGTATCTTAAATGGCTTCCCTAACAACCATCCCCAAGAAGTATTTCTATTTCTACCTCTTGAATTTAATAGGAGACTATTAAAGTAATACAGTTCTCTCTGGGTGGCAAAGATAATTGATAATGGTATCTAATAATGCATTTTACTAGTTTATAAAGAAGTAAAATGAAAGGAATATGTAACTGCTTCTAACAAGGGACTAACATGCAGCAGGCTTAATATTAAAAGGGCTTGGACAAATTATTATTGTAAATATATATTTTTTAAAAATTTTATTTTATTATGTTATGTTAATCACTGTATAATACATCATTAGTTTCTGATGTAGTGATTCACGACTCATTGTTTTCGTATAATACCCAGTGCTCCATGCAGTATGTGCCCTCCTTAATACCCATCACTGGGCTAACCTATCCCCCCACCCTCCTCCCCTCTAAAACCCTCAGTTTGTTTCTCGGAGTCCAGAGTCTCTCATGGTTCATCTCCCCCTCCGATTCCCCGCCCCCCTTCATTTTTCCCTTTCTTCTCCTAATGTCCTCCATGCTATTCCTTATGTTACACAAATAAGTGAAACCATATGATAATTGACTTTCCCTGCTTGACTTATTTCACTTAGCATAATCTCCTCCAGTCCCATCCATGTTGATGTAAAAGCTGGGTATTCATCCTTTCTGATGGCTGAGTAATATTTCATTGTATATATGGACCACATCTTCTTTATCCATTCATCTGTTGAAGGGCATCTCGGCTCTTCCCACAGTTTGGCTATTGCTGCTATGAACATTGGGGTGCATATGGCCCTTCTTTTCACTACATCTGTGTCTTTGGGGTAAATACCCAGGAGTGCAATTGCTGGTCATAGGGTAGCTCTATTTTTAATTTTTTGAGGCACCTCCACACTGTTTTCCAAAGTGGCTGTACCAACTTGCATTCCCACCAACAGTGTAAGAGGGTTCCCCTTTCTCCACAACCTCTCCAACATTCGTTTCTTGCCTTGTCAATTTTTGCCATTCTAACTGGTATAAGGTGGTATCTCAATGTGGTTTTGATTTGAATTTTCCTGATGGCTAATGATGATGAACACTTTTTCATGTGTCTGTTAGCCATTTGTATGTCTTCTTTTGAGAAGTGTCTGTTCATGTCTTCTGCCCATTTATTGACTTGATTATTTGTTTCTTGCGTGTTGAGTTTGAGTTCTTTATAGAGCTTGGAAATCAGCACTTTGTCTGTAGTGTGATTTGCAAATATCTTCTCCCATTCTGTGGGTTGCCTCTTTGTTTTGTTGACTGTTTCCTTTGCTGTGTAGAAGCTTTTTATCTTGATGAAGTCCCAAAAGTTCATTTTTGCTTTTGTTTCACTAGCCTCTGGAGATGTATCTTGAAAGAAGTTGCTGTGGCCGATGTTGAAGGGGTTACTGCCTATGTTCTCCTCTAGGATTTTGATGGATTCCTGTCTCATATCGAGGTCTTTCATCCATTTTGAGTTTATCTTTGTGTGTGGTGTTAGAGAATGGTCGAGTTTCATTCTTCTGTATATAGTTGTCCAATTTTCCCAGCACCATTTATTGAAGAGACTCTCTTTTCTCCATTGCATATTTTTTTTCCTGCTTTGTCGAAGATTATTTGACCATAGAGTTGAGGGTCCATATCTAGGCTCTCTATTCTGTTCCATTGGTCTATATGTCTGTTTTTGTGCCAGTACCATGCTGTCTTGGTGATCACTGCTTTGTAATATAACGTGATGCCCCCAGCTTTGTTTTTCTTTTTTAACATTTCCTTGGCTATTCGGGGTCTCTTCTGATTCAATACAAATTTTAGGGTTGTTTGTTCCAGCACTTTGAAAAATGTCATTGGAACTTTGATTGGGATGGTGTTGAAGGTATAGATTGCTCTGGGCAGCATAGACATTTTAACAATGTTTATTCTTCCGATCCATGAGCATGGAATGTTTTTCCATCTTTTTTGTGTCTTCTTCAATTTCTTTCACGAGTGTTCTGTAGTTCCTAGAGTATAGATCCTTTATCTCTTTGGTTAGGTTTATTCCGAGGTATCTTATGGTTTTTGGTGCTATTGTAAATGGAATCGTTTCTCTAATTTCTCTCTCTACAGTTGCATTGCTAGTGTATAGGAAAGCAACTGATTTCTGTCCATTGATTTTGTATCCTCCACATTACTGAATTGCTGTATGAGTTCTAGTAATTTGGGGGTGGAGTCTTTTGGATTTTCCATATAAAGTATCATGTCATCTGTGAAGAGAGAGAGTTTGACTTCTTCTTTGCCAATTTGAATACCTTTTATTTCTTTTTGTTGTCTGACTGCTGTTGCCAGGACTTCTAGTACAATGTTGAACAATTGTGGCGAGAGTGGGCATCCTTGACTTGTTCCTGATCTTAAGGGAAAGGCTCTCATCTTTTCCCCATTGAGGAGATGTTCGCTGTGGGTTTTTCATAGATGGATTTTATGAACTTGAGGAATGTTCCCTCTATCCCTATACTCTGAAGAGCTTTAATCAGGAAAGGATGCTGTATTTTGTCAAATGCTTTTTTTGCATCAGTTAAGAGGACCATATGGTTCTTCTCTCTCTTATTAATGTGTTCTATCATGTTGATTGATTTGCGAATGTTGAACCACCCTTGTATCTCAGGGATAAATCCCACTTGGTCATGGTGGATGATCCTTTTAATGTATTGTTGGATCCTATTAGCTAGGACTTTGTTGAGAATTTTGGAATCCATATTCATCAGGGTTATCGGTCTGAAATTCTCCTTTTTGATGGGGTCTTTGTCTGGTTTGGGGATTAAGGTAATGCTGGCCTCACAGAATGAGTCTGGAAGCTTTCCTTCTGTTTCTATTTTTTGAAATAAATAGGTATTATTTCTTCTTTGAATGTTTGGTAGAATTCCCCAGGGAATCCATCAGGCCCTGGACTCCTGTCTTTTGCGAGGTTTTTGATCACTGCTTTAGTCTCGTTACTAGTTAGGTTGTCAATTTCTTCCTGTTTCAGTATTGGCAGCTTATAGGTTTCCAGGAAGGCATCTATTTCTTCCAGATTGCTTAATTTATTGGCATATAGTTGTTAATAATTTCTAATAATTGTTTCTATTTCCTTGGTGTTAGTTGTGATCTCTCTCCTTTCATTCATAATTTTATTAATTTGTGTCCTTTCTCTTTTCTTTTGTTTAAGTCTGGCCAGTGGTTTATCGATCTTATTAATTCTTTCATAGAACCAGCTTCTAGATTTGTTGATCTGATCTACTGTGTTTCTGGTTTCTAATTCATTGATCTCTGCTCTAATCTTAATTATTTCTCTTCTAATGTGTGGCTTAGGCATCATTTTTTGCTTTTTCTCTAGTTCTTTAAGGTTTCAAGTTAGTTGATGAATTCGGGATTTTTCTATTTTTTTGAGTGAGGCTTGGATGGCTATGTATTTCCCCCTTAGGACTGCCTTTGCAGTGTCCCATAGGTTTTGGACTGATGTGTTTTTGTTCTCACTGGTTTCCATGAATTGTTTAAGTTCTTCTTTGATTTCTTAGTTGACCCAAACATTACTGAGCAGCGTGGTCTTTAGCTTCCAAGTGTTTGAATTTCTTCCAAATATTTTCCTGTGATTGAGTTTTAAAAGCATTATGGTCTGTGAATATGCAGGGAATAATCTCAATCTTTTGCTATTAGTTGAGATTTGATTTGTGACCCAGGATTTGGTCTATTCTGGAGAAAGTTCCATGTGCGCTCAAGAAGAATGAGCATTCAGTTGTTTTAGGGTGGAATGTTCTGTATATATCTATGAGGTCCGTCTGGTCCAGTGTGTCATTCAAAGCTCTTGTTTCTTTGTTGATTTTCTGCTTAGATGATCTGTCTATTGCTGAGAGTGGAGTATTGAGGTTTCCTACAATTAACATATTGTTATCAATATGACTCTTTATTTTGGTTAATAGTTGTCTTATGTAGATGGCTGCTCCCATGATGGGGGCATAGATATTTACAATTGTTAGATCTTGTTGGATGGACCCTTTAAGAATGATATAGTGTCCTTCTGTGTCTCTAACTACAGTCTTCAGCTGAACATCTAATTTGTCTGATATAAGAATTGCTACCCCAGCTTTCTTTTGAGGTCCGTTGGCATGGAAGATGGATCTCCGTCCCTTCACTTTCAGTTTGGATGTATCTTTAGGTTCAAAATGAGTCTCTTGTAGAAAGCATATGGATGGGTCCTGTCTTTTTATCCAATCTGCAACCCTGTGCTGTTTTATGGGAGCATTTAGGCCGTTCACATTGAGAGTGATTATTGAAAGATATGAATTTATTCTCATCGTGTTGCCTGTGAAGTCCTTGTTTCTATAGATTGTCTCTGTAAATTTCTGTTCTATAACACTCTTGGGGTCTTTCTCCTTTTATAGAACCCCCCTTAGTATTTCTTGCAGGGCCGGCTTAGTGGGCACATATTCTTTCAGTTTCTGCTGCTCTTGGAAGATATGCATCACTCCATCCATTCTAAATGACAGCCTTGTTGGATAAAGTATTCTTGGCTGCATGTTCTTCTCGTTTAGTACCCTGAATATGTCTTGCCAGCCCTTTCTGGCTTGCCAGGTCTCTGTGGATAGGTCTGATGTTATTCTGATGTTCCTCCCTCTGTACGTAAGGAATCTCTTCCCTCTAACTGCCCTTAAGATGGTTTCCTTGGTTCTAAGATTTGCAAGTTTTACTATTACATGCTGGGGCATTGGCCTGTTTTCCTTGATCTTGGGAGGGGTCCTCTCTGCCTCTAGGACACAAATGTTTGTTTCATTCCCCAGATTAGAGAGGTTCTCAGCTACAATTTGCTCAAATATATCTTCTAGTCCTCTCCCTCTCTCCACCCCTTCAGGGATCCCAATAACTCTGACATTGGAACGTTTCATGGTGTCACTTATTTCTCTGATTCTATTTTCATGGATTTTGATTTGTTTTTCCCTGGCCTCCTCTTTTTCCTTCTTTTCTATCAATTGGTCTTCTAGATCACTAATTCATTCTTCTGCCTCACTTACCCTAGCTGTTAGATTATCTAGATTAGATTGGATCTCATTGATAGCATTTTTAAGTTCTGCCAGTACAGCTTTCATTTCTGCCCTTAGAGACTCTATGTTGCCATTAATCGATTTCTCCATTCTAGCTATTGTCTTAACAATTGCTACCCTGAATTCCATTTCTGACATCTTTGTTATATCTGTATCCATTTGTAAATCTGTGGCAGACATCACAGTCTCTGAGTTTTTCCTGTTTTGGGGGTTCCTCCTCCTAGTCATTCTGTTGAGGGGTGGTTAAGGGAATGTACAGAGTCCAAATTATTGACCACAACCCAAGCAAGATGCACCTGTTTTCTAGGGACCTTAGAGTTGTTGGCCTTTTGTTCTCCCAGCCTGTCTTCTGGGGGAGGGGCTTGCTGCTCTGTTACTCAGGCAACCCTGTTTGGGCAGAGTTGCCCTGTCCCCTGTGGGGGGAGATGGGCTCAGTGAAAAGCGGTTTTTTGGGGCTTTTGTTTTCTGGCGGCTTTCCCTGGAGGCTTTCCGTGTCTCTTCCGAGAGTCAGAGCAGAAGAGATTGTTTCCAACCCTCTGCCTCAGAGCAGAGAGATCACAGTCTGTTCTTCAGTGAGTTCTCCAGGCCACAGTATCTCTGTTTCTGTCTGTGCTGCTATAAACTGCAGCATCCTGGGTTGTGCACCCCTCAGCAAGGCTCCCAGTCCTCGCCTCCAGGTCAGGGCACGTCTTTGTCCTTTGTGCTTTTATAACCACCAGCCACCCCCAGTTCACACATGTGACCCCGCCACTCCAGGTTTCAGTCCGGGGGGGCTGCCCTAAAGTCTTTTCCCCACTGCTACTGGTCTGCGAGTCTGTGCCCTGTGTCCCCAACGTGGGAGGGTTTTACGCTCCTATGTTATTTCACCTTCCTGGCGCCAGCACTTATGGTAGCTCTCTTCCCCTTCTGTTTATCTTCAGATACGTGCCTGCAGAATCACGGCTCCCTGTTTCATACCTCGGAATCAACCGCCTGTGATTTTCTGTTTGTAGAGATCCAGATCTTTCTTCTTACATCTCAGGCTGATTTCATGGGTGTTCAGAGTGGTCTGGTAAATATCTAGCTCAATTCCGGGGACCAGGTGGAATAGTTCCACTACTCCTCCACCATCTTTTCTCCTATCTTTTGTAAATATCTTTACCTGTAGCCAGTGACGCTTCACAGACAAATAGAAGAAGTTAGAAGGACTCCATGGTGTGTGCAAACTATTGGGGAAAATGATGGAGACTCTTTTAATTGTTTAAGAGAGAAACATATTTTTCTTTAAATTAAAACTTCATGCTCTTTTAGCTGATAACACTGTAAAAATTTCTTGTGGAAACTCCTATCCACAACCAAATATTTATCCACAAGATGTTTATCTACTAGCAGAAGTGGTAGAATGATATTCTAAGCAGACAAGAGTTTTAAAAATCTTCTTTACCTGCCTATCACAATGAAGAGCCAAGTCACAAGAACCAAGGGGCCTCTGACTTTTGCAGAGAGGAACAGAGCTTCACAAGATAGTAATAAAGACATAGAACTTTGAACAGCCTTAAAAAACTTCTCACACAGAATAAATATTAAATTTGTCATTTAGAGTATGTTTAGAGTATGTTATGTTGTAATTCATAATATACAGGAACAAAAATGCAAGGCAATATATTCAAAATAAGAGTCCTTCCATTTTTTTCCCAACACAGACATTGATATTTAAAATTTTTTAAAGGCTACAGAGAAATATAAGTAGCCTCAAGAGGAGTAAATATTCTTCTATTGTGTGTATGTACATGTGTGTGAGAAAGTAATTCAAATTCACTAGTATATGGGGTGAGTGGTTTATAGAGTAACCCAGAAATATAAACTATGAGGGAAAAAAAATGCAATGAAACAGCTTAACTGCTGAGTGCCAAATAAACAAACAAACAAACAAAAAACAAACCTTCAAAGCAACAATATGAGGAAAACTGAGGAGGACTAAAAGGGTCTTTTTACTCCATTGTTGGTAAATTTGTCCTCTGCAGCCCTCCACGGAGTTAGATGGGGAGACGATCTGGAAGCTTCCTAGCTAATTTGAATGCTCTAAGTAGTCAGTCCACATAATTCATGTCCAACTATGGATAATTTTTTGGTTTAATGTTCCAATTTGGATTGTAATACAGGACAAATGACCTGGCCTTGCAAATATCTACTTTAGTATGTGATACACAGCCAGAGTTTTGGAAAAAAAATGACAGTATTTCTAGATGAAAAATTAAATTAGGGGAGTAATAAAATATTAATATAAAGCTAACTATTTCAAGTTGTAAACCAGGCATATACTCAAAGCCACATTGGGAATAACGGCATAAAATACAAAATAGAGATGATAATAAAAGGAGGCTTTTTTTTCTTTCAGATGCTGTAATAGTGGAAAAGGCACTCTGTTTTAATAACTTTCCTAGAATAATTCATTTTACATGGTAGTCTTGATTTTATAGTTATATATTTCCATAGTGTACTTTCAAATAAGAAGTAGAAACTGAAAATTAATAGAGTATCAGGAATATTAGTATACATGGCTGCCTAGGGAATAAAACGTATAGTAAAGCAAAGACTAAGACAAGAGCATATGCAAAAAAAAAGAGAACTCATACTTTCGAGGCTCTCACACTAATGAAGATCTCAGATGTGAATTAATGATTAGGAACTTAAGTTACAAAATCAATGTATCACTGAAAACTTATTTTAATTAGCTTTTGCTACTGTTTGTGTACTTTTCCTCTAGCTATCATGATAACATGATTTGATTTTTTCTTAGATTACAGACTACTGAATATATCTAATTTCCCTTTAAAAATACTCAATGGTTGACCATCAAAAAAAGTATTTTAACTACAAATTACAAACTTCAAGCACAGTAAGTAATGTAATTATCCTCATTCGTCCACCATTATTTATGACATGACGTTGGTTTCCTTAAGTATAATTATGCTACTCTAAAGATATAAAATTCTAAAATAACACAACTAATAGTAAGGATGCCTAAATTAACTAAACTGATTTTTCTTCAAAGACTATATGTAAATAAGCATTTTAAATATGTAAGCCGATTTCCCATTGACTTACACACTTAATAAATGGGAGAAGTGATCCTAAGGAAAAGAAATTACCAAAAAAGCCCCAAACAAATGAATTTGATCACCATAAATTCTCGAACTTTTTGAAACATAACCCATCATTTTTGTTGGTCATGTTTTCTATTTCATAGTTTGTATATTGTTACTGCCTCTAACAATAAACCCCTAAGCTTGTATAATATGGCAAGGCTTCTGCCCTTCTCTCTGGCTGCCACTCTTAGTAGGCTCCAACTAAAGGTGGGCCAGCATAGGTGTTACCAATGAGATGGTCCCAGTATAGGCTCTAGCCCTATGCTACTAGTCATTTTGACCATCACGGCACACGGGTGACCAGATAGCTATGCCACTCAGAGCTTGCGTAATGCGTGATACGTTTATTTTCAATTTCATGTAGTTGGTAATTAGTATATGTTTGAATAATAAATGATGAAGGATGTCAGAAGTAGAGTAGCTAGTAGCAAAAGAAAGCACACCAAGTGATAACAAACTAAAATATTCAGAACTAGTATTCCTCATTTTCCCATGAAGCTCTATTGCTTCTTGTCAAGGCTTATCTCTCATATAGACAAAAACACTAAGTTCCTCATGTCATGATGTTTAAAGGGCAGTTTCCCTCATAAAACTTTTCTCAAAGTTTTCCAGGGAAGGGACTAACATTTCCCACCTGCCCTGAAATTTCCACCATTAAAGGAATTCTTTTGGTTTAGGTAAGAAAGCTGGTGCTGTGCATATGGGGGATGGGCGATATATCCCATTAATGAAATGATATGAATTAATTTATCAGATTAGCCAATTAATACTGTAGAGGAATTGACAGCTGGGATGGGGGCAGTGCTAGACGCTGAAGGCAAATGTCTATTTTAGTTTTTATATCTTAATGTTATTCAGGGTGAAAGGGACAAAGATGTCCAGAGCAACATTTAAAATGTTGGTATGAAATGTACTATTTATGCATAAAGTGATTTGTGGTAGATTTATGTTTGGTATTACTAATAGTTTCACCATGCTCAGAAGCAAAGATATTATTTAAAAAAAAAGGATTTCCCCATGCACCTTGCTATGGAAACTCATTAAAAGTTCCAAAAAACCATAATTACTGCCTGAACAATTTCATCATATTCTCAACTGGCTCTGAAGGTAGGAGCAATGAACCTAATCTACATCCTACTGTCCAAGGGAAATCCTTGATCAGTTATAATTATTAAAAAAAATTTTTTGCGGGCACCTGGGTGGCTCAGTTGGTTAGGCGACTGCCTTCGGCTCAGGTCATGATCCTGGAGTCCCGGGATCGAGTTCCACATCGGACTCCCTGCTCGGCAGGGAGTCTGCTTCTCCCTCTGACCCTCTTCCCTCTCATGCTCTCTATCTCTCATTCTCTCTCTCTCTCTCAAATAAATAAATAAAATCTTAAAAAAAAATTTTTTGCAAGCATATACAAAAAGTTTTTCTAATGATTATATAATAATTATATTACATATAACTTAATATATAATTTGCTATATTTATATTTATTACCTATAATTTAATATACAGTTATTATATATTATTGACATAGAAATGATTTGTATCATTTTATGAAACCATAACTTGACTGTAATCTGCTTTTAAGATAATTATTTTTCACAGAAAATAGGGATGCCTATCATTAGAGAACAAAGCTGAAGGAATTTCACAAATTCATTTCATATGAGGGAAAAGAGTCATCATAATGTATTAAGTTTTAAACAAATGTTTCAGAACTACTTTCCGTTTGGTTTATGACAAGTTTTTTTTTAAACTTTATGTGAATTTACTAATTTATAAGATATATTTGTATTCTAAATAATTGCAAACAGAAAACCTTGGTTAAGGCAAGTCCCAGCACTAATCCATGATTCATTATCTAAACTTTAATTGGCACAA
The DNA here is from genome assembly GCF_009762305.2 of Zalophus californianus. Classification (NCBI taxonomy): domain Eukaryota; kingdom Metazoa; phylum Chordata; class Mammalia; order Carnivora; family Otariidae; genus Zalophus; species Zalophus californianus. The sequence continues at coordinate 26,703,887 of NC_045595.1, forward strand.
CTCTTGAAACTCTGGGACCATATGGAAAATAATGAGTCCTAATAGGTCTAAGGTGGAGGGATGGTAGGGGAGTGAGGAAGCCAGAAAACCGTCAATTCAGAATGCTTAGCCACTGCAGCACAATCTCCCCAGAGAGCTAGAACAATGTGTTCTCAATGTTTTACTGGTTTCTCCATCATATAACTAAACCGCATGTTATTTCTCTCATTCTGTGAGACAAAAGTTAAAATGAGAAAACAAAAACAACCCCAAAACTGGTTTCCATAATTAAAAATGAAACTGGCTGACTGTTAATAAAAAAGGCAGCAATTTAGAGTTACCATAACAACCCGAGGCAACTGTTGACTGACACTGCAATCTGCCACCTTTTTATAAATAGCAGTTGATTCCCCCTCTTTCATTTCAGCCGGTTTTAGTGCTCAACGGAGCTAATGGAACAACTGTGCTTTAGAACGACTTCACTCATCAAGCAGTGTACCTCTTCGCTGCTGTCACTGCCGTAAAAATCATCCTCTGATTCGGTGTCTCTCCTTGTCACACTGGCATCCTCTTTTAGATCCAAAATAAATGGGCACCCCTCTGGGGACATGTTCTGAGTTTTTCCATGAGGTGCTGATCGTGGTCTTGATGAAAAAGTGAAAATGTCCTTTGGAACAACCTGGGTTTCCTCTGCCAGTTGGCCATGTTCACTCTCCTTGCTGGCTTCCAGCCACAGATGTGAAGCGTGGCAGGAATCATCATCCAGAAGGAGAGACTGTCTGCTGGATGCCAAATGGGAAATGCGATCAACATTTTCAGGAAATATCCACTCATCTGACATTTGGGAAAGATGACAAAAATTAGAGGAGTGTTCCATCAGTGTTATATTAAGGCAGGTAGTTATGTTAAAATTTCTTGGGTTGAAACAGAGATTTATCAAATAATGCAGAAGCCAAGGAATGCAATTTATCCACCATCTTGTAACCTGCTAAACATTTAACCCATAGATCAGTGCCTATAGTTACAGGCAACTCATTTGCACTTCCTCTCCATCTGATTTGAAACACTGGCCAGGAAATTTATAAGTCTGAAATAATTATCACCTGTCTTGCAGCAAGTTCTTCATAGCACAACCTCATTAATTTGACATTCCAGGAGGGAAGAAATCTTCCAAATTTAAAAGGGTTTGAGTTACTAATATCTTCTTTTAACTGCAGGACAGAATATTTAATGTTTCTTTAAATAAAATAACTGGGTATTGTTTGGATTACAAATCATGGAGGAGAGGAAACCATGAAAAGGTTAACAGGCTTTTCCTTTCCATTCTACTGACTGAAACAGGACAATTCATAGACTAAACTGAGTAGACTTTTCCAGTAACAGTAAATCCACAGAAACACTTGTTAATGTGATTGGTGAAAAAGATCTTTAATTATAGGAGAGAATGTTTTGATACATTTTGATACATTCTGCACAACATTATTTGTTTTAAAAATACTGTATACTACCACTAGGATACATTTTAATCAAAACTTTAAAAAATTTTGAACTTTAAAATAACTTAAAAATTTTTTTGAAATTTAGTTGACACACAATGTTATGTTAGTTTCAGTTGTACAACATAGTGAAAAGATTTTAATCTTTTATGTAACATTGAGATAGATTTTTGTAACTATGATCCAGGCAAACTGACACAGACAAATATTTATAATGAATGTCATTAAAAGCATGCTTACTTTCTTCTTTAGAATGACAGCAGGAAGAAGCTGCATTTTTCTCAACTTAGTCTATTTTCCTTAAAATTTACTTTTTTTGCTGCATTATGTCAATGGTGAAAATCTTAACAAAAATCTGTGTTCAGCAGAACCAAAATGTGGACATGGTAATTTTACCCCGACTCTTGAATCCTGCTATATCTATCCTCACAAGAAAAGTAATCAAGAGATATCTAAGATTTGCTGACTTGAAACTCTAAAGCCTATACAGTACAAAAGCAACAAACAAAAAGACCTTTAATAAAAATAACATTAATGGCACAAATAAAATCATATTCATCATAATGTATTCATTTCTTAAGACTATCATTATATAATATAACTTGCTTGTGAAAAGGGTAACAAATATACATTTCTTAGAGAAAATCTGTAACTTGCACATTTTCTGTAAGTAAGTGGCCCACAGCAGGCTGAATCTACTTCATTGGACCACATTTATAAGGGGATGTGGAGGGTCTGGAGTCAGTGTACCGTGAGCGGGTGAAATAAACAGATTCACTGGGCTGTCCTCTTGGACAGCAAATCCTTTTGCATGGTGTTAAGCACATAGCAGATATTTTGTAAACACAGTAGATGCTTTATTAAAAAATAAATGTTGAAAAAGATCATAAAAACCAATGGGCTGCATTAAGTACATTGATAGTAAAGAAAACTGGAGGAAAAGATACTGGGAATCTTCATTATGCAATTCAAAAACTTGCATGACCTATTGCCAAACATATTATTAACTGTCAAAAAGTCAAAGTAAAAGGAGTGTTTCTACACCAAACGAACTCTAATTATCTCACCACCACATGCTTTTTTGGAATTCGTAGTTTTACCTCAAGTATTTCCATATCAATTGTAATGAATAATTTGGTGTGTTTTCTTAGGAAAATATGTAAATGACTGTGTAATCACAATATTGCAGCAAACAAGATAAATGCAAGAATGATCACCTAAACATCTAATTAGTTTTTCTACACAGTCAGATTTATGCTAGAGACACTAATTGCGCCTAACATTTTAATGAAGGTTTCAACATTGCATAAATAAGACTGACAAACTACAAACAATTTTCATTTATTTTCCTTTTTCCCTTGCTCAAAAACAATTCGCCTTTGTAAAAGTACCACACACCTGCTAGGAAAGATATGTTGATGGGCTCAATGCTCTACACTCCAACCATCTCCATTATAAAGAGGACTGGAGACTTGCAACAATAGGTAATCTTTGGGGACAGTGACAATGCCCTGTGAAAACTTCAAAGTTTCAAACTTTCCTTCTGAACAGGATAACTGGTGCATTGAAACTTGGAAATAAAAATGTCTTTTCATCCATTAAAGTCTGACATGCAATTGGGGTTAAGAGGAGATTTATCAAAAAATGACAGATTTTAGCAAATGACAGCATCACAACTTCTCAAAATGACTGGGTTAAACATACTGATATTTCATCAATTATTAACAATTACAGTGGACTAAAGATGCCAACCTGCTTGATCAGGAGACTGCAGTGCTGGAGAGCTGGGGTTCATCTCTGTGCTTTGTTGGGACCCACTGTTGAGGGCAACTCTTGCTTTATCTTCATTCCTGTTATTTCCTGAAGAACTGCCTTTATTGGAATAAATATTTTCCACAATGTTATTTCTTTTGATTTTTATAAAAGTTCATTTTGAAGAATGCTATTAATGCAGTGTGCTTTTCTACATGATTATTGAAAAGCACAGTAGAGGTGACGATACAGATTATCTGCAGTTCTTTTCCACTAGAATTTTTCAAAGATGAACTCAGCTGCATTTTTGTAGAGGTTCATCTTTAAATTCCTTGATATTTGCATGGGGACATTTTAGATTTAAGTTTTACAATATGCAATAAAAGGAATTCCAAAACCCATATTATATTTAAAGGGTCCTATATTTTTCCCTTTGGTTGCACATAAAATGGGAGTGTGTTTTCTTTAAATTACAATTCTTACACAACCTGACTTAAAATTTTAAACCAAGCACTTTCCTTCAGCATCTTAAGAAAATGGACACAGAATTAACCTTTCTATCTACTATTTTATAAAAATAACATGAATCCTAACAAGCTGAATTTCAGCCTACCTAAGAACTCCTCATTTTTGAGAAATTATGCTAACAGATGTGTACATGATATACTCTGGGCTTGACTCAGGATATATGAATGCATGTGCAGACAAATCTATACTTAAATGCCTCAAATCCAATATTCAAAGGGATAACTAAAATAGCCACCTATATTTATCTAAGGCTTTATTGGTTGCAAAGAGTTGAAATTTTAACCTACATTCTATTAGATGGCATGGAGTCCAAAGGGAGAGACAGCAAATGTAAACACACACACACACACACACATATACGAAAAGGGCCCAGTTTAAAAAGAGGAGATATAAATGAAACATGAAAAATTATGAGTTAAGTTCAATTTTAGTAAAGTCTGCAGGCAGGAACTTCTTCTATCAAATTTGGGCTCTTTCTAAAAAACAATAATTTAAGCTTATTCCGCCTTTGACAGTAGAAGTAGGGAAGTCCTTTACTTCTGTGGTACTGTCTATTTAATCCAGCAAATCTCTGTTAGAGCTCTAGAGCAATTTTTTTGCAGAAAATTTGATTTCCATAATCCCTGTAGAAAAGACATTTATATTTTAAATGAATTGGTCCATAATCCTTTGAAATTTACAACCTGCAGAGAGAGATTCCATTGCTCTGCATAATACACAGATAAAAGATAGTATTGAATTAGTGCCGTACCGCTGTGTGCCTCTGTCCTTTCTCTGCTGGTGCTTTTTAACCATAATCTTCTCCTGCTATTATTCTTAACTGCTGATGGTTCTTGAGGGGGATGTGGATGCATAACTTGCAGATTGGCTGGTACATTTTCATATCAAAGAACAAAAAACCAGAACAGAAAGTACTATATGGTTTGAAATAACTCAGTAAATATAATTGTAGCTATAATGAGAATGTTCATATCATTGTGACATCATAAAAAGCTGTATCAAAACCACAACTTATTCCTTCTTGGAAAATAGGCACTTGTTCATAGTCCATTATTGGGATCGTATCAGGCTTTCAAAATTACTGAGACATTTTATTCATGTAATATAACCTTATAGAGAGTTACAGGTAATTTGGTTAATTATACATACAACATGCTATATTAAAAATATAAAAAATGAAACGGATTGCTAATATAGAAAAATAATTGCTTCCTTTGCAAGAGGAAGTCAATAAGTATGATTCATTAACAGCTTGGAAGGTAGTTTCCTAAAGAACCCTGGAGAACTGCGATCAAACCTGAAAAAGAACTCTTAAAGTGTAATTTAATTGTGTAATCATCATCATAATAATTAACAGCATTCATAGTAGCATCTAATATTTACTGAACGCTTAATTTCTTGGCACAATATGATGTGCTTGACTGGTTTTTCTTATTGAATCCTCACAATGACCCTTTGAGGCAGTCACTCTTCATTACTACTACTAGGCCAGTAGCAATTTTATCCCCATTTTACAGATGAGGAAACTGAGGCCCACAGGGTTTAGGAATTTTGATCAAGGTCTTACAGATGGTGGTAGAGCCAGGACTGAATATCTATGGTCTTTACGTCCTTCTCTCAGTTTTGTACTGTATGAGAAATATAGTCTGTAATAGTGATCATTAATCTCTAAATCAAATAAAATGAACCCAAATGCCTTCCTTTAAACTCTCACAAAAGTCAGACATGCAAGAATGGAAAAACTATAGTGAGTGAAGAGCCTTTGGTACTGGTCTCAATTCTTTCCAATGATTACAAACTGCAAATCATTTTACCTCTCTGTTAGCCATGAACCCTCAATCTACAAAATGGGACAAAAGTCTCTTCTTCACCAACAGGGTTCTCTGTGCATCAACAGGAGAAAATAAAAGCACTTTACAAATGGAAGAGATTAAAAGATAAAAATAAGAAAACTTAAAATGCACATGGAGTTCCCAAAATATAGTTATTATAGAATGCTATGTTATTTCCTCACCAGTCATCATAAAATAAAAACAGGGTACTATGGCAATTCGAAATAATGGAATAAAGAGAATATAAAGAGAATGATAGGTGGGGCGCCTGGGTGGCTCGGTCGGTTAAGCATTCGACTCTTGATCTTAGCTCAGATCTTGATCGCAGGGTCACGAGTTCAAGCCCCTTGTAACCTACTTTAAATAAATAAATAAATAAATAAATAAATAAATAAATAAATAAAGTATTAAAAAAGAGAGAGAGAATGATAGGTTCCAGAAGAGAATATATGTATAAGAATTTGAAACAGATTTCAATATCCACCACCTTTTTCATTTTTAAATGATAATTCTCTGGATGTTAAGATCTAATCAAGAATTTAACTTCAAATTTATCTTCACAAGAGCATTTCTATTCTCCCCTAGCTATTGGCACTTATGCATGATTCTTACCACGAACAGGTATAGTCTGCTTTATTTGGCGAATATTTTCTTTATCTGCTTGCTCCTCAGACTCCGGCATCAGCGAGGCTGACATCTCTGCACTGCTAACACAGTCCTCAGCCACAGACTGTTGGCGTGATCGGTTATTTCTGGACCCAACGAATCTTACTGTCTGTAAGGGACAGGAATTAATCTTCACATTTTACAATATGGGAATTGCATTTATTTCTTGTAGAATTTACAGAGACTAATAATATTTGGACAAATAAAAAGTGAGAAAAGAAACGAGGAAATGAGAAGTTTAGAAAGTTGGTGGAGAGGGGAATTATAGCAGAAAATTAGAAAGAAATGGAAGGAGAAATATAATGTGAGACAAAATAGAAGACAAACAAGTCTTCTAGACACATAAATTAAAATGTGCTTATACTCCATCTTTAGTAGGTAGGAGTTGAACTGAAAATCGCTGCGTGTGTCAGAAATTCAGAGGAAATTAAAAATAAAAATATAACATTTGAGAATCTGTTCGTCGTAAGGTATCTGGTGAAGGTCCAACTCCTTTTTGAAGGAGACTGCAAAATGTGTTCATATATATTTGCCTTTAAGTTTTGTGAACATATTTAATCAAAAGAATACTCAGAAATGGTAATTGTGTTGACATGACAAAAATAAAACAGTTTTGAGGTCTTTTAAAATCCAGAATTTCTGTTCCAAATTTATTCAAGCCTTATGCTTTTGGCATGTAGTCTCCCTCCCTCTTTCCCCCGCCACCACCCATGCACTGGGAAAGATCCCTTCTCTTCCCATGCCCCTCATGCTTAGACAAACTCTTCAGACCTTGCTCCTACCTCACTGGATATCCTCATGTTATTCCTTCTGCCAGAGAGTGGAGGTGGTCCCAGAACTCTGGATCCGAAAGCGATATGACAAACATCTTGATTTTTACTGTTCCGCACACTACCTGTTCCCCTGTTAATGAACTGATCTGTTTTGTTCAAAGAAGGTAATAATAGTCCATTAATGGGCATAATGACAAACACCATGTTGCAGTGCTTCTGAAAGTACAATCCAGGTGTCATATGATCTGAATCCCCCTTCCCCACTACAGGTCGCTTATAAAAAATGCAGATACTGGAGCCCAACATCAGATCTACCAGATCTATAGAATTCGAATCTTGGGGAGGAGCAGCAGAAATCTATAATTTTAACGAGTTCCCCCAAATGGTTCTTATGCTCACTGTCATTTGAGAACCACTGCCATAGATATTCTTCCTCAAAGAAAGAGAGAGAGAGAGAGAAAAGAAAAGAAAGAAAGCTACTAAAAAATACATCTTATTTTCTCTTTAAGGAAATAATTTAAATAAATCTGTTTAACTCAATTGAACAAATATTTGATTGAGCACTCTTGAGCTTTTCCTAGAAGTTGTCAGTGATACAAAATAACTAAGATATATCACTAGCCCTCAAGGGAGGTGAGAGTACAAGTAAACAGGTAACCATAACATAAAGCAACTCAGTGGAAATGAAGAAAAGTGACCTCTTGCTCCTCAAAAAATTGAAAATAGAATTACCCTACAATGCAGTAATCACAGTATTGGGTATTTACCCCCCAAATACAAAAACACTAATTTGAAGGCATTCTTGTACCTCTATGTTTATTGCAGTATTATTTACAATAGCCAAACTATGGAAGCAGCCCAAGTGTTCAGTGATAGATGAACAGATAAAGAAGATGTGGTACATATATACAATGGAATATTATTTAGCCATAAAAAGAATGAAGTCTTGCCATTTGCAAAGAAATGGATGGAGCGAGAGAGTATAATGTGAAGCGAAACAAGTCAGTCAGAGAAAGACAAATACTGTATGATCTAACTCATATGTAGAATTTAAGAAGCAAGACAAATGAGCAAAGGGGAAAAAAAAAGAGAGAGAGGGACAACCATGAAACAGACTCTTAACTCTAGAGAACAAACTGATGGTTAGCAGAGGGGAGGTAGATGGGGGGTAAGGGTGAAATAGGGGATGGGGAGTACACTTATTATGATGGGAAAAAAAGAGTAAGTGACCCCTTGAATGGAGTTTGAATGACTGATAAGATTTCAAGAATAAAAGATGTAGGGTGCCCTAGAGAGAAGAAAGTGAATAAAGACAAAGAAGAGTGAACTGGTAGGGTATGCTTGGGAAGCAATGAAATTACCAGTTTAGGTAGAAGGATGGGTTTGGGTCACACTGAAAAGAGCCTTAAATTGCTAAGAGCCTATTCTAAATTTGGTAGGTGATAGGGTATCATTGAAAATTTTGGGGGAGAAGGAGAACAAACTGATAGGACCTCCAGGATAAGGCCGGTGTGCTGACCAAACCTTGCTGCCTTTCCCTTCTGGGCACACAGCGATATTACATTTCTAAGCCTTCCCTGTAGTTATATGGGTCATGTGACTGACTTCTGGTTAATGAGACGTGAGAAGTGAAATGTGAGACGTGTAAACTACTTCTTGGCCCCTAAAACCTCCTGCATAATTCCCCCATACTCTCTCCTCCCTCATCTTGACAAGACGCAGAAGATCCAGGGGAGAGCTTTAAGGCCTGGAGAAGAACCACTAGGTGAAAGGAGTCTGGGTCTCTGAATGACCTCATGGAAGGCTGCCCAAGGAACTCCTGATCGGACGAGGCTGTGGGGCTCTTTCTGACTGCAGGTGAGGGTGATGGACCTTAACTCAAAAAACTGCCTGCAACCTAGAAAACCTTCTGCTATGCCCACTTGCAAGACAGGACCAACCTGAATATTATGATGTTGGCTCCAAGTAAGTCCACATTTGTCCTACAGTCATGGATATATATGAGCTACTGGCTACTTCCTGTCTGACCTATTCTCCAGAAAAAAATTCTTATAGTTAGGTAGGTGGTTTCTTTAGCCTCTGCTGCAGAGCTGTAACTTTACATGTGGAGTTAAAAACCACTCTTCTGCAATGGCATGAAAAAAGGCACCAAAGTTTGTGAAAACACGCCATGCTTAGAAAGTTCTACTTGTTTAGATCTGAGTAGAATATGTGTGGGTAAATGGGTGTTTTCTGGGTCTGGTTTTATGTTTGCAGTAGATGAAGCTGAAGAGATGGGCAAGGGCCAGACTGTTGACATGTCCTGAAAGAATGTTTGCTGGACAGAAAATCTAAGGTGGTTGGCTGGCAAAGTGGTGAAGAGATACACCATTCCAGTTTTCTTCAAATTCTTGAAGCCCTGTTAGGTAGAAGAGAGTTTCCATTTGTCCAAAGGGCAGAATCAGAACTGAGAAGAACTGACTTCAAGGTTTTAGTCCAACATGAGGAACATCTTTCTTTAAGTATGTCTGGTCACTGTGGTGGAGAATTTTCTGTCATTCTGGCTCTTATAAAGCAGATTCAGATACCAGAGGACTCCCTGCTTTCTATTTCTGGCCTAGTCCTCTCTTCTGAGTTCCACGCCTTGCATCCAGTGGCTTTCTTGCTCAGTTCCTCTTCCATGTCTTAAAGACACTTCAAATGGAGAATGTAGTCCAGCGAATGGCACCACAATCCACAGAGTTTGAAGAGTTAGGATCTGGTTGTCATCCCTGACTCCTCTCTCCACCTTCTCCACAGCCAACCCAAGTCTACTTCTCTCTACCTCCTCGGTCAGCACTGCAGTCCAGTGACCGTCATCCTTCTCCTGGATAATCATAGAGCCTCTCAAGGGATCTCCCATGTCCACACTGGCTCCCTGTCCCATGCCCTCTCCAAATTGTAGCCAGAGCAGTCTTATGCAAGCATATACCTGATCAAGTCATTTCTTTTCCTCACTTAAAACTTTTCAATGTCTTCCCTGCTGCAGTTAGGATTAGGAAGAAAGACCTTAACAGTGGCTGCAAAAACCTACATGTTCTGACTTCAGTTCATACCTTTCACCCCTCATTTTCTGCTCTCTCCACAGACTGGCCTCCTCAGTTCTTCCTGCCTACCAGAGCATCTGTGTGTGCTCTTCCCCATGCCTAGAAGGCTCTTCCAGTGTAGGTACTCCCATAACCTTTCCTTCCCATAACTTGTCAAATTGCACTTAAAATTTTTTTTAAAAATTCAGTTTAGTTAACATAGTGTATTATTGGTTTCAGGGATAGAATTTAGTGATTCATCAGTATATATAATATATATAACATAACATAACACCCAGTGCTCATTACATCAAGTGCCCTCCTTAATGCCCAACACCCAGTTACCCCATCCCCTCCCAACCCCCCTCCAGCAACCCTCAGTTTATTTCCTAGAGTTAAGAGTCTTTTCTGGTCTGCCTCCCTCTCTGTTTTTATCTTATTTTTCCTTCCCTTCCCCTATGTTCATCTGTTTTGTCTCTTAAATTCCACATATGAGTGAAATCATATGGTATTTGTCTTTGACTGACTTATTTCCCTTAGCATAATACCCTCTAGTTCCATCCACCTCATTGCAAATGGCAAGATTTCATTCTTTAAAAATTGTACTTTTACGTGTGTTTGTGAGATTTGCTGATAATGTGTGCTTCAGTAGATATAAACTCAGTAGCCTAGTTTGTCACCCCTGAATTGCTAGCCTGGTGCCTGACATGGAATTATAGATCCTTGCTGAGCGAAATGAATGAATCATTAAATGTAATGAGTCAAATGGGATGTTCGATTAAATGACTAAATATTTCTAACTATGGCTAGAATTTCATTTTTCATTTTAAGAAAATTCCAACTGCAGGTTTTATGTGTGAATTGAGGAAGACTGGGCAGGACCGGACAACTGCCAGGATATGGGGGATGAGAAAGAAGGGTCAACAATGACCAAGACATTGATAATTACATGAGTGGTGTGGCTTTCAACATCAGTAGTGCTATGGCACCCCAATCAGATACCTACTCAGGTTACATGTGAAATGTTCTAGTGTTAGCACATAGACTTGGCTGCGTGTGCATTTGTATTTTTTTTAGTCATTATAAATATCCATTTGGAGTTAACCAAACACTGTTAGTCTCTCAGGATCAATAACAGAAAGAAATGACACTCAAATCCCAGGCCAATTGGAAAAATTTATATAGAATCTGTCATCATTTGTACCATTTGTGACCAAGTAGAACAAATCCTAGACTATTGATTTTGTTCTCAAATGTGGATTTTCCCAGAAAGAAAGAGCCACTGAAGGTCCTGAAGGGTATGGGATATGGCTTGGGCCTACATGGGAATTTTTAGTACAGAATTTTAGTACAGAATAGGAACTTTTTTTTTTACTTCCAGTCATGGGAACCATTAGGCTATGGGCATATTTTTTTGCATATCTTTCTGTTCAAACATCTTATGGGGCAATTTCCTCAATGCTTTTTCATATTCTTTATAGTTTCCCCCAACTAATTTAAGCTCCTTTAAGTAGAAAGACCATTTATTTGGTAGTGTATGTACCTCCATCTGTGGAGCCCAGCAAAGTACATGGCAGACAATGGATAAAGTTCACCACAATTGTTAAATAGTATTTAAGATTAAAAGGAAGATTTTTTAGGGGAGAGAATATTTCAAAAAATCATACTGACATAGCTCTAGCTATAATTCCAACAAAATGTACAGATTAACTAGTTCGTAGCTATTTAAAAAATTAAAATTCCTAAATACCTTGAATTTTTTAGAGGAATCTCTTACTTAGCAGTGGATGTCCAGTGACCATTCAAGATACACATAAACCTCATATAATATAGTCTTCTAAATCACAGAAAATTAGATATGATTCTGTATTTTATAAGAGGATCTACTATAGGATTTCTTTAAAGAGTAATCTACCACTCTGTATTTAAAGTTAAGTCTATTTTTTACAAATTCACAAATGCTAGTACACTTTTTTCACAAACCAAAGTATACCAATACTCAACCATTAAGTATCTCTTTAATTAAAAGACTTCTTTAAACTTCTTGGTACAATTAACACATACACATTCTTAAAGGCGGTTTCATTTTAGTAATTCTGTTTATAGTCATTAATTGTCACAATTATCTCTATAAACATGTATCATGCTATTTATCTACTATGAGACAATCCTAATTAAAACCTACAAGGAAAAGTAATTTAGACTTTTGGGTTCTAAAATAAAAAATAAAAGGGACAAAGTTTCTATAATGAGAAAAACCTTAATAAAAGAAAACTACAAGCAGAAACGCATGCCTTTTGAATTCTAAAGGGAGCTCTTTTAAGGGCTGATATCAATATGCACAATATAAAGTTAGAAATCAAGATTAGATTAAAGTCATGCTCTAGGCGTTTCATTTTCTTGAGTTTGCGGAAAATGAACTTGGTGTAGGTCAGAGATGTTACCATTAATTATTTTGCTATTTTATGAGGGGTACATGCCTTTGTAGTTAGAATATAAAACCTGAGGGTCTACTCTCTAATTGTCTTTTAGAAAAATAAACATTCATTTTTGTCTCAAGATACAATGTTCTAATTATTATAGTCATTTGAGTTTACAGGGTTTTCAAAGCTTAACCAGAAAAACCTGCTGAATTTTCAAATCTAATCATTGAAAGGTCATGCTCATGCTCATTATATCTATAATCTGGCAGTCAAATCAGAATTAGACTTGCCACCAGAATCCAATCTTGAATTGGATTAATTTTTATTTTATTATATGTGCACTATTATAAAGAATGTCAAAAATGCAAAAAAGGCTGATCTAGTAAAGCAATATTATTTTAGACAAGGTACTTAACCTTTTAAGCCTCACTTCCTTTCATAAGATTAGGATAATAATAGTACTTAAGTCATGGTATTTTTGTTAGATTGCATGAAACAATGCATGTAACACGCCAAATACTGTGCTTAGTAGGGACTAAAGCTTAGTAAATATGCTATTAATATCTTCTATCTTGAATAGCATTTAACACTTTACAGAGTCCATTCATAATCACTTATTTCTTCATGCATCCATCCTTTCAGTAGTGACTGGGCACCTGGTCTGAGCAGTTGTATCTCATTAATAAAAGTTTAAGACATTTTTGAAAGGCAATAAAACATACTACAAACTAAAATTAGAATATCTCTTTCTCCTCTAAACTTGAGTATGACCTTAGACAATGTCATCTGTGAGTAAAGTTAGGATATGGCAACAAGATAAAAAGTAATAGAGCACAAGATGTTACTTTTATTCACAAACTCTTAATTTATTAAAAAGCTATCAATAACTGGGGGGAGGAGCAAGATGGCGGAGGAGTAGGGGACTTAAATTCCGTCTGGTCCCAGGAATTCAGCTAGATAGTTATCAAACCATTCAGAACACCTACAAACTCAACAGGAGATCAAAGAAAAGAATAGCAACAACTCTCTGAACAAAAAAGTGACCACTTTCTGGAAGGTAGAACGTGTGGAAAAGTGAATCTGAGGCGATATTCAGGAAGATAGACCACGGAGGGAAGGAGCCTCCTCAGCCAGCTACTGGCAGAGCAGCGGAGCAGAAAATCAGAACTTTTAGAAGTCCGCTCTGCTGAGGGACGTCGCTCCAGTGGCTAAGTGGGGGTGGAGCCCTCGCTGGGGCAGTGTGGTCTCAGGACCCTCGGGGTCACATAAAGACTGGGGGTGCCGCTGTGCAGCAGAGCTCACAGGTTATCAGAGCGGGGAAGCCGGCTGCAGAGACGGAGCTGAGGAGAGGGCTCTCAGCTTGGGGTTGCCATAAACCGTGATCCACAGCACAGTCGGGCCACTGCTTCTCCAGCAGGGACCCAACAAGTGGCAGATCCAGGGAGACTCCCCTTCCTCCCCTGGGAGGAGTGGTGTGTGAGTGCACCGCAGGGATCTGCTGAGTTTGGAGACTCCAAACGGGGTCTTCTGCCAGAGATAGAAATGCTCGGTCACAGGCCAGTGAGCATGGATTGCGGCGGGAGACCAGGGAGACAGGAGTGATTGAATGCTTTTCTCTGGGGGCGTGCTGAGGAGTGGGGCTCCGACCTCTCGGCTCCTCTGGGACCAGCCATTTTCACTCTTGACCTCCAAAGCTGTACAGAAACCTTGCAGGGAACAAAAGCTAGCGAGAGCAAACCTGAGCAGATTAGCTAGCCTGGCCCCTGGCAAGGGCAGGGCAGTTCCACCTCCAGCAAACACACTTGACAATCACTACAACAGGCCACTCCCCCAGAAGATCCTCAAGAACATCCAGCCAAGACCAAGTTTACTGATCAATGAGAATGGCAGAACTCCAGCACTAGGGGAACACAGCACATAGAATTCATGGCTTTTTTCCCATGATTCTTTAGTCTTTCAAAGTTAATTTTCAAAATTTACTTATTTTTCTCTTTTTCTATTTTTTTAGTTGAATTTTTCTTCTTTCCTTTTTCAACCAACATTTTATCAATTCCTTTTTAAAAATCTTTTAAAATTTTTCATTTTTACAGTCATATCTCTTCATTGTATTTAACCTTTTTTTTTTGGTATATATATAAGCTTTTCTTTCTTTAAAATTTTGGGATACAGTTTCTTCTAACAGACCAAAATATACCCTAAATCTAGTGTATGATGTTGTTCTAGTCTCCTGCCTGATCACATTCTCTCTCTCATTTAAAAAAAATTTTTTTTCATTCTTTTTTCAAACAACTTCTTATCAATTCCTTTTTAAAAATCTTTTAATTTTCATCTTTATAGTCATATTCCATTGCTTCATCATATTTACCCTTATGTTTGTATATATATAAGCTTTTCTTTCTTTAAAATTTTGGGAGGCAATTTCTTCTAACAGGCCAAAATACACCCAAAATCTAGTGTGTGGCTCTGTTATATTCACTAGCCTGATCATATTTTTTTTTTTTTTCCCTTTCTTCCCCCACCCCCAGTTTCAGGTCTTTTCTGATTTGTTTAGTGTATATTTTTCTGGGGTCGTTACCCTTTTAGCATTTTTTTTTTAGCATTTTGTTCTCTCATTCATCTATTCTCCTCTGGACAAAATGACAAGACAGAAAAACTCACCTCAAAAAAAAAAAAAGAACAAGAGGCAGTACCGACTGCCAGGGACCTAATCAATACAGACATTAGTAAGATGTCAGAACTAGAATTCAGAATGACGATTATAAAGATACTAGCTGGGCTTGAAAAAAGAATAGAAGATACTAGAGAATCCCTTTCTGGAGAAATAAAAGAACTAAAATCTAACCAAGTCGAAATCAAAAAGGCTATTAATGAGGTCCAATAAAAAATGGAGGCTCTAACTGTTAGGATAAATGAAGTAGAAGAGAGAATTAGTAATATAGAAGACCAAATGACAGAGAATAAAGAAGCTGAGAAAAAGAGAGATAAACAACTACTGGATTATGAGGGCAGAATTTGAGAGATAAGTGATACCATAAAGTGAAACAACATAGAATAATTGGGATCCCAGAAGAAGAAGAAAGAGAGAGAGAGGCAGAAGGTATATTGGAGCAAATTATAGCAGAGAACTTCCCTAATTAGGGGAAGGAAACAGGCATCAAAATCAGGAGGCACAGAGAACCCCCTCAAAATCAATAAAAATAGGTCAACAACCTGACATCTAATAGAAAAACTTACAAGTCTCAGAGACAAAGAGAAAATCCTGAAAGCAGCTCAGGACAAGAGGCCCGTAACCTACAAGGGTACAAACATTAGACTGGCAGCAGACCTATCCACAGACCTGGCAGGCCAGAAAGGACTGGCATGATATATTCAAAGCATTAAACAAGAAAAATATGCAGCCAAGAATACTATATCCAGTTAGGCTGTCATTGAAAATAGCAGGAGAGATAAAAAGCTTCCAGGACAAACAAAAACTAAAAGAATTTGTGAAAACCAAACCAGCTCTCCAAGAAATATTGAAAGGGGTCCTCTAAGCAAAGAGAGAGCCTAAAAGCAACATAGACCAAAAGGAACACAGACAATATACAGTAACAGTCACCTTACAGGCAATACAGTGGCACTAAATTCATATCTTTCAATAGTTACCTGAATGTAAATGGGCTAAATGCCCCAATCAAAAGACACAGGGGATCAGATTGGATAAAAAAAAACAAGACCCATTGATATGCTGTCTGAAAGAGACTCATTTTAGATGCAAAGACACCTCCAGATTTAAAGTGAGGGGGTGGAAAATTATTTACCATGCTAATGGACATCAAAAGAAAGCTGGGGTGGCAATCCTTATATCAGACAAATTAGATTTTAAACCAAAGACTATAATGAGAGATGAGAAAGGACACTACATCATACTTAAAGGGTTTATCCAACAAGAAGATCTAACAATTTTAAATATCTATGCCCCTAACATGGGAGCAACCAATCATATAAGCCAGGTAAAAACAAAATGAAAGAAACACATTGACGACAATACAATAATTGTAGGGGATTTTAACACACCTCTCATTCAAATGTACAGATCATCTAAGCAAAAGATCAACAAGGAAATAAAGGCTTTAAATGACACACTGGACCAGATGGACTTCACAGATATATTCAGAACATTCCATCCCAAAGCAACAGAATACATATTCTTCTTGACTACACATGGAACATTCTCCAGAATACATCACATCCTGAGTCACAAATCAGGTCTCAACCAGTACCAAAAGATTGGATCATTCCCTGCATATTTTTGGACCACAATGCTTTGAAACTAGAACTCAATCACAAGAGGAAAGTTGGAAAGAACTCAAATACATGGTGGCTAAAAAGCATCCTACTAACAAATGAATGGGTCACTAGGAAATTAAAGAAGAATTTAAAAAATTCATGGAAACAAATGAAAATGAAAACACAACTATTCAAAATCTTTGGATGAAGCAAAGGCGGTCCTAAGAGGCAAGTATATAGCAATACAAGCCTTTCGCAAGAAACAAGAAAGGTCTCAAATACACAAACTAACCCTACTCCTAAAGGAGCTGGAGAAAGAACAGCAACTAAAGCCTGAACCCAGCAGGAGAAGAGAAATAATAAAGATCAGAGCAGAAATCAATGAAATAGAAACCAAAAGAACAGTAGAACAGATCAACGAAACTAGGAGCTGGTTCTTTGAAAGAATTAATAAGATTGATAAAGCCCTGGCCAGAGTTATCAAAAAGAAAAGTGAAAGGACCCAAATAAATAAAATCATGAATGAAAGAGGTGAGATCATAACAAACACCAAAGAAATAGAAACAATTATAAGATCATATTATGAGCAACTATACGCTAGCAAATTAGTTAATCTGGAAGAAATGGATCCATTCCTAGAGACTATAAACTACCAAAACTGAACGAGGAAGAAATAGAAAACCTGAACACACCCATAAGGAGTAAGGAAATTGAAGTGGTAATCAAAAAACTCCCAACAAACAAGGGCCCAGGGCCAGATGGCTTCCCATTTAAAGAAGAATAAATACCTATTCTTCTGAAGCTGTTTCAAAAAAGAGAAATGGAAGGAAAACTTCCAAACTCATTTTATGAGGCCAGCATTACCTTGATCCCAAAACCAGACCAAGACCCCATCAAAAAGGAGAATTACAGTCCAAAATCCCTGATGAACATGGATGCAAAAATTCTCATCAAAATACTAGCCAGTAGGATCCAACAGTACATTAAAAGGATTATTCACCATGACCAAGTGGGATTTATTTCTGGACTGCAAGGTTGGTTCAAATTCTGCAAATCAACCAATGTGATACAACACATTAATAAAAGAAAGAACAAGAACCATATGATCCTCTCAATAGATGCAGAAAAAGCATTTGACAAAGTACAGCATCCTTTCTTGATTAAAACTCTTCACAGTGTAGGGATAGAGGGTACATACCTCAATATCATAAAAGCCATCTCTGAAAAACCCACAGTGAGTATCATACTCAATTGGGAAAAACTGAGAGCTTTCCCCCTAAGGTCAGGAACACGGCAGGGATGTCCACTATCACCAGTGCTGTTCAACATAGTACTAGAAGTCCTAACCAAAGCACTCAGACAACAAAAAGAAATAAAAGACAACCAAATCAGCAAAGAAGTGAAACTCTCACTTTTTGCAGATGATATGATACTTTATGTAGAAAACCCAAAAGACTCCACCCCAAAACTGCTAGAACTCATACAGGAATTCAGTAAAGTGGCAGGATATAAAATCAATGCACAGAAATCAGTTGCATTTCTATACACCAACAACAAGCCAGAAGAAAGAAATTTTAAGGAGTCGATCCCATTTACAATTGCACACCAAACCATAAGATACCTAGGAATAAATCTGGCCAAAGAGGCAAAGGATCTATACTCAGAAAACTACAGAATACTCATGAAAGAGATTGAGGAAGACAGAAAGAAATGAAAAAACGTTCCATGCTCATGGATTGGAAGAACAAATATTGTGAAGATGTCTATGCCACCCAGAGCAATCTACACATTTAATGCAATCCGTGTCAAAATACCGTAAACTTTTTTTGAAGAAATGGAAAAAATAATCCTAAAATTTGTATGGAACAAGAAAGACCCTGAATAGCCAGAGGAATGTTGAAAAAGAAAAGCAAAGCCAGTGGCATCACAATTCCGGACTTCAAGCTCTATTACAAAGCTGTCATCAT
This sequence comes from Zalophus californianus, assembly GCF_009762305.2. Lineage (NCBI taxonomy): Eukaryota > Metazoa > Chordata > Mammalia > Carnivora > Otariidae > Zalophus > Zalophus californianus. Next base: position 26,722,616 of record NC_045595.1, read on the forward strand.
CAAGACAGTATGGTACTGGCACAAAAACAGACACATAGGTCAATGAAACAGAAGAGAGAGCCCAGAAATGGACCTTCAACTCTATGGTCAACTAATGTTTGACAAAGCAGGGAAGAATGTCCAATCCAAAAAGACAGTCTCTTCAACATATGGTGTTGGGAAAATTGGATAGCCACATGGAGAAGAATGAAACTGGGCCATTTCCTTACACCACACACAAAAACAGACTCAAAATGGATGAAAGACCTAAATGTGAGACAAGAGTCCATCAAAATCCTAGAGGAGAACATAGGCAGCAACCTCTTCAACCTCAGCCGCAGCAACTTCTTCCTAGAAACATTGCCAAAGGCAAGGGAAGCAAGGGCAAAAATGAACTATTGGGACTTCATCAAGATAAAAAGCTTTTGCACAGCAAAGGAAACAGTCCACAAAACCAAAAGGCAACCGACAGAATGGGAGAAAATATTTGTGAATGACATATCAGATATAGGGCTAGTATCCAAAATCTTTAAAGAACTTATCAAACTCAACACCCAAAGAACAACTAATCCAATCAAGAAATGGGCAGAAGACATGAACAGACATTTCTGCAAAGAAGACATCCAAATGGCCAACAGACACATGAAAAAGTGCTCAACATCACTCTGCAGCAGGGAAACACAAATCAAAACCTCGATGAGGTACCGCCTCACACCAGTCAGAATGGCTAAAATTAACAAGTCAGGAAATCACAGATGTTGGCGGGGATGCGGAGAAAGGGGAACCCTCCTACACTGTTGGTGGGAATGCAAGCTCGTGCAGCTACTCTGGAAAACAGTATGGAGGTTCCTCAAAAAGTTGAAAATAGAGCTATCCTATGACCCAGCAATTGCACTACTGGGTATTTACCCCAAAGATACAAATGTAGTGATCCCAAGGGGCACGTGCACCCCAATGTTTATAGAAGCAATGTCTCCCCAGTAGCTAACTATGGAAAAAGCCTAGATGTCCATCAACAGATGAATGGATAAAGATGTGGTATGATGGAATATTATGCAGCCATCAAAAAATGAAATCTTGCCATTTGCAACGATGTGGATGGAACTAGGGGATATTATGCTAAGTGAAATAAGTCAATCAGAGAAAGACAAGTATTATATGATCTCACTGATATGTGGAATTTGACAAACAAGGCATAGGGGATCATAGGGGAAAGGAGGGAAAAATGAAACAAGACAAAACCAGAGAGGGACACAAACCGTAAGAGACTCTTAATCTCGGGAAACAAACTGAGGGTTGCTGGAGTGGAGTGGGGTGGGAGGGATGGGGTGGCTGGGTGATGGACACTGGGGAGGGTATGTGCTATGGTTGAGTGCTGTGAATTGTGTAAGACTGATGAATCACAAACCTGTACCCCTGAAACAAATAATACATGATATGTTAAAAAAAATTAAAAAAAAAAAAGGTCTCAGTAGCCTAGTTCTTGGTCTTTAGTATTAATGAGTAAAGAAACCTTTTCAGGGAAACAATTTTATTATCTCAAGAAAGAGATTCAAAAAGATTTTGAATAGAGTGGAGCTTAAATAGACTTTGGTAGATAATTTCCATTATTTGGTTTTGGAAATAGCACAGTTTCGTATAACACAAGAAGGCTCCCCAGAAGAAAATCCTTAAAACAAGTAGTGAGAAATTGCTCAATGGGAGAAAGCAGTTAAGAATTCATCTCTGAAACCAGACTGCCTGGTCACATCCTAGGTCTACCACTCACTAATTACTTTTTCTCTGTGAGCCTCAGTATCCTTATCTACAAAATGGTGATTATGATGGTTTCTACACAAAAAGGCATATGAGAGGATTAAATGGGATAAATGATGTGTGATGGCTAAATTTATATAACAACTTGACTGGGCTCACAAGGTTCCCAAATTAAACATTGCTCTGAGTATGACTGTGAGGACATTTCTGGATGAAATGAACATTTTAATTGGTAAATTCCACCCCAAGTTAGGTGGATCTCATCACCCAATCCAAGGAGGACCTGAATAGAACAAAAAGGTGGAGGAAGGGAGACTTTGATCCCTCTGCCTGACCCCTTAAGGTAGGACATTGGTATTTAGCCATCCTCAGACTGGTGCTTTCACTATTGGCTCTCCTGGATTTGGACAGGAACTGCACCATTGGCTCTTCTGGGTCTCCAGCTTGACCACTGCAGATCCTGGGACTGCTCAGTTTCCATAACTGCATGACCCAATTCCTTATGATAGGTCTCTCTCTCTCTCTCTCCCTCTCTCTCTATATATATATTCTAAAACCAAATGATGGAAATTATCTATCAAGGCCTATATTATATGTAAGTTGTATATATGTGTGTGTTCTGTTTCTCTGGAGAAACTTGACACTGTGTAAAGGATACAGCAAAAAGTCACTAAACATTAATGGTGATGATGATGATTATTTGCTGCTTAATATACTCACCTGCTCAAATTATATGGCTAGCATTTCATTCACTCACTTGATCACTTAATTAACAAATATCTATTGAGTTCCTGGTAAGTGTTGAGCTAGGTGCTAAGGATACAACAATAAATAGGACCCCTGCAGTTTTGAAGCTCACATTCCCCTTGGGGAGACAGCAATAAGCAAACAATTAAGTAAAAAGAACATATCAGGTAAGGATAAGTGCTGTGATGGAAATAAAAGCAGGGTGATGTTACAGAGAGGGTGTCTTGGGGGTTATTGGATGATTATAGCCTCGTGTTCATCACTATGTGAATTATTTGTAAAAATGTATGTGAGCATAATTGATACAGTATAGATTGTCATAGATATTCCCCTATTATATCATAAATAAACAAGTTTAATATGCAACTATATACTTAAAAGATTTTCGTCATTAATTTTGGATTTCCTTCCCATTATATATTTTAAATGAGAATACTGACATTAAGTAAAGAAATATATTTTAATTTTATAGCAATTCTCTGGGCTTTTCAAAAGACAGAAAGGTATACAGAAGAAACTAAACATTTCTCATAGTTGCTCTAACATAATATATATCTACTGACATCACAAATCATGAACATATTTAGAAAGTTACAATTCTCTAACAGAGGAAGATATGAGAAGTAAGTCTTATTTTCCTGCCCCTACCTCTACTAGTCCATGTTCCTAAAGGTTATTAATTTTCGTGTGTTTCCTTAAAAAAAATGTACCCCAAAGATACAAATGTAGTGATCCGAAGCGGTACGTGCACCCCAGTGTTTATAGCAGCAATGTCCATAATAGCCAAACTACAGAAAGAGCCAAGATGTCCATCGATAGATGCATGGATAAAGAAGATGTGGTATATATATATATATATATATATATATATATATATATATATATATATACACAATGGAATATTATGCAGCCATCAAAAAAAGAAATCTTGCCATTTGCAACGATGTGGATGGAACTAGAGGGTATTATGCTAAGCGAAATAAGTCAATCAGAGAAAGACATGTATTATATGATCTCATTGATATGAGGAATTCTTAATCTCAGGAAACAAACTGAGGGTTGCTAGAGTGGTGGGGGATGGGAGGGATGGGGTGGCTGGGTGACAGACACTGGGGAGGGTATGTGCTATGGTGAGTGCTGTGAATTGTGTAAGACTGTTGAATCACAGGCCTGTACCTCTGAAAGAAATAATGCATTATATGTTAAAAAAAAAAGAAGATAGTAGGAAGGGAAAAATGAAGGGGGGGAATCGGAGGGGGAGATGAACCATGAGAGACTATGGACTCTGAGAAACAAACTGAGGGTTCTAGAGGTGAGGGGCGTGGGGGTGTGTGTTAGCCTGGTGGTGGGTATTAAAGAGGGCATGTATTGAATGGGGCACTGGGTGTTATATGCAAACAATGAATCATGGAACACTACATCAAAAACTAATGATGTAATGTATGGTGATTAACATAACATAATAAAATAAAACTAAAAAATACAAATGTATATTATAAATATATAAACATACCATTAGAGACGATAGACTCAGAAAAACAAACTGAGGGTTCTAGAGGGGAGGGGGTGGGGGGATGGGTTAGCCTGGTGATGGGTATTAAAGAGGGCAGATTCTGCGTGGAGCACTGGGTGTTACGCACAAACAATGAATCATGGAACACTACATCAAAAACTAATGATGTAATGTATGGTGATTAACATAACAACAAAATTATTTTAAAAAATAAAAAAATAAAAAATAAAAAAATAAACATATATTATAAAATACAAATAAAATACATAAATATAAAAAAATGTACTCCTATACCAGCGTCCCTAGGTAACTATCTTGTTTATTTACTACATCAGTGGGCTCATACAGAGACAACATCCTAGCTTTCCATGTGTCACTGATGGACACACACAGCTCTGAGACCTTTCCAGACCATGACAAGCAGATCATGTCTGTTGTAGCTGCATCCATAATATCTTATTTGTGGGTATTTTTTTTAAAAGATTTTATTTATTTATTTGACAGAGAGAGAGAGAGCTCAAGTAGGTAGAGCGACAGGCAGAGGCAGAGGGAGAAGCTGACTCCCCGCTGAGCAGGGAGCCCGATGCGGGGCTCGATCCCAGGAGCCCAGGATCATGACCTGAGCCGAAGGCAGACGCTTAATGACTGAGCCACCCAGGGGCCCCATTTGTGGGTATTTAATCAACTCCCTACTATGCACAAGTAATTCGTCTCCAGTTTTGTCATTATAAGCCATACTGTAATAGACATCTAAAGGAGAAATGTAAAGGTTGGAATGAGTCAGTCCTGTAAAAGCAGCACAACTACGCAACAGATTAGATGTGGTTTTCACATTTACTATTATATTAATATTTATATATCAAAGTTTCTTCAATATTTGGTGGAAATATCACAGAAAAATTGAAATTCATTCTATATATGATTTGTGACATCTTTGCTGTAACAAATTTCACAGATACTGATCAATATCCACACTAAATTCCTTTCACATTAAAAAAAAATTTTAAATAAAGGAATGTGACATGGTATGCCTTAGTTTTACTAAAGATGGGGAAAGAGGTTATATAATTCAAACGTAAGAGACAGTTGAGTTCACTCTGACTTATTTCAGACACTGGACCCAGAAATTGTGGCATCTCTTTAAACCAACAATCTTAAGACAAGGCTTAGCTGAAAGTGTGAATTTAGAAAAGTGTTTTGTTGAGGCGCCTTGGCAGCTTGTCAGTTAAGTGTCCAACTTTTAATTTCGGCTCAGGTCATGATCTCAGGGTTGTGAGATCGAGCCCCACATCCGGCTCTGAGCTGAGCAAGGAGCCTGCTTAAGATTCTCTCCCTCTGCGCCCCCACCCCCCGGCTTGCACACACTCTCTCTCTAAAAAAAAGGAGAAAAATGTTTTGTTTTTTCCTGAAGTCATAATCTAAATCCTTTTTCTTTTAGGTTCTCCTTTACAGTGCATTTTGTTACTTGATCTGAATTTTGCTTTCATAATGTGAAACCCAAAGAAATTCTAATAAGATCTCACCAGTGCCAACTGTAGTTGGATGATTATTTCATGGTTTTGCTAAATGCATTAACTTACCTATTTTCAGTTGTGCTAGGAAATAGGGATGCCAGTCTTTTCTTATTTAGATAGGAGTAGAAGGCCAATAAGACTGCTGCTGTGGAAGAGTGCACTTGGGAAAACTGCCTCCTAATTTTTAGGCCAATCACTAGTTTTGATTTGTGCTTAGTGGACCATTGCATCTTGCCATTAGTAGCCGAATTCTCAACTTCAATTGACCAGACCTGAATCTCTGGTTCAATTAAACTGGGGTTCCATTAATGAAAATAAGATCATTAGAGACCCCCCAGTTATCTGCAGACTAACAGTCATTAGCTAACGTGCACTGGGAACTGACAAGGTGAACGGTGTAGAAGTGTGGTAACACTGGCTTTTCGGAAACACAAATATCTTATTAATATCATTAAATGCTCTTGATCAAGTTACATGCCATTCAACAAAATGCACTCTAAAATGGAAGTTTTAAGGTCTCCTTTTTTTGCTCGAGTGAACATACTAGAAAGCATCCATTGGAAGCCACGATTTATTTCTGTGGCAACTTCATTGGGATCTCAGTGTGTGCATTTATAATAAAGCACCACAATGTACATGGATACTGTACAGTTAGTTATAAGAGCACAGTCATTTTCTCATGCAGTTCAAAAATCTCATCATGGGGAGTCCATTTTTCAGACAGACACAAAAACAAATAGTTGACATGAAGAAATATCTCCTGGCTTTTCCAAGATTAGAAAGTCTGCCCTTGGGCATTATTCATTAGCTACACCTTTCAAATAAAATATCTCATTATTATTATATATATTTATAGTAAGTTTCAAAGCCCACAAATGACAAAAATAGCAATGGAAACATATTTGTAGAAGGAGAACCACAGAGTTCAATGTACAGCAGCCCCCTCCCATCCCTGGGAGATATGTTCCCAGACCCCCAATGGATGCCTGAAACTGGACAGTACCAAACCATACATATTCCATTTTTTCCTATACATACATACCTCTGATAAAGTTTAATTTATACATTAGGCACAGTAAGAGAAACACAACAACTAATAATAAAATAGAACAATTATAACAATATACTGTAATAAAAGTTATGTGAATGTGTTCTCTAAACTATCTTATTGGGCCATACTCACTGTTCTTGTGATGATGCGAGATGATAAAATTTCTACGTGACAAGATGACGTGAGGTGGATGATGTCGGTGTGTGACCTAGTGTTAGGCTACTGTTGACTTTCTGATGCTACATCAGAAGGAGGATCATCTGCTTCTGAACCACACTTGACCGCAGGTAACTGAAACCTCAGGTAAGGGAGGACTGCTGTATGTTCATGTAATCTTAGCTGCCATGCATGTCCAATGAGCTTTTCTTTAAGAAAAACCTTATGGTTATAAAGGAATAGAAATATAATTGGGATTCACAGGGCAGAAGCAATATGCTATTAGGTGATGATTATTAATTTCCTTCTTTGTTCCTTCTTTCCTTCCTTCTTTCTTTCTCTCTCCTTCCTCCCTCTCCTTCCTTCCTGCCTTCCTTCCTTCCTTCCTTTCCTTCCTTCCTCCCTTCCTTCCCTCCCTCCCTTCTTCCTCCCTTCCTCCCTTCCTCCCTTTCTCTCTTTCTTACATAGCGGGCTCCATGCCCAGTGTGGAGCCGAACACAGGGCTTGAACTCATGAACCTGAAATCAAGACCTGAGCTGAAATCAAGAGTCAGATGCTTAACTGACTGAACCACCCAGGCACCCCCGATTATTAATTTTCTGTATATGTGACTCAAGTTGACTATCATTATGTATTATTGAGATCTCATTTATGGAATTTGCAAAATACATACTAATATCCTCTTCTAAAAGTTGAGATCAAATATGGCCTATGAACAGTTTCTGTTTCATTATAATACTGAGTTAATGATGCAATTAATATTTATTCAAATTCCTCTTTAATCTCAAGCATCATACATGTCCTTGAACTTTAAATTAAAAAAAGACACTTAAAATATCTGGATATAGACTTGCATTTTCATTTAAAAACATAATTAATTCTTAAAACATTAAGCTAGAGAGATAAAAGAAGAAAAGAGCATTCACAATTGCTCTGAGTTATCTGATAGGCTTTACAGCTTAGTCATTTCTGTTACTGAAAGCATTCACAGACTATTAGATACAGATTGAGTGTTTGGTTATCAAAAATACCCTTGCTCCTTTCATTCTGTGGTGAATCTTCCATTGAGATTGATTTGTGACCTGAGGTGTTTACGGTGGGGCTGTCTGGGGAATAAGATCTTTTTCATCCTTCTATATATTTTCTAAAGGTTCTTTAATGAACACGGGTTATATATAGTCTCTCTCCCTAAGGAGAGTGTATATAATAAATATACAAATTCTTGCTACCTATGCCCTGTGCAACCAAAATGTCCTGCCTAAATTTGGCAATTGTGGAAATAGGTGATGGGGACATGGGGGTTTTTATGTCTTCTCTCTACTTTTCTGGAAGTTTAGAAATTTCATAACCGAGAGTTTAGAATTATAGTGTCTACTTACACATAGTCCCCTGCCAGGGTTTATATTGAAGAAGTTACAAAATAGGTCCCAATTCTCCAGGAATATACAATTTAGGACATGTAATGCTGATGAGGATTAACATAAAAAAATACACCAAGAAGGGTGCCTAGGTGGCTCCGTGGGTTAAGCTTCTGACTCTTGGTTTCGGCTCATGTTGTGATCTCAGGGTCTTGAGATTGAGCCCTGCCTCAGACTCCAAGCTCAGTAGGGAGTCTGCTTAAGATTCTCTCCCTCTGCCCCTCCCCCTGCTCACTCACATGTGCTCTCTTTCTCTCAAATAAATAAATAAAATCATAAAAAATACACCAAGAATAAATACAGCATAAATAGAGTAAAACAGTTCATTTCTATAACTCACTCATTTTCTCATAGCTCTCTCTTCTCCCCAGCTTCTCCTTTGACCTCTCTCAAACTTTGACCCCACTCTCTTCCCCATCTGTTATCTGAGAATCAACAAGTCCTGCTTGTGTTTCCCCTGCAGCATCTTTCAGGCTCATCACTTATCAAGGAGCCACTGACATTTTATGCCCAGATGGCTGCAAAGACATCTGAGTTGTAATTCTTAATCTCTGGTCTCACTTGATTTAAAAATTCATCTTGACTCGTGATGTCAAATTTATCTTCCTAAGAAAGGCTTTGTTGTGTCTCTACTTCAGGAGCAGGAGGCACTCTTCTTGTATTCTTCTGACCCAGCCATTCTGCCCACTAGGCCATTCCTCTTACTAATCCCTCAGGAAACTCATCCATGCATTTTGCTGTCTCCTTGTCTTTGCTCAGTCTTCTGCACCACCTTACACTTCCATAAATCTTATATTTATTTGTAATAAAAACATACACAAGTATTTACTGAATACTTTCAAGACCTACTTCTTCCTCCACAAGTGCCTTATTACGACCACCATTTTACCTTCCTTGGGATTACTTCTGTGTTTTTGAGTGTCATCTAAGCCACAGGACTTTTGTTTGGATAAGTGACCCAGTGGTTCTCAACCCTGCTGCACATTAGAATCACTGAAGGCATTTAAAAAATATCCATCCAAGGCCAATTAAATTAGCATCTCAAGATGAAGCATAGGCATTAGGAAAAAAATTTTTTTACATAAATTATTTATAAAATGTCCCAGGTGATTCTAACAAACAGGAAGTTGAGACTCACTCATCTAAATAATATTAGGTTTCTTAATTTGTACATACTATTCATTCATTTGGTCAAGAGTTATGAGTATCTACTACAGAGGTACAAAACTGGCAGCCCTGACATGGTTTGTTAGGCTTATAGAATATTTTCAAAAAATTTTAGACTTTAGACAATATTTTAGAATTGGAAGATTTATCATAAACATTGAACTACCTAGCTCCTCTTGAAAAAAAAAAAAAGGAAGATCTGGTGAGACTGTGCATGAATTCTTACAAGGCAACACTTGGCTAGAATGGAATTGCAGTATCCCTTCCAAATGGAGAATGAGCTTCTAGTTTGCTACAGTCCTCATCACTCCCTATTGCTCCCTCACAGGGACTGAGTACTAACTACCATTTATTCTATCATTTGCATAGTTGTTAATGTTACTGCTTTAACAGTAGAGAACAATTCTTTGAAGCTCTCCCTGATTCCTTTCCCCTAATGACCCCCTCCACTCCCAATAAGGCTCACTGTTGAGTAAAAAATGTTTCTATGTGTCAAATATCCAGGCATCCAGCCCACTTTATTCATTTATATTATCTGACTGGCCTCCATAATAATTTGAATTTGCAGCCCCTGGCCTGCAAACACTGTGGTAAACACTGTGTTAGATGCTAGGGATACAGAAGAATGAGGTACAGTGTTCTTTTTGGAAGAAGTCACACTTTATTGGGAAATGCAGACATATTAAAAAGTATTGTAAAAAAAAGAAAAGAAAGGAAAAAAAGGGAAAGAAGGGAACAGTGCTTGTTAGAATTAGGAAAGACTGCACAGAAGAGGTAGCATTTGAGTTGGATCTAGAAAAGTGAATTGGGAGTGTTTATAGGCAGAAAGGCAAGGAAGCTGTTTTAGGCCAAGAAACAGCAATCCCCAAATACAAACGTGTGAAAGCCCACAGCGTGGTCAGAAAATCGCACATGGGGAATGAGAGATGAAACTCGAGTAGGTTGGGATAGGGAAGGTTGGTTTTGTGTGAATTCCCAAGGGTTTTTTAATTTTGTCTTCTAAGATAGTGGGAAAGGCATTAAAGGTCTTTAACTGAAGAGAGACATGATCACATTTCTATTTCTATTATCAGAAAGATAATTCTGACAGCAACTGGTAGATTAACTGGGAGGCTAAGGTGAGCGATGGTGGGCACCCGATCAATGAAAGCAACAACAGGATAGAGGAGCAGACAGATTCGAGAGATGTTTTAGAAGTATTACTGGCTGGGCCTGGAAGAGTACAGGAAAAGGAGAGGACTAATCAAGGATGTTTTGATTTGGTATGTAAAAACCCAGAAAATATTTTAGCTGCTGAAGAGAAATTTAAAATGATTTATCACAGACACGAGTTGATGTTAGAGTGACTTAATATTTAACTTCAAGCTATAAAGCATCATTGTGGTGCGGGTTTTTTTTTAACCCTTCTTTTGGTCTTTCAAATAAATATGCTTATAATTTAGGTGCCTGGTGCATACCTGAATCTGCTGAACTTAGAGGATGACCTCCAAATTTCATTTCAGTTTGGCGGAGTTTAGTCATGTTTAGCAGCTGTGTGACTTGTGGAACATCTGTCGTTAGTTGGCAGCTTCGTGGAATAATGTCTGTAGGTTCAGCTGTTGGAAAGGGAACACCATATCCAGCTGAAAATAAAGACAAACATTCATTCCCCAAATGTAAGTCATTTTTGCCAAATGGACATATCTTATAAATGAAACCGATTAAAGTAAAGCATTTTAGAATATGACTTTGAAAGAGTTACTCAAACTTATGGCCTCAGCTTTCTCATCTGTAAAATGAGCATTGTAATTTTACTGCTTACTTTGTAGGACTGTAGGAAAGATTAAATGAGATAAAGTGTATAACATATAGAGCAGGTTCAGAGACTTGTGCAATAAATGAGAGCATTCATTGGATAGATTTTATACTTATTTTTCAATACTAGCAGGTGACTCAAGAAAAGAGCTAGTTAGGTGTGCTCTGATGCAGATTTCTGGGAGTACAGTGGCTCATTTGTGAGAGATCAATGACACAAAGACATAGTTGAATAAGCACCTAGAGCCACTATATGAGTAAATTTTTAACTTTTTATTTTGAAATAATTTTAGATCTACAGAAAAGTTATAAAAATAGTAGAGTTCTTAATACCTTTTACTCGGCTTCCCCTAATGTTAACATCTTACCTTTGAATACTTCCAAAGAAAGAACAGTTTATTATAATTAAAATAGTATTTTTATTATTGTAATTTGTATTCCTAATGAAATTTGATATCATTCATATATATTTACACGGATATACAAATTTCCAGTTTAGTAAATTTTGTGTTCATGTTCTTAACCCATTTTGGTATTAGAACATTATGTTCTTATTTATTTGTATGATCTCTCTTATGGCAAACATATTAAGCCTTGTCATATGTAGTAAGCAGGAATTAAATCGGTATTAGCATTCCAAAAAGCAATTCTCCTATATGTATCAAAAGCCTTAAAAATGTACATGCCGTTTTACTCCATAATTTCACTTTACGAATCTTTTCTCTCTCTCTTTTTTTATGGGAGAGAGAGAGAGCATGCGCGCACATGCTTGCCGGGTGGGGAGGGGTGGAGGAACAGGGATAGTCTTAAGCAGACTCTGCTGAGTGTGGAGCCCCAAATGGGACTCGAGGCTTGATCTGATGACCCAGAGATCATGACCTGAGCTGAAACCAAGAGTTGGCTGCTTAACTGACTGCACCACCCAGGTGTCCCTGAGTCTTTTCTAAAAGAAAAAAAAATCAGAAACAGATGAAAGATCTATGTAAATAGGTGTTTATAATTTTTGAAAAATAATCACCTTGAATTACCAGTAAAGAGCTACAAGAAATTCTATTTATGAAGATGGCTTAATGATGTGGGAAAGACTCATGATAGGAAGTTAAGTGAAAGTAATATATACAAAACTCTAACTCTACTGTAGAAAATCAATAAATAAAATGTGTGCACGGCAAAAACACTAAAATGAAATATATCGAAGTGCACAATAACTTTTGATGGTTAGCTTAAGTGTAGGCTTTATTTTTTTCTACATAAAAATGTGTTTTTAATTTTTATAAGTAAATTTTTTTTAAAGATTTTATTTATTTATTTGGCAGAGAGAGACACAGTGAGAGAGGGAACACAAGCAGGGGGAGTGGGAGTGGGAGAGGGAGAAGCAGGCCTCCTGCAGAGCAGGGAGCACGATGCGGGGCTCGATCCCAGGACCCTGGGATCATGACCTGAGCCAAAGGCAGACGTCTAATGACTGAGCCACCCAGGTAAAATTTCTAATTTTAGAATCTAGTGGAAAAAATGTGTGTGTGTGTATATGTGAATATGAGTAGTAACAAAAATTCAACCAATCATCCCTCAAAAAACATCCTACTGTAACCACATTTATAAAGGCAAACTCTAACTCTAACCACATTTATAAAGGCAAATGATATTAGGTTTATATGCACCCAAGTCATGGCAGTTTCCTAATTGGATCCTAATGTCCTAATCTTGAAAAGGAAATGAATCATTTAACTAAAAACTTAAATACTCATTAGCAATGTAATGGTTTCTAAGTGTCCTAATGCTCCAGTCATTAAAAATGCAGTAGATTTACAAATCTTAGTTTTCAGGTGTTCTTTGTTCATTCATTTCTTATTTGTCATCGACATTTAGAAAATCAACATAAAGTAGTTGAGTAGATAAACTCTCAAAATAGAAAACATTTGGAAAAATAAGTAAACTAACTCCAGATATATACTTGACATATCATTTCAAACTCTTCTGAGGTAGAAAAAGATAATTTCCACTTCAATGCCAATATTGATAAACTAAGATTTTATAATAAAAGAGGCAAAGAATTCTGTAGGCTATAAGACCCTGGAAGAAAATGCTATATTCTCAATCACATAAAAACAAGTCATGGAAACTTTAGCTTATAGGGATTGTGTGGTACAGTGTACAGGGTACAGTGCCATATAAAGTTTGAAATGTATACAAAACAAAACCTGAGTTTCCATCTAAAAAGAAATAGCCGAAAATCCCTGGTAACCCCAAATCCAAGGCAGAGACTATGACAAAACTCCAATCAAACAGGATCATGGTTGACATGCAGATCAGATTTCACAGTAAAAGGATAAATCCCTTCTGTGCCGCTCTTCCTTTCTATACATATACCCTTCCTTTGCACCCACAACTGTCTCACTACTCATTGGATTATTCATCAAGGGAGACTGTGAGCAGTATAAAACCTGCAATAAAAGGAGGAATCAAAGAAAAAAGATCAGTTTATTATTTTTAAAATAAAGATGAATTATTAAGCCCACTTAGCAACTACTCACTCTCAAACTTTGTGGAGGAATATATAGAGAGGATCTTTAGTCTCATTTTTGTGAAACCAAACTATGAAAGAGCTTTATGACCTGGTAGGTGGATGTTTTGATAAACCGAAGTGGAAGTTAACTCAGCTCCCCACCACCCACCTCACCAATAAATACTCCTTTCTCCATATCCAATTACTAGGCCACTTTATTTTATTTTTTAGCATTCATGGCTTAATCAAAAAATAAGAATTTCTAGAGCACCTGGGTGCTAAGTCGGTCAAGCGTCTGTCTTCAGCTCAGGTCATGATCCTGGGGTCCTGGGATACAGCCCTGTGTTGAGCTCCCTGCTCAGCAGGGAGTCTGCTTCTCCCTCTCCCTCTGTCCCTCCACCCCTGCTCCAGCTCTCTCTGTCTCTCATTTACTCTCTCTCAAATAAATAAATAAAATCTTAAAAAAAAAGAATTCTGAATACAGCATGGATCCTACATAAAAAATAAATAGTGCTAAACTGTGAGTACATAGAGGGCACAGTCTACCTTCATTCATTCATTTACTCATTTTATCATTCAGCAAATACTTATTGAGCCTCTACTGTGTGCCAGGGAATCTCGTGGTGAGCTAGAGTGACTCTGTCCTGGCCTTCTTGAAGCTTACATCTAATAGAGAATATGAAACAGATTATATTATAAATAACTATTCAATTATAATTTTATTAAGCGCTCCGAAGGAGAAGTTCAAGGTGTAATGAAAGAGGTAAAGGGTATCAGGGAAAGTCTTTTCTGACAAAGAGACATTTACTTATTTTTTATTTTTTAAAAGATTTTATTTATTCATTTGAGAGAGAGAGAGCATGAGAGGGAGGGAGGGTCAGAGGGAGAAGCAGATCCCGGGACTCCAGGATCATGACCTGAGCCGAAGGCAGTCTCTTAACCAACTGAGCCACCCAGGCGCCCCTGGTAAAGAGAGATTTAAGCTGACTCATAAAAGATAAGCAGAAGTTGTCCTGGTAAAATGGATGGGAGGGATCATTCAAGTGGAGGGAACAGAGTATTTGAAGCCTCTGAAGGCAGGACGACTCTGGTGCATTCTAGGAAGTGAAAGAAGACAATTCTGCCAAAGCGCTGCCAGTGTGGGAGAGAATCCCAACGATATATTTAGTACAGCATCTGGTTCAAAGGGGATGCTCAATAAATGGTCATGGCTGAAGGCCCCTTAATAACAGCTGACCTAGATTAAAAGCAGCTGCTAAGTCTTCCACTTTTCTTCTTTGGTTGTTCTTTGCTCAGTTATCTCCTGAGAAGTACTCCACACACATTTTATTTGGATATCATATCTTTCTCTCCAGATGGCAAATAACAAATCAAACTGGTAATCAGATACTAAGGGACCAAGGCCTACCTGTATTGTTCTTCCAGACAAGTTCTATGTTCTGTAAGAGAATGTGTATGGAAACATGAAGGTTGCTTGATTAACACTGGAAAATGACACAGTTGAATTTAAGGTGCTTTTGCTAACAAATGTGAAAGAATGCAGTGTTGGCTGGAATGGTCAGCTCAGAATGGCAAAATGATACATGGAGAAGGCTATGAGAAAACTGACAGATTTGCTCATGTAGCATTGAAACACAACCAGATGGTGGGTTTTTTGCTGTCTTTGCTCCCAGTATGAGTTAGTATATTCGAATGTTTGAGTGACTTTGTAACCCTGTTTGGCTTTCTTTGGCTATAATACCACCATAAAGTGAACCATTCTTGTAGGTGTTGGATATCTCTGATGAAGATCTTAACTAGCTTTAAAAATTAAGTCATTGGGGTGCCTGGGTGGCTCGGTTGGGTAAGTAAGTGTCCAACTCGATTTTGGCTCAGGTCATGATCTGAGGGTTATGAGATCAAGTCCCGCTTTGGGCTCTGTACTCAGCAGGGACTTCGCAGGACATTCTCTCTCTCTCCCTCTGCCCCTCCCCCTGCTTGCATGCACATGCTCACTCTCTCAAATAGATAAATCTTAAAAAAAAATTAAGTCACCAATTTTAATACACACATAAAGCACTTTATGCATTAAAACATCACTTATATTGAATATAATATATTGAACATAATAAAAATAAATAAATAAAAAAACATCACTTATTAGCTGTGTGACTTTGGCATGATGATTTACCTCTCTGTGCCCTTGGTCATCTTATCTGTAAATCATGGATTAAAAAAATAATACCTTATAGGGTTATTGTGATGATTAAATAAGTTAATGTTTGTAAGGGCCTAAGAACAGTGCCTGGTACATAGAAAGTACTATGTAAGTGTTTATTATTAGACACTAATTAGACATTAATAGACAAATACTTATGTCAATTATTTCATTATAACGGAAACAAAACCACCATGTCTTAGTATGTGTTTTTTATAATAAAAGGTCTTGATATTTAAAGGGGTAAATAAGCCTGAACTACACCAAACACTTGGCTATCCTGAAATGAATCATGCCTTTGGTTTTTTTAATATTTTATTGAGGAGAAATTCACATTAATATATCAGTAAAAATTAAGCATTTTAAAGTGAACAATTCATTGGCACATAGTACACTCACGGTGTTGTGCAACCACCACCTCTATATAGTTCCAAAACATTTCCATCATTCCAAAGCAAAATCCTTTATCCGTTAGCCAGTTTCTGTCCGTTTCCTCCAACTCCCAGTCCCTGGCAACCACAAATCTGCATTCTTTCTTTATGGATTTATGGACATTTCATATAAATTGGAATCATGCAATATGTGACTTTTTGTCTGTGTGTATAATACATACCATGTTTTGTTTATCCATTTATCTGCCGATGAACATTTGGGCTGTTTCCACATTTTGGTTATTGTGAATAACACTGCAATGAACATGCATGTACATGTATCTGTTTTCCATTCTTTTGGGTATATACCAAGGAGTGGCACTGCAGGTTCATATGGTAATTCTGTGTTTTACATTTCAGGAACTGCCAGACTATCTTCCATAGTGGGTGAACCATTTTGCATTCCCATTAACAATGTACAAGGATTCCAATTTCTCCACACCCTTGCCAACACTTGTTTTCTTTTCTTTTTTCTTTTTTTTAAGATTTTATTTATTTATTTGACAGAGAGAGACACAGCGAGAGAGGGAACACAAGTAGGGGGAGTGGGAGGAGAAGCAGGCTTCCCACAGAGCAGGGAGCTCAACGTGAGGCTTGATCCCAGGACCCTGAGATCATGACCTGAGCCGAAGGCAGACACCTAACGACTGAGTCACCCGGGTGCCCCCAACACTTGTTTTCTATTAAAAAAAATTATAGCCATCCTAGTGAGTGCAGTGGTATCTCCTTTTGGTTTTGATTTGCATTTCCCTAATGACTAATGCCACTGAGCAATTTTTCATATGTTTGCCAACGATTTGTATATCTTCTTTGGACAAATACCTACAGTAGTTAAGTCCTTCAACCATTTTTTAATTGGGTTGTGTGTCTTTCTGTTGTCAAGTTGTAAGGGTCCTTTACATATTTCAGATACTGGAAGATATCAGAATATTCCATATATATACTCTCTATATGTAGAATCAGAATATTTATCCTATCAGATATATGATTTGCAAATATTTTCTCCCATTCTGTAGGTTGTCTTTTCAATTTCTTAATAGTGTTCTTTGATACAGAGAAGTTTGAAATTTTAATGTCCAATTTATCTATTTTTAAAATTTTGCTGTTGTGCTTTGGGGTCATATCTAGGAATCCATTGCCAAATCTAAGGTCATGAAGATTAAGCTCTACTTTTTTCCTAAGAGTTTTATTTAGCTCTTATATTTAGGTCACTGATCCATTTGAGTTAGTTTTTATATATGGCATGAGGTAGGGGTCCACACTCATTCTTTTGTGTGTGGATATCCAATTGTCCAGAACCATTTGTTAAAGAGTCTCCTCTCTCCTCATTGAATGTTCTTGGCACCCCTGTCAAAATTAGATGTATGGATTCATTTCTGGACTCAATTCTATTCCATTGGTGTATATGTCCATTCTAACTATACCAAACTGTTTTGATTACTGCAACTCTTGAATTAAGTTTTGAAATTGGGAAGTGTGAATCCTCCAAATTTGTTCTTCTTTTTCAAGATTGTTTTTGGCTCTTTTGGTCCCCTTGTAATTCCATATGAACTTGAGGATTAGCTTTTTCATTTCTGCAAAAAAGGCCATTGAAATACTGAGAGACTGCACTGAATCTCTAGATCTCTTTGGGTCATACCAACATCTTAACAACATCAAGTCTTTCAATCCATACACATCACATGTATTTATTTCCATTCACTTAGGTCTTCTCTAACTTCCTTTAGCAATGTTGTATAGTTTTCAGTGAACAAGTTTTTCATCTTCTTGATTAAGTTTATTCCTAGGTATTTATTTATTTGGGATGACATTATAAGTGGAATTATTATCCTTAGAATTTTTAGGATATGAAGTTCTAATAAAAATAATATTTACAATACCTACTTATAAAATACAATTGATATTTTAATCAGAATAAGTCTGTGTCTTGATATATAGATACTCATAACCCACTTTTGTGGGATCTACTATTTGCTGGGCACCTCTGCTATGCTGAAATCTTAGCCCTTTTTTCTTGCCCTGGGGTGGTTTACTAGGCAAGGGCAATCTGAGTTCAACTCCGCTGCAGGAAGGAGTAGAAATGCAGCCTTAAACTGAAAAGATCTGAATATGATGTGCATCATCTGACCTGGAGATAGAGAGGCAGGAAAACACTCAACAGTGCTGATTATTAAAAACACTAAAGCATTCCAGTTATTGAGGAAGGTAAATATGTATACTGTTGAGGAAGAAACAGCCAGAGGCTTGGCCTAGAGTTCCACCTTCTGGGACCTCAGCACAAGATGCCTTATTTCCATGGATCTTGTTTCCTCTCTGTGTAATTAGGACATTGGATTACATGGTCTCTAAGGCTCTTCCCCACTCCATGAGTCTATTAAGGCAATATATCATCAGTATTTCTAGTTTTTTTTCTGTGGCCTTTGAAGGGATAATTTTCTTCACATTGCTTGACATTCAATAAAGGCTTACGAAGAGAGAGAATGACTGAATAAATAATTGAACAAACAATTAGCCCACTCTTACTTCATTAATTCATCAAACGTGTATGACAGATTACCGGTGCCAGGTCATGTGCTAGAGGTAAAAATATGGAGACTTAACCTATGCCTTCAAGGGACTCTCAGTTTGAAATCATTCTTTTAATTATTCTCTTCTTGCATTTCTGAACACAGAACACATATGCCCAAGTGCTGATATTTTAGAAAGCACTGAACTGGGGTGTCAGGAGACCTGTAAAATCATCACTGGCAGAGCATAAGTCCCTACTTAGTGGATAATCATGTGTTCTTTCCTCTCTTCTCTTGGTTCTCTTGTTTTTCTCGTATCTAACTATCTGTACATATATTTTTTTTAAATACAGAATGATTTAAGTTATGATTTTTAAAAAATATTTAATTTATTTATTTGACAGAGAGAGACACAGCAAGAGAGGGAACACAAGCAGGGGGAGTGGGAGAGGGAGAAGCAGGCTTCCTGCTGAGCAGGGAGCCCGATGCGGGGCTTGATCCCAGAACCCTGGGATCATGACCTGAGCCGAAGGCAGACACTTAACGACTGAGCCACCCAGGCACCCCAAGTTATGATTTTTTTTAAATGTAGTAATGATTTAAGTTAATCAATAATTCAGTCATGCAAATGCCTAAAAATGCCCATCCACGTTTCCTCAGGAACCATAAAATTATGTCATAAATTCAATTGAATCAGCATGCTTTGCTACTTGTCCAGCATCAGCCATTCCTCTGGGCAAGTGAAAAACTGGTTAATTTCTTGTTCTAGGGTCCCAATAATTCACTTTCTGTTATATCCCACTGTGTGAACAGAGAACAGCAATGGAATTAGGCAACATTTTCTAGCTTGGGTGAGTTTAAGAGGTTCTAGAGTGAAATGTAGCGGCTTAAATAAACTAAGGGCAATGGGGTACTGAGCTTAAGCAAGCATTTAATACAGTATGTTTAAATTGAATCTCAGAACGAAATGTAAGAAACAGGTAAAAGAGTTTCCTATGATAAAAGTCTCAACCTTATGACTAACAGAACTGTCTTTGCAGAAGAAAATGTCCCCTCCCTCTACCTTCAGTATGAAAGATGAAGGGACATCCATTACTTATTGAATACAGACACCCTTAACACAGCCAGTCACCAAATCCTGGCATTCTTATTCCATGATGTTGTCTTCTGTCTCTCTCTTTCTTTAAATTTCCCCTCCCTTCCATCCTCCCAAGAAAGGCAGAACACTGTAGTAATTAGGAGTATAAACTTGAGTCCTACTACCAGGGTTCAAAACCTGCCTCTACTACTTAACAATTGTGTGACACTGGACACACTATTTGACTTCTCTGTGCCTAAGTTTCCTTATCTGTAAAATGGGAATGATAATAACAAACACTTTATAAAGTTTGTATGAGCATTAAATTAAGTTCATATATATAAAGTGTTTAGAACACCTACTGCTTCTATTAGCACCATCATCATTGTTATCACTTCTGTTGCCAACCTCCTTGTCCGGGGACACTCAATTTGCCCCATACTGTGTTGTCCCCTTTGTCCTCTTTTATCAAATTGTCTTGAAAATGAACTCTTGCAGTGTTTACTTTTCTGCTGTCTAAAATTACACAGAGAACTCTGAGGACAGGAAACTTGCTCCACCTCTTTATGTCAAAGTATGCAGCCTAGTAATAAAATATTATTATATTAAATTACACCTCCCACCTCTGCCATGTACCATACTGAACTCCCTGTTCCTTGAATGCATCAGATCTATTCATGATGCCATGCCTTTATACATACACAATCTTCCCTTTTCCTGAAATGCCTTCCTTTCTTGTTGTCTACTTCCATTACCTGAAAAATTATTTCATTAGTTGAGAAATTGTTATTTTTCCTTCAGGATATAGTTTGGAAAATTTATTTCTTTAGGTGAGTATAGACTGCTCTATGGAGTATCTGCTCCATGGACAGATACTGACCCATGAAATCATTTTCACTGGTCTGTGGTGAAAATGTCAGCCTTTATTCTGAAATTAACACCTTCCTAATGTGTGTGTGTGTTTAAATGTCTTTCCAATTAATTAAATGATTAGAATAATTGTAGTTTTTCTTGTGTGTTTGTCGGTTTTAATGCCCTGATTTGGTGAATTTAAAAATTGGCAACCTTATGTTAGTCAAGTTTTTTGTAACTAGGTAGGTCTGTGACATCCAAGTGCCTCTCCAAGTGGCTCTATCAAGTGAGAGTTAAGTGCTCCAACTCTCCTCCCAGTGCTTGTTAAGCCCATTAGGGAAGTTTCCTCCAGGTATAACAATCAATATGTACATGTAAATTTCCCTGAGAGATCCCAAGTTCCTCGAAGCATAGGCTGTGTCATCCCAGTGCCTGATTATAGGAGGCAGATAAATGGTAGCATCTACACAATGAATTATAGTTTATGTCTTTTCACATATATATTTATAGTTTATTGGATCTTCAAAACAACCTTATAATAACTAATGAGGAAATAATGCTCAGAGATGTTCAGAACTCACACAAAGCACAAAGTTGGTACGTGATCACAGCAATAAACTGTGGGACCATTAATCTGTGTTTTTAGTCTCTACAATATCAATTTAACTTCTCCAAGATGTACTCGCTTTATACACTTCATGCTTTCAGTGGGAATGTAATAGTATTTTACTTTAACTCATTTTACTGATGCAGAAATTGAAGCATAGAGACAGGGTGAGCACTTGTGCAACGTTAAGTCCTGGAAGCTAAATGAGGAATGTGGGGTTAAATTCCACAGCACCTGAACCACACCATGCTTCCCCAAGTCTACTCAGAACATTTTAGGCAATCTGAGATGCCACATTCATAAGACTTTTTTTCAGGCCTTCTAAAAGAAATCGTGCCAATGTTTGTTCTCGGAATTTTATAGATTATCTATTCACTTAAAAAAATTAATTATAAAACAAAATATATGTATATTGTTCAAAAATACAAATGGTACTATAATTATGAGAAAAAGTCATCATTCCCTAACTGTTGCCCCCCACCTCACACATCCCCTAGTCCTGCAATGCAGAAGCAACTATTCTCAAGCCTTTCAGCAATAGCTTCTAAATCTTCTGGTACTTCTCTGTTTATAAATAATAGCCTTATATTGACATTTCTGCACTTTTGCTTTAGATAATATCTCTGACTTCCTATTTTGGAAAAATACGGAACCACAGGAGACCTGAGTAGCCCAAGCAATCCTAAAAAAGAAAAGCAAAGCAGGAGCATCACAATTCTGGACTTCAAGCTATATTACTGTAGTCATCAAGACACTATGGCACTGACACAAAAACAGACACATAGATCAGCGGAACAGAACAGAGAACCCAGAAATGGACCCACAACTATATGGTCAACTATTCTTCAACAGAGCAGAAAAGAATATCCAATGGAAAAAAGACAGTCTCTTCAACAAATGGTGTTGGGAAAACTGGACAGCAATATGCGGAAGAATGAAACTGGACCACTTTCTTACACCATTCCCAAAAATAGTCTCCAAATGGATGAAAGGCCTAAATGTGAGACAGGAATCCATCAAAATCCTAGACAAGAACACTGGCAGCAACCTCTGTGACCTTAGCCATAGCAACTTCTTACTAGACACGTTGCCAGAGGCAAGGAAAACAAAAGCAAAAATGAACTATTGGGACTTCATCAAGATAAAAAGCATCTGCAGAGTGAAGGAAACAATCAACAAACGAAAAGGCATGCCTACAGAATGGGAGAAGATATTTGCAAATGACATATCTGATAAAGCGTTAGTATCCAAAGTCTGTAAAGAACTTATCAAACTCAACACCCCAAAACCAAATAATCCCATTAAGAAAGGGCAGAAGACATGAATAAACATTTTTCCAAAGAAGACATCCAGATGGCTAACGGAAACATGAAACAATGCTTAACATCACTCATTATCAGGGAAATACAAATCGAAACCATGATGAGATACCACCTCACACCTGTCAGAATGGATAAAATTAACAACACAGGAAACAACAGATGTTGGTGAGGATGTGGAGAAAGGGGAACCCTCTTAACACTGTTGGTGGGAATGCAAACAGGTGCAGCCGCTCTGGAAAACAGTCTGGAGGTTCCTCAAAAGGTTAAAAATAGAACTACCCTACAATTCAGGAATTGCACTACTAGGTATTTACCCAAAGGACACAAAAATACAGATTTGAAGGGGTGCATTCACCCCAATGTTTAAAACGACATTATTAACAATAACCAAACTATGACTATATTACTGTAGTCATCAAGAGCCATAAAAAAGAATGAAATTTTGCCATCTGCAGTGATGTGGATGAAGCTAGAGTGTATCATGCTAAGTGAAATAAGTCAGAGAAAGACAAATACCATATGATTTCACTCATTTGTGGAACTTAGGAAACAAAACAGATGAACATGTGGAAAAAGAAAAGAAAGAGGAGAGAGGGGGAGGCAAACCATAAGAGACTCCTAACGATAGAGAACAAACTGAGGGTTGATGGAAAGAGGTGGGTGGGGGATGGATTAAATGGGTATTGGGTATTAAGGAATGCACTTGTATGATGAGCACTGAGTGTTATACGTAAGGGGTGAGTCACTAAATTCTACTCATGAGACCAATATTATACTATATGTTAACTAACTAAAATTTAAATAATTATTTGGAAGACAAAAATAATTGACTGGATGGGTATAGAATTCTAAGTTGAAAATCATTTTTCCTTAGACTTTTGAAGTCATAGTTTTAAGGTCTTCTACGATCTAATGTTGTTGTGTGAAGTCAGACATCATTATTTTCATTCCTTCTCCTTTGTATGCAACTTGAATTTTAAAAAAATTCTGGAAGCTTAAGTAATCTTTTCTCTTTCTCCCTTCTATTCTTAAATTATACAACGGTGGTTCTTTTTTTCTTTTCGTTTTCTTTTTCATTTTCTGTTTTTGATGAGCTACATCAATGTGAAAATACCTGGCCTTTAATTTTGGGAAATATTCCTTTTTTTTTTTTAAAGATTTTATTTATTTATTTGACAGAGCGAGACACAGCAAGAGAAGGAACACAAGCAAGGGGAGTGAGAGAGGGAGAAGCAGGCCTCTTGCTGAGCAGGGAGCCCAATGTGGTGCTCGATCACAGGACCCTGGGATCATGACCTGAGCCGAAGGCAGATGCTTAACGACTGAGCCACCCAGGCGCCCCTTGGGAAATCTTCCTATATATCATCCTTCCTGCTTTCTCTAGCCTCTCATCTTAGAATCCTATTACTCTGCTGGTGGTCCTCTTGAACTAACTTCTAATATTCTTAACATTTTGATCCTATTTTCAGTCTTTTGGGTTTCTTTTAAACATTTTTTTTTTCTTTTGATTCTAAGTCTCTGGGGAAAGACAATACAATACAGAGTCTCAAAATAGCTGTATAGTTTCTGAGTTGAAATGTCCAGTGATATGAAACTTATTCACTCAAAACTTATTAGACAGGTCAGGATACAAGGACAAGAGAAAAACAGACAATAAAAACAGAGCCACAGGAGAGACAGATATTGGAATTGTGAGCCAAGGCTTTTTAAAATAACTTTGATTAATATATTTGAGAAATTAGATAACGAGATAGAGAATTTCAGCTGAGGAATGGAAACTATAAAAAAGAATCTAACAGAAATTCTAGAATCAAAAATATAATAACTGAAATTAAGAATGCTGAAAATGTGTTCATTCAGCTCCTTGATAAATATCCAAAGAAAGCCTACCTAGATGCTCCAAGAGAAATGTAGAATGATTCCAGCAGTAATATTCAAAATTGCCTAAAATAGACAAACTGTGGGGCATTCACACATGGCATACTGTACAGTAATTAAATAAACAATATAGAAGAATCTCACACAGTGTTTTGTTAAAGAATGTATATATGAAAGAATATGTACCATATGATTTTATTTAAATAAACGTCAAAAATAGGTAAAATTAATTTGTAGTGTTAGAAGTCAGGAGAGAGTTACCTCTCTAAGAAGAGAGAGGGTCATAATTGGGAGGAGATTTAAGTAGGGTTTTTGAGATATTTGTAATGTTCTATTTCTTGATCTGGGTGGTGGTTACAGAAATGTTTTCACTTTGTGTTAATTCCTAAAGCTGTACACCTATGATTTGTAAATGTTTCTGAATTACATAAAAAACTTATAATGTAATAAACTTTAACAAAATGCTTACTGAAATACAGCCAAGAACAAATTATTCCTATTTTATAGATGCAGTATGTTTTCTTAACTGAGAAAAACATATATGTATTCCTTTATCTATTTCTTTCTTGCTGTTAGTTTTGGTGTCTATCTACCATGTACC
This sequence comes from Zalophus californianus, assembly GCF_009762305.2. NCBI lineage: Eukaryota > Metazoa > Chordata > Mammalia > Carnivora > Otariidae > Zalophus > Zalophus californianus. The sequence continues at coordinate 26,747,689 of NC_045595.1, forward strand.
CAATGTATCTGAGCTGAGAAGTTCTCTGGTTCAGTTCCTCCAGAAAATAAATATCCTGTTGTCTGCTTATTTGTAGTTGGAAGGGGGATCTGGGATCCTATAGCAACCCGTATAGAATTTTAACTGATCTCCTTGTTTTTAGCCACACCTCTTCTCCTGCCTTTGACAGTACCTAGAGCTGCCAATTCTTGAGTCCCTCTGAGGTTCTATGTTATGAATCTCATTGGCAAACCTTTCTGTAAACCCAATAGTTTCAGCTTTCTCTGGTCTTCTAAGTTAGTTGTCACTCCTCAATCTTACAAAATTTATGAACACACTTTGCCTATTGTTTTCTACTCTCCCATCCTCTTCATCCTGGTGGGTTTATCACCATTTTTATTCCTGTAATTTTAGTGGGGCTTGAGGAAGGATCAGAGATAAAAACTTGCATTTAATATGCCATATTTTGATACACTTTTTTCCTTACATTTATTTAAAAATACTAATCAGGTTATGATTCACCCCCTATGATCTGATACAGAATGCACATATACTTCTATAAATTTTGAGGTTTCTTATTAGCTGGGTGATATTTTTTTTTAAATGAAGGCTTTCACTTTCTTGTATAGCCTTTAAATGGTACATAAGATGAGTGACTGCACTTCCTGGCTTGTGATCTCTCTGGGGAGCTCTTAATGCACTGCTGTGTTTTATTATCAAATGAAATTTATAGGCACAGTGTCCTATTCCAAAGAGTGAACCACACAAGGATTTCTCAGACACTCATCCAGACAGAGCATAAGTCTGAAGTTTACTTTATACAAACTTCTAAGAAATCACCTTTGCCATCTTACGTGTTGCTCTGTTTCCTGGGCTTCTAGAAAAATTGATTTTGTTAAAAATAAAAATCAAAAGGAAGCATCAGTATTCTCTCAATACTTTCAGTTGTTTAAGACTATCTTAGCAGGAGAATTTGTGCCATCTTATAAATTCTAGATGGTTCAGTTATCTGCAGAGTGTATTTATTAATCATATAATGAATAATGTGTATATTTCCTATCTTTCTAGGAATAACTAATTTTTCTATTTTAACATGATCATTAGAAAATTAATATATAAATGTAATTTCTCTCAAATGACTTCATGAAACGTACACAGAGTAATGAGATAGTATATACTGGACAATGGCAGAGCCTTTTAAATGTTGACATCTTTTTTTTTAAAGATTTTATTTATTCATGAGACAGAGAGAGAGAGAGAGAGTGCGGAGGAAGGGGCAGAGAGAGAGGGAGAAGCAGGCTCCCCGCTGAGCAGGGAGCCCAACTCGGGGCTCGATCCCAGGACCCCAGGATCACAACCTGAGCCAAAGGCAGATGCTCAACCCACTGAGCCACCCAGGCACTATGAATATTGACGTCTCTTGAACACCGCTGTTAATTTGGTGACATTGCTACACAATGAGTCCCATCTCCTTCGTCAGGAATCAGATATTCACTTTGCTAGCCACCCTTGCAGCATGTGATCTAGGCTCTACAAATCAGACACAGCCATGTCTGCCTTTGTTCAGTAGAGAGAAACATGAAAAGTCTACTTCTGGTGAAGGTGGTGAGGAAGAAGACATTTAGTTTTCCGGGGCAGCAATAATAGAAATTCTGGAACCTAGAGCCCAGCATTATGCTGTGACTTAGGGAGTCTTTGTCCAGTTTCAGTAGCTACCGGGGGTCTTCCTTGGAGCAGTCTTGTGGTGGGGTTGTGTTTGTTCTTGCCTGTAGCCTCTAAGCCTGACTTTCTGGGTATCCTTGAGATTCTATGAACTGGCTAATTTCCTTATATAAATTCTTTTTTCTGTTTCAACTACCCAGAGAGGATTCCATTGCTTGCAACTAGAAACCCTGACTAATTCACATGGTAAGTGCTATCATAAAAAAAAAGAAAAATAATCACAAAAATAAAAAAGATATCTTTGACATTCAGCTACAGTAAAAATAAACATGTGATTCAGAGTAACAATGACATATGCTACAACATGAATGAACCACAAGGACTTATGCTAAGTGAAATAAGCCAACTATAGAGAGACAAATACTATATGCTTTTACTTACATAAGGTATCTAAAATAGTTAGATTCAAGGAATCAGAGTGGAATGGTGGCTGCCAGTGGTTGAGGAGAAGGGGAAATGGGGAGTTACTAATCAATGGGTTTTGATCAAAATGAATAAGCTCTAGAGATCTGCTTACAGCACTGCACCTACAGTCACTAAAAACATATACTACACCTAAAAATTTGTTGAGGATAGATCTCATGTTAAGTGTTTTTCCACAATAAAATAAGATAAATTTAGAAAAACCATTATCATGTACTCATGCTATCCAAAGGTATGTCTAATTTTAAGCACATTGCAGAATTTAAAAATCTTGACAGTAGCAACTTGAACATACCATCTTTATCAGCAGTGTCTTTAGGCTTGCATTTTAAAGTGAAGATCTTCCGCAGCTTACAGTTAGCTGAGACAATAATTCCATCCAGTGACTGGAAAACTGCTCCCTTGAATATTTCACTCGTAAATGCCACCAAGTCTATGCATAGATTGCACCACTAAAATAAAGAAAAGAAGAGTAAGTACTTCTATAATCACAGAGATGAACAAATCATCTATATGTGGGTAGGCCAGAGAATTGAGGCAATTGTCTGGATCAACCAGCCCCAACTCCTCCCTTAGGCAAATCTCTATTTTGGCTTCAGTTTTCTTAAAAATTGCCTTGATTTTTCCAAAGAAGTCATCATAATCTAAACTAGACATTGGTCATCTGGCTGTAGAGTTCTCATGAGGCAAGATTCTGACAACTTTGGGGAATAACTCTGGATCTGTAGGCAGTATGCTAGTGGGAAGCTAATTGCAGGTGCATTAGACCACTTAAATCTTGAAAATCAGGGATAAGTAGCCAATTGTTCCTTCAAGGGGACTAATTTGATCATAATTAGCCACTTATATTTGTTAAAAAAAAACATGGATGAAATTGGAAGCTGGGTTTAAATTGTGGCCAGTGCTGTCTACTTAAAACCAATTAACCTATTGTACAGAAATAGATTCTTTCAAAGAATTTGTAATTATGCCTAGAATTTGCCAGTTTTTAAAGTACTCTTGCAGGGACTAATTTCTGCCCATTAAACAATTAGACTCCTCAATACTTCATCAAATGAATTCTCTAAATGGAGAAAATAATCATTTAGTAAGAAATTAAGACACATTCAAGATTGCAGGACAACAGGGAAAAGAATTTTTAAAGTTAAAAGAAAAGTAGTATTTAAGGTTGTCTGTACTTCTTTTAAAATATCAGGCTCTTGCATTATTTGATTAGAAGAACAATTTACATAAGGTTCATTTTATTAATCTGTCAAAATTGAAAGTTGTATTTATTGATAAAGGAAATAAGGATGTTATTCTTAAAGGCAAATTCTATTTAGGAATGTTGATTTTATTATGAAGGAAAACCTGAGATGGTTTCCACTGTAGAAAAGTAAAAGAGATTGCAGTAAGTTCTTAATTAAATACATGAAGACTATTTGTAGGTATCTCAACAGAAAATTATATTCTTAGGCCATGGGGATGCTCTGGTCTTTGGGGTGAAAAAAAGTCCGGTGTAATAAAAGGTGGGAAGGAGGACTGTGTGTGATCCAATAATGAGACTGGCTTGCCCTGCAGGGTGGCGAGCTCTGGAGAGGTATGAGAGGTAATTGTGGGATGGGCCAGTAAGGCCAGGTTCTGGAGGCATTGAATGATTAGGAGGAGAACCTTGGACTCCAGAGGGTAAGGTATCACTTTGATTCTTGAAGGAGAATATGACAAGAGTAGAGTGCTGGGAAGTCTGAACTAACCATAATGCAGGAATATTTGGGGGTGGGAGGAAGGATGAGGTAGAGTAGAGATAGACTGAGGCACAGAAAGACCAGTCAGTCAGTCATTTAAGCATGAAGTGAGGAGGGTCTGGTAGAGGGCTAGTATAGGAGGTGGGATGTAAGGGACGAATCCAGGAGGCATGCCCTAGGGTGAATGAAACATCAGGGCTTGGTAAAATCCAGGTTATAGGGGATGGAGGTATTGGGGTTTCTAGCAATCCAATAATAATTATTAATATTATTATATTAGCATCACTATCTAAAATTGACAAATCAAAAGGTATTCTTTAAAAATACAGAGAGAGGAAAAGTTAAAGAGTTGACAGTATGATTAGAGGAGTGGAGAAATGACATCATCACTATCGTTCTGTGGTTCCTATTCCTAAAAGACTTGACTATGTCTCATGTGCAATTATTCAGCTGGTTTGTCCCAAAAGTTAACTGTATTCATCCATTCTTCCCCATAGGTGCTAAGCACTTCTCTCAGGTGTTAAACGCTGGGCATGACTCTGACATTACAGCAAGGAATAAGAGAGTTCTTCCAGTCTGAGAAGGGAGGCTGGAGGCAGACATGTAGTGTCTGTTTTATACTGTTAGTGCAGACAGGGCTCAACGTGGGAGGATGGGGAAGTTCAAGAAAGGCTTCTTTAAAAAAATTTTCAAAATGCCATGATATTATATGCAAATATAGGCCCAAACATGCCAAATTTTATACAAAATATAGTTCTTGTCACTTCTCCACTCCTCTAATCATACTGTCAACTCTTAACTTTTCTTCTCTCTGTATTTTTAAAGAATACCTTTTGATTTATCAATTTTATACATCATCTACTGTCTTCCTAATGGTAGATAAGACTTGTAGTTCACTTACCCTCCTTTCTCCGCTTCAGCCTCCCTAGATAATTGTCTCCCATTCGTTCTTTTATCTTTTTCCTCAAAATCCATATTCTGTGTTTTCCTTACTGTGACTATGTGAATATTGTACACAACTGAACCAAGTGATGCTCTATGATTACCTTTCGTTATACAACTTCTTTATATTTCTAGAGTTAAAGATTGTTTTTAAAATTATCTGCGTTATTGTATTTGAATCCAAGTTTTCCTATATCTAGGAAAGGCTTAGAGGTGACATGAGCTTGGTTTTATGTTATTTATTTATTTATTTAAAATATTTTATTTATTTATTTGAGACAGAGAGAGAACAAGTGATGGGAGGAGGAGGGGCAGGGGGAGAGGGAGAAAGAGAATCCCCGCTAAGCACGGAGCCCAATGCAGGGCTCGATCTCAGGACCCTGGATCATGACCCGAGCTGAAGGCAGACACTCAACCAGCTGAGCCACCCAGGCACCCCATGAGCTCGGTTTTAAACAAGGAATAATACTTTCCAAATCCAGGGAGGCGTGGGAACATGCTGGGCATTTCTTCTCAGGGCCCTGACCTTTATTCCCTACTTAGATGAACCCTCCAGTGGGCTGCACCTGTATACCTCATCAGACTCCATCAGCTGGCTTGGGAATTGGTGTCCTCTTCCTTCAAAAACTCTGAGTCCCAGGAAACCAGGCATTACCTACTACACACTCTTCTTATTCATCACAGTCAAGCTGCTGTTATTCCCCTGCCTGGACTCATGCATCATGGAAAGTGCTCAACAAATAATGATCTACGTGTGTGTGTGAGATATCTGAAGACATACATACACATACATGCCAATACACATACTTTCAATCTTTCATTTTACTTTTTTTAAGTTTTAATTTTGATTCCAGTTAATGTACAGTATTATATTAGTTTCAGGTGTACAATATAGTGATTCAACACTTCCATACATCACCCGGTGCTCATCAGGACAAGTGCACTCCTTGATCCCCATCGCCTATTTAACCCATCCCCCCAACCACCTCCCCTTTAGTAACCATCAGTTTGTTCTCTAAAGTTAGGAGTTTGTTTCTTGGTTTGCCCCTCTCTCTCTCTCTCTCTTTTTTTTTTACCTTTGATTGTTTTGTTTCTTAAATTCCACAGATGAGTGAAATCATATGGTATTTGTCTTTCTCTGACTAACTTAATTTTGGTTATCATTATACTCTCTAGCTTCATCCAGGTCGTTGCAAATGGCAAGATTTCATTATTGTTTTATGGCTCAGTAATATTCCATTGTATATTTATCCATTATTATTTATCCATTCATCAGTCAATGGAAACTTGGGCTGTTTCCATAATTTGACTATTGTAGACAATGCTGCTATAAACATTGGGGTGTATGTAACCCTTTGAATTATTTTGAAGTATTTTTGTATTCTTTGGGTAAATACCTAGTACTGCAATTGCTGGATTGTAGGGTAGTTTTTTAAAAATTTGAGGAATCTCCATACTATTTTCCAGAGTGGCTGCACCTGTTTGCATTCCCACCAACAGTGTAAGAGGGTTCCCTTTTCTCCACAACCTCACCAAAACCTATTGTTTCTTGTGTTGTTGATTTCAGCCATTCTGACAGGTGTGAAGTGATATCTCACTGTAGTTTTGTTTCGCACTTCCCTGATAATAAGTGATGTTGAGCATTTTTTCATGTGTCTGTTGGACATCTGTATGTCTTCTTTGGAAAAATGTCTATTCATGTCTTTTGCCCATTCTTTAATTGGATTATTTGTTTTTTGGGGTGTTGAGTTGTATAATTACTTTATATATATTTGGGTACTAAGTCTTTATTGGTATGTCATTTCCAAATACCTTCTCTCATTCTGTAGGTTGGCTTTTAGTTTTGTTGATGGTTTTCTTCGTTGTGAAGAAGGTTTTTATTTTGATGTAGTCTCACTAGTTTATTTTTGCTTTTATTTCCCTTACCTCAGGAGATATACCTAGAAAGAAGCTGCTATGGCCGATGTCAAAGAAGTTACTGCCTGTGTTCTCTTCTAGGATTTTGATGGTTTCAGCCTTCATATTTAGGCCTTTAATCTATTTTTGAATTTATTTTCATGTATGGTGTAAGAAAGTGGTCCAATTTTATTCTTTTATAAGTTGCTGTTCAGTTTTCCCAACACCATTTGTTGAAGACAGTCTTTTTCCCATTAAATATTCTTTCTTGCTTTGTCAAAGATTAATTGACCATATAATTGTGGATTCATTTCTGGGTTTTCTATTCTGTTCTCTTGATCTATTTGTCTATTTTTGTGCCAGTACCATACTATTTTAATTACTACAGCTTTGCAATATAACTTGAAGTCCTGAATTGTGATGGCTCCAGCTTTTCTTTTCTTTTTCAAGACGCTTTGGCTATTGGGATCTTTTGTGGTTCCACATAAATTTTAATATTCTTTGTTCTAGTTGTGTGAAAAATGCTGTTTGTATTTTGATAGGGATTGCATTAAATGTGTAGATTGCCTGGGGTAGTATAGACATTTTAACAATATTTGTTCTTTCAATCCATGGGCATGAAATGTCTTTCCATTTCTTTGTGTCATCTTCAATTTTTTCATCAGTATTTTGTAGTTTTCAGAGTACAGGTCTTTCACCTCTTTGCTTGGGTTTATTCCTAGGTATCTTATTGTTTTTTTGTACAGTGAGATTGATTCCTTATTTTTTTTTTCTGCTGCTCCATTATTGGTATGTAGAAATGATTTCTGTATGTTGAATTTGTATCCTGTGACTTTACTGAATTCGTTTACCTTTATTGAATTAGTTTTTTGGTGAGGTCTTTTGGGTTTTCTCTATACAGTATCATGGCATCTGCAAATAGTGAAAGTTTTACTTCTTCCTTGCTGATCTGGATGCTTTTTATTTCTTTTTGTTGTCTGATTCCTGTGGCTAGGAATTCTAGTACTACGTTGAATAAAAGCAGTGAGAGTGGATGTTCCTGCCTTGTTCCTGACCGGAGAGGAAAAGCTCTCAGCTTTTCCCCATTTAGGATGATATTGGCTATGGGTTTTTCATATTTGGCCTTTATTAAGTTGAGATATGTTCCCTCTAAACCTCTGTTGAGGGTTTTTATAATGAATGGATGTTGTACTTTACTAAATGCTTTTTCTGCATCTATTGAAATGATCATATTTATAATTGTTAAATCTTCTTGTTGGATTGTCCCTTTTATTATGATATAGTGCCCTTCTTTGTCTCTTGTTACAGTCTTTATTTTAAAGTCTTATGCTTTCTTTTATTAATGTGATATATCACATTGATTGACTTGCAAATATTAAACTACTCTTGCAACCCAGGAATAAATCCCACTTGATCGTGGTGAATGATTTTTTAAATATATTGTTGGATTCAGTTTGCTAGTATTTTATTGAGGATTTTTTGAATCTATGTTCATCAGAGATAATGGCCTGCAGTTCTCTTTTCTTGTGTTTTTATCTAGCTTTGATATCAGAGTAATGCTGGCATCATACAATGAATTTGGAAGTTTTCCTTTATTTTTGATTTTTTGGAATGGTTTTAGAAGAATAGGTATTAACTCTTCTTAAATGTTTGGTAGAATTCACCTGTGAAGCCATCTGGTCCTGGACTTTTGTTTGTTGGGAGTTTTTTGATTATTGATTCAATTTCTTTGCTGGTTATTGGTCTGTTCAACTTTTCTATTTATTCCTGTTCTAGTTTTGGTAATTTATATGTTTCTAGGAATTTATCCATTTCTTCTGGGTTGTCCAATTTGTTGGCATATAGTTTTTCATAATATTCTGTTATGATTGTTTGTGATTGTTTGTGATAATATTCTGTAGGATTTCCGTGATTTTGGTTGTTATTTCTCCTCTCTCATTTGTGATTTTATTTATTTGGGTCCTTTCTCTTTTCTTTTTATAAGTCTGGCTAGAGGCTTATCAATTTTATTGGTATTTTTTTCCAAAGAACCAGCTCCTGGTTTCATTGATCTGTTCTATTGTTTTGTTGTTGTTGTTCTTATTTCTATATCCTTTATCTCTGCTCTTATCTTTATTATTTCCTTACTTCTGCTGGCTTTAGGTTTTGTTTGTTGCTCTTTTTCTAGCTCCTTTGGGTGTAAGGTTAGGTTGTTTTATTTGAGATTTTTACTGCTTCTTGAGGTAGGCTTATGTTGCTATATACTTCCCTCTTAGGACCAATTTTGCTGCATCCCAAAGGTTTTGGACTCTTCTGTTTTCATTTTCATTTGTTTCCAGGTACTCTTTTATTTCCTCTTTTATTACCTGGTTGACCCATTCATTGTTTAGTAGCATATTATTTAACTTCCATGTATTTGTGGGCTTTCCAGATTTTTTCTTGTGGTTGACTTCTAGCTTCATAGTGTTGTGGTTAGAAAAGGAGCATGATCTGACTTCAATCTTCTTGTATTTGTTGAGGTCTATTTTGTGGCCTAATATGTGATCTATTTCAGGAAATGTTTCATGTGCACTTGAAAAAAATGTGTATTCTGCTGTTTTTGGATGGAATGTTCTGAATAGATCTGTTAAGTCCATCTGGTCCAGTGTGTCATTCAAAGCCATTGTCTCCTTGTTGATTTTCTGTTTAGGTGATCTTCCCATTGATGTAAGTAGGTTGTTAAAGTCCCCTACTATTACTGTATTATCAATTAGTTCCTTTATGTTTGTTATTAATTGTTTTATATATTTGGGTGCTCCCATGTCAGGTGCATAAATATTTATAATTGTTAGATCTTCTTGGACTGTCCTTCTTATGACATAGTGCCCTTTTTTGTCTCTTATTACAGTCTTTGTTTTAAAGTCTAGTTTGTCTGCTAGAAGTATTACTACTCCAGCTTTCTTTTGATATCCATTTAAATGATAAATGTTTCTCTATTCTCCCTTTCAATGTGCAGGTGTCTTTAGGTCTAAAATAAGTCTCTTGTAGGTGTGTGTGTGTTTTAATCCATTCTGTCCCTGTATGTCTTTTGATTGGAACATTTAGTCCATTTACATTCAAAGTAATTATTGATTGATATGTGTTTATATAATTTTATTACTTGTTTCGTGGTTGTTCCTGGAGATTTTCTCTGATCCTTTCTTTACTTTCTCTCTTTCATGTTTTGCTGATTTTCTTCAGTGATATATTTGGATTTCTTTCTCTTTATTCTTTGCATGTTTATTAGTGGTTTTTGATACATGGTTACCATTAGGTTTGTATATAACCTTTTCTGCATATAGCAGTCTATATTAATGATGGTCATTTAAGTATGGACCCATTCTTTTTTTCTCACATTTTAGGTATATGTTATATTTTATATCCTTTTTTTGAGTTCCTTGGCTGATTTTTTTTATAGAAATAATTAATTTTTACTGCTTTTGTGTTTCCTACCTTTATACTGTCAACTTTTGGTATCTCCTTTCTAGTCAGAGTTCCCTTTAATATTTCTCACAGGGCTGGTTTAGTGGTCACAAACTCCTTTAGTTTTTGTTTGTCTGGGAAACTCTTTATCTCTCTTTCTATTCTGAATGATAGCCTTGCTGGATAGAGTATTCTTGGTTGCAGATTTTTCCCACTCAGCACTTTGAATACATCATGACACTTCCTTCTGGCTTGTGAAGTTTCTATAGAAAAATTTCCTGCTGGCCTTGCGGGTTTTCCCTGGTAAGTTAATGACTTCTTTTGTCTTGCTGCTTTTAAGATTCTTTTCTTTATCATTATATTTTGCAAGTTTAATTATAATATGTCATGGCGTGGGGCTGCTTTTGTTGATTTTGATGGGAATTCTCTGTGGTTCCTGGATCTGGATATCTGTTTCCTTCCCCAGATTAGGAAAGTTTTCAGATATTATTTCTTCAAATAAATTTTCTGCCCCCCTTTCTCTCTTTCCTTCTTCCGGGAATCCTATAATACAAATCTTATTATATCTGATGGAGTCACTGAGTTCCATAAGTCTGTTCTAGTTTTGTGTAATTATTTTTTCTCTCTCTTGTTCAGCTTGATTACTTTCCATTACTCTGTCTTCTATGTCATCACTGATTCATTCCTCTGCTTCTTCCATCCTACTATTCATTCTATTCTATTAAGTCATTTCTTCCTCTGCTTCTTCCATCCTACTATTCATTCATTCTATTAAGTCATTTCACTTACTGAATCCTTTATCTCTGCTATATTATTCCTTATCTCTGTCTTAAGGGTCTTTTTCATGTCTTCCACTCTTTTCTCAAGTCCAGTGAGTATTCTTATGATCATGGTTTAAAATTCTCTATCTGGCATGTTATTTATCTGTTTTGCTTAGATCTCTGGTTTTGGCCTTGTTCTTTTTTTTTAATAATTTTTTATTGTTATGTTAATCACCATACATTACATCATTAGTTTTTGATGTAGTGTTCCATGATTCATAACACCCAGTGCTCCACGCAGAATGTGCCCTCTTTAATATCCATCACCAGGCTAACCCATCCCCCCACCCCCCCTAGAACCCTCAGTTTGTTTTTCAGAGTCCATCGTCTCTAATGGTTTGTCTCCCCCTCCGACTTACTCCCCTTCATTCTTCCCCTCCTGCTATATTCTTCTTCTTTTTTTTTTCTTAACATATATTGCATTATTTGTTTCAGAAGTATAGATCCGTGATTAATCAGTCTTGTACAATTCACAGTGCTCACCATAGCACATACCCTCCCCAATGTCTATCACCCAGCCACCCCATCCCTCCCACCCCCCACCACTCCAGCAACCCTCAGTTTGTTTTCTGAGATTAAGAATTCCTCATATCAGTGAGGTCATATGATACATGTCTTTCTCTGATTGACATTTCACTCAGCATAACATCCTCCAGTTCCATCCACGTCATTGCAAATGGCAAGATCTCATTCCTTTTGATGGCTGCATAATATTCCATTGTGTATATATACCACAGCTTCTTTATCCATTCATCTGTCCATGGACATCTTGGCTCTTTCCACAGTTTGGCTATTGTGGACATTGCTGCTATAAACATTGGGGCGCATGTACCCCTTCGGATCCCTACATTTGTATCTTTGTGGTAAATACCCAGTAGTGCAATTGCTGGATCATATGGTAGCTCTATTTTCAACTGTTTGAGGAACCTCCATACTGTTTTCCAGAGTGGTTGCACCAGCTTGCATTCCCACCAACAGTGTAGGAGGGTTCCCCTTTCTCCACATCCTCACCAACATCTGTCATTTCCTGACTTGTTAATTTTAGCCATTCTGACGGGTGTGAGGTGGTATCTCATGGAGGTTTTGATTTGGATTTCCCTGATGGTTTTGGCCTTGTTCTGTTCTTTCATTTGTGATACATTTCTTGGTCTCCTCTCTATGTCTGTTTCTATGTATTAAGAAAGTTTTTTATATTTTCTGCTCTTCAAAGTAGTGACTTTATGAAGAAGTCCTGGGGTACCCTGCAGTGCAGTGTCCCCTGTTCACCAAAACCTGGCACTTCAGGAAAGCATCTCGTGTGTGTTGCTTACACCCTGCTGTTATGTCTGAGTCACTTTTCCTTTCAGTGCAGTTGTCTGCACTGACTCTGCTTGTTGTGGGCTGTGCTTGATCTCTGTGGTGTTAGTGGGACCCAGGCAGGCCAGCTCTGAGGGGGTGTGCCTGCCACAAAACTTGGGAGCCAGGTGACAGTATCAGCAAAATTTGCCCTGGGCCACTCCAAAATTCTGTGATGGCTGGGGGCTGCATGAGGCTGGTCATGGTGAGCAAACATGACTGGATGTTAGACCCAGCACATGAGGATGCTGGGGGCATGTGGTTGGTGCATTGCAGTGGCTAGGCCTGGTGGGATGACTAGGCATGGTGCACAGTGGCAGTTGTGCACCTGGTGGTGGGTGGGGTGCATTATGGTGTCTGGGGGTGCCCAGCAGGGTGCAGCCCAGCAGATGTGTGCAGCACACCATGGCAGCCATGCACCCAGAAGCTGGTCAGGGCACATGTGAGGCTTTAACAAAATTTTTCCTGAGCTCAGGGCCGAAGCCAGCAGACTCGGAGTGTGCTAGTCCTTAGGAGAGGACTGGCAAGTGTGCTAAGGACTCTCCTAAGGTCTAGCACACTTGCCAGTGGGTCAAGCAGCAAGTATCTGTGCAGCACCACCTCTTGAAGGTGACTCTGTGTTTATGCTGGGGGGTGGGAGAGGAAAATGGCACCTGCCAGCTCCCTTGCTCTTGGAGAAGTCCGCTAGCATGCTCTGAAATCAGGATGAAGAGATCTATCTCCTGTTTGTCCCTGTGGTTGTGCAAACTGCTGTTTTTTGGCTCTCCATGCAGACTGCTGTCTCTTTAAGGGCGGCAACCCAGCTATCACTCATCCTCCCAGCTTGCATAGTGCTGGGTCAGTTGGCTTTTAAAGCTCTAGGTTCCAAGTACCACTGGTTTTATAAACTCACGGAACTTAATCCCTCTTTTTTTTTTTTTTTTAAAGTCTACACCTGATGTAGGGCTTGAACTCAGAACCCTGAGATCAAGAGTTGTATGCTCTATACCAACTGAGCCAGCCCTTCTGATTTTTAAAGCCAAATGTTATGGGGATTAGTCTTCCTCCTGTGAGCTCACTAGGGTGAGGGCCCATTTCTCTGCCTTGCCTTCTGCACATGTAGTTTCCTCCCTCCTGCAGGCAGCCTCCCTCTGCCTTTCTGACCTTCCTAAACATTCAGCTGCAACTTCGTCTCTGTATTTAGTTGTGGAGTTTGTTCTTCCATTCTTCAGATTGCTTTCTGGTTTGTTGACTTGCATGTGAATAATATCTAGTTGAAAACATGGGCTGGGGGGGCGCCTGGGTGGCTCAGATGGTTAGGCGTCTGCCTTCGGCTCAGGTTGTGATCTCCGGGTCCTAGGACCAAGCCCCTTGTTGGGCTCTCGGCTTGGTGGGGAGTCTGCTTCTCCCTCTCCCTCTGCCTCTTCCCCTACTTGTGTGCTCGCTCTCTCTCTGTATCTTTCTGTCTCAAATGAATAAATAGAATCTTTAGGGAAAAAAGCCCCCAAAATGTGGGATGGGGTGAGCTCAGAGTCCTCCTGCCATCTTCCCAAGCTCCCCCTCAAGCAAAATCCTCAATCTTTCATTTTATAATCACTCAACTGGCCCCATAAATGTGTGGGAAATGATAACTTCAGTGAATTCATCTCTTACAAGTACAGATGGGAGTAGTTCCTGAGAAAGATGGGAATAACTTTCACAGATTTCCCTTGGCTAGAGGAAATGGAAATTATTTTTTGGTTTAGCTGGTATTTATAAAGGTTCCATTTTTCACAAGCTTCAACAAATAACTCATTATTCATATAAATGCTGTGACATACTTTCTGAAGTTTCGGAAAAGAGTATGAACTCTCTACTCTCAACATGTGAATTACCTGAATTACAGTTGATCTTTCTAAAATATTATTTTCATTATTCTTGGTGATCAACCATTCTTCAAATCCCTTTTTTGGCTTTTCTTGATCTCTAATCACTTTATTCCTACATGTAACTGGTCTAGCAGGGAAGAACTCTTGATTTAAAATATTCCTAATTATGGGCTTAAGAATTATGTACCAGGAAGATAGCAATCTGACAGAGAAAAGACAGTTTTGCTTAGTTTGTTGCTTGGATTAATAAGAGAGTTTATACTATTTAGTTCCAGCATGAAATTCTGCATAAAGGAACTGGCTGGCAGGCACCTGGGTGGCTCAGATGGTTAAGCGTCTGCCTTCAGCTCGGGTCATGATCCCAGGGTCCTGGGATCGAGTCCCACATCGGGCTCCCTGCTCCTTGGGAGTCTGCTTCTCCCTCTGCTTCTCTCCCTCTCTCTCCCTCTGTCTCTCATGAATAAATAAATAAAATCTTTTTAAAAAAAAAAAAGGAACTGGCTGGCAAAGGGTAAAAGAATGATTCAAAGCATGAATTTCTAGTTTTTACTGACTAATGTTTTGGCCATATGGCTTTATTTTTAATTTTAAGTTTTTAAAAAGATATTTGAGAGTGAGAGGGGGAGAGAGAGAGAGCACTTGCGTGCATGTGCATGGCGGGGGGGGAGGGGTAGAGGGACAGGGAGAAACAGACTTCCCACTGAGCAGGGAGCCTGACACGGGGCTTGATCCCAGGACCCTTAGATCATGACCTGAGCCGAAGGCAGATGCTTAACCAACTGAGCCACCCAGGTAACTCCTTATGGCTTTATTATACTGGTGAAAGGTAAGTACACTGTGTGAATGCACACACACACACACACACACACACACACCACTCAAATGCATGCAATAACAAGTTCTTGGTTGTCCAGCATTTTTTGATTTTCCTTGCCATTACTGGAAAGATGTGAAGATAATTGGATTCATTTTTCCAGTATAGAAAGAGCCTGAGTCACTGACAGTGCATAGCTCTAGCCAGTGTTGCCTTTCTAAAAGGAAATCACAAACAAGAAACCACAATTTCATAACCCAGCAATCCTAAAGTACATCTCTTCTCACAATTTTAGAACCTCATTCTGTTTCTGTGCTCCTAAAATGATAACAAAGAATGGGGTTTTAAGATGTTTATTCTTGTGCCTTTTATAATTTTTCACGTTAGCTTAAATATCTCAAGAGGAAATCTGCTTACAATGACTTTATTCCATCTCAATCACCATCATATTGTTTATTAAATGGTGTAAGTGGAGATCAAAATAGTAATTTTATATCCCCATGGTCAGGAGAAGCAATTACCTATTACTACTGTATTAAAAAAACAATTTCCTCAGGAAAAGTAAATCATGACAAGTCCTTACACGGAGGGAGGGGAGTTGAGGAGAGGCTGGGGCTGCCAGTGCTGTAGCTTGTGGCTGAACCACAGAAAGGCAAGTTCCTTATATCGTATCCTCATGATACCTATTTAGCAACGGACCCCCACCTCCCATTCCTACCCGCATAAGCAAGCAGTCTCTTCCTGAAATAGCAGCCCATCTTTCTCTTGCTAATTCTCAAGTCACCTTTCACTGTGCCCTCTGAAATCCTTACTACTGAAAAGTACTTACTTCCTCTGTATTTTTCTAAGAGTCCTACATACCTTACTTTAACTGAAACCTGGCTTTCCTCTGAGATATTCCATCCCTTTCAACTCTGGAGTTGAAGCTCACTAAGGGAGCTCATATGTGCTTCTATAGCCTCCAATTTTGAGGCCACGGGCTAGGTGGCATTGGGAGCAGGCTTGCACTTCTGATTGGGAACCCTATCTTTGAAGCTGGAGGAATTGCATTGACAGGCTCTTCCAGTCTTTTAGCTTCACTGATCTTCACATCACTTCCTGGTACTTCTGCAGACACACCCTTGCCAGCCTATCTACACATTCCTGAAAAACGCTGGGACCAGATTCACCTTAACCTTCTAACACACTGTCCAATACCCTGAGTCCCTTAACCTCCTTTCCTTCAAAAGCCTTCTTCTCCTCTTTGCTCAGTAATCCACTCACATGGCCACATCCTGACATTTAACTTCCTTTCTCTGAAACACTTGCCTTTTAAAATTTGGAATTAGAAATTATTTTCTAGGGGCGCCTGGGTGGCTCAGTCATTAAGCGTCTGCCTTCAGCTCAGGTCATGATCCCAGAGTCCTGGGATCGAGCCCTGCATTGGGCTCCCTGCTCTGCGAGAAAGCCTGCTTCTTCCTCTCCCACTCCCCCTGCTTGTGTTCCCTCTCTCACTGTGCCTCTCTCTGTCAAATAAATAAATAAAAATTTTTTAAAAAATTAAAAAAAGAAATTATTTTCTATTATTTAATTATAATATTCTATTCTTTAACCAGTCTGGAAATTCTTCCCAGTTAAACCCTACTGGCAACTCCTTTTATTTATTTTTATTATTATTTTTTTAAAGATTTTATTTATTTATTTGACAGAGAGAGACACAGCAAGAGAGGGAACACAAGCATGGGGAGTGGGAAAGGGAGAAGCAGGCTTCCCGCGGAACAGGGAGCCCGATGTGGGGCTTTCATCTTCTCATGGAGAAGATGAAAACATTTACAAACCTTCAAATAAGTACCATAAGCATTATAGTGGATTCTAGGTTAGAATGGTTTCATTAAAGGACATTCTCTAGCATCTTAAATATATATCTAAATGGTCTTGGTCTAAATAAACCTGCTTCCTCCACTCCCTTCTCATTCAGTGATGCTCAAGAAATTAAATACTGTTAAAAATCAAAAATTTCTAAATCACTGACTTTATGGGGAAAATGATCTTTGAGGGGAAATTTTAAAAACATTATACCACACTTTCAGTTTGTAATAAAAGCTATAACATATTCCATCAGAGTCGTGGTCAAGAAAGTACAACTCCTAAAGAGTAATTTTATCCATTTAAATGACAAACAATGGGTATTTGAATGGTAAAGGTTACTAAAAGATTTTGGCATTGTAATTTATCATACCACTTCATTATACCTCCAATGAATGATTCATTCTCAATGGTATTTCATACGTGAACTTCCTATTCAAATACAATTAAATTTACTGTACATTAATATATACTTTGGTAGCAAGACATTGATGTTCATCTGATACTATCACCAACTAATTAAAATTATATTGAAGATTGATTTCAATGAGTCTTGACTAAGTAGCTACCTCCATTGTTTAATCTGATGGTTGTTAATTTTTCAAACTGTTCTTGCCATTGAAAATCTAAGTTAAAAGTATAAATTGTTGTAATTTAAATATTAAAGTGAATTCTTCAAAATTAAGGATAACAAAAAATAAAATTTTTTATTTGAAAGGTTGAACATTTAATGGTAACTGGAATAGTAAGTTGCCTATACATAAATATTCATATTGGTGTGGCTCTAAGAATATTTATTTGTTGCCTTGGCTATGTAAAAGTTTTAGCTAAAGAACCAAGGCAAAGTGGACCATTTGGCAATTATCCTCTAAATCGGGGTTGCAAACTCTATGCCTAGAGGGCCTAGGCAGATAACTTAAATGAATGAAGCAGGAATGGTCTGAGTACACCTGCATTCCTTATGAGTGAAAAGGACTAAACTCTACAGCAGAGCTTAAAGCTCTCTTAAAAGTGTGCAATTGCCACTCTGCTCCAGCTAACTGCTCACTGCACAACAGACAATATTGATAACTTTTGATTTATAAATGTTAGCTGAAGAGCTTTAAAAACATTGTTTCAAGGTTTATCACCAAAATATCTACAGTTCCTAAAAAGTAGAAGTGAAGAAAGTTTTGGCAAAAAGTAGAGAACTAGAGCAACACCACACCAACACCAAGGAGGGCCCAGGGATGGCATTTTTAATGGATGGAGTGTTCTCTCTCACCTTCTCACCATACAAGGTTCCCCTAAAACATGGCTCAGCTTTAACTTGATAAGGGCTCAATGGGAATAGACTATATTAACAGTGGAAATGAAAGACCCTCTGCTGCTGTAGCATCTCTTCGACTGGGAGGAAACTGAGGAGAAATGAGTACAAGTTTTAGAACTGAATTTCTTAATATTTGCTTGAATAGTACAGAATATTTCTAGAATCATCAAGCGCATTTAGAAAGGTCCATGACAAACTCATTTATTTTATTTCCCACATCAGGAGGCACAGTAAGACTTGCCTATTTGTTCAACAAATATTTATTGAGCACTTTCCATGTGCCATGTTCTTAATGGGACTAGGGATAAAACTAACATAAAACATGCTTGTAGTCTAAAGGCGGGGAGACAGACAAGCAAACATGATTCAAGCACAGGGTGAAGAAGTGTTAAAAGGATTATGAAATTGTGAATGGCAATGGTGAACTATGCCCCAAAGAGCTATTCCACAGAAGGGAAATCACGGAGGGCTTTCTGGAAGAAGTAGCAACTAAATAGCAAGTTGGAGCTATAATCCTTATCTGGGGCTTAGACTGTGCCAGGCATTGTTCTAAAAGTCTTATGTTTATTTACTTGCACAAATCTTCATAACAACCTTAATAGGAAGTATATCTCATCTTATCTGCATTTTTTGGATGAGGAAAATGAACACAGGAACTGGCACAGGGTCACATAACTAGTAAGAATTCAGATACCACGCTCTTAACCCCTACATATTATTTACATGTTTATATTTAACAAAATATAGATTAGAACATATTACAAGTAGGTATGACTTGGTGATTTTACTGGGATGGGGAACACTACAGAAAAAAATACCTTTCCTTTGCTTCTTTCTTAGGACTGTCTCAAATGTATGTGAGCAATTCTTTCTAGACTCAACCACACTCAGAAAAAAAGTTCTAGCTATGTTATGACTGTTTTGCCTTTAAAATTTAGCATGAGCTCAAGTTACCTAAAATAATGACTGGTTTGCTTTCTTTACACCAGGATTTTTTTAAAACTACATGTAACTATTCTCCATTGAGTTATCTGACTAGAAGGTGGGAAGTTGAGGTAGATGAGTTACAGAACACTGCCCCACAGGACCTATTACACTTTTTTTTATTTTTATTTTTTAGTTTAAGTAGTACATTTCTTATGTTATTAGATATCTGGTGTCACTGGCACATATTCATCTGACTCATTTATTAAATAGGAAATATGGCTCAGTCAAGTTCACTTTCTATCTCATCAAGGTTTACTTGTAAAGAAAGATAATATTTTATTTTCAAATACTGTATTCCTACAAATGCCACTAGATGAAAGGCATACTACTCTGTGTCTGTGGATGATATCCAGGTACAGAATGATCAGTTCAGATTTTAACAAAATATCTAGAACTTCAATTAGTTAACTGACAAAGGTGACTGAATTCACAAAAGCAAGGTAATGACAGATTTTATTTATTAACCACACACAGAATGGCGTATTGGTCTCGTATATGATTTAACTCTTCAAAACCACATTTTTTGAACTCCAAAAAATGCTAGATAAATAAGGAAATCAATACTTAAACATAGAAGGGTGAATGCAATTTAATATTATCGTAAATGAATTATGTACCACTACTACAGACTCCTACTCTGACTATACATTTACCATTGTAGTGAGTTTTACACTGCCTTCTTATGTTTTTATGTTGTTAGAGTCCTTTTATTTCTACTCAAAGAACTCTCTCTAGCATTTTTATAAGGCAGATATAGTGGTAATGAATTCCCTCAGCTTTTGTTTGTTTGGGAAAGTCCTTATCCCTCCTTTATTTCTGAAAGATAGCTTTGCCAGGTATAGTATTCTTTGTTGGTTTTTAATTTTTTTCCAACATTTGGAATATGTCATCACAATCTCTTCTGGCCTGAAAAGTTTCTATTGAGAAATCTGCCCATAGCTTTATGGGAGTTCCCTTGTAACTTTTAACCTCTCTTTTCTCTTGTTGCTTTTAAAATTCTTTCTTTGACTTCTGACAATTTAATCATAATATGTTTGTGTAGTCCTATTTGGTGTACCTTGGGCCTCTTGGACCTGAATATCTATTTCTCTCCCCAGGTTTGGGGAGTTTTTAGCCATTATTGCTTTAAATATACTTTCTGTCCCTTTCTCTTTCTCTTCTGGAATTCTCATAATGTGAATATTGTTTATTTTCCTTGTGTCTCATAATTTCCATAGGCTTTCTTCACTCTTTGCCATTCCTTTTCCTTTTTTACTCCCGCCAGGATAATTTCAATTGTCTTGTCTTCTAGGTCACTGATTCTTTTTTCCGCATGGTTCAATCTGCTTTTGAAGCTCTCCACTAAATTCTTCAGTTCAGTTAATGTATTTTTCTGTTTATTTTTGATGGGTTCCATTCCTTTGTCAAACATCTTGTGCTGTTCATGGCTTGTTTTCCTAAGTTTATTTAGTTGTCTCTCTGTAAGTTCTTGTAGGTCATTAAACTTTTATTTTTTAAATTTTTTTATTGTTATGTTAATCACCATACATTACATCATTAGCTTTTGATGTAGTGTTCCATGATTCATTGCTTGTGCATAACACCCAGTGCTCCACGCAGAATGTGCCCTCTTTAAACCGATCACCAGGCTAACCCATCCCACCCCCAGAACCCTCAGTTTGTTTTTCAGAGTCCATCATCTCTCATGGTTCGTCTCCCCCTCCGACTTACTCCCCTTCATTCTTCCCCTCCTGCTATCTTTTTCTTCCTTTTTTTTAACATATATTGCATTATTTGTTTCAGAGGTACAAATCTGTGATTCAACAGTCTTGCACAATTCACAGTGCTCACCATAGCACATACCCTCCCCAATGTCTATCACCCAGCCACCCCCTCCCTCCCACCCCCCACCACTCCAGCAACGCGCAGTTTGTTCCCTGAGATTAAGAATTCCTCATATCAATGAGGTCATATGATACATGCCTTTCTCTGATTGACTTATTTCACTCAGCATAACACCCTCCAGTTCCATCCACGTCATTGCAAATGACAAAAATCTCATTCCTTTTGATGGCTGCATAATATTCCATTCTGAATATATACCATCTCTTCCTAACCCATTCATCTGTCGATGGACATCTTGACTCTTTCCACAGTTTGGCTATTGTGGACATTGCTGCTATAAACATTGGGGTGCACGTACCCCTTCGGATCCCAACATTTGTATCTTTGTGGTAAATACCCAGGAGTGCAATTCCTGGATCGTTTGGTAGCTCTATTTTCAACTGTTTGAGGAACCTCCATACTGTTTTCCAGAGTGGTTGCACCAGCTTGCATTCCCACCAACAGTGTAGGAGGGTTCCCCTTTCTCCGCATCCCCGCCAACATCTGTCGTTTCCTGACTTGTTAATTTTAGCCATTCTGACTGGTGTGAGGTGGTATCTCATTGAGGTTTTGATTTGGATTTCCCTGATGCCGAGAGATGTTAAGCACTTTTTCATGTGTCTGTTGGCCATTTGGATGTCTTCTTTGGAAAAATGTCTGTTCATGTCTTCTGCCCATTTCTTGATTGGATTGTTTGTCTTTGGGTGTTGAGTTTGATAAGTTCTTTATAGATTTGGGATACTAGCCCTTTATCTGATATGTCATTTGCAAATATTTTCTCCCATTCTGTTGGTTGTCTTTTGGTTTTGTGGACTGTTTCTTTTGCTGTGCAAAAGCTTTTTATCTTGATGAAATCCCAATAGTTCATTTTTGCCCTGGCTTCCCTTGCCTTTGGCGATGTTTCTAGGAAGAAGTTGCTGCAGCTGAGGTTGAAGAGGTTGCTGCCTGTGTTCTCCGTTAGGATTTTGATGGACTCCTGTCTCACGTTTAGGTCTTTCAACGATTTGGAGTCTGTTTTTGTGTGTGGTGTAAGGAAATGGTCCAGTTTCATTCTTCTGCATGTGGCTGTCCAATTTTCCCAACACCATTTGTTGAAGAGACTGTCTTTTTGCCATTGGACATTCTTTCCTGCTTTGTCAAAGATGAGTTGACCATAGAGTTGAGGGTCCATTTCTGGGCTCTCAATTCTGTTCCATTGATCTATGTGTCTGTTTTTGTGCCAGTACCATACTGTCTTGATGATGACAGCTTTGTAATAGAGCTGGAAGTCTGGAATTGTGGTGCCATCGGCTTTGCTTTTCTTTTTCAATATTCCTCAGGCTATTCAGGGTCTCTTCTGGTTCCACACAAATTTATTTGAGACCTTACTTGTTTCTTGCAAAAGGCTTGTATTGCTATATACTTTCCTCTCAGGACTGCCTTTGCTGCCTCCCAAAGATTTTGAACAGTGGTGTTTTCATTTTCACTGGTTTCCATGAATTTTTTTAATTCTTCTTTAATTTCCGGATTGACCCATTCATTCCTTAGTAGGATTCTCTTTATCCTCCATGTATTTGAGTTCTTTCCGACTTTCCTCTTGGGATTGAGTTCTAGTTTCAAAGCATTGTGGTATGAAAATATGCAGGGAATAATCCCAATCTTTTGGTACTGGTTGAGAGCTGATTTGTGACCTAGGATGTGATCAGTTCTGGAGAATGTTCCGTGGGCACTAGAGAAGAACGTGTATTCTGCTGCTTTGGGATGGAATGTTCTGAGTATGTCTGTGAAGTCCATTTGGTCCAGTGTTTCATTTAAAGTCTTTATTTCCTTGTTGATCTTTTGCTTAGATGATCTGTCCATTTCAGTCAGGGGGGTGTTAAAGTCCTCCACTATTATTGTATTGTTATCAATGTGTTTCTTTGATTTTGTTATTAATTGCCTTATAAATTTGGTTGCTCCCATGTTAGGGGCATAGATATGTACAATTGTTAGATCCTCTTGTTGGATAAACCCTTTAAGTAGGATATAGTGTCCTTCCTCATCTCTTATTACAGTCTTTGTTTTAAAATCTAATTTGTCTGATATAAGGATTGCCACCCCAGCTTTCTTTTGGTGTCTATTAGCATGGTAAATGGTTTTCCACCCCCTCACTTTCAATCTGGGGGTGTCTTTGGGTCTAAAATGAGTCTCTTGCAGACAGCATATCGATGGGTCTTGTTTTTTAATCCAATCTGATAGCCTGTGTCTTTTGATTGGGGCATTTAGCCCATTTACATTCAGAGTAACTATTGAAAGATATGAATTTAGTGCCATTGTATTGCCTGTGAGGTGACTGTGACTGTATATTGTCTGTGTTCCTTTCTGATCTATGCTGCTTTTAGGCTCTCTCTTTGCTTAGAGGACCCCTTTCGATATTTCTTGTAGGGCTGGTTTCATGTTTGCAAATTCCTTTCGTTTTTGTTTGTCCTGGAAGCTTTTTATCTCTCCTTCTATTTTCAATGAGAGCCTAGCTGGATATAGTATTCTTGGCTGCATATTTTTCTCGTTTAGTGCTCTGAAGATATCATGCCAGGTCTTTCTGGCCTGCCAGGTCTCTGTGGATAGGTCTGTTGTCAATCTAATATTTCTACCATTGTAGGTTACATATCTCTTGTCCCGAGCTGCTTTCAGGATTTTCTCTTTGTCTCTGAGACTCGTAAGTTTTACTATTAGATGTCGGGGTGTTGACCTATTTTTATTGATTTTGAGAGGGCTTCTCTGTGCCTCCTGAATTTTGATGCCTGTTTCCTTCCTCACATTAGGGAACTTCTCTGCTATAATTTGCTCCAATATACCCTCTGCCCCTCTCTCTCTTTCTTTTTCTTCTGGGATCCCAATTATTCTAATGTTGTTTCGTCTTATTGTATCACTTATCTTTCGAATTCTGCCCTCGTGATCCTGTAGTTGTTTCTCCCTCTTTTTCTCAGCCTCTTTATTTTCCATCATTTGGTCTTCTATATCGCTGATTCTCTCTTCTGCCTCATTTAGCCTACCAGTTAGTGCCCCCATTTTTGATTGCACCTCATTAATAGCTTTTTTGATTTCGACTTGTTTAGATTTTACTTCTTTTATTTCTCCAGAAAGGGTCTCTCTAATAACTTCCACGCTTTTTTCAAGCCCAGGTAGTATCTTTAAAGTCATGATTCTGAACTCTAGGTCCGACATCGTACTAATAGCCGTATTGAGTAGGTCCCTGGCAGACGGTACTACCTCTTGTTCTTTTTGCTGAGGTGATTTCTTTCGTCTTGTCATTTTGTCCAGAGGAGAATAGATGAATGAGAGAACAAAATGCTAACAGGTTAACAACGTCCCCAGCAAATATACTCTATACAAATCAGAAAAGACCTGAAACCAGGGGAAAAGAAAGGGAAAGAAAGAGAAAAGAAAGAGGAGAAAAAAAAAAAAGAAAAAGAAAAAGATAAAAACAAACATAAACAGAACAAAACAAAAAAAAAAAAAACAGAATATGATCAAATATGTTCAGGCTAGTGCATAGATCAGTGCCACACACTGGATTTTGGGTGTATTTTGGTCTGTTAGAAGAAAGTGCCTCCTAAAATTTTAAAGGAAGAAAGACTTATAAATGTACAAAATAAGGGTTGATACAATGAAGGGATTGAAGATGAGTGTAAAGATGAAAATTATAAAAGATTTTATAAAAGGAATTGATAAGATAAGAAGTTGTTTGAAAAAAGAAAGAAGATTTAAGAAAAAAAGGGAGAGAATGTGATCAGGCAGGAGACTAGAACAAAGCCATACACCAGTGATTTAGGGTATATTTTGATCTGTTAGAAGAAATTGTATATCAAAATTTTAAAGAGAGAACAACTTATATATATATGCCAAAAATAAGGGTAACTTCTATGAAGGGATAAAATATGACTCTAAAAAAGAAAAATAAAAAATGTTTTTTTTTTAAAAAGGAATTGATAAGATGTTGGTTGAAAAAGGGAAAAAGAAAAAATAAAAAAAAAAAACAGTTAAAAAATTAACTGAAAAACTTATGAATCATGGTAAAAAAGGCATGAATTCTATGTGCAGTATTCCCCTAGCGCTGGAGTTCTCCCATTCTCCTTGATCGGTAAACTTGGTCTTGGCTTGCTGGCTGTTCCTGCTGATCTTCTGGGGGAGGGACCTGTTGCCGTGGTTCCCAAATGTCTTTGCTGGAGGCGGAATTGCCCCACCCTTGTTGGTCCGGGCTAAGCAAGCTGCTCGGGTTTGCTCTCTGGAGCTTTTGCTCCCTGCAAGCTCTCCTTACAGCTTTCGAGGATGAGAGTGAAAATGGTGGCCTCCCAATCTCTGCCCGGAGGAGCTGAGAACTCAGGGCCCTGCTCCTCAGTGCGCCCCCAGAGAAAAGCAGTCACTCCCGTCTCCCCGGTCTCCGGCCGCACTCCGTGCTCACCCGGGCTGTGACCGAGCGTTTCTATCTCTGGCTCTCGACCCCATGTGGAGTCTCCAAACCCAGCCGATCCCTGCGGTGCACTCCCGCGCTGCTCCTCCCGGGGGAGGAAGGGGAGTCTCCCCGGATCTGCCACTTGTTGGGTCCCTGCTGGAGGAGCAGTGGCCCGACTGGGCCGCAGATCACAGTTTATGGCAACCCCGAGCTGAGAGCCCGCGCCTCGGCTCCGTCTCTGCAGCCGGCTTCCCCGCTCCGATACCTGGGTGCTCTGCTGCACTCAGGGACCCCCGGTCTTTCTTGACCCCGAGGGTCCTGAGACCACACTGTCCCGTGAGGGTTTCACCCCCCCACTTAGCCACTGGAGCGACGTCCCTCAGCGGAGCCGGCTTCTAAAAGTTCCGATTTTGTGCTCCGCGGCTCTAGCACTTGCCAGAAGCGGCCGACGGAGGCCCCTCCCCCACCGTCTATCCTCCTGAATATCGCCTCGGATTCACTTCTCCGCACGTTCTACCTTCCAGTAAGTGGTGGCTTCTCTGTTCAGAGAGTTGTTGCTACTCTCTTCTCTCTCCTGTTGAGTTCATAGGTGTTGAGAAAGGTTTGATCCCTATTCAGCTGAATTCCTGAGACTAGACGAAATGCAGGTCTCCTACTCCTCTGCCATCTTGCTCCGAAAAGAGGTCACTAAACTTATTTAAGAAGATTATTCTGAATTCTTTGTCTCACAGGTCACAGATCTCCATCTCCTTAGGATCAGTTATTAAAGCTTTATTAGTTTCCTTTGGTGGTGTCATATTTACCTGACTTTTCATGATCCTTCCTTACATTGGTGTCTGTGTATTTGAGGAAGTGGTTAAAGACTTCTTTTAAAATAAATGTATTTAAGCCCCCAAAGAGGTGAGCTGATTTAAAGGAAAGTATTAAGTACATATTAGAACAAGTAGTACAAAAACATGGTAAAGTCATGAGAGTAGTACTGAAGTAACTAAAATTTGAGAAAGATTAGTCAGTCCTATCAGGCCCAAAGTTCTTGGCCTGTAGCTTATTGCTTATCTACTCATACCTTATTGCTGCTTTAGGTCTTAGAGGTTACACAATAGGCCTAAAATCTCCCAACCTATACCTGACTGTTGTATTGTAGGACTGATGTTTCCTTAAGGCTATTGAAAAAAAATCTGGGAACAATGAGTAATCATTCTTTTTTTCTCCAAATATGTACCAATTTCCAGCCTTCATGCTTCTGTTCATGCTGTTACTTCTGCTTGGAATGCTTGGCTTCCTATCTCTACCTGTTGAAATCTTACAGTCCTTCAAAGGCCGAACTAAATGTAATCTTTTTCAAGAGCCTTTCCTCATCCTGTAGTCAGATGGATTTCTTTCCCTTTCATAGTACCAGTAGACCTCGTCTCTCTACTGTGCTTCCCACCACAGTTTTAGTGATATTCTAGATGTTCAAATAATTATATTCTCCTACCTAGTAGATTTTAAGCTCTTTCATGGGAGAGAAAGGAAGAGTATGAATTTTATTCATTTTTATATGACCATGGTACTTAACAAAGTGCTTTATACACAGAGTAGGCCCATAATTAATATTTGCTGAATTGAATTTAATATTTTAAGCAACATTCATGTGACACTTACAATTTTGCGCTTGATCATGAAGAGTGGGATTTTTGCATGAAGAGGAGTTGAGGACAGTTCCTTATGGACCGTTGATAAATATAATCTTCTTTTAATGTTCCCTAAATCAGTAATTCTGAAAAAAGAAAGAAGAGAGAAAGATTCCCATCAATATAATATCTGCTACTTCGGATAATCATCAAAATGATATAATTTATCATATAGGCCCTTTGCAATAGGGAGATCAAACACAGAATTTAAAAATTGCCTTTTTCCTCTCAAGAAGTAATAAAATTTCTTCCTTAAATTCAAAGTGCTCACAAGCCTGAATGTATAAATTCACTTAATATGCTAATTTATTTCAGTACTCTACACTAGATTTTTACAGTCTTCTAGCCTACAAAAAAATTCAATTTGTATGAACTGAGAAACTGCTAGCCTTTAATAACCATGCTTGTTCCAGCCCCTTAAGCTTGTGTTATCTTGGGACATACTGTCACCTACTAAATAGGAAAACATTATGGGTTTCTTTCCCTAAAAATGCACCTGTCATTTTATATAGGCTCTTAGTCTGCTTAGAGACAGACACAAAACACTGACTGTCGGTTTCACTTCCTAAGCACATATCTTCAAACCAGAATTATAATACACAAGTTTATTGCTCACTATTCAGGTCAAGTCACAGTGATACCAAGGACACTGAATTTGAACATCTTTAATAGATTTAGACCACAGCCATGATCACAAAGATTAGGTTTCCTTCAAATTGATAGAGGCTCATTTTTATGTTCTGCTTCCTTTAGGTCTCACAGGTAACACAGCAGGCTTAAAATCTCCAAACCTGTCTCAGGCTGCTATATGGTAGAGTTGATGCTTATTAAAGACTGTCTTTTTATCAGAGAATAGTGATGTTTCCCCCATTTTTAGCACTTTATCTAGATGTACAAACTGCTAATTTTCTACAGTTGGTAACCCCCCAAGGTGACAACATTTCATTCAAATGAACTGTTACCAATATTTATAGAGTAATTAACTATTTTAAAAGTCAACATAGCTTTTTCCATACTTCTTTCTTATCTCCCCTTCCTACTTTTCTATTCTCATTATTTCTTCCTTCTAAAATACATATTCTGTAGAAAAACTATTACTGAACAATGTTAAAATTAAGTACAGTAAAATTAGATGAGATGATTTCAGAGTATGTCGCAGATGTAAAAATTCTACTCTACCTGCACTAAAAAATGCCATAACGTAATGTATGTATGTATGTATGTATGTATGTATTTAAAAGATATTTATTTATTTATTTGACAGAGAGAGAGAGAGAGAGGGACAGCGAGAGAGGAAACACAAGCAGGGGGAGTGGGAGAGGGGAGAAGCAGGCTTCCCGCTGAGCAGGGAGCCCGATGTGGGGCTCAATCCTAGGACCGTGGGATCATGACCTGAGCTGAAGGCAGACGCTTAACGACTGAGCCACCCAAGTGCCCCACCATAACTTCATTTAAAAAGCAATAAATCCTTTTAATCCAGAGTCAGAGATAAGGTTAAGATGCAAAATGATTAAGTCCACCATAGTTTTATATTTAGATGTATAAGTAAATGTAGTATAATTTTTGCCCCAAGGCAGTATCTTCAAAGTGGGATGAGCACAAGTGGAGGTGGGGTGGTACATAATCATCGCTTTGTACAGAGGAAAATGTTAGAACTATCTTTCATCCTGTCCTTTTAAAATGTTACTTTTTGTGCATGTTTCATTATATAGCAGTACAGCAACATATTACTGTTTTTGAAATAAATGAATGTACCTATGTGGTTAGTGTGCTCAAACATTTTACCAAGAGGGTACAGGATCAAAGAAAGCATTGTTATGTTATTAGGTCTCTTGTGTAAGACACTCTAATTAGGGAATAAAGGAAAGACTATGTAGGGATTTTGGAAAGGGAAAAGGATGAAAAACTTTCCTTGCATTTTACAAAAAGATTGGTTGCATCAACCAAAAACTTATTTGAGACACTGTTTTATTAAAGGTTTGTTTTGCTTACAGAGATAATACTATGTCATTTTTATTCAAATTGGTAACTCCAAACAGAGGAATGTTTGAATAAACTACCACTTTATCAACGTATAAAATGACGGGAACATTCATTCATTCATTCATTCATTCATTCACATATTCAACAAATACTCACTGAGCCAGGAAATATCCTGGGAATACACTGGGGAACATGATGGTGAAAAAAACAAGGTAAAAATGGAGAAAGAGACAAAATAAATGCAAATTATCTTAAATCAATGAAGATGACAAAGAAAAGACTGAATTAGAAAATATCAAGAAATGACCTACTTTGGACAGTAAAGACAGCAGGGTTACGTAGGACCTGGTAGGTAAAAAAGGGACATGAAGTAGAAAGGGTAAGCAAGAGCCAAATCATGCAGGGTTTTTAGCAAAGGTTTATAAATTTATTGTTCACAAAAGGAATCTATTAGAGAGTCAACATTCTACCTTGCATATGAATGGATATCTTTTAAAAACAAATAGTCTCGTTTATTTCTTTTTTTTTAAAGATTTTATTTATTTGACAGAAAGAGACACAGTGAGAGAGGGAACACAAGCAGGAGGAGTGGGAAAGGGAGAAGCAGGCTTCCCGCTGAGCAGGGAGCCTGATGCGGAGCTTGAACCCAGGACCCCAGTATCATGACCTGAGCCGAAGGTAGATGCTTAACGACTGAGCCACCCAGGCGCCCCTCCTTTATTTCTTTACGGGTAAAATATGTATAACTGAAAGGTGGATTTTAGAGTACAATCTCATGTTCTTTGATAAATGTATACACTGATGTAATCACCACTCCAAACAAAATATAGAACATTTCCCTCACCCTAGAAAGTTCTTTTCTGGCCCCTTCTAATCCTCACTCCTGATTTCTATTATCATGGGTAAGTTTTGTCTGTTCCTGAAATTCGTTTTATTTATTTAATTTTTGATTGGTATGTTAATCACCATACATTATATCATTAGTTTTTCATGTAGTGTTCCATGATTCATTGTTTGTGCATAAAACCCATGCTCCACGCAGAACGTGCCCTCTTTAATACCCATCACCAGGGTAACTCATTCCCCCACCCCTTCCCCTCTAGAATCCTCAGTGTGTTTTTCAGAGTCCATCGTCTCTCATGGTTCATCTCCCCCTCTGATTTAATCCCCTTCATTCTTCCCCTCCCGCTATATTCTTCTTCTTTTTTTTTCTTAACATATATTGCATTATTTGTTTCAGAGGTACAAATCTGTGATTCAACAGTCTTGCACAATTCACAGCGCTCACCATAGCACATACCCTCCCCAATGTCTGTCACCCAGCCACCCCAACCCTCACACCCCCCCACCACCCCAGCAACCCTCAGTTTGTTTCCTGAGATTAAGAATTCCTCATATCAGTGAGGTCATATAATACAAGTCTTTCTCTGATTGACTTATTTCACTCAGCATAACACCCTCCAGTTCCATCCACGTCCTTGCAAATGGCAAAATCTCATTCCTTTTGATGGCTGCATAATATTCCATTGTGTATATATACCACTTCTTCTTAATCCATTCATCTGTTGATGGACATCTTGGCTCTTTCTACAGTTTAGCTATTGTGGACATTGCTGCTATAAACATTGGGGTGAACGTACCCATTCGGATCACTACATTTGTATCTTTGTGGTAAATACCCAGTAGTGCAATTGCTGGATCGTTTGGTAGCTCTATTTTCAACTGTTTGAGGAACTTCCATACCGTTTTCCAGAGTGGTTGCACCAGCTTGCATTCCCACCAACAGTGTAGGAGGGTTCCCCTTTCTCCACATCCCCGCCAACATCTGTCGTTTCCTGACTTGTTAATTTTAGCCATTCTGACGGGTGTGAGGTGGTATCTCATTGAGGTTTTGATTTGGATTTCCCTGATGCCGAGAGATGGTGAGCACTTTTTCATGTGCCTGTTGGCCATTTGGATGTCTTCTTTGGAAAAATGTCTGTTCACGTCTTCTGCCCATTTCTTGATTGGATTATTTGTTCTTTGGGTGTTGAGTTTGATAAGTTCTTTATAGATTTTGGATACTAGCCCTTTATCTGATATGTCATTTGCAAATATTTTCTCCCATTCTGTCGGTTGTCTTTTGGTTTTGTGGACTGTTTCTTTTGCTGTGCAAAAGCTTTTTATCTTGATGAACTCCCAATAGTTCATTTTTGCCCTAGCTTCCCTTGCCTTTGGCAATGTTTCTAGGAAGAAGTTGCTGCAGCTGAGGTTGAAGAGGTTGCTGCCTGTGTTCTCCGTTAGGATTTTGATGTACTCCTGTCTCACGTTTAGGTCTTTCAACCATTTGGAGTCTATTTTTGTGTGTGGTGTAAGGAAATGGTCCGGTTTCATTCTTCTGCATGTGGCTGTCCAATTTTCCCAACACCATTTGTTGAAGAGACTGTCATTTTGCCATTGGACATTCTTTCCTGCTTTGTCGAAGATTAGTTGACCATAGAGTTGAGGGTCCATTTCTGGGCTCTCGATTCTGTTCCACTGATCTATGTGTCTGTTTTTGTGCCAGTACCATACTGTCTTGATGATGACAGCTTTGTAATAGAGCTGGAAGTCCGGAATTGTGATGCCGCCAGCTTTGCTTTTCTTTTTCAACATTCCTCTGGCTATTTGGGGTCTCTTCTGGATCCATACAAATTGTAGGATTATTTGTTCCATTTCTTTGAGAAAAGTGGATGGTATTTTGATGGGGATTGCATTGAATGTGTAGATTGCTCTAGGTAGCATTGACATCTTCACAATGTTTATTCTTCCAATCCATGAGAATGGAACGTTTTTTCATTTCTTTGTGTCTTCCTCAATTTCTTTCATGAGTATTTTATAGTTTTCTGAGTACAGATTCTTTGCCTCTTTGGTTAGATTTATTCCTAGGTATCTTATGGTTTTGGGTGCAGTTGTAAATGGGATCGACTCCTTAATTTGTCTCTCTTCTGTCTTGTTGTTGGTGTATAGTAATGCCACTGATTTCTCTGCATTGATTTTATATCCTGCCACTTTACTGAATTCCTGTATGAGTTCTAGCAGTTTTGGGGTGGAATCTTTTGCGTTTTCCACATAAAGTATCATATCATCTGCAAAGATTGAGAGTTTGACTTCCTCTTTGCCGATTTGGATGCCTTTGATTTCTTTTTGTTGTCTGATTGCTGTGGCTAGGACTTCTAATACTATGTTGAATAGCACTGGTGATAGTGGACATCCCTGCCACGCTCCTGCCTTAGGGGGAAAGCTCTCAGCTTTTCCCCATTGAGAATGATATTTGCTGTAGGTTTTTAATAGATGGCTTTTATAATATTGAGATATGTACTCTCTGTCCCTATACGCTGAAGAGTTTTGATCAAGAAAGGATGCTATGGTTTGTCAAATGTTTTTTCTGCATCTATTGAGAGGATCATATGATTCTTGTTCTTTCTTTTGGTAATGTATTGTATCACGTTGATTGATTTGCGGATGTTGAACCAAGCTTGCAGCTCAGGGATAAATCCCACTTGGTCATGGTGAATAATCCTTTTAATGTACTGTTGGATCCTATTGGCTAGTATTTTGGTGAGAATTTTTGCATCCATGTTCATCAAGGATATTGGTCTGTACTGCTCCTTTTTGATGGGGTCTTTGTCCGGTTTTGGGATCAAGGTAATGCTGGCCTCATAAAATGAGTTTGGAAGTTTTCCTTCCATTTCTATTTTTGGAACAGTTTCAGGAGAATAGGTATTAATTCTTCTTTAAATGTTTGGTGGAATTCCCCTGGGAAGCCATCTGGCCTCGGGCTTTTGTTTGTTGGGAGATTTTTGATGACTGCTTCAATTTCCTTAGTGGTTATAGGTCTGTTCAGGTTTTCTCTTTCTTCCTGGTTCATTTTGGTAGTTGATACATCTCTAGAAATGCACCCATTTCTTCCGGGTTATCTAATTTGCTGGCATAGAGTTGCTCATCATATGTTCTTATAATTGTTTGTATTTCTTTGGTGTTGGTTGTGCTCTCTCCTCTTTCATTCATGATTTTGTGGATTTGGGTCATTTCTCTTTTCTTTTTGATAAGTCTGGCCAGGGGTTTATCAATCTTGTTAATTCTTTCAAAGAATCAGCTCCTAGGTTCGTTGATCTGTTCTACTGTTCTTTTGGTTTCTATTTCATTGATCTCTGCTCTGATCTTTATTATATCTCTTCTCCTACTGGGTTTAGGCTTTATTTGCTGCTTTTCTCTAGCTCCTTTAGGTGTAGGGTTAGGTTGTGTATTTGAGACCTTTCTTGTTTCTTCAGAAAGGCTTGTATTGCTCTATACTTTCCTCTTAGAACTGCCTTTGCTGTATCCCAAAGATTTTGAACAGTTGCGTTTCCATTTTCATTGGTTTCCATGAATTTTTTAAATTCTCCTTTAATTTCCTGGTTGACCCATTCATTCTTTAGTAGGATGCTTTTTAGCCTCCATGTATTTGAGTTCTTTCCGAATTTCCTCTTGGGATTGAGTTCTAGTTTCAAAGCATTGTGGTCTGAAAATATGCAGGGAATAATCCCAATCTTTTGGTACCTGTTGAGAGCTGATTTGTGACCTAGGATGTGATCTATTCTGGAGAATGTTCCATGGGCACTAGAGAAGAATGTGTATTCCGTTGCTTTGGGATGGAATGTTCTGAATATATTTGTGAAGTCCATTTGGTCCAGTGTTGCATTTAAAGTCTTTATTTCCTTGCGGATCTTTTGGTTAGATGATCTGTCCATTTCAGTCAGGGAGGTGTTAAAGTCCCCCAGTATTATTGTATTGTTGTCAATGTGTTTCTTCGCTTTTGTTATTAATTGCCCTATATAATTGGCTGCTCCAATGTTAGGGGCATAGATATTTACAATCGTTAGATCTTCTTGGTGGATAGATCCTTTAAGTAGGATATAGTGTCCTTCCTCATCTCTTATTACAGTTTGGTTTAAAATCTAATTTGTCTGATATAAGGATTGCCACCCCAGCTTTCTTTTGGTGTCCATTAGCATGGTAAATGGTTTTCCACCCCCTCACTTTCAATGTGGGGTGTCTTTGGGTCTAAAATGAGTCTCTTGCAGACAGCATATCGATGGGTCTTGTTTTTTAATCCAATCTGATAGCCTGTGTCTTTTGATTGGGGCACTTAGCCCATTTACATTCAGAGTAACTATTGAAAGAAATGAATTTAGTGCCATTGTATTGCCTGTAAGGTGACTGTTACTGTTTTTGTTTGTATGCCTTTCTGGTCTATGGTGCTTTAGGCTCTCTCTTTGCTTAGAGGATCCCTTTCAATATTTCTTGTAGGGCTGGTTTCATGTTTGCAAATTCCTTTAGTTTTTGTTTGTCCTGGAAGCTTTTTATCTCTCCTTCAATTTTCAGTGAGAGCCTAGCTGGATATAGTATTCTTGGCTGCATATTTTTCTCGTTTAGTACTCTGAAGGTATCATGCCAGTACTTTCTGGCTTGTCAGGTCTCTGTGGATAGGTCTATTGCCAATCTAATGTTTCTGCCTTTATAGGTTACATATATCTTCTCCCGAGCTGCTTTTAAGATTTTCTCTTTGTCTCTGAGACTCGTAAGTTTTACTATTAGATGTCGGGGTGTTGACCTATTTTTATTGATTTTGAGAGGGCTTCTCTGTGCCTCCTGAATTTTGATGCCTGTTTCCTTCCCCACATTAGGGAAGTTCTCTGCTATAATTTGCTTCAATATACCTTCTGCCCCTCTCTCTCTTTCTTTTTCTTCTGGGATCCTAATTATTCTAATGTTGTTTCGTCTTACTGTATCACTTATCTCTCGAATTCTGCCCTCCTGATCCAGTAGTTGTTTATCTCTCTTTTTCTCAGCTTCTTTATTTTCCATCATTTGGTCTTCTATATCGCTGATTCTCTCTTCTGCCTCATTTAGCCTAGCAGTTAGTGCCCCCATTTTTTATTGCAACTCATTAATAGCCTTTTTGATTTCGATTTGGTTAGATTTTAGTTCTTTTATTTCTCCAGGAAGGGTGTCTCTAATAACTTCCACGCTTTTTTCAAGTCCAGCTAGTATCTTCAAAATCATGATTCTGAGCTCTAGTTCTGACATCGTACTAATGTCCGTATTGAGTAGGTCCCTGGCAGACGGTACTACCTCTTGTTCTTTTTGCTGAGGTGATTTCTTTCATCTTGTCATTTTGTCCAGAGGAGAATAGATGAATGAGAGAACAAAATGCTAACAGGTTAACAACGTCCCCAGAAAATATGCTCTAAACAAATCAGAAAAGACCTGAAACCAGAGGGAAAGAAAGAAAAAAGAAAGTGAAAAAAATAAAGAAAAAGATAAAAACAAACAAAAACAGAACAAAACAAAACAAAAAAACAGAATATGATCAAATATGTTCAGGCTGGTGCATAGATCAGTGCCACACACTAGATTTTGGGTGCATTTTGGTCTGTTAGAGGATAGTGCCTTCTAAAATTGTAAAGAAAGAAAGACATATTTGTACAAAATAAGGGTTGATACAATGAAGGGATGGAAGATGACTGTAAAGATGAAAGTTATAAAAGATTTTATAAAAGGATGATAAGAAGTTGTTTGAAAAAAGAAAGAAGAAGATTAAAAAAAAAAAGGGAGAGAATGTCATCAGGCAGGAGACTAGAACAAAGCCATACTCTAGAGATTTAGGGTATATTTTGATCTGTTAGAAGAAACTGCATATCAAAATTTTAAAGAGAGAACAACTTATATATATATGCCAAAAATAAGGGTAACTTCTATGAAGGGATAGAATATGACTCTAAAAATAAATAAAAGTTTTTTTTTAAGGGATTGATAAGATGTTGGTTGAAAAAGGGAAAAAGAAAAATTCACAAAAATTTAAAAAATTAACATTGAAAAACTTATGAATCATGGTAAAAAACTATGAATTCTATGGTCAGTATTCCGCTAGTGCTGGAGTTCTCCCATTCTCCTTGATCGGTAAACTTGGTCTTGGCTGGCTGTTCGTGCTGATCTTCTGGGGGAGGGGCCTGTTGCGGTGGTTCCCAAATGTCTTTGCTGGAGGCAGAATTGCCCCGCCCTTTTGAGTCCAGGCTAAGCAAGCTGTTCGGGTTTTCTCTCAGGAACTTTTGTTCCCTGCAAGCTCTTGGTACAGCTTTGGAGGATGAGAGTGAAAATGGTGGCCTTCCAATCTCCGCCCGGAGGAGCCGAGAACTCGGGGCCCCGCTCCTCAGTGCGGCCCCAGAGAAAAGCAGTCAATCACTCCCATCTCCTCGGTCTCTGGCCGCACTCCATGCTTACCTGGCCTGTGACCTAGCGTTTCTGTCTCTGGCACCCGACACCGTGTGGAGTCTCCAAACCCAGCAGATCCCTGCGGTGCCCTCCCACGCTGCTCCTCCCGGGGGAGGAAGGGGAGTCTCCCTGGCTCTGCTACTTGTTGGGTCCCTGCTGGAGGAGCAGTGACCCGACTGGGCTGCGGATCACAGTTTATGGCCACCCCGAGCTGAGAGACCGCGCCTCGGCTCCGTCTCTGCAGCCATCTTCCCCACTCTGATACCTGGGAGCTCTGCCGCACTCAGGCACCCCCGTCTTTCTGTGACCCCGAGGGTCCTGAGACCATACTGTTCCGTGAGGGTTCCACCTCCCGCTTAGCCACTGGAGTGACATCCCTCAGCGGAGCTGACTTGTAAAGTTTCGATTTTGTGCTCGGCGGCTCTATCACTTGCCAGAAGCGGCTGACGGAGGCCCCCTCCTCCGCCGTCTATCCTCCCGAATATCGCCTCGGATTCACTTCTCCGCACGTCCTACCTTCCAGTAAGTGGTGGCTTCTCTGTTCAGAGAGTTGTTGCTATTCTCTTCTTTGATCTCCTGTTGAGTTCGTAGGTGTTCAGAATGGTTTGATCCCCATTCAGCTGAATTCTTGAGAGCGGACGAAATCCAGGTCTCCTACTCCTCCGCCATCTTGCTCCACCTCCTGTTCCTGAAATTCTTACAAATGAAATGGTGTAGCATATACTCTTGTGACTGGCTTCTTTCACTTAACAGGACATTCTTGAGATTCATCCATATTGTGGCATGCACCAATAGTTCCTTTCTTTAACTGAGTCTTGCATGGCTCTACAATTTATCTATCCACTCTGTTGTTGATGGGCATTTGTTTCCAGTATTGGTTTCTTATAAATAAAACCTGTCTGAATATGCTCATAGAGTCTTCTTGTGGACAAGTATTTTCATTCTCTTGATAACTAGGAATGGGATTACTGGGTAATTGGGGAATATATAGGTATAACTTTATAGAAATAATTCTCCAAAATGGTTGCAATGGTTCCATATTCTCACCAACTTTTGGTAGTATCAGGCTTTAAGTTTTTTTGTTTTGTTTTGTTTTTTGTTTTGGAGAAAGAGAGAGAGAGAGAAAGAGAGAGGAGCAAGGGTGGGGAGGGGAGAAGGGGCAGAGGGAGAGGAAGAGAGAGAATCCCAAGCAGAATCTGTGCTGAGTTTGTAGCCCTATGCAGGGCTTGATCTCATGACCCTGAGATCATGACCTGAGCCGAAACTGAGTCTGATGCTTAAATGACTGAGTCACCCAGGCTCCCTGGTACTCTCAGATT
This sequence comes from Zalophus californianus, assembly GCF_009762305.2. NCBI lineage: Eukaryota > Metazoa > Chordata > Mammalia > Carnivora > Otariidae > Zalophus > Zalophus californianus. Next base: position 26,785,277 of record NC_045595.1, read on the forward strand.
TTAATGTTAGCCAATTCTAGTTGGTATGAATGGATATCATTGCGATTTTATTTCCATTTGTCTTATGAATAATGACATTGACCACTTTTGCATGTGTTTACTGGCATGTCTTGTGAAATGGCTGTTAAGTCATTTGTTCAGTTTCTTTGGGTTGTTTTCTGATAATTCTGAGAGTTCGTTATATATTTTGGATATACATCCTTTGTCAGACATATGCATTGTGATTATTTTCTTCCCTATTAGCACAATGATATCTTTTGTTAACCTTTTATTTGGAAATAATTTCTCACAGAAAAGTATCAAGAATAGTGCACAGAAACTCATATATACCTTGTCTAAATTAGCTTAATGATACCTTTTAATTAACAGAAGTTTTTAATTTCATGAAGTCCAGTTTATCAACATTTATATTAGTACTTTCTACGTCCTAAAAAATCCCTGCCTAGCCGAAAGCTGCAAAGAAGGTACTTTCCAACATTTTCTTCTAGATCTTCATAGTTTTAGTCCATCCAATATTAATTTCAGTGTATTGTGTGAGGTAATAGGTATGGTACTTTCTGTATGTTTATTCAGTTGTCCCAGCATATTTGTTAGAGATTCTCCTTTCCAAACTGAAATGCCATGATACTTTGTTGAAAATCAATTTAATATATATGTATGAGTGTGTGGATCTATTTCTGGGCTTTCCATTGATCCATCTGTTCCATTTATCCATTCTTCCACCAATGTCAACTGCCTCAGTCATTGTGGATTTGTAGTAGGTCTTGAAACTAGACAAACTCTTCAACTTGATTTTGTTCAGGTTTGTTTGGCCCTTATTTTCCATAGATTTTAGGATCCACTTATCATTTTCTATAAAAATGTTGTTGGGAGTTTTTGGATCGTGTTGAATCTACAGATCAATTTGGGGAGCAAAATACTGAGTCACCCTATCCACTTACATGATATATCTTCTGCATTTATTTAGACCTTGTTTAATTTCTTTCACAATGTTTTATAGTTTTCATTTTAGAAATCTTGCACATCTTTTGTTAAATTTATTCCTAAGTATTTTGTTTTTTGACATGATTGAAAACGAATTCTAAAAATTCACCAGCCAAATGCTACTAGTATATAGAAATTCCACTGATTTTTGTATATAATTCTTTCTGTGACCTTGTTAATTCACACATTAGTTTTTGTAGTTGTTTTGTAGATTCTTGAAGATTTTATATATAAAATCGTGTCTTCAGTGAATAAAGACTTTTACTTCTGCTTTTTGCAATCTTTATACCTTTTATTTCTTTTTCTTGCATTACTGCACTGGCTAGCACCTCCAGCATATAGTAAATTGAAGTGATAAGCACACAAACCCCTGCCTTGTTCCTGATCACAGGGGAAAAATATTCACTATGTTTCTATTAAATGTGATGTTAGATATAGGTTTCCTTTATCAGATTTAATATGTTCTCTTCTATTTCATTTTTTTAAAGTCTTTTTTTCTTTTTCTTTTTTTTTAAGGTATGAAAGGGTGTGGAATTTTTTCAATGCCTTTTTTCTGCATTGATTCAGATTCTATTGTTCTTCTTTATTCTGTTCATACTTTGAATTATACTGATTTTCAAATGTGAAATCAACCTTGTACTCTTGGTATAAATTTCAATTATGCTTGCATTTTGTTGAAGATTTTTACATCCATGTTCATGAGGGACATTGGTTTGTAATTTTCTCATAATATCTATGTCAGGTTTTGATAACAGAGTTAAGCTAATCCCACAAAGTGATTTGGGAAGTGTTTCCTCCTCTTTTGTCTGAAAATTTGTTTAAAATGGTGCTAGTTTAAATGTTAATAGAATTAATCTAAGTCTGAAGTTTTCTTTGTGGGAAGATTTTGGTTATACATTCAATTTAATAGATTAGTAGGCTATTCAGATTTCTAATTTTTGTTGTTTTAGTTTTGATAAACAATTGTGACTTTACTGCCACAAAGTTGTAAATATTATTCCCTTTATTATCAATTTAACATCGGTAGGATCTGTAGTCCTATTCCTTCTCTCATTCCTGACATTGGTAACTTGTGATTTTTCTCTTTATATTAATCAATCTGCTTTGGTTTATTAAGTTTTATCTTTTTAAAGAAACAACTCTTGGCTTTGTAAATTTTCTCTATTCTTTGTTTTCAATTTTATTGATTACTGGTTCTGTTTTTATTTCTTTCCTTCTAGTTACTTTGGGTTTCATTTGTTCTTCGCCCCCCACCCCCCAGCTTCTTAGGATGGAAAGTTAGATACTTAATTTTAAACTTTTCTTTTTTCTCATACAAATATTTAAAACTTATAAGCTTTCCTCTAAGCATTATGTTAGCTGCCTCCCACAAATTCTGGAATGTTGTATTATAATTTTCATTCAGTTTGAAATATTTTTCCAATTTCCCATATGATTTCTTCTTTGAATCTTGGGCTACTTAGATGTGTGCTATTTAATTTCCAAACAGTACAGTCTTTTCTATATATTGCATTGCTATTGATTTTTAATTTCATTCCATTGTGGTCAGAGAACATACTTTATAAAGTTTCCTTTCTAAAAAGACATTGTATGATTCAGCATATGACTGGTGAATGGTCTACATGCACTTGCATTTTATTATTTTAAAACTTAAAAAAATTAAAAACTACTTTCCCCAAGTCTACTCCATACTGACCTATCATCTATTTATCTTTAGGGCATTCTTTCATATTTCTGGGCAGTTCTGGCACCTAGATCAGAATTTTCTTCTGCTACCATTCTGGGTAACTTTATCTACCCAGAGAGCGAAATTAAATTAAAACTAAACCTATTCCACGATAATAACCAACACATCTATTCCAACTTCAAGGTCTCGTCTTCAAATTTTCTTCCTGATATCATTCATTCATTGAACTAGCATTCAATGCCTTAGTGGCACAACACAAGGTACTAGAATTATGGAAGTAGCTGAGATGTAGAAATCATACTTCAGTGTGGGAGGAAAAAATAACCAGTCTTAAGTAGCTGTTTTCAGCACATTTCATAGACATTATCTTATTAAGTTTCACAAAAATCCTTCATTGAAGGCAGTATATTCATTCTCTATTTTGTAGATGGGGAAACTAGACTCCAGAAACTAAGGAAGCTACTAGTCTATGGAAGTACAGCTAGTAAGTAGCAGAGTGTTAAATCTTGTCTCTTTAAAATCCACTGCCATTTCAGTGATATGACTGTATGGTCACTACCATAACAGGCTGAAGTTCTTTAATTCGTTTATGCCAAATGGCCACTATATGCCACATGCTGTGCTAGCAGTGACAAGAGTGCCTTGGTGTCCATCCTCACAGAACCACAGCTAAACACTTTCAATACAATACTTGTTTATCTGATGAAAATCATGTACCCTTTCTCTTCTCCCCTTCTCACTCTTTTAAAACCATTTCCCACTCAATTCTGGATTCCAGTCTGGATCCAATTACCCAATAGGTCACAAACATGTGTCTTACAACCATGACCCATATAAAGCCTCCTGAAAGGATGATCCAAAGCTAGCAAGATGAGTGTACTCTGCTAGAATGTGGCAATTTATCTAAAGAAAAAAGATCTATCAAGCATCAGAAGGTTTTTTTGTTTGTCATATAATCAGAACAAGTGAATAAAGCTGCTTCAGTACTTGATGTATGCATTCCCCAAAGGAAAGGCAATAATATTATTATTAAATATTAATTACTTATTGAACATTTTCTATATGCCAATACTGTATTAAGTATTCTACATGCATTACCTCACTTAATGCTCCCATAAATCTTACAAGATGCCTACGATTATTATCTCTACTTAACAGATGAGGAAACTGAAGCTTTAGTTCCCAAAGTTACACATCTAGCAGAATCCAGATTTAAACTCAGATCTAAATGATTCTAGTACCTACATTCTTAACCACATGCTGACTTTCTTTTGGGCAGATAGTGCCTAAACACATCCATAGTAGAATAATCTTTGCTCCTGGGAACAAAATATTTAATATCTGGTAGCTAAGACTCCTATCTTTCACTGTGTTTGGATGGACAGAGCCCATGTTTGCCTTCATGTGTTTCCATTGGCAAAATCTTCCTTTAAAAATTTGTAAAAAACAAACAAAAAAACCCTCTCTGATCCAGGAACTATTATCTTACAATTAAAAGCTCATAGGCTAATCTTGCTTTCTTTATTTCTATGTTCTTGAAGGTCACTTTACTGTCCCACCATAGGCCTCATATACTTACAATCCTCTCAGTTATAAAAGATCACTTCACTGTTCCACCATAGGCCTCATAATCCTCTCAGTTATTAGTGAGGACCTCTGTGAATCACTGATTGTCCCGTTTTGAACATTTGGGCTTCACTATTCCAATTAGCTGTCAGATCCTGTCACAGTCACCCTTCTAGTAGTTTCATGTCTGTTTCTTCTTTGGTTTTCTATAGCCACAATGCTTAGTCATCTGTTGCTTTGAATACACTAGTCTCTCTGCCTCCACACTTGAACTCTGCCTCCACACATGGACTCTCAGTCCATTCTTCATGTAGACCAGCCATGGGGACTGAATATCTTCCCTTGGCTCCAATTTCTTTGGCATTCTATAGCCTAAGGAATAACGCCCAAGGTTCCTTATCTTGTTATTCAAGGACCTCCAAAATCTGACTCTTGGTCACTACTCCATTATCACTTTTCTCCACATTCCTCAATGTACCCTCTGCTTTTGTCAGACTTCATATAATAAGGAGTGCAAGACTGAAACCAGGGGGTTGCAGAGACACCAGGTGAGAACATCAGCAAGGAGTGAAATTGCAGAATAAGGCCAGGTTAACATGAGATATCAAGAAGAGCTCGATGGGGCAGGTATCAAGGCTATACTTAATAAAGAGAAAAGGGTGAAAAATGGAAGAGCAACATCTAAATCCCTACCATATGCCAGAACCTCCACTCAATTTCACCAATGCTCTCATTTATTCCTCCCAACAATTTTTTTGAAATAGAAATTAATAATCACATCTTACCAATGTAGTGAGAGGCTCAGAGACATTAAGCCATTTGTTCATGGTCTCAGAGCTAGTATGTGGCAGAGCCAGTAATCTATCTAAAAAGATAAAGCAAGAGGAATAAAGGTACATTATTTACAAGTCTATCCGACAATTCCAAAGGATGGCAGTGTATGGCTTAGTGTGTTTGAAGGGTTTCATGCTTACTAGGAAGGAAGAAGTGAGTAACTGGCCTAGAATCCATTCAACCCCTTTACTAAAGGGCATTCATTCCAGGAGAAAGGTAACCAGCCAAAGCTCCTTATAAACATGACTGACCTCTGACAAATACATCAGTGGTGTTTATTAGAGGGAAAGTCCTTAATAAATGGGTTTTTTGTTTTGTTTTGTTTTTGCAGGATGCACCCAATTCTCTAAGATTGCTTATGGTTAACAAACTTGGAATCCATGCACTTACGGGGCATGGTTCCTCGGAAAATGTCACATAAGCTAAAAGTTGAAGAGCTCCCTTTGGGTGAGCAATATTCTCAGGTGTTGTTCTCTCAAATATTGCTTAGAGAAGTCATCTGTTAAATCTGGGCCAAAGTGCATTTAGAAAGAACTGGAGAGCTGCAATTGTTGTTCCAGATCTCTTTCTGCTTCACATGTGCATTAGTACTGGCTAAGATCTCTGATTCTTGTGAGTCTGTTTGACAATCAAAGCCTTTGCACAATCTCATATGCCTGGTTGTGTTGTGCAGCTTCTTTAGGATGCACATCTTCAAAAGCGGAGGCTGAGAAACGGACACAGGTACAAGTGTTTTATTGGACAAGAGATTCCATGATGCAGGAATGAAGAAGAGGGAGAGTAAGACAACAAAAGAGGAAAAGCCAAGATAAGAATGCACTGTCAACAACACTGCTGTAGACTACAGGGGCTCCACTCCACCAGAACATCCATGGAGACATGTACAGAATGCCTCCCAGAACTGTCCACTTGAGGAGTAGGAGGTGGGAGCCTCTATCCGCTAACTTCTGACCCCCAATGGTTAAGGGTTCCCTCAGGGGGCCTTACCACCCCAGTATTTCCAAGCTATGCCTGTCTGTGGGTAGAGTAGTAGGCTCCCACAGCATCAAAGAAGGTCCTGGATGGCACTTGATATGGGATGCTATCCAAGCAAGCTTGCTCCAAACCACCCACTGCAGTCGCAGCTGGTATTAGAGGTGGACCCAGAGGATGTGACATGGAACACTGGGGTGGGCTGCCACAATGACAATACCAGCATGTTTGCTACTTAAACATACTCCATCCTTTTGTATTTCCATGCCTTTGCTTATGCATTTCCCTTGGAATGTCCCTTCTCTCATTCTGCAAACTGAAATTATATTCATTCATCACAGTTTGGGTTGAAATGCCACCTCCTCCTGGAAAACATCTCAGATCTCCAAATTAAAAATAATTACATCTTTTTTTTTGACTTACCACAGCATATTTTTCAACCTCTATTACTGAATTTCTTTCATTCCCCTTTGGTGTTCTAGGTCAGTAACTATAGCCCACTTTATGGGCCATAATCTGATGCAAATACGCAAATCTTTTCCTTTGTTTTCATGGGTGAATAACATGTGGTCCTATATACTTCAGCTTTACCACTTGCTAGTAACATTCTAATTGAGTTTAAAAACGTTACTAGAATTTGGTGTTCCAAAGCCCATTTTAGAGTTTCAAGAAGTCTCTCATTCTAAATTCCACAAAGAAATCTAACTGCCCTGAAATGTTTGGTAATTTGTAGAGGTTCCCAGTATGTACATGCACAAACACAAGAGATGGATTTCTGCAGTTTGGGGGAAGGACAATTTATTACAAATTCGTCATCACTGTTGTCTTGAGTTGACTGTAGTTTTTGAGTACTGCTTTTTTTTTTTAGAGATTGTTACTATTTTATATATTTTTAAAGATTTTATTTATTTATTTGCCAGAGAGAGAGAGAGAGCGAGAGAGAGTGAGAGCACAAGCAGGGGGAGCGGCACGCAGAGGGAGAATCAGAGGGAGCAGGGAGCCTGATGTGGGACTCAATCCCAGGACCCTGGGATCATGACCTGAGCCGAAGGCAGACGCTTAACCGACTGAGCCACTCAGGTGTCCTGTGATTGTTACTATTTTAAAGATTTTTATTTATTTTAGAAAAAGAGAGAGAGAGAATGAGCAGAGGCAGAGGGAGAGAGAGAATCTCAAGCAGACTCCACACTGAGTGCAGAGCCTGACACAGGGCTCAATCTCATGACCCCAAGATCATGTCCTGAGCCGAAATCAAGAGTGGGACGCTTAACTGACTGAGCCACCCAGGTGCCCCAAATTGTTATTTTAGACTAATCATTATCAACAAGTGTGGAAATAAGCTGTAATGGTTAAGAGCAATAATTTTAAAGCCATATTTTCTGTGTTCAAATTCTGGCTTCACCATTTCTTAGTTATGTGACACTGGGCATCTTAACCTTTTGTACCTCAGTTTCTTTATTAATAAAATGTAGAAAATAATAGTACTCATAGGATTGTTGTGAGGACTGCATACATAAGTGAATATAAGAAAAATGCTTAGAACAATGCCAGGCATACAGAAAACTACCTAAGTACTAACCATCATCTTGGGTGGCTATGTATTTTTAGTCTTTAATTTTCTACTAAAATATTTACTAAGAAAGGTAGTGCCCTGCCCCCGGGGGGTGTAAGGCCTGATAAGAACCACACAATGGGTACATGGCCTGACTTTGCCCTTGTGGAGGTCAGGTTTTGGTCTACACAAGAGAGTTCTCAGTTAAATCTAACCATCATGGCTCTGATCTCTGGAAGAATTTCTAAATGCTCATGTGCCCAGTTTAGGACAGAGGTATTAAGACTAAGCCACTCATATGGTGATGAGAATTTATTCTACTGTCTTTGCAAAAATAAATATGCAAACCTTCCCTATCTCATAATCAAGAATAGTTGGTTTTGGAGGGAAAACAAAATCATGTGTTAAGCTTAAATGGTTCTGAAAACAAGCTGAATTGCTACTTAAAAAAAATTAAAATTAGTCATTCATGAGAGATAGAGAATATAAATGCATATGTGTGCCTACTTAAAAGCTTCATTATGCTCATGTGCTCATGTGCTTTTTTGGGGACAATTTAGTTGCTGTAAGGAAGGCTGCTTGTAAAACAGCTCTTCAGTTGTAATACAGGCTTGATTTTCACCATCTAAAACCTCCTGTGACCTAACAAAGCAGAAAAAGACAAGCAACACTGGCATTGCTTCTCTTAAACTTAGATACTTTATTAAAAAAACCATATATGAGTTAATATATTTTTATATCTGTAAGTGAGCATTCATAGCTAAGGGTCAGTAATGTGATAGAAAAAGTAATGAGACCATGTTGAGAAAAAATGGGGTAGTCAACAGGAAAATCAACCTCATTTATTATAATATTCTAGTGATCAGCAGGTGTAAAACTCTCTCAGCTATGGTCATTAACGACATTCATTCCAAACTTAACATCTACATTTGCAAACCATTTGAAAGTAAAATTACTTGCCAATTCAATTTCCAATTTGCTTTTATATCTTCATCTTTGATTGACAATTTTTTTTTTAACAATAGCAACCTCAGCGAGTACTTGAGTAAATGGTAGCAACCATCCAATAGTGTAGATAAACTTGTCTATTTAGATTACCTATTCACTTTTCTTCCACATGTACAATCATTTACAACCATGGAATGTTCACTTCAGGTTAGAATGAACTTGCAAAACTGATGTCAGGCTTCTGATGATTAGAATCATTTATTAGAATTATTTGTTCTTAAAGCCATAATGGTATTCATTTTTCTTATCATGACCTAAAAATGACCAAATTTGAATGCACACCTTCAGTGATGCTACCAAATAACTCCAAGTATAAATTACAAGAAAAGAGTGAGTTTGCAAAATAGTATATTTAAATGTGTGCAGGGATGTTTGGGTATATAGTTAATATGGCTGTGCACTGAAATTTAAAGTCATACAGAAGATGGCGCCATGCAGAAGGCCTCCCTTATGCATTCACTCATATGCTTCATGATCACCATGGGGAATTTTATTCCATCAATTTTTCCTGGGTCCCTTCGGCTGAAATTTAAATTCATTGAGGACTCTTTTGCCCTTTATAGAAAAATTCAGAATTCTGAACTTAAGATGCTTTCATATACTTATTAAAACACAAGGTAGACCTCTTTTTATAATTAGCATTCATTACAATGCACATTTCACATGTATTGCTTTACATCAATAACTGGTGCTCTTTGAATCTTTCTCTGAATGTCATTTGATCCCCTTTTTAATTAGCAATAATCGCGCCTCGGATAAACCTCACTGACTACGATACTGCCACTGCACAAAGCTGTTGATCCCCTTTTTAAAAACAGCTTTGTTGAGATACAATTTATGTGCCATAAAATTCACCTAGTGTACATTTTTAGTATATTTAAAGAGTTATGCAACCATCACCAGAATTTGGTTGTCAAACATTCCTATCATCCAAATAGATCCCACATACCTGTCTGCAGTCAATCCCCACTCTTATCCCCATCCCCAGGCTACCATGAATCTGGTTTGGGTCTGGAAACATTTGCCTTCTCCAGATCTTTCATATAAATGGAGTATAAAATATAAAATTTTTTGCATGTGACGTTTTTCATTGAGCACAATGTTTTTGACATTCATCCATATTGTAGCCTGTATCATTACTTTTTAATTGCAGAACAGTATTGTAATATATGGATATACCACATTTTGCTTATCCATTCACCAATGGAGTTGATGGAATTGTAGTTTGTCTCCAGGTTTGGCCAATCTAAATAATGGTACTAAGAACATTCATGTTGAGCTCTGTGTGTCGTCATATTTTCATGTTTCTTAGGCATATACCCAGGAAGACAGCCATTGTGGTGGGTATGAGGTAGTATCTTATTTTGGTTTTATTTTTTTAAAATTTTTTTCTTAAGTTGTTAAATTCCAGTTAGTTTACATATAATGTAATATTAGTTTCAGGTGTACAATACAGTGATTCAACACTTCCATAGAACACTTGGTGCTCATCACAACAAGTGTACTCCTTAATCCTTATCACCTATTAACTCATCCCCCAATGTACCTTCCCCCTGGTAACCATCAGTTCTCTACAGTTAAGAAAAAGTTAAAAATAGAACTACCCTACGATCCAGCAATTGCACCACCAGGTATTTACCCAAAGAATACAAAAATACTAACTCAAAGGGATACATGCACCCTGATGTTTACAGCAGCATTACCTATAATATCCAAATTATGGAAACAGTCATTACAGTTTTAATTTACATTTCCTTAATGAGAGTATTATCATGTGCTTTTTAGCCATTTATCTATCTGCTTTTATGAAATGCCTATTCAAATCTTTCACCAAGTTTTAAATTGGGTGAGATGTTTCTTTTATTAACAAACAGTGAGAGTTCTTTTAATATTCTGGATACAAGAACTTTACCATATATACAATTTGAAAATACTTTCACCAGCCTGAGGCTTGTCTTCATTTACTTAATGGTGCCTTTTGAATGCAAAACTCTTAAATTTTTATGAAGTCCAATTTATTATTTTTTTCTTTTATTATTTGTGTTCTGGTGTCATATCTACAAATGCTTTGCCTAACCCAGGATTGTGAAGATTTCCTATTGTTTTCTTCTAGAAGTTTTATACTTTTAACTCTTACATTTAGGTCTACAATCCATTTTGAGCTAATTTTTGTATATGGTGTGAGGTAAGGGTCTAAATTAATTTTTTTGCATGTGGATATCCAAATGTCCCAGCATCATTTGCTGAAAAGATTATTCTTTTACCCAACTGAAGTGCCTTAGCAATTTTGTAAACAAATCAACTGACCATAAATGTAAGGTTTTATTTCTGTATGCTGCTTCACTGATTTGTCTTCATGCCAGTACCATACTGCCTTGATCACTAGCCTTATAGTAAATTTTGAAATCAGTAAGTTTAAGTCCTCCACCTTTGTTCTTTCACAAAACTGTTCTACTATTCACCTTTGAATTTCCATATACATTTTAGGATCAGTTCATCAATTTCTACAAAAAAGCCCACAAAAAAAACCACTCCAAAATAAAAAAACAATCACCTGCTGGTGAAGCTTAGATAAATTTGGGGAGAACTGTCAACATAACAATATTTAATCTCCCAATAGAATGGCTATTTATTTATACCTTTAATTTCTGTCAGCAGTATTTTAAAATTTTCAGTATACAAATCTTACACTAATTTTGTTGAAGTTATTCCTAAGCATTTCATTCTTTTTGATGATACTGTGAGTGGAACAATTTCCTTAATTCCATTTTCAGATTACTCTATCTAGTATATAGAGATGCAACTGATTTTTGTGTATTGATTTTAATATTCTTCAAACTTGCGGTACTCAATTTCTTTTCCACAGACATTTATGCTGTTTGCAAATAAGCAGTTTTGCTTTTTCCTTTTCAATATGGATGCCTGATACTATTTATTTCTTTTTCTTGCCTTATTGCATTGACTAGAATCTCCAATACAGTGATGAATAGAAATGGTGAGAGAAGACAGCTTTGCCTTGTTTCTGATCCCTAGGGGGAAAGCATTCAGTCTATCACCATTAAGTATGATAAACTATATATTTTCATAGATGTCCTTTATCAGACTGAAGAAATTCCCTTCTTAGTTTGTGGTGAGTTTTTCTTTTTTTATTAACTCAAAATGGATCAAAGACTTAGATATAAAAGCTAAACCCATAGATCTCTTAGAAGAAAACACAGGTGAAAATCTTCATGCCCTTCAATCAACTAATGGTTTATTAGATATGATGTTTAAAGCACAAGCAAAAGAAAAAATAAACTACATTTTTAAAAATTAGAAACTTTTGTCCTTTAAAGGACACTATCAAGAAAGTAAGAAGAGCGATAGAATGGGGGAAAATTTTTACAAATCATATATCTAGTAAGAGTCTAGTGTCCAAAATGTATAAAGAATTCGTACAATTCAACAATAAAAAGAAATAATTCCATTTAAAAATTAGCAAAAAATTTGAATAGATATTTCTCCAAAGAAGATATATAAATGGCCAATAAGTAGATGAAAATATGCTCAGCATTATTAGCCAATAGGGAAATGAAAACTAAAACCATGAGATACCATTTCATACCCATAGGATGGGTACAATAAAAAAGACAAATAATAAGTGTTTCTGAGGATGTGGGGAAATTGGAGCCCACATACATTGCTGGTGGGGGTATAAAGTAGTACAGCCACTTTGAAAACAGTTTGGCAGTTCCTTAAAAGTTAAACGTAGAGTTCCATATGACCCAGAAATTTCACTGCCACATAAAGAACCACGAGGATTGAAAACATATGTCCACACAAAAATTTGTACATGAAGGGTCACATTAGCATTATTAATAATAGCCAAAAAGTAAACAACTCAAATGTCCATCAACTGACAAGTGAATGAACAAAATACAGTAGATCCATACAATGGATTATTATTCAGGCATAAAAAGGACCAAAGAGATGCTACAACATAGACAAATGTTGGAAACATTATGGTAAGTGAAAGAAGCTAAATGCAAAAGACTATTCCATTTATATGAAATGTTCAAAATAAGCAAATCCCTAGAGATGGAAAGAAAGGGCTAGGGGTAGCAGGGAGTAACTGCTAATGAATACAGGTACTTTGGGAGTGATGAAGCATTCTAAAATTACACAGTGTTGATGGTTGCACAACTTTGTGAAATATACTAAAAACCACTGAATAATACACCCTAAAGGGAGAATTTTATGGTATGTGAATTATATCTCCACAAAAAAAAGCTGTTAGTACTTCAATCACTAACTGGTAATGGGGCTTTGGGGAAGTGGAAATTTAGCAAAGGTATAGAAAAGAGTAAGCATCATCTTTCTTGGTGATGCTCTTGTGCTCCCGGAAAACATTCATTCAATGCCCCACAGTCATTGTTGTGAGTTAAACTGTGTCTCCCAGAAGGATATGTTCACGCCTTAATCCCGGGTACCTGTGAACGCAACCTTATTTGGAAATGGGGTCTTTGCAGATATAATCAAATTAAAATAAAGTCATGCTACGTTAGAGTGAGCTGTAATCCAATGATTGGCATCCTTATAAGAAGAGGGAAATTTGGACTAAGAGAGAGGGTGCCATGTGACAACAAAGGCAGAAATTGGAATGATGCATCTATAAGCTAAGAAATGCCAAAGATTGCTGGCAACTCTCAGAAAAGGTAGCAGAGAAGGGCATAGTACAGATTCTCATTCAGTGCTTTCGGAAGGAACTAACTGCTGGTAACTTGATTTGGGACTTTTAACTTCCAGAACTGTGAGACAATACATTTATGTTGTTTTAATCCATCCAGTTTGTGGTGATGTGTTATGGCAGCCCTAGGAAACTACTACACTAAATATTTACATCTTTATTACTAAAGACAAAGGGTTCCAGTGAGTAGAGTCAACCTCTTGGAGTCTCAATTCCTTCCTCATTGGGGATAATAACATCTGTCCATTCACTGTACTGAGAAAATGACCATGAAAACACTTCAGAAACTGTGAAGTACTTTATAAATATAGGCTATTACTCCTCCAGGTGTATGCTTTTAATTGATTTGTCAGCTCTAATTTATTGGGTTTTCTCTTTTCTTCAAGATCATCTGTTTTCAAGCAACATTCACCTTCCTTAGAAAAGCTACAGCCTGGGTACTAGAGTTCTCTAACTTAAAGTGAGAGGTCAAATTATGGAACTCATACCACCCATTCTCCTAACCCCCCCAAAAATACCTTGCCATAAATTGTCAATGAACTCACTTGTATTTTAGGATATACAACACCAATGCACTGTAGCCTTTTGTTTATACATAAGGTTAGGGTATTGTTCCATAATTGACTATTCTGTTGAACTGAATGGTATCATCATAAATGATCACTTTTCGAAGACCAGTATAAAGAAGATATTTGGCACTAAAGTACATCTTTCACAAATTGCAAATCAGTTAGATGCTCAATTATCAATATAAAATTCTACACAAACTCTCATTATTGGGGATTTCTGATTATTTACAGTTTTGAAAAAACTTTTTTTTTGTTGTTGTTGTTGTTGTTTAAATATTTTGCTGTAAGTTACCTGCAGTGGAAATTTAACAGTATCCAACAAGGGGGGAAATTTGTCAAATGTCCTTGAACACCTCCGGATTTTCTCTCCCTCTTCACCTCTGCTTTCCTGAATGTATCACTATAGCTGTAGGAGATTGTGACCCCTTAGATAACGTATATATTCTCTTATTCACATGAAAATCTCACATGTCTTTATTTTTAAAGATTTTATTTATTTATTTGAGAGAGAGAATGAGAGACAGAGAGCACGAGAGGGGACAGGGAAGAGGGTCCGAGGGAGAAGCAGACCCTCCGCTGAGCAGGGAGCCGATGTGGGACTCGATCCCAGGACTCCAGGATCATGACCTGAGCCGAAGGCGGTCGCTTAACCAACTGAGCCACCCAGACGCCCCATAAAATCTCACATGTCTTTAAATGGAGATTTTACAAGTATGTAAAGATACACTTATATGGAAGCTCATTATAACACAGAGAGAAAAACAAACACGGAAATTTTGGATAAATATGTTATGCTAAACGCATGCAATGATACATATGGCAGCTATTAAGAAGAATGAGACAAATTAATATGTAGCAACATGGAAAGATTCCCAAGACAGATAGGAGTACAAAGCTCCACTGTCACCCCACCAAACCAATTTCCAAAAAACATAAATGGTATGATTATTTTTGAGGAAAAAAAGATAATATCACACACACACACATATACCCAGTTAATCTCTGAAAGTATCACAAAAAAATTATTAGATGCAGTTACATTTGGAGAATGATTCCAAAGTTTCTTATTATGGGCATGGACTGCTTTTATTATGTAATATAATTTATAAATAGAAGAGTTTTAGCCCATAAGGACAAAGCAATGATTAGCAGTTTACTATGTGAAATAAAAAAAATAATCTGCACAGACAACAATATATAAAAAAGAAATGTTTAAAAGAATTCTTTACTTCTGGGGATCTCAAAAAAGACATTATGCAACATTTTAGAGGTACCACAAGGGAACTGTAGCTAGGGTTGTGTTGCTAGGCCCATACTTGTGTGGGGAATCAATAGACCATCCTTCGAGGTAAGAGCACAACAATTTACTTATAGTAGTTTATCGAGTGCTTAGTTCAATGCGAGTGGACATTTTGTCAATAACATTCTAATGGATGCTATGGATGACAGTTCAGCACTATAATATACAAGCTGGAAGGCCATATACTAAAATCTATAGGTCCCTGGAGTCAGAGGATGATCATTTGTAGAAGAACTAAAGAAAACCACCAAGAAATGTCTTATTGTAGGGCCTAATGATTGTTTTGAAGTAAAAAGCAAACAGATTTGGTTATTATGGATTGACACATTGGTGCCATTTTTATACATTTTTCTATCTTAAAAAATTTTAAGAAATGAAAGGTGAAATTAGAAAGCTTTCCTTAAATTGAATTAGGCTGGAAGCTTATCAATGTAAACACATTTCCCAATTAAGTTAGACAACACATAGAATTCATCACCTGAATCCTGTTGGTTAGAAACGAGCAGCAAATTAACTCATTCAGTTCTATAGTCATTTCACAAGTTTCCAGCACAAGACGAAAGTGGTCACATGAGCTACATTTGTGTCAATTTTCAAAGCAGAAAGTAAGGCAATATTCCCAGAAGGCACAAAAATATTGCTCTTTTAAAAAATATATCCAATTAGATAGGGGGGCGGAGCAAGATGGCGGAGGAGTAGGAGACCTGGATTTCGTCTGGTCTCAGGAATTCAGCTAAATGGGGATTAAACCATTCTGAACACATACGAACTCAACAGGAGATCGAAAAAGAGAGTAGCAACAACTCTCTGAACAGAGAAGCGACCACTTACTGGAAGGTAGGACGTGCGGAGAAGTGAATCCGAGGCGATATTCAGGAGGATAGACGGCGGGGAAGGGGGCCTCCGTTGGCTGCTTCTGGCAAGTGATAGACCCCAGAGCACAAAATCGGAACTTTTAGAAGTCAGCTCCGCTGAGGGACATCGCTCCAGTGGCTAAGCGGGGGGTGGAACCCTCGTGGGAGAGTGTGGTCTCAGGACCCTCGGGGTCACAGAAAGACCGGGGGTGCCTGAGTGCAGCAGAGCTCCCACGTATTGGAGCGGGGAAGCCAGTTGCAGAGACGGAGCCGAGGTGCGGGCTCTCAGCTCAGGGTTGCCATAAACTGTGATCTGTGGCCCAGCTGGGCCACTGCTCCTCCAGCAGGGACCCAACAAGCGGCAGAACTGGGGAGACTCCCCTCCCTCCACCGGGAGGGGCGGCGCAGAAGCACACTGCACGGATCTGCTGGGTTTGGAGACTCCACACGGGGTCGAGTGCCAGAGATAGAAATGCTCGGTCACAGGCCGGGTGAGCATGCTGTGCGGCTGGAGACCAGGGAGACGGGAGTGATTGCTTTTCTCTGGGGGCGCACTGAGGAGCGGGGCCCCGAATTCTCAGCTCCTCCAAGTGGAGATTGGGAGGCCACCATTTTCACCCTGGTCCTCCAAAGCTGTACCAGAGCTTGCAGGGAACAAAAGCTCCTGAGAGCAAACCCGAGCAGCTTGCTTAGCCTGGACCGACAAGGGTGGGGCAATTCCACCTCCAGCAAAGACATTTGGGAACCACAGCAACAGGCCCCTCCCCCAGAAGATCAGCACGAACAGCCAGCAAGCCAAGACCAAGTTTACCGATCAAGGAGAATGGGAGAACTCCAGCGCTAAGGGAATACTGCACATAGAATTCATGGCTTTTTTTTTTTTACCATGATTCATTAGTTTTTCAAAGTTAATTTTTTAACCGTTTTTTAAATTTTTCTTTTTCCCATTTTCAACCAACATCTTATCAATCCCTTTTTTAAAAAAACATTTTTTATTTTTCATTTTTAGAGTCATATTTTATCCCTTCATAGTAGTCACCCTTATTTTTGGCATATATATATAAGTTGTTCTCTCTTTAAAATTTTGATATACAGTTTCTCCTAACACATCACAATATACCCTAAATCACTAGTGTATGGCTTTGTTCTAGTCTCCTGCCTGATCACATTCTCTCCCTTTTTCTTTATTTTTTTAAATCTTCTTTCTTTTTTCAAACAACTTCTTATCTTATCAATTCCTTTTATAAAATCTTTTATAATTTTCATCTTTACAGTCATCTTCCATCCCTTCATTGTATCTACCCTTATTTTGTATATATATAAGTCTTTCTTCCTTTAAAATTTTAGGAGGCACTTTTTTCTAACAGACCAAAATACGCCCAAAATCTAGTGTGTGGCACTAATCTATGCACTAGCCTGATCATATTTGATCATATTCTGGGTTTTTTTTGTATTGTTCTGTTTTTGTTTTTATTTTTTTGTTGTTGTTTTTTTTTCCTTTCTTTTCTCTTTCTTTCCCTTTCTTTTCCCCTGGTTTCAGGTCTTTTCTGATTTGTATAGAGTATATTTGCTGGGGATGTTGTTAACCTGTTAGCATTTTGTTCTCTCATTCATCTATTCTCCTCTGGACAAAATGACAAGATGAAAGAAATCACCTCACCAAAATGAACAAGAGGTAGTACCGTCTGCCAGGGACCTACTCAATATGGACATTAGTACGATGTCGGACCTAGAGTTCAGAATCATGACTTTAAAGATACTAGCTGGGCTTGAAAAAAGCGTGGAAGTTATTAGAGACACCCTTCCTGGAGAAATAAAAGAAGTAAAATCTAACCAAGTTAAATCAAAAAGGCTATTAATGAGGTGCAATCAAAAATGGGGGCACTAACTGCTAGGATAAATGAGGCAGAAGAGAGAATCAGTGATATAGAAGACCAAATCATGGAAAATAAAGAGGCTGAGAAAAAGAGAGAGAAACAGCTACAGGATCACAAGGGCAGAATTTGAGAGAGAAGCGATACGATAAGATGAAACAACATTAGAATAATTGGGATCCCAGAAGAAGAAAGAGAGAGAGGGGCAGAAGGTATATTGGAGCAAATAATAGCAGAGAACTTCCCTAATGTGAGGAAGGAAACAGGCATCAAAATCCAGGAGGCACAGAGAACCCTCTCAAAATCAATAAAAAGAGGTCAACACCCCGACATCTAATAGTAAAACTTACGAGTCTCAGAGACAAAGAGAAAATCCTGAAAGCAGCTCAGGAGAAGAGATATGTAACCTACAATGGTAGAAATATTAGATTGGAAACACACCTATCCACAGAGACCTGGCAGGCCAGAAAGGACTGGCATGAGATCTTCAGAGCACTAAACGAGAAAAATACGCAGCCAAGAATACTATATCCAGCTAGGCTCTCATTGAAAATTGATGGAGAGATAAAAAGCTTCCAGGACAAACAAAAACTAAAAGAATTTGCAAACACAAAACCAGCCATCCAAGAAATATTGAAAGGGGTTCTCTAAGCAAAGAGAGAGCCTAAAAGCAGCATAGATCAGAAGGAACAGAGACAATATACAGTAACAGTTACCCTACAGGCAATACAATGGCACTAAATTCATACCTTTCAATAGTTACCCTGAATGTAAATGGGCTAAATGCGCCAATCAAAAGACACAGGCTATCAGATTGGATTAAAAAACAAGACCCATTGATAAGCTGTCTGCAAGAGACTCATTTTAGACCCAAAGACACCCCCAGATTGAAAGTGAGGGGGTGGAAAACCATTTCCCATGCTAATGGACACCAAAAGAAAACTGGGGTGGCAATCCTTATATCAGACGAATTAGATTTTAAAACAAAGACTGTAATAAGAGATGAGGAAGGATACTATATCCTACTTAAAGGGTCTATCCAACAAGAAGATCTAACAATTGTAAATATCTATGCCCCTAACATGGGAGCAGCCAATTATATAAGGCAATTAATAACAAAATCAAAGAAACACATTGACAACAATACAATAATACTGGGGGACTTTAACACCTCCCTGACTGAAATGGACAGATCATCTAAGCAAAAGCTCAACAGGGAAATAAAGAGTTTAAATGACACACTGGACCAATGGACTTCATAGACATATTCAGAACATTCCATCCCAAAGCAACGGAATACACATTCTTCTCTAGTGCCCATGGAACATTCAGCAGAATTGATCACATCCTAGGACACAAATCAGGTCTCAACCGGTAACAAAAGATTGGGATTATTCCCGGCATATTTTCAGACCACAATGCTTTGAAACTAGAACTCAATCCCAAGAGGAAAGTCAGAAAGAACTCAAGTACATGGAGGCTGAAGAGCATCCTACTAAGGAATGAATGGGTCAACCAGGAAATTAAAGAAGAATTAAAAAAATTCATGGAAACCAATGAAAATGAACACACCACTGTTCAAAATCTTTGGGAGGCAGCAAAGGCAGTCCTGAGAGGAAAGTATATAGCAATACAAGCCTTTCTCAAGAAACAAGAAAGGTCTCAAATACACAACCTAACCCTACACCTAAAGGAGCTGGAGAAAGAACAGCAAATAAAGCCTAAACCCAGCAGGAGAAGAGAAATAATAAGGATCAGAGCAGAAATCAATGAAATAGAAACCAAAAGAGAACAGATCAACGAAACTAGGAGCTGGTTCTTTGAAAGAATTAACAAGATTGATAAACCCCTGGCCAGACTTATCAAAAAGAAAAGAGAAATGAGCTAAATCAACAAAATCATGAATGAAAGAGGAGAGATCACAACCAACATCAAAGAAATACAAACAATTATAAGAACATATGATGAGCAACTCCATGCCAGCAAATTAGATAACCTGGAAGAAATGGGTGCATTCCTAGAGATGTATCAACTACCAAAATTGAACCAGGAAGAAATAGAAAACCTGAACAGACCTATAACCACTAAGGAAATTGAAGCAGTCATCGAAAATCTCCCAAGAAACAAAATCCCAGGGCCAGATGGCTTCCCAGGGGAATTCTATCAGACATTTAAAGAAGAATTAATACCTATTCTCCTGAAACTGTTCCAAAAAATAGAAATGGAAGGAAAACTTCCAAACTCATTTTATGAGGCCACCATTACCTTGATCCCAAAACCAGACAAAGACCCCATCAAAAAGGAGAATTACAGACCAATATCCTTGATGAACATGGATGCAAAAATTCTCACCAAAATACTAGCCAATAGGATCCAACAGTAAATTAAAAGGATTATTCACCATGACCAAGTGGGATTTATCCTTGGGCTGCAAGGCTGGTTCAACATCCGCAAATCAATCAACGTGATACAATACATGAACAAAAGAAAGAACAAGAATCATATGGTCCTCTCAATAGATGCAGAAAAAGCATTTGACAAACTACAGCATCCTTTCTTGATCAAAACTCTTCAGAGTATAGGGATAGAGGGTACATACCTCAATATCATAAAAGCCATCTATGAAAAACCTACAGCGAATATCATTCTCAATGGGGAAAAGCTGAGAACTTTTCCCCTAATGTCAGGAACGCGACAGGGATGTCCACTCTCACCACTGCTATTCAACGTAGTATTAGAAGTTCTAGCCACAGCAATCAGACAACAAAAAGAAATCAAAGGCATCCAAATTGGCAAAGAGGAAGTCAAACTCTCACTCTTTGTGGATGATATGGTACTGTATGTGGAAAACCCAAAAGACTCCACCCCAAAACTGCTAGAACTCATACAGGAATTCAGTCAAGTAGCAGGATATAAAATCAATGCACAGAAATCAGTGGCATTCCTATACACCAACAACAAGGCAGAAGAGAGACAAATCAAGGAGTCGATCCCATTTACGATTGCACCCAAAACCATAAGATACCTAGGAATAAATCTAACCAAAGAGGCAAAAGATCTGTACTCAGAAAACTATAAAATACTCATGAAAGAAATTGAAGAAGACACAAAGAAATGGAAAAACGTTCCATGCTCATGGATTGGAAGAATAAACATTGTGAAGATGTCAATGCTACCTAGAGCAATCTACACATTCAATGCAATCCCCATCAAAATACCATCCACTTTTCTCAAAGAAATGAAACAAAGAATCCTAAAATTTGCATGGAAGCAGAAGAGATCCCGAATAGCCAGAATGTTGAAAAAGAAAAGCAAAGCTGGCGGCATCACAATTCCGGACTTCCAGCTCTATTACAAAGCTGTCATCATCAAGACAGTATGGTACTGGCACAAAAACAGACACATAGATCAATGGAACAGAATCGAGAGCCCAGAAATGGACCCTCAACTCTATGGTCAACTAATCTTCGACAAAGCAGGAAAGAATGTCCAATGGAAAAAAGACAGTCTCTTTAACAAATGGTGTTGGGAAAATTGGACAGCCACATGCAGAAGAATGAAACCGGACCATTTCCTTACACCACACACAAAAATAGACTCCAAATGGTTGAAAGACCTAAACGTGAGACAGGAGTCCATCAAAGTCCTACAGGAGAACACAGGTAGCAACCTCTTCGACCTCAGCTGCAGCAACTTCTTCCTAGAAACACCGCCAAAGGCAAGGGAAGCTAGGGCAAAAATGAACTATTGGGATTTCATCAAGATAAAAAGCTTTTGCACAGCAAAAGAAACAGTCCACAAAACCAAAAGACAACTGACAGAATGGGAGAAAATATCTGCAAATGACATATCAGATAAAGGGCTAGTATCCAAAATCTATAAAGAACTTATCAAACTCAACACCCAAAGAACAAATAATCCAATCAAGAAATGGGCAGAAGACGTGAACAGACATTTTTCCAAAGAAGACATCCGAATGGCCAACAGACACATGAAAAAGTGCTCAACATCGCTCGGCATCAGGGAAATCCAAATGAAAACCTCAATGAGATACCACCTCACATCAGTCAGAATGGCTAAAATTAAGAAGTCAGGAAACGACAGATGTTGGCGGGGATGCGGAGAAAGGGGAAACCTCCTACACTGTTGGTGGGAATGCAAGCTGGTGCAACCACTCTGGAAAACAGTATGGAGGTTCCTCAAACAGTTGAAAATAGAGCTACCATATGATCCAGCAATTGCACTACTGGGTATTTACCCCAAAGATACAAATGTAGGGATCCGAAGGGGTATGTGCATCCCAATGTTTATAGCAGCAATGTCCACAATAGCCAAGATGTCGATCGACAGATGAATGGATAAAGAAGAAGTGGTATATATACACAATGGAATATTATGCAGCCATCAAAAGGAAGGAGATCTTGCCATTTGCAATGACGTGGGTGGAACTGGAGGGTGTTATGCTGAGTGAAATAAGTCAATCAGAGAAAGACATGTATCATATGACCTCACTGATATGAGTAATTCTTAATCTGAGGAAACAAACTGAGTGTAGGTGGAGTGGTGGGGGGTGGGAGGGATGGGGTGGTTGGGTGATAGACATTGGGGAGGGTATATGGTATGGTGAGCGCTGTGAATTGTGCAAGACTGTTGAATCACAGATATGTACTTCTGAAAGAAATAATGCAACATATGTTAAGAAAAAAGAAGAAGATAGCAGGAGGGGAAGAATGAAGGGATGTAAATCGGAAGGGGAGATGAACCGTGAAAGACGATGGACTCTGAAAAACAAACTGAGGGTTCTAGAGGGGAGGAGGGTGGGGGAATGGGTTAGCCTGCTGATGGGTTTAAAGAGGGCACATTCTGCGTGGAGCACTGGGTGTTATGCACAAACAATGAATCATGGAACACTACATCAAGAACTAATGATGTAATGTATGGTGATTAACATAACAATAAAAAATTTTAAAAAATATATCCAATTAGATATCAAGATTATTTTATGGGGAGAAGATAATACCTAGCATTTTCACATTTGATTTCTGTAGCATTCACTATTTCCATTTTTACTTTCCCTAAAGCTAGATTTATATATTATTTAATATTTGGGGAAGAATTAAAATGTGCATTCAAATAGCTCCTATAGACATATCTGGGAGCTTCTGGGTTCTTTTCTCTCTCTCTCTGTTAAACATTCTTTTCCATGGGGATGACTTTCCACTCCCTACTCTGATTTTAAATGTTATCTCTGTGTTGGCAATTCAATCTACATTTCCAGCCCTCACTCATTCCTTGAACTCTAAACTGCTTACTTGAAACTTTTCCTGGATATTTCACAGACATTGCAAATGAAACCCATCAAGAGGCAAACCAAGAAACAGACTCTTAACTAGAGAACAAACTGGTTGTTAGCAGAGGGGAGGTCACCTAGGTGATGGGGATTAAGGAGCGCACTTGTTGTGATGAGCACCAGGTGATATATGAAATTGTTGAATCACTGTACTGTACACCTGAAATTAATATTACACTGTATGTTAACTAAATGGAATTTAAATAAAAACTAAAAGGAACGAAAGAAAGAAAGAAGAAAGAAAGAAAGAAAAAGAAAGAAGAAAGAAAGAAAAAGAAGAAAGAGAAAGAAAGAAAGAAAAAAAGAAGAAAGAAAGAAAGAAAGAGAAAAAGAAAGAAAGAAAGACCCTAATTCCCCATCCTCACCACTACCCAGCAGGGGCTCAAACCAGAAACCTAAGAGTTCTTGACCCATATTTCCTCTCTGCAAGCCTATCAGTTCTATGTTGGATCCACTCATTTCTCTAACTCCTATACTGCCCTCTGGTCCAAGCACCATGTGTCTTGCCTGCACAGCCTTCCAGCTGGTCTCCCTGATTCCATTCTTCTCCTCTATCCCCCAGTCAAGACCCTTGAGAGCAGCCAGAGTGAGCATCTCGAATGGGGATCAATATTTCAGTACTGATCTTATTTCAGTCTTATTTCAGTAACTTCGTGCTGCTCTGAGAACAAAATCTAAATTCCTAGCTCACAAGGCCTTAAATTTATCCTGCCTCACTCACCAGGTCTCATTCTCTATAGTCCGGGATTTCAAAGGAAACAAAATTCAGTCTACGTGGGTTAAATGGAGAGACTCATTAAACAACTCTTTACAGAGGTATGGGCAGGGTTGAAGGAACAAACAAGGGATGGTTAGACACTGAAAGATAACAACAGTGGGCAGCCATTACCATTCCTGGAGCCAGAGAAACTGGATCTTCATAGGAGGGGTCCTGCAGAAGGAAAGGGAAGATATACCCTGAATTCTCTCTTGCTTCTCTCTGAGCTCTTGCTGGTACTTCCCACTGACTGAAAAGTCTGGAGATGAAGGGCATCTGGGTGATTCACACGACATGATGTGGAGGAACAGAAGGGATCCACATCTCAGGACACAGAGCACATGAGAGAGTGCATGGATCCGGAGGGGTGGAAATGCCCACCTCATTTACGCCACTGTCCCTCTTTCTTACTCTCCAGCTTCACGCTTGGTATGTTCTTGTAACAGGAATTGGTGCAGGCTTTTTCTTTCTCTGGGTACCCTTTTCCTTTTGCTCTTCACGTGGCTAGTTATTCATCCTCCCTCAGGTCTTAACATTTAAATATCCTTATGCCCTATCTAAGAGCAGATACCTCCTTGGTTAATCCTTTGCCTGTTTCCTTCAGAATACTTAACAAAATATGTAAGTATTTTATGTACTTGCTTTTCTCTGCCTTCTCCTCCAGGATATGAGGGAGGTGGCAATGTGTTTAGCCTGCCATATAGTAGGTGCTCAGTAAATATTAACTGAATTAACGTTGGCCAAATTATACAGCAAAATCATACAACTGTGTCTAGAGACAGTGGACTTCCAGAAACATCTGCAAGAATTCTAAACTGAGGCAGCATTTAGGAAAACCCACTTAATCTTTATTTTTCTAATAGGTTTGGATTTAGCTTTAAAAAAAAACTATGTCAAGTAAAAATCTGCATATAATAGATGCTCTATTCCTTGTTTACTTAAAAGGAGAATGTCTATTATGGCACCAATGGTCTAAAAGAAAATAACTGAATCATTTAAAAGCAAGGCTTATGCTCATTTTTTTATTTTTTTACTGCTGTTTCTATAGCAAAAGCATAAAACCACGTGTTTTGGTCTATGACACTCTTGGTACTAGAATATTAGTCATTTCAACACCTTTTCTTCTTTTTTCTCTTAACTGAAGAAAGGGAACAAAGCAACAAGGAGTAGCTATGAATGTAGCAACACTTGGCTGTAGCTAATGTAGTTCAGATGTAATAAGATGGCACCTGCAAAGCAAAGTCTACAGTGGTGACAACACTTTCACATGATTGTATATTTAAACATCCATGTGCTTCTCTTACCTCCTCTGAAAGAGGAGCATCAGCTGATCTTAAATTTCAGGGCATTTTAACCTTCATTATGAATGACAAGGGCCTATTTGTTTTTGCAGAACGTCTATAAAAAGCAACCTTTGGCTTCACTTATACACCACGTTATTTTTCAAGGCAACTGCATTTAAATGGGCAATCTGCACTTAAGATTCATTCAACAAGGTGCACTTCAACATCTAAACAGTTAACAGATTAAAAGTAACCGTGAGTGTTGGCAGGAGAATGAAGCCAGGAAATCCCTAATTCTGGAAGGAGGTAACAGTGAAAGTAAAAGTACACTAGGAAACAGAGGAGGATCAAGGGAAAACGGAAGCCTAATGGTGGTTGAGAAAGAAAGTTGCCCACACCTTGGTTGCTGCTAGCAGGGCTGATGACAGCGCCATCCTTCCTGCAGGAGGAAGAGCAGCGGCGGCATCAGAGGAGAGCTGTCCCTGTCACAGGGGCCATTACTGTCACCCCGTGGCATCCCAAAAGAGCAACCGGAGTGAGCACAGGCGATGGGGGCAGGCCGAGTTAGCTTTAAATCCTGGTTCTACCGCTTACTATCTGTGAAACTTGAGCAAGTAATAAGTTGTCAAAGCATTAGTTGCTTCATCTGTAAAATGGGGCTAATACCTAAATTGCAAGGTTCTTGTGAAAACAGGAGGTTAGCCTCTTTCATGTCATTTGTTGCTATGCCCACCCCCTGCTGTCCCTCCTTTGTCTGATACTTAAATTGGACCCAAATACCTGAATTAGTCTTTCTCAGCTAGAAACTCCCCTGCGCATGTATGAAGACCTGCAATCAGAATTAAAAGAGGCGAAACCGCTGAAGCAAATGCTTTTCATAAGCAACAGTAATCACTGAAGACAGAATAACTTCTAAAAGATGACACCAGCCCTCCTGGCAAGCACTGGGGTCAGCCCTGACTGTGGCCAGGAAACTACACTGTGCTCGTAAGTGACACATTGGCCTTGGGGGTATCCTGTGTGTCACCAACAATGACCATGTGACAAGACTTTGGGGATGGCAAAATTCTGGGCATTGTTTATTCCCTGGTAGAAGTTCTACAGCTTCTTGTCAGATATTTGGGGTGATAAAGACAAGAAAGGGAAGTGGGATGACAGGAGGCAGCAGATTTGAAAACCAGTGGAGACAGTATCACACTAGCTCCCCTTGGCAAGGACGAACTGCTTCATGCTTCCCCCTTTTGCCTCTCTCTTCACTTCACCCTGCTGCCACAGCCAGCTGGATAACTGCATAAGGTTGGGGGAGGTGGGTGCAAGGAGAGGAGAGGGGCCTGTCACTGAAGAGCAGTTTTGCCTGCAGAGACCCCAGCCCCTCCTCTCCGGGACCTCATGGGGAAAGGCATGGGGGGTTCCTTCCTAGAATTAATGGAGCCCAAGAGGAAAGGGTCTGGAAATAGGTGAGAGATCGTCAGGGTTGGCACGACTCTTTGTTCTGGGGTGGAATTGGGAGAGACCAAAAAAAAAAAAAAATGCCCCAAACAAAGAGGAACACAGGCAGATCCGTCAGGACCCTTACAGCCACCTTCCGACCCTTCAGGTTCTCAAGGTCTTTACACCACCTTCTGCCTTCCCCACTTCCTTGCATTCTAATATTCTCCCATCCCTGATCTTCACGCTCCCATCTTCTTTCTACGCTTCAGAAGGCAAAAGCTTTTCCCTGTTGCTGTTTTGTCGGGATGCAAATCTCAACTGAAAGCAATCTAATGGCCTCATAGTTGACAGCTCACCAGATGTATGAGTGTTAAGAAAAATCTTATTTTGTAAAATTAAAACAAAGCAATATGGGGGAGATATTTCTGGACTTGGGACTTCTGACCACTTCTAATGCAGGGGTTCCAATGACCATATTTTGAGAAACATGGCTGGATTCACTGGAAAAGCACTCCTCAGGCTTTCAATTCTTATCAATCCCTACCTCTTCTTGGCTACCTCTGAAATATCCACTCTAATCCTGGGTTCTAATGCATTCTTGGTATATTCTTTAAGCCTAACCTTAACTGGGATTCTTCATTATCCTGGTGATGGTGGATGAGGCTATGATTTACCAGGTATCTTCCCCCCAGGGCTCAAGCTCTAGAAGTTACTACCCAATAAGGTCCCAAAGGGCTTGCTTCTTTGGAGTAAGAGGCAGGACTGGCTGATATGAACGTTCAGACAAAGAGAATTATAAAACGTGCAATTCAAGCAAAGGAAAGGCAGTGTGGAAGTTAAGAGAACAGACTTTTCGGTCAGACTATCTGAACACAAATCATAGGTCTCCTACTTATTAGCTGTAATATTTGGGCAACTTAGGGCTCCCTCTTCTCAATTTCCTTATCTTTAACCTAGGAATAAAAGTAGGCTCTACCATGTAGAATTGCTTTGGGGATCAAATGTGATAATGAATGGAAAATGCTTAGCATAGTCTAAATAAGGCATTTCTGTGCTTTATGTGTAAGCTGTTAATTGACTAAGTTTTATTCATATTCCAGAACTCTGAGGTTATAGCAAAGCATTTATCCAAGTGCTTGAGCATACTCAAAGCTCCTGAGAAATGAGCCACTCCTGTTAATCCACCTTTGCACAAGAAGAGAATGGCTCTCAGTATGACAAGAATGAAATTTGGGTTCTGAACTTCTGTAACAGAATTCAACTCAGTCTGGTATGTACAGTATATTGATCTCACCTTAAGCACCAGCACTGAGTTTCAGCACTTCAGGCACTTGTCAAAAAAACTCAGCTATGAAGTGACTGAATCTAGCACTTGCCAAAGGCTTGCTTGAGATGTCTGATATTCTGAACCATAGTATATCCCCCCCCCAAAGAAATGCCTTCACAAAGTTGAGATTTAATGTTTTGTCCTCGGGTTTTTTTTTTCTTTCTTTTCTTACGGAGAATCAATATAAGAAAAATCCATTTGAAGAAAACTTTGTCTTGCAAAAATCCTATCCTAGATGGCAAACAGGTTTCATTTTAAGTGCCAAAGTCAAATGAGTGGTAGTGACTGGAGTGCTCCATTAAGAAGGACGGCAAGGTTGCCACAATCGATTAGTACTCTCTGCTGTGGACATCAGCCAGGAAGTGTGGTGCCTTTGTGATGTATTTAGCCACACTCCCATTGCCATAGCTGAGGGCGTGGATCATTGGACAGCATGCTGCACCTTATATAAGGACTTGCTCACTGTTTACATCCCTCCTGAAGTTCAGTGCCACAGGCCTCTCATCACTGAGCCTCTGTACTGTCGATTGGTCTGTCAAGCTGCCCTACTCACCCTCAGAACTTGAAGAAAAGATTACCTAAAAGTTACCAAAACTCACTCACAAAGGATAAGATTTGAAGACAGGATGCTTCTCGAATCAAGGCCAACAGAGCACAGCAAGGAAATCTAGTGGGGGCTAGACACTGTGAATGAAAGTTAAGCTCATTAGTGGTATTAATAAACCATAAGGGGCTCTTCACTAAAGAGAACAAACTGAAGGTTGCTGGAGGGGAGCTGGGTGGGGGATGAGTTAAATGGGTGATGGGCCTTAAGGAGGGCACTTGTGATGAGCACTGGGTATCGTATGTAAGTGATGAATCACCAAATTCTCCTGAAACTAATATTAACTATATGTTAACTAACTAGGATGTAAATACAAACTTGAAACAAACAAACAAAAATACACAGATGAAAAAAGAGGGTTGGAACAGAAGGAGAGCCAGTGGGAGAAAAAAAAATTTGAAGAAAAATGTTCTGACCATGGGCCATTAGGGTAATGATGGTATTTCAGGCAGCTCAAAATGATAAATCATTGCAGTTTGTTTTAAAGAATTCTTTACCAGAACCATTTTAGTGACATTAAATTGTTTAAGTGGCCATCTGTGGAATAGTGCAGCAACTGGGTGGGTTTATGGACCAGTCTGGAACAACCGTTAAAATAGCTACACCTGTTACATGGAAGCTGTTTGCAACTTTGCTTTGCCAATCATAAATCTGGTTAATCCCATCTTTGTAGTCATTTTAATTTTCTATAGATTGCTTAAACCAGAAGGAATGTGGGTGCACTAAATTGTTTCCAATTGAACAAAGAAAATACACTTTTTAAAAGCAAAAAAGCCATATTCAATTTAGATAACCAGTTCTGGAACTTATGGTTCAGTTTTAAATCTTTTCTATTTGAAAGATTTACAAAACAAAACTAGAGCAAAGCACCATAATGGGGAAGCATAAAAGAGACAGTCTGTTCTTATTTTACTCAAAAATTTGCTTACTGGAAAAAAGAAATCAAATATTTTATTATCTAAGCTTAATAACAATCACCATAACACATTGAAATAGAAGTTATTGCTTATAAATGTCAAGAATGATAGTGGTAATAATAAACTCTTACATAGGGCTTATGCTATGCCAGCCACTGTTCTAAGTTCTTTACGTTGTATTGTCATCTTCAAACAACCCCATGGGATGTGTCTTTTAATTCCCACCTTATTGATGAAGAGACTGAGGCACAGGGACAGTAAGCAACTTGCCTAGGATCACATGGCTAGTGAGTGTCAGAACCAGGATTCAACTCTAAGCAGTCTGGCTCTAGCGCCTGTCCTCTAAACCATTAGGATGTACAATGTCCTCCCCTTTGGCCCAGAAATCCAATTTAACCCCTGTGTAAGGCATGATAGGAGGGGTGAACTTGGGCTATTTCTGAACTTCATGGTTGCCTCTCAGTGTTCCTTTAGTCCCCATGATTAGTGTTTAAGGGAAAAAGAAGAAAAGAATCTTGGGTATTTGGTTGGTAGGAAAAGAAGAATCCACTCGGCAGGAAAAGCTGGTGATAGGATTCCATCTTGCTTATTATAATCAGATCTTTTCCACTTACTTATATAAAACCTTCCTTCTGAAAAGCCCCAAAGAACTTCTCTTGCAATAAACCATCAGTAGTTGCTACCGGTTTCCTATTTCTTCAATTTATGGTGACACCGTATTTGTCAGACATCTCTGAGCGATCACTGTTTTTTTGAACTGTGAACTAGCTTAGTGATGAGAGCACAGCTTCTGAATTAGTTTCTGATAAATTTCACCAGAGGGGATGGGAATAATTATTACCCTTTGCCCCACTGCCCCACAAACCACATGTCGACCAACAGAAAATGCAGGGTGCAGAATCGTCACACTGTGAAGATAGTTGTAGCCTAATGACATGGAAAGAGATGCCAAATTGTTTTCAACTTTAGAGGGGCCGGCCTTGTAAGATTTAATTAGCTTACAGTTGAGAAGTAATTTGAAGCTTCAAATTAGAGACTCCTGAATTGCTCATCATTTCACTTTATAAAACTACAATATGAGGCAGACTTCCATGGAAAAAAATGATTAGAATAATAAAAAAAAATTCCCTACAGAGAGGCAATAAAAGGAGTGGAAAGAATCAAGCTTGGGAGCCAGGCAGCCACGGGTTACAGCCCCACAGGTGTGATGCTGGGCTATTCATGAACTTCTCAGAGTTTGTTTTCTCATCTATAAATTATCACTTGTCTTAGGGAGTTGTGCGAGCTAAGGGAATTTGGTAAAATGCCTGGCATATGTCACTGCTCAATAAATTTTGGTTTACTTATCACCCTTCTGTTCTCTGTTTCCACTAACTCTGAAATCTTCTCCTAGAGTCTCCATTTCTGAAATCCACTCCTCCTTCCTCTTCACCTCTTCTCATGCTTCCCAAAATCCATCGTCACTGGCCTGACTGCGACAGCCTCCGAACTTGGCTCACGCTTTCTAGCTTTCTTCTCAGCATCTTAACATACCTGTAGAAAGACAACCACCAGCACTACCTTCCTGACTGGTAAACATGATGAATCCCTTGCTACACAGAATCAAGTCTGAAAACCTATGCCTATTTCTCTGGCTTCTTCTGCCACCAGTTCTTTACTTACTCCTAATTCTCCAGCCAAACCAAAGTGCCACTGGTGGGATGGCCTTTACAATGGTCTGCTCTCATCCTAAAATGTCTTCCCTACATTTTAGGGGTTCTCACTTGTTCTATACCAACTTTTAGAAACATCATCTACTCTATCAAGCATCTACAACGCTAAAAGGCAAAGATGAGAGAGAACTGGATTTTACTTACAGGTTCCACAGAAATTACACATGCTTTTGTTAGCATTTCTCTCACTGGGTTACATTTGTTCTATATCCTTCTTTTCTATAGACTGTGAACTCCCGAAGGAAAGACACCGTATCTTACTTATCTTTGTACCTCCCGGGTCTAGAGCAGTGTCTGGAATCTTACATAGTACTTGTTGAATAGATATTAAATGAAAGAACGTCTAGGCAGCTTTCCCCAATTAGTTCACTCTCATCCCTGATTTGGCTTATCAGCCATTAGCCATTACTATATTTCCATATTTTGGGTAACCATTATTCTTCCTTTATTAGAAAGTAAAGGATTCTATTAAGGTGGTGGATTGAGCTAATGAATATTCTTTGCCTGCTACACACAGTCTGAAAAAAGTGAAGTTTACATGATGAAAGAATATGTTGGTGAGGTGTCAAATGAAAAGGAAATAAAAGTCAGGGCTGCTCAGCTATGAATTGATGCCAAAGTGTGTTCGGTGGGGGAGGGGGCAGGAGATCTGGCCTAAATAAATACAAGGATCAGACCCCAATATGTGTGTGTGTGTGTGCATATAAAATTATGGGCAGAGGTCCCAGGACTGTAAGGCCTATGGGGGGACAGTAGGTGTGGCCTTGCATTTACATAAGATGACAAGCTAGAACTGAGACTCCTGTATAAAGCCAGACCCTGAAAGGACTGTCCCCCTCTGTGAGACAGGTGAGACACTCTGCTCACTGATCCAGGCAACAAAAAAGTTTGTCTCTAGCCAGGCTCGGGGCTGAGGAAAAGTCTATTGTGAGAAATCAAAACCCCATGTATGTGAATTTAGTCAGACTTTAAACTACCTTTATGGCAAGGAATTCCAAGCTAAAAAAGGCATTTAAAAACTGGTCCTGTATCAGTAAAAGAGCCAGAAGCCAAAAACCTTGAGGTAGCCAGAAGAAAATGCAAAGCTTTTCCAGAGGGACCCTTTAGCAATCGGTGCTATAGGTACCCCCACAGGTAAAACACCCTTCAGTGAATACAAACACATATCCCAGTTACTCACTAATGTGAGGAAGTGATACACCATGAGGGAGAGTCAGCATATGTAACAAACGGAAAGAATAGCTTCTTTAGAAATTGAGATAATAGAGCAATCTGAAAACTACTATAAAATTATGTTTAAGGGGCACCTGGGTGGCTCAGTCGTTAAGTGTCTGCCTTCAGCTCAGGTCATGATCCCAGGGTCCTGGGATCGAGCCCCACATCGGGCTCCCTGTTCAGCGGGAAGCCTGCTTCTCCCTCTCCCACTCCCCCTGCTTGAGTTCCCTCTCTCACTGTGTCTCTCTCTGTCAAATAAATAAAAATCTTTAAAAAAATAAATAAAATTATGTTTAAAACCACCATAAAATACTGGAATTCCATAAAAAACAGATTTGAAAAAGAACCAACTGGATTCCAAAACTTTTAAAAAGTTTATTTCATTAATAAAAAAAGGACAGGCAAAACAACGTGTTAGATACAGCTAAAGAATTAGGGATCTGAGGAAATTACCCAAAATGGATAAAAGAAGAAGCAATGAGATGGGTGGGGTGAACTGGAGTTAAAGATATGTAAGGTGCTTGCTTTGTAAGGGGATGAGCTAGTGATTTTCAACTTTGTTAAGGTAAACATGAAGATTACAAATTTATAAATGTAAAGGTAACCCCCAAAAGAATAAAAATGGAATATATAACTTCCAAACTAGCCAAGGTTAAACAACATGTACTACATATAAAAACTTGATTTGGATCTAAGTGTATAGCCTTAAATTACTTATTAAAAAAGTAAGATTAAGCTTCTTGAGTTAAACATTAAACCTCAAGAAGTTAGGAAAATAATATACTGACAAAGTGGAAAGAAGGTAAAAATTAAGAGAATAACTAAAATAGAAACTTCAGAGTATCAACTAAAGCAAAAACCTCATTGTTTGAAGAGACTAATAGAAAACTTCTGGAAAGGTTGGTTAAGAGAATTATACAATATTAGAAATAAAAATATAATATTAACTTTGTATAGATATGGTAGAGAATAAAAAACTACATATATACTTCTCTACATAATGTCTCTATACAAAACTTAATATAACCCTCTGATATTAAATTTAAAACAAAGTGACACTTTTCTAGAATAATATAAATATTAAAATAGACTCGAGAAAAAATAGGAAGGCTAAAAATGCCTATAACCATTAAACAATTGGTATTAAAGGTCACAAATCCATCCACCAAAAAGCTCCAAGTCCAGATGTTCTAAAGACAAATTCTACCAAACTACTAAGAAACTCAATCCAGACTGAGATGAGAAAAAAGAGAAAAAGCTCCCCAACTTAATTTATCAAATTTGACATTTGTTACTAAAACCTTATATAAGGATGGAAAGAAAAAAATTACAATCTAATTAATGAAAATATATTTAAAAGTTCTTAAAAAATAGAGAACTGAATCTAGCAATGTATCAAAATACCATATAAGATGATCAACAGGGGTTAACTCAAGAATGCAAAGATGTTTCTATATGAGAATATCTGTGATGTAATCCATGACTATCAGATTAAGGTGAAAAATATGATCAATTCAACAGATGGAGGAAAAAAAGCATTCAATAAAATTTAGCACTCATTATTGATAACAAGCCTTAGCAAACTAGGAAAATTAAGCACTTTAATCTGTGATTTATATTTTTAAACCTTGTATTAGTCAGAGTGGGCTAGGCTATAATAATTAACCCTAAATCTCAGAAGCTTAATATAACAGCAGAAGATTATATTTTGTTCACACTGCAAATCCCATGGAGGGAACAAGAGGCTCTGATTAGTCTAGTAACTCAGGTACCCAGGATGGTACATTCTTTCCTAACCACCAGGGCACTGAGATGGGAATATGGTGACTGGTACACTAATTTCCAAAGCTTCCTCCTAAAGGGACCATGTCACTTCTGTTCGTCTTACTGACTAAAACAAGTCATATGTCCAACCTAATAAAAGGGGTGGGAAAGTGAAATTCTACCATATGTCTGGAAGGAAAACTGTAATATTTGGAAACAATCCCAGTGACTATCTGGGTTATAGTAAGAAATATATATTTAGTCCTTGTCCTTGATTCCTGACACAGAGCTCCTAAAACCCTCGGAACTTCCAGATAAAAGTGACGGAAGCATTTTTTTTTTTAAATTCATAACACACTTTCAACCTTACCTGAGTTTATCCTAATAAGGTGGCTCTTGGTGGGCCCCTAGATACTTCAGACTAAGGACTGGTTGCCAGAGAAACCAATCATGTGATTAAAGGGTTGGAACTTGAAATACTACTCAGCCGTCAAAAAAAAAAAATCTTGCCATTTGCAACGATGTGAATAGAACTAGAGGGTATTGGTATTATGCTAAGTGAAGTTAAGTCAATCAGAGAAAGGCAATTATCATATGATCTCACTGATATGTGGAATTTAAGAAAAAGAACAGAGGATCATAGGGGAAGAGAGGAAAAAATAAAACAAGATGAAACCAGAGAGGGAGACAAACCATGAGACTCTTAATCATTAGGAAACAAACTGAGGGTTGCTGGAGGGGAGGGAGGTGGGGGGATGGGGGATGGGCATTAAGGAGGGCACATGATGTAATGAACACTGGGTATTATATAAGACTGATGAATCACTAACCTCTACCTCTGAAACCAATAACACATTATATGTTAACTGAATTTAAATTTAAAAAATGGAAAAAAATTAGTTATCTAAAAAATAAAAATAAAAAAATAATGGGTTGGCACTTTCAACCACCAGTAGCCAATGATTTGATCAAGTGTGCCTACTTAATTAGGAACCTTCATATAACCCTTAAACAATGGGGTTAAGAGTTTCTGGTTTGGTGAACACATCAAAGTGCTGAGAGGGTATGTACTCTGAGAGGGCAAGGAAGCTTGGCACCCCATTATCCCATACCTTCATCTATGCATCTCTTCCATTGGCTGTTCCTGAGTTGTATCCTTTATGATAAACCAGTAGCAGTAAGTCAAATGCTTTCTGTCCTGAGTTCTGAGTCATTTTAGCAATTACTGAACTTGAGGGTCACGGAGACCTGGGGGGTCAAAGAAACCCCCAGTTCATAGCTGTTGGTTGAGATTATGGGTAGCCTGGGCACTTTATTGCAAGGGGTGTCCAAAGTGTGGGAGGTCTTGTAGGATTGAGCTCTTAACCTGTAGTGTCTAACATTAACTCTGTGAGCTTGTGTCAGAACTGAATTTGACTGCTGGGCACCCAGTTGATGTTGGAGAATCTGAGACTGTCACATACACCCCCCCAACACACACACAAATTAAAGGCTTGGTAGATGATTATTACATATACTAGAGTTAGAGAACTACTGCATTCAATTATTAACTATTGTATTTCTGTACTTTCAGTTGTTCCTAAAAGGAAAATACAATGGTACAATATTTAGCCATCATTACTTCTCAATTTTCTTCCTTTTCTTTTTCTAAATCATTATTTGTCATTTAAAAAATACTTCTCATTTTTGTAAGACATTTATTTTATTATTTTGCAAGTGGAAGCCTGAAGAAAAAATAATAATTTGCCAAGAACATCAATACCCATGGTTCCAAATGTTATTTTGACATCTGCCAGAAGCTGTAGTAAACTTTTCAAACAGGAATCATTCCTAAAATATTTACATTCTGTGTTTCTAAAAAACCATTTTTCCCAACTTAGATAACAGGAGATGAAATTAGTATGCTACATTTTAACAAGACTAAATATAAAATTAACGATAAACTGCGCAAGTAAAGGAGAATTACAGATGAAAGGTCAGTGAACATTTTAAGTCTTTCATCACTCAAGTCAATAAAAAATGGAAACATATCATGTTTATTTTATCCCTTTATAGATTTACTGTTACTAAAATTGAGACTAGTTAAAAAAATCTAGCTGATGATATGTAAGACACACAGAATCCAGGTCATTCGACCATAATTGGCTCTAGATCAGTAATACTAAGAGTAGCACATCTTATGTAAAGAAAGCAAGCATATAGAATTAAGATAGCAAGGAAGCCAAAGTACTGAGTAAGAACATGCTGTTTTTAGAATTTTTGCTAATGATGATTACATTTTAAATTCTTCCTAGAGTTTCACTAGATACAGCATTACTCATATCCTGTCTTTAAGAGGTATTCAGTATCACTGAAGTATGGAGAGAGGACAGTGTAAGTAGTTCATGACCAAAGTTTTCAAGATGCACTAATGAATTTTTCTAGGCATTTCTCACTCTACTCAAGGAAGATAAAGTTTTCTAATATAAATCTATGTTCCATAATAAATCTATAAATATTAACTTCAAAACAAAAAAAAAAACTGTTTAACTTGCATACTACGTTTAATAAAATTAACCAGAACTTAATTTTCACTTCACAAAAAGATGATCCCTTTTCAACATTGGAAGTAAATTAATTTCCATAGTTTACATAAAATTTTCAAGTAGCAGTAGGGTTTTTGGGCCAAGAAAAAAATTTTAATTAATGCTTACCATATATGGCTTCAGTGGGGTGAGGATAAGAAATGAGCAATTTATTGATTCATTATTAGCAAAGCACAAGGCAAGGCATGAGATATAGCAGAAATGGAAAGAATTATGACCTCTGAGAAAGGTGTTAGTCAAGAGTTTCAAAACTAGCTAATCATGTGGATAATGTATAAAAAATTACAGTAAATGAAAGTAATTTGTATCGAGAAAAACTCTCGGTAGAATTAAATGCCTGAGAGGTGCCTGCAGTGAGCTGATGGATAGCATGTAATAAAGTCAGGAGCAAATGGAATGCATTTTGTGCTCTGACAATGCCTTGGTAACTCTGAACTGCAGCCCTCATCAGCCCTCAGAGAGGTCCTGGGAGGATGTAGTGGTTGATGAAGAAATTAGCAACTCCAAAAAGGCAGAAAGACTGGCACAGTAAATTAAAGTAGAAATGATGGTTTTGGGGAGCAGTCATTTCTGTATTCTTCCACTACAGGTTATAAACAGTTCGAGAAAAGGCACAGCACCTACCACTATTGATGAGTAGTGGTCCTAGGTACTGCACAGGTAGCTTCCTACCTGCCAGAATGCTCTTCTGAGCCCTCCACAGGGCTTGCCTGCTCTTTTCCTTTGGGTCTCTATTCAAATTTTTCTTCCTTACAGATGCTTATTCTGACCACTTCTCCTAAAACAGACCTTTGTGTGCCTTCTTACTACTCCATATTTACCCCATAAACATCTACTTTTTAATTTAATTCTTTTAAACATGGTTTTCTTTCCTGCCTCCCTACTGGAATGCAAACTTCAGG
Source organism: Zalophus californianus (assembly GCF_009762305.2). Taxonomy (NCBI): domain Eukaryota; kingdom Metazoa; phylum Chordata; class Mammalia; order Carnivora; family Otariidae; genus Zalophus; species Zalophus californianus. The sequence continues at coordinate 26,823,050 of NC_045595.1, forward strand.
AGGACAGGGATTTTATCTGCCCTGATCACTGAAAATATTCTCAGCACCTAGAACCACTCTTGGCACATAGTGGGCACAAATAAATATTAAGTGAGTGAATGAGCAAAAACACTAAAAAATACATTTTCTGGGTACACAATCACGAATGAATGCCTTCCTTTTCAAAGGAAGGCATTTATAATATTTTCTATACCTTTTGGCCTATACTGTGTAGTCTGATTGTATCCCACACGCTAAGTCATTTCCCTAAGAAACAAATACTCATCAATTCTCCCAGAAGAAATATCAACAGTTACTTATGAAAGCTGAGAATGCACCATTGGCGGCAGCATATTACTAATGCAGAAATATTACTGATATTTCATTACAGATAACTCAAAAGGACTAGCATCTGCTATTCTAAGCATGCCAACTTAAATGCGGAGGCTGAGTAAAACAGTTCAAGCTAAGGAAGTGACAACGACATCTTTGTGACTAAGAAAACAGATATACCCATCTCCAGCCAGACTTCTTTAACTGTGACCTCTGACAGAGGCTCACTGACAAACTGCTTACTTCCTAGGAACCTCATGATGTCCTCTAAAAGCTGAATATGAAAAGGCATGTTCAATAATTATTCACTGAATATTAAATATACTTTAATATTTGATTCATTCATTCATATTAAATGAATAAATCACACTCCCCCAGAATAATATCCTTGACTTAGATTACTTTCATGATCTATGTTTGCTTAAAATATACACCTTAAAAGTAAATTAGGTTTTGACACAATTATCCTAGACACATTGGCAAAATACAGAAATTTCACTATAGAACACTTATGAAAGACACTGAGGAAGACACAAAGAAACAGAAAAACATTCCATGCTCATGGATTAAAGAACAAATATTGTTAAAATGTCTATGCTACCCAAAGCAATCTACACATTCAATGCAATCCCTATCAAAATACCATCTGCTTTTTTCACAGAAATGGAACAAATAATCCTAACATTTGTACGGAACTAGAAAAGGCCCCAAATAGCCAAAGGAATGTTGAAAAAGAAAACCAAAGCTGGTAGCATCACAATCCAGACTTCAAGCTCTATTCCAAAGCTGTAATCATCAAGACAGTATGGTACTGGCACAAAAACAGACACATAGATCAATGGAACAGAATAGAGAGCCCAGAAATGGACGCTCAACTCTCTGGTCAACTAACCTTCAACAAAGCAGGAAAGAATACCCAATGGAAAAAAGACAGTCTCTTCAACAAATGATGTTGGGAAAATTGCATAGCCACAGGCAGAAGAATGAAACTGGACCATTTTCTTACACCATACACAAATATAAACACAAAATGGGTGAAAGCCCTAAATGTGAGATAGGAATCCATCAAAATCCTAGAAAAGAACACAGGCAGCAACTTCTTTGACCTTGGCCACAGCAACTTCTTGCGAGACACGTTTCCAAAGCAAGGGAAACAAAAGCAAAAATAAACTATTGGGACTTCATCAAGATAAAAAGCTCTTACACAGCAAAGGAAACAGTTGACAAAACCAAAAGGCAACCTATGGAATGGGAGAAGATATTTGCAAATGTCTTAACAGATATCAAAAATCCAAAATCTATAAAAAACTTATCAAACTCAACACCCAAAAAACAAAATATCCAGGCAAGAAATAGGCAGAAGACATGAACAGACATTTCTCCAAAGAAGACATACAAATGGCCAACAGATACATGAAAAAATGCTCCACATCACTTGGCATCAGGGAAATAAAAATCAAAACCACAATGAGATACCACCTCACACCAGTCAGAATGGCTAAAATTAACAAGTCAGGAAATGACAGATGTTGGTGAGGATGCGGAGAAAGGTGAACCCTCTTACATTGTTGGTGGGAATGCAAGCTGGTGTAGCCACTCTGGAAAACAGTATGGAGGTTCCCCAAAAAGTTAAAAATAGAGCCAGCAATTGCAGTACTAGGTATTTATCCAAAGGATACAAACATAGTGATTCAAAGGGGCACCTGTACCCCAAAGTTTATAGCAGCAATGTCCACAATAGCCAAATTATGGAAATGGCCCAAATGTCCGTTGATAGATGAATGGATAAAGAAGATGTGTACGTACACACACACACACACACACACACACACACACACACACACACACACTGGAATATTACTCAGCCATCAAAAAGAATGAAATCTTGCCATTTGCAATGAGGTAGACAGAACTAGAGGGTATATGCTAAGCAAAATAAGTCAGTCAGAGAAAGACAAATACTGTACAATTTCACTCATATGTGGGCTTTAAGAAACAAAACAGATGAACATAGGGGAAGGAAAGGAAAAATAAAATAAGATGAAAATAGAGAGGGAGGCAAACCATAGGAGACTCTTAATCATAGGAAACAAACAGGGTTGCTGGAGGGAGGTGGGGGGGGATAGGGTAACTGGGTGAGCACTTGATGTTAATAAGCACTGGGTGTTACATGCAACTGATGAATCAACAAAATCTATCTCTGAAACTAATAATACACTATATGTTAATTAAATTGAATTTAAATAAAAATTTTTTAAAAATATAGAAATTTCAATTAGGTTCAAAATTCAGCTTGGTTGACTTAGGAACATCAGTGCTGCTAAATACGTAAAAGGAAACTAAGTGATCAGGTTTTAAGGGAAGTCATATAATGCTTGCTTGCAATCCTATGAAATGGGTTAGCATTGCTATCCCTATTTCACCAATAAAGAACCTAAGGCACAGAGAGGTTAAAGGACATGCCCGGGGTCTCACGCCCAGCAAATAGCAAAGCTGGGATTCAAACCCAGGCAGTCTGGTTCTAGATGTGTGCTGTTAATTACTGATCTATCCAGTGCTATTCCAAGGTGGTTGCCTGCAAGCATACTGTTACCAGCCCGTGACCAGTCAAGTACCAAAATTGAGAGTAAGTATTCAGAAACTTATATAGTATTCTGACATTGTTATGACATCCAAGTATGTGATCACTGGACTCATCTGGTTGGACACGGTATAGACCAGGCTTGGAGCTGTCAAAGGCACATGAATAACATATGGCCCTAACTATGTACTGGTACTATGTATACTTAGTCAAACAATATATTGGTCTTAGACAAACAGGAAATTAAACAACAACAACAACAAAACACCTGGTACTTTAAATAGTTTGAGAAGCCCTGATCTATGCTGACCTTATTTGAATTCTCAGATTATCCCATCTCAGATGGGAAAGAATACTGGGTATCATTTTTTGCCTGCCTCTGTCAGACAACAAATGTAGAAAGATTTCTGGGATTCATTCAAGTTTGCATTTATAAATTTAGTATGTATTTTAACGAAGATGTTATATAAAAGCATTTCAATATGAAATACATGAATAATTTGTGGCCCTTACTGCATGAAAATATAATGCTTAGTAATTTAAAGTATAAAAGAAAATACCGACATAAATATCCATCCGGAACTTTAAGCTTTCAGTCCTACTGAAAGCCTTTATAAAATGTAAATACAATGAAAAATATTTATTTTTTAAAAATATTTTTATTTATTCATTTATTTATTTATTTTTAAGATTTTATTTATTTAGAGAGAGCACACAAGCAGGGGGAGCAGCAGGCAGAGGGAGAAGCAGTCTCCCCGCTGAGCAAGGTGCCTGATGTGGGACTCGATTCCAGGACCCTGGGATCATGACCTGAGCCGAAGGCAGGCGCTTAACTGACCGAGCCACCTAGGTGTTCAGACAATGAAAAATATTTAATTTACACTTTTATTTTGTGAGACATCCACCCCCTTACCCTGCAAAATCAGTTTTCCAGAATCTAACTCATTTTCCCGGATTTTAAATACTTTGGAAAGGGATTTAAATTAGATCAGAAGTCATAAGGTAGGAAACTTGGGGCAGTAATTTTCCATTTGATTGAGGAAAATAAAAATATGTCTAAAATAATACCACGATATTGAATATATCTACCACCATGGACGAAAAAATGATATATTGATATATAATGATTATCAACATCAATATGCATATACCTTAAAACACCTTTCTCCTTTTAATGGAACTCTCCCTAAAATGCGGCACAAACTTCTTTGCAAAAGCACATTCTAGACATGAATCAGACAACTTTTGCTAAGGCCTGTAATCTCTGAAACAGAGACCCAATACAATGTAACTAACTGAGATTCAGTAAACTGTTTACTCCCAATTCTGGCCTTAAAATGCTGCTGGGCTCCCGGGATCTCCTGTCCAGGTACCTTCCTGGGTGAATTTCTCAGGAGATACGTGCACTTGCCTCCACCATCCTTTCCTACCTTTTCATTTTTACAATCTGTTTTCCTAGGTAGCTATAGAGAGGAAAGAACTACAGTGGAGAAACAACGCACACACAGACACACACAATTCCAAGTCAATGGAATTTGGCTTTTCTCAAAGCATGCAGTGCTCTCCTGGCTCACAGGCCTTTTTCTGCCTGCTTCTGAGATCCTTACAGATGGGCTGTGGCTGGAAGCATGATGGCTGGAGAAGTGGGGTATTACCTGATCTTCTATCATTCTGATAAGAATTCTATGAGGCAGAGAAAAGGCATATGCCATTATCTTCATTTTTTTTTTTTTTTTAAACGGAGAAACTGCAGCACACAAAGAAAAGTTAAGTAACTTGCCCAAGGCACCAAGCAAATTAGTGCCGGAGAATTCAGGTCTTTAAAACCCCTGCTCTTCTCATCAGATAACAATACTGCCTTTCCTCTCCTCCAATCTTTCTCACACATATTTTATTCAAGTGCGATATGTATCTAAATTGTACTTTATGTATACGCACTACCAGACACCTCAACCAAATCATCAAATTATAATTTCCTATTATGTTTTCTTTGAAATGTCAGCTTTTGAAATGATACCCATAAATCTTTCAAACGTGAAATTAGTAGGAAGAGGAGAAAAAGGATGATTGGAAGCAAAAAATAACAGTTTCAATGACTTTGCTTGGATAAAGAACCAAAAGATTAAAAAAAAAAATCTCGGGGTGGGGGAAGAAGGTTCTTTTTGATGGAGTGTTTTGCCTCTTTGCCTCTTTATGCAGTAGGTGGAGCTATGGTACTATTTGTTAGGGTTACAGGAAGGCTATCCATGAAAAATAATCCAATTCCTTCCTAGGATAGCCATTTTCTTTTGCATTTTCAAATAGTACTTTTCTGTTTTTGAAACGGTTTTCCTCCATGCCCTGAGAACCTTCAGGCTGCACTACCTATATCCCTTTCTTTTCTGGAATGACAGAGGGTTACCACCTTCACCGTACATCCTTATGATGCCATTTTCGGGAGGATATGAGGAGATACAGTTGCACAAAGCAGCCTGTCTTCCTCTGCTCCATCACTCAAAAGGTTTCCTCTATAATCTCCCAAAACTATTTTTTAGCTCAGAAACAGGATTCTCCTGCAACTGCAACTGCAAATTTGCCAGAACCACCACTGGCATATGTTTTTTAAATGTTCACTTATAATGCAACAGATATGGATGTAAAGAACCCCTCATAAAAATATGCTACTTGTCGAAATTAAAAAGAGAACAAATTTTATTCAAAAATAAGGAATTAAAATCCAAAACTAAGCTAAATAATATATTTTAAGTAGGATATAAATTCATTAGAAAGTATATAGGGGATGCCTGGGTGGCTCAGTCGGTTAAGCGTCTGCCTTTGGCTCAGGTCATGATCCCAGGGTCCTGGGGTCGAGTCCCGCATTGGGCTCCCTGTTCTGCGGGGAGTCTGCTTCTTCTACCTCCCCTCCCACTTGTTCTCTCAATCTCTCTCTCTCAAATTAATAAAATCTTAAAAAAAAAGGAAGTATATAGGAATCAAAAAAGTCTACCTTTTTGGGGCACTGTGTCTAATATTACAGTAATGGTTAATTTTATGTGTCAACCTGACAGGGACACAGGATGCCAAGATATCTGGTTAAACATTATTCTGGATGTGTCTGTGAGGGTGTGTCTGGACGAGACTAACATTTAAATTGGTAGATAGAATAAAGCAGATTGCCTTCCCCAATGTGGGTAGTCTCATGCAATTTGTTGGAGGCCTATGCTGAAGAAAAGGCAGAGGGAAGAATTCATTCTCTCTGTGTGACTAACTTTGAGCTGGACACTCCTTTTCTTCTGCCTTTGGACTTGGACTTGAACTCAGACCAGAACTGGAGCTTACTCCATGTCCTGGTTTTCAGGTCTTTGGACTCAGACTGGAACTATACCATGGGCTCTCCTGGATCTCCAGCATGACAAATGGAGATCATGGAACTTCTCAGCCTCCATAACTGTATGAACCAATTCCTTATAATAAATCTTTTCCATATACATAACATATATACAATGTGTAACATATTAAATATAAATATATACGTTTTGATTCTCTGGAGAACCTAGACTAATACAATTATAACTTTCATGTTAGGTTGCTTTGGTTTTGGTATAAATGAGGCAAAAAAAGTGTCGACATAAAATACTAATTTCTATCTAGGTAACACCACCATACTTGTTTTTTTTTTTGGTAAACAGGCATTAGTTTCTAAACTTATTTATATAAATAAATCTCCGTTATAAAAACTGTGCTTTGTCTTTTTACATTTGAGTCTGTAAACAAATGCTAACAGTGCTGATGAAAGAAAATGAGGGTGTCTCCTTTATGTCTTCCTGCTATCTGAAAAGTCCATTTTGACTTCCCACAATGACCCACAAGGCTACATTTATCCTCTTCCTACTAGAAAAATGTTCACAACTTTTACCGAAAAAAATGGCTGTGTATCCTATTTGTGACTTTGAAGATACAGAAAGACTATGAATAAGTGTAAGGGAACTTCAAATCTACAAAATTCACTGTATTTGTTTACCTTAGTAAGACCTCTTAAATCGTTTTTTCAGGCTAGAGTAAATAATTAAACAAAGTTATACCGACTGCCTAGCACGTTGTAGGTCAGGGGCAAGAGGCATGGTCTGTGAACCCTTCAGGACTACGCACAAAGAAGACAAACATCCAGAATGCAAGTCTGCTTGCACTTTTTCCCTAACAAGAGTTTTTCAAAGCACGCACTTTTTCCCTAACAAGAGTTTTTCAAAGAAGGAAGAAGAGTGTTGATTTACATCATGGCATAAGTTCCTCATCTCACTGTGGATGGTCACTTTGAGTAGCATTGTTCTAGGCAATTCTATGTACTTTCGTATGTGTTATTTTGTTACATAAAATAGCTAAGATTTCTTGAATTCTTATCATGTGTCCAACACTTGCGCTAACATTTAATCCTCACAGTAACTTTGTAAAATAAGTACTATTATTATTCCCATCCTACGGATGCAAAAATTGATGCCTGAAGTTTCCAGATAGTAAATAGTGAGCTGAGATATAAACAAGGCGGTCTGGGCTCTAGAGCACACTCCTACCACTTCACTAGACTGTCTCTTCTCAAATGTGAACTTCAATTCAGTTATGACGACATTAAGTGTCTCCATCTTAGAGCCAAGAGAATGCTCCTCCACTGTGTGCTGCTCCAAGAGGGGCTGTACCTAATTCATCTCTCCGTGTTCTCTCAGGCAGCCTCCAATGATGCCCGCGAGCTTGTAGGCATTGTGGGGAAAAGCAGGAGGGTCATGAAACATGGTCTCTAACGTTCGTGAAGCTCATATCCTCATGGAGGAAATACTTCCAATAAGTGAACCAAATATGAGGGGGAAGGGCTTCCCTGCCCTGGGCTCAGAAGAGTGAACATGATGACCAACGAGTTCTTTTAAGGAAATGCTCCAAACTCTGAGTCTTTTATTTTTTTTTTTTAAGATTTTATTTATTTGACAGAGAGAGAGGGAACACAAGTAGGGGGAGTGGGAGAGGGAGAAGCAGGCCTCCTGCTGAGCATGGAGCCTGATGCAGGGCTTGATCCCAGGACCCTGGGATCATGACCTGAACTGAAGGCAGCGTCTTAACCAACTGAGCCACAAAGGTGCCCCATCCAAACTCTTAAGTCTTGAAGGTGGACAGACAGGTCTAACCTCACAGAATTGTAAATGCCCGTGTGATTTATTTGATATTTTGCTCACCCACGAGATACCAGAAGAGGGACAAATAGGTAACTTTCTGAATAAAAATGTCTAGATGGACTCCCTGTGGGGTGTGGCTTCTGCCTTGGGGAAAAGGCTTGGGAGACCGAGCAAGGAATTAGACAAGTACAATCCCACAGAAAGCAAAGTCGGGTGGTATATAAACTCAGCTCTCCAAATATGTGATTGAGAGAATCCAGGTACCAACCACACCCAGTCTTCCACGGAATCAACCTCGATATTGTTTGAATAAGGGAACCAATGACACGAACTCAAATCTGAAGGTCATTAGAATCAGTCTGAAAACTTTGGCAGCTGTGTGTCTTTGCATGGGCAAGGCCTTCAAGGTCAGAGCAGGGTACGGGGTGGTGGAGACTGCAGTTAACAGCAGTGAAACAGGCTCATAAAATTAGGAAGACTCTTCCCAATACATGTTTACAGGAATAGTAGAAGGTTAGGAGCAAAGGAAGTCTGGCAGGCCTGGTTTAAATGCCCATTCTGTCCCTTGCAAACAGTGTGACTGTAAACAATGTACCTATCCTCTGTCAACTTCGGTTTATTCATTTGCAAAATTGGAGGATTAATATCAATTTTGAGAAGTAAACGATAAGATACATGTAAGATGCTTAGCATAGAAATCTGGCACAAGACTTAACGATAAAAATAACAACTGATATTTACTAGGTCCTTATTGTTTGCCAGGCACCCTTCTAAGCTCTCACACATATGAACATATTTAGGCCCTGCAATAAGTCTATGAAGCAGCATGGTGGACTGCATTATTATGGACATATATCCCCTACTCCTTTCCCTGTGGGAGAATACATCCCCCTACCTCAATGACTCTAAGGTCAGCTAGGGGATAGCCTCTGCCAGTGGAACTGGGCAGATGTGACCCATCCTGCAGGAGTCTAAGAGGCACCCAGAGGCTCCATCACAATGCTGACCCTGATGATGGCATGTCAACCCACATCCTGAAATGAAAAAACCGGTAGAGTGGAAATGCAGCATACTTGTAGCCTCCATGTACCCTGAGCAAGAGATCAGTGTGTGTTGTCACAGCCACACAGAGTTGGAGATCATTTAGTACTTTTAATATCCTCATTTGCAGTAGAGAAAATTGAGCCACAAAGTGGTTAATTCATAGAAAATCACACAGCGGGTGGGTAGTCCAGTTCTAAGCCACTGCTCACTGCCTCTGAGCTTGTTACATCATCACCATCACTGATGAGGACTTGGACACGAGGGGAGGTTTATTAGCAACCAGGCCTAGGAGAGAGACTTAATGATGGCCAGAGGCAGAGAAGAAAGCAGAACAGGAGCATGTCTGATGAAGAGAAGCAAGATCTGTGTGTATGGCAAGGGCGGATGCGAGTGTGAAGACAGATTATGGCAGAGGTGAACAAGGTCAGTAGAATCTAGGCTTTATGTGGTGGTATATTAGAATCCACTGTAGTTTGGGGGACCAGAGAAAATGCTATAAGATAATAGGCAGCCGAACAGTCTTAAAAAACATGAACGAGAGATTGAGTAAGGAGGCTACACTCCAGGCTTGAGATAGGGACCTAGGTTAGGGTGGGAGCATCAGCAGTATCAACAGAGGGGACAAGACAGGAGATGGTTAGTGACTATTTGGATTGTACAAGAGTCCCATATCCACTCACACTTCTTAGAAAGAGGGAGGGAAAGACAAACAGATTGTAAAGTACCCAGCCTGGGGGAACTGCAATGATGCATATTTATATGGACCCTTGGCCTTCTGATTTTTCTCACTGGCTTGTTCCCAGGAAAGGACCGCACTGTGGCCAGTCACTAGAGCTAACTCAGAAAAGGTTTTCACTGGTCTTATCAGGGCTCTAGGTTTTGATGGTACTTGTTATTTGAAACACCAGAAAATCCAGTTTCAACTCTGTAATTTAACAGAGAACTACCACAGCTGAATTTTCCTTCTTTGCCCTTTTGTACCATATGCTACTTATTGCTTCACTGTTCTCCATTTGCATGAGTTCCTTGTGATGACCAGGATGGGGTGTAGATAAAGCTTAAGGTAGAGGTACAGGGTGAAGAAGAAATGTTTCAGCTTCAAAATGCCAGTCAAGATTTTTAGCAGTCTAATTAGGCTGGGGTCAGAGAGAAAGAGCTGTGATAACGGTAACGACACTGACGCTTGTGCTAATTTTTTCAGGAGAAGAAACGATGACCTGATGATAAGATCTGGAAATAAACCATTACCAAGGTGGGCAGGGAGGGGCTGTGGTGCCTGCTAGGAGATTTGGGAACACTGATGGAGGAAACTGGAAACATATTCAGTATCAGGGCCTGTCAGTTTACGAGAGAGCCGGACTCAGGAAGAATCCAGGAGGGATGTGAGAGATGGTGGGGGGAGTCAGACTGACAGAAATAGAGACAGAACGGGAGGCAAACTGGAGGGTGGGCGGAATGTGAAGAACCGTATTAGAGGTTCTGTTTCCAGAGAGCAGAGCAGAGTACTGTGTCCCTCCAAAAAGGAAGGCCCATTTGGGGAGCTCCTGGACCAGAGTTCAAGGGGCACCAGCTGGGATGGGGCTTAGGTGAATAATTTATGGAGAAATACCACCGCTTTGAAGTAGAACTTAGGGCACTGACTAGAAACTCAGCCATGAAAGGATATCACCCATGGAGACAGGTAAACTGGCTGATGTGAACGTGATGGGGAACAACAGAGAAATCTGGGTTTAAATTAGAGAATGAAAAGGAAGAATTCCCCTATTAATCCCAAGAGGCTTAAAAAATTAAATGTTACTAAAACTAGGTTGCATATTGGAATCAAAGAAATAAGAGAAAGAAAGAGTCAATTCAAAGGGCTAAAGCCTGCTGAATGGAAACAGAAGGGAAGAGAGGACCCAGAAAGTCTAAATCGGTGTTAAAATAATTAACACAGCACAGTAAGTTATAATTTACATACTTCATCTCGACACTTATTGCATGAAGACTCTGATATCACAGTGAAGGCAGGGCCCTGTACACGGCCTCTATAGTACAATGTACTATAGAGGATCGACAAGAAAAGACAGGGGGTAGTAACCCTGACGACTGGCGGTTTGGCCTTTGAAGAAGAAGTCTTCCTCTAATCTCTCAAAAGCAGAGAACCAGCCAGGCAGCACTTCCGATGAGGGGTGGCCTCTGGGAGGAAAGGGAAGCTCCTGATGTTACTCTCTGGTCTCCTAGGAGTCAGGGACTCCCCAGGCCCTCTGCCGAGTAGTGTGGCTTGAGGGGAAGGACACAAAGGTGACTTGTGGTAAAGACAGGATTCCAAAACCGAGAACATTCTAAATAGAAAAGGTTAACTACTAAACAAGGCTAGGACTTTTGGTATTTTCAAATACTTATAGTGTACTGAAATGCCACGTGCTTGGCCACCATCTTAACCATTGCCTAGGAGATAGAACAATGCCATTAAAAGTATATGGACCATGAGAGCTTGACATAACTGATTGGGATCCCACTTTTTAACCTGCTGAGAAGCCTTGGGAAAGATACTCTTAGAATCTCAGTTTCCTCATCTACAAAAGGGAACTCAAATACCTCTTACTCCAGAGTGGTTGACATGATGCTGACAGGAACATCTGTCACACACATGTGCTGAATAAACATGAATTCCCTTCCTAAGGGCTACCTGGTCCCAGCTCAGGGGGTCGCATCTCCAATTTCTGAACAAAGGGGAGAAATGGGAAAAATGAATGTCTCTTAACAATGGACTTTATATCCAGCATAACTAAAATGGTGTTATGTGAGAAGAGCTGGCAGAAGTATTTTTAAATGGGAAGTCATTCACTCACTCACTCATTACATTTTACTGAGCGACTATGATGTGCTAGGCACTACATAATACTAATTAAAGTCTCACTCAAAATTCAAATTCTAAAAAAAAATCTACCTAGTAATTTATGCTTTAAGAACTATCATTGATGAATCTACAATTTTGATTATAAGAAATACTGAAGTGCCTCCTGGACACCTTGAGGGGGGAAAAAAAAACAATGCAAGTTACTGACAAATTAACATAGAGAGCACTTCTGAATTTTACATTCTATTATTCCTACTCTTAGCCACAAATCTGATCAACTTGGTGTGGTCTCCAGGTGTAGTGAGGGATGGCAAATCAATGTTCTTGGGCTTATTAACTGGGATTGGTTTTATTTTTCTTCATCTTTCTCCCTTACCCAAGGGGCTGATACTGAAAGTTTATACGAAAAGGAGAGTGCTTGTGACCTTCTTTTAACAAGAACTAACATTTGTACAGCTTGAAAAGCACTTTCTTTTTATCATCAAACTTAATCCTCACATTAAGTAGGTGTTTTCTCCTTTTACATATAAAAAAACTGGGGCTCCTAAAAAAATGAAATCACTTGCCCAAGGTCTTGGTTTAACGACAAAGCTGTAAGACATCCAGGATTTGTGATGGAAAAATCCTATGTTCTTTTCCTGTGGTTATATGATGAATCAAAAAATCGATTTTGTAGTATTTTAAGAGCTACCAGGGTTTGGAGGGGGTGGGAAATGTACTGATTAGCCATACTAAAAATGCAGCACAGAAGGGAGGGGAAAAAAATGGAAAGGTTTTAAGAATTATGAAATGCTGTATATAAGATTCTCAGTCATCTGAAACAAGATATTGATTTTATGCATTATGACAACCTAGTTTCTTATTTCTCCTTTTTTTCCCCCAAGACAACAGATAGATCAGGTGGATGCAGGGCAAGCAGGTGTCATAGTTCTAACAGAAGTTCTGAATAGGAGAGAAGGAAATGAAGATTTGCTACACAGATCTTTTAGCCAGAAACTTGTTGGTGTTTACGTGAAACTTACAGGTGTTATATAACCTCATCTATTCAAGAGATTCAGACACAGAGTTAATATTTGGAGAGCTGGACCCATTTCACAATAGGCAAGCTACAGGCTACTTTCATAGTTGGACTATATTTATGGTACTATTCTATACCTTTTTAAACCTACAGTCACATATATGCCAAAGTAACCCATACAAATCCCCATAAAAGATCCAAGACACAGTGTTGGCAATGGCAGTATGTCTAGACACAGATGGATGAAATCTCATGTTAGTGGGGCAAGCCTGAAAACATCTGTTTCTATTTTCCAGACATGATATGAAAATGGAGCAGTCAATGTATCGAAATGACAGACTATGCCTGATGATGGTAAAAACGGGTCAATCCTAATTTCGCCTCTGTAGAGCATTCCAGGAGAGGTGTGAAACTAACATGCAGGAAGAAAGCAGAGTAGCCTGTAATTAAAACAAACAATAGAATGAAGATTTTCTAACTTCCCTTGCATTGCCCTCAATTACTAAAGGCTTTTTTCCAAATTGGTTTTTGCTTAAACTAAATACAAAGGAAGTTCTCTTAACAGAACGGGATTAACTGACATTCTTTGTGAAAATACTGTTGGAAAAGGCCGACTCACATGTGTAATCCTTTGACCCCTTGTCAGTTGTCTAAGAATGGGCCTTGGGCCTGGAACACTTCCTTATCAAGAACTAAAGGAAGTCCTCAGTCTGTGCTGGACTTGTCACCTTGTGTGGGAATACCTTTCCCTGTTTCAGACTCAGTGTGTGCTCGTCTTTGTTTTGCTTGACCATCTGTGTCATATGGCACCTGGCCAGCTCCCCTAACTCTATCTGTCTCCTTCAGCAGAACGATGGGGTCCTTGTACTGCAGCACAGGAGGGGTATGTACAGGCCAACTGCCCCCTGTCACCTCCAGCACAGCTACCCAGACAAGCCCAGCCAACATCAGCCAACTCCCACCCACCCCTTAGATGCATGAGAAATCATACATAATAATACTTCTAAGCCACTGAATCTTGGAGTGGTTTGTTATGCAAAAAAAGCTAACTTGATGTGAAGTCCTCTTATATGTCTCTGTGTTTTGTGGTCAATACCACTCTACTGAGAGACTATAACATGCTCAAAGTATATCATATATGACTTTTGCTCTCATAGTTTTCAAATTTTGCTCATATGTAATTTTTATATAAACTTCATGTTCGTATTCAGTCATTTTATATCACTTTACCCAATTTAGACAAACTCAACTCATATGAAATACTGATAACATCATGTTTATTATGCCACCACTCTATTTTCTAGGCAGGCGATAAGTACTGCAGAACTATCATTAGCTCTTACTGCCATCAAAGTTTCAATATATTAATGTAACTGCATGTTTTCATCATTTGATTCTTCATCTTCTTGGGGTTAATAGTGACTATATTATTTGTGAACTCATCAAATTTAATTGATTATTCTCATTTCTATATTTGATGAAGCCTAAAAGACAATATGAACTAGTAAACTGTTCTTTGCAAAATATCCTAGACACACTGAAATAGGTAAAAAAAAAAAAAGGTGAGTTTCAGTGAAAAGAACCTTTTGTTGCCTTAAGAAAGCTGAAACTATTTCCTTCTACATATAATGAATGCAATAAGGATGTACCTTTTGATAATTTGAGGATGTAGAGGAAGGGAAATGATATATAAGAGACAGTGTTACTCATCGAGGGAAAGTATTTAATATATATTTGTAGTATGTATACACACACAAGCATGGACGAATGGAAGGATGGAAGGGGAAAGAAGGAGCCTCTTAGAAAGAGGCTAAAGACTGTTATTCTCACCCCAACAACCAAAACAAGCCTGATAAATTATGAAGTCATAGTTTTTAGAAACCCATCAGAGAGCTGGGGATGCAAAGAGACCTACCTGAACTAAATTCCAGAAGTGCATGAACCCTTCATAGGAAAGGAGAAGCCAATGGCCAGTGGCTGTTCTTATTTGGAGCATGTCAGAAGGAAGACAAAGAATCGGCTATAGATGGAGATGAGCAATCAGCCTTGCTTGTCATAGGGGCCTGTAGGCTGAGTGATGGATCAGTATGCTGATAGGTCCCCCTACAAAGCAAGTCTATGCCTGTCTGACAACCTTTTCCCATGGATCTCCACCAAGGGCTGGGGGCAGTTTACTGAATGTACAGGGTGGAACTAGAAAGTGGAGGGAAATTCATCTAAGGCGCTCTGGGATTTCAGCTTCTGGAGGCTAGGGGTGACCAGGACAGCTGAGAGGGAACTCTGCAAGGAATTCTCGGCCTTCACAGAGTGTAAGGCAGCTTTCCTCAGTAGGCTTGGGTCAGGCAGCAGGGGAAAAACAGATCTCCCAAGGCACAGAAAGCCAGGGGCAGGACTGAGAACAAAGAGAACTCCCTAGGGGCCCAAAGGCTTGGCATCTAGACTATAAAGGAGAGAGAGATCTCTTACAGTTTGGAAAGCCATGTGTCTATGAATCTGCTAAATCTTGCCAGTGGTCAGAGCTCAAGCCCTGTTGAAGGGAAGGATCTGAGCTTGCCCTCGAAGGATTAGTAACAAAGTGAATCACAGGGAAGCTTCAAGCTTCAGAGCCCTGCCCCAGCCCAACCATGAACTGACTCTGTCCCGGCTTCCTCCACTAGTCTAAAAGAAGGGGTATGTTCTTTGTGGAGGTGAATGTTATTTACTTAAGGCTTTACTGTTCTTTACATGCAATGTGTGGTATGTAATCAAAAAATTAAAGACACAAGAAAGTCAGTCATGGTTCAAAAAAAGCAGATGCAGGGATGACTCAGATGGATGATTATTTGTTGTATAACTGATGAATATTCTATTGCTGGCAGCATTTCCTTCACAGGGATACATTAATAAACACGTAAATAATTTTAGCACTCAAGGAGGGGGCAGAAAAAAATTTTAAATTTTCTTGTTCTAAAAACGTAAAAAATTCTTAGTATTTACTCCATTCCAGATCCTGACTTAGATACTGAAGCTGCAAAACAAAGTATAGCTAGCTCATCTTTTCATGGAACTTAGTCTCCTGGGAAAGACATACTGATAAGTAAATATAAACCAACCTAATAAGTGCTATAATAGAAGCATAAAAAGAATGTTACAGAAAACATGGAAGATGAAGTTAGATGAGTCAGGGAAAGCTTCAAAGAGAAAGACATCTGAACTCAAGTTCTTTGGAATAAGTGGGATGTGTTCACAGATGGAGAAGAGACTGGATAAGGGAGGACATGAAAGAATGGACGGATGGTATAGTTTCAGGATCCTACCCGAAGTCCAGTGGTTTTAAGCAGCACAGGGCTGAGGGAATATGTTGGGAAAAAGGGAGGGAGGCAGGAAGAAGATGTGATTGGACAAGACAGATGGGAGCCAGAATGAAAAAGCCTTTAATACCACATCAAAGACTACAGAAAGCTTTTAAGCAGGGAAATAATGAAATCAGATTTACATTTGTGACAAATATTTCTAGGACCTGTAACACTACATTATTACTGTTTATAAATTAGCCTCTACCTGACTATGAGCACTTGAAGGGTGAGAAAAGATGACAGGAATTGATCAAAGACAAAAGGAAGTAAGATTTGAGAGATGACATTAAGAAAATCCCGAGCTTTATCCTGAAATTGTGGTCTTTACGACTAAAATTATTACACAATACCATTTTTACATTTATCAGCCATGCAGTTTATTAATACAGCAATCTTGGTTCAACTTATGTTCACATATGGACATATGTCAAAGTTGACTTTTGTAATTCCAAAGTAGATGATGTTTTAAAAAACACAATGCATCATTTCACGAAGACTTAGATAACTCAGAAAGAGAAGTGTATCAGTTAGGGATGTGTTAGACTATAAGTATTGCTGAAAAATAGTGGTTTAAACAAAAATGAGGCTTATTTACTCACTCAAGTCTAAGGACTGGCAGTTCGGGACAGGTTAGTGGCTCAGAAACGCCATCAGGAACCCAGCTTTTTTCTCCATTTTCCCCCATGCCATCCTCACATACAGTTTTGCAGTCATACTCTCAAGAAGGCTGCTGTGCTTCCATGCCTTGTATTCACATTTGGAGCAGAAAACAAGGCAAGAGCAAAGTGCCAAAGGGCATAGGGCTAAAGGAACAAGTTAGCTGAGTGTGTCCATTTTAAAAAGCTTTCCTGGGAGTATTGCCAAGTGAATTCCACTTGCATTTCATTGGCCAGAACTAGGTCATATGGCTGTCTCTAGCTATAGGGGAGTACAGGAAGGTGCATCTGTTTAGCTGGGTTCACTGCCATCCTGACCAAAATTCTGCTAAAGGAAGGAGAGAACCATGGATCTGGGAGGGTAATGAGCAGTGTTTGCCACAGAAATAACATAAAATCTTGCCCAGCTTTTCTGTTAGGTTGCAACCCAACTGCTAAGAGACACATGCTGAACACCCTGCATGCCTATGAGGGAGAGAGATACTTTCTCATTTGTAGGCAGTTCATGTATGCTATTAATGTGGGCTATTTGAAAGGATGTTCCCAGAATAATATAATTTGAAGGATGAACTTAAAACACAGATAGCAATTTTGGAAGTTTACCTAAATTCATCACATACATAAGGGTCCTAGAAGTCACTACAAATGGTTGGCAATTTTATCTACTCTGTATATCAAAACTAGTGAAAGTATGCCCACTTGTTACAAGTCCAAGTAGCAGAAGCACAAACACCTGCACATGTTCAATATTCTAGATGCTTACCAGGAATGGTGGGACAAGACAGCTGCTACTTTCCTTGCTGCCCAAATATTTTCCAAATATTAAGCTATTTTTGTTATTGCAAAGAGGTAACAAAATTCACAGAACTATGCTCTTAACAATTGGCTACTATATTTATGACAGATGGCTACATTTACAATGATTAACAGTCTTGCTACTGTTTGAATATAAAAACTAAAAAAGCTACATAAATTACATGCTCAGTTGCCTTATTTCTAATTTAACTTAAGGGAACAGGAATTAATTTGATCTATTTTAAATATTTGCCAACAGGATGAATTCAATGACGTATGGAAGGATAATACTGAATTCACTGTCTTCTACTTCTTGCCACTAAACAATATATCAGCTTGCTTTTCTACTGAGATTGCATAAAATAGATAGGACAGCTAATTTAAACAGTTGTTTGCACATTCAATATTTATAACCCGAAACTTGCATGACTGACTGGAAGCAGTGAGTTAGAAGGTTTAGCTCAGCTGCTGCCTGGAGTGATGGATGGCCTCGAAGAATTTCTTGTTCACTGACCAGATCAATCACATAACAGAATAAAAAAATAAGATCAGCCTTAAGCCAGATTCCCAACATTTCCATCTGTATGCAAAACTGTTGCAGGAAGAAATGTATCATAAAACATAATGTGAAGCTACTTAAAAATAATAAAAACCCACCAGAGATTCTATAGAATACTAATAAAAAAGACAGGGTGACAGAATGATATTCTATGTTTTAACTGAATATTAACCGAGACTTTATTATATATATAACCCAAAAATGCTGTCAATTTATAGTGATATTTTGATCGAGCCCAGACTCATAAGTAAAAGGGTTTACAAATCATTGAAAAGGCTGCAATTTTGGGAGCAGTATTTGCAGCTAAATTTTATTTAGTTGAACTAAAAGGTGGTGTTGTGGCAATTATTATATACTGCCATTTTTAGTTATTCCAAGGACCGTTCCAAAAAATGAGCATCTGTTAAATAATGAGTGAACAAACATCTGACGTTTCAAATTACAGTAATCCATTCATTAATGGTTAACTCCAAAACATCAAACATCTGCTTTAATGGGGGAAGGCAGTAGTACTACCTGTAGGCCAGGGCTAGTGAGGCCCTCCTTGTGTGTTTGTGGGTTTGACTGGTTTGTGCGAGTTGTTGTGAGCATGTCTTCCCAGCTCCTCACTCGGTGATGTCAGGTTAGTAGCTTGAAAGCAGCCATAGTGGGAACGTTAACATGACAGAAACTAGCAAATGTTAAACATCCGGGCTCCTCCCTAGTCCCACCTCCTCCTGTAACCTGTGTGGTTGCTGAGTTCACTGGTAAACAGGTACCAGCACATGGCAGTGTGAGCTGCTCCTAGGGTCAGGGTTGGGAGGAGGCTGGGAAGCTGAGGGGACCCAGAGCTGAAGAGCATAGGATGAGGTCTTGCTGAACAGGTGCAGGAGTGGACAGGCTCAGACCCTGGATAATCCTGAAGGTGCCCTGCGTTCTAAGGATGTCTGGGGGTAGCAACCCGTACAACAGCAATGGCATCTGCCACTTTCTGTGGCCCTCAGGCATTCAGCTTCTCTTCTTGAGCAAGTTTACCCCTCCTAGGAGTAGAAGTGAGAGGAGGAAGAACAAGTAGAGAATTACAAGAAATGAGGAGAAGGAAGGAGGAAAAAAAATAAGAGACCACAAAAAAGAAAAAAGAAGTAGAGGGCACAGGGCAAGAATAAAAAAAAAAAAGGTGGACACTAAAGAGAAGGCAAAGAGAAGAAAAAGAAGAGAAAGAGGAGGAAGGATGAAGAAGGAGAGAAGAGAATGAAGAAACAAGATGGAGGGAAAGGGAGAAAAGAAGCAAGAGGAGGAGAAGGGAGGGAGTCGTAGGAAGAGCAGGGAGGTGGAGAAGGGACTTCCAGGCTTCTGCAGAGGCGCAGAAGAATGTCCAGAAATGCTAGATGCACGGTGGGCCCTTGGGTCCAAACTGAAGAGACGGAGGCTCTAGAGCTGAACACAGCAACCTTTCTACCACTCAGGTGTCTTTTCCTCTTTAGAGCCTGGAGCTTAGCTCTTTTGAGGCAATGGGTGAGGAAAACCTGGCCGATAAGGAACAGAGGCCAGGAAGAAGACAAGTCCCAGGAATTCCCCAGGGCAGTGGTTTTCAAAGGTCAAATGCATCAGCAGCACCTGGAGGACTTGTTCAAACACAGACTGTTGGTTTCTCTCTCAGTACTTCAGGAGTGGGGCCCGAGAATTTGCAGTTCAAATTCCCAGGCTGCTGGTGTGAAACACTGACTTCGTAAAATAAAACATATCCTGGAAATGATTAGGACCCACACCTAAGACCTTATTAGTGAGCATCTTAGCAAGAATTCAAATGAGAGAAATACAGGCTAATAATGAAGGGCAGGAGTCTTGAGATGGGAAGAAAGGCATCACGAATCAATTTTTCCTGCTTACAATTATGCCCTCGGCTGGCTGTGGCATTCATAAACGTTTCTCTAGTGGCCAACTCTGGAGTCTGACTCACTCCTTGAAATCTCCGTACCCTCAGGGTTAGGTCTTCTGAAATCATTTTTATACCAGTGAGTGCAACTGAACTGAACAGGAGCGAATGCCTGAACCAAACTAACACAATTATATTCTCTCTCTAGGTATTTTGAAATTGCCTGGTAGGACTGGAAATGAAGAAGAAACACAGAATAGCTGAGATGGAGGAGTGAGAGAGAGTACTTAAAAGCTTTCTAATGCTGGCTTCCACACCCAGCTGCATTGCTGTCCTTGGGCTTCATGTGACACTCCAACATACCTGTGTTTGATGCCCCTACTGTGTTTTAATTCACTCAAGCTGGCTTGGTTAACTGAAATGAGTCAAATGAATCTAGCCCCTCTTCACAACTGTAACAACTTCACTACTACAAATGAACTCACGGACCCTTTGACACTGTGGACAGATCTTGCTGATCTTGATATTTTAACCCCCCTTAGTAGCCTATTCCAGGGTGCTGTCACCAACCTGGGGAGGAAACAAACCAACCTTTATGCCCATTTCTTTTTGTTGGGTGTTGGAAAAGTTTTACACATGCATCCTTTTTGCCATTTTTTTAAATATCAGGTAAAACAGCTGTGACTATTTATTTGTTACTAGGACTATCAGTTAGGACTCTATGTCAGAAGTTAACAGAACACCCAATTCAAGCTAGCTCACTTAATAAATGAAATTTATTAGCTCACACAGGAGTAGGCTTCAGGGTTGACTGATTTCCCCAACAGCCCAAAACGGTCATCAGTGATGCAATTCTTTCAGTTTCTCCCCTTCTGCCACCTGGGTCAGCTTTATCCTCATGGTCACAGGACAGGTGCCAGATGTGAATGGTACTACTAGTCCAGCAACCGAAACAAGAGCCCTAAAATTCACTCTGATTGGGCTGGAGTAGGTCAGAGTCGCACTCCTCAAAGAATAAATGTGGCTAAGTGGATAGAACGTGCTAACTGACCTATCAATCAAAACCCACACTAGTGGCTATGTTGTCATCAGTTTTACTGGAAGTAGATAGGCTGCCATTAGGAAGGAGGATATACCCAAACAAAACTCAGAAAATTTTAGGAAGAGAAAAATGTGGCAAAGTATGCTAGGCAGACAGCCAACAAATGTCTACAACACTTGTTTCTCGTATGTGTAATTGGAAAATAACTTTAAAAAATGCACTTTATTGGGGCACTTGGTTGGCTCAGTCAGTTAAGTGTCTGCCTTCAGCTCAGGTCATGATCCTGGGGACCTGGGATTGAGTCCCACATCGGGCTTCTTGCTCAGTGGGGAGCCTGCTTCTCCCTCTCCCCCTGCCTGCCGCTCCCCCTACTTACGCTCTCTCTCCCCGCCATCAAATAAATAAATAAATAAAATCTTAGAAAATAAAATACAATAAATTTATTTTAAAAATGCACTTTATTTTGCAACCACTATAAGTAATAATTGGTTCAGGTAAGAATCATCATGCTAAACTAGTAAAGGAAAGCTTGATGAGGACCAAGGTATTTACAAACTATGAAGGTATATCCCCAAAATGACTTACTCATTTAAAGAGAAAAGCAGTAACTCTACCATGAAGAAACCTGGCAGACATCACTTTAACTAAGTGATCAAAGTGAACACCACCTATGATGGAACAAACTGACATCATATGCCTCTTGATAAAATTTACTGAGAAGGATACAGTAGCTCTTTCATAGTATTTCTAAAGCCAAAAATATATAACCTGAATCTAATAAGGAAAACATCAGACAAACTCAATGAAAAGGCATTCTACAAAATAACTAGGCTGTACTTTTCAAAAATGTCACTGATGTGAAAGACACAGAAAGGCTGAGGAACTGTTCCAAATTAATGGAGACTGAAGACAAATGCAAACTAAATGCAATGTGTAATGCTAGACTAAAAACACAACTGCTATAAAGGACAGTAGGTCTATACCATGGATAATAATGTGTCAATGCTGAACACCCTGATTTTGAAAACTGTACTGTGGTTATGTCAGTCAATGTCTTTGTCCTTAGTAGGCACATATTAAAGTGTTTAGCGAAGGAGTATGAAGTCTGCAGTTCTCTCCCAAACAGTTTGGGGAAAAATGTGTTTGTACACACACACATATACACACACACACACAAACATACTGAAGGTAAAAGCAAATGTGGCAAAATATTAATAACTGGTGAATCTGGGTAAAAGGTATATGGTAGTTCTTTGTACTATTTTTGCAACTAAATGCTTTAAGTTCAAAATTTTTTCAAAATAAAATTTTAAAATATTTAAAAATTATTTGACTGTAGGTCCCTACATTTTTTCTCAGAGCATGAGGAATTAACTGTTTTGCACTGTGTACGACTTAAGTTTCATAAGGGCAAAAGGGCAGACTATAAATCATAGTTTTAACTTATTTATTAGAACTCAGCTGGTAAAGGATGGTGTATCTTGGCCAAAGCCTGTTGTTTCCTTTTCTTCTGGGCCACAGTGAGACTCTATTTCCCAGCCTCCAATGCTGTTATGGGGGGTATCTGAATTCTGGCCAGAGGAATGTGACCTCAAATATCCTCCCATGAGAGATAGACTCTCTAGTCTCTCTCTTCTGTACCTGCTGTCCAGATACAGAAGATCCAGTAGAGGACTCTAAGGTCCTAGATGGAAGATGGAGGGGTGTAGGTCTCTAAATGACTGTGGGTGGTCAGGGCCCCTACCACTGGTCTGAATTGTGGCAAGAACAGAAAACAACCTTTACAGTGTTAAGCTACTGAGATTAGATTATCTGTTATAACAGCCTACCTGACTAATAAAGTTACCTGATTTATAAAACAGATTAATACAAAGGGGGCACTTTAGGAAAATGCACTGAGGATTCATGTGTTTGCTTTTAGAATAGCAGTTCTCAAAGTGTGGTTAAGGGACTCTTGGTTCTCAAAAGGCAGTGTGGGGACCCTTGAAAGTCTCCAAGACATTTTCAGGGGCTCTGTGATGTCAAAACTATTTTCAGAACAATACTAAGATGTTCTTTGTCCTTTTCACTCATTCTCTTGCAAGTACACAGTGGATTTTGTATTATAGTATTTCTGTAATAAGATGTATTATACCAAAAGAAACTGAATACAGAAGAAGATATGAGAATACACCTGTTCTAGTTAGCCAAACATTAAAGAGATTTACCAAAATGTAAAACAATGTCACTCTTTGTTATTTATTTATTTTTTTGTTTTAGAAAATATAGGTATTTTATGTTGGTTATTCAGAGTTACTTATGCTAACATGTAATGGGGTTACTATTTCTAAATAATGATCTTTTAAATTTACTTTTAATTTCTAATATGGTAAATACTGACAAATATAACTCACATAAACAAAAACTCTTTGGGGTTTTCAATAATTTTTAAGTGTGTAAAGGGGTCCTGAGACCAAAAAGTTTAAGAACCACTGTTTCACAACAAGTATGAGTATATCTAAGAGTCACATCATTCTAAATAAAATAAACTCATATTGTTAAAATACAAGAGATGGGAGAGGGAGGACCCTCAGCTGACCCCTAGTAACTGAAAAGCATAGTGTCTAGGACATGGTAGGTGCTAGATACATAATTGTTAAATTAATACGCTGTACAATGGTGAGCATATCCACATTTAAGAGTGCTGTGATATTTGAATGAGACAATACGTGTATGTGTTTGTGCATATTATCATTGTTCACAATTATTCACTATCACTCTTTTCATGTAAGATGTTTATACGTCTCCACCCTACTGACTTCATGTTTGGCTGCATGACCTGAGTTGGCCAATGGGATGTAAGCAGAAATAACATGTGCCACACATATCTGAGAAGAAGCTTTAAACTTAGTTGTGTGGTTCTGCTCAGACTCTTGCTCTTCTGCCCTTGCCTCATGAGGAGCATGTCCCAGATAGGGGCTGTTTGTTGAGTATGGGTTCTAGAATGAGAAGACACAGAACAGATACATAGTTGACCCTCATCTGCAGCTCTCAGGTAATGTGTGACAGAAATACATAAAACTGTTGTAAGCCACCTTAGCAAACCTGGCAAATACAGTATGAAATGAGCCTAACATTCTGTAGATGCTCAAGAAACCTAACCATTCTAATCAGTGCTATTATTTAGCTAAAGCAGTACTAAAAAACTGTTGCTTTGTCTTTGAGTGACTGCACAAAGCAGAGCCTACCCTGACTAAGGTAGTTTATACAGCACCATTGACATAACCTCAGGATTCCAGGTAAATGAAGGACATGACATAGGATAGGAGTGGCAACAAAGTAGCTCTCACTGTAACAAAAAATTCTGGCTACCACCTACCCCTAAATACCACCCACTGGAGGGGCTCAGGAGTATCTACAGAGGTCACTGGTAGGTGGCTGAGAAAGGAAGAGGTTCTGAGATGACTGAAAAATGCCCAGACTCAAAGGAGAGTGCAGTGGGTCTACCAGCCCATTTGCCTGACCTGACCACACCCTCTTCTCAGGGAATCTGCTCCAGCTTAGAGCCTCTGAAGCTGAAACCGAAGATGAAGCAGCTGGCTGAAAGCCAATGATTGGCCTGGTTATAATCCTGATTATTCTTCAGATCTCTGCACTGGAAGATACACCGACTGAACGTGGTCCGACAGTGATGGGTATGGGAGTTGTGGGGGCATTGAGGGAGCTACTGGCAGCCATATTTGCCCATGCGCATAATGACAAGCAATCAGAGAAAGCTGGTCTACAGGATGAAACAGAACAGAGCAGACTTACAGGACAAGAGATGAGAGAGGAGCTGCCAGAGAGAGAAGTCAGTGACAACTTTTGCCTCCAAAGAGAACTATATCAACTTGTACAGTGGGTTCCATAAGATCTCTCCACATTCTTCTAATACTTCTCCTTTTACTTGACATAATTTAAATGGAGTAATGTCCCTAACAACCAAATGATCCTTAAAAGTAGTAGTTTTTTTTTTTTTAACCTTATCTTGAACACGGAACACAGAATTAAACTGATTTCTGGTGGTTTGTAGAGGACAGGGGTTGGGGAGGAATAGAAACCTGGATTACAGTAACAGAATTAACTTTCTACAATGGAGAGTCCAAAGTACTTGCAGAAATAACTTCGCTTTCAGAGTGTCAGAAACCATGATTATAAAATCATACAACATCTTTACTTTTTTCCAACGCAAGCACTAAAAGGCAGCAAAGATGCTAGAGAGTCAGGAGTTCTGGATTTGGTGTTGGCTTTCCTCCAAGAAAATTAGTGTCTTGAAAAAGGTCACATCCCCTTTCTGAGTCTCAAGGTTTTTTTCTATAAAAAATAGGGGTTGGGTAAGATTTGTAGATTCCCTACAATAATAGAGAATTGAACTTCTAAAATGTTTTAAAAGTTTATGCTAACACATCAATTTCTAAAATATAGTGAATTTGTACATTTTATTGTAAATCACTATGTTTATGGTAGAGCAATAATCACATATGGTTTTAAATAATTTATTTTCCAAGTTATAAATCAGTGGCACTTAAGGCTTAGAAGAAAGGGGATGGTAGTACCTATGTATAGGAAACAGAACAGCTGTTTCTATTTACTGCTAACAAATGTAACCAACCTCCAACTATACTGAGGATTTCGTATGACTGTCATTGTTTCAGTTTATTATAATTGCTTTTTAAATATGAAAGAGATACAAAACGTAAGATCACTAATGTGTTCCAATAAGAAAGGGCAGACTACTTGGTTTTAATTAAAGTTCTCTGGGAGTTTTGTTAGGGGCTTATAATCAGAGTTTTCATTGATAAGCCAAGTGTGATGCTCCTTAGCTTTAATAATCCAGCCTTGGGAACAGGTATTTGCATAGATTCCTACCCACAGAGCCATTTTGAGAAAACTCAAGAGAATGTATTTCTCCTTACCTAAGTTCTTCTGCCTTTCCTCATTCTTTGAAATAGTTACTATCCTGCCTGTAGAGGTGTAGCTAAGAGAAATGCAGTTTATATTGAGCAGGGCAAATAAAAAGTTAAATTAAGTCTCGATCAGTAGTTTTCCAGGAACTAAGTGTTGAGAAGAGGAAAGCCGGATACTGTTCACCTGCTTCTTACTCTAATTCTCATTTCTTTTCCTACCTTTTCCTAATCCAGGAACCACCCTGACAGTATATCAACACATTTCAGTATATAATATGATATAACAAGGGTTACTGAAGACCCGCCATGCACACAGAATTCTTCTAAGGGCTGTGGTGATCACAGTGATGAGTAAGTTGTCCTTACCCTCAAAGGAATCACATACACCAGTACGGGAACACTGAATGGAGAGACCAACTGCAGCCGGAAGAGTAGGGGAGGGTGCATGGAGGATACATATTTGGGTTTGACTTTAAAGAGTGATTAGGGTTTCAAAAGGTAAAGAGACAGGATCAGGTTGGGTGACAGCAAACGTTAAGAGCATGTGGGGTGTTGTTCAGCAACCAGAGTGTCTATGGCAAAGGGAAGGAGTGGAAGGAGTCATGGAGGGAGAGGTGTCTAAGGTCGGATCCAGAAAGGCCAAGGGTGCCCAGTGACCACCAACTCTGTAGGGCTTGGGTGGTGGCAAATCTGATGGCTTCATGGATATAGGATGTCTAAGATCGAAAGCGAAAACTTAAAGTTCAAATATTGATCATTTAAAAATAACAACAAATGTTAAGAGGTCCCGGCAACAGAATATTTAAATGTAGTTGAAATTTGCAACGTCAGCTTTATTTGGCTATGTATTACTACTCAGTTTTAAAAAGAAGCTCGAACCATCTCAGTGGACTTCAGCCTTTTGAGGGAGAAACAGCATCCTCTGTTCATATAAAACATATAAACACTGGCATCCCAAAATATATGTAAAACTGAAAAAAAAGGGAGAACAGACCGTTCTGTTTGAAGTAACAGAAGAGACTGACAACTGTATAAAAATCAGCCCATCAGACACTTTTAAATGTTCTTTCCAGTTACCTCCCAAACTTCATTTCAATGAATGGAAATTCTAAATAGAAGTATCACCATCTTACCAATTTTAAAGCACCCATATTTTCCTTCACTTCTTCCCCCCAAAGAAATACACCACACCACAAACTGAGACCAGCTTAAAGGAGTTTAACAATGCAAGGAATCAGAAATTGCTGACAGAAGGAAATGAACTTTTACTACATGTGTGCTACGTGCCACGTACTATGTTAGATCTCTGTGAACAAGGTCCAATGAAGTCTGTGCCTGCCTACTGGCAATAGCTGGGCAATGTCTTTTCACATGGGACTTAGAAATTCAAAGTTCAATGATAGCTCCATTGGGACCCAAATGCATTAGCCCCTGAAGATCTCATGGTCTAGTTGGGGTACACAGTTTGTTGTAGCGATACATAAATAATAGGGCCATTACATGATAAATGCCAAACAGACTTCTGTGTAAGTGCTGTTCTAAGATACGTTTGTGATTTACTACATATATTTCATTCCACCGAAGTTATTTCTGTGAGTCCAAATAAAGATTCTAAAGTACTTGTCCATCTAAGTAAGAAACTCTACAATTTAAGGGAAAAAAAATTACAAAAATCAGGAATGCTAGAGATACCAGCCTTCCCCACTGGGGGCTGCTCCTTGTAATTATTACTGGATGACTTAATCAAAGCCAAATGATGTCATAAATTTTCATGACATATTTTAATTGCTAACAAGGAATTCTTCCATATTAAAAAGTTCTAGAATGCTCCATTAATAAACATTCCTAAATTATTACAAATTTTATAATGGGGACTATGTAAGTCCCATAACGTACATATTGCATTGTACTTTGTAGATGTTTAAAATTATTTTATTCTGAGTAACTGAAATAACTAAGTGCCAGAATAAAAATAAAAGACAGTGAGAGGGGGCACCTGTGTGGCTCAGTCGGTTAAGGGTCCAACTCTTGATTTCGGCTCGGGTCGTGATCTCAGGTTGTGAGATGGAGCCATGCATAGGGCTCCATGGAGCTCAGTGCAGAGTCTGCTTGAGATTCTCTCCCTTTTCCTCTCCCTCTGCCCTTCCCCCTGCTTGTACTCTCTCTCTCTCTCTCAAATAAATAAATCTTTAAAAAAAAATACAGTGAGAAGAAAAGAGAACCAAACCAGATGAAACACTTCTCCTGACAATAAAAAGTGAGCTATGTATCAATGACATTGAAGAAACCACCTCTGCCATATCAAAGAAGTAAGGGCATTTGGAAGATACGTGATTTGCTATGAGTCATCTTTAATCATCCCTGGTAGTGAAGGAGAACATGGGCAGCAGTAAACAGCAAAGACCTACATCTTATACCTTAAGCACTGGAAATCTACATGCTTTATCTATTTTTCCCAAGGCCTGTTTATTCACAGATGAACCTTCCTGTCCATCTGTAGTTCTACACTTGGCCTGGTCACCTGTGAGTCCCTTCAAACAAAAGCTCTGAAGCCAGGAGTTCCTACAGTTGTCTTTTTTTTTTTTTTTTTAGATTTTATTTATTTATTTGAGAGAGAGAGAATGAGAGATAGAGAGCACGAGAGGGAAGAGGGTCAGAGGGAGAAGCAGACTCCCTGCTGAGCAGGGAGCCCGATGTGGGACTTGATCCTGGGACTCCAGAATCATGACCTGAGCTGAAGGCAGTCACTTAACCAACTGAGCCACCCAGGCGCCCTACAGTTGTCTTTTAAATAAGTCGCTAGCATCCATAACCAACATTCTTCTCATGTTTATGCTGATCACTTTCTTCCAGACAGAGAACCTGCATGAGTCAGTAGTCAAAAAAAGCTTTCCCATCTCTCTTCAGGGACTAGTACCATGAAACTTCACAGGGAAAAGAGACATGCCCAACTTGTCACAAAATGTTTTAGAAGAACAGGGGTACCTAGGTGGCTCAGTCGGTTAAGTGTCTGCCTTCAGCTCAGGTCATGATCCCAGGGTCTTGGGACCGAGGCACACGTGGAACACACTTCTCCCTCTCCCTCTGCCCCCCACCTGCTCATTTTTTTTCCCTCTCTCAAATAAATAAAATCTTTTAAAAAATGTTTTAGAAGAACAATCTGAAAATTAAATATCCCAGCACTCTTATTTAGATATATAAAAATTATAAACTGACTATGCAGTTACCGTTGGCATTATGAATTTAATCCTTGTAATTACTCAATAAATAGGTATAAATATCACCCCCATTGTACAAATGAGGTTGTGACACACAGAGGGCTCAGCATCTCGCCCAGGGTCTTCAAGCTAAAACATGGCAAAGCCAGGAAATCCAAGGCTGCAAGCCGACCCATCACAGGACTCTGACTTATGTCCTGATGGTGTTTAGGGCAATAATTTAACTGCACAGCACTCTAACAAATGTATGACCTTTAATTATGATTTTACAGAGTAAGAACACTTCCAAATATTTGCATATGTGCAATTTTTCTTTTGCTAGTATTGTGTTTTAGCTTTCAGAATGTACCTAGGTTATCTAAAGAGTACTGTCAAGATACTTTAGAAAAGTAAAATGAACCAAACAACCAGAAAGAAAAGATTTCTCAAAAAACATTTATTTAATAGATAAAGAATATGGCATCTGATTTATATACCTACCACATGTGTTATCTAAATCTTCTACACAAAACCTATTTTAAGGCATGCAAATTTAATATATTATGAAAGACACTATGCAAAGCATCTTAAAGTGCTCTCCTTACTAGTGCATGTAACAAAATATACTGATTATGCAAGTATATTTAATTGGATATAATTAAAATAATGAGATTTAAATACTGATGATTTTAAAAAGAAAAAATAGAAGTTGGAATTAGCCATGAGACACATTCAAAATGTTAATGAAACTTGCAATGTCATGACTACTTTAGTACTCGATACTCCTACTAGTTTAAAAAAGAGCAACACCTGGCCATTTTTGCCAGGTTCTAAACACATAGAGATGTGACATAAAATATTTTATTGGATAATAGAATACTTGGCTCTTGGATAATATCTTTTTTACACATCACTTAAGAGATACATAGCAACCACTATTTTCTTCAAAGAAAGGCATCAAAATGACCAAAAAAGATAACATAAATTTTCCACAGGAAGAGTTGTGCTTGGTTAAATGGACACAATCTCAAAAGCTCTTGCCAATGTCATTCTGATGTAAAGATATCAAATTTAGGTATTCTCTCAACTCTGGTGGCTTTAAAGTGGCTGAAGATGACAGCTGGCATGTGAAAAGACAGGTCTGCAGCTGTGAGGCCATATTCCCTTCACTTGGTATAAAGTTTCAAAGAGGTCTACTGTCCCCAACATTACTCAAGAAGAGACAAGAGCAAAATTCAATAGGGTAGAAGGACCTGAAACTTCTATTAAACTTCTCTTCTGACCTCTTTGTCTAGCTCACTAGCAACAATACAGAAAAGGTGATACATGGAAGACTTTTATTAAATTACCTTGAGGCTAAAGCTTTGTTTTGTGGGGTGGGTATGTTTCAATTTTCCATTTTACAGAAATGTAAGATTAAGCTTTAAGATCCACATGGACCTAAACCTCCTAAAATTTCTTAGGAAAAAACCCAACATCGATTAACTCTGACAATTAAAACAAAATAAAACAAACTCATATTACCATTTACCGAAGAGGAAACTGAGACAGAAGTTAAGTGCCTGGCCCTAAGGCATATAACTAGGGGAATACAGCAAAAGGATAAAAGAAAAATTCTGGAATGAGCGTGCGACATAAATCTTAGATGGAATTCTAGGTTAAAATCATTAAATTCTACTCAGATATAAATTCAAATTCAGAATATTGGAATGAGGACATTACAAAGGATCAGTTAAAATTTGAAAGGACTAGGGACCCTTTCAGGGGTCTCTCTCTTTTTTTTAAGAATTTACCTTATGAGATTCCAAATGGAAGTAGTACTCCAAACAGCTAAAGTCTCAAAATTCTGGCAATAATATTTCCCAGGACCTGCAGGCTAAGCATTCTCAACCTCTACAAATAGCACATGATGCCCAACACCAGCTTCATAGTGCTTTCATCCCATATCCTGAAAAAGCACTGGTTGAGATGAGTGAAAATGAGAAAAATAATGTCAATTCACTAGAGGCATTAACAGTACAAAATGTCTCTCAGAATTCATTGAAATAATGACAAAATCAGGATAGAGAAAGGAATTAATGCAGCTCAACAATATTCAGTAAAGTGAATGCAATTCCTGTCAAAAAATGTAATATTCCAAAATCATTTAGTGTGATTGGCAGCATCAAATATAGCAAAATGGATTTCTATTTCAAGATGCAGTTGGTTCTTTTCCAAGAGCTCAGGTTCATGGTGTTCCTCCCGTGCACCCGATGTCTGCCCCCAGGCTTTGAAACACCTAACAGCCTACATAGGGGAGCCACTGGCTTCCCACTGCCTTGTACCCATGGCCTTGTACAGAAGAGATCACAAAAGGAAAGAATTCCCAAAATCTGCTGTGTATTAAATCATTTAACTGCAGGTCAAATAGTGAGACGTACATAGGTACACTAAAATACTTTGGAAATGAAAACTACAACCAATGCTAAGAAATAAGTAAAAGTGAGTTTATTTTTTAAAAAGTAAGAGAGGGGATTTTATTTTGTGGGTGGACACCAAAAGAGAAATGAGAGAACTGTGTTACTTTACTGCTAATATATTATGCATTAGTACAGTAAACATTCCCTTTTCTACACCTAGAATGTAATGTGTTTGGATAACTGCTGGTTGGGTTATGAAGCTCTGAAGAAAGAGGAACATCTCAGAATGAAAGACCTTTCCTTCCCAGAGCTTTAATGATAGCACCGTATTTATTACAGGAAGCCCCTACAAAAGACATAGAAGGCTTAGCACTTTTGTCTTATACAGGATTCAAATAAAATATCCCTACCACATATGTATGTATATATAGAAAAATAATATTTTCAAAAAAAAAGAAAAATAATATTTTCAAGTATGACAGCTTGGCATGGTGGTGCAGAGCACAGGTTCCACATTTAAACTGTAAGTCTGAATTCTAGCTCTATTTTTTTTTAGATTTTATTTTTTATTATTTATTTGTCAGAGAGAGAGAGAGAGAGAGAGGGAGAGAAGAAACAAGCACAAGCAGGGGGAGTGGCAGGCAAGTGGAGAAGCCAGCTCCCCGCTGAGCAGGGAGCCCGATGTGGGACTCGATCCTGGACTCTGAGATCATGACGTGAGCCGAAGGCAGACCCTTAACCGACTGAGCCATCCAGGCGTCCCTGAATTCTAGCTCTAAGAGTTAGTAGGTCTATAACCTGTGGCAAATTCCTTAACCTTTCCGGACTTCAGTTTCCTTAATGGTAAAACAGAGGCAATAATTATGACTACTGTATAGGTTCGTTCTGAGGGTTAATTCAGCTAAAACAAAGTGTTTGGGACAATGTCCAGTATATAGTAAGTGCTTAATAAATGTGAGCCTTTATTACTTTATGTTAATTTTCTCATTTAATTCTTATGACACACCTGTGAAGTAGATATTACTCTCAACCCACGGGTGAGGAGAGTTAAGTAATTTGCCCAAAGTCACACAGAGGTAAAACAGGACTTGACAATGGATCTGTCCAGGTCCAAGATTATGCTCATACTTCTACCTAATACTTCCCATGTTACCTACAGGTCCTGCTCTTATATCATCATAACATTTATCAGGATGCATTTAAATTGCCTTTTAACTGATTTTTTCACCCTTAGAATAAACTCTTGTGAGGACAGAGACTGGGTCCTGTTCATTCATTTCAGTCCATTAGTCCCCACTGCCCACTAACCCACATTTCAGAGCTTTTGTGCCAGGCATTGTTAGGTCCTGGCATATCACACTGAGTAGAACCCACAGGTCCCTGTGCTGGTGGAACTCAAAATCTACCCCCAAAGACTGATAACCTAAGCACATAGAATTATAAACTGGTATAGTTATAAAGAAGGAAATAGAACAGGGTGTTAGAAAAGATCTTAAAAGATGAAACTCATTTAGTGGGGCAAAATGCAAAAAGGCCTTTCTGAAGGGACACATAAACTGATGAGAAGACTTAGGAGGAGCTAGCAAGGCAAAGAAATGGGGATACAAACCACTTGTCATAGGACCCTAAGAAAAGACTTCTTCATCTGATGTGTGAGGAAGGGAAAGCTACTAAGGCCAGAAAGGTACCGGTCTAGCTGACAAATGGTAAGCTCAGGGCAGAGATGAGATATGATGAAAAGAGAGAGATGACAGACCAGAACACACAGGACTATCAAGAACTGGAGAGAGTTTATCCTTGGTACGATGGGAACTCCACTTGGTTTTTAGAAAGGTCATGCTCGCTGCAATGTGGAGACTAAATTGAAAAAAGACAGGAGAAGAATCTGGGAAATCCACTGAGATGCTCCACAGCAGATGAGGGGCCCTGTGATGGCAGTCTGGGACCAGAAGGGAAGAAGTGGGGTAGGAAAAAGTGTACAGGTCCAACGTGTATTGACCTCCACCCCTAACATGCTGCCGGACAAGAATGGGGATTCAGTAATTTGTGGACTGACTGACTGACTGAGTGATTTCTCAGGCAGGGCGGCTGCTGGTTCTAAGGCATCCACTAACCCACAGACACATGACCTCCCCCTGAGCAGTATCACCATCTAGTGGAAGTGAGAGACACAGGAAGATATTGAAGAAATGATGTTTACATTGATAATCCAGCTGACAAGACTCCACTTGTGAAAACCTCTTGTAAATGTATCTTTGTGAAACAAAACGCCTCTCCCATTCTGACAATGGAAAATTTAAGAAGCCAGATATCTTTCTGCTATATGACTTTCCAAGCTTGTTAGAGAAATGTATTATTTAAAACAGCCTGGAGCTATGCTGCTAGAAACACAGTAAAACATTAAGGGTGCTGAAAGAAAGTCCTCTCATTAAAAAAAAAAAAAAAAAGCTGTAGTTAGACAGTCTATACTCATTATTCTATGTTCTTTCTTATAAAAATATGGTCTCTGTCATTACTTCCTAAAATGGCAAAATATTCTGATTATCTAT
Organism: Zalophus californianus; assembly: GCF_009762305.2. Classification (NCBI taxonomy): domain Eukaryota; kingdom Metazoa; phylum Chordata; class Mammalia; order Carnivora; family Otariidae; genus Zalophus; species Zalophus californianus. The sequence continues at coordinate 26,857,297 of NC_045595.1, forward strand.
TAGCAACAAATTCAAATTCAGAGTCAATATTTTTCCTTAGAATCTGCTAAATTGGGTGCCTGGGTGGCTCAGTCAGTTAAGCGTCTGCCTTCAGCTCAGGTCACGATCCCAGGGTCTTTGGATGGAGCCCTGCATTGGGCTCCCCACTCTGCGGGAAGCCTGCTTCTCCCTCTCCCACTCCCCCTGCTTGTGTTCCCTCTCTCGCTGTGTCTCTGTCAAATAAATAAACAAGATCTTAAAAAAAAAAATAAAAAAGAATCTGCTAAATTCACAAAGTCAGGACAGTGAATGTTTCCCCCATGTTATTTAAAAATTTTGACCTTTTGTCCATAAGACATTTATTTTGCTAAAATTATAAAACTAAAGCCATTTGAAAATGCTTGTCCACGTGGTTATGACAACAAGAGAATCTATGACTATAGTCGAATGAATTCAAAATCTAATAAATAATCCCATCACTCCTGAAAATGTTTTCCCATCCTTAAGTTGGCCAAGATGTTCATTAATAATAGGGTAATGAAGGTGTAGTCGGGCTTACTTACATCAGATGCTCTTTTGCTGAGACGAAGTTAAACCTAACATACCTGTCAATTTCTCAATAATTAAAAGCTTTAGTTATTATTAACTTAGTTAAAACAGTATCTCACCTAGGCTAGGGTGATAAGCTCAAGTATCTGTGGGCACAAATAAAGCTTAATTTTGCATAGGCACAGAATGCTCAACATCAAGAGTCTGCTCCAAGGTTAAGCCGAGCGTCCGGCACAGCTTTGATCAGAAGGCCAACTACCAGTGCCCCTGCCGCAGCTTCTAAAGACTCTCACAGCACAGGTGGTAGAGATCAGAAGAAAAGGCACTGCACTGGATTTCTATATAAGGAACTTAATAAGTTTAAAAATAAAATACAGTTTGCCTCCTTCCATTTGGTAGGAAACAACTTTCTCCTACATTGGAAACAAGTCTTTATGTGGTATTCTCTGTACCTTCAGAATGCCTTCAGGGTCTTGAAAATGCTTTTTCTGCAGAACCAGGGAAAGATACATAAAAGCATCAAATAGTGTTTTGGTGCTGTTACTGTAAGAACTGGTTTAAAGAATTATGGTAACCATGGCAGATGATAACAGAAAATCTTGGAAGTTTACTGAGGTTTAAAGTTGAATAAAATGAAGGTATATATTGTTCCATCTGTCCTTTCTCACTCAAGAAAACAAGATTGTATATTATCATCTAAAATTTGTATTTTTCCAGCATACATACAAATCACTAATAATGCACAAAACGAAGACAAATGAATAACCTCAAATTTATGTTCTCACTTTATTAAGAAAGCTCTTCCTTCCTCTCAGTTACCAATGTAACTAGTACAAAATTACCTTTATTAATAGAAAAGTCATTTATTCCAGCTGGAAAATAAAAGACTAAGATTAGGCCCTGGACAGCTATTAATTACAAAGAAAAATGAGAAAATAGCATACCTTAAATCTAATGTTTTATTAAAAGTGCAAATGTATTAATGAAATCTTAGGCAATATTCCATTTTATCTGAACGCATAAATCAAATGTTATTTTCTCACAATCATCTCAGATAACAGACAGCCCAACTGAGTTAAAGTTGTATATTCTCATTTTTGCTAAACAATCTGTTCATAGCAAGGCTATTTAAAACAAATATATTCCAAGCCATTCATACGTCAACCGATATTTCTAAACTAAAGCAAATAACTTTAAAATGAGGTATTTCGATCAATTTTAATCCAAATATGGTTTTCAATAGCAGAGAGTACAAAATTACCCCTCATTTGAATGAAAATCTCACACTTCGGGATTATTTGTTTCTGCATGTTATAGCCTGTTTATTGTGAAATCCACAATCCTTTGATATTTTCTTAAACAGATGAAATTTGCCTTCTTCCCTTAGGGAAATGCCAGACTATAATGATATTTGAGAAATACAATTAAATTAGTTTAATTACTTCATGTCAACTTGATAAGTCACTGCTCTTTAATGCAAAACCTGCCACTTGTAATTAATGACTGTCCATACTGTTTCAATCGATTAAATGTCTAAAACACATAAAACATTGAAAGAAGTTCTGTATATCTTACAGCAATTCAGTGGAGAAGTCTTGTCCCAGGGGTATGTAAATCTGAAGTACAAGAAACCTCTGGATCAGTCCAACTAGAATGAGAGGGGGAAAATATACATTCATATGTTCAAACCATTTATATATGCATATAAACCAACACAATCACATACCATCAACAACCTGAAGCTTTTAGCGTTTCAGTAATATAGTACAACTGTAATAGCACTGCCCATAAGTTACAACTTCATTATAAAAGCAAAAAAGTTGATGAAAATCAAATCAAACTCTAACAACAAATGTTGCCTTTTAAAGTCCCATCTGTGGGCTTGGTGAAATTTTTATGAAAATTTAAAAAATAATTTTTTACTTACTATTTTTATTAGGTTGCAAGAGAATGTACACATAGGACAGCATTCAATAGAAACCTATAAAATTGAACTACAGATTCCCATCAAGGCAGCCATAAAAGCATGTGGCAATTATTTTTATCCACTGACAGTTTTAACTGAACTAAACAACTTAATAAAAAACAATAGATCAAGAAAAACAATTCTGATTATGACAACTACAGCTGAAGGTTTGATGAGCCATATCTAGTTCATGATTTTAAATGTGTCCACAGTGAGATGGATGGAGGAATATATTTTCATTTATAATGCCTTTTGTTAATTTAACATACTTTTAATTAATTCAGTGCTCACAAACTGCAAACTGCTTTCATTTCCCATCACCAGCTTCATCTGAATTAAAAATATCTGAAGAAAAACCAACCCCTACGGCACTTTTGATAGCTGAAGTCTACAACTGTTTCGAAAATCAATTGATTTTATATTATCTCTTCAGACCCATTCACTTAATTCCTTTTCTCTTAGGTTTTGAACTTTTGCTGGATCTCTCAATTATGATGCTCCTAATGGATGTTTTAGAATCACTTCCTCCTAAAACATGCCTTTTAGGAACTTATTTCCTCATGTGGGACTTCTGTAGGAAATGGAAATGTTCTGACTTATCTCTGAACCTCTCCTACAAATCTTACAGTACAGGGCAACAGGAGAGGATAAAAGAAGGCTACTGGTCTAAAATGCATATTATTTTCTATTTATTCCAACTCAGTAGACTTAACAAATTTAAGTATTTCAAAGTAACAATATGTGTATGTTTGTTTGCTTGTTGTGTGTGTGTGTGTGTTTTAACAACACATGTTTGGGTAATCTACATGTATGTTCTGGTTTATAATTCCTTTGGTAAACTGTTTTGCAACATTCCTGAACAACTTAAATAGTTCCTACATTTTACCCAAAATTTAGTTTCTACAAAATAAACATATTTGGACAAGTCTGCTTAATATCTTTTAAGTCAAACATACAATGATAACTTTTACTTATAATGCTAAGCTTACAAACTGCTCCAGAGAGCCATCCATAGAGTAGTAATATAATGGAAATAGGGGATAACAGGCTCTGACCTTTGAAAATTCTCTAGGGGGTGCCTGGGTGGCTCAGTTGGTTGGGCGACTGCCTTCAGCTCAGGTCATGATCCTGGAGTCCCGGGGTCGGGTCCTGCATCGGGCTCCCTGCTCAGCAGGGAGTCTGCTTCTCCCTCTGACCTTCCTCCCTCTCATGCGCTCTCTCTACCATTCTCTCTCTCTCTCAGTAAATAAAAATCTTTAAAAAAAAAAAGAAAAAAATTCTCTAGGAACTGGATTTTACCATATTTATGGGAAAAGCCAATGAGGCAACCCTGAGTTCTGGACTACAAAACTAAAGTGAGATACCAAAATGAGGCCAACTTCAATAAATCATCATTAATTTCTCCCCTGCATCTTCCATTGATTGACCCTATGGCGTTTTTCCATTGCACAATGGCCTCTGTATATAGAGCTGAGACAGCACCTGGATAAATGAAATCAGTCTTTACAAAGGTCCCTAAGTTGTGTCACCAATCTCACTGAATCAGCACAATTTTCTTCGAAAACAATGAGCTACGCTACACATACAGGGCGTTTTCCTATGAACATTTTTAGATATGAAAGACACTTGCCCTCAAAAAAGAAAGTAATTTGTAATTCAACTTTCTCACATACAGAAGCCCTAGTTTCCAAAAGGCTTCACTTCTAAGATTAAAAGAAGTATGACAATACCATATGGTGATGATCTGACAAAGAAAAAAGTACTTTAATAACATTTGACATACACTGATCCTGTGTGTCAGAAATGCTAAATAAACTCTATAGTAATATTTTTTCTAGTGGCCTAGTAAATTTAAACTGACTCTTGTCTACATTATATTGAAAATCACTAAGTAATGCTGAATGTGAACTACTATTAGTCAAAAAATGCCCATCAAGTATATAAAATTCATAAAAATTTAGTCTTTTTACTGAAATATGCAGGTTTCTGCAGTTTCATAATCTGTTCTCTGCTGAGATAAACTACCTCTATTTTTAAGGGGTCAAGTCCTTTTTTCCTTTGAATCTTTTAAAGCGCATTTAACTGGTAAAATACCATCAGGTTTTTAAAGAGTAGTTTTATACTTGCTTCATTACAGCCAGTGACAGTTGTACACCAACATACACCACATGTACATCTCACAATTGTTTCATTGTCCACGAGTTTGGGATGAGGGCACAACACAGTCATCCTTTACAGGTGCCCTGCCAAGTCTGAAGTGCAGTGACTGAAGCTACTTCCTGCTTCCTAGCGCAGTCCCGGCACGAACAGCACATTGAAGTGCACCTCTCCCACTTCAACCCAGAAGACAGGAAATAGGTATGCCTCTATTCTGGATCATTCCATATTCCTCGGGCAAATCAGAAGATCTCTCTGGGCTCTTTTCCTTTCATGTGTAAAACTGGGCTGGGCAAATTGGGTATATGCCTCATAGGATTATTTGTATGAATTAAATTAGATCATTCAAAAAAAGACTTATTGAGCATCTACTACATGCCAGACTCGATGCAGATGTTTTTGTAGTGAATAAGACAGACACTGTCTGTGCTCTCTTGGAACCGATATTCTAGTTTCAGGAAGGAGAAGGTCAGGGTGCAATGAAAGTGTATAATCCTTGGTCACTGGAGGGAAGATGAGTGAGGGTTTTCTGGCAGAAATAACACTGGAATTCAGCCGGGAAGAAAGAGCAGGGGTTGAGTGGGCGAGGGAGATGAAGGAACAAATATCATAGGGAGAGGGAATACTCCACCATGTGATGAAAAAAGCCATGGTGAAGTGCATGAATCTAAAGACATAAAGGACTGGTAGCAACACAGAAAGGAAAAAGCAGCAGGAGGTGATTCTGGCAAATAGCTAGGATCTCAATCATTCAGGGCTAGGAAGGCCATGTGAAGGATATAGGTCATCCTAAGATCAATGGGAATCCACTCATATATTCATTAATTTATTCCACAAAGATTTACTGAATGTCTACTATGTGTCAGGCACTATACTAGGTGAACAAAATAGACTAAATTTCTGTGCTGGGGGTGCTTACCTCTGGAAACTGTGAGAAAAACAATAAAAAAAACCCTCTAAGGAACAAATAGCACGTAAAATGGAGATAAGTACATGGGAAAAAGTAGAGAAAGGTAAAAGGGATCAAGAGTGTGTAAGGTCTATAAATTACAGGGCAGGGTGGGCTGTCATTGAGAAGACATTGTAGTAGAGGCCCACAGAAGAGATGGTGAGCCACGCAGCTATTTGGGAAAAAACAGCTCTAGGCAGAGGGTTACCAGCTTGTGCACAGGTGTGAAGGTGAAAGGGCACCAGGCTACGTTTGAAAACAGCAAGGAGACCTGTATGGCTGCAACAGAGTGGACAACAGCAAGAGTAACAGGAGATAAGGTCAGAGAATTAAGAGGGTACCAGATACCATAGGGTCCCACAGATCTTTGGTTTTCACTCAGAGATGAGACATTTTCAGTAGTGGAGAGCCTTACATTTGCAAGTATTGCTCTAGCTGTGAAACTGACAACAAACTGTAGGGAAGCAAGTAAAAAAAAAAACAGGTGGGCCAATGAGAAGACGAATGCATGAGATATTCCAAGCATGAGATGTGGTGGCACTGGCGGCGACAAAAAGTCGTAGTCAGACTCGAAGTCTAACCTGAAGATAGAACCAACAAAATCTTCCTGATGGACTGAAAGAAGAGAAAAAAAATCGGCCTGATTGAAGTTTTTTGTCAGAGCTACTGGAAAAGACAGGTTGCTAACAACGGAGATATGGCTATCTGTAGCAGCAGGAGTGGTTTGTAGGGTAAAGCTGTCCAGATAGAAATGTCATCTAAGCAACTGAAATTACAAGTCTGGAGTTTGAGAGAGAAGTCTGATTTGGAAATACATTTAAGCTGGAGTAAGAAGAGATGGTATTTACATCTATGAGACAAGCACCGATATTCAAAGGAGTAAATACAGGTAGAGAGTATCAAGGGTCAGGTCTGTAGGCATTGCAATATGAAGCTGGGCTGGGGAGAGAAAGAACCATGAAAGGAAATTAAGAAGGAAGACCAGTGAGGTGGAAGGACGATGGGCGTCCAAGGAGGATGGTGTCAACTTGTTAAATGTTGCTGATACGTCAAGCACGATGAGGGCTGCGAATGAGCCACTGGATTCAGGAATACAGAGATTACTAGGGACCCTGACAAGAGCACTACCAATAGAGTGGTGAGGTCAAGATCGTTGAAGGGTTTTAAACAAAGCAGGTCATAATGACATTTATTTTAAGAATACCAAAGTGGGAGTGGGAGTGGGAGTAGGTTGGGGGGGTGGGCCTCATAAAGATGACCTCATCTTCATCCTCCAGAGCAGCTGAAACTTAGATAAACACAAGGCTTCAGGGATGCTGATCCCAACAGACACACCTTAAGATTCAGATGCCCCTGGCAGAGAAAACAGTGGATTCAAATAAGAGCCTCAAAAAGATTAAGCCCTGGGGCAGACCATCCAAACGACAGATTTTTGTGTGTGACACTGCTGCATCTCATATGGGCAGCTCCACAGCATGATCCAGGATGAAGAGCAGCATGGATTTATTTGTTTAGTTGGCTAATCATTTACTTAATCTGCTTATGAGGGCGAACTGGTTACAACTAGAAATTATAACCCAAATTGTGATAGTTTCTTAATGTGGCAAAGGTAACAAACTTATTAAACACCAACTACATACGATATACCAAGTTAGGGGAACAGAGTGGATGGTGCAAGATTCCTGCGCTGGAGAAGTGCATGATCTGATCATCAATATCACGCTTTCCTCTGTTTGATAAGATGTTATGTAAAAAACAAACAAAACTCTGACATTTAGAGATGCTCAAATATAATTCAGAAATATCACCATTTAAAATGAAAAGTTAAACATACTTACTTTCATCATTTAGCTTTTTTCCTAACTACCTAACATAGTGGGAAATACATATGGGGTACCTAATGTCAGGTTTGCATAAATAAAGTGGATGTTTACTCTTAAAATAGGAATACCTAATGGTAACTGAACTAAATTTAGAAATGTTAACGGAAAACCAATTCTCTACTCAAGACATGACATTCAATTTAACAACAACGTCACACAGAAGGTTGTTTTACACAAGTGAAAACAGCTATAAAGTTCTGTTATCAAAAATTACAAATAATTAATCTTAAAGGTTAGTACAGGGCAGACTCTATAAACTGTTTCATTTGTTACAGCACCACACATGCTACCGAAGAGCCAGATTAATTTTTAATTATAGGGCATTGTACAAGAAATACATTAGAAGATTCTTCTGTTTCTTCCAATTAAAACTATCATTTTTCCTTTTACAAAGCAATTACAACACATTAAGCTTGTTTTATTTCTAAAAAAAAATCTTAGATAAATGTAGGAAAAGGGTGCTTGTCTTTAGTCACTTAGCCTTTGATAGAGGGGAAATCTTTCTCAGATCCAACTGAGAGAGGTTACCAGAACTGATTTGATTTTATCAGTAACATGATTATGTGCATAGATGCTAAGGGCATTGCACAGAAGGATAGGCCAACCAGAGAACACTGGTTTAGAACAAAGGCACATTCCCGCAAATCAGATGTATCCATCTCACAAAGTCAATATCCTTAAAAACAGATGGACCATGTCTCCTGCAACAAGAATAACCTACAATTTCAGACATATTTTTCTGGCTCATCTTAGTTTACCTCATTTATAAGTATATAAATTTTTGTGGAAATGAAAAAAAAAACTCTACTGTTTAAAAGGAACTATGAGGAAATCATGACTTTTAAAGTGGTAGTAAATTAATAAAAATGATTTCAACAAAGATTACTCCTTCTCTTTGAGGTTCTGTTTTATTTTAGAAAGAAACACTGGCAAACTATTTTAAAATTAATCATCTTCCATCTATAATTTCTATGGCTCATTTTACATCTTAGAAATCTAAATATGCATGCAGTAGTGTGAAGTGGTAGATAAAGCAGAGCCTGTGAAAGTTGAGAAAACCGAATTAAAACGAGAAAATCAATTACCAAGAACAGGTCTTTTCATAGGACCTGGTACACAGTAGGTGTTCAATAAATGTTCTTAATTAATAAAGGAAGAAATAAGGAAATGATCAACATAAAAAATAACTGGTTGCTTACATTTAATAAATCACCTGAAATCTACAGTTAATACATAGGATAAAGTTGATGAAAATCAGATGAATTATTTTGAAAAATTATATATCTTAAATTGCCATCAATTTACTCAAAGCCTAATTTGGTGGCAGAGCCTTGAATCTTAACCTCAGTTCTCCCAATAACTGGGTTTCTGATTGTAAATTCAGGTGATTTTTCAAGGTTCCTTCTGCTTTAAAATGATGTTCCTAATTTCCAAAGTAAGAAAGAAATGAAAATCTACTCTTTGGGTTTTTGTTGAAACACATATTTGTATTTATATTTATACATATTAGATATTAATATTCTTGAAGGTATACAAGTTGATGTGTCACTAAGTAATGCCTTCTATGGTATTTCACACAACTTTTTTCTCACAGATTTTTTCTATAATTTAGGAAGTCCTGAGTTTATTTCAAAGCTTACCCTTAATTATCTGATTTCTTGATGAGAAACCAATCTCAGTGTGTTTATTGTAAAAGAACTACTATCAGAATTAAAAGAGTTAATAAATGTGAAATGCTAGGGAAGTCATAGGCACACAGTAATTAATAAATACTGTTACTATGATAATCAATGGCTACCAAATAATTTTCTAAATCTTCTTAAAAATACTTCTAGCCGTGCCTCGGTGGCTTAGTCAGTTAAGCGTCCAACTCTTGATTTCGACTCGGGTCATGGTCCCAGGGTTGTGGGATCAAGTCCCACATGGGACTCTGCACTCTCAGTGCAGAGTCTGCTTGGGATTCTCTCTCTCCCTCTCCCTTTGCCCCTGCTTGCTTGTGCGCTCTCATTCTCTCTCTAAATAAATAAATAAATAAAATCTAAAAAAAAAAATACTTCTAGATTACGAATCAACAGTGAAGCAAAATACATATATATATAACTTAATATATATTTATATAATATTTATATATACATGAAGCCTGGCATAAGGTTGATTTCTAAATTAAAAACAGACCTATCACTTTAAGTTAACAGATGCCAGTAAAAGCCAAACTAATGCCTGTGTGCTAGACTTAAAAGTGTAACTTTAAAAATCAAATGTTAAGCTTTAATATCAAAAATCTTACTTACGGATTTGCTTATTCTCCTTCGGTAATTGAATTTTGTTTGTTTGGCTGCTGCCTTCCAGGACAAACACAAAACTTTTAACTTCTTTATCAAACTCCTATAGAACAAAAATAAAAACAGTGGTAATTAGAGCATATTTTATTTGGCTTCTATCATAAAATTGGAGCTGCAAACCCATAGGGGGAAAAGTCCCAGATTCAAATGACTTAAAAGTCAGGCCTTGATGATACTCTCACCCTGAAAACTGCTGGGAACTGGATACAGAAGCCCCACTATATCACTTGATAAATCCTCTATCATATCAAGAAACTCTTCCTCCAAATGATAAGAAATTCCCTAGTTTCAGGGATTCCCAAGTTACTAATTTAGAGTTTCCAGAATTTAGTTACCCTTCCTTCCTTTAATCAACATATTCCTGTCTAACAGCACAGGCTGAACATCACTCCATGTTACCATATACAAAATTACCTAACCTATGTTGTATCCAGTCCGCAAGTTCCTGGGTGTCTGGCCATGGCTCATACGAAATTAATCATTGCCTTATTTTACTAGTGCTCTAACCTGAAGTTCTATATGTCATCTACTGAAAATCAGTACTAATTAAAGTGTTACAATTAAGGTGACCTTTTTAAAAAACTATGGTAGGAGAGGGACGCCTGGGTGGCTCAAGTCAGTTAAGCATCTGCCTTGGGCTCAGGTCAACACCCCAGGGTCCTGGGATCAAGCCCCGCATTGGGCTCCCTGCTGAGCGGGCAGCCTGCTTCTCCCTCTCCCTCTGCTGCTCCCCCTGCTTGTGCTCTCTCTCTCCCTGTCAAATAAATAAATAAAATCTTAAAAAAAACAAAAAACAAAAAACTATGGTAGGAGAAACGTAAACAGAACAAAACCAAACCTGAAAATAAAAAACCTCCTTAAACATGACAGTCCGATTTCCATGACTCAAAGTGGTAATGTAAATGGTTATTTTTTCATTTTGAAGCAAATTCCCAACCTGAGTATAAAGACCCATTATAATATTTCACAGATCCTCCCAATCTCCCTCTCTGTATATGTTAAGAAATGCATTGTAACTAAGGCTGCTGAGCATTAAATACCATTTAAATAAATCTGTATTATATCCATCACAACAGCATCGCTCATGTATTTGAAATGAACACACATAGACTGACTATATCATTCTATCTATACACAAGTTGGGCATATACTTAAAACCTTTCAACAGCTTACCCAAATCATCAACATGGTCCATAAACCTCCACCTAGTCTAGTTGCTGCCTGGTTTTGCAAACTTCAATCTCCTACCTTGCACTCTTTCTTTTCTCTGTATTCTGACCTTAGTAGCCTTCTTGCAATTTCTTAAAAATTCTAAGTTCTCTCCTGCACAAGGAATTTGTATGTGCTTTTTCCCTTTGCCTGAAGCACTCTTGTCTCCACCAGGCCCACACAGTGCATAGTTAGCTCTTAGAGATCCAATGTCATTTCCTTGGGGAAGCCTTAATTACGCTCCCTGCTCTATACCCTCCACATCATTGATCTCTCATTCACAGGAAGAGCTGTATAATTTTAAGCAAGTTGTTTACTCTCTCCATGACCTCAGTTTTAGCATCCAGAAAATTGGCATAAAGTACCTATCACACAAGGCTACTGTATAAATATATGTAATGTGCTAAAGCTGGGCTTGGCAAACAGTAAGCACTCAGTTAACAGTAGCTTTAAAAAGTTACCCACAACATCCACAGAAAGACGTTTTCCTCCCAGTTGACTAGGAGAAGAGTGAAAGAGAAAGGGATAGGGATGGATATAGGTTTTTAGGTCTGTTGGCAGCAGGCTGAGGTAGTTTCTATCTGATGGCATCAATTTTCCCTGTGAAATGGGGCATGAGGTCTTCCAGTGAGTCGGTAAAGAGGGCCTGTACTTGTGGATTGGGGAGGAAGGGTAGAGAGTTGGGGGTTGAAAACTTGAAGATAATGGAGAAATAATCATTTGAGAGACTAAGAGAACATACAAGGAGAACTTTCCAGGTTATTCAGGTTGAATTTATTGTATTATTAATCTGAGAGGCTATTGATTTTTTTTTTCCAAAGTTACTGAGGGGCCCAGAGCTCTGCTCAGAAAAGAGAGATGACTGGGGATTCAGACACGGTTGGCCTCTGCAAGGTGCGTTGATGAAAGGACAAAAAGCAAGGGCATTCAAGGTTTTGCCTGGGAAGTGACTGAAGTCACAGACTCTGGATTCTGGGCTGGAGAGGAGAGGAAGCGAAGACAGAGAAAATATATGCCTAAATAAAACTAAGCACAGGGGAAGTAGAAAGGCGAATGGCCTCAAGGTCTCAATTAGGTTGAAGAACAAATACAGTGAGACTAAGTGAGCAAGTAGCCTTAAGAACCGAAGCTTGGGGTCGGAGAGAGATGTCTCAAGGTGTGTCTCAGTCATTTCAGGGGCCCTGCAGTTTACCGTGATAAGGTACAGGGTGTGACAGTGGGAACGGGGACTGACAGAGAGTGGAAGGGGTTATTAGTGATGAAGAAATCAAGAAATGAGCAGCTCAGGGTTTGGAGAGTTTCCTCACAAACACTGAAGTCACCTAAAACAAAAGCAGGACTCGGCCTACAGAGAAGGGTTATGAGCTGAGTGCCAAAGTCTTGAAAGGCCTGAGGAGTGGTTTCTGGGAGAGCTGCAGCCAACAGGGTCATGAAAGGGTTTTTGAATGAACAGTAAAAACAGTTCTGAAACCTTATCAAACCCTTTTTCTTATGACCTTCATTCTCCTTTCTTTCCAGGATTTAGGTGGCCCTAACTTCAAACACTTACTTTCCAAATCACGGATGGACTGCCAAGGATCTTCCATTTTGCTCCAGGATTTTTGCCCTGAGCACTAAAGATTTCAACAAATGCACCTCCCTGGAAAATAAAAACAACGTGTTTAAATTAAAGTGAAAGACAATGCTAAACAGGAAATACTATCCACCACACAGCCTATAACCACTGTTCCAGGCAACTGTCTGTTAAATAGATCTGGGAGGAAACATTACTCCTGTTATTAAATCCTACAGTATACCTTGATTGTACTTAAGCCACAACCACTCTGATTTGGGTCATCCTGGATAAATGGTTTAGGGAAATTTTTTTTTTTAAAGAATGATAAACATTAAATTGTGCCATACAAACTCTACAGTCTCTCGATGTGGGGTTCATTTACTTGCCATGTATAAACCATGCTTACAAAACATTCTATTCATCCCTGACTAAAGGGTTTAAACTCAACTTTAGAGCCAGGCTAACAAATTCTGGTAAGTTATCTGTGGCTATAAGCTTTCCAGTCATACTGACCCAAGCTCTGATACCAGCTTTAACATTTATTAACTATCTGACCTTGAGAGTTATATAACCTCTTGATTCTCCATCTGTAAAATGGGTTGTTGGATTACACAGGATAGTAAACATAAACCAGCAAACACAATACCTTGTATGTAGCAAGGGCTCAATAGTGCCAGCAATGATTATTCAAAAAAAGGACAAACTGAATATTTTGGTAATGGTTAATAAAAAAGCTTGGGAATGAGTGGGCATTGGGGTTTGATTCTTATTCTGAGCATTCCCATCTTTTTATATATCTAATATAAATTGATATGGAAATCTATAAAATTTGTATAAGAAAAATAGAGAACCATTTGTATAGACATGCTCCGTGTTCCCTATTGTAAACCTGAGAACATGCAAGGCCATGCTTATATAAAAGTACTAAACACACTACTGAATACCCATAAGCTTTAATTATCAAGAAAGGAATTAAGATGATTATCTCTGAGGAAGAGGTAATTGCAAGAAATTGAGAATCTGAAATGAAGACTAAATATGGTTTTCTTTTATGGTCTGTTATAATTATAAGCAGCACATGAGCAAATCTGTCTGATTTTTGTAAAGAATTTCCAGCTTTTAAGTTTTCTCAATAATATAAAGGTATTTTTGCTTCTGAGTTTTAAAACCATCACTTTAACTTATGATACTAAATTTCCTCTTCCTTAGGCAGTATTATGTGCAAGCTGTGTGTGGTTAAGAATTACTATAAATTACTATAGCTTCTGGGGTTAGGTCACATATCAATAAAAATTTTAAATTTGAGTCAGTTTTGTTTTGTTTGTTTTTTTAAAGAGAAAAATCCTTGTACCTGGTGCAATACCCACCCCCTCTTCCTTCTGCTTTCTCCTGTTTTCCATTGTGGGCATATGCTTTTTTATAACAACATATTTTACCTAAATTGAGAGGAAAACTCTCTTAAATTGTTCTAACACATTTAATGATATCAAATGGGAGTAGAAGAAAGAGAACAGCAGACTACTTGAAGGACACTAATAGGAAGGCAAGTAGCATTTGGTGAAAATGTAGAGGCAACAAAGAGGTAATCAATGGAGGGCTGGTCCAGCACAATTGTAAACAGAGAATGTAACCTCAGGTAGAAGTAGGAGGGAAGGTCAGGAGACTAGGGTCAAAAAAGCAGTGGGTCCAGTGGATTCAGGGGTCCAGTGAGGTGAGAAGAGCAAGCCATGTTTTGAAGACACTAAGATACTTAAGGTGACAGAGGAAGACCCAGAAGCAGTTTCTCCACTGTGATCTTTGGACCATGTACATCAGAATCAACTGGGGCAAGTTTAATTTTTACAGATGTTCTCATTCACTAGATGGGGGGTGAGGGTCAGGAGGTCTGCATTTTCACAAGTACCCCAAGAGATCCTAACCTACCCCAGGTTAGAGAATCACTGACCCCAGTTTTAGGGAAAAAGAAAATAGCACGTAGCCAAATGCTTATTTTCTTTCTTGGTTTAACCCACTCATGCATTCACTCACTCACTCTATTCTAAATAGCTTCTAAGTCATCACTGTGCATCAGTAGTGAGTACCCAAGGAACTTGTTAAAACTCAAGATTTATGGGCCCTGCCCTAAGATTCTGATCCAGAGGTCCGATGGGGGTTTAAGATCTGCATTTTAATCAGAGTCTCAGGCAATCCATACACCTTGAAAAGAACTGAGCTGGAGATTGAACAAAAGCCAAATCATACGCCCAAACCGTAGCTGCTTACTCCTTTTTTCTTCCGGGGTCACGACTACTCATCCAGAACTTCTCTCTCACCCAGAAAAAAACCGTGTTAAGGGGGAGTGGGGAGGGAGCTTTGTCCTCACCCTGAACACGAACTACATCACCCTAGAGGAGAAAGCTGTAGACAGGATGGAGCGCCGTTTCGGGTTACCTGGTACTCATTTTTGAACATTCCCGCAGGGGGCCCGGGGCTTGGGGGACACGGAGTTCAGGGCGTCCAGCGAGTGGCGTGACCCTGACGGCTGGAACTCGGAGGGCGGGAGCCCCAGAGCCCGACAAGCAGGGAAGGGCTTCGCGCGTCGCCCCGACTCTTCTCAGCCCCCGGTCAGCTCCACGTCGAGCCCCCGCCCCGCATCATCGCGGCCCCCGCCTCCGGGGTGCCCGGGTGTGGGACGACACAGCTATCTGGGCGGGCTCCAGGCGGCCCTGGCGAAGTGATTGTATGCGTAACCTACGTAACGGGGCGCCCAGCCACAGAGCCACGGACAACCGCCCGCTCGCCGGGGAAAGACGGGCGCGCTCCCGCTGTCGCCCCGCCCCCGAATTCGATCGGAAAGGGGCGGGGCCCAGCGGCGCCTGCGTTCGGACCGCGCCCATTGGCTTCCACGAGGCGCCTGCGCGTTGAGCTCTGTGTGCTCTTCACCGACGGATAAATGAGACTACGCGGTGACGTAGGCGTTGCCCAGGCAACTCAGGGACTCTCTTGGATGTGGTGGACCGCCCAACCTGTGACCCGCGCTCTCTAAGGTCGTGACCTCTGTCTGCCAAAAAGCCTAAAATGAGCCTGGTTTAAAGATGAGCCTGGTTTAAAGAGCTACCGCAGGTGCTGGACTCTTCTAGAGAACCTGTCAAGTCGGTTTCGTCTCTCTTCTTTGTAAACACTGTGATAACTGCTGAAGGGAAGAGTCGTGGAAACATGGAACCCTCACATGGCCTTTGGTTCCATGGTTTCCAAACTAGGTTTCGTTGAGGCAGGAATAGGGTCAGTTAGTCCCGTTCATTGTTTCAGAAGGCTTAAGGAAGTAAGAGTATTTACTCAAAATTACTGCATATCTTCAAAAGCCAAGATTTTTTGCTTAAAATAATTACATACATTATTGAGCCAGGCCCTTTTCCTAAGTTTAACTATTCGGTTACTTCATTGAGTTTCTATGTCAGAACCACTCTTATAAGGTAGGTGTTATTATCACTTTTCGGCTCAGAAAGGTAAGATAGCTTGCCCAAGATCACATGGCCAATAAGTGATGGAGCTGATTTGGAGCTCTTGCCTAATGCTGTCCTCAAGGCTGAGTTAGGTCAGTGGTAAGCATTATGAGTAACCAGGTACCACCACTTATGGAGCCCCTAGTACAGGCCAAGTGGTGCACAGGTTCACAGCCATGTGAGGTTAAGGATAAGTCTCCTTTCAGTTGAGAATATTTCATTTCTAGAAGTGATTAGGAATTTACTCCAGGAGGTGATGTTACTTTTTAGTTATGATTGAGCCTGATATTAGAATTCATCCAAAAGTCTTAAATATTTGTGTTCCCTACAATATGCCAACCACTGTGGATCATGTACAGCATGAGAAAATGAATGCTTTCTGGACCTGCTCCTTATCAGGGTTAAGAAAAGAAAAGCTGATAAGGAACAAACTTACTAGAACACACTAAGTCTAATACCAGATGTGTACAAAGGCAGAGGTGAGGTTGTCATATAACTGTAAATTGCAGTACAATATCCAGAATCCAGAATCCCTGATTTCTAGAGCTCAAACCTAGTTCAACAACAGTTTTGGTAAGACTCTTTGCTGGAGGCTTCAGGAATTATGGCCAATAGACATGGTCTCTTGTCTTGCAAGACTTGTTATCTACTGGGGGACATTTATGCATTCATTCATTTAACAGATAATTCCTAGGGATGTAATATATTCTAGATACTATGCCAAGATTTATGTGTAGAAGGAAGGCCCCGTCTTCATGGAGCTTACACATTAATAGGGGTGGGACACAATAAACAAATGAATAAATAATTAGAACTCGTGGTAAATCCCACGAATCTGGTGATAGGGAATAACATTGGAAGGGTCTATTAGTTTCCCGTGGCTGTTGTAACAAGTTACCAGAAACTAGGTGGCTTAACACCACAGAAATCTATTCTCTTACAGTTCTAGAGGCCAGAAGTCCAAAATCAAGGTGTCAACAGGGTGACACTCCTTTGGGAAGCTTTGGAGGAAAATCTACTCTTCGCCTCTTCCAGCTTCTTGTGGCTTTTGGCATTCCTTGACTCGTGACTGCATCTCTCCAATGTCTGTCTCCATGGTCACCCTGACTCTTCCTGTGTGTGTCTTCTCTCAGTGTCTCTTATAAGGACTATTGTGATGGCATTTAGGGCCCACTTGGATAAATCAGGGTTATCACTCTATTGCAAGATCCTTAACCTAGTAACACCTGCAAGACCCTTTTTCCAAATAAGGAAACATTCACATGTTCCAAAGGGTAGATGTAGGCATCTTGGAGGTGGGGGAGGTCACATTTTTTGGCCCAACAAAAAGGGTGGCTTGTACCATAATACAAAGCAGTTTTAGATAAATGCTGTAAGAGAAGCAAAAAGTCAGTGGGCGTACAGGAGGAATCTAGGTGACATCCTAAGGCTTTTAGCAATCTACTTGGGTGTATGAAAAGCAAGTTTTAACACCAAAGCTGAAGAGAAACTCACAACTTTGTCCTATTTATTTTCTTTCTATCTTTATCATTATCTGAATTTGTTTGTTTATATGTTTATCATCTGTCTTTAGCTATCAGAAGGTAAGTTTGATGAGGGCAAGGGTTTTTTCTGTGTTCATCATCCCCAATCTCACTAATACCACAATGCCTCTTGCATCCTCACTCCCTGTGGTATAGCAGCCTCCAAAATGACCTCCAGTGATTCCCCATCTTCTGGTATATTTGCCCTTTGTGTAATCTCCTCTGTAAGTGTCCTGGACCTAGAGACTCACTTCTAATGAATACAATATGATGCTGAGATGTCATTTCTAACATTAGGTTACAAAAAGACTGATTTCCTTCTTGCTTGGCTTTTCATTCCCTTGCTGTGGTTCTTCTTTCCTAACTCTGTCCTTACATGAAGGAAGCAAGTTGCTCTATTGTGAGTACCCCCTGGAAAGGTCTATGTTGCAGGGAACTGATGTCTCTGGCCAATAGTCAATGAGAACTTGAGACCTGTCAACAGTCACATGAGTAGGCTTCAAAGTGAATCTTTCCCTGGTCAAGCCTTGAGGTAAATGCATCCCTGGTCAATGCTTTGATTGCAGCCTTATGACTAAGCCAGAGTCAGAGGCACCCAGCTAAGTCGTATCCTGATTCTTGATCCACAGAAATTATGAGATATTTATTGTAAAATGCTAAGTTTTAGGGTGATTTTTTATATAGCAATAGATACACTCCCCATACCCAATCCATCACCTGAACCTAATTGTTTTATCTAAATACCTCTAAAATCTACTTACCTTCCTTCTGTATGCTGTAGTCTGTACGCTGATTTACCTGTGATTTACTCTTCTCTGAACTACTATGATAGCCCCCTAATACACCATGTTGACCTACCTTCAAATCCATCTGTACTTTGCAGTCAGAGTCATCTTTATAACAGACAAATTCAGTCATATCAGTCTCTTGCTTCTAACCCTTTTGTGACTATAGAACCTGTCTTCCTCTCTAAGTTCAGTGTACAATATGCAGCCCCCTTTATTTCAGTCACATTGAGTTTTCTTTTAGTTCTTCATGTTCAACATATGTGCTTCCACTGTAGGGCCTTTGTGCTGTTCTCTTGAATAAATTACTTTTGCTACCTTTTTTTCTTTGGTTAATGCCAACTTCTGTAAACATAGAGTTTAGATCAAGGGTCCCCTTCTCAGGGACACCTTCTCTGATTTCCCTGACTTGATCAGATCCCCCTATTTATAGGTTCTTATAACATCTTAGCACTTAGCATTACTGAAATAATTGAAATTTTGTGTTTATAATACTGGCCATCTCTGTTGGACTGTCGATTTCAGGACAGTAGGGACCATGCCTGTTTTGTTCACCCTTGCGTCCCTAGTGCCTGGTATACTAGTTCAACCTTGTACCTAGTATAACAAATAGTAATCCCCCTTTGAATGAATGAGTGAATGAGGAAGGGTGGAGATGAAGGATGAATATATTCTTAAAAGACAGCCATAGGCTTTGGTGTTGAGAAAACAAGAAGAAAGCAATTGAAATACATTAAGGTAAATGGGTGAATTAATCATCTCAATTTATTGATGGAAAAACTAGTTATGGAGTTGAAATAATTAATCATAGTGTATCAGTAAGTCTCATTAATCAGGTGTTTTTGTTTTCTATCATCTGTTTATTCAATTTAAGGCTAGAAGGAACCAGTATCGTTTATTTCAATCTCCCTGTCTCCTTGAGAGAAAGTAATTGTCGATGCTCAGTTATCCAAGAATTGGGTTGTTGGGTCATTTCCTAACGTTCCTAACTCCACAAGTTTAGGAGACTTATAAATGGACTTTGATTAGCAAATGTGGGATAGGGCCTGTCCAGGCAATTGGCAGTTCCAAAGGCTGCCTGTCTCAGATCGAAGTTGTTTTGTCTATGGTGAAATCTACCCTTACCCTGGCAGTGGTGGCTGTAAAGCAAAAATAGAATGTACCCTACTTTAACAATATGAACTCAAAACCAGAGATGGGAAGGGATCCAATTTTATAATATCAAATGCTGTTGTTTGATTTGGATGAATGCAAGCCATGACTAAAATCTTGGATTTGACTATGGCATCTGATTCTTGCTCAGGTCATAATCTCAGGGTTGTGAGATTGAGTCCTGCATTGGGCCCTGTGCCCAGCGTAGAGTCTGCTTGAGATTCTCTCTCTCCCTCTCCCTCTGCCCCTCTACCCGCTTGTGGTGCATGTGCCTGAGCACTCTCTCTCTCTCTCTCAAATGAATAAACCTTAAAAAAAAAAAAAAAAGAATGGCTACCAAAATTCAGCCCTGTCACCAAATAAATAAATGAACAAACAAAAAAAGCTCCAAACAACTTTGCTTAAGCCAAGTTATTTATGTATGTTATAAAAGACAGTGAAACATTTTCTCTAATTGCTACAATTTTTGAAGAAGTCAGTACATTTAGTAATTGCGTTAAATTGCTTAACTTAATTTGACAACATTAAGAATTAGCCACTTTACAAGCTTTAAAAGTGCTTGTCTTTGTTCCACAAAGAAAGTAATTTGGTGGTGTATTAATGTTATTAAAGGATATTGGATGATACTTAAAATGGAATAGACTACAGTTTTTGAGGGTGGTGGAATCTTTGTATGTCAATGTAGTCATTGAAGTTAGATGCTATGATTATCAATTTGACAAGCAATAGTATTTTTTTGAACTAAGAATATACGGTATTTACTACTGTATATTTACTACTATATAATGTATAGTTGTAGTTTATATTTTGGTGGCAGTTCATAATCAAATTATTTAGCATAATGAGAAGGAAAAAAGTTACTAGTTTGATGATCAGAATTTGCTTTGCTGCACAATAATCTAGAACTGTTTAATACTCAGAGGGTTATTTTATTTTTTTCCACATTATGGATTAACTTTATGAATGGCAATAATGCCAAGTTGATAGAATAATTTAGAAACTGTGACTATTTTACAGTTTCAATGAATTGAGAAAAATTAGTGACACCTGAGTCATCCGTTTGACTTTTGATTTGAGAGTAGTGATGTCTTCTTTTTTCAAGCAAATGTGGTATGGGGAAAGATTTTGAGGATTTTACTGATGGTAGATATTTTCCCCCCTCTCTGGTCTCTGAGGTTCTAAAGTGATGCTTTCCTGCCTGTACCTTTAGATGACCAAATACTTCAAAATTCATATATAAATTGAAATTTCAAAAACTAGCTACTACAGGACAGTTTTCTCAGGGGAAATACAAACAAACAAATAATTCTAGTAAGTAAATATTTAGGTATGAAAGCTTCTCTAACTGAAACAGTTTTGTGGAGTAAGCACTTAGATTTAGAGAAATGAAATATTTGTAAAATACATCTTTGAAAAGATTAAATGAAGTGAGCTGATATTTAATACCAGTTTGTTTTTAAATATACAAATGCTCTTCTTTTGTCAGAAAAAGTTAAGTTAGATCTCAGTAACAAGTTTTTCTTACATAACCATCCCTAACCTAAAACCAGTTAGTGTTGACACATGGTAAGAAGGCTACAGAAAACTGGATACTGGGGTCGGAGCAAGATGGCGGAGGAGTAGGAGACCTGGATTTCGTCTGGTCTCAGGAATTCAGCTGAATAGGGATCAAACCATTCTGAACACCTACGAACTCAACAGGAGACCGAAGAAGAGAGTAGCAACAACTCTCTGAACAGAGAAGCAACCACTTACTGGAAGGCAGGATGTATGGAGAAGTGAATCCGAGGCGATATTTGGGAGGATAGACGGTGGGGGAGGGGGCCTCCGTCGGCCGCTTCTGGCAAGTGATAGAGTCGCGGAGCACAAAATCGGAACTTTTAGAAGTCAGCTCCGCTGAGGGACGTCGCTCCAGTGGCTAAGCGGGGGGTGGAACCCTCGCGGGACAGTGTGGTCTCAGGACCCTCGGGGTCACAGAAACACCGGGAGTGCCTGAGTGCGGAAGAGCTCCCAGGTATCGGAGCGGGGAAGCCGGCTGCAGAGACGGAGCCGAGGCACGGGCTCTCAGCTCGGGGTGGCCATAAACTGTGATCCGCGGCCCAGTCGGGCCACTGCTCCTCCAGCAGGGACCCAACAAGTGGCAGATCCGGGGAGACTCCCCTTCCTCCCCTGGGAGGAGCGGCGCGCGAACGCACCGCAGGGATCTGCTGGGTTTGGAGACTCCACACTGGGTCGGGTGCCAGAGATAGAAACGCTCGGTCACAGGCCAGGTGAGCACGGAGTGCGGCCGGAGACCTGGGAGACGGGAGTGACTGTTTTTCTCTGGGGGCACACTGAGGAGCGGGGCCCCGAGTTCTCAGCTCCTCCGAGTAGAGATTGGGAGGCCACCATTTTCACCCTGGTCCTCCAAAGCTGTACCAGAGCTTGCAGGGAACAAAAGCTGAGAGCAACCCGAGCACCTTGCTTAGCCCGGACCGACAAGGGTGGGGCAATTCCGCCTCCAGCAAAGACATTTGGGAACCATGGCAACAGGCCCCTCCCCCAGAAGATCAGCACGAACAGCCAGCAAGCCAAGACCAAGTTTACCCATCAAGGAGAACGGGAGAACTCCAGTGCTAGGGGAATACTGCACATAGAATTCATAGCTTTATTTACCATGATTCATTAGTTTTTCAAAGTTAATTTTTTAACTGTTTTTTTAATTTTTCTTTTTCTCTTTTTCACCAACATCTATCAATCCATTTTTCTAAAAAAACATTTTTTATTTTTCATTTTTAGAGTCATATTTTATCCCTTCATAGTAGTTACCCTTATTTTTGGCATATATATATATATATATATATGTTGTTCTCTCTTTAAAATTTTGATATACAGTTTCTTCTAACAGATCAAAATATACCCTAAATCACTAGTGTATGGCTTTGTTCTAGTCTGCTGCCTAATCACATTCTCTCCCTTTTTTTTCTTTTTTTTTAAATCTTCTTTCTTTTTTCAAACAACCTTATCAATTCCTTTTATAAAAACTTTTATAATTTTCATCTTTACAGTCATCTTCCATCCCTTCATTGTATCAACCCTTATTTTGTACATATATAAGTCTTTCTTCCTTTAAAATTTTAGGAGGCACTTTTTTCCAACAGACCAAAATACGCCCAAAATCTAGTGTGTGGCACAATCTATGCACGAGCCTGATCATATTTGATCATATTCTGTTTTGTATTCTGTTTTTGTTTTTATCTTTTTGTTTTTTTTTCTTTCTTTTCTCTTTCTTTTTTCTTTCTTTCCCTTTTTTTACCCTGGTTTCAGGTCTTTTCTGATTTGTATAGAGTATATTTGCTGGGGACGTTGTTAACCTGTTAGCATTTTGTTCTCTCATTCATCTATTCTCCTCTGGACAAAATGACAAGACGAAAAAAATCACCTCAGCAAAAAGAACAAGAGATAGTACCGGCTGCCAGGGACCTACTCAATACGGACATTAGTACAATGTCAGACCTAGAGTTCAGAATCATGACTTTAAAGATACTAGCTGGGCTTGAAAAAAGCATGGAAGTTATTAGAGACACCCTTCCTGGAGAAATAAAAGAAGTAAAATCTAACCAAGTCAAAATCAAAAAGGCTATTAATGAGGTGCAATCAAAAATGGGGGCACTAACTGCTAGGCTAAATGAGGCAGAAGAGAGAATCAATGATATAGAAGACCAAGTGATGGAAAATAAAGAGACTGAGAAAAAGAGAGAGAAACAGCTACAGGATCACGAGGGCAGAATTCGAGAGATAAGCAATACAATAAGATGAAACAACATTAGAATAATTGGGATCCCAGAAGAAGAAGAAAGAGAGAGAGGGGCAGAGGGTATATTGGAGCAAATAATAGCAGAGAACTTCCCTAATGTGGGGAAGGAAATAGGCATCAAAATTCAGGAGGCACAGAGAACCCCTCTCAAAATCAATAAAAAGAGGTCAACACCCCGACATCTAATAGTAAAACTTACGAGTCTCAGAGACAAAGAGAAAATCCTGAAAGCAGCTCGGGAGAAGAGATATGTAACTACAATGGTAGAAATATTAGATTGGCAACAGACCTATCCACAGAGACCTGGCAGGCCAGAAGGGACTGGAATGATATCTTTAGAGCACTAAATGAGAAAAATATGCAGCCAGGAATACTATATCCAGCTAGGCTCTCACTGAAAATTGAAGGAGAGATAAAAAGCTTCCAGGACAAACAAAAACTAAAAGAATTTCCAAACACAAAACCAGCCCTCCAAGAAATATTGAAGGGGTCCTCTAAGCAAACAGAGAGCCTAAAAGCAGCATAGATCAAAAAAGAACACAGACAATATACAGTAACAGTTACCTTACAGGCAATACAATGGCACTAAATTCATACATTTCAATAGTTACTCTGAATGTAAATGGGCTCAATGCCCCAATCAAAAGACACAGGCTATCAGATAGGATTAAAAAACAAGACCCATCGATATGCTGTTGCAAGAGACTCATTTTAGATGCAAAGATACCCCCAGATTGAAAGTGAGGGGGTGGAAAACCATTTACCATGCTAATGGACACCCAAAGAAAGCTGGGGTGGCAATCCTTCTATCAGACAAATTAGATTTTGAAACAAAGACTGTAATAAGAGATGAGGAAGGACACTATATCCTACTTAAAGGGTCTATCCAACAAGAAGATCTAACAATTGTACATATCTATGCCCCAAACATGGGAGCAGCCAATTATATAAGGCAATTAATAACAAAAGCGAAGAAACACATTGACAACAATACAATAATAGTGGGGGACTTAAACACCCCCCTGACTGAAATGGACAGATCATCTAAGCAAAAGCTCAACAAGGAAAAAAGACTTTAAATGACACGCTGGACTGAATGGACTTCATAGACATATTCAGAACATTCCATCCCAAAGCAACGGAATACACATTCTTATCTAGTGCCCATGGAACATTCCAGAATTGATCACATCCTACGACACATCAGGACTTAACCAGTACCGAAAGATTGGGATTATTCCCTCCATGTTTTCATACCACAATGCTTTGAAACTAGAACTCAATCACAAGAGGAAAGTCGGAAAGAACTCAAATACATGGAGGCTGAAGAGCATCCTACTAAAGAATGAATGGGTCAACCAGGAAATTAAAGAAGATTTAAAAAAATTCATGGAAACCAATGAAAATGAAAACACAACTGTTCAAAATCTTCGGGATACAGCAAAGGCAGTCCTGAGAGGAAAGTATATGGCAATACAAGCCTTTCTCAAGAAACAAGAAAGGTCTCAAATACACAACCTAACCCTACACCTAAAGGAGCTGGAGAAAGAACAGCAAAAAAAGCCTAAACCCAGCAGGAGAAGAGAAATCATAAAGATCAGAGCAGAAATCAATGAAATAGAAACCAAAAGAACAGTAGAACAGATCAACGAACCTAGGAGCTTGTTCTTTGAAAGAATTAACAAGATTGATAAACCCCTGGCCTGACTTATCAAAAAGAAAAGAGAAATGACCCAAATCAACAAAATCATGAATGAAAGAAGAGAGATCACAACCAACATCAAAGAAATACAAACAATTATAAGAACATATTATGAGCAACTCCATGCCAGCAAATTAGATAACCTGGAAGAAATGGGTGCATTCCTACAGATGTATCAACTACCAAAACTGAACCAGGAGGAAACAGAAAACCTGAACAGACCTGTAACCACTAAGGAAATTGAAGCAGTGATCAAAAATCTCCCAACAAACAAAGCCCAGGGCCAGATGGCTTCCCAGGGGAATTCTATCAGACATTTAAAGAAGAATTAATACCTATTCTTCTGAAACTGTTCCAAAAAATAGAAATGGAAGGAAAACTTCCAAACTCATTTTATGAGGCCACCATTACCTTGATCCCAAAACCAGACAAAGACCCCATCAAAAAGAATTACAAACCAATATCCTTGATGAACATGGATGCAAAAATTCTCACCAAAATACTAGCCAATAGGATCCAACAGTAAATTAAAAGGATTATTCACCATGACCAAGTGGGATTTATCCTTGGGCTGCAAGCTTGGTTCAACATCCGCAAATCAATCAATGTTATACAATACATGAACAAAAGAAAGAACAAGAATCATATGATCCTCTCAATAGATGCAGAAAAAGCATTTGACAAACTACAGCATCCTTTCTTGATCAAAACTCTTCAGAGTATAGGGATAGAGGGTACATACCTCAATATCATAAAAGCCATCTATGAAAAACCTACAGCGAATATCATTCTCAATGGGGAAAAGCTGAGAGCTTTTCCCCTAAGGTCAGGAACGTGGCAGGGATGTCCACTCTCACCACTGCTATTCAACATAGTGTTAGAAGTCCTAGCCACAGCAATCAGACAACAAAAAGAAATCAAAGGCATCCAAATCGGCAAAGAGGAAGTCAAACTCTCACTCTTTGTGGATGATATGATACTGTATGTGGAAAACCCAAAAGACTCCACCCCAAAACTGCTAGAACTCATACAGGAATTCAGTCAAGTAGCAGCATATAAAATCAAGGCACAGAAATCAGTGGCATTCCTATACATCAACCAAAAGACAGAAGAGAGACAAATCAAGGAGTCAATTCCATTTACAATTGCACCCAAAACCATAAGATACCTAGGAATAAATTTAAGCAAAGAGGCAAAGGCTCTGTACTCAGAAAACTATAAAATACTCATGAAATAAATTGAAGAAGACACAAAGAAATGGAAAAACGTTCCATGCTCATGGATTGGAAGAAAAAACATTGTGAAGATATCAGTGCTACCTAGAGCAATCTACACATTCAATGCAATCCCCATCAAAATACCATCCACTTTTTTCAAAGAAAAGGAACAAATAATCCTAAAATTTGCATGGAACCAGAAGAGACCCGGAATAGCCAGAGGAATGTTGAAAAAGAAAAGCAAAGCTGGCGGCATCACAATTCCGGACTTCCAGCTGTATTACAAAGCTGTCATCATCAAGACAGTATGGTACTGGCACAAAAACAGACACATAGATCAATGGAACAGAAGAGAGAGCCCAGAAATGAACCCTCAACTCTATGGTCAACTAATCTTTGACAAAGCAGGAAGGAATGTTCAATGGAAAAAAGACAGTCTCTTCAACAAATGGTGTTGGGAAAATTGGACAGCCACATGCAGAAGAATGAAACTGGACCATTTCCTTACACCACACACGAAAATAGACTCCAAATGGTTGAAAGACCTCAATGTGAGACAGGAGTCCATCAAAATCCTAATGGAGATCACAGGTAGTAACCTCTTCGACCTCAGCCGCAGCAACTTCTTCCTAGAAACATCGCCAAAGGCAAGGGAAGCAAGGGCAAAAATGAACTATTGGAATTTCATGAAGATAAAAAGCTTTTGCACAGCCAAAGAAACAGTCCACAAAACCAAAAGACAACCGACAGAATGGGAGAAAATATTTGTAAATGACATATCAGATAAAGGGCTAGTATCCAAAATCTATAGAGAACTTATCAAACTCAACACCCGAAGAAAAAAGAATCCAATCAAGAAATGGGCAGAAGACATGAACAGACATTTTTCCAAAGAAGACATCCAAATGGCCAACAGACACATGAAAAAGTGCTCAACATCGCTCGGCATCAGGGAAATCCAAATCCAAACCTCAATGAGCTACCACCTCACAGCAGTCAGAATAGGTAAAATTAACAAGTCAGGAAACGACAGATGTTGGCGGGGATGTGGAGAAAAGGGAACCCTCCTACACTATTGGTGGGAATGCAAGCTGGTGCAACCACTCTGGAAAACAGTATGGAGGTTCCTCAAACAGTTGAAAATAGAGCTACCATACAATCCCACAATTGCACTACTGGGTATTTACCCCAAAGATACAAATGTAGGGACCCGAGGGGGTACGTGCACCCCAGTTGTTTATAGCAGCAATGTCCACAGTAGCCAAACTGTGGAAAGAGCCAAGATGTCCATAGACAGATGAATGGATAAAGAAGATATGGTATATATTCAGAATGGAATATTATGCAGCCATCAAATGGAATGAGATCTTGCCATTTGCAACAACGTGGATGGAACTGGAGGGTGTTATGCTGAGTGAAATAAGTCAATCAGAGAAAGACGTATCATATGACCTCACTGATATGAGGAATTCTTAATCTCAGGAAACAAACTGAGTGTAGGTGTCGTGGTGGGGGGTGGGAGGGATTGGGTGGCTGGGTGATAGACATTGGGGAGGGTATGTGCTATGGTGAGCACTGTGAATTGTGCAAGACTGTTGAATCACAGATATGCACTTCTGAAAGAAATAATACAACATATGTTAAGAAAAAAGAAAAAGAAGATAGCAGGAGGGGAAGAATGAAGGGATGTAAGTCGGAGGGGAAGACGAACCATGAGAGATGATGGACTCTGAAAAACAAACTGAGGGTTCTAGAGGGGAGGCGGGTGGGGGGATGGGTTAGCCTGCTGATGGGTATTAAAGAGGGCACATTTTGCGTGGAGCACTGGGTGTTATGCACAAACAATGAATCATGGAACAGTACATCAAGAACTACTGATGTAATGTATGGTGATTAACATAACAATAAAAAAATTAAAAAAAAAAGAAAACTGGATACCCACATGCAAAAAAAAAAAAAAAATGAGGTTGGACCCTTACCTTATGCTACATAAAAGAAAAAAAGAACTCAAAGTGGGTCAAAGGCCTAAACATAAAACTTAAAATTATAAAACTATGTTTTGGGAGAAAACATAGAGGAAGAGCTTCCTGTCACTGGATTTGACAGTGATTTCTTGGATGTGACACGAAAAGCACAGGCAACAAAGTTAAAAAAAAAAGATAAATTAGACAACATCAAAATTTAAAACTTATGTGCATCAAAGGACATGATCAACGGAGTGAAAAAGCAACCAATGGAATGGATATTTGTACACACATGTTCTTAACATTATTCTCAACATTCAAAGTGGAAGCAATCTGTGTTCATGGATGGATGAATGGATAAACAAAATGTGATATATACAATCAATGGACTATTATTCAGCCTTAAACAAGAAGGAAATTCTGACACATGCCACAACATGGATGAATCTTAAGGATATTATGCTAAGTGAAATAAGGAAATCACACACACACACACACACACACACACACACACACCACGCACACACACAAATACTATATGATTCCACCTATAAAGTATATACAGCAGTCAAAAATCATAGAATCAGAAAGTAGAATGATGGTTGCCAGGGAATGTGTGGACTAGGGAGAATTGGGAAGTTGTTGCTTAATGAGTATAGAGTTTCAGTTTTGCAAGATAAAGTTCTGGAGATTGATTACACAACAGTATGAATATACTTAATAATACTGAACTGCACACTTAAAAATGTTTAAGATGGCAAATTTTATATTATTTTTTATCATAATTAAAAAATTTTATGGGGGGAGAGGAGGTAATAAGAAAAAATGTCTAAAAAAAGGGTCCTTAGAAACAGCTTGAGAAATGCTGTTATTAATAATTGTACATGTGTGCACACATGTGTCTGTATGCATGCCCAGGCATTTCTATTTAAGCTGAATTATTTAAAGTTAAAGTGCAGGCATCATAAGACTTTATTCCTAAATACATAGCATAATAGCATGTATCTCTTAAGAACAAGGATAATCTCCTACATACCATTTTATACCATAACACTACATGTATACTATACCTCAATATCATTTTCACATTCAAGAAGTTTAGTATCGAACAATAATATATTTTGATATAGTCTATATTCAGATTTCTCCAGTTCTAATAATTGTTTTTTTCTACACAGGATCAATCAAAGATCCTACTGTGAATTTAGTTGTAATGTAATTATAGTCTCCTTTAATTTAGAACAGTTGGAGTATTTTCAAGATAGTAGCATTTTAGATAGTTCACACCAGTTGTTTTGTAGAATGTCCCTCAATATGGGTTTGTCTAATTGTTTTCTTATGACTAAATTAAGCATTTAGGGCAAAAATTACTACATAAGTTATATAATTCATCCCTTTTGGAGATAAATAATATGCTTGTCCCATTTTTGTGATGTCGAGATTGATTATTTGGTTAATTAAAGTGGTGAGTAGTTTTTCTATTGTTATTTTTTATTTGTTTCTGATTAGAAAAGGCATATATATTTAGTTCAGAAAACTTGAAAAATGCAAAAGGAAAATCACGAATTTCACTACACAGAAATAAACATTGTTAATGTTTTATGTATATCCTTAAGCAATCTTCTAGTGTTCCACATATAGTTATTCCAACTTTTTGCTATTTAAAATGTTTGCTTTTGTAAATAACCCAGTAGCGAACATCATTGTTGCTCTTCAAATCTTTGTCCTAATTTTTTAAAATTATTTCTGTAGTATTTCTAAAAAGTCAATTGTTTGATTAAAAGGTAGTAACTTTTTAGATTGTTTCACATTTCCTGATATACTCTCTCTGAGATTTTTATTTAGGTATAGAGTACTCAAAAATTTCTCATCAAATGTAAACACTGTTGTTTCAACAGAATAAACAAATTAGGGGTGCCTGGGTGGCTCAGTTGTTAAGCGTCTGCCTTCGGCTCAGGTCATGATCCCAGGGTCCTGGGATCGAGCCCCACGTTAGGCTCCCCGCTCGGCGGGAGGCCTGCTTCTCCCTCTCCCACTCCCCCTGCTTGTGTTCTCTCTCTCTCGCTGTGTCTCTCTCTGTCAAATAAATAAAATCTTTCCAAAAAAAAAAAGAATAAACAAATTAGTGTAAGAACCTGGTAGAGATTATCTATCCTCATTCCATGTACCTAGTAGAGAAGGTCTTAATTGGCTTAACCCAGTCTATGGTAAGGTGTTTTTGTTTGTTTGTTTGTTTGTTTTTTAAGGTTTATTTTTAGAGAGAGAGAGCAGCAGCTGGGCCAGCTGGGGTGAGGGTGGGGGGAGGAGGGGCAGAGGGAGAGAATCTTTCAAGCAGACTTCCTGATGAGAGAGGAGCCGGCTGCTCCGAAGGGCTTGATCCCACAATCCATGAGATCATGACCTGAGCTGAAACAAAGAGTTGGGCTGCTTAACCAACTGAACCACCCAGCACCGCTGTGGTAAGGTTTTTCTGAAGTCACATACCCACAGGTGATCCAATCAGCTGAGGACAAGGAAAATAATGCTGTTAACGGAGCAGATTTTCTGAAGGGATGATGTAGCAGGAAGAAATATTTGTTACTTTTAATATGTCTAGTTTAACACTTGGCTTAAAGAAAAAACACTCTTCCTCATTGTGTTTGTTTTTGTATTTGGCACCTAACATTCATTAAAATATCATTTCCCTCATGTTTTCTACCACAGTTCAGGTCAAAATAATTTCTGATCTTTGATTAACTCCACTCCATTGTCCATTATATGGTAGAGTAATCATTCTACTGTACAAATATGGTCTTTCCCTTCACTGCTTAAATGCTCTTTAGTGATTTCTTATTGCAGTTAGGACAAAGGCATGGCTTATAAAGCCCCACTTGGTGGTCGAGTGGATGTGAAAGATAAGGAAAAGGGAGGATTTAAGCATCCTATCAGTTTATTGTTCAGATAACTGGGTGAATTAAATTCAGATGGACTCAATTTGAGGTACCTGTGGGACATGCAATTTGAGCTATTAAATAGGAAGTTGGGTATATGGTTCTAAAGCCCAAGATGGAGATTTGGGCTAGACATATAGAATCAGGAGTTATCAAAATACAGATGGTAATTAAAGACCCTGAAATAGTGGAGTAGAGAAACCAGAGACTCTAGAGTAAGAAGAAAAGAAAGCTTGGGCAGAAATGACATGTAAGAAATAGGTAAAGGATCAAAAGCGAGAAGTCAAAAAAGTAGGGAAAGACCACATACATCTGGTGACTCTTGTGCCAATGGTGTAAAGGTCTTTCAAGAAAGGGAAAAGTCAACAAATGTCTGTACTTCTTTTTTTTATTATTATTATTATGTTAATCACCATACATTACATCATTAGTTTTTGATGGAGTGTTCCATGATTCATTGTTTGAGTATAACACCCAGTGCTCCATGCAGAACGTGCCCTCCTTAATACCCATCACCAGGCTAACCTATCCCCCACTCCCCCTCCCCTCTAGAACCCTCAGTTTGTTTTTCAGAGTCCATCGTCTCTCATGGTTCGTCTCCCCCTCCAATTTTGTCCCCTTCATTCTTCCCCTCCTGCTATCTTTTTTTATTTTTTTAACATATAATGTATTATTTGTTTCAGAGGTACAGGTCTGTGGTTCAACAATCTTACACAATTCACAGCCCTCACCATAGCACATACCCTCCCCAATGTCTATCACCCAGCCAACCCATCCCTCCCACCCCCCACCACTCCAGGAACCCTCAGTTTGTTTCCTGAGATTAAGAAGAAATGCCTGTGCTTCTAATGTCAAATAAGATAAGGCTTGAAAAATAACATGGAGATCAACAGTGACCTCTACAAGATTACTTTGTTGGAGCCATTCAGATAGAAGCCAGATTCAACTAGACTGAGGACTAATTAGCAAGAAAAGTGGTGACAGCAAGAAATTTGATAGTGAAATGGAGTAAAGAAACTTTAATAGCTAGTGTTAGGCAGTTTACAGAGTTTTTATTATTTGTTCCCAATGGGAGAGACTTGGATTTTGAAGACACAGAGGAGAGAGATAATTTCAGGGAGAAATTCTTCCTGAAAAGGAAGAAGTAAATGAGACTTAGCACACAGATGGAAGTATTATGCTTAGACAGGAAGAGAAGTGTATGATTCATTTTATTTTATTTTATTTTAAGATTTATTTTGTGGAGAGAGAGAGAAAGAGAGAGGGAAACAGTGCATTTGCGAGTGTGCAGGGTGGGGAGGGACAGAGGGAGAGGGAGAGAGACAATCTCAAACAGACTCCCTGCTGAGCGCAGAGCCTAGTATCAGGCTCCATCTCATGACCCTGAGATCATGACCTGAGCTGAAATCAGGAGTTGGACACTTAACTGAGCCACCTAGGCACCCCTGTATGGTCCATTTTAATGAAAGAGAATGTAAAATTCATAGAGAAGCTAGCATGTAGACTCTTATTACATTTTCCTGGATTATTTGAAATTTAATTTTATATTCCTGAATAAAATTTTAGTATAAAGACTCTTTTGAAGGTTACAATTATAATATATCTTTCCACCAGTAGTAACAAAAGCAAAATATTTTTTTGTGTGTATGAGAACCTTACGTTAATGTGGTTTAGTTGAGTATTAAAGACCTGTTATATAGACTACTAATGGCTTTTTTTGTTCAAATATTATGAATAGAAATGTTTATGTGGTGATCTTTAAAAGAAATGTTCTTCTGACACAGTTCTATGAAACTATAGAGAAATTTACAATTGAAGGCAAAAAGGAAAAGCTTAGTGCAAAAACTCACAAAGGTCAAAATTATGCAGCAAATTAATCTGAAAATCAAAGGACAGAGGATAAAATTTATTTGTTATTATAAATTCTCTCAGGAAACTCACCTTTTTCATACTTTGTCAAAAAACCTTAAACATTCACAGTTTAAAATGGCCTATTTTACGGTTTTATAAAACAGATTATGGTTTACTTTTATAAGAATTTAGCCACTGTTTGGGGTGCCTGGGTTGCTCAGTCGGTTAAGCGTCTGTCTTCAGCTCAGGTTGTGATCCCAGGGTCCTGGGATTGAGCTCCGCATCGGGCTCCCTGCTCAGCAGAGAGCCTACTTCTTCCTCTCCCTCTGCTATTCCCCCAGCTTGTACATACGCTCTCTCTCTCTCCGTCAAATAAATAAATAAAATCTTTGAAAAAAAAATTTAGTCACTGTTAGTATTGGAGAGGAAAATTGCATTGGTACCCTTTCATGATGGTGGTTTTACTTATGAACCAGATAATAATGTTAAAAAAAAACAACACACACACACCAAAAACCACATTATGTTATCCAAAGCTTTGGATCTTGAAGGTGTTTGAACTGATTTGGTGATCATGTTATTATTTTGGTATTACTCTTTTGTATAATGGGAATTTTGTTTTATTTGAGTACATTTCCCAAATCAGAAGTTACTAAGTTGCACATTTGTTCTATCAGCACTCTTTTTGTTTAAAGTGATTGAACACTAAATGGAAACTGGCTCAAACAATAAGTAATTGATTATTGGTTTATGTAACTTAGCTACCCAGAGTAGATCCAGCTGTATCCAGAGCTCAAAATGCATTGCCAGATTTTTTTCTCTACATTCTTTCTTCTAGATTAGTTCAGTCCCTAGGCTGGCTCTCCTTGGGCTCACAAAATGGTTGCAGCTTTCTCAATCGTATAGCCTTATATCAAAGTAGAGCATTTTGAGCCAAAGTCCTTAAGTTCACCTTCATTTGCATCAACTGGGATCATATGCCTTTCTCTACCAACACAGTGGTCAGATAATTGTGCATCCTAATTGGCTTAACACTGGATTGTGTCTTTAAGCCAATCACTGAAACTAAAGAAATGAGATATATTGATTGACTCGGAGTGGAGTCCCCCCAAACTCAGCTTGGGAATGTGGAAGGATTGTTTCCAAAGGAAACTCTGGGTCCTCTTATAAGAAAGGGGGAGGATAGATGTTGGGTAGCCAAAAGCAGATGTCCACTGTAGTGTTGTCATATATGTGGTGACTTTGTAGAGATTACAGACAAATATTTTTTATTCAAAGTATAATGAAGAAATTAATATAAAAGTTTCTCTAATATTCTTTAAATGATTCAATGTACATATGTTTAATCCAAATATCATAGGTATCACTACCCATTTAATTATTCCAGGTTTCACATTAACTCTTAGATTCTCTAAGACCCTTCCTGCAAAGGCACAGGAAATTCAATATGTTATTAGATGATCATGTATTTTCCAGGATCTTTAGGGGGATATTAGGTATCTAGGAATCAGTTTGGGAGTGATTACTTGGCTGCACTGTTCCTTAGACCCAATATTTTTATGAAGGATTCCACTTGGTTGCCACTATTGCCACTAAATATCTGTGATGTTTGAAGCTGTTGAAATTAGACTGTAACTACTTTAGCTAATGTTGTCACCAGTAAGAAAGAGACATCTGGGAGCTGGCCCCCCACTCATAGCTAGGCTTTGGTGGGTCATTATGCATGAATAATTTCACAGAATACCAACATCAGACAAGGCTACTCTGTGACTGTGATGGATCAATACAAAAACAAGACCACTCCACAACCATGTCTGAACACAGACAAAAACATGAACATTGTCCAAATCATGGAGATGACCAAACATTTCCTTATCCTGGCTAATATGAGTTACTGCTCTTTTTTTGCCACTTACAGCTAAGCTTTACTTGATTCCTCCTGTTGTATAGATAAGATTTCTTAATATTCCCAACTGCTGAATTAACCCTGCTTCCTGACAGGATCCAGTCCCAAGTAAATCCCTGCTTCCCTAAACTTTCCCCCACATCAGCTAACATAAGCCCAAATTCTAAAATAAATTTTAACATCTTCTTGTTGAGATGCCCATGGTTCTCCAATGGTGTTTTCTCCCTTTTTGCAATAAAAGCAATGAACCCAACTTCTTCAATTACTGGTATGTTCCTGATGTTCTTTAGCTATTGGGCATTAGCACCAGTAAATCTAGAACTCTGTGTTTTCATTCTTGGGAAGCAGACAGAAAGCTTGTAGTAAATTTCTTTCAGTTGCTAGGATTGAAGTTAGGTGAGTCTTCTGGAAAGTTGCTTGGGCCCCAGTGTTCAGTAGTTAGCAATGATGATTTTTTACTCAAATGCTAAAGCTAGTCAAGCCCTAACTGTGAAGCCAAGACTTCAAGTAGAACTATTTCAGTAGTCACCTGTACTCTCTTGTCCTGAGTACCACTTAAACTGCTTGTCACCATTACTATTGATGGTTAGTTTTCTGGTATAGTTCTTTGTCTATTAACCCAGGCAAAGATGTTTTTTCAAGGTAAGAAAAGGTGTTGGAGGTCAGAAGGGCTCCACATGAAGTTGACTGAGTGTCAAGGTGCTCTAATTTTAAAAATTCACACAAATATCCCCCCCTCCCGCAAAGACAAATTCCACTGGGGTGATTGGGTTGGGACAGTTTGGTTATTTGTCGTATCTATAACCAATATCCTGCTACCATTTTGGCTGCTGTTACTGGTCTAAGTCATTGTATGTTCTTCCTTTATGGTGTGTCCCCTCCTAAAATCTAACTTTCATTAGGGCCCCCAATTCTCTGTCAGGTATATCTCAGTCTCAATAGTGGATAGAATTTAAATATTTTTTCCTGGAAGGCTTTGGCCCCAGTGCAAATCACAGGATGCAAATGGATACATGCATAAGGTAATTTATTCTGCTCCAGTATCCACAAACATCTAATCCTAATCCAAATTGACTTGTGTGGAGAGGGATGTCATCTAACTCCACTGACCAAAAGCATCTGGGCTCCTATTCTACTCAGGTATCTTCTTACTAGCTTTATTTCACTAACAAAACTATGTGCTGCAGAATGGGATTTTCTTCTCCTTATTACCGTTTCTCATCCCATAGGAGTCAGATATGTTTTTTAGCATATTCATTGAAATTAAGCAATGGGTATATAGTTGATAATATGAAGAGAAAGGTTTGTCTGCTAGAAAGTCCAATCTAAAGGACTTCCACCTCCCTTCTTTTAACACAGGGAAAGGACCTGCCATGACTACCAGGATGGAGGCATGTGTAGAATTTAAAATGAGCTACTCATTCTGAGCTACTCATTCTACTTTAGCTACTCTTCTAGAATGGAGCTTCAGGGAATTCAGAGGGGTAGGAAAGGCCACAACAAAGATAGTAAGAGAGTGAAAGGCAATAGAAAGGACTCTAAGATGCTCATCTTGCATGGCTTCTGATAGCTAATGTCTTTGTATATTTGTGATAAGTTAATAGAAGAGATGTTTTTTACTGTTCACAGACTTCTACGTATGTGGTTATAGTGCATGCATAATGCATATGTACACATGTCTACATAATAAGTCTTTTTTTACATAATGATAGTCTTTAAATACACCTTAATCAATGGAAAAGCCTTTGAAAAAAAACAGAGAAAAGTTCAAAGCAAACATACAGGATAAAGGTTTCTTTATTGATAATTTGGTCAAGACAAACTTTTTTGAAAAGACCAGGAAGTTTTACAAAATTTTGTGAAAGTATTTTTAAAATGGTGTTCAGGTATATCTAAAGTATATACTAACCATATTTATTATCAAACAACACTTTATGTTTGT
The DNA here is from genome assembly GCF_009762305.2 of Zalophus californianus. Taxonomy (NCBI): domain Eukaryota; kingdom Metazoa; phylum Chordata; class Mammalia; order Carnivora; family Otariidae; genus Zalophus; species Zalophus californianus. The sequence goes on from NC_045595.1 coordinate 26,894,136, forward strand.
GTAAATTTGCTACTCTTCCTTAATATAAAAATTAGCCAAATTTAACCAGAGATTTAGGGTCTGGTTATATTTTATTACTATAACCCATTTTCTTAATAAAATCCCTAGTATAATCCCCAGGGAAAGCAAATTACTTTAAGGCACTGACCATAGGACCTGTGCCTTTCCCCCCCAATCCCCACATTGTTTGAATGTCCTTCAGTTTTAAAACCTTATTGCTTGGGGTGCCTGGGTGGCTTAGTTGGTTAAGCGACTGCCTTTGGCTCAGGTCATGATCCCAGGGTCCTGGGTTTTTGCTTCTGCCTCTCCCTCTCCCTGCTACTCCATCTGCTTGTGCTCTCTCTCTCTCTGTCAAATAAATAAATAAAATTTCTTAAAAAAAAAAAACAAAACAAACTTATTGCTCACCTCCATCTTTAAAACGCCTTTGCTGGCTCTTCCTTCTCTCTAATGAGAAGTACTTCTCAAAGCCAAGTTTTTTATTCATTCAAAAGTAGATAGTTGAGAACTACTAGTTGCCAGGCACTGTGTTAGATATGGAATATAACCGTCAACAATGCTGTTTATCCTCGGCTTTCTCTATAATCAAAAGAGCTAAAATTAACTGAGAACTTAATGTGTGTCAGGTCCTTAGGTACTTAGAATACTAAGTACTTTATGTGTATTCTTTCTTGTAATCCTCACAACCATCCTAAGAGGTAGTTTTTTTTTTTTAAGATTTTTATTTATTTATTTGACCTAGAGAGAGCGCAAGCAGTGTAGTGGCAGGCAGAAGGAGAGGTTGAGAAGCAGGCTGTCTGCTGAGCAAGGAATCCAGTGTGGGGCTTGATCCCAGGACCCTGGGATCATGACCTGAGCTGAAGGCAGACACTTAACCGACTAAGCCACCCAGGCACCCCTAAGAAGTAGTTTTAATTTAATCTATATTTTACAAATAAACAGAGTAGGGCAGAGAGGATAAACAACTTGCTCTATAGTAAAGGGTAAGTCCATGCTAAGCTACCTCTACTGCTTTTCTGAAAAATACCATAAAAGAGGTATAAGTTAGTTTTTCTTGGAGTATATAACATCTCTTGTAGAGTGGATGAAATTTGTAAATGTGGATATGAGCATGTGGATGAAACTAGAATAAAAGATGTACCATTTACATTTAATATGCAGAATATCAAAATATATTTACTCAAAATAAAATCATAATCTCTTTCTGTCTACTGCTGTCATCCACTAGCTTTATTTTGTATATCTAAAATTACAAAGTAGGATTGTTTAAAAGATATTCTATCATTCAGATTCAAAGAAGTTCGAGTGATGCCATGCTGTATTTGCTGGGGTGCATGATAGGAAATGCACAAGCATTGATACTGCCCTGCACCGCTATCTTTGGTCTCTTCCCAATCCTATACTTTCTTTGTTGGTCTGACAGGTTGCTAAAGATAATCTTTCAGATGGATAATCATGGATAATGCACTTAGCTAAATTAAAATTAATTATAGCTATATTTAGATAATAAAATAGTTCTATTGAAAATAGGACTCATTTCTGTGGAACAGAAATTTAATCTCTGTGTTATATTGCTTAGGGAACCTGGTACTCTCCTGATAATAGGATTAGAATTAAGTTACTTAATACTTACTGAATTGTAAACTTTTTAAGTTTTCTCTCCCCACTTCTTTGTCCCATTTGTTTATCTCCTTGGTTGGCTTGTTTGAGCTTTTTCCAATCCTTGTATTTTTCACAGTAATATTCCTTTTAATGCCCGTAAGCTAAAATGTAAACACTAAATAGAAAAATATAAGTCTGCAAAGGGACTTTATCAGCTTTGTTTTCTGTTTATTTTCTTGTTTTGGAAATTGTTCTTTAGTTTGCTGGAAAGCAATCCTGTTTATAAATAGTAGAACCAGTGTTGGAATTATGATTTTCTTTAAAACTGTAACATATAATCTTAGGTGAACTTTTTAATATGTAAGAACATGTAGGTATTGTCATAAATAAGGTTAACTTAATAAAATACAAAATTTACCCATTTTAATTTTTATTTCAGGTTGAAATATACTAATAAATATACTATTACTGCTCTAACAAACCACTTCCTTGTGTTGACATCTTCAACCAAAATGTAGATTGTTATAGGTAAGTTGTTTCCTCTTTTTACTTCAAATAGTTGGAACTTAGCTGCAACATGCTGAGAACTGAATGGCTCTAATTTAGAAGATTCTTTGGTGTGTAAAAAGTATTCAATGTATGATATTAAGAGTCATTTCCATGTTAGAAACTGCATAGATGCATTTTGGCTCTTTTTCTGTAACAGATCATTTTAATTTAATTTATATAAATATGAATAAGTATAGTATACAAGTCGTATATTATAATACAAATTTTAAATGTTTGAGTATATTGGAAACTGCAAGTTTTCTAGTTGAATATTGGGACAATAGCATCATATATTCAGATGTTAGAACCTTACAGACAATTAAGTAGGAAAGTTGATAGAAATTTATGTAGATTTAGATTGGCAGATAAGTGCCAGGTCTTGTCTTAAGAGAAGTATTTTTTCTAATTTTTTAGAATTTGGAATTAAGTCTAAGAAAACAGTTTTCCTTTGTATATTATGGCCTCCTTAGAGGTATATAATGGAGTTAAAAGTTCTGAAATAATTGTAAAATAGTCTTTGTTTTCATCAGCTGAGGCTATGCTGCCATAACAAAACAATCCTCAAATCTCTGAAGCTTGAAACAACAAAGGTTTATTTTCTGGTCTTTTAACACATCTCCCATTGGTCAGCTATAGCTCAGTTTGATGTTGTGTTCATTCTGGAACCCATGCTAAGGGAACAACCTCTACCTGGAACATTGCTAGTCACATGGTGAAAGAAAATGAAGAATGTAGTAGAATCACACAATGGCTCTTAAAGTTTCTACTTGGAAGTGGCATATCTAGCTTCTCATATTTTATCGGCCAAAGGAAATCATATGGCAAAGCCTGATGTCATGAAGAAGTACCAAATATTTTGAACAGTAATACAAAATAATTTACCATACTTTACTCTTTTGGTCACAAATATTCATTTCCTTCCCTTTTGCATATAAAATATACTCATTCTATACCCAAGGTAGACAACTCAATAGTCCCATCCAATCATAGTATAGGGCTCAAAATTCAAGGTATGATAGTTTCCCTATAAAGCATGGATGTGACTCCTCTTACTTTGGGGACTTGTGAACCTAAAAAAGGCAACTTTTATACTCTCCTTAAATACAAACAGAGATGGAACATGGATGGGTACTGCAATAAGTATTCCCATTCCTGAAAGGGGAATAATGGGAGACATAATGGTCATTAGTTTGTCACTATAGTCTGAAATCCTACAGCCTTCACAAGAGCCTCTTACCCTAGGGATGAGGAATAGCCTTTCATTGGTCACTGTTTCTGCTTTCTGGGAGTAGCTTCTCAGTACATTTTTCCCCCATGGCTGTCTGCTTACCTTCCTTTTCATCATCCTTCCTGGATACATCTGAAGAGGGCACTGGAGAATATGCCTTCCCTAGAGGCTATCTACATTCCTCAGTGTGCTACTGAATCAACTAACTCAGGGGGCTGCCCTATTTCTGGACTTTCTTTTATATGCGATAAGGACATATATTTTTATTTAAGCCAGTGTGATTGAGGTTTCTCTTACATGTAACAGAAAACATTCTGATTTATAAAAATCTGTTATCATATTCTTCTGAAATAAATAGAACTCTGACAAAAATTTTTCTCAAGCTGGACTATAACTGCATCAAACTGATTATTAAGATACTCTAAAATGGAAACTGCTTCTGCAATTCTTTTCAAGTATTATTTTAATATGAAAAGGTAACTTAAAGACTTTTAGCTATCAGAAGCAAATGGATATACTATTACCATTATAACATCATAACTTGATGTTTTATTATTTAAGACTTATCATATTATGATGGTACAAAGATCATTCAATAGGGAAAGAATAATCTTTTGAACAAATGGTTCTGGGACCACCAGATATCCACATGCTAAAGAATAAAGTTGTATCCCTATTTCACCCCATATTCAAAAATTAATTCACATTGGATCAAAGACTTAAATGTAATGGCTAAAATACAAAATTTTTAGAAGAAATCATATGTGTAAATCACCATGACCTTGGACTAAGCAATGTTTGGTTAGATACATCACCAAAAATACAAGCCACAAAAGAAAAAAAATAGATAATTAGACCATCAAAGTGGAAAAAAAATTCTGCTTCAAAGGACATAATTATTTATCTGATAAAAGACTTGTATTCAACATGTTTAAAGCACTATTACTAATCAACAATAAAAAGATACATAACCCAATTTAAAAGTGAGCAAAAGACTCGAATAACATTTCTTCAAATAAAATATACAAATGTCCAATATGCATATGAAAAGATGTTCAACAACCTTAGCCACTGGAGAAAAATCAAACCCATGATGATATACCACTTCACACCCACTGAAATGGCTATAATTTTAAAAAGACAAATGTTGGTGAGGATGTGGAGAAATTGCAACCCTCATACACAGATGATGGGAATGTAAAATGGTGCAGCTTTTGAAAAACAGTTTGGCAGTTCCTCTAGAGATTAAATGTAGAGTTACCATTTGACCTAGTTTTTCCACTCATGGGTATATTCCCAAGAGAAATGAGAGCACATAGCCACATGAAAACTTGTACATGAATGTTCATAGTAGTATTACTTATAATACTCAAAAAAGTATTACTTATAATACTCAAACCACATAACCGTGATATACAGTACAACATGAATGAACTTTGAGAACATTATGTTAAGTAAAAGAAACCAGACACAAAAGGCCACATATTGTATGATTCCATTTATATGAAATACCTAGGATAGACAAATCTGTAGAGACAAAGATAAGTGATTGCCAGAGGCTGGGGATAAGGGGAAATGAGGAATGACTGCTAATGGGCACAGTGTTTCTTTTCGGGGTGATGAAAGTATTCTGGAATTAGGTAAGAGGGAGCAAGATGGCAGAGGAGTAGGAGACCTGGATTTCGTCTGGTCTCAGGAATTCAGCTGAATAGGGATCAAACCATTCTGAACAACTACGAACTCAATAGGAGATTGAAGAAGAGACTAGCAACAACTCTCTGAACAGAGAAGCGACCACTTACTGGAAGGTAAGACGTGCGGAGAAGTGAATCCGAGGCGATATTCGGGAGGATAGACGGCGGGGGAGGGGGCCTCCGTCGAGGGCTTCTGGCAAGTGATTGATAGAGCCACCGAGCACAAAATCGGAACTTTTAGAAGTCGGCTCCGCTGAGGGACATCGCTCCAGTGGCTAAGTGGGGGGTGGAACCCTCGCGGGACAGTGTGGTCTCAGGACCCTCGGGGTCACAGAAAGACTGGGGGTGCCTGAGTGCGACAGAGCTCCCAGGTATCGGAGCGGGGAAGCTGGCTGCAGAGACGGAGCTGAGGCGCGGGCTCTCAGCTCGGGGTTGCCATAAACTGTGATCCGCGGCCCAGCTGGGCCACTGCTCCTCCAGCAGGGACCCAACAAGTAGCAGAGCCGGGGAGACTCCCCTTCCTCCCCCCAGGAAGAGCGGCACGGGAGCGCACCGCAGGGATCTGCTGGGTTTGGAGACTCCACACGGGGTCAGGTGCCAGAGATAGAAACGCTCGGCCTGTGCCAGGTGAGCACGGAGTGCGGCCAGAGACCGGGGAGACGGGAGTGACTGCTTTTCTCTGGGGGCACGCTGAAGAGCGGGGCCCCGAGTTCTCAGCTACTTTGGGCAGAGATTGGGAGGCCACCATTTTCACCCTGGTCCTCCAAAGCTGTACCAGAGCTTGCAGGAAACAAAAGCTCCTGAGAGCAAACCTGAGCAGCTTGCTTAGCCCAGACCGACAAGGCGGGGCAATTCCACCTCCAGCAAAGACGTTTGGGAACCACGGCAACAGTCCCCTCCCCCAGAAGATCCGCACGAACAGCCAGCCAAGACCAAGTTTACGGATCAAGGAGAATGGGAGAACTCCAGCGCTAGGGGAATACTGCACATAGAATTCATGGCTTTTTTTACCATGATTCATTAGTTTTTCAAAGTTAATTTTTTAACTGTTTTTTTTTGAATTTTTCTTTTTCCCTTTTTCAACCAACATCTTATCAATCCCTTTTTTAAAAAAACATTTTTTATTTTTCATTTTTAGAGTCATATTTTATCCCTTCATAGTAGTTACCCTTATTTTTGACATATATATATATAAGTTGTTCTCTCTTTAAAATTTTGAGATACAGTTTCTTCTAACAGATCAAAATATACCGTAAATCACTAGTGTATGGCTTTGCTCTACTCTCCTGCCTGATCACATTTTTCCCTATTTTTTTCTTTTCTTTCTTTTTTTTAAATCTTCTTCTTTCTTTTTTCAAACAACTTCTTATCTTATCAATTCCTTTTATAAAAACTTTTATAATTTTCATCTTTACAGTCATCTTCCATCCCTTCATTGTATCTACCCTTATTTTATACATATATGTCTTTCTTCCTTTAAAATTTTTGGAGGCACTTTCTTCTAACAGACCAAAATACGCCCAAAATCTAGTGTGGGGCACTGATCTATGCACTAGCCTAATCATATTTGATCATATTCTGTTTCTTTTGTTCTGTTTTTGTTTGTTTTTATCTTTTTCTTTTTTTTTTCTTTTTTCTCTTTCTTTTTTCTTTCTTTCCCTTTCTTTTCCGCTGGTTTCAGATCTTTTCTGATTTGTATAGAGTATATTTGCTGGGGACGTTGTTAACCTGTTAGCATTTTGTTCTCTCATTCATCTATTCTCCTCTGGACAAAATGACAAGACGAAAAAGTCACCTCAGCAAATAGAACAAGAGGTAGTACCGTCTGCCAGGGACTTACTCAATACAGACATTAGTACAATGTCAGACCTAGAGTTCAGAATCATGACCTTAAAGATACTAGCTGGGCTTGAAAAAAGCATGGAAGTTATTAGAGACACCCTTCCTGGAGAAATAGAAGAACTAAAATCTAACCAAGTCGAAATCAAAAAGGCTATTAATGAGGTGCAATCAAAAATAGGGGCACTAACTGTTAGGATAAATGAGGTAGAAGAGAGAATCAGCGATATAGAAGACCAAATGATGGAAAATAAAGAAGCTGAGAAAAAGAGAGAGAAAGAACTACAGGATCACGAGGGCAGAATTTGAGAGATAAGTGATATGATAAGATGAAACAACATTAGAATAATTGGGATCCCAGAAGAAGAAGAAAGAGAGAGAGGGGCAGAAGATATATTGGAGCAAATTATGGCAGAGAACTTCCCTAATGTGGGGAAGGAAATAGGCATCAAAATCCAGGAGGCACAGAGAACCCCTCTCAAAATCAATAAAAAGAGGTCAACACCGTGACATCTAATAGTAAAACTTACGAGTCTCAGAGACAAAGAGAAAATCCTGAAAGCAGCTCGGGACAAGAGATATGTAACCTACAATGGTAGGAACATTAGATTGGCAACAGACCTATCCACAGAGACCTGGCAGGCCAGAAAGGACTGGCATGATATCTTTAGAGCACTAAATGAGAAAAATATGCAGCCAAGAATACTATATCCAGCTAGGCTGTCATTGAAAATAGAAGGAGAGATAAAAAGCTTCCAGGACAAACAAAAACTAAAGGAGTTTGCAAATATGAAACCAGCCCTACAAGAAATATTGAAAGGGGTCCTCTAAGCAAAGAGAGAGCCTAAAAGCAGCATAGATCAGAAAGGAACACAGACAAGATACAGTAACAGTCACCTCACAGGCAATACAATGGCACTAAATACATACCTTTCAATAGTTACCCTGAATGTAAATGGGCTAAATGCACCAATCAAAAGACACAGGCTATCAGATTGGATTAAAAAACAAGACCCATTGATATGCTGTCTGCAAGAGACTCATTTTAGACCCAAAGACACCCCCAGATTGAAAGTGATGGGGTGGAAAACCATTTACCATGCTAATGGACACCAAAAGAAAGTTGGGGTGGCAATCCTTATATCAGACAAATTAGATTTTAAAACAGAGATTGTAATAAGAGATGAGGAAGGACAATATATCCTACTTAAAGGGTCTATCCAACAAGAAGATCTAACAATTGTAAATATCTATGCCCCTAACATGGGAGCAGCCTTTTATATAAGGCAATTAATAACAAAAGCGAAGAAACACATTGACAATACAATAATACCGGGGGACTTTAACACCCCCTGAATGAAATGGACAGATCATCTAAGCAAAAGCTCAACAAGGAAATAAAGACTTTAAATGAAACACTAGACCAAATGGACTTTGCAGACATATTCAGAACATTCCATCCCAAAGCAGCGGAATACACATTCTTCTCTAGTGCCCATGGAACATTCTCCAGAACTGATCACATCCTAGGTCACAAATCAGCTCTCAACCGATACCAAAAGATTGGGATTATTCCCTGCATATTTTCAGACCACAATGCTTTGAAACTAGAACTCAATCCCAAGAGGAAAGTCGGAAAGAACTCAAATACATGGAGGCTGAAGAGCATCCTACTAAAGAATGAATGGGTCAACCAGGAAATTAAAGAAGAATTAAAAAAATTCATGGAAACCAATGAAAATTAAAACACCACTGTTCAAAATCTTTGGGATACAGCAAAGGCAGTCCTGAGAGGAAAGTATATAGCAATACAAGCCTTTCTCAAGAAACAAGAAAGGTCTCAAATACACAACCTAACCCTACACCTAAAGGAGCTGGAGAAAGAACAGCAAATAAAGCCTAAACACAGCAGGAGAAGAGAAATCATAAAGATCAGAGCAGAAATCAATGAAATAGAACCCAAAAAACAGTAGAACAGATCAATGAACCTAGGAGCTGGTTCTTTGAAAGAATTAACAAGATTGATAAACCCCTGGCCAGACTTATCTAAAAGAAAAGAGAAATGACCCAAATCAACAATTTCATGAATGAAAGAGGAGAGATCACAACCAACACCAAAGAAATACAAACAATTATAAGAACATATTATGAGCAACTCCATGCCAGCAAATTAGATAACCTGGAAGAAATAGGTGCATTCCTAGAGATGTATCAACTACCAAAACTGAACCAGGAAGAAACAGAAATCCTGAACAGACCTATAACCACTAAGGAAATTGAAGCAGTGATCAAAAATCTCCCAAGAAACAAAAGCCCAGGGCCAGATGCCTTCCCAGGGGAATTCTATCAGACATTTAAAGAGGAATTAATACCTATTCTCCTGAAACTGTTCCAAAAAATAAAAATGGAAGGAAAACTTCCAAACTCATTTTATGAGGCCACCATTACCTTGATCCCAAAACCAGACAAAGACCCCATCAAAAAGGAGAATTACAGACCAATATCCTTGATGAACATGGATGCAAAAATTCTCACCAAAATACTAGCCAATAGGATCCAACAGTACATTAAAAGGATTATTCACCATGACCAAGTGGGATTTGTCCTTGGGCTGCAAGCTTGGTTCAACATCCGCAAATCAATCAATGTGATACAATACATGAACAAAAGAAAGAACAAGAATCATATGATCCTCTCAATAGATGCAGAAAAAGCATTTGACAAACTACAGCATCCTTTCTTGATCAAAACTCTTCAGAGTATAGGGATAGAGGGTACATACTTCAATATCATAAAAGCCATCTATGAAAAACCTACAGCGAATATCATTCTCAATGGGGAAAAGCTGAGAGCTTTTCCCCTAAGGTCAGGAACGCGGCAGGGATGTCCACTCTCACCACTGCTATTCAACATAGTATTAGAAGTCCTAGCCACAGCAATCAGACAACAAAAAGAAATCAAAGGCATCCAAATCGGCAAAGAGGAAGTCAAACTCTCACTCTTTGTGGATGATATGGTACTGTATGTGGAAAACCCAAAAGACTCCACCCCAAAACTGCTAGAACTCATACAGGAATTCAGTCAAGTAGCAGCATATAAAATCAAGGCACAGAAATCAGTGGCATTCCTATACATCAACCAAAAGACAGAAGAGAGACAAATCAAGGAGTCAATCCCATTTACAATTGCACCCAAAACCATAAGATACCTAGGAATAAATTTAAGCAAAGAGGCAAAGGCTCTGTACTCAGAAAACTATAAAACACTCATGAAAGAAATTGAAGAAGACACAAAGGAATGGAAAAACGTTCCATGCTCATGGATTGGAAGAACAATTGTGAAGATGTCAATGCTACCTAGAGCCATCTACACATTCAGTGCAATCCCTATCAAAATACCATCCACTTTTTTCAAAGAAATGGAACAAATAATCCTAAAATTTGTATGGAACCAGAAAACACCCTGAATAGCTAGAGGAATGTTGAAAAAGAATAGCAAAGCCGGTGGCATCACAATTCCGGACTTCAAGCTCTATTACAAAGCTGTCATCATCAAGACAGTATGGTACTGGCAGAAACACAGACACATAGATCAATGGAACAGAATCGAGAGCCCAGAAATGGACCCTCAACTCTATGGTCAACTAATCTTTGACAAAGCAAGAAAGAACATCCAGTGGAAAAAAGACAGTCTCTTCAACAAATGGTGTTGGGAAAATTGGACAGCCACATGTAGAAGAATAAAACTGGACCATTTCCTTACACCACACACAAAAATAGACTCCAAATGGTTGAAAGACCTAAACGTGAGACAGGGGTCCATCAAAATCCTAGAGAACACAGGCAGCAACTTCTTCGACCTCAACCGCAGCAACTTCTTCCTAGAAACATTGCTAAAGGCAAGGGAAGCAAGGGCAAAAAATGAACTATTGGGAGTTCATCAAGATAAAAAAGCTTTTGCACAGCAAAGGAAACAGTCAACAAAACCAAAAGACAACCAACAGAATGGGAGAAGATATTTGAAATGACATATCAGATAAAGGGCTAGTATCCAAAATCTTTAAAGAACTTATCAAACTCAACACCCAAAGAACAACTAATCCAATCAAGAAATGGGCAGAAGACATGAACAGACATTTTTCCAAAGAAGACATCCAAATGGCTAACAGACACATGAAAAAGTGCTCAACATTGCTTGGCGATGTTGGTGAGGATGTGGAGAAAGGGGAACCCTCCTACACTGTTGGTAGGAATGCAAGCTGGTGCAGCCACTCTGGAAAACAGTATGGAGGTTCCTCAGAAAGTTGAAAATAGAGCTACCATATGACACAGCAATTGCACTACTGGGTATTTACCACAAAGATACAAATGTAGTGATCCAAAGGGGTATGTGCACCCCAATGTTTATAGCAGCAATGTCCACAATAGCCAAACTATGGAAAGAACGAAGATGTCCATCAACAGATGAGTGGATAAAGAAGAAGTGGTATATATATACAATGGAATATTATGCAGCCATCAAAAGGAATGAAATCTTGCCATTTGCAATGACGTGGCTGGAACTGGACGGTATTATGCTAAGCGAAATAAGTCAACCAGAGAAAGACATGTATCATATGATCTCACTGATATGAGGAATTCTCAATCTCAGGAAACAAACTGAGGGTTGCTGGAGTGGAGGTGGGTGGGAGGCATGGGGTGGCTGGGTGATAGACATTGGGGAGGGTATGTGCTATGGTGAGTGCTTTGAATTGTGTAAGACTGATGAACCAGAGACCTGTACCTCTGAAACAACTAATATATTATATGTAAAAAAACAAAACAAAACAAAAAGATGAAGATAGTAGCAAGGGAAAAATGAAGGGGGAGGAATCGGAGGGGGAGACGAACCATGAGAGACTATGGACTCTGAGAAACAAACTGAGGGTTCTAGATGGGAGGGGGTGGGGGGATGGGTCAGCCTGGTGATGGGTATTAAAGAGGTTATCTATTGAATGGAACACTGGGTGTTATATGCAAACAATGAATCATGGAACACTACATCAAAAAAAATAAATAGGAAAAGAAAAGATGCAGTATACAGATCCACTCAGTCTAGAAACCAGTGCAAAGACATCAGATCAAAAAGCCCAAAGACCACAGGTAAAGGAAACCCATTTACTAATCTTGGCATGCCAGTAGGATGGCAGGAACAAGCTGAGCCTCTCCCTGGGGACTGAGAAATGGGGACAACTACATTTGCCAGCTCATTCTGCCTTGCTGATCTCAGTGTCATTGAGCACCAGTTTGGAATCTTCCCTCTAGACTTCTATGTCAGGGGGTGTGCCCCATTGAGATCCTGCCCAACCCTATGTCTTGCCAGGCCTTGTAGCTGGCAGAACAGTAACCCTGCCCACCAGTGCATCCATAGCAGTCATGGCCAAGACTCACAGCACCCCTAGCTGAGGTCCAGCCCCACTCTTCAGCATGCGCCCAATAGTCACAGCTCTGCCACAACAGAAGGGTGAATATAGCCTACACAGGGAACACCCCTGGAGCACCTGGCTCTGGTAGCCAGTAGTAATTGTGCTTCTGGGCCCCACAGGACACCTCCTACATAAGGCCACTCCTTCAAGACTGGGCAAACTAAAATAAATAAATAAAAGACAGGGAGAACTACCTAAAACAAAGAAACGCAGAGAGTAGCAAAATAAAACAGAGGAATATGTTCCATATGAAAGAACAAGACAAAACCTCAGAAAAAGAAGTAAATGAAAAAAGAGCATTCTACCTAATAACATCAAAAGTAATGGTCATAGGGGCACCTGGGTGGCTCAGTCATTAAGCACCTGCCTTCGACTCAGGTCATGATCCCAGTGTCCTGGGATCGAGCCCCACATCGGGCTCCCTGCTGGGCAGGAAGTCTGCTTCTCCCTCTCCCACCCCTGCTGCTTGTGTTCCTTCACTTGCTGTGTCTCTCTCTGTCAAATAAATAAATAAAACCTTAAAAATATAGTAATGGTTATAAACATGCTTACCAAACTCAGGAGAAGAATGGATAAACACAGTGAGAACTTTAACAAAGAGAGAAAATATAAGAAAGTATTAATCAGAACTGAAGAATAAAATAACAGAAATGAAATCTACAGTAGAGGGAATAAATAGCAGATTCGATGATATAGAAGAACACATCAGTGATCTAGAAAACACATAGTGGAAATCACCCAAACTGAACCACAAAAAGAAAAAGCTTTTTTAACCATGAGGCTAGCTTAGGGAACCTCTGGGATAGCATCAGTCATATTAATATTCACATTGTAGAGGTCTTGGAAGGAAAAGAGAGAGAAAAAGGGACAGGAAGAATATTTGAAGAGATAATTGCCAAAAACTTCCCTAACTTGGAAACAGACATCCAGGTTCAGGAGGAACAGAGTCCCACACAAGAAGAACCCCTAGAGATCCATACCAAGACACATTGCAAATGTCAAAAGCAGCAAGAGAAAAGCAGTTAGTTACATGTATGGGGGACCACCATGAGACTATCAGCTGATTTTTCAGCAGAAATTGTGCAGGTCAAAAGATAGTGGCATAATATATTCAAAGTGCTGAAAGGAAAAAAACTTACAATCAAGGATAGTCTACCCAGCAAGGTTATCATTCAGAATTGAAGGGGAGATGAAGAGTTTTCAGTGGTGTTGGGCAAACTGGGAAGCTACATGTGAAAGAATGAAACTGGACCATTTTCTTTTACCATGTACAAAAATAAACTCAAAATGGATTAAAGACTTAAGTATAAGGCCTGGAATCATAAAACTACAAGAAAACATAGACAATAAGCTCTTTGACATGAGTCTTAGTGGTATGTTTTTGGATCTGTATCCAGGAACAACAAAAGCAAAAATAAACAAATGGGACTACATCAAACTAAAAATGCCTTTGCTTATCAAAGGAAACCATTAACAAAATGAAAAGGCAACCTATTGAATGGGAGAAGCTATTCAAAATGATATAGCTCATAGGGGTTAACATCCAAAATATATAAAGAACTCATAAGAATCAGTATAAAATAATCTGATTTAAAAATGGCAGATGACTTGTGGGGCGCCTGGGTGGCTCAGTTGGTTAAGCATCCAACTCTTAGTTTCGGCTCAGGTCATGATCTCGCAGTTGTGGGATTGAGCCCCGCATTGGGCTCTGCTCTCAGCGTGGAATCTGCTTCAGATTCTCTCTCCTTCTCCCTCCCACTTTCTCTATCTTTCTAATAAATAAAAATAAATAAAATAAAAATGGGCATATGACTTGTATAGGCATTTTTTCAAAGAAGACAGAGATGGCCAACAGGCATATGATAAGGTGCTCAACATAATCCTTAGCCATCAGGGAAATGCAAATTAAAACCACCATGAGCTATCACTTCATAGTTGTCAGAATGGCTATTTTGAAAAAGAGAAGAAATAAGTGTTGGTGAGGATGTAAAGAAAAGGGAACCCTTGCATACTGTAGGTGGGAATATAAGTTGGTGCAACCACTATGTAAAACAGTATGGAGTTTCCTCAAAAAAACTAAAAATAAAAGTAACATATGACCCAGCGATTCTACTTGTAGGTATTTATCCAAAGAAAATGCCAATCCAAAGAGATATATACATCCCTATGTTCTTTGCAGCATTATTTACAATGGCCATGATATGGAAACAACTTAAATGTCCATCAACAGATGAATGGATAAAGAAGGTGTGGTGTATATCACACACACACATATGTGTATATCACACACACACATATGTGTATATCACACACACACACACACACACACACACACACACACAGGAACATTACTCAGCCATAAAAAAGGATGAAATCTTGCCATTTAGGGCAACATGGTTGGACCTAGAAGGTACTATGCCAAGTGATATTAGTCAGACAGGAAGACGAATACCTTATTACTTCACTTATAAGTGGAATCCAGAAAACAAAACAAATGAACAAACAAAATAGAAACAGACTTATACATACAGAGGACAAACTTATGGTTGCCACAGGGGATGGGATCGGGGGAATGGACAAAATAGGTGAAGGAGATTAAGAGGTAAAATTTTCCAGCTGTAGTATAAATAAGATGTGGGGATGTAATACACAGCATAGGGAATATAGTCAATGGTATTGTAACAACTTTGGTGACAGATGGTCACTGGACTTGTGATGATCATTTCATAATGTATATAAATATCAAATCACTATGTTGTGTACCTGAAGCTAATACAATATTTTATGTCAATTATTCTTCAAAAAATGTTGACAAGTTATTAAAGATTTAAATAACATAATGTTGGTCAAACAAAGCATTAGGAATTCTACCATAAAACATCCTGGTATCATGAAAAGCTCATGACAGGCTGTCAAAGACTTGAATTCTTGTCTTATTTTAACCTAACCAGGCACTATAACTTTCCTGGCCTTCATTTTTCACATTATTGTAACTATACTTCTATGACCCAGTGTCAAGCATGATAATTAGAATTTTATGAAATACCAGCAGTGATCAAGTCCTATGGATCTGAAGTGTAAATGTTAGATTTAACCATATGAAATTATTGATAATTGGCCATTTTGGATCTACAAAAACATTAATTTCATGTTATTCAACCTAATAGTTTTGTTTCACTCGAGGCTGAGCGTATGACGCACCAGGCATTGCTGTGCTGAGCCATATTAGAACCCAAGGCAAAAGGAAAAATGTGTTCCCGCACATTGTATAGCAAGATCAGAAATTTGGACAGAAACCCCTAGGCCAAGGACAAGAGCATTAATGGAGACAAGATAATGATTTGACTTTTTTACCCCCACTGTAACAGCAGCTAATTTGATCTGAGCTCCTGTTCCCAGGTTTCTCACTTAAGCATTCATTTTCTAGGCCTCCCAGTGGCTCATACCTGAGTCTGTTTAGGATTTCTGACTAGGATCTGAGTCATTTATATGTACAAAAATTGTAAACCTTCATTGTTTGTAAAAATAATACCACTAAAATAAATAGCTCAAGTTCAAAGTGAAAAGAAATGAATGTGTCTCTATCAACACTTGTAGATTCATTTTTATCCGAAACAGTTAACTGAGTTTAGCATTAACAAAGCATAAAGTGTAGCTATGCACCAACCTCTTCTAATCTGATTGCAACTACTCATGCACACCAGGTATAGGGTACTTACAATGATTATCTTATTAAAGTGGGCCTTATAGTAGTCCACATTGTAGTTTTTTCCCTACTCCCTCAGGCAATTAATTTTAAGCTATAGCTAAGCCATGCAAACCAGATGTACATTGATTTCAGGCTGGGTTACTTGTTAAATCCAATTCTTTAGTGTCAATGCAGTACTTTGTGCTTAAACATGAAGTATATTTTGAGAAAATATGTAGAATCGCCTCATATACTTAAAGATATTAAAGGGTTTTTAGTTCAATTGAAGAAGCATAGTAGGTGTTCACCCCACAGAATTGTTGAAGGAATAAGCATGTATTGAATACTTAACTGTGTGCTTGATGCTGTGATATCAAAATATAAAAACCCTGCTCTGGTAGGAAAGTATGGGAATATCTGAGTATGTGAATGACATTGGTAGGGCAGCGGTGGTACTGGTGATCTTTCATTCTGTCAGTTTTGCAGAGTGGTTTTAGTCCTTTATCCTAGAATCTTAGTTGTAAGTCTATTCCTCTTGGTCCTAGTCGCTAGTCCTCCTAACAATTCTGGGAGCTTCCCAAAATCTTTTTAATGAACTGCTTCTTCTCTTTAATTAGCTACAGTTAGTCTCTGTTGCTTGCAACTAAAACCCCTGAGTGATTCAAGGGAGAACCCACCAGTACAAGGGAGATGCCCTTTTATAGATAGAGTATTTTTACAATGAACCTGAGGGGAGTATACCTAAGGAATAAATCAGGATGAAGAGTTTTGAAATAACTGGGGCACAAAAGCTTTTTCCCTAAGCCTTTTTAAAAGGAAATGAGACCACCTCTGCTGTGTATGTAGCTAATGTGTCAATAAAGTCCATCAGCCCTGCTATCAATGGAAACATTTAGTGGGTGGGCAAGCTAACTTTTATCACTTCAGTAACATCATTATATGAAATTAAAAAAAATTATGATCCTAATTCATCAGCAAGTTTTAAATTATATTCACCAATTTGCTATGATAGTGAAATTTATAACACCTTAGGCAGATTTAGAGAGATTTCAGTGAGAAATGGTTTAAGATAAAAAGTCTCCATGAATTGATTACAACAGGAGTTTATTTGTAAAATTCGTTTGCATGGCATATTTCATTTCTCAACATTGACAGATAAATCTGCTGTTGCTGTAGTTGCTAGATACCCAGTTCATTCATGTCGGTATAAATTCACTAGTAAAATTTTGCTAATAGCCATATATAAACTTTTCACGGATGGTCAGTTTATCTAATGGAGAAAAAATGGATTCTGACTTCATTTAGACAATTTACTTTCTTTACATGTAAAGATAAAAATGAATTAAGAAACATTTGTAAACCAAAATTATTTGTAAAAGTAACTATAACTTATTTAAATAGCAATTTCTTTTTTTTAAAGATATTATTTATTCATTTGAGAGAAAGAGAGACCACGAGTGCATGGGGGAGGGGCAGAGGGAGAGGGAGAGAATCCCAAGCACACTCTGTACTGAGCTTAAGTTGTAGTTACTTTTGCTGTCAAGTTAATGCTGTTATCAGTAAAACTACAATTTTTTTAAAGATTTTATTTGTTTGAGAGAGTGAGCAAGTGAGCATGAGTAAGGGGAAGGGGCAGAGGGAGGAGGAGAAGCAGACTCCCCACTGAGTGTGGAGCCCCATATGGGACTCGATCCCAGGGTCCCAAGATCGTGACCTGAGCTGAAGGCAGATACTTAACCGACTGAGCCACCCAGGCACCTCTAAATAGTAATTTCTTTATAGTATTGTCCTATAGGTATAACTTCAAAATATTTATGTTTTAAAGCATCCACTAAAAATGTTTATGTCCAAAGTGAATCTTCAGAGATGTCAAAATTCCATTATCTCTTTGTTAATAAATATTCAACATTGATAGGATGTCAAATCTGGCTGATTGCTTATCAAGAATGTTGTAGAAAAAAAGTTAGTCATTGCATGATAAGATCACTAGACTAAATAAGTGACCTTTAGATTCTTTCAAATCTTGAAATTCTATGAGCATCTATGATATACAGTTAGGGTCAAATTTAGGACTCATAGTTTAACAAATACTTTTTATATTTGTGTGATTTTAATTCCATCTCAAATTTTAAAATCTGGATAAAACTATATAGTTATTCTTTATATAAATTACCTTTATTAAAATAATAGAATTAAATGAATTGAGACTCCAGAAAATTATCTAGTCCATTACAAATTCCTAGTTAAATATAAAACATTGTAATTTTTTTTAAAGATTTTATTTATTTATTTGAGAGAGAGAATGAGAGAGAGAGAGAGAGAGCATGAGAGGGGGTTGGGTCAGAGGGAGAAGCAGACTCCCTGCTGATCAGGGAGCCCGATGCAGGACTCGATCCCGGGACTCCAGGATCATGACCTGAGCCGAAGGCAGTTGCTTAACCAACTGAGCCACCCAGGCGCCCTAAAACATTGTAATTTTAAACAGAAACAGTATTTTCAACAAATACTTTCAATTTTTTGGTTTTATTTAAATTATTTTATGTATAATTTACATATATACACTGTTTTATAGTATATATATAATATATATAAATGTTCTATCTATATATAGATAGGATATATATCATATACACATATCTACTATATATAATGTATAGTACACATTATTTATAGTAAATATGTATATAACTATATGTTATATATAGTATATATGTTATACATACACATACATATGTATATGTACTTACATACATACATATACACATATATATGTATATAAATGTTCTATCTCCAAAACATCTCTCAGATCCATTTGTTTCTTCTTCAGCTCCTTTGTTACATTTCCTAATTCAAATAATTATCACGTTGTACCTGGGCTGCTATTGCAGCCTTTTGCTGCTCTCCCTGCTTCCACTTTTGCCTCCCTCCAAGCAGCCAGAATGAACTTTTAAAACTGTCAATCATATATCATTCCTCTCCTTAAAATCCTTCTGTGGCTTCCCTCTGCCCGTGGTATATAATCTTAGTTCCATAAAATGGCCAAGAAAGCCCTCCAAGCTCTCACATGTGCCTACATCTCCAACTTCATCTCTATCCCTAGTCTCTTTTTTTCTCTCAGCACTTTTTCTGGTTACAGGAATATAGAACTATAATTTACATGCCATACAATTAAACCATCTAAAGTGTAAATTCAATGGATTTGTATATAGCCAGAAAACTGTGCATCCTTCTCCACAATCATATTTAGAACATTTTTATCACTCTGAACAGAAACCCTGTACCCTTTAACAGTCATCCTTAATTTACCCTGACACTCTTAGCCCTAGGCAACCACTAATCAACTTTCTATCGCTATAGATTTGCCTATTCTGGATATTTTACTTAAATGGAATCAAACAAGGTATGATTTTTGTGATTGGCTTTTTTTACTTAGATAATGTTTTCAAGGTTCATCCATGTTGTAGTGTGTATCTGGACTATATATTTTTGTCACAGAATACTCCATTGTGTCAATGTATCACATGTTATGTATCCATTCACCAGTTGATGGATATTTGAGTTGTCTCCATTTTTTGGCTATTATGAATAGTGCTGCAATGAACATTCACGTACAAGTTTCTAAGTGGACATATATTTATTTTCCTTTGATATATACCTAGAAGTAGAGTCGCTGGATCATATGGTAACTCTATGTTTGCAGTGATCCTCCCTTATCCATGGTGGATATGTTCCAAG
The DNA here is from genome assembly GCF_009762305.2 of Zalophus californianus. NCBI lineage: Eukaryota > Metazoa > Chordata > Mammalia > Carnivora > Otariidae > Zalophus > Zalophus californianus. Next base: position 26,913,935 of record NC_045595.1, read on the forward strand.
ACTTCTAGTGGATGCCTGAAACTACAGATAGTACAGAACCTTTTATATATAAAGCTTAATTTATAAATTAGGCACAGTAAGAGATTAATAATAATAACTAATAATAAAATAGAACAGTTATAACAACATACTGTAATAAAAGTTATGTAACTGGTTGCTCTCTCTCTCAGAATATCTTGCACTATTCTCACCTTTCTTCTTGTGATGATGTGAGATGATAAAATGCCTGTGTAGTAAGATGAAGTGAGGTGAATGATGACATAAGTACTGTGATGAAGCATTAGGCTACTGTTGACCTTCTGATGATATGTCAGAGGGAGGATCATCTGCTTCTGGACTGCAGTTGACCACAGATAAGTGAAACTGTGGAAAGGAAAACTGTGGACAAGTTGGGGACTACTGCAATTTGAGGAGCTGCCAAATTGTTTTCCAAAGCAACTGTGCCATTTTATATTCCTACCACCTGTGGATGAGGGCTCCAATTTCTCCACATTCTTGTCAATACTTATAGCTATTTGTCTTTTTTAGTATTGCCATCCTCGTGGGAAATGGTATCTTATTATGGGTTTAATTCACATTTCTCAGATGCTAGTGATGTTGAACATCTATTTTATCTGCTTATTGTTCATTTTTATATCTTCTTAGGAGAAATGTCAATCCAGAACTTTTGCCCATTTAAAAAATTGGATTGTCTTTTCTTAATGCATTGTAAGAGTTGATTATATATTCTAGTTAGAAGTTTCTCATCAGAAAAATGATCTGCACAGATTTTTTCCCATTGTGTGGATTATCTTTTCCTTTCTTGATAGTGTCCTTTCAATAACAAATATTTATAATTTTGATGAAGACCAATTTATTTTTTCTTTTGTGGCTTGTGCTTTTGTGTCATATCTAGGAAACTACTGCTCAATCCAAGATCACAAAGATTTAAACCTATGTTTTCTTCTAAGAGTTTAATTTTTAAGCTCTTACAGTTAGGTCTTTGATCCATTTTGAGTTAGTATTTGTATATAGCGTGAGGAAGGGATCCAACTTCACTCTTTTGCATGTGGTAATCCAGTTGTCCCAGCACCATTTGTTGAAAAGACTGTTCTTACCCTATTCAGTGGTCTTGGCACTATTGTTACAAATCAGATGTGGGTTTATTGTTGGACTCTCAAATCTATTCCATTAATCTATAAGTCTGTCCTTGTGTCAATACCACACTATCTGGATTATTGTGGTTTTGTAGTAAGTTTCGAAATTGGGAAAGTGTGAATCTTCCTACTTTTTTCTTCTTTTTCAAGACTGTTTTGGCTATTCTGTTTTTTTTGCATTTCCAAATAAATTATAAGATCAACTTGTCAATTTCTGCAAAAAAGGCACCAATGCCTAGGCATGTAATAGTAAAATTCGCAAATCTTAGAACTAAGGAAACCATCTTAAGTGCAGTTAGGGGGAAGAGATTCCTTACATACAGAGGGAGGAACATCAGAATAATGTCACACCTATCCACAGAGACCTGGCAAGCCAGAGAGGGCTGGTAAGACATATTCAGGGTACTAAATGAGAATTACATGCAGCCAAGAATACTTTATCTGGAAAGACTGTCATTTAGAATGGATGGAGAGATACAGAGCTTCCAAGACCAGCAGAAACTGAAAGAATATGTGACCATTAAGCCAGCCCTGCAAGAAATATTAAGGGGGTTCTATAAAAGGAGAAAGACCCCAAGAGTGATATAGAACACAAATTTACCGAGACAGTCTATAGAAACAAGGACTTCACAGGCCACATGATGACAATAAATTCATATCTTTCGATAATCACTCTCAATGTGAACAGCCTAAATGCTCCCATAAAACAGCACAGGGTTGCAGATTGGATAAAAAGATAGGACCCATCCATATGCCGTCTACAAGAGACTCACTTTGAACCTAAAGTACATCCAGACTGAAAGTGAAAGGATGGAGATCCATCTTCCATGACAACGGACCTCAAAAGAAAGCTGGGGTAGCAATTCTTATATCACAAATTAGATTTTAAGCTAAAGACTGTAGTTAGAGACACAGAAGGACACTATATCATTCTTAAAGAAGATCTAACAATTGTAAATATCTACGCCCCCAACATGGGAGCAGTCAACTACATAAGTCAACTGTTAACCAAAATAAAGAGTCATATTGATAATAATATGTTAATTGTAGGAGACCTCGATACTCCACTCTCAGCAATAGATCATCTAAGCAGAAAATCAACAAAGAAACCAGAGCTTTGAATGACACACTGGACCAGATGGACTTCATAGATATATACAGAACATTCCACCCTAAAACAACAGAATATTCATTCTTCTTGAGCGCACATGGAACTTTCTCCAGAATAGACCACATACTGGGATGTCTTTTCATTTATTTAGATCTTCTTTAATTTCTTTTTTTGTTTTTTTTTAAAAATATTTTATTGTTATGTTAATCACCATACATTACATCATTAGTTTTTGATGTAGTGTTCCATGATTCATTGTTTGTGCATAACACCCAGTGCTCCATGCAGAAAGTGCCCGCCCCAATACCCATCACCAGGCTAACCCATCCTCCCCCCCCTCCCCTCTAGAACCCTCAGTTTGTTTTTCAGAGTCCATCGTCTCTCATGGTTTTTTTAATTTAATTTTTATTTTTTTACATCTTCTTTATTTTGTGTTGGTGATGTTTTGTAGATTTTATTGTACAAAGTTTTAGACTTGTTTGGTAAATTTATTCCTCAATATTTTCTTTTTTTTTTAAACGTTTTATTTATTTATTCATGAGAGTCAGAGAGAGAGAGAGGCAGAGGCAGAGGCAGAGAGAGAAGCAGGCTCCCCGCCTAGCAGGGACCCCGATGCAGAACTCGATCCCAGGACCCTGGGATCATGACCTGAGCCAAAGGCAGACGCTTAACCATCTGAGCCACCCAGGCGCCCCCCTAAATATTTTCTTTTGATGTTTTGTCAATGAATGTTTTCTTAATTTCATTTTCAAATTATTCATTGCAAACGTGTAGAAATACAATTGATTTTTTTATATTGATTTTGTATCTTGTAACTTTTCTGTATCTATTTATTAGCTCTAATAGTTTTTTGTGGATCTGAGGATTTTCCACTTACACATCATGTCATCTTCAGAGATGTTTTTACTTCTTTTCAATCTGGATGCCTTTTATTCTTTTTCTTGCACAAGAACATATGTTGGATAAAAATGGTGAGAACTGACATTCTTGTCTTCCTCTTGATTATACAGGAAAAGTTTTTCAGTGTTTTATCAATAAGTGTGATGTTAGCTGTGGATTTTTATCCATAGTTTCTTACGCATCAACCACACATAGTTTTTAGACTTGCCAAACTTTCCTGCCTCAGGGCCTTTGCCATCCTGCTTTTTTTCATGTTTGACTTCTTCTCATCCTTCAAATTTCCAAAAAGCCTTTCCTGACTACCCCGGCTAAGATGGACTGCCTCCTCCAATTATTTTTCTCTAGGAGAACATCCTGTTTCCTTCATAACACTTATTCCAATCCGTAGTTATTTTTATATTTATTTGCTTGTTCATTTTCTGTCTCTTCATCTATGTTTCATGAGGACAGGGACAATTTCCATCTTGATTGCATTGTGTCTTTGTGCCCAGAACAATAAGCACTCCACACATTCTGGTGAATTAATGAATGAATAAATAAACACTCACTCTATACTTGTGTGTCTCTGAAGTCATGTGATAGATTTTAACAAACGTGCCTGCACCTACCCATTTAAAGACTATCTTCCAGGTAGAGTAGCCACTTCAGAAACTACTGAGTTGTTTCATGATGGTACCATTTTCAAAATGTTTTTAGAATTCTTTTGTTTCTTAAATTCTACATATGAGCGAAATCTTTGGGAATTGGCTTCACAGCCTGTGGCATCTTTTTTGCATCATATCAATTCTTAAGAAGAATATGAATTGTGTAAAATGAAATCTGTATCTGCACTATTAGACATGCAAATGCATGATGATATGACACGGCAGTGGATTTTAGCATGCTCATTAAGAGAGCAGTCTTGTTTCTTTTTCACTAACATGTTTGGAAGCTCATTGTATGGTTCTAGAGTCAATTCACTTAGGTATGTGGAAAAGAGAAAACCTGCAGATAGCTCTTGCCTGAGATTCACATCATAGATTGCTTTTTCATTTAGTCTGTAAATATACCAGACTGACTTTTAAGTGAGACCTCTGATCCTATCCTGGCTCTGATACCTATGGCTCTAGCACCCCAATAAGTTATTTAACCCATCCAAGCATTAGCTTCTTTCCTGTAAAATCACTCAATTTATTGGACTTCAATAGTTAGATGAGGTGATACTGCAAATGCTTACCACAGTGCTAGGTACATAGTAGGCTCTCAATAAATGGCAGCTGCTATCATTAGTATAACCACTTATTTAGCCCTCCCCCATCTCATAGCTAAGGAAATGGAGACTCAGTTGTTTGCCAAGAATAAGGTCAGTTGTTAAAAAACAGATTCAAAACTGGATCTGCTAGTTCACAGTCCACTTCTTTCCAATTCAACATGCAGAACTAATAAGAAACAAGTGTTGAAAGGATGTGGAGAAAAAGGAACATTCTTTCATTGTTGGTGGGAATGCAAACTGGTGCAACCATGTGAACAAGGGTATGGAGGTTCCTCAAAAAGTCAAAAATAGAACTACCCTATGATCCAGTAATTACACTACTGGGTATTTATTCAAAAAACACAAAAACACTAATTCAAAGGGATGCATGCACCCCTATGTTTATTGCAGCATCATTTACAATAGCCAACTTACGGAAACAGCCCAAGTGTCCATTCATAGATGAATGGATAAAGAAGATGTGCTACATATACAATGGAATATTACTCAGCCATAAAAAAGAATGATATCTTGTCATTTGCAACAACATGAATGGAGCTAGAGTATAATGCTAAGTGTAATAAGTCAGTCAGACAAAGACAAATACATATGATTCCACTCAAACGTGGAATGTAAGAAACAAAACAAATGAGCAAAGAGCAGAGAGAGAGAGAGAGAGAGAGAGAGAGAGACAAGCCAAGAAACAGACTTTTAACTCTTGAGAACAAAATGTTCTCAAGGGGGAGATGGTGGGGGGATAGGTGAAATAGGGGATGGGAATTAAGGAGCACTGGGTGATGTATGGAATTGTTGAATCACTATATTGTACACCTGAAACTAAGATAACACTGTATGCTAACTCTACTGGAATTAAAATAAAATTTAAAAACATGCAGAACTAGCCTCAGCTTGCAGAGCTTAACAGCTGGGGGAGCAAACTAATTTCATGGCTATAAGACAGCCAGGAAAGAATGTGGCATGTATACTTCCCTAATGAAAAGTAAACAGAAGGACCTTTTTACTTCTTTAGCTGCAAATCAGAATCCTTTTGTGCAAATTGAATTCATTTTCTTATTACTTCAGGATAAAATAGATTCCATTACCATTCTCATCACTGTTTCCCCGTTTTCCTTGCTCTGAGCATATCCCATATCTTAGAATTAGAATGGGGGACTTTAGTTGATCACAATAGCCATTGGAAAGTCATAGGGGAAAAAAAGAAAAATAACCTTCACGGATACGAAAGAAGAAGTAAAACAAATAACCAGTTGTTAGCAATAACATTTTACTTTGAAAAATTTCCATAAGATTAGACTAGAAAGTCTTTGTGACCATATATATATGTATATGTATATATATGTCTATGTACAATACCTATTGTATGTGTATGACTTTTTTAATGATTTTATTTCACCTGGCCTTCAGGAAAAATCATATTTGGTAAGAAAGAAGAGGTTGAAAAACAATTTGAGGGAAATTTGAAATTTTTAACATTTAAATACATTCTATTAGGTACTTTTTACAACTATTGATTATGTCATTTATTAATAGAATCTGGCCTGAGGGAAATGACTCCACAAAATGGAAAAGCAAAGAAGTTATGATTTTTACTCTTTTATGATTATTCTGCACTAGACAGCTAAAGTTTTACCACTTATGCTTTCAACAAAGATGAGGTAGTGGGTTTAGAAATCCAGCCCAGTCCCTCACCACTTCCCCAAGTCTTCCAGAGAATGGGGTACCTTTTGTTTTTATACAAGGCCTCGCCCTTTTCACCAAGTCACATGTCCAAGCAGCTGCATCTTTCCTTAAGGGATACCTCTAACTTGTCTGAAGACACTGTATAGACTAGAATAGCTCTGATATAGGCATTATAGCCATACTGAAAAAATGGCATGGTAACACAATCTGAAATTAGCTTATAGAGTAAAATCTGTTTTGCAAGAATGAACACTCCAACTCTTGCACACACAAGTCCCTAAAAGAAAATTAACCCTGTGTGAAAACTTAAGTTCAATCACTAGTTAATTCACTTCATTCATGCATGCATCCATCTATTTGAATATTTAATACATGTAATAAAGAATAATGCCACTGCTGATCTAATAGTTAAGGGATTTTGGAGAGACCTTTACAGATAGTGAAGAAAATTTAACCCATTGCTATTACATGCTATCACTGTGTGATTACATGCACATTATTGTGATTACCCATTAATTTATATCACTGTACATTTAGTGTGCACTGTTATAGTGCTTTCTGAATATGCGCTAAGAAAAAGCTAGCATTTTTATACAACTATATGATTAGCCTCCGGCCCCACTGTTTTCTATTTACCCTTTAAAGAAAACCCTGGCTGAGTGTTTGCTACTCTATCAATTGTTAAATTCTCAGGATGGGTCTTTTTGGGTGGCTGCCCCAGCTCATTAGGCCTCCACACCCAGCTCAGGCAGCATTAGCCAGCAGGTTTATTTTAATATAAACAACGTTACTGAATGTGCTGTGTTATATTACTTTTCTTGAGTCTTTCCCTCTATATGAGTTCTCTTTTTATTTTTATTTATGCCCACAATGAAAGCATATCAGAGCTTTTCAGTAAGCAACCAATTTTTTTTTAAGAGCATGGCTCTGATTTCCATGGGTGCCCTTTTTGAAATCCTAGGACTTTGTGCTTTATGTATTAATCATGTCCAGCTTTTACTTCACAGATTAATTAATCTATCCAGTGAAAACATTGCAAACAATTCAAACTTCCTTTCTTCCTTTTACTTGAAGATGTTTTTTAGACAGTGTTGAGAAAGACTCCCCACTTCAGCGAGAAGAGGATGATACTGACATGGGGCTGGTTGTTTTGTGTGGAAGTCATTACAAATTAACCAGGTTCTCCAGGTTCTCCAACTCTTACTGCTTGATGGAGTTACTGCTGAGTTGTTCAGAGAAGGTCATGTGATCAGATAGGAAACAATGAGACACAATGAATCCTTGGTTAGGTGGGAATGCTGGGGCAAGAACTCTCACTATTTTCTACTGGACATGAATGAGGAAAGATGTATCTTTAAGACTTCTAGGAAGTCACTTGAGACCACTGTGGGACAGGAGCTAGATTTGGATGGCTTTGAGCCCCTGAGTCCAGCCAAGCCTGTAAAGTCAGATATACCCTTGGATTTTTCAGTTATATAAGCAATTCTCATTTTGCTTCATCTAGTCTCGGTTAGAATGAACAACTGTACAGGGTTGTGGGTGTGAGGAAGTACATGATTTGAGGTCATATTTGCTGACACCGGGGCATCATTGAGATAGTTTGGAATCCCTCCCAGTTTCCCTAGATCTCAAGACTCTACCTCTTTAAGAAGACTTATACGCAACTAATGAATCATTGAACACTACAACAAAAACTTATGATGTACTATATGCTGGTAACTGAACATAATAATAATAATAAAAAAAGAAGACTTTGAAAGGTTTAGCAGGTACTCTTGAACTAATCCTCATTCCACTCTATCCTAGTCCCAAGCTTGGCCAACCCTATCTCTCTTGCAGCTCCAAGGAATGTGGAAGAAGCCTCAGGATCATCATTCCTTTATAGTTCCTCCTTATAAACAGAAATCAGAGTCCATATTGTTGGAATCATCATTAGTGTCTGAGGTGACTTTAAAAAGGACATGAAACCTGGAATAAAACTGTCTCACCTCATTTGTATATTAGCAAGTCTCAACCTGGAATTGAATGACCTAAAGAAGTAGGGTGAGGAATATGTTCAGTGTCAAATTTGCAGGTGATGAGATAATTTTATTTTCTTACATTGGGTCTGACTTCTTAAAATTGATCAGTGAAAGAAGAAATTCAGGAGATAAAAATGGTTACATATTTCTGAGGGTTAAAAATGCCAGCAAGTGCTTTTTGGTAATATTTGAACATGTATATGGAAGACTGAAGAGTATTTCTTTAGTTGGATGTACTTATAACATTTAAAGCATGGTTATTTGGGTTTATTCAGTGTGTGAAAATTTCCACTCTTTATACTTAAGACATGTGACCACATAAATGTAGTCAATTTATCTTGACAAAGAAGCAAACACAATACAATGGAGCAAAGATAGTCTTTTTAACAAGTAGTGCTGGAACAACTGGATATTCACATGCAAAAAGATAAATCTAGATATAGACCATATACCCTTCACAAAAATTAACTCAAAATGCATCACAGTCCTGAATATAAAAGGCAAAACTATAAAACTCCTAGAAGACAACATAGAAGAAAACGTGGATGGCCGTGTACTTTTTAGATTTGATAAGTTGAACTCCATTAAAATTTTAAAATTCTGCACTGCAAAAGACACTGTCAAGGGAATGAGAAAATGGCAGACTGGGAGAAAATATATGCAAAAGATACAACTGATAAAGGACCATTATCCAAAATATAGAAAGAATTCTTAAAACTCAACAATAAGAAAACAACCTGATTAACAAATGAGCCAAAGACTTTGACAGACACCAAATCATCTTGACAGACACCAGATCATCAAAGAAGATCTACAAATGGCAAATAAGCATATGAAAACATGCTCCACATGATGTGCCCTCAGGAAAATGCAAATGAAAACAACAATGAGACACTATACACCACCTATCAGAATGGTCAAAATCCAGAACACTAACAATGCCAAATACTGGAAATGATATGGAGCAACAGAAACTCCCATTCATTGCTGATGGAAATGCAAAATGGTACAGCTACTTTGGAAGACATACAATCCAGTGCTCACACTCCTTGTTCTTTATCCAAAGGGGTTGGAAACTTACATCCATGTAAAAACCTGCACACAGATGTTTATAACAACTTTATTCATAATTGTCAAAACTTAGAAGTAATCAAGATGTCCTTCAGTAGCTGAATGGGCGATAAACTTGGTACATCCAGATAATGGAATATTATTCAGCGCTAAAAAGAAATGAGCTAGGAAGCCATGAAAGATATGGAGGAAGCTTAAATGCATATTACTAAGTGAAAGAAGCCAATCTGAGGAGGCTACATACTATATGAGTCCAACTATATGACATTTTAGAAAAGGTAAAACTATGGAGATAATAAAAAGATCATTGGTTGCGTGGGTTAGGGGGAGGAAGGGGGGAGTACAGAGTATTTCTAGGGCAATGAAAATACTCTATAGGATACAATAATGATGGATACATGTTCTTGTGCATTTGCCCAAGTCCATGGAATATTCACTTATGAAGAGTGAACCCTAATGTAAACTATGGGCTTTGGGTGATAATAACATGTCAGTTTAGGTTCACCAGTTGTAACAAATGTACCACTCTTGTGGGGGATGTTAAGAGCAAGGAGAGACTATGCATGTGTGGGGCAGGGAGAATATGGGAAATCCTTGTACCTTTTACTAAGTATTTCTGTGAAAATAAAACTGTTCTAAAAATAAAGTCTGTTAAAAAATAAATAAAAAAGATATGTGTTCTCTATATGTATATTTCAGTAAAAAGGTTTTTAAAATCTTGGTGGTTACAGTGTTAAAACAGTAAATTTTCTGAATCTTCATATTGATTAAATAATTTAAAATGTAGATACTATATGTGCCCTATCCCAATGAATTATATGGCCCAGTGTGTGTATTAAATTTGGCATAAACTGAGTTGTGTGAGAATACTGCTTTTATTTCACTCAGAGTAAATTACTAGGGGAATCTGAATGTGATAGTTACAAAGTATCTGTTATTAGTTAGGAACCGTCTAAAATAAAGACTACAAGTCCCCCATCTGTTCAAATTCTTCATTTTCTCTTGTTTATAACTTGTGATTTTTTACTACTGAAAAAATTTTTTGAATGTCTTTTAGGACAGTCTCAGTGTGTCTTTCCAGGTTTCCACTGTAACTCTTCTGTGTGTATAAAACACACTTCTAGGATTTGATTTGGCCCAGTCATTTTTGCTATGTGCTTTTGAGCAGAACAGTTTATTTATTCATGATGCTGATTCCAACTTAATTCTCTGGGAGTGGGACTGACATTACATATAAAGCACTTTAAGCTTCTCAGAACTCAAGCACTGAAAAAACTATAATGTTTTATTGCAGTTGTTTCTCTATTGTTTATTTAAGCACTCAAATATTGCTAGTCTTAGAAAAGGTCTTTTTTCATTTCTTAACCTAATGGACATTATTAACTGAAGTTTCAGATCTGGTTCTTAGAACACATCTATTATTGTTTCATCTGTCTGTATCTGTCTACTTAATCTACCATCTATCTTTCATTTATCTATCATTAATATTTTAATTCTAGTTGTATTTGTTAAACTGATAAATCAAATGAAACCCTTTTAAAAAGTTGGGAGTTCTTATTTTTTTTTCTTTCTGGAACTTTGGGATGAATATTAAATGCAGAGTTGAGTTGTTTTGCTGGTTGTGATGGACGGCATTTACTCTGTGTGCCTTGGCGAGTCTCCTTTTTTGCATAGCTCTGTTTGCAGCTGTGACTTGACCATGGTTGGGGTTGGCACTTAACCATGATAAATAAACCATAGGTTGGATTAAAAAATACCTAAAGCTACTGGGGAAGAGTCCACATGTATGTACCTTAAAACTTTTCCTTCCCATTCTTGTGACCTATGTTTTTCCTAAATCTTAAATTTAGAGTAGTATACATTATTAATTTTTCCAATTAGTATAGTGAATAGTATTCACCAGTGTTTCATTTTACATGTTTTTATTCACATTTTCTGAATTATTCCTAATTGAGATCATTTATGTAAAAGTATCAATTACTAGCTTGAACTCTTGACAGGCACTCAACAAACTGTAGTTTTGGTTTTTTAAAATTCCTGTCCTTAGTTAAATTTTTTGCTACTTTGACCCAATGTTTAGAGCACTTTGTAGAAAAGCTTCCCCCTTGGTAGGAGGAGTCAAAGGTGAGGAAAGCTGGAAATATGAGCAGGGAACTTGATCATTCACTAGGTTCCAAATATGCCAATCATCTCTACTATGCAAAACAACTTAGGACTTGTGGCATTCCCCAGATCACTTATAAAAGTTTGCCCATGGGGGCTGCAAACTTTGAAGCAGGAAACAGAATATATTTGCCATGGAAAATGGAAGTGAGCTGATTGATATTGATAGATTTCAAGGATGATGGCCTTTCTCATCAGGACCAGTGGTCTACATAATACTTGGATCAGATAATTACCAAATGCAGTGAACACTTTTCAATTCTTATTTGACCTCCAGACATAGCAATGGCATCTAGTCAAATAAATGTTGGGCTCTAATGCAGAGCTGATAAGCTGGCCTATATTCCTCACTCCGTTAATAATATTTCAAAACATTCCTTCTTCATCTTTCTGTAAAACCTCCTGCTCCATTGATCCTCATGGATCTTCCACACTCATTATATCCCCTATCTTTTACTGGATAATATAGTGGTCTCCTAGCTACCCATTCTTCTTCATTAAAGCTTTTCTCTTACATTTTTTATTTGGAGTGAATTCATGTTTATTAAAGAGTTCTAAAGAAGTATACAGAATTCCCATATACTCTTCGGCCATCTTCCCTTAATGTTAACCTCTTACCAAAACAAGAAAATTAGTCCAACATTGTCAACTAAATGACAGGCTTTAGTGGCCCTTAGTGGTTGGATTTCACCAGTTTTTACACGCATGTCCTCTATTCCCAGATCCAGTCCAGTACACGTTGCACTTAGTTTTCATGTCCCTTTAGACTCCTCCAAGCTGTCTTTCCTTGTTTCATAGCATTTCCTTGTTTCCCGTGACTTTGACACTTTTGAAGATTACTGATTGGAAGTTTTGTAGAATGTCCCTCAATTTGTCCCTCATCATGAGATGTTTTCTCATGATTAGACTGGGGTTATGGATTTGGAGGAAGACTACCACAGAAGTAAAGTACCCTTCCCATCACATCATGTCAGGGGGCACATGGCGTCAATATAACTTAGGACTGTGTGTGTCTTAGGACTGGTGATATAAACCTTGATCACTCAGTTAAGGTAGTGTCTGCCAGGATTCTCCACTGTAAAGTTACTATTTTTTCCCCCTTTTCAGACTCTCAGGTAGAAATGAGTCACTAAGTCTAGCCCACACTTAAGAGGAGGAGAATTAAACTCCACTTCCTAGAGGGAGAAATACTGAAAAATGTTTAGACATATGTTAAAATCATCACAGTAATTAATAAATATATTGGGGAGGATAGTTTGAGGCTATGTAAATATCCTGTTCCTCTGTAATGTTTTGGTGGCCACTTTTAGCATTCATCTGTGGATCTTGCCTAAAGCAAATATTCCTGTGGCAATTTTCTATTTTCCTCATTTCTTCTACATTTATTATTTAGAATTATTCTGTATGGAAAATTTGTCACTTCTCCCCTATTTATTTAATCACTTATTTATATCAATATAAACTTATGGATGCTTATTTTACTTTTGTGCTGTAATCCAAACCTATTGTTTCGTTGCTCAAAAAGCTTTGGCCTCTGGAAATTTTTTAGGTTGTTTTTTGTGTCTCTCCTGTATCTTTCTTAATTGATTTCTATTTTTTTGAGCACTTCAATTTTGGCATTAATCACAGCTTTTTTATTCATTAATTAAAGACAATCTGTTCATTATTTTTTTGTTGTAATTTTTACCATTGTTCTGAGTGACTTCCATGCCCATGTGAACAACTTATCTAACAGCTGTAACATCTCATTTCTGTGTCCTTATCAACTCCCATAATCCTTATCTCCACTCAACTTCAGCCACCTACAGCAGTGAGCACGCCCTGATTCTTGGTATTACCTGAATTGCTCTACTTTTGCAATATTAACTCTTAAAAATCTAATTTTCTAGGTCTTTCTGTCTCTTCCCCCAACAATTATTCTTTCTTCTCATAGAAGCCTGAGGTCTCTTCATTTCTCCTTTTTTTCCCAGTCCATAAATTGTAGAGTTCACAGCCTATGAGCCAGCACTTCAACCAGTTGCTGGTAAAAGCCTCAGAACCTTGTTATGCTTTTGGTAGAGTTCTGCAAGCCTTCCATGTGTGTTGAATCAGCTCTCTCTCCCACTCCCCACTCTGTGGAAAGCTTTTCCTCTTTACCTTTTTACTCTCACCTCTTCTTAGCTGATGAGCACATTTCTTGCTGCATGGAGACAATAGAAATCATTAGAATAAACACCTCCAACTCCAGGCAATAAAATTATTATCTTACCTATCCTATTTTTATATTTTTCTCCTTTTCTCTTGTTCTTCCCATGAAGAATATAGATCTCTTCCAATTTAAGGCTAATTCCTTCCATGTGGTCTCTGAGTCCCATTCTTTTCCTCCTTTATAAGTCTCTCAGTTTCTTGATTTTGTCTCTCTCATATCTTCAAATTCTTCCTTTCTCTTATTGGCTCCTTTACTTGACTATGTATACAAAGCAAAATGAAATAAAAGCCCTCCCTCCCTCAAGCCCATGTTGCCCTCCCAGTACATCCATATTTTTATTTGCCTCTTGACAGGCACACTTTTTGAGAATTATCTACTTACCTGACTCAACTTCTTAGTCCACCACAATTCAGCTACTGTCCTCCTGCACCATTCCATTGTACTGCTGTTACCAAAGTTGCCAATGGCCCCCATGTAACTCAATCCAGCAGGTACTTATCAGTCCTCATATTAGTTGATCATCCTTGTTGGTCACTCATTCCTTCTTGAAATCCTCCTTTTTATTTTGCTTCCATGGCATCTTTTATTTTTCTTCCAACCATTCTGGCCATTCCTCTTTTGTTACCTAATCTTTGGGGTTACCCTTCTCACATCAGTACACTCTTGGGGAAGGGTATTTGTTCTCCCCAAAGCCCCCAATTACTATTCCTATGGCTTAAAAAATCTATGTCTCTAGCCCAGAAGTCTCATGAGCCTGAGCTCCAGATATCTACCTGACTCTTAGGTACCACCACTTATATGTTCGTTAGGTACTTTGGATTCACATCCAAAACTAAACTCTACATTTTTCTTTTTATGCTGGACCTCTCTTTGTTCCCTCCCTTGGTAAATGGTACCACTCTTTCTCTGGAAACCTGGGAATCTTCCTTGATTCTATTATTTCTCTTGCCTTCAGAAGTGTTTTTGTTTTTTTATTTTTTTTGCCAAGAATACTCTTACCTGCCCTTTACATTCTTTCAAGTCTCTCAAATCATCCCCCACCATGCCTTCCTTGACCACCTTTCTACCTCCATGCTCTTCCTTTGTATTTCATGGCACCCTACATCCTGTTAAAGCAGTTAGCTTACCACATGCTTTCCTGAATCTTCAATAAGTAGGAGAGAATAAATGAATTCCTTTTATTTTTTTTATTGACCATAACTACCTTTTACTACTCCTCATTTAAATCTTTTTCTAGGCAAAAAGTGATATAAAGCAGATTTAATTTCAGAAAATCATTTTAGAGACATTCCCTGTGGAAATATCATTACAAATGTAGTTGGGTTCTCAGATAATCCAATATCCTAATTCATAATATAGCTGAAATGAATTTATAATTCCCCTTGGAATTTTCCTAGGTGTTATCATTGCTCTGGGGAATCCCATATTTTCCTTCCTTTTCCTTTCCTTTCCTTTCCCATTTACCTGTCATTTTTTCCTTCCATATCATCTCATTTACATAATGGGTTAAATGGACTTTTATGAGTTTGTATGAGATCTCTTTGCAACATTGATTGTTTGCAAAATGGCAAGTTGCAGTTTGTAGCAAGAAGAGAATGTGTTGGCAAAGACAATGTTAATGCCTCTAGTTGAATCCACATCAATAGATTATTCCTTTGTTTATGGAAAAATGGAATAGCTAGAGGTTGACTGCCACAATGCCTAGAACCCATTATCAACTATCTACTAATATCTATCTACTGAAATGGGATTGCAATTTCTTTTTTTTAAAAGATTTTATTTATTTATTCATGAGAGACAGAGGGAGAGAGAGAGGGAGAGAGAGAGAGAGAGAGAAGCAGGCTCCCAAGGAACAGGGAGCCCGATGCAGGACTCGATCCCAGGACCCTGGGACCATGACCTGAGCCGAAGGCAGATGCCCAACCATCTGAGCCACCCAGGTGCCCTGGGATTGCAATTTCTCCATACACATTTCTCTAGACCATTGCTAAGGCAGTCTATGGTGACCAAGGATAAAAGTAGTAATGACCTGGATGTAGACTAGGTCAGCCATTTATATGTATAAATGTTGGTTGTTAAGGTTTACAAAACTTGGAGGAGTACGTACACACACACACACACACACACACACCTTTAACCATTAAAAACCATCCTGTGATATAGTATTGCTCTGTGGGCTACCAGGGTAGAAGAAAAACCTGCTGTAAAACAAAATCTCTTCTGTTTTGAGAATGTGACTTCTTGATGAGAATCATCTGATTGAAATCTCCAAAACTGAATTTCCAATTTACTTATACCCTACTGGTTAGTGTTCAGATTTCATTCAGATGTTGGACTCAGCCCAAGACTACACTTAGACTTCCCTCCCATTAATAAAAATTTCTGGAACTATGGATATTTGCTGCATGTCTTTCACCTGGTTAGACTGCCTGATGCTTTTGCTGAAACAGCGAATCTCTCAGGCTGCCAGGTACCATGGTTATCTGTCTCCTCATGCTGATTCCTGGCAGTCAGCAGGCATGCTGCTGTGCCTCTCAATGTCCTTGTGAAGAAGCAAGGTCTTGGTTGCTGGTCAAACATAAAGGTTGTATATATTAGCCTATCATGTACCCATGACTACTCTACTCACCTAGACCTAATCGCCTAAGACAAATTATTTGTGGCTCTACTCACCTAGACCTAATCGCCTAAGACAAATTATTTTATACATTCTTTATATAGTTTTTCAATCATCTTTATGTTGTAAAGATTTTATGTTCAAACGGAATTATTTGGACTCCATATTTCAGTGGTTGCAGCTTATCCTAAACTGTTAGCTTACATGTTAGAGGTACACTCACAGAGTTGTGTGAATACTAACTGTATACCTAAGCATAGCCTTTGACCAGAAAATGGAGTATGCTAAGAGCAATCATAGTCTGGTCCTTTACCTGTATGTGGGAATTGTATTTGATCTAACTATTACAATTTGTTAGTCAGTTAGTGTATCTTGAATCTGTGAAATGCTTAAAGTGTAGCCCTAAGCATTTTAAGGAGGTTTGATACTCTATCTTTGATTTAACCATTTGAAACACATACTCATGAAATGGTCCTAAAATAATCCCTGGGCAATGGTTCATTAAGTACAAGCCTATAAATTGAATCTATAGTCAGTGCTCAGGTTACAGTCAAGGAGTAATCAAAGTAAGGAAAAGTATATCCACTCAACACATTCTAGAAAAGATTTATTGAGTGCTTACTTTGTGTCAGGCACTGTGGTAGGCTAGATGCTAGGGATACCAAGATAAAACCATACATTTACTTGCCTCAGAATCTTAAGAGGAAGACAGCATGTGAAAAGTTCATGGGCAAACTGCCATAGGAATACAAAGAAAATTCTGAGGAGCGAAGATTTCTGAGGTATGTAGAGAATCCATAAAACCCTGCATCTACAATTCTAAACAGAGCTGCTGCTTGCAATGTTTGGTTCCTAGTTACCTTGGGTAGAAATGACACTTTGTCCCGAGCCCTCTATCAACAAACTGACGATTTGGAATTCAGTGAAGTGAGAAAGCTGAACTCTGCAAGCTTAATGTTAGACTTTAAGATACTGATTAAATAAAAGCACAAGGAAGAGCTTTGAAATTCAGTTTGTAAAGATTGTTTGACCAAGTGGGACCATATGTTGAACAAATATTTGGGTGTGTGGTGAAATACCATAGGCACAGCCAAGTGGGACAGGATGATATTGGGAGACAGAAACACATTGCTAGCACAAGAAGAGTCTTCAGGACTTTTTATAGTATTCAGATCCATGTCAACATCTTGAGCTTGTCTCACTATGTCATGCCTATCTTTAAGCAGTATCATCCTGAAATACTATATACTACCATGGTCTAATAGAAATATAATGTGAGATGCATATATTTTAAATTTCCTAGTAGTCACATTAAAAAAGGTAAAAAGAAAGGTGAAATTAAGCTTAGCAATATATTTTATGTAACCCAAAATATTCAAAATATTATTTCAACATGTAGTCAATATAAAAATTTAGGACATTTCTCACATTTCAAGAACTCAATAGCCACATTTGGCTAGTGTTTACCATATTGGATAGTGCAGCTCTGGACAGATATAAATATATATTGTTTTTAAGAGTCTCCATAGGGGATGATTCTTCAGCGGTTTTAGGGGAGCCCATTCAGAATGTTCACTGATGCTGGGAAAGTGCTCTTAAATGTAGCACAGATTCCTAATGCCAACATTTGACTGTTTCTTCTCATCTCATGCTATTATCATTCAATGAATATTTACTGAACTTCTAATGTATACTAGGTTATATGTTAGGTGTTGGGATATAATAGCAAACAGCATTACTGTGGTTCTTGTTTTCAGGGTGCTTACAAGGTATAAGGTAGAAGAGAAAAAGTAAATAAGTAAATTAAATTGTAATTATGACATGTGTTGGGATGGAAAAGTGCAGAGAGCACCTATGAAGATTTATTGCTGGAGAACCTCTCCTGGTCTTAGAGAGACTGGGAGATTACCCCTGAGGGAGTGACCTTTGATCTGAAATCAAAATGATACCGCTATGAGGGGGCTCTGAGGCAAAAAGGCATTTGGCACTTTGAAGGATCTAACAGGAGAATGGTGTAGCTCAAGTGGAAAGAGCAAAGGTGAAAGTGGTTCATAATAGGCAGAGGCCAGAATACATGTGACCTTTAGGACTAGAATCCTTCTCCTTTTACAGTCTTAAAAACACTGTATGTTTAAAAAAAAAAAACAAAAAAAAACAAAAAAAACACTGTATGTTTTTAAGGAATAGAGGGACAAATTCTTGGATTTGCATAATACAATATCTCCTGCTATAAACTGGAGAATGGATATGAAGGAAAACAGGAGAATGTGGAGAGACCATTCAGGAAATTATTTTATAATCTGAGTAAGAGGATTAGGGCAGTAGCCACCTAAGGCCTTAAACTGATGACTTTGAGACATACTAGTAAATAGGACTCGATGCACTGAATAGTGGGGGAGGTGGGCGCCAAGCACGGGGAAGAGTAGTGTCCAGGCTGACTCCCAGCTTTTTTGACCTGCTTAAGTAAGTAGATGTGGGTCCTTTTGAGCTCTCTTATCTTTCCTCTGGCATGCTGGAAATATTAGGGTGAAGTATCCATCATCTAAAATAGGAAATATAGTGTTAATTTGCCTATCATCTTTCTTTTTTGCTTGAATCAGAAATTTGTAATTCTTTGGTGCTAATGTTAGTATAACATAAAGAAAAAAATTAACAGTGGGCTTCTGTCCATATCTCTTATGCTTTTACTTACTGAGTAATAATCACAGGGTGAATCACTTAACAATTTTATTGCTTTTAACATTATTGTCTTTTTTCTTATAAACTATATGATCTTTGCATTGACACACAGTATTATTACTATAATGTTGTTATGAGTAGCTATTAATGACACACTTCGCAGAGGAAGGCTAAGGGGAAACAATAAAGGAAATAATTCATCTGATTCTAAAGTTTCTTAAACCAATTAAGAAACTGCAACAATAAAGCTTTAATTAATTTATTTTTTTACAACTGGACAGATTTGTAATCATTCTTAGCTAATCATTAAAAGATTACATTTTGCATGGCTATCTTTTTTATTGCTTTTTAACATTAGTTATTAAATAGTTCATTTATTTCCTATTCCAAGTCTGACTGATATGAAAAATTCAAACTGTTAAATAATTCAAAAGAGTTGGGATTGACAATAATGTTCATTCATTCACGGGATAATTATTAAGCTCCTAGATGCTTAATAAGATAGATAACACTTGAGAGGTTTAAAATATAGCAGTGGAGGCATAAATGAATAAATACATAAATAAATGTATGATTTAATACAGTAGTGATAAGTACTATTTGAAAAAGGGAAAGAGATACAGAGCCCTAAGCTCTGAGGGTTATGTAGCTATGGTGATGAGGGAAGACCTCTCCATAAGGAAACATGTGAACAGTGCCCTGAAGGCAGTGAGGGAGTGTGAGCTGAGCAAATATCTGAGGTAAGACTCTCTTAGGCACAGGGAAGCAAGTACAAAGACTCTGAGGTGGTCATGTGCATCTTCCAGGAGCATTGGCAAAGAAGCCAGTGATGCTGAACTACTATGAGGAAGGAAACAATGGAGAAAATGAGATCAAAGAGGTGAGGAGGGGCAACATTATGAAGTCTTAAGGTCAAATAAAGATTTTGGATTTTATTCCAAGTACGATAGGAGCCATTGGAGAGTTTTGAACTGGGGACAAATTTGAATTTAGATGTAAGGTGTGAGAAAGAGGAAAATCAGGCATGATTCTTAGGTTTCTGGCCTGAGCATTAGATATAAGGTGATGCCATTTACTGAGGTGGGGAAAACTAGGGAGGAATGAATTTAGAGGAAAAATCAAAATAATTCAGTTTGGGGCACGTGAAATTTGAAATGCCTCTTAGAAATTCCAGTGGAGATGTTAAAAAAAATATATATATATATAAATTTGTAGTTCACGGGATAATTGAAGGCTGGAAATATACATTTGAAATGAATACCTAGAATTTAAAGTAGCTGTTGAAATTCTTGTCCATGGATCACAGTAGGTTTATTCTGCAGCCACTACCATTTACATTTCTCTCCCCTCTTTGCTCTAGTTTTACTCTTGCCTTTGACTTTGTGGAGGAGCAGAGAACATTCTTCATATTGGAGAAGGATAGCAGTCCCTATCTAGATGATGATGGTGGAAGAGAATGGGAATAGTAATTCATCTATAGGCATTTGTTGGAAGCTTACTATGTGCAAAATCATAACATAGGGAGCAAAAGCAAACAGAGTCTTTGTCTTCACTGAGCTTACAATCTGGTGCATAGTAAGGCATAGAGGCTTAGATCAGACATTAATCAAGTAATCACAAAAACATAACATTGTAATGATAGCACGTAACGGAACAGAGATTCATGTTGCTGGAGTGTATAATAGGAGGGATTATGTCCTGGTATAGAGTCAAGGAAGGCTTCCTGATGGTATTATTGTGAGTTGTTATGTGAGAGGTGAGTTAAGTAGGCAAAGAGTGATCCAGGGAGAGGGAACAGCATATACAATGGTCCTGTTGCAGGAGGGACTATGGTACATATTCATATGTAAAGAAGACTAGAGTGGCAGGAGCACTGAGAGTGAGGGACAGGATTGTGCAAGGTAAAGGTGGAAATTCACACAGCAAACATATAATGGCTTGTAGGCCTCATGCTTTGAGAAAAATCATTGTGGTTACAGTGTGGAGAATGGATTGAGGCTGGGTGGGGATGGAGGAAAGAGACGCAAAGAAAGGATGAGGAAAACCATAGGTCCATACAGAGGAGGCTCCTGCAGTAGTCTAGGTGAAGGATGAAGGTGGTTTGGGCAAGATGGCATAGAACTAGGGTAAGATCAACTTCCCAGAGGGAGCTGAGTAAGTTGGGGAGCCGAAGCTAACAGTCTCAAATAGAGGCACCAATGCTAAGAAACAGTACAGCAGAGTGGTTAAGGCTCTAGGCTTTGGAATCAGACATAACACAGGTTTGAAACATAGCTCTTCTACTTACTGCTGTGTGACTTCATGCAGATTTCTGTAAATTAGGGATAATAGTACCTATACCACAAGTTATTGTAGGGATTAAATCAGACTATAAGATAAAATGCTAAGCCAGCTTTCAATAATTACGGTGTTGTCACTCTCTGGAATTTAGCAGTCACCTCCAGAAAAATGTGTTGGGGGGAAAAACAGGTTTTTCTATGTTAGTTGGAAATCTTTAGAGAAAACAATGTAAAAATCTATAAATCTACAAATTTACAAATTTACTGAGCATCCGCTTTCAGCAATCGCTTGCAAGAACAGTATATGTTAATTATTGATTACAGTTTTGATTTTTGAGATAGGCTTTCCCAGAAAATGGGCCCTATGTAAAAATATTGACATATATATATATAAAATTTGTGATCTTAACATGTGTGATCAATGTGATTACAATTTTGTCCATTTTTATTTGATATAATCTAAAAAGCAAAACAAAAAGTGTGGAAAAGAGTCCCTTTAGACTCAATTACATGCCATCATTTTCTAAACTTCATTATTTACTTACTATTAAAGGCTTATGAGTTAATTAATGTCCTGTGAATTGCAAATCAATTATTTCACAATGAAGCATAAAATTAATTTAAGAGATTCGTATATAGGCATGACATGGTATATTGGCTTTTCTTCAGAAGTGGATCAATTAAAAATATGTGACAAGAAAAAATGTAGATGACATGTTAGGTGGTGGGTAACTAATCGTGCTTTCAGTGTAGGAGCAAAAAAACACGTGACCGGAATTCTAAAAAGCATACCTTTGCATTTTTTTGTAAAGTTATAATGGCTTCATAAACATAAATTACTCTCCAAATGTGATTCAATTCAAGGACATCTTTATTTTACACACCTAAATGAAATAATATATGTTAAGTGCCCAGCCCAGTGAGGTATCTAGTATTTGTAGAATAATGTTCTTTTTCCTTCCTCTTAGGTGCCCTCTGCAGTTATTTAATTGCAAATTTTACTAAAAGCACCTTTCTTTTCTTTTAGTATTATTATGTTCCTTTCTGAAATTATATGTGTAATACATGCTCATTGCAGATAATTTGTAAAACACAGAAAACAACAAAAAGGTCACTTGTGATCTCACCCTAGAGAGAACTACTTTTGATATTTAGGTATATGTTATTTTAATACACTTTTCTAGAATATTCAACTTGGAATTCATAACCTTGGCTTTTAAAGTTTGTTTCATAAAGCACATGATAAGGAGACTTAGCCAGCTAGGGTCTATGTTGTTATTTTTGAAGAACAAAACAGACCCTAATTGCCAAATTGCCAAACTGTCCACATATTTTTCACTTGTTCAAATATTTTAAAAATAAACCTTATTTTATGAAACAGTTTTAGATTTTCAGAAAAATGGCAAAGATAGTACAGAGAGTTCCCATGTACCCTCCACCCAGTTTCCCCTATTATTAACATCTTGCATTTGTATAGTATGTGTGTTACAGTTAATTAACTAATATTGATATATTATTAATAACTAAAGCTCAGACTTTATTCAGATTTTCTTAGTTTTTACCTAATGCCCTTTCTCAGTTTTAGAATCTCATCTAGAACACTACATTACATTTAGTTGTGGTGTCTCCTTAAGCTCCTCTTAACTGTGAAAGTTTCTTAGATTTTCCTTGTTTTTAATGACCTTGAGAGTTTTAATGAGTACTGCTTATATATTTTGTAGAATGCTGTTCAGTTGGGATATTTTGATGTTTTTCTCATGATTAGCCTGGAGTTTTTGGTAGGAAGATAACAAAAATAAAGTACCATCTCATCACATTCTATCAAAGAAAGATACTATCAATATGACATCACTGTTGATGTTGATCTTGACACCTGGCTGAAGTAGTGTTTGTCCAGTTTCTTCATTGTATCTTTACTCTTTTTTTTTTAAAGATTTTATTTATTTATTTGAGAGAGAGAGAATGAGAGATAGAGAGCACGAGAGGGAGGAGGGTCAGAGGGAGAAGCAGACTCCCTGCCGAGCAGGAAGCCCGATGTGGGACTCAATCCCGGGACTCCAGGATCATGACCTGAGCCGAAGGCAGTCGCTTAACAGACTGAGCCACCCAGGCGCCCTTATCTTTACTCTTTTTATCCCCCTTTCCATACTGTGCTCTTTGGAAAGAAGTCACTGTGCACAGCCCATACTTAAGGAGGGGAGAATTATGCACGCCCACCTGGAGAGTAGAGTAGCTGTATAAATTATATGGAATGCTCCATGAGAGATTTGTCTATTCTCGCATATGTATGTATATATGTATGTATGCATGTTCATATGAATGTATTTACCATTTACCTATGTAAGTATGGACTCATGGATATTTAGTTTATAAGGGCTATAATCCAATACTTCCTTATTTTTTGTTGCTCAAATTGTTACAGCTTGGCCATTGTGATCTCTTGTAGTTGGCTACCATGTCCTTTTGACATATACTCCTTATTGGAGTTCTTTTTTTTTTTTTTTTTGAGTACTTTCTTACTTTCTGGCACTATAAGATGCTCAAGATTCATTTTAGAAATTTCCTGTCCCTGTCTCAATCTGCCTATAATTAAAATTAGAATCAGTAGGGTCTAGAATCAGATTGCCTTATTTCAAATCCTGGCTTAGCCATTTGCCAGCTATGTGATCTAGAACTGTTTCACCTTTTGAGGGATAGGTGGGACCCAGTTTCCTCTTCTGTCTGAGCTTTTTCAGAGCAGGGACTTTTTGTTTTTTTCTCTACTATATCCCCAGTACCCAGAATTGTGTCTGGTACATAGTGGTGCAATCAAGAAATATCTGTTGAGTGAAAATAAATTCAGGAAAGCAAGAAATAGAAATAGCTTTGTTTCTCATTTTGTCCTAAAATATTTGTCTAAGTTATTATTTTCAATTTAATTTCATTATTATCAAAGGAATATATGCATATGGCTTAAAGATTTAAATAGTTCTTCAGTATTTTAAACAAAATAACCATGTTCTAACTCATTCCCTGAGGCAACCACTTTCAATTACCTTAGCTGATTATTTTAGATACCTATCTCGTTATGTCTAAATAACATGTTTTTATTGTTGCTGCTTGATTTATAAATTTTATTCATTGTCTATTCATTTCCAGCAATGGGGGATGACGATCTAGCACCACACACTGTGTTTTGTCTTCCCATTCTGCTTTCGATATCTGCCAGAGACCATTAGGATCACACCTGAAATCAAGTTAAGTTTACTATTTGCTGCAACAAAGGAGACCCTACGTGATGCAAAACAAAGGTGAGTTTCAAAATGGGCTAATGAAGGGGGGTTATAAAATTTGGGTGGTCTTAGCAGGGATTGGTCAGAATTTGTAAATTAAGGAGCTGATGGAACATCAGTGGTTTTATTTTTTAGAATACATGAGGCTATGTGGAATTACCTTTGCATCAGTTTATTTGTGGTCTTATATATAGGAGTCTGAATAAACTGGTGTTAATTGTGAGAGTCTATAATGAATATCATAATTTGGCTTGGTACAGTTCTGTGAATCAGTATACTTTTACAAGATATAATTTCTGACTTAATTCTTAATTTCTAACATCCTAGCTTCCAGAAGAGCTGCTTTTCAATTTATCACTCTCAAAATAGTTCTATCAAAACTGGTTAAAATAATATTTGGTGTTTACATTTCTACAACTTTTTTGGAAGTGGATTCATGTAGTATACTTTTATTTCTTTCCCTGTTCTTGCTTTACTGTCATATATGTAGACATTAAGTGGACAGGTATTACTAGTGGAGCAGACTCAAAACAGTTCTTACAACCTGATCTGTAAACTTGCAGAAGTCCCTGCTCTCTGTTTCTTAACTTGTTTCACACTGTGTATGAAAGGTTGAATGAAATAAATCCAACAATACTCCTGAAATTGGATATATTGCCCTTTAGGCAATATCAAGTCAGAAGTCCTGCTAAGCTAATAGCTGGTCGTGGGATCATTTTGGAATCAATATAATAGGTATCTTTATTTTTATTGGTTGTTAGTCTTATTATTCAGTTGTAAATGTTCCTTGTATATTCTTGATATGAAAGTTTTGTCATATATTGGATCTTATTTTTTATTTTGAGTATTTTATCTTAGTCTGTGGCTAGCAGTCTCACTTTTTTTTTGCCTCCAAAATCTTTTTTTTAATTTTAATTCCAACATAGTTAACATACAGTGTTACATAAATTTCAGATATACATTATAGTGATTTAACAATTCTATATATTACTCAGTGCTCATCATGATAAGTGCAGTCTTAATCCCCTTCCCCTATTGCACCCATCCTCCCCTCCCCCTCCCCTCTGGTAACCATCTGTTTGTTCTCTATAGTTAACAATGTAGATGGAGCTAGAGAGTATTATGCTAAGCAAATAAGTCAGTCAGAGAAAGACAAATACCATACAATTTCACTCATATATGAAATTTAAGAAACAACACAAATGACCATTGGGGAAAAAAAGAGAGAGGAAAACCAAGAAACAGACTCATAACTATAGAGAAATACAATGGATTTCTGTATATTAATTTTGTATCCTGTGACCTTACTGAATACATTTATCAATTCTAGTAGTTTTTGGGTGGAGTCTTTAGGGTTTTCTATATATAGTATCATGTCATCTGCAAATAGTGAAAGTTTTACTTCTTCCTTACCAGTTTGGATGCCTTCTAAATCTAGATTTGTGGAGGGTTTTTCTCATGAATTAATGTTGTACTTTGTCAAATGCTTTTTCTGCATCTATTGAAATGATCATATGGTTCTTACCCTTTCTCTTATTGATGTGATATGTCATGCTGAATGATTTGTGAATATTGAGCCCTTCTTCCATCCCAAGAATAAATCTCACTCAATCATGGTGAATGATTTATTTTTAAAGACTTATTTATTTATTTGAGAGAGAGAGAGAGGGAGGGGGGAGAGGGAGAGGAGAGAATCTCAAGCAGACTCCCTGCTGAGCATGGAGCCTGACATAGGGCTTGATCTCAGGACCCTGAGATCATGACCTGGGCTGAAATCACAAGTTAGACGCTTAACCCACTGAGCCACCCAGGCACTCCATGGTGAATGATTTTCTTTAGTGTATTGTTGGATTCGGTTTGCTAATATTTTGTTGAGGATTTTTGCATCTATATTCATCAGAGATATTAGCCTGTATTTCTCTTTTTTGGTAATGTCTTTATCTGGTTGGTTTTGGTATCAGGGTAATGCTGGCCTCATAAAATTAATTTGGAAGCTTTTTTCCCTCTTCTATTTTTTGGAACAGTTTGAGAAAAACAGGTATTAGTTCTTCTTTGTATGTTTGGTAGAAGTCACCTGTGAAACTGCCTGGTCCTAGACTTTTGTTTGTTGGAAGCTTTTGGATTACTGATTAAATTTCTTTGCTGGTAATTGGTCTGATCAAATTTTCTATTTCTTCCTGATTCAGTTTTGGGAGGTTATATGTTTCTAGGACATATATCCATTTCTTCTAGGTTGTCCAATTTGTTGGCATATAGTTTTTCATAATATTCTCTTATAGTCCTTTGTATTTCTGTGGTGCTGGTCGTTATTTCTCCTTGTTCATTTCTGATTTTGTTTGAGTCTTTTCTCTCTCTCTCTCTCTCTCTCTCGATGGATCTGGCTAAAAGTTGATCAATTTTGTTGATCTTTGCAAAGACCACTCCTGGTTTCATTGATGTGTTTGTTTTATTGTTTTTTTAGTTTCTATTTTGTTTATTTATGCTTTAATCTTTATTATTTCCTTCCTTCTACTGGCTTTGGGTTTTGTTTGTTCTTCTTTTTCTATCTCCTTTAGGTTATTTGAGATTTTTCTTGCTTCTTGAAGTAGGCCTGTAATGCTAATAACGTCCCTCTTAGGACCACTTTTGCTTCATTCCGAAGATTTTGGACCATTTTGTTTTCATTTTCATTTGTCTCCACATATTTTTTGATTTCCTCTTTGATTTCTTGGTTGACCCATTTATTGTTTAGTAGCATGTTTTTTAACCTCCTTGTATTTGTATTCTTCCCAGATTTTTTCTTATGGTTGATTTCTAGTTTCATAGCGTAGTGGTTGGAAAAGATATATGGTATGCCTTTGATCTTTTTGAATTTGATGAAACTTGTTTTGTGGCCTAATGTGTGGTCTGTTCTGGAGAATGTTCCATATGCACTTGAAAAGAATGTGTATTCTGAATTATTTTAGCTTTTGTTTGTCTTGGAACCTGTTTATCTCTCCTTCTATTCTGAATGGTATCCTTGCTGGATAGAGCATTCTTTGCCCAGTGTTTTTTCTGTGTAGCAGTTTGAATATATCATGCCCCTCTCTTTTGGCCTACAAAGTTTCTGCTGAAAAACCCACTGACAACCTTATGAGGTTTCCTTTGTATGTAACTATTTTCTTTTTTCTTGGTGCTTTTAAAATTCTCCTTTTATCACAACTTTTTATCATTTTAATTACCTATATCTTGGTGTAGACCTCCTTGGGTTGATTTTGTTGGGGGCTCTCTGTGCCTGTTGGATTTGGATTTCTATTTCCTTCTCCAGATTCAGGAAGTTTTCAGCTTTTCTTTCTTTCTTTCTTTCTTTCTTTCTTTCTTTCTTTCTTTCTTTCTTTCTTTCTTTCTTTCTTTCTTTCTTTCAAGATTGTATTTATTTATTTGTCAGAGAGAGAGAGAGAGAGCAGAAGCAGGGGGAGCGGCAGGCAGAGCAAGCAGACAGAGAAGCAGGCTTCCCACTGAGCAAGGATCCCAATGCAGTACTCGATCACAGGACCCTGGGATCATGACCTGAGCTGAAGGCAGCCACTTAACCGACTGAACCACCAGGTGTCCCTCAGATTTTATTTCTTCAAATAAATTTTCTACCCCCTTTTCTCTCTCTACTCCTTCTGGGATTCCTATAATGTGAATGTTATGCTTGATGGTGTCCCTATGTTCCTTAAGTCTATTATCATTTATTATTATTATTTTCTCCTCTATCATATATATATGATGGAATATTACTCAACCATCAAAAGGAATGAAATCTTGCCATTAACAATGATGTGGATAGAACTAGAGGGTATTATGCTAAGTGAAATAAGTCACTCAGAGAAAGACAAATACCATATGATTTCACTCATATGTGGAATTTAAGAAACAAAACAGCCATTCTGACTGGTATGAGGTAATAGTTCATTGTGGTTTTGATTTGTATTTCCCTGAGGCTGAGTGATGTTGAGCATTCGTACATGTGTCTGTTAGACATTTCTATGTCTTTGAAGAAATGTCTATTCATCTTTTCTGACAATTTCTTGACTGGATTTTTTGTTTTTTTGGGTGTTGAGTTTGATAAGTTCTTTGTAGATTTTGGATACTAGCCCTTTATCTAATAATGTCATTTGCAAATATCTTCTCCCATTCCATAGGTTGTCTTTTAGTTTTGTTGATTATGCAAACATAGCTATAACTATGTTATAGTTCGTTTTTGCCTTTGTTTCCCTTGCCTCTAAGACATGTCTAGCAAGGAGTTACTATGGCCACAGCTGAAGAGGTTGCTGCTTGTGTTCTTCTCTAGGATTTTGATGGGTTCCTGTCTCACATTTAGATCTTTCATCCATTTTGAGTTTATTTTTGTGTGTGGTAAGAAAGTGGTCCAGTTTCATTCTTCTGGATGTGGCTGTCCGATTTTTCTAACACCATGTGTTGAAGAGACTGTGTTTTTTCCATTGGATCTTCTTTCCTGCTTTGTTGAAGATTAGTTGACCATGGAGCTGAGGGTCTATTTCTGGGTTCTCTACTCTTTTCCATTGACCTATGTGTCTGTTTTTGTGCCAGTACCATACTGTCTTGATTATTACAGTTTCGTAATATGGCTTGAGGTCTGGAACTGTGATGCCTCCAGCTTTGGTTTTCTTTTTCAACATTAATTTGGCTATTAATGGTTGTTTCTGGTTCCCTACAAATTTTAGGATTGTTTGTTCCAGCTCTATGAAAAATGCTGATGGAATTTTGATAGGGATTCCACTGATTGTGTAGATTGTTTTGGATAGCATAGACATTTTAACAATATTTGTTCTTCCAACCCATGAGTATGGAATGTTTTCCCATTTCTTTGTGTCTTCCTCAATTTCTTTCAAAACTCTTCTGTAGTTTTCAGAGTACAGATCCTTTGGCTCTTTGTAAGTTTACTCCTAGGTATCTTATGGCTTTTGGTGTGTTTATATATGGGATCAGTTCCTTGATTTCTCTTTCTGCTGCTTCACTGTTAGTGTATAGAAATGCAACTGACTTCTGTGCATTGATTTTATATCCTGCCACTTTGCTGAATTCCTGTATGAATTCTATCCATTTTGGTGTAGAGTCTTTCTGGTTTTCCACATAGAGTATCATATCATCTGCAAAGAGTGAGAGTTTGACTTCTTCTTTGCCAATTTGGATGCCTTTTATTTATTTATTTTTTGTTGTCTGGTTGCTGAGTAGGACTTTCAGCACTATGCTGAACAAGAGTGGTGAGAGTGGACACCCCTGTCGTGTTTCTGACCTTAGGGAAAAGCTCTCAGTATTTCCCCATTGAGGATGATATTCTCTGGGGGTGTTACATATATGGCTTTTATGATATTGAGGTATATTCCTTCTATCCCTACACTGCAGAGAGTTTTTATCAAGAAAGGATGATCTACTTTGTCAAATGCTTTTTCTGCATCTACTGAGAGTATCATATGGTTCTTGTCCTTTCTTTTATTAATGTGTTATATCACATTTATTGATTTGTGGATGTTAAACCACCCTTGCAACCCAGGAACAAATCCCACTTTGTCGTGGTGAATAATCCTTTTAATGTACTGTTGGATCCTATTAGCTAGTTAATATGTCTCTAGGAATGCATCCATTTCTTACAGATTGCTTAATTTGTTGTCATATAATTACTCATATTATTCTCTTATAATTGTTTGTATTTCTTTGGTGTTGGTTGTGATCTCTCCTCTTTCATTCATGATTTTGTTTGTTTGGATCCTTTCTCTTTTCTTATTGATAAGTCTGGCTAGGGGTTTATCAATCTTATTAGTTCTTTCAAAGAACTAGCTCCTAGTTTTTTTGATCTGTTTCTACTTTTTTAAAATTTCTTTATCATTGATTTCTGCTCTAATCTTTATTATTTCTCTTCTCCTGCTGGATTTAGGCTTTATTTGCTTTTTTTTTTTATAACTCCTTTAGGTGTAAGTTTAGGTTGTGTATTTGAGATATTTCTTGTTTCTTGAGAAAGGCCTGTATTGCTATATACTTCCCTCTTAGGACCACCTTTGCTGCATCCCAAAGTTTTGAACTGTCTTGTTTACATTTTCATTTGTTTCCATGTACTTTTTAATTCTTCTTTAATTTCCTGGTTGACCCATTCATTCTTTAGTAGGATGCTCTTTAACCTCCATGTTTTTGTGCTCCTTCCAAATTTCCTCTTGTGATTGAGTTCAAGTTTTAAGGCATTGTGGTCTGAAAATATGTATGGTATAATCTCAATCTTTTTTGTACCAGTTGAGACCTTCTTTGTGACCCAGTATGGGGATCTATTCTGGAGAATGTTCCATGTGCACTCAAGAAGAATGTGCATTTGGTTGCTTTAGGATGAAATGCTGTAAATATATCTGTGAAGTCCATATGGTCCAGTGTGTCATCTAAAGCCCTTGTTTCCTTGTTTACCTTCTGCTCTGATGATCTGTCCATTGCTGTCAGTGGGGTGTTAAAGTCCCCTACTATTATTGTATCCTTATCGATGTGTTTCTTTAATTTTGTCATTAATTGGTTTATTTAGATGGCTACTCCCAAGTTAGGGGCATAAATTTTTAGATCTTCTTGTTGGTAGACCCATTTATTATGATATGCTCATTTTGAGCTTATATTGTATATGGTGAGAAGTGGGGGTTGAGGCTCACCTTTTTTTTTCTATACTCCATGTATTGAAAGAATTATAATTTCGCCATTGAATTATGTTAGTGCTTTTGTCAACAATCTGTAGATCAGATATGTATGGGTCAGTTTCTGGATAATTTTGTGCCGTTAATCTATATATCTATCTTTATGCTATATTACACTGTCTTGATTACTGTAGCTTTAAAATAAATCTTGAAATCAGATAGTATAAAGCCTCCAAATTTGATTTTTTAAAATATTTTTCATTATTTAAGGTCCTTGGATTTCCATAGAAATTTTTGAAGACTTTTTTTTAAGACTTTGTTTTTTTAGAGCAGTTTTAGGTTCACAACAGTATTGAGATGAAGATACAGAGATTTCCCGTATTCTTCCTGCCCCCACATATGCTAAGCCTTTCTCATTATCAACATCCCTCACCAGAGTGGTAGATTTGTTATAATTGATGAACTTGTATTGCTACATCATAATCATCCAGAGTCCATAGTTTACCTTAGGCTTCACTCTTGGGGATGTACATTCCATGTATTTGGACAAATGTATAATGACATGTATCCCTCATTCTAGTATCACACAGAGTATTTTCACTGTTCTAAAAATCTGTGCTCCACCTATTCATTTCTCCCCCTAATCCCCAACTCCTGGCAACCACTGATCTTTCTACTGTCCCTATAGTTTTGTCTTTTCTGGAATGTCATATAATTTTATAGTGTGTAGCCTTTTAGATTGACTTCTTTCACTTAGTAATATGCATTTATGGTTTCTCCATATCTTCTCATGGCTTCATAGCGCATTTCTTTTTAACACTGAATAATATTCCATTTTCTGAATGTTCCACAGCTTATTTATCCATTTTTTACTGAAGGGCATATTAGTAGCTTCTAGGTTTTGACAATTATGAATAAAGCTGCTATAAACATCTGTGTACAGGTTTTTGTGTGGACATAAATTTTCAACTCCTTTGGGTAAATACCAAAGGGTGTGAGCACTAGTATGGTAAGAGTATATTTAATTTTGTGAGAAATTGCCAAATTATCTTCCAAAATGGCTGTACGATTTTGCATTCCCACCAGCAATGAATGAGAATTCCTGTTACTCCATTTCCTCTCTACTTTTATCCTCTGAAAAAAATTATAGAGAATTAGTATAATTTCTTCCTTAAATGCTTGGTAGATATCACCAGTGAGCCCATCT
Organism: Zalophus californianus; assembly: GCF_009762305.2. Taxonomy (NCBI): domain Eukaryota; kingdom Metazoa; phylum Chordata; class Mammalia; order Carnivora; family Otariidae; genus Zalophus; species Zalophus californianus. The sequence continues at coordinate 26,946,143 of NC_045595.1, forward strand.
GGGTAGTGTTTTTTGTTTTAGGAGGTTATTAATAATTAATTCAATATCTTTAATAGATACAGGCCTATTCAGATTGTCTATTTCTTCTTGTTTGAGTTTTGGCAAGTTGTGTCTTTCAAAGAATTAGTCCATTTCATTTGGGTTATTAAATTTGTGTGCATAGCATGTTCATAGTATTCCTTTCTTATTCTTTTAATGTCCATAGGATCTATAGTTATGTCTCCTTTTTCATTTCTGACATTAGTAATTTGTATTCTCTCTTTCTTTCTTGGTCTTTGTAAAGGTTTATTGATTTTATTGATTTTTTCAAAGAACCAGCTTTTAGCTTCATTGATTTTCTCTATTGATTTCTTGTTTTTAATTCCATTGATTTCTGATATAATTATTATTTCTTTTCTTGTGCTTACTTTGGATTTAATTTGCTCTTCTCTTTCTTGTTTCCTAATGTGGAAACTATTACTATTAATTTGAGATCTTTCTTCTTTTCTATCCAGACAAGAGAAAATAATTAAAAGTATGCAAATTTGAAAAAAGAAAAATGATCTCTATTTCAAATGATATTATTTTAATCTGGAAAGCCTAAAACATCACTGGGAAAACTAATACAAGTTAATAAGAGAATTTAGTAAAGTAGGTTATAAAGTTAATATTCAAAACAATAGCCTTATTATGTAGAGAGATAAACCATTTAGAAGTTGTAATAGAAGAGAAGATACCAATTATTATAAACAAAATAAAATATCTAGGCATAAAATTAAGAAGTATCTAAAACATGTAATGAAAAAAACTATAAAAGTAGTCCTGAAAGACACAAAAATTAACTTGAACATGTAAAAAAGCTTTACCATATACTTGAATAGAAAGAGGAAGCATCATAAAGATGTCAGTTTTTTCTAAGTTAATTTATAAATTTAACAGAATTCCAATAAACTGCTATCAAGTTTTTTCCCTTGGGGATAGAGAAGTTGATTATACAGTTCATTTATTTATTTATTTTTTAATTTTATTATGTTATGTTAGTCACTGTACCATACATCATTAGTTTTTGATGTGGTGATCCACGATCCATTGTTTTCGATTAACACACAGTGCTCCATGCAGTACATGCCCTCCTTAATACCCATCACCAGGTTAACCAATCCCCCCTTCCACCTCCCCTCTAAAACCCTGTTTGTTTCTCAGAGTCCATAGTCTCTCATGGTTCATCTCTCCCTCCAATTCCAACCCCCTCATTTTTCCCTTCCTTCTCCTAATGTCCTCCCTGCTATTCCTTATGTTCCACAAATAAGTGAAACCATATGATAATTGACTTTCTCTGCTTGACTTATTTCACTTAGCATTTTTCTACACTTCTCTGAAGAAGACATACAAATGGCTAAGAGAAACATGAAAAGATGTTCATCGTCATTAGCCATCAGGGAAATTAAAATCAAAACCACATTGGGATACCACCTTACTCCAGTTAGAATGGCAAAAATGGACAGGGAAAGAAACAACAAATGTTGGAGAGGCTGTGGAGAAAGGGGAACGCTCTTACACTGTTGGTGGGAATGCAAGTTGGTACAGCCACTTTGGAAAACAGTCTGGAGGTTCCTCAAAAATTTAAAAATAGAGCTACCCTATGACCCAGCAATTGCACTACTGGGTATTTACCCCAAAGACACAGAGGTAGTGAAAAGAAGGACCATATGCACCCCAATGTTCATAGCAGCAATGTCCACAATAGCCAAACTGTAGAAAGAGCTGAGATGCCCTTCAACAGATGAATGGATAAAGAAGATGTGGGCCATATATACAATGGAATATTACTCAGCCATCAGAATGGATGAATACCCAACTTTTACATCAACATGGATGGGACTGGAGGAGATTATGCTAAGTGAAATATAAAGTTCACTTAAATGAATAGTCAAATATATGTAGGAAGTCACTGGGAATGGAGAGCAATGGGGGTAGAATAGACCTACCTTATATATTGTGTAAGGCTGATGAATCACAGACCTGTACCCCTGAAACAAATAATACATTATATGTTAATAACAAAAAAAGAAGAAAAAACATAATTAAAACAGTGAGATCATGGTGCCTGAATAGACAGAATAATAGAACAGAATAGAAAACCCACAACACTATAGGTTGTCATGTACACTATAAAGGCACATCCCAAATTAGTGGGAAATGATGAACTTTTAATAAGTGGTATTGTGATAAACTGGATAGCCATGGGGAAATATATGAAATCAAATATATTCCTAATACTGAACATAATGTTAAATTTCAAATAGATTAGAGATTTAAATGTTAAAATAAAATAAATCATATGAGTGGTAGGAGACATGAGTGAAATCCTCATGAAATCCAAAAGGGAGAAGATTGTTAATCTGATAAAAAGAAAGACTTTTGCAAAAACAAGAAAAGGAAATATTTTTACCATATGTAGAAAGACAAAGGACAAATCTTTTTTTTTTAAAGATTTTATTTATTTATTTGTCAGAGAGAGAGAGAGTGGAGAGCACAAGCAGGGAGAGCGGCAGGCAGAGGGAGAAGCAGGCTCCTCCTGCTCCTCTGAGCAAGGAGCCTGATGCAGGACTCGATCCCAGGACCCTGAAATCATGACCTGAGCTGAAGGCAGACGCTTAACTGGCTGAGCCAGCCAGGCGTCCCAAAGGACAAATCTTTAAAAATTGCAACTTTTATCACAGACCAAATACTAATATGTAAATAGCATCTGAAATGGGAAAGAAAAAGGACCAGCAACTCTATAGAAAAATGGGTTAGTAATTTGAATAGTCAATTCATGAAAATTATTGCAAATGGTCCTTAACTATGAAAATGAAACTTAACCTCATTTCTCATTAACAGCAAGAGAAATGCAAATTAAAACGCCCTAAAACAAAGTTCTCATCTATCATATTGGCAAAAGTTCAAAAGTTTGACAACTTACACTATTGGTGAAGCTATGGAGAAATTAATGTTGTTCTATATTGCTGATAGGAATGAAAATAATAAAATAATTTGAAGGGGAATTTGTCAACATCTAGAAAAATTACATATACATTTATACCTTGATCCAGCAATCTAACTTCTAGAGCTCTAGAAGATATAGTAGCAAAAGCAGTATAGTAGCAAAAATACATAAAGCATAAGCAAAAAGCTCTTCCCTTCAGCATTATTCATGATAGCAAAAGAAATTTCCAAATATTCATCAGTAGGGCACTTGTGAGCACTGCACAATGAATTATCAGGCAGCCATAAAAGATAATGAGTAATATCTTTTTTTTTAAGATTTTATTTATTTATTTGTGAGAGAGAGAGAGAGAGAGAGCACAGCTGGGGAAGGGACAGAGGGAGAGGGAGAAGCAGGCTCCCACTGAGCGGGGAGCCCGATGCAGGGCTCGATCCCAGGACCCTGAGATCATGACCCAAGCTGAAGCCACACACCCAACCGACTGAACCACCCAGGCGTCCCATGAGTAATATCTTCTATAGAGGATCTCCAGTATGTGTTGTATAAATGAGAAAAATAAGGTGCAGAAAAGTGTGCATTGTATGTTACCATTTTTTAAGGGGAAGGTATAGGAATACATATATATTTGTGTATGTTTGTGTGTATATATATTATATATATATAGTTAATAGAAGGATAAATAAAAATATTGATTTTTCTTTGGGAGAAAGAGTAAACAATGTGAAGGAGACAAATAGAAACTAGACTTCTCTGATCATACTCTGATTTACAGATTTGAGTTTGTATCAATGTAAATATTTTATATAATTATAAACAAAATGGAATTAAAAATGATCCTAAAAATCAGAAGCAAAATAAAACAAATGTCTAAATGTATAGAGTTGGTGGCAAAACCACAAAAGGAGAGTTATTTCAGTTATATGTATATGTTGTGGGTGATTGAATTAAAGTTGACTGTATATCCCTAGTGGATTATATGCAAAAGAAAAAACAGAAAAGACAAAATAATCTTTTTGGTAAAAATTGTTGGTGGTAATGTAAGCACTTTTCTGAGACTGGGGAGTGGGTATTGTGGAATATAATATAATAATAGGATGTTGAGAGCTGGGATATTTTGTAGAGGAGAAAGGAGATACAGATAATACAATTTATGAGATTAATAAAAGTCTTGTGGTCCTGAATTTGAATTGGAATTATCAATATAAACACATGCTTTATTCCATTATTTTTTTAAAAAAAGCATTTTCTAGCCCTTTCCACTAAAATAACCTGAAAAACAATAATGGACCCATAGCAATGAATACCTTTAGAGTCCTTATTGTGGTCTCTACATCTCAATTCCCACTAAAAGAAACCAGAACTTGATGAAGAAGTGGCAGATTCCAGAATCTTGGGCAGAGAATTTACAAGATAAGCCTGAAACATCTTATCATATCAAAAAGTAAGATGAATGCCAAAGACCACTCGTGTTATGACAGAGGGATATGGGGGATGTGGGAGCTATCTTGAACAGGATCTTTTTGGACAAAGTATGGAACACAACAGGAAAATAATTGCAGTGATTGAAGCATAGCAAATGGGTTTACATTCATAAGTTTATAATGATAAAAAGAAATTATTGGCCACTTTTGGAGAATTCTAGGTAATCAACTCATTATTCTGAAAAAATAGCTAATTAAGAGAAAGTATCAAATATTTATTCTTATTTTCCCATTCAAATTGTATCCCTGAGTAATTGAATATTTGATGAGGGGAATTTGTGTATTTATGAGTATCCCAGCTATTAAATAAAGAAGGAAGAATTACAGTATCACTATTTTGCAGTCTTAATAAATTAATGGATTTCAGCAATAACCATCATTAGTTGCTGATATCCTATATAAAAAATCAATCAGAAATCAACCTCCTAATGGAAGTACATGACATCACTTAAACTATCTTTGCCAGGTGAAATCTAAAAGTTGCTAGATCTAACAACCAATCTATAAGAGATACTAAAAGCAGAGGAACATGTTGAATTACACCATGAAGATGGTTTATTACACATGGAATAAAAGAAATTTCTGAGTTGGTGAGGTACTTACAAGAGAAAAATAATTTTGAGGGAAAACTTTTTTTATTTTTTGCATGCAGGAACACGCAAAAATATCAGCTAATCAAAGTAGAAGGCATTGTAGAATTAGGAAATCCCTATTTTGCATCTATCTATATAATACTTGAATTAGGCAATGATCATCAATAGAGGCTCTAACTATTGGATCAAAGGTGGTTGTGGAATGGAATATTCATGCCATTGTGAAATACCTTCTCAGAGATCAAGTTATAATTACAAGAAGGAAAAGTATACTTTCAGCAAGTGATCAAATTTATTCTTACCTGTAGAAGTACTGCTACCAATGACAATAATATTGGAAACTGATAATGATGCAATAAGAAGTACATATTACTTATCTAGTGTTTTTAGGAAAAAAAGTTATGACTAAATCTAATAGTGAGAAGATAAGACAATTTCATAATATGATGGCCTGGACTCTTAAAAAAATCAATGTCATGAAAAACAGACAATAAAAAAACTGTTCTAAATTAAAAGAGGCTAAAGAGACAAAATGAGCAAATGCCATGTCTGAAACTTGATTTGGATTCTGCATGTGGGAAAAGGTGATATAGAAGACATTTTGGAGGCTTCCGAGATTACTTAAATGAGGACAGCATATTAGATGATGTTATTGAATTACTCTTAATTATCTGAGTATGATAATGGTATTGTGGTTATGTAGGAAAATATCTGAACTCTTAGGAGATTCTGGCTAGAGTATTTAGGGGTGAAGTGTTGCAATATCTGCAACTTACTTTCAAATGGTTCCTAAAACATACACATATGTGTGTATATATGTATTGAAGGAGATAAAAAATGTGGCAAAATATTAAGATTGGTGAAACTTTGTGAAGGTGTACAGGTGTTTATAGCAGTGTAGATTTGTCTTTTTTATATCTATTTGAACATTTTTTCTAGTAAAAAATTGAAAAAAATTAAAAACAAAAATATTACTTATTATCTTAAGAATTATGTATTTACTTAAAGCTTATTAACATGAATATTTAAAAATCTTTTAATATAAGGCCAATTACTTCTTTTTAAGTAAGGCATAGCTAATTGGAGTTCCGAATCTATCTTGCGTACATTACACCATAATTATAAGGATGTCCATTTTCAGTTACTGTAAAACTAAGTAAATTCAGTTGCAAAGAAGTGAGACAAAATTCTTCTAGATTTATTTTATTTTTTTCTCTAGTATTTTACATTTATCTTTTCTATAATACACTTTTATTTGAATCTTTCCAAGGCATTTAGACTGTTTTTTTTTTATAGAAGAAGCAACTCTTTCTTCTTACATTTACATTTCATTAGTTTACGTGACATGTAATTAAATGTTACAATTAAAACGAATACAACTGATATTAGCAAGGGGACAAATACACTTAACTCTTGGTAAATACACAACTCAAGTTGGTAGGAACTGAAAAAGTACATGGATGTACTAAAGAATAGCCTACCAGTTATAAGGTTATCATGTATTGTAGTATCAGCTGGGATATTTCACAGTGGTGCTGTAGATAGCTGGTTAATCTGGTAGTTAGCTTGAGTGGAGATTGGTTAGAGAGGGTGCACTGTAGTGAGATACTCACCAGGCCTGAGCTGCAAACAGGATTCAATATTATTCATGCATAGTTAAGTTCTGTCCAATCATCCTCTGGTGAGATTGGTTTATGAATAATCTCTTCTGTCTAGATTACTGTCAAGGCCTTTCCCCCAGTCAAGCTAAATAAAATGGCTTCAGATTTTCTGACAGTCCCAAATGGGCACATTTGGGTCACTTTTCTTTCCTTTTATCCTATAACCCACCCTCACCTCCAATCCTGTGAAGCTCTTCATTTGGAAATTATGTTATTCAGTGTTAGCTAGGAGTGTCATACGGAACCATGACTCTTAGACTTGTTAGTTAGAGGTACTTGTTGGTTGGTTGTGAGGCCATCCCAATGCAGTTTTGACTCTAAGGCACTATGGATAGTTACAGGTCCCACCCTGAAGTTCTCTAACTTCTCTAAGAGGTGAGGCTTGCTATGAAGGGAATGTTGATTTTCCTACTTCACCGTTCCTTCAGAGAGGAGAAAGTTCTCCTGCTTTGTGAGCCCTAAGAATGCCTTCATAAGGAAGATGAGTGTCTCTTTCTTGTAAGTGGCATGCTAGACAGCTGCATTAGATTTCTGTCTCTGTTCATTGAATTCACTGCTCGGCTCTCTGAGGAGGCAAGGATGAGAAACTGTTGAGGGAGGCTTTCAGCAGATTTGTAAGAGCCAGCATTTCTCGCCTGTAGAGCACATAGCGCTTAACTGCTACTCTTCCCCTGGGGGCATCTTTCAGGTTCTGGCTTTTTCAGGCCAAGCAAGAGACCCTAATTATGTCACTTTCAATCACTTCTGAAGCCTCAAAGACCAAAATTGTCTCTTCAGATCCACTCAGATGCCAAAGAGAGGTGTGGAAAAGAAATTGCTGCCCATCTACCAGCAGCTGTAGGCTTCTAAGCCACCTCTTGCTTTCATTTTCTGTGCAGTGGTCAGGAATTGTTGCTAACACTCAAATCAGTAAAAGTAAAATGTTTCAATGGATACCTTGAGAATACAGATGGTTTTGCACTGAAAAAGCACCTGTAGTCACTGTGGCAGCATTCATCACTATTCATTGACCAGTGCACTTTTCCCTATGCAGGGGAGAATTCCGAGGGACTTGTGTTTGGCCAGTGAAGTGTAGTGGAGGTATTTAACTTCCAGTGCTCGAATCTCCACTTCTTTCTTTTCCACGCTACTGAAAATAATGTCTTCATGAAACCTTTGTAGATAAACCACCCAAATTGTCAGTCTGGTTACTTGTTCCTTTTGTTAACTTCTAAGTTTATTATTTATTATATATTATTTATATTTATTATATATATATTATATATACCTCAATTTGCTTGGTAACATTTTTTTCAGAAAAAAATATATAAATGGAATTTTTAAATGATTCATATGCCCAGAGGAAGTCTTAGGGAATTCTTTTGTATGTCAAATATATCAGTATGTGAATTTCCACATTTTCATATATTGACTGTGTAAAGCAGAGCATATCAGATATTCTTCTTAGCTATTTTTGTAGCTTTGTTTTCTAGATGTTTTGTTATTTCACTCATCAAACAAACGCTTACTGAGCAGCTGGAACATTCAATGGATTGTGCCAAGTCCTGGGTGCACATGTTTATCTTTAGCTGTAGTTGTACCTAAATATTGTGTTAGTTTGTTGCTATGGCCTGAATTGTGTCCCCACCCCCCAAGATTCCTATGTTGAAGCCCTAGCCTCTGATGTGACTATATTTTGAGGTAGGGCTTTTAGGAGGTAATTAAGGTTAAATGAGGCCACAGGATAGGGTCCTAATCTGATAGGATTGGTGGCCTTACAGAAAGAGGAAGAGTTCTCTCTCCATCTCTCTCTCCCTTTCTCTTCTTGCACATATTGAGGAAAGGTCATGTGAGTGCATAGTGAGAAGGCAGCAAGCCAGAAAGTCTGTAAGCTTGGAAGAAGGTTTTCATCATGATCAACCATGCTGGCACCCTGATCTTGAACTTCCAGCCACCAGAACTGTGGGAAAATAAAGTTCTGTTGTTTAAGCCACCTAATCTATGGTGTTTTGTTATGACAGCCTGAGCTGACTGAAACATTTACCAAATCCAGGAATTCTACAACTAGAATATCTGAGTCTTGTAAGAAATAAATCAAGGGCAACAGAATAACATAGAACTATACTTTATATGGCTAACTATAAACTTATGAAATTTGTAATACTAAGCTGTTAAAGGGAAAAAACTAAAAAGTCTAAAGAAAAGACAAATTCATGAATGTCAGATTCATGTTGACATATTAAAGGAAATCAGAATTCTAAACTTTAGAAGGATAAAATAGGGAAGAACAACAAGTCAACCAATCTAATCAGTTTATTTATTTACTGAACAAGTGCTCCGGCATGTCCTTAGGAAATTTATGTCATAGGCAATATATCCCAAACTACCTGCCTCAGAATTATGTGGGTGTGCCTATTGGATATCCAGATCTCAGGACCATGCTGAAGTCATATTCAGTTTCTCTGAGGTGAAGTCTGGGAATCTTCATTTTAAACAAGTTCTCTAAGTGATCTTTAGGCATGCTAGAGTCTGAAACCCTTATTTCAGGCATTGTGGGGCTGCCTAAGAAATGTTAGTCTTTGTCCCTGCAATGAGATGCCTACTGATACATGAAATACAGGCAAATCAAGGTTGTTGTGTTCAAGTACTCAAATGTACATATAGAGTATAGGTGTAGTATTTGTAGAAGAAGAGGTCAACAAAGACCAGAAAGTAGCTACTAGAGATCGGTTCCCAGCACTCTGAGAACTTAGAGGGAGGAATGGAACAGCGGACCAGAGGAGTCTGGAGTCAAGGAGGCCTCAAAAAAGAAGGATTGTGCATCAGTTGAAGAATAAAGAGGCTTTCTCCCTTCCCACACATTTTAGAAAAAAAGCAATAAAGGAACAAAACACAGTTTTTATTTCACAAAGATAGAGAGCACAAAGAGGAAATAGGAGTAGATGAAATATTTTCAGAATCAGTAAGTAGATAAAGAGGTTGGAGTGATTAGACTAGAGGTATGCCAGTGGCCCCTGGACAACCTCTGGAGTCTCAGGTCTGGGAAGCACCAAGTACTGCAGAAGGTAGGGGAGTGATATGTATAGGGACAGAGAGGGAAATGTAGGTTGTTGGCTCCTGGCCTCCTGCCTTTAAAGAGCAACAGGCTCATTCTCTAGAGGATTTGAACTGGAGGAGACTTGACCAGTGACATTAAGCAGAGTGAGTGAAGTACCAAGGTAAGGACTGCAACAGGGATTATGTGTTCAATTTTCTGAACAATGGAACTCTCAACACCTCCCCTTCTCCCCACTCTGATCTCAGAAATCTGACAGCCAGATGTCTTCCCTCAGGCCCCCAAAAATTAATGCTAAAAAGTACGGTAGCAATGCCTTCAAAATTGTAAGAGTATGTGCCCAGCCTCTTAATCTGTTAAGAGATTAATCAAGTAGGATAAATGGTAGAATGAAGATATTTTTCAGATATACAAGTACTGTAAAAATTTATCTTCTTAGGAAGCAACTGGAGGATACACTTTAACCAAAACCAATAATAAACTAAGAAATAAACCAAGAAAGGAAGTTCAGCATGCAACTACACAATTAAGCTTAGAGTGCTGCTGGCATAGACAGAAACAGGCTGAGGGAAAGGGGACGGAAGGAAAACATTTGAACTCAGGTCTTCTGAGGTTTTGAATCATAGGTGCATTCAATAACCTGTAAGGAGTGTGCTAGAAGTGCTGCATACTTCCATTTTCCTTTCGCTTAGCTTGGCCCTGTGTGAAATAAATGTCTTTATAATTATCTTTTTCATCTCTGTTTATAGTTTCCATTTTTGAGAAAGGCATAAGAAGTATACCTTTCTTTTAGGAATAATATAATCACATATTATCAGTGACTGAAGTAATTAGCATAGTTTTCATATCATCATTTGAGTCATGTAACCTTAACTAAACAGTAAAAAAAACTACTAACATGCATATACAAAAATCTAGGTGATTTTAATGTTACCTTTTATTTATAGATATTTTAGAAGTTTACTACATTATTCTCCAGATTGTTCACTAACTTGGTAAATTGGAAGGGCTGATTTTTCCATTTTTATGGAAAAAAAACCCAATAACCACCATTTACAGCAAAGAATTTGCACTAGGCAATGCCTTAAAATAATTTTGAAATGTATTTATTTACATCTCAAATATGACTTCTTTCTAAAATGTTCAAAGTCTCATTTCCACAGCTGCAATTAAATGACTTTTTAGGATAATGTTTCATTTGGCTGTATTATGTTAATAATCAGCTAGATGATGTATATCTTTTCCATCTTTATGTACCCATGAATTATTCAGAAGTGTTCTTTTGCAAATGCAGAGTAGAGAAATTCAGTCCCTTTTTCCCCAAAAGGGTCAGACGTGCTTTAGTTTAGAAGAGAGAGAGAGAGAGAAGTAGATCCTTTTTCTTTATAATCCCTTAAAATTTATTGAAGTGAACAGTAGGAATTTATTTAAATATCCAATAACGAGAAAATGCTCAAGTAAACTATAATACATCTACCTGACAAAATGATGCAACTCTGAAAAACTAATGGTTGGAAAGACAACATAGCAACTCTGAAAAACTAATGGTTGGAAAGATAACATGGGAAAATGTTTGTATAAAAAAATAGGTGAACCAAAAAAATGCACATTATAATTTCAACTAAAAATAGTCATCAGAGAAAATTCTAGAAGAAAATACAATAAAATAGTAATGACAATCATGTTACTATGTAGGAATATGGGTGATTTTTTTTCTATCTTTTCCAATTTTTTTAATGTGATATTATTTTTATAATGAGAGAAAGCAAACAAACAAGTTCACCCTTATCGAATTACTAGTGTTTTCTAGAAACTGGGCTGTGTGCTGAGGATATAAAGATGAAAAGATGTGCTTAATGATATAAAAGATATATCAAGCTTTCCTTGGTGATTCTAAAATGTATATAATTAATATAAACTTCATTGAGATCTTATTAAGTAGAAATGTCATTAATGAAGTACCTAGTAGGTGCTTTTCATGTGTACTTTGTCTAATCAATTCAACAATCTTATGAAGATGATTCTCTTTTTACAGATAGGAAGCTGTGTCTCAGAGAAACTATGCAACTTGTCCAAAGTGATATAGTTAATAATAAGAGATTGAGCTTGGCCTAATTAGAAGCCCATTCTCAGTAACTTAATAAGAATTTATTAAGCACCAACTATGTACCAGAAATTATTTTAGATTAGGGATACCGAAATGAACAAAGCAAAGACCTCATGGAGCTTACATTCTAGTATGAGGAGACATAAACAAAAATGAGTTGTAGGTGATATATTAGAAGCTGAAAAGTGCTTTAGAGAGAAATAAGGCAGAGAAAGGAGGCTGAGTAGGGAGAGGGGTTGCGATTTTGAACAGGATGATCAGGGAAGGCCTAGCTGAGAAAACAATGTTTAAGCAGAGACCTGAAAGAGTTGAGGGAAGGGTCCCAACTCTGCAGGAGAGCATTTTAGGCAGAGGAGACAGTAAGTATAAAGGGCTTGAGATGAAAGTGCGTCTAGAGGAACAGCAAGGGCACCAGCATGGCTAGAGCTATGGAACAGTGAGTGGAGTGGAACAAAGTGAGATAAAGGAGGACAGGAGAGAGCTAGAGACTTTGAGCTTTGTGGGACATTGTCAAGACAGGAAACCACAGGACGTTTTAAACAGAGGAATTGCTTTATCTGACTTAGTTTTCAAAGGATCATTCTGGCTGCCATGTGCAGAAAAGTCTGTAGGGGAACCAGGGTGGAGGCAGGAGACCCTTAGGAGGCTACTGCAGTGAGAGAGGATGGTCATTTGTGCCAGGATAGGAGTGGAGGACTGTCAAGAACTGTGAGGGCCTGAGATTTTATCCTTTACTTGCAAGCTATCAAGTTACCTAGTTTCTTGTGTGCTGGCAGAAAATATGAGATTTATGGATCAGAGACGAAGGACTTTATTTCTCATGACATAGCAATCACCCCGCGCTTCGTGTTTGTTTCATCCTGTTTGTCCCCCAGGTCTCATGGGTGATGCACCGTGGCTTTAGTGGACCCTGTGTGTACAGTGGATTTGTGTCACAGCCAAGGGACCCTAAGTTTAGGAACCCCCAATCTTTAATAATGGACTACAAGCAACCTTGCCTAACTTCCACTCTCTTTTTTATATTGGACAGCAAACAAATGTGGTCTCTGTTCCAGAGGAAACACAATTGCTACGTCCCCTGGCTTTTTGCTATCCAAAACTCTTTGAAAAGATAGTCTAGAACAAGAGCTATCAGTGCCTTCCTTTGTAAGATAAGCAGAAATGTAAAAACACAAACAGACAGACGAAAAAAACCCCTGGAGAATTGTCTCCGAACAAGGATGCAGTATGAAGTGGCTACATTCTGGGGATATTTTTTAGTTAGAGCCCAGATAGTTGTAGGATGTAAGAGGAAGGGAGTCCAGAATGACACTATCGTTTTTTCCAGGTACTGTACTAGGTGCTGAGGATATAGTGGCCAATGACACATTCTAGGCCTTGGCTACTACGCGGCTTACCTTCCAGCAAGAGAGAGAGAGAGAGAGAGAGAGAGACCCGAAGCAGATAAACATGCCAAATAAGTGAAATTATTGAGCTACTTTATAAATAGTTTCTGGGAATTTCAGCTGTGTAAAAATATGCAGTTTTATTTAAACCAGATAAAATTACAACCAGGATATAAAGGGCAGAAGTAGATTAGACCCCATAGATGAAGTCAAGTGTGCTTGATTCTAGAATTAATGTTATCCTTGTCATCTTTTTTTTTTTTTTTTGAGAAATAAAATTTCCTTGAGTTTGTGCCTGCTTGCAACAGACACACTTAGCATCATTAGTAACCTAGACATGCTTAATTTGGAGGATAAACATTGAAATTTTAAAAGATTCTATTTAAGAAATAAAATTATTTTACTTTGCTTGCTTATAGACATATATTTGGAGGTTGACTGTGATGAGCTGTTGTCATAGGTGGAAAACCATCATCAATTTTATTTTTTACTGGTTTGTTGTCTGTCTCTACCAATTAGAATAGAATCTCGAGGGGAGATTATTTTGTTTGTGGATATATTCTCAGGTCTTAGAATAGAGCCTGGTAAATAACATGTGTTTAATAAGTAACTTTGAATGAATGAATGAATGTATGATACACATATTATTTTGTATTCTGCTTGTTAATAAACAGATTCCTTCGCTTAGTATTTGTTTTGTTTGCAGAATCTTTGGTGTCTGCTTTCTATCACCTTTTTAATGCTATAACCATTCTTCAAGTATTGGACATTTAGATGTTTCCCAAATGTTTGTAATGATACAAAATACTGAAGTAACGTTTAGTGTGTATTAACTTTTACATTTCTTTTGAATTATTGCTTTAGTATGAATTCGAAGGATTGGGTCAAAGGTACTAAAATCATCACTATTCTCCCTCTGTGTTGTCTTTTCCAGAACGGTAAGGACAGGTTTCAGTGGATGAGAGTAGAGATGAGTTTAGTAGAGTAGTTAGTAGAGAGAGTAGAGATGAGTTTCATCTTAAAGTAGAATTCATTAACATTAGTTGTTATTTTTTTTTTATTATGTTCAGTTAGCCAACATATAATACATCATTAGTTTTTGGTGTTGTGTTCAAAGATTCATTAGTTTTGTATAGCTAATGTGCTCATCATAACACTTTTTTAAAAACACATTTCATGTGTGTGTAGGGTGTGTGTGTGAATAGAGGATCAAGTATGCTTATATTAGCATTTATTTGATGTTTCTTGATGTTGTATACATTTTCATGTTCATTTATTAGTATTAGTGTGAGCTGTATGTTCATATACTTTGTCCAGTGAGCTGCTTGTTGAATTATCCAGTTCCTAAGTTCTAGACAGAATGATGACATTTAGGATTTTAGCACAGCTTCATGTGAAGTTCTTCTGGTCAGGCTCAGAGGTGGGAAGGTGAGAGGGAGGGGGCTCTTTGGAGCTCTCATGCAGGCCCTGAGGAGCAACACGAGGAGAGCCTCATGGAGCCACCACTGATGACATTTTCTCTCTCAACAGATATCTATTGTGCTTGCTGCTATGTAACTGGAAAAATAAATATCTAATTACACTATGTTAAAAGTGTGATAAAAATGGGGTACAGTACGAGACAATAATAATGAGGGAGGGATGAGTGTTTGGAAGCCTTCCCCAGATCAGGAGTGCCTTTTTGAGGAAGTGGCATTTTACCTAAAACCTGAAGGAAAAGATCCCCACAAGGTATCTAGGATGTCATACATCTGGCAGGAGCACAGTGTAAAATGCCATGACTCCAGCCCACAGGAACAGCTGTTCAGCTGAGCCATAACATCCTGTGGGTCAGGAAGTTGCTTTTATCTTGGTATGTGCCAGGTCAGATGGGTGAAAGGATGATATTGCTCAAGTTCCTCACATGCCTGACCACTTAGTGGGATATAGTGAATACCTGTGCTTGTTTGAGGATCAAATAATAAGAGAATCACGGTATGTTATTTCCCCTGTTCTTTCCATATGATTGAAATAGTTACAATAATTAGAATTCGGAGGAGCCCACTCTCTCCTGATTTTATGAATCATGCTGGAAGAGAAGCTAACACAGCATAATGCACAATACAGTCATAATGCAGTCTGCATAAAAGCAATCTCAAGTCACATAAATGCTTCATTAAAGTCCCTATCTCTACACAAGGTCTGCTACAGTACACAGGGACAATGAAAATCAGTGTCTGATAGCTGACTTCATTTGGCTTTCTAACTTTGATTACTACATTTTGTCTTATCCATTTAAGCTGATTCTTAATAAATGGACAGTTGGGGGGGCAGTCTCCTTTAGAGGTAAGAAGGGGCTGAAGCCATCTTGCTGTTACTGTTAATTTAAATAATCCTCAGACGTTCACATTGCAATAAAGCAAGAATACTGCCATGTATAAAATAGATGTTATTTCCTGAACACTTAGGAGTTTATTTCACAATGTGCATGTAATCCTCTATTACACTCTGTAATGTCTGAGGAAGCATGCATGTACAGTCCATTACCAGAAAAAATATAATCTTACTAGTAGCTGACTGCAAGCATTCTCAGAATCCAGAGTATGATGCAAAACATTTTTTTTGTTTACTGTTCTCATTATAATCTTTTAGCCTGAGTCAACTGTAGGCCCCTTTCCCCCTAGTATCTCCCCTTTACCCCTCTACTCTCTCCACTGGTCAAAGCTGGGGAACCCACTGTTCTTGGATCGAATCTAGAAGTTGATGAGTAATCAGAGTTGGTGCCACCTCCATGGGATTTGGCTTAAACTTTTCAGATTCCTTAGAATGAAATCTGTTATATAAAACCAGCCTCTCTGGTTTTAATAGCACAGCTTTGATGTAACCGTGTCAAAAAAACCCCTCCCTCCACCAAGAGGGAGGCTGAGAAGGAAGGAAAGGGGGCAGGGGACAGAGAACCCGAGTCTGTCACAGATGATCTGCCAGAGTTCTTTGAAGTCAATTTATTCCATGGTAAACCTCTCACAGCCACTTCAACAGAAGCGTATCTTCACTAAAAAAGGTTCCCTAGGTTCACACAAGGTAATCACAGTTCCAACCCAGCAAAGAAATTTAGTGAGACAAAGACAATCAAGTTATCTGTACATTCAGAAAAAAATGGCTTGGTTGGGGCGCCAGGGTGGCTCAGTTGGTTAAGTTTCTGACTCTTGGTTTTAGCTCAGGTTATTATCTCAGTGTCGTGGGATCAAGCCCCGCATAGGGCTCCACGCTGAAGGCGGAGTCTGCTTGGGATTCTCTCTCTCCTTCTCCCTCTGCCTCTCTTTATTTTTTTAATTTATTTTATTATGTTACATTAATCACCATACGTTACGTCATTACTTTTTGATACAGTGTTCCATGATTCATTGTTTGCATATAACACCCAGTGCTCCATGCAGAATGTGCCCTCTTTAATACCCATCACCCGGCTAACCCATCCCCCCACCCTCTTCCCCTCTAGAACCCTCAGTTTGTTTCCTGAGATTAAGAATTCCTTATATCAGTGAGGTCATATGATACATGTCTTTCTCTGACTGACTTATTGCGCTCAGCATAACACCCTACAATTCCATTCCATCATTGCAAATGGCAAGATTTCATTCCTTTTGATGGCTGCATAATATTCCATTATATATATATATATATATATATATATATATATATATATATATAAATATATATATATATATACCACTTCTTTTTTATCCATTCATCTGTCGATGGACATCTTGGCTCTTTCCACAGTTTGGCTATTGTGGACATTGCTGCTATAAACATCTGGGGTGCACGTACCCCTTCAGATCCCTACGTTTGTATCTTTGGGGTAAATACCCAGTAGTGCAATTGCTGGATCATATGGTAGCTCTATTTTCAACTTTTTGAGGAACCTCCATTCTGTTTTCCAGAGTGGTTGCACCAGCTTGCATTCTCACCAACAGTGTAGGAGGGTTCCCCTTTCTCCGCATCCCCGCCAACATCTGTCGTTTCCTGACTTCTTAATTTTAGCCATTCTGACTGGTGTGAGGTGGTATCTAACTGAGGTTTTTATTTTTTTTTAAGATTATTTATTTATTTATTTATTTGAGAGAGCGGCAATGAGAGATGGAGAGAGAGCACATGAGGGGGGGAGGGTCAGAGGGAGAAGCAGACTCCCCGCCGAGCAGGGAGCCCTATGCGGGACTCGATCCCGGGACTCCAGGATCATGACCTGAGCCGAAGGCAGTCGCCTAACCGACTGAGCCACCCAGGCGCCCCTCTCACTGAGGTTTTGATTTGGATTTCCCTGATGCCGAGCGATGTTGAGCACTTTTTCATGTGTCTGTTGGCCATTCGGATGTCTTCTTTACAGAAATGTCTGTTCATGTCTTCTGCCCATTTCTTGATTGGATCATTTGTTCTTTGGGTGTTGAGTTTATTAAGTTCTTTCTAGATTTTGGATACTAGCCCTTTATCTCATATGTCATTTGCAAATTTTTTCTCCCATTATGTCGGTTGCCTTTTGGTTTTGTTGACTGTTTCCTTTGCTGTGCAAAAGCTTTTTATCTTGATGAAGTCCCAATAGTTCATTTTTGCCCTTGCTTCCCTTGCCTTTGGCGATGTTTCTAGGAAGAAGTTGCTGCGGCTGAGGTCGAAGAGGTTGCTACCTGTGTTCTCCTTTAGGATTTTGATGGATTCCTGTCTCACATTGAGGTCTTTCAACCATTTGGAGTCTATTTTTGTGTGTGGTGTAAGGAAATGGTCCAGTTTCATTCTTCTGCATGTGGCTGTCCAATTTTCCCAACACCATTTGTTGAAGAGACTGTCTTTTTTCTATTGGACATTCTTTCCTGCTTTGTCGAAGATTAGTTGACCATAGAGTTGAGGGCCCATTTCTGGGTTCTCTATTCTGTTCCATTGATCTATGTGTCTGTTTTTGTGCTAGTACCATACTGGCTTGATGATGACAGCTTTGTAATAGAGCTGGAAGTCCGGAATTGTGTTGCCGCCAGCTTTGCTTTTCTTTTTCATCATTCCTCTGGCTATTCGGAGTCTTTTCTGATTCCATACAAATTTTAGGATTATTTGTTCCATTTCTTTGAAAAAAGTGGATGGTATTTTGATAGGGATTACATTGAATATGTAGATGGCTCTAGGTAGCATTGACATCTTCACAATATTTGTTCTTCCAATCCATGAGCATGGAACGTTTTTCCATTTCTTTGTGTCTTCCTCAATTTCTTTCATGAGTATTCTATAGTTTTCTGAGTACAGATTCTTTGCCTCTTTGGTTAGATTTATTCCTAGGTATCTTATGGTTTTGGGTGCAATTGTAAATGGGATCGACTCCTTAATTTGTCTCTCTTCTGTCTTGTTGTTGGTGTATAGGAATGCCACTGATTTCTGTGCATTGATTTTATATCCTGCCACTTTCCTGAATTCCTCTATGAGTTCTAGCAGTTTTGGGGTGCAGTCTTTTGGGTTTTCCACCTAAAGTATCATATCATCTGCAAAGAGTGAGAGTTTGACTTCTTTGCCGATTTGGATGACTTTTTGTTGTCTGATTGCTGTGGCTAGGCTTCTAATACTATATTGAATAGCAGTGGTGAGAGTGGACATCCCTGCCGCATTCCTGACCTTAGGGGGAAGTTCTCAGCTTTTCCCCATTGAGAATGATATTCGCTGTAAGTTTTTCATAGATGGCTTTTATGATATTGAGGTATGTACCCTCTATCCCTATACTCCAAAGAGTTTTGATCAAGAAAGGATGTTGTACTTTGTCAAATGCTTTTTCTGCATCTATTGAGAGGATCATATGATTCTCGTTCTTTCTTTTGTTAATATATTGTATCACGTTGATTGATTTGCGGATGTTGAACCAAGCTTGCAGCCCAGGGATAAATTGCACTTGGTCATGGTGAATAATCCTTTTAATGTACTGTTGGATCCTATTGGCTATTATTTTGGTGAGAATTTTTGCACCCATGTTCATCAAGGATATTGGTCTGTAATTCTCCTTTTTGATGGGGTCTTTCTCTGGTTTTGGGAATCAAGGTAATGGTTGCCTCATAAAACGAGTTTGGAAGTTTTCCTCCCATTTCTTATTTTTGGAACAGTTTCAGGAGAATAGGTATTAATTCTTCTTTAAATGTTTGGTAGAATTCCCCTGGGAAGCCACCTGGCCCTGGGCTTTTGTTTGTTGGGAGATTTTTGATGACTGCTTCAATTTCCTTAGTGGTTATAAGTCTGTTCAGGTTTTCTATTTCTTCCTGGTTCAGTTTTGGTAGTTGATACATCTCTAGGAATGCACCCATTTCTTCCAGATTATCTAATTTGCTGGCATAGAGTTGCTCATAATATGTTCTTATAATTGTTTGTATTTCCTTGGTGTTGGTTGTGATCTCTCCTCTTTCATTCATGATTTTGTTGATTTGGGTCATTTCTCTTTTCTTTTGGATAAGTCTGGCCAGGGGTTTATCAATCTTGTTAATTCTTTCAAAGAACCAGCTCCTAGTTTCGTTGATCTGTTCTACTGTTCTTTTGGTTTCTATTTCATTGTTTTCTGCTCTGATCTTTATGATTTCTCTTCTGCTGCTGGGTTTAGGCTTTATTTGCTGTTCTTTCTCCAGCTCCTTTAGGAGTAGGTTTAGACTGTGTATTTGAGACCTTTTTTGTTTCCTGAGAAAGGCTTGTATCGCTATATACTTTCCTCTTAGGACTGCCTTTGCTTCATCCCAAAGATCTTGAACAGTTGTGTTTTCATTTTTATTGGTTTCCATGAATTTTTTAAATTCTTCTTTAATTTCCTGGTTGACCCATTCTTTTTTTTTAGTTATAAAAATAAATTTTATTATTCTTTATTTTATTATGTTATGTTAATCACCATACATTACATCATTAGTTTTTGATGTAGTGTTCCATGATTCATTGTTTGCATATAACACCCAGTGCTCTATGCAGAACATGCCTTCTTTAATGCCCATCAGCAGGCTCACCCACCCTCCACCTCCCTCCCCTTTAGAACCCTCAGTTTGTTTTTCAGAGTCCATCGTCTCTCATGGTTCATCTCCCCCTCCAATTTCCCTCCCTTCATTCTTTAGTAGGATGCTCTTTAGCCTCCATGTATTTGAGTTCTTTCCGACTTTCCTCTTGTGACTGAGTTCTAGTTTCAAAGCATTGTGGTCTGAAAGTATGCAGAATGATCCCTATCTTCTGGTACTGGTTGAGACCTGCTTTGTGACCTAGGATGTGATCTATTCTAGAGAATGTTCCATGGGCACTAGAGAAGAATATGTTTATTCTGTTGCTTTGGGATGGAATGTTCTGAATATATCTGTGAACTCCATTTGGTCCAGTGTGTCATTTGAAGTCCTTATATCCTTGTTGATCTTTTGCTTAGTTGATCTGTCCATTTCATTGAAGGCGGTGTTAAAGTCCCCCACTATTATTGTATTGTTGTCAATGTGTTTCTTTGCTTTTGTTAATAATTGGCTTATATAATTGGCTGCTCCCATGTTAGAGGCATAGATATTTACAATTGTTAGATCTTCTTGTTGGATAGACCCTTTAAGTAGGATATAGTGTCCTTCCTCATCTCTTATTACAGTCTTTGTTTTAAAATCTAGTTTGTCTGATATAAGGACTGCCACCCCAGCTTTCTTTTGGTGTCCATTAGCATGGTAAATGGTTTTCCACCCCCTCACTTTCAACCTGGAGGTGTCTTTGGGTCTAAAATGAGTGTCTTGCAGACAGCATATCGATGGGTCTTGTTTTTTAATCCAATCTGATAGCCTGTGTCTTTTGATTGGGGCATTTAGCCCATTTACATTCAGGGTAACTCTTGAAAGATATGAATTTAGTGCCATTGTATTGCCTGTAAGATGACTGTTACTATACATTGTCTCTGTTCCTTTCTGGTCTATGTTACTTTTAGGCTCTCTCTTTGCTTAGAGGACCCCTTTCAATATTTCTTGTAGGGCTGGTTTTGTGTTTGCAAATTCCTTTAGTTTTTGTTTGTCCTGGAAGCTTTTTATCTCTCCTGCTATTTTCAATGACAGCCTAGCTGGATATAGTATTCTTGGCTTCATGTTTTTCTCATTTAGTATTCTGAATATGTCATGCCAGTCCTTTCTGGCCTACCAGGTCTCTGTGGATAGGTCTGTTGCTAATCTAATATTTCTACCATTGTAGGTTGCAGACCTCTTGTCCCGAGCTGGTTTCAGGATTTTCTCTTTGTCTCTGAGACTCATAAGTTTTACTATTAGATGTCGGGGTGTTGACCTATTTTTATTGATTTTGAGAGGGGTTCTGTGTGCCTCTTGGATTTTGATGCCTGTTTCCTTCCCCACATTAGGGAAGTTCTCTGCTATAATTTGCTCCGATATACCTTCGTTCCCTCTTTCTCTTTCTTCTTCTTCTGGGATACCAATTATTCTAAATTTGTTTTGTCTTATGATATCACTTATCTCTCGAATTCTGCCCTTGTGATCCAGTAGTTGTTTATCTCTCTTTTTCTCAGCTTTTTTATTTTCCATCATTTGGTCTTCTATATCACTAATTTTCTCTTCTGCCTCATTTATCCTAGCAGTTAGAGCCTCCATTTTTTATTGCACCTCATTAATAGCCTTTTTGATTTTGACTTGGTTAGATTTTAGTTCTTTTATTTCTCCAGAAAGGGTTTCTCTAATAACTTCCATGCTTTTCAAGCCCAGCTAGTATTTTTATAATCATGATTCTGAACTCTAGTTCTGACATCATACTAATGTCTGTATTGATTAGGTCCCTAGCAGTCAGTAGTGCCTCTTGTTCTTTTTGTTGAGGTGATTTTTTTTTGTCTTGTCATTTTGTCCAGAGGAGAACGGATGAATGAGAGAACAAAATGCTAACAGGTTTACAACGTCCCCAGCAAATATGCACTAAACAAATCAGAAGAGACCTGGAACCGGGGACAAGAAAAGGAAAGTAAGAAAAAAGAAAAAGAAAAAGATAAAAACAAACAAAAACAAAACAAAACAAAACCCCGAATATGATCAAATATGATCAGGCTGGTGCATAGATCAGTGCCACACACTAGATTTTGGGTGTATTTTGGTCTGTTAGAAGACAGTGCTTCCCAAAATTTTAAAGAAAGAAAAACTTATATATGTACAAAAATAAGGGTTAATATGATGAAGGGATGGAAGATGAATGTAAAGATGAAAATTATAAAAGATTTAATAAAAGGAATTGATAAGATAAGAAGTTGGTTGAAAAAAGAAGAGGATTTAAAAAAAAAGGGGGAGAGAATGTGATCAGGCAGGATACTAGAACAAAGCCATACACTAGATATTTAGGGTATATTTTGATCTGTTAGAAGAAACTGTATCCCAAAATTTTAAAGAGAGAACAACTTATATATATATACCAAAAATAAGATTAACTACTATGAAGGGATAGAATATGACTCTAAAAATGAAAAATAAAAAAGATTTTTTTAAAAAGGGATTGATAAGATGTTGGTTGAAAAAGGGAAGAAGAAAAATTCAGAAAAAATACAGTTAAAAAATTACCTTTGAAAGACTAATGAATCATGGTAAAAAAAAAGCCATGAATTCTATGTGTGGTATTCCCCTAGTGCTGGAGTTCTCCCGTTCTCATTGATCGGTAAATTTGGTCTTGGCTGGCTGTTCATGCTGATCTTCTAGGGGAAGGGAAATGTCTTTGCTGGAGGCGGAATTGCCCTGCCCTTGCCTGGTTCCGGACTAAGTAATCTGCTCAAACTCTCGGAAGCTTTTGTTCCCTGCAAGGTTTCCGTGCAGCTTTGGAGGACAAGAGTGAAGATGGCAGCCTCCCAATCTCTGCCCCAGAGGAGCCGAGAACTCGGGGCCCCACTCCTCAGTGTGCGCCCAGAGAAAAGCAGTCAATCATTCCCATCTCCCTGGTCTCCAGCCGCACTCCGTTCTCACCCAGCCTGTGACCGAGTGTTTCTATCTCTGGCACCCGACCCCGTGTGGAGTCTCCAAACGCAGCAGATCCCTGCAGTGCGCTCCCATGCCACTCCTCCCGGGGGAGGAAAGGGAGTCTCCCTGATTCGCTGCTTGTTGGGTCCCTGCTGGAGGAGCAGTGGCCCGACTGTGCCACAGATCATGTTTTATGGCAATCCCGAGCTGAGAGCCCACGCCTCAGCTCTGTCTTTGCAGCTGGCTTCCCTGCTCCAATACCTGGGAGCTCTGCCGCACTCAGGCACCCCCGGTCTTTCTGTGATCCCGAGGGTCCTGAGACCACACTGTCCCAGGGAGGGTTCCACTCCCTGCTTAGCCACTAGAGCGACGTCTCTCAGCAGAGCCGACTTCTGCAAGTTCCGATTTTGTGCTCCGCGGCTCTATCACTTGCCAGAAGGAGCAGACAGAGGCCCCCTCCCCCGCCGTCTATCCTCTGGAATATCGCCTCAGATTCACTTCTCCGCATGTCCTACCTTCCAGGAAGTGGTCGCTTTTCTGTTCAGAGAGTTGTTGCTATTCTTTTGTTTGATCTCCTGTTGAGTTCGTAGGTGTTTAGAATGGTTTGATCCCTATCTAGCTGAGTTCCTGGGAGCAGACGAAATCCAGGTCTCCTGCTCCTCCACCGTCTTGCTCCTCCCCTCTGTCTCTCTTTAAATAAATAAAATATTAAAAAAAGAAGAAGAAGAAAAGGAAAAATGGCTTGGGCACTTGTCTAAGTATTTTTTGTAATGTATTTAAAAGAAATTAATCCAACAATGACACATAGTTTTGCTCAATAGATGGGAAGAAAACATTCATTCTTAGAAGTTGCTGTTTGTTAGTCTGAAAGGCCCACTTAAAATTGTAGTTGCCCTGATAATAGCATTGTTAACTTGACAGCAAAGTAACTATAACTTAAGTTTTCCCACTCTATCCACCTCTGGAGTGGAGTTTTGAATAACTCATTCTCATATAAGAGACAAACCAGACACTGAGCTGGATTCAAGCTTCAATTTTTCCAAGTTTGATCCATCACCGAAAAATGTGTCAGTGACACTGTTTGAACCTTCACATCTTGCTGCATTCAAACTAACTTTTGCAAAATAAAAATTGCTTGTCTAAATTGTCCATATATGTCTCCATGAAAGTCTAATTTTCTAGATTTTTTCTGGAAATGGCATTCTAAAGTTATTTCCTGGCTAAGAATTTGTACCCATTTCTCTTAATATAATTGTTGCTTTTCAAAGAGACAGCCAACTAGGCTTTATATCAAGCTTTACTTTAAGAACTGAAGAAGTCTTTCTTTTGTAAACTATATAAAAAGTTGCTACAAATTATGTATCAAGAAAAATAGTTTTTTTCCCCCAAAGTGCCAAAAAATCTCTTTCATCTCTTGGCGTGCTCTCAAGCTCATTACTGCTTCAATGTTTGAACTTGTCACCTCTCCAAACTCATCTAGTTGCATTTCATCATCTTTTGACAAATCTTCAGGTTTCTAAAGCTCCTTGGATTTTCTATAAAAGCTCATTCTTTGAGATTCAGGAAGCTTCTTTATATCTAATTTTCTTTGCAGATTTTTATAAAACAAACCAATAAAAGGATGACCACAGTTTAAATAGAATACCGGTCCATATTTTAATTTTTATTGAAATTTTTGTATGCTTCCAACTTTCTCTCTGTTAGAACTTCTTTTTTTCTCTGCCCCTAAGTCTGTGAGGAGATGCTAATCTTCCTTAATATCTCATCAGAAACAAAGAGCAGAAGAACCTGGGGAGCCAGCATTTCCAGTACTGGCTACACTGAGAAATCTAGTTAGTTTCAGAACTGTTCAATTCAGTGAATCTGCAACTCCTCCCCCACCTTTTTTCCTTGTCTTTTCTTTGCCCACCTTAGGAGAATTTCTTCCCTTCAAACTTTCCTTTCATGCAACATTTAGGTTTTCTGAATACAATACTGTGAATTACTGGTGCTATTCTTGTACATTGAAGGTGAAGGAAAGACTGGCTTTAAATGTGTTTGTTCAAGTGTTCCCAATCTGGGTCTTCTTCATTCTAAGGAACCGAGGCCTGCTAGTCCCAGTAAATATTGCTAGAACAGAGTCCAATCTATTCTGCACAGCCTAGAGACAACATTTCATGTTCAAAGGACCATTGCTAGGTTCATGTCCTTTTATGGAGGGGCCAGAGGTTTTCATGTGGAGCCTGTCCTGTTGCACAGCTGGAGCCTTCTGCTTCACAAGGAAAAGCCCTCATTTGCTTAACACTGATTCTCTTCTGTATCATTTGTTTAAATAGATTAGAAGAGCACTCCTCTCTGTACCAGCTCATCTCTCAATTTAGATAGAAGAATATCAGTTTCAAAGCCTTTGGCTTCTTTCAAAGCTGTACCTCTGTAGTTTGGAATGCTGTTTGAAGATGTGACAGGGTCAGCTGGAAAAACCAAGGGCCCAAGCTAGATTCCATCCTCAAATTGCCAATAAAGTACCTTAGGATTCCTTGGTGAGAACAAAGAGGTCCCTACATTTAAAGAAGTGTTTCTGGAAGAAATGAAAGCATTTTTAATGAAATGACAACATTTTAGTCTTTACTTAAAGAAATTGAGTAAACGTTCCTTCTGTGGGAGGTATCTTTCTCTGAGCAGGGGTAAGGCCTAGTGAATGGCTCCAAACACTTGGGGAAAACTTATGAACACTTTGGAGAAGTCACCAAGGAATAATAAATACTGCCTTGCTCACAAAGATTTTCACTTCCCCTCCTAAACATCTCCAACGCCTTCTCTGATTTGTCACATAAACATCTGCTTTGGCAAACATCATAATTTCTCTTCACAGAACCAGACTTTCATAAAAATAAAAAACAAAGGATTGTAAAAGAGAAGCAGAGTGCCATGCATTTCTTTAAAATTCATTTCTTGTTCTCATTAGGATTTCTCTGACTTGGGGCCCTTAAACATAAAGTACTTATTTTGTATATCCAGTCAACATTCCTTTATAGAGTTTCTATGCTTTCAGAGCCTTTTCTAAATGAATTAAAAAGAAATAGAAAACATGGCCACTACTTTCCCCCTACTAACTGTAGGTAGAAAATATACCTGAAATGGCTTGAAACTAAGCATATTAATACATATAATGGCTCCTCTATGTCATCTAGGTAGATGGAGCTCTTAGTAGCCTACAGACTCCCAAATTTAAAGAACTTCATGGTATGCATTGACGTCCTTAACAAGCACTCTGTTTCCCACCCCCTTTTACCCACTCCATCAGTATTTCAGATGCCCCAAAGCCCCTGGAGCCTCAGGCTAGGTTTAGATCCCACGGTGTACCCTTTACTTTGAGTTATAGGGATGATTTCAGTGAACAGCAAAGCTGCCCCACTTTGTGGTTTGGATTGGCAGTTCAAAGGTGACTTGAAACATGTTGAATAATTAGCTAGAACAACTGCTAATGAGATATATGATTCTATAAGTTTGGATGCTGCTGCACACTTTGGTGTTTTCTTTTGGTTATTAATATTGCTTTCAAGGGTTCATATTACTAGCATTATTTTTAAAAATCCCCTTTGTTTCTCCAATACAAATACAATATGAACTTGTGGTTAAGAAAGCAAATGATACAGTTATATGTGTGTGCATGTGTGTGTGTATGTGCATTATATGAGTTGAACAATTCCCTCACTTCCCTGACAGCCTAAAATGACCCATTCCATGATTTTCTCCTTCTTCATACAAATATATCCAAGCATATAATCTCATTTATTGCTTGTTATTGAAATAAAATCATGCTGTACGCAATTTGCTTTTTTCACTTAATATCATGGACAGCCTTGCAAGTCACTAGTTATGGTTCTAATATCTTTCTCACTTCTTTATGCATTTATAAACACAGGTATTTTAATTTTCTATATGATCATAACACTTCCTGTAGGATATCATCTTTCATTTTATTTTAGTTTCTATTATTAGTAGTAACATTTTTAATTTTAATTTTTATATTGCTTTACAGATCACAAACTCCTCTTACATACACCATCTTATTTGTTCCTAAATACTCTGTGAGATAGTTACTATTAACTATATTTTAGTTGATCAGAAAGCTTAGAGAAGTTGATGTCTTCCCTCCATGATAAAGCTAATAAAGGTAGAGTCAAGATTCAGACTTGGCTTGTCTTACTCACTCATGCCTTAGAGAACACTTAATCTTCTGATAATGTTTGAAAATGTTTGTGGGAAGGTAGGAAAATCCCTACTGAATGACATTTGAAATCCCCTTCACCATATCAAAAAATTGTCAATATCACTTTTTTATTTGACTTCTAAGCCTCTAGCAACATAACCATCACCTTATCTATCATATCAGTTTGTTCTGCTATGCCTGTTGTATAGACTAGTAAATTTTATGAGAAATTTTCTGCCTTGGTTCTTAAAATAGTTTCTTAACTATTAAACTGAAGCATTGTTCCATTTAAAATGTATTTCCACATCCCATTATTTGCTCCTAAACTCATTTTATCTACATTTTCTCTGGATTGAGCTCAATTTGCTGTACATTAGTCCCAAAGCTTGAATGATTCATCTGAATCCAAGTACATTATTTCTCATTGTATCTTGCTTTTCACAATTTAACTTAGCCTGTACACTTGCTTTCCGTGCATCCTCCAAATTAATAGCAGAAAAAAACTTTTCAAGATGAAAACAGAGCTTGCCCTTGGCCTCATGGGAACATAAATATTGGTCTAAGAAATGGCTTGGTTACTGTTCTGATATATCTCAAGAGGCACTTCCCTTTTCCTATTTTATTTGTTAATGTTAACATAAAAAGGATTAATTATAATGCCAAGTTTTAAGCATCCAACCATGGAGATCCAGCCAACAATGAAAGTGGGGACTTTTAGGCAAAGACGTTGTTAATTAATAAAAAAGCACATGTTTATATAGAGTGTAGGTTGAAATAGAAACAGATTGGGCTGTGGAGATAGGAAGATTCAGGTTTTAATTCTTGCTGTAGTACTGTTTAACTCTTTGACCTTGGAGAAGTTAGTTTCTCTAAGCCTGTGTTTCTTTAATTGTAAGATAGGGATAATGCTCAGAGACTCCTTGGGAACTTTAAATGATAGGATGCGCCAATTGCCATTACAGTGTTTGGCGTTTAGGAAATCTTCAGTATGTCTAAGTTTAACCACATATGACTGTTGATTTTCAACTGCTTTTTACCTATCAAACATCTGTTTTATACCTGCTATACTTAACACCTAGTAGACTTATATACCTAATATAACTAAATAGCTAAAGGTAAATTTAACCTCTTTAATTAGGTTGTTCTATAAGTGTTTCTATTAGTTATTTTCTTCTTTGTCATTTTTCCTGATAATATAACAAGCTCATGTTTCTTATCTTTTTAAAAAAGATTTTATTCATTTATATAAGAGAGAGAGAGAAATTGGGGAGAGGGGCAGAGGGAGAGGGAGAGAATCTCAAGCAGACTCCCCACTGAGCCGGAACCTGATGCAGGGCTGGCTCTCACGACCCCTGATACCATGCCCTGAGCTGCAACCAAGAGTTGCTCTCTTAACTGACTGAGCCACCCAGTGCCCCCTCATGTTTCTTATCTTGAAGACACATTTTTGGTACAAGAGTCTTCTTTTTTTAAAATTTTATTTATTTGAGAGAAAGAGAGAGTGCAAGCATAGGGGGAAGGGTGGAGGGAGAGAGAGAATCTCAAGCAGACTCCACACTGAGCATGGAGCCTAACCTGGGGCTTGATCTTACAACCCTGAGATCATGACTTCAGCCGAAACCAAGGGTTGGACACTTAACCAACTGAGCCAACCAGGAGCCCCAGTATAAGAAACTTCTTAAAGATACTTTAATGTTTTCTAAAAAATTTTAAATTAGTTAATTTTAAAGTGAGTAATAATAGTTACACTATTATTTTTTTTAAAGATTTGCTTATTTATTTAAGCAATCTCTACATCCAATGTGGAGCTCGAACTCATGACCCCGAGATCATGAGACTCATGCTCTACCAACTGAACCAGCCATGTACCCCAATAATAGTTACATTATGAATGTACATATTAGTACTCCAAGGGAGTTAAAATATCTCCCTCCCCATAACCTTACTCAAGTATGCAGTCAAACTTTGATAATACGACTTATGGCTTACCTGCACAATTTATTATGCACATAAATTCAGATTTTATGGTATTCAGTTAGCAAAATAAGGTCACATAGTTTGAAAAAATTATTTGAGTCTTTCACTTTCTTAAACACTTTGAATCTGGACCTAAGGGACTGGTGTTTAGTAAGTATTTCTTTTGGTTTTAAACTGGATATAAGTGATTAGTTTTGTTTGATCATATTTGAGAAAAGTGGTAGGATTCATTGAGAATGAATAAATTTTGGTTACCTACTATATCCATAGTATTTCTGAGAATAGAGGACTATATTTCTGTTGTTAAGTACTTTACAATCATTTATTTGTTTGTAATGGACCAGGTAGATTGAGGTAAACAAGACAGATGTTCTAGCCTTGATGAACTAAGATTCTAGCTGGAGAGACACAGAAATCAACATATAAATAAATACATAAATAAGAATTTCAGACACTGAAAGTGCCATCTAAAGATAATTTAGGGTAAGATGGTATGGAGGGGCCTGTCTTTGAATTGAAATCTGAATGATATGGAAGCTGACATGTGCTGATTTAGGAAAGAGTGTTCCAAGCAGATGGAAAAAACTGTACAATGCTCTGAAGTGGGACAAGATAGTGGGCTTGGGGTTCAGATGAGTGTACAAATGACTCTCACCAAAGGCAAAAATATGAGTGAGAAGTATACATTTGGAAGCCATTTGCATCCAGGTGGAAAGCTAGGAAATGAGAAAATACATTTGGATAGTATCTTCTTTAAGGTACCACATACTCAAGGTTAATGAATTCTTGTTCAACATTCCAGCTGAAACATCAATTGGGATTCTATTTTTCTAACCTAAGGGAGATTTTACAAGTGCACTGGAAGAAAGAGGTTGTCTTTTCCTATAGGGGAAGACTGGTGTGCTTACAGATGTGAAAACAATTTCTATGCCAAATATCTCTTTCATTTTAATTAAGTTCAACTGGAAATGAAAGGCTTAAATTTTGGATTGATTCTTCAGAGCTTAGGCCTGTCACTTCAGTCAGGCTGCATTTTGTCCCACTACCAAGCAGGACACTATGCCTAGAATTAAAGGTCCTATAGAAAAATTCCTGAGATTGTTCAGTCTCTGTTTCCTTCTCTGCATTGGCATAAGATCATCAAAATTTGGTACCAGCATTTCTGAAAATGAAGCCAGAAATATTGAAAACATAACTTTAAACTATTTTGTTAAAATTCCTGCTCCTCCCCTAATAAAGGACATGTGTTTTAAACTAGGTTAATGCTTTTTCTGGATCTCCAATTATAGTACATCTTCATTTTAGGCATGAATAGCTTACATTTTCATTTCCTGAATTATCTGAGCTGAAAAATAAGCAGAGTTATGCAGTTCAACCAGATTCTCAAATCTTTTTAAAGAAACTTTTCCCCCAAGAGAGAAAAGATATCAGAAGGATTTGGGGTTTGCATGAACATTGTCATTAGCAAACCTTGTAATATGTCAAATTTTGAATATAAAGAATGTATTACAAGTAGTAATTATCTCTCTAGATTTCTTGAGCAGAGAGAAAGTTTTAGCACCAAGACTGAATATAAACTAAAAGCACCCTCACCTGTATTCTATCCTCTGTGCACCCAGGAGAAACAAATCATCTGTGAAAAAAAATTAATAGCCTTCCTACTGTAAAGCATCAAAGCATTATAATCTCATTTCCTACTCCAAACTTTTTATTCTAAACATTAGATTTTCTTAGCAAGGCAGTAGAATCATTGGCATTAGCAGAGATTAAAAATAATATTAGATGCTATAGTCAATTATTATTTATTTTGGCTGATCTCTGGGTTAGGATATTTGGTATTCCCAAAGAAATCCAGTTGGCCGAATATATTTTCCTTAGAATTAAAAAAAAAAAAAAGGAAGAATCTGAAACAGTAACAAATTATGTGGTTACCTAAAATCAGCCTATCTATAATTTTCTGATGGGTGTGGTTGTTGCACAAGAACACAGAGCAGGCTTTTACTGGGAAGTTGGAAATCTGATGCAAACAGGCTGAAGTGTACTTTGTTTTGCAGTGCTAATTGGCAATCATAAAGGATCACTGATTCCTGTTCCTGAAGGCAGGGATGTGGAATGAATCTTTGAGTAATTTATTGTCAGAAACATGAGAGATGACTAAGTATCATGCAAAATGTT
This sequence comes from Zalophus californianus, assembly GCF_009762305.2. Classification (NCBI taxonomy): domain Eukaryota; kingdom Metazoa; phylum Chordata; class Mammalia; order Carnivora; family Otariidae; genus Zalophus; species Zalophus californianus. Next base: position 26,977,648 of record NC_045595.1, read on the forward strand.
TAGCCCTAGTGTATTGAGTTTGGAGGAGAAATTTTTAAACTTATTGTGAAGCTGATTTAATTTTTATTTTAAAACCATCAAAACAATGTAAAGAGGTATATGGAAAGTCTCACTTCTACCATCTCCTGCCCATCCTATTTGCCTTCTTGTCCCCAGGCCAAAAAACTATACTTATTTCTTGCATATTTATCCTTCTAGAGTCTCCTTATGCAAATTCAAGCAAATGCAGCTCTATATTCATATTCCTCCTTTCTTACTGCTGTGAAATATTTTATGAATGGGACTATTATAATATTTGTGCTTATGAGACATGTTATTGTGACATGTCATCAATGTATCTTCAATTCTCAAAACAGTCATAAAGTAGGTAGTGTTTTCTCCATTTTACATATGAAGAAACTGAAGTTCAAGAGAGCTAAAACTTGTCCCAAGTTCACACATTGTTGTAGCTAGGATACAGAGTCTTCCCTTTTGCACTAATGGTACTTGTTTATATAACTTCAGTAGGTTAGCACTTCTGTTTAGAAATGTCAGGACAGAATTCTGCAGCTCTTAAACAACAAATGCTATTATTGTTGCATTCAAAGAAACTTATGGTAAGTTTAATCTTTTACATTTTCAAAATAAAACCTCTTTTTTTTCTAATATCATTTTTATAAATAAGAGAGTGAAACTCATGTTAAATCCAGCTGTCTAGATAAAAATCACTGTTAACATTTAGGTATCTATCCTCCTAAACTGTTTTGTGTGTAAAGTGATATCCTATCATGCAGCATTTTGGGGGAATTAAGGATTGGCAGGAAACGATCGTTCTCATACACACTCATGTACATTATTAGTTCTCCATGTAGTTACTCAAGAATCCAGAATGTTATTGGTAAGTTGATGGCCACAATGGGCAGGATCAGTATAGTGTATCTTGGCATGATTTTTTCCTGGCCCCAAGAACCTTAGTGGGTTGCACAGGTACCAGTAATGATGTCCATACATAGTAGAGTCCTGCCTCATCTGAAGAAAGAAATGGAAATTCTTTTCTCTGTTCCAGCTGTCCTTATACAGCCTACAACACCATTCCAAAATAACTTACCCACTCAGGCAAATGTCTAGACATACCAATTCTTGACGCACAATGTGGGTTTACAAGTTTATAAGTGGTGGCTGGTAAATTTATCCCACCACCATAGTTTCTAATATTTATTCTTTTTGAACATCATCATATATTATGGCCTTTCACAGACTCAAATAATTTCATTCAATAGTTATAAACAGTTTCTTTTTGATTCATGTTCACACTCCTCACATTTTGGCCAATGAGAGCCCTTTCAAGCTAGCTTCTTGTCAACATCACCAGGAAGTTTTGAAAGTATTCTTGCTAGCTTTCATCCAGATGTGCCATCCCCACCTTTAATTTCAGCTTCTAGAAATTAAACTTGGGCACTAGGACTACATATTATACTGTTTCATACGATTAAGGGGCTAAAGAATGGTGACAAAGGCCTATAGGGCTTTAGTGATAGAACATTTACTTTTTTCCCAATATTAATGAATTTATGTTGCTATGTCCAATTTACTATTTATTAAATATCACTTAAAATTATAGTTCATTAATAGATAGTTAATGTAAACTTTTTCTATCATTTCTAGCTACAGTTTTTTCTTTATTCATTAGCTTTGATTTTTCATGATATATATTGTCTTACCAAACTGTGTTTTTAAATTTCTGTGTTACTCCCAAATTTATAGTTTCATTTTCTTTCTTTCTGTCTCTTGGCTCTAACATTCAGGAATTTAGTGTGCAGGTCTCAGTTGTCCCCTACGTCATGCATTACCAGAGCACAAACTGCCTAAAAAGGAAAATAAGGCCACTTCTCTTCAAGGGGAATACTAAAGAAATAAAGTTATGGGCCAAAAGGCAAAACTATAGAGACAGTAAAAAGATCAGTGGTTCAGGAGGAGGGAGTAAGAAAGGGACGAATACACGGAATAGAGTGTTTTAGGGCCATGAAACTGTTCTGTATGATACTGTAATGGAGGATACATGTCATTATACATTTATCAAAACCCATAGAATGTACAACAAAGAATGAACCCTGAGGTAAACTATGACTTTTAGTTAATAATATATCAATACTGGCTCATCAATTATAGAAATGTACTACACTAATGCAAGATTGTTAGCAAGAGGGGAAACTGTGTGGAGAGGGAGATTTGTGGAGAAAGGCTATAGTGAGAACTCTGTACTTTCTTCTCAAATTTTGTATAAACCTAAAGCTAAAAACCAATGTTTATTAACTAGGAAAAAACTTCTGGGCCCTTAGTATTTCAAAGACAGGAGACACTTAGATAAACTCCCAAACTATTAGTAGCTAATAGCAATAATGAGGGGATTTACGACCAATACAATCCTTTGGGGTTTTTATCTATATTTATCTTTTAAAAATTTTATTTTTATTTTTATTTGTTATTGAAGTATAATGATACAATACAATGTTATTATACAATACAAATACAATGTTATATTAGTTTCATGTGTATCATGTAGTGATTCAACAATTCTTTTTTTTTTTAAAGATTTTATTTATTTTATTTGTGAGAGAGAATGAGAAAGAGAGAGCACATGAGAGGGGGGAGGGTCGGAGGGAGAAGCAGACTCCCTGCTGAGCAGGGAGCCGGATGCGGGACTCGATCCCGGGACTCCAGGATCATGACCCGAGCCAAAGGCAGTTGCTTAACCAACTGAGCCACCCAGGCACCAACAATTCTATGCATTACTCAGTGCTCACCTTATATGTGGAATCTAAAAAACAAAACAAACAAAAAACAAATTCTTAAATACAGAGAACAAAGTGGTGGTTGCCATGGGAGGTGGGCTGGGGATGGGCAAAATAGATGAGGGGGATTAAGAGTTACAGACTTCCAGTTATAAAATAAGTAAGTCATGGAGATGGAAAGTACAGCATATTGCATATTTACTTTTATTTACCCCATTATTTTTCTGAGCCCTGTTCTCATTACCTTGTCTCTTTGGGCCATAAATGTTGAACTCCAATTTCCTTATGCCCTTTGAATGACTATCCACTCTTCTTTACCTTAGGAATATACTAGTTTACATATTAATATATATTTAAATATACAAATAAAATATATAAAATAAATAGGTAAAGTAGTGTAGACACTTATTATGCGCACCTAAGGGGCAGTCATACACATAGCTTACATGAATTATCTTAAAAATATAGTCCTGAGTAAGAAGATTAGAAACAGAATGAGATTTATGTGAATTTAAAATACATACTTAAAAAGTAACAATATACATTTTTATAAGAATATAAGTGCATTTTAAATATATCAGAAATGTTTGCTTATGAGAATGGGGGGTGGGCATAAAAAGGAATAAATTAATAAACAAGAGAAGGGCCTTGCTCGGACCAATAAAAATTTCTTATCCAACAAGCCTGAGTAGTTCTTGATAGAAGTCATTGTTCAAAAATCCACTGATGTCACACTTTTCCTCAGTGAGCCAGTGGTCTCCTGCTTTAGACTAGTCAGTTTACATCCAGAACACACTCAGCTTACATTCCCTCCTTCAGATTCCAGGCACCGCTTGGGAAATCTGACGGTGGTGACATGGATCCTAGTCCCACTCTTGACCCAATATACAATATTCCAGTTACAGATTGGCAGGAACACACACACACACACACACCCTCATGGGTTCCTGATATAAATAGAGAATGTAGGAAGTGGAATGGCCACAGACATCTTGGCAATGCTTGTTCATGACCCCTAACTCACAGTCTGTGCCTAGTCGGGACCTTGCAGACTGGGGCACATTTTTGCTCTATGATATGTATCTTTTGCTCAAAGCTAACACCACTTTTTCAGAAGACTTGTACTTGCATTTAAGGGAATGTTGATAAGCATTATGCTGTCCTTCATCTTGAATCAAGTAGCGTTAACAGGCCACATTCTCATCTGTAGCAAGGACATAGTCATGGACCAGGTGTCTCTAAATAGGATTTTTGCCTCCAGTTGCCTGCGTGCTGGAAAGCCTACTTCCATGCACATTGTTACTTTAATTTTCCTTTTCCTGACAGCTGATTTCTGCAAGCTGCACTGCAGGATGATCAAGTTGGACCATTCAGTTGTGGGAAATTATAATGGCAGTATCCTTAGGTTTTTCCTCTTGACCTGCTCAAATTCTTCAGAGGAGGCCCTTTCAATCTCCTGCCTGGAAAGTGAAGTCCTAGTGGCCAGTTTTCTGGGAATTAAATGGGGGAAAGGTTTGAGGTCTTAATGTATAGTCGGTATACATTCAGTGAATTGTTTCCTTTTCACTATGATACAGCATCCCATTTTCAACTATGCCTGGTGTTCCCTTATTTACCAGTTTTACTCTCTCCAGAAGATAACAATCAATTATGTATGTTTTGCCAGGGTAGAAGAGGGATTCTTGGCATCTGACTGTTCTTTCATTTCTTTTGTACATTTTCTATTTGGTTGTTTTTCTCTTGTCAGCTTATAAGATCATTTGTGTATTGGGGTGCCTGGGTGGCTCAGTCAGTTAAGTGTCCAACTTTTGGTTTTGGCTCAGGTCATGATCTCAGGGTTGTGAGATGGAGCCCCACATCAGGCTCTGCACCCAGTACAGAGTCTGCTTGAGATTCTCTTTCTCCCTTTCCCTCTGCCCCTCCCCCTACTCATGCTCTCTCTCTTTCTCTCTCTCTAAAATAAATAAATAAAATCTTACAAAAGATCATTTGTCTATTTACTTTATTTAAAGAATCTTTTGTGTGTTTACTTTAGGCCTATCATTTGTCTATCTTCTTTATAATATCTTTTGCCATCCAAATATTAAAAATTTTTATACAGTTAAATATGTCTAACTTTCCGATTAGTTAGGTTTCCTCCCTTTGTTAAGAAGGTCTCAGAGTACTCCTGTATTTCTTTTTTTTTAAGATTTTATTTATTTATTTCGAGAGAGAGAGAGAGAATGAGAGAGCGAGCAGGGGGGAGGGGCAGAGGAAGAGGGAGACAGAATCCCAAGCAGACTCCACACTGAGCACATAGCCTGTCATGGGGCTTGACCTCATGAATGTGAGATGAAATCAAAAGTCAGATACTGAACTGAATGAACCACCCAGGTGCCCCTACTCCTGTATATCATGTGTAGTCTCTTGAATTTTCTTCCAAGATTTTCATTTCTTTATATTTTACATTTAAATCTTTATCTGGAATTTACTTTTTAGTAATGTGATATAGATGCATTATTTCCTTCCATATGAATAGCTATTTGTGCCAAATATTTTTCCCTAAATAAACCATTGCTACTTATTAAGTTAAAAATAGTACTTTGCCATATGTTTTATTCTTATTTATAGTGGGATGCTATTTCTTAATTATCAGTTCCCTTCTACTGATCTATTTGTTCCTGTGAAAATACCATATTCACTTGACCACTGTGCAAAGGAAAGATCCTATGGATGTCCAGAAAAAACAAGTCAAATACAAAGGATCCCAAATTAGGACAATAACTAGCCCTGGTAATTAGAAGGCACTGAGGCAACACCTCTGAAAATATGAAAGAGAATGTTTCCAATTTAGAAATTTTATAGTAGAGAAAATACTGATCAGGTATGGTGGCAGAATAAAGGTGGTTTTAAGCATACAAAATTCCAAAGTGTTTACCTCATGCACTGTTTCTTTGGAAGCTACTGTACTCTATCCTTTCTTAGGAAGCTATAGTACTTCAAGGAATCGGGGCGGGGGGGGGGGGACCAAGAAAGAGGAAAAAAAAGGATACCAGAAACAGAAGATGCACTAGAGCTGAGAGGGGGAAAAAAAAGTCCCCAGGATAATGGTGAGGGGACATCCTAGAATGAGAGTGGTATTATCAGACAGAGCTGAACCACAGTATGATTGGAGCAGGTCACAAGATTCCAAGAGATCGGGGGAGGAAACTGATAGAAACCTGATGTGTCCGTCTTGAGAGGAGATTTATAAAACTGACACCAAGTTAGGGCTTGAATTAGTGATACATATATAGAACATTAAGTAAATGATTAAATAGTAACATAATTATTAGCTCCAGAGAAAACAAGAAGATGTGCAGAAAAGCAATATAGTTCATTTCATAGCACATCTTTGGATGATATTTACATAATCATAATATCAAAAACCATGATCTTTGATCTTCCCCGTATACCTGTATTAATGGTGAGGAAGTGGACAAGGGTGTTGTGTGGTAGGAGCAGGAGAAGGAAAGGTGCTAAATCCACATCTTCTGTAATGGTAAGTCAAAAATAGAAGAATAAAAATAATGTGAACATATTATTTAGAGAGATGGAGGCAAATTCTAAAACAATTAATTACCTGAAAGAGGAGCAAGGGTTGCCTTTAGAAGGGGAAGAATCAGGAGAGAGCAGGTCAGGGAACTGTTATTTTTCATAAATAAAACCTTGTAAGGTTGACTCCTTAAACTATATCTCAGGCATAACTTTCATAAAGAATAGCAACTAAAAATAAAAATAATGTTTAAATGAAAAAGTAAACAAAGTGATTTTTAAGTTAAAACCTCCCGGGTACATTTTGTCTGATTTTAAGTGCAGGATTATTCTGATAACATTTCAAAAATGTATTAAGGACTAGCATGAACTTAAGTGGCTCCAACTTTCCTTAATATCAATGCAGTTTCAAAATTTAGAACAGGTTCTTTTTGGATTGTGTGTACACTTCTTCCCAGCTCACTAAGGTGAGTCTGTAAATGTCTTGAGAAATGTAAATGGAAGACAATGGTCCCATCATGGGAAGTGATTCCGGGTTCAGAAAAGTAGTTCTTCACTTTGGGTTCATTTTTAATTGGTGGAAAAATATATAAGAAGCATACCTGCTCTGTTTCTGTTCTTGTTCCATTCTGGCCTTAAGCATAAGTGCTAAAAATTGATGAATTCTGAAATTTCCAGTGCCAGTGTTCAGATTCAAGACATTAATACATTCAACTCAGTTTGGGGAAAAGCAGCTCAACTTTGATTCAGACTTCTGTCTTGGGAAGGTTGGTTTCTTGCTTTTTAATCTTCTCACATCTTTTCTAAAGGTATTTTCTTTTTTCTCATACCTGCGATTAGTTTATATGAAAGCCTTTTTCTCTTCTTTCAAAATGATCTGTTCCGTGAAGCATTTCAGGGGTGAGGGACCACCTACTATTTTACACTGTCCATTAAATGGGTCTCTGTGTCATCTTTATGCATCTCTGTGGACTTTTAAATCCAAAGTCCTTCAACAATGGCATTTTTGTTCCCTATTCTCTGGATGAGTCTTAACCATTTGAAAGCACTGCTACAGAGATATGAAGGGATGGTACTAATTTATGTAATTCAGAGTTGAGAGGTATAATCCTGACATATAAAGGGATAAAATATGACTTAGGTAAGTACTTTAACATCTTAGGGATTATGATATAATTTGTTTTCACATTTTGTTGATATTTTACACATTTTATATCTATCAGTTATGAAATCAGTTATGTCACAAGACTTTAAATATTTTTGGACATGGTTGTTTATGCTCTTATAACTTAGTTCTTTCCCCCCCTGCCATGTCTATGGCCAAATATTTATAGTATATAATATGTCACATACCCAGGGAGAAGTAATTAGGGCCCATGCAATTCAGACACTTCTCTTTAATGATAACTGTTTTTGTTGAATGTATTTGAATCCCCACTCTGATAAATATATACAATTGAGTATACAAGCGGGTTCTGATATTGTTGATGATTTCTTCTTTACGAAGGTAACTGGTGATAATTCTAACAACTATGGCTAAATGAATGCTGTGTTACAGTATAGGTATTCTATTTATCTTCATTTTTCCGATTGGCCTGGTCTATGTTACAGTGCCCATTTCTTGCCTCCAGACCCTTATAGCTGAATACTGTTGTGTGTTTGTGCACTTATTCAAAGTATGGCCATTATGTCCTGAGATTTTATCAATTAATGTCTATGTAAAGCATTGCTTCTCTCAGGTGTGCTCTGCAGACTGCCCTATGGATCACTAAAGCTCTTTGTCCTTCCCTGAGCACCAAGTTTGTATTGTTATTTTTTTGGTACTGCACTCTCTCTGAAGGATCAGCATGCTTGTATGGTTATGTCCCCTTTACTGTGTGGCCATTGGAGAGCTTGAACACTGCTTTTGTGGGAAGAGTCTTTTCCAACTTGGGGTCTTGTCTTAAAAGTCATCTGTTACTCACTCAAGCCTGAGCTCTTCCTGTGAGTCAACATTAGCTTGGGTTGATACTGTTTAATCACTTAATATTTTTTGGAGGGGGTTATACATACACACATGTGTTTGTATGAATGTATAAATGTGTGTAAATATGTACATATACATATATTACATTTATATGTAAAATCATGAAAATTCAAAATGTTTTACTGAGTGTCAGTGAGAATGGGTCTTTCAGTTCCGTATTCTGTTTTCATGGCAAGGGCTTTAGGGGAATTTTTGGGGAGAGAATATGGTCTTTATTTTCTCAGTTTTATGTCCCAGAAGAACTCAGGATGTTCTTAGCTTTTTCTGAGTTACCGCATATGAAGCTATTATCTATGGATTTTAAATGAAATATTTTTGAGGTTTTTTTTTTTTACATATTTGTGTGTTTTTATTTGAATTCAAAACTTTTATAATGGGGAATATATAATAAACTTAACTTTGAACTTACCTGGGTTTTTATATTTAAAGTATGTTTCTTCCAAACAGCAAAAGCCAGTCTGACAGTCTTCTCACATGGAGTGCTTAGTTCACTTTAAGTTAGTGTAATTACTCATATGGTTGGATTTTAATCTATCATCTTGGTATTTGATTTTATTTTTCCTATCTGTTCCTTATTTCTCTGTGCCTCCTTTCCTGCTCCTTGTGGGTGAATCACTATATTTAGTATTTATTTCCTCTATTGACTTTTTATCTATATCTCTGTATATTTTTAGGGGTTGCTATATAGATAGTATAATTTAAAGATAAACCCTTTATATTTAAAGGGCATGAGCAATGTAAGACCTTACATCAGTACAATTTATTTCTCACCCCACCAGCTCTTCCACTTGGTTCTTGACTATAGTTTCTGTCTCTGCCAAAATTCTTTATCTGTTCACACATGTTGCCCAACTTTTATACTGGTTTCTTTAATGTATTGATCATAATTATTTTAATATCTCTATCTGATAAATACAAATATATAAGCTTTCTCCAGATTTGCTTCTATTACTTTTTTCTCTTTCTTGGTCATGGGTCACATATTTCCTGCTTCTTCACATATCTTATGATTTTTTAATTTTATGCTAGGCGTTGTATGTAAAAGGACATTATAAATAATGTTTACCACCATAAAAGTGATGTTGCCTCTTCTGTCAGGCTGTTAGTATGAGGGACTAAATCAATCTGATTTATAGTGGAGCTGGATCAGGGCTTTGTCCCATATTTATTTATATCAGTCGTCACTGGCTTCAGATGTTTTGATGGTGGGTTCAAGACATGTTCTTCAGCAGGGTTTCATGAGACTCTAGAGATCCCAGCTGCCAACTTTGTCACTGGGAGCCCTCTTTGCTCTCTAGTCCTGCCCCCCAGCTTTTTGTACCCCTTTCACCTTGCTGCCCAGTCCCCTCTGGAGGACTGCTGAAGTACTCACTGTTAAGGCCCCAGAGTAGCTTGGAGGGATTTCTTCGGGATTTAAAAAAAAAATGCTTTTAGGCATTTATTTATTTATTTAAAAATCTATTGAGATGAAATTCACAATCTGTAAATTAACTGTTTTTATTTTTTTAAAGATTTTTATTTATTTATTTGACAGAGAGAGACACAGTGACAGAGGGAACACAAGCAGGGGGAGTGGGAGAGGGAGAAGCAGGCCTCCTGCCGAGCAGGGAGCCTGATGTGGGGCTCGATCTCAGCACCCTGGGATCATGAACCAAGCCGAAGGCAGACGCTTAACGACAAAGTCACCCAGGCGCCCCTAAATTAAATATTTTAAAGTGAACAATTCAGTGACATTTAGTACATTCACAACATTATGCAAACACCACTTCTACCTAGTTCTAAAATATTTCCATTGCCCCAAAATAAAACCTCTTATCCATTAAGCAGTTTCTATTAGTACCTCTGCCTGACCTCTGGCAACCACCAATATATATTCTGTTTCTTCAGATTTACTGATTCTGGATAATTCACATCATTGCAATCCTATACAATTGATCCTTGAACAACATGGGGTTTAGGGGTGCTGACTCCCTGCACAGAAAAAACCCATGTATTACTTTTGTCTTCCCCAAAACTTAACTGCTAATAGCCTACTGTTGACCAGAAGCCTTACTGATAACATAAAAAGTTAACACATATTTTGTATGCTATATGTATTATATACTGTATTCTTAAAGCAAACTAGAGAAAAAAATATTATTTTTTTTCTTTTAAGGATTTATTTAACATATAATGTATTGTTTCAGGGGTACAGGTCTGGGATTCATCAATCTTACACAATTCACAGCACTCACCATAGTACATACCCTCCCCAGTGTCCATCACCCAGCCACCCCATCCCTCCCAGCCCCCTCCCCTCCAGCAACCTTCTGCTTGTTTCCTGAGATTAAGAATCTCTTATGGTTTGTCTCCCTCTTTGGTTTCATCTTGTTTTAATTTTTCCCTCCCTTCCCCTATGATCCTCTGTCTTGTTTCTCAAATTCCTCATATCACTGAGATCATATGATATTTGTCTTTCTCTGATTGACTTATTTCACTTAGCATAATACCCTGTAGTTCCATCCATGTCGTTGCAAATGGCAAGATTTCGTTTTTTGATGGCTGCATAATATTCCATTGTGTGTGTGTGTGTCTACCACATCTTCTTTATCCATTCATCTGTTGATGGACATCTAGGCTCTTTCCATAGTTTGGCTATTGTGGACATTGCTGCTATAAACATCGGGGTGCATGTACCCCTTCAGATCACTACTTTTGTATCTTTGGGGTAAATATCCAATAGTGCAATTGCTGGGTCATAGGGTAGCTCTCTTTTCAACTTTTTGAGGACCCTCCATACTGTTTTCCAGAGTGGCTGCACCAGCTTGCATTCCCACCAACAGTGTAGGAGGGTTCCCCTTTCTCCGCATCCTCGCCAACATCTGTTGTTTCCTGACTTGTTAATTTTAGCCATTCTGACTGGTGTGAGGTGGTATCTCATTGAGGTTTTGATTTGTAGAGAAAAGAAAATGTTATTAAGAAACTCATAAGGAAGAGAAAATACAGTTATAGTTCTCTATTATATTTATTGAAAAAATACACATATAAGTGGATCTGCGCAGTTCAAACCCATGTTATTCAACGATCAGTTGTAATATGTGATCTTGTGTGTCTGGTTTCATTCACTTAGCATGTTTTGGAGGTTTCCTTTGGTATTTTGCCCTGCCCTCAGCTTTCAGCATCCACTACCTTCACTTGGTAAAGATTGCGAATGACTTCTCTTGCTTCTCCTATTTTACCTTCAGGCTTCAGTGGGTCACTGCTGTAGTTGTATTTGGTAAAGATTCTGTTGTCTATTCTGACCTATGCCCAGCCTTTGACGCTCAATTAAATCCTATGGGAAAGAATTGACAAGTTGGGGAAAACTTGCTTAGGGCTCCTCAAGATCAGATTCATTACATTAACCTTCAAGCAGGTGTTAAGTTTTTTCACAGTTTAGCTAGTTTCTTCTTCATTCTATCTTTGGCAGATTTATCTTCTTGATATTTTGCCAGGGAGTAAAGAAACTATGGATCTCTTTTCTCCTGGATGGATTTATCACTTCCGGAATTTAGGTTCCTTATATTTCTTTGCATCTTCAGCAATCCTCAGTGGGAATCTTTGCCTTGATCCTGATCTTAGAGGAAAAGCTTTCATTTTTTTTTTTTTTTTTACACCGAGTATGATGTTTGCTGCAGGTTTTTCACATATGGCTTTTTATTAGATTGAGGTAGTCCCTTTCTGGGTATTTTTAATCATGAAACTGTTGAATTTTGTCAAATTCCTTTTCTGCATCAATTGAGATGATCATATTTTTTTTCCTTCATTCTGCTAATATGGTATATTACATTGATCAATTTTCATATGTTGAACACTTCCAGGAATAGATCCCACTTGGTCATGGTGTATAATCCTTTTAATATGCTGTTGACTTAGATTTGCTAGTATTCTGTTGAGGATTTTTGCATCAATATTCATAAGGAATATTCATCTGTGGTTTTCTAGTAGTGTCTGGCTTTGGTATCAGGACAATGTTAATTTCATAGAATGAGTAAGGAAGTATTCTTTCCTCTTCAATTTTTTAGAAAAGTTTGAGAAGAATTAGTGTTAGTTCTTTAAATGTTTATAGAATTCACCAGTGAACCCATCAACTCCAGGACTTTTTTTTGCTGGGAGATTTTTTTTTTTTTATTACTGATTCATTCCCATTACTAATTATAGATGTATTTGGGTTCCTATTTCTTTGTGATTCAGTTTTTGTACATTTTGTGTTTCTAAGAATTTGTCCATTTCATCTACATTATCCAATTTGTTGGTGTACAATTTTTCATAGTACTCTCTTAAAATCCTTTTTTTAAAAAAGATTTTATTTATTTTTTTGACAGAGAGAGACACAACAAGAGAGGGAACACAAGCAGGGGGAGTGGGAGAGGGAGAAGCAGGCTTCCCGCTGAGCAGGGAGCCCCATGCGGGGCTCGATCCCACGGTCCTGGGATCATGACCTGAGCTGAAGGCAGATGCTTAATGACTGAGCCACCCAGGCACCCCTAAAATCCTTTTTTATTTCTGTAGAATAAGTAGTAATGTTCCCACTTCCATATCTGATTTTAGCAATTTGAGTCTTTTCTCTTTATTCTTAGTCAGTTTAGCTAAGGGCTTGTTAAATTTGTTGATCTTTTCAAAGAACAAACTTGTTTTCACCATGGTTTTTCTGTTCTCTATTTTATCTCTGATTCAATCTTTATTATTTACTTCCTTCTGCTGGCTTGGATTTATCTTCTTTTTTTTTCCTAGTTTCTTATATTGTAAAATTAGGCTGTTGATTTGAGACCTTTCTTATTTTTTTACTGTAAGATTTATAGCTATAAATTTCCCTCTTAGCATTGCTTTTGCTGCATCCTCTCTGTTTTGGTATATGGTGGTTTGGTTTTCATCATTTCTAAGGATCTTCTAATTTCCTTTTCGAGCTCTTTGACTCATTGGTTCATTTGATTCATTGCTTCATTGATTCATTTGATTCATTAAGAGTGTGTTAATTTCCATAAATTTATGAATTTTCCTATTTTTCTTCTGTTATTGATTTCTAACTCTATCCTGTTGTGCTCAGAGAAGATACTTTGCATAATCTCTATGTCTTTTAACCTATTGAGTCTTAATTTTTGGCCTAACATATGGTTGATGCTGGGAAATATCCCATATGCACTTGAGAAGAACGTATAATCTGTTTTATTGGGTAGAGTGCTCTGTATATGTCAGATCTAGTTTGTTTATTATGTTCAAGTCTTCAATTTCCTTATTTACCTTCTTGTCTCATTGTTCTATCCCTTTTTGAGAGTGGAATATTGAAGTCTCCAACCTTTGTTGTAGAACTGTCTATTTCTCCCTTCAATTCTGTCACTTTTTATTTCATTCATTTTGATAGTCTGTTAATAGGTACACAAATGTTTATAGTTGTATCTTCTTGCTTTATTGAACCTTTTATTAATATGTGATGTCCTTCTTTGTACCTTATAAACTATTTTTTGATTTGAAGTCCATTTTGTCTGATATTAGTATAGCTAATCTGCTCTCTTTTGATTATTATTTGCATGGAATATCTTTTTCCATCTTTTCACTTTCAACCTATTTGTATCTTTGGATCTATGGTGATTCTCTTGTACAGCATCTAGTTGGATCATAGTTTTTGTTCATTTCCCCTCATTCTACCAATCTCTGTCTTTTAATTAGAGAGTCATTTATATTTAAAGTAACTACTAATACAGAGGGACTTGTGCTATTTTGCTATTTGTTTTCTGTATGCCTTGTAGTACTTTTGTCCTCATTTTCTGAATTACGTCTTCTTTTGTGTTTAGTTGTTTTTTTGTAGTGAAATATTTAAATTCTCTTGTCATACCCTTTCATGTATATTCTTTAACTGTTTTCTTAGTAGTTACCATGGGGATTACATATAAAATCCTAAAATTTTAACACTACAATATGAATTTCTGCCAACTTAATTTCAATAGTATACAAGAGTTTTGCTCCTTTACAGCCCCTTCTCTACCCCTTTTAGTTATTGATGTCACAGAATTACACCTTTATACATTATGTGTCCAAAAATATAAACAATAATTGTTTTTTAAAAATACATTAGTTTTTAAATTATGCAAAAACCCCAAACAAATGTGGAGTTATAAACCAAAGTTACAATAATAGTTTTTAGAATAATATTTTAAATGTCTTTTTAATCATGTAGAAAACAAAAGACGAGTTACAATCTGTTGTTACAATAATACTAGCTTTTATAATTGACCATATATTTACCTTTATTGAGATCTTTATTTCTTTATAAAGTCTTGAGTTACTGTCTAGTACTCTTTTTTTCAACCTACAGGACTCCCTTTAGCATTTCTTGCAAGGCGGGTTTAATGGTAACACATTTCATCAGCTTTTGTTTATCTGGGAATGTCTTAATTTCTCCTTCACTGTTGAAGGCCAGTTTTACCAAATATAGGATTCTTGGTTATCAATTTTTTTCTTATAGTGCCTTGAATATTTCAACCCATTGCATTCTGGCCTCCAAAATTTCTGATGAAAAGTCTCTGAAAATCTTATTGAAGATCTGTTATATGTGGCAAGTTTCTTCTTTCTTGCTGCTCTTAAGATGGTCTTTGTGTTTAGAAGTTTTGGGCCATTAATCTCTCTGCCCTTTCTCTTGTCTTTTTCTTCTGGGATACCTACAGTGTGCATGTTGGTCTGCTGAATGGTGTCTCCTAAGTCTCATAAGCTCTCTTCATTTTTATTCCATCTTTTTTCTTTCTGTTTCTCAGGCTTGATAATTTCCATTGTCCTACATTCAAGTTTATTGATTCTTTCTCCTGCTTGCTTATATCTGCCTTTGAATCATTTTAGTAAATTTTTAATTTGAATAATTGTATTTTTCAGCTCTAGAATTTCTTTTTGATTTCTTTCTAGGTTTTTCTATCTCTTTATTAATATTTTCATTTTGTTTCTAGATCATTTTATTGACTTTCTTCACATTCTGCTTTTAGTACTTTGATGATCTTTAAGAAAGTTGTTCAGAATCTAGTATCTCTCAGAGAGAGTTGGTTTTCTTTTTATTGGTTTACTTTTTCCTTTGAAGGTCCACACTTCCCTGTTTCTTTGTATGCCTTGTGGTGTTGTTGTTGAAAACTGGACATTTGAATTTAATTGTGTGGTAATGATGATAACCAGATTCTTCCTCTTCCTCAGAGTTTGTTATTTTTGTTTTGTTTTATTTTCTTTTGTTTTGTTTTAATTGTTAGAGGCTGTCTCTGTGCCAAAGATCATCCTGAGGTGTAAAGTTAGTCTTCTCTGGTCTTTTCTGAGCTTGCCAGTTTCCTTGAACTTGCATG
Organism: Zalophus californianus; assembly: GCF_009762305.2. Taxonomy (NCBI): domain Eukaryota; kingdom Metazoa; phylum Chordata; class Mammalia; order Carnivora; family Otariidae; genus Zalophus; species Zalophus californianus. Next base: position 26,993,292 of record NC_045595.1, read on the forward strand.
ATGATTTTCTAATTTACCTGGTATATGCAGTTTTTTTTTAAAGATTTTATTTATTTATTTGACAGAGAGAGATACATTGCGAGAGGGAACACAAGCAGGGGGAGTAGGAGAGGGAGAGGCAGGCTTCCCCGCGGAGCAGGGAGCCTGATGTGGGGCTCGATCCCAGGAGCTTGGGATCATGAACTGAGCCAAAGGCAGACGCTTAACGACTGAGCCACCCAGGTGCCCCTATGCAGTTTTTTTTTTAATGTCCTGGTCTTGAATGTCTGACTCCCAGAAAAGGTAAAATGAAGGGGGAGAAAAGGCACTGGCTCTTTAAATCTTACCCTTGGAAGTTATGTTGGCCTGAGGGAAAAAAGCTTGCAACCATGAGGAGGCGGTTCAATAATGGCTGCCTGCATTTGTGCATGTACTTCTGTGATCAGAAGCAGATAACAGTGTTCAGAACACAGATCCCTGTTATCTGAAGGACAGGGTCCTTATTGTCCACCTCACATCCATAGGCTATTTGCAAGCTGCTCCAGGATCATGTGCAGGGCTGCCTGCCACAGAGCTGGTGACTGGAGAATGGGTAGCTGCTGCTGAGCTAAGAGCTCAAATATACTAAAATTAACTAATTTACTGTCCAAGCCTTCCCCTGAAAGTTGAAAGCCCAATAGACTCTAGAGTTCGAAAACAGCTATATCAGAGATTCTGTCAGCACAATTGTTGCCTAGGTGGGAAAGCAGGTTCTTAGTGCTTCCTACTCCATCAGTTTCCCAGAATCCTTTGCTTATATTTCATATAAAAAATATAAGGCTATGATGTAGATTATGAACATAATTATGAAATAAACTCTTACAAAGCTATGATTAACTTAGTGACCAGAACATTATCAGTTCCTTTGAGGATACTTGAGTGGCCTGAATTCTATCCTTTTGTTTCCTCCTTGAGAGTTAACTACCTGCCTACATTTTATTTTTATAATTCCTTTACTTTTCAAATAATTTTCCACATAACTATGTATCACTATAAAATGTATTCCTCAGGTTTACCTGTTTTTGAACTTAATTGTTTATCCCTACCGAGAACAGTAAAATCTGATCTTTACCTCACATCATACACCAAAATCAGTCTCTTCACTTTTCAATTCTTATCAATCTGACTTCTGTTCTGACCATTTTATGAAAAGTGATCTTGATGTAATCTCCAGTGACCCCCTTTTTGTCAAATCCAGTGGCCATTTTCCTCTCATTATTCCTACTCAGCTTCTCAGCACTATTTATTGTAGTAAATGTTTCTTTTCCTCAAAGAAGTCTGTCTTCCCTCTTGGCTTCTGTTATATTGCACTCTTTTGTCTTTGTTCTTCCTCCATGGCCTTTTCTGCCCTGTCTCCTTCCTTGGCATTTCCTCTTCTATCTAATTTTTAAAGTTTGGAGTTCCTCAGCGCTCAATCCTAAGCCTCTCTCTCTTATCTCTTTATGCTCTTTCTTTAGGTCATCTTACCCATGCCCATGGATTTATATACCACTACTGACTAATGACTTCCAAATTTGTATTTTGAACCTAGGGTTCAACTTGGACCTCAAAACTCATACATAAACTTATATATATTTCCGCTTGGTATATAGTTGGTATCTCACATGCACTTCAAAATTAATATCACTGCAATTAAGCACATAAATTTTTGTGAAATTCCTTGTCTTCTAGTCTTACCCATCTTCAATAATCAGTTTAGTTATTCAAGTCAGAAACCTAGGAGTTATATTTTATTCTGTGTACTTTCACTCACTATACCCAATTTGTACAATTTCCCCACATTCAGTCTTCAAAATGTATCTTAAATTGTTCTGATTTTTACCATCTCTACTACCAAAAGCTTGGTCGGGATTATTGGCATCTATTCCTTGGCTTACTACTTCAGCCTCCTAACTGATTCTCCTGCTTTATCCTAGCTACCCTCCAGTACATTCTCTACAAATCAAAGACAGGACTCTTTCTCTAAACATAAATCTAACCATGATACTCCCCCACTTAATACAGTTTTTTATAATTAAAATAAAATCCATACTTCTCATCAGGGCAGACGTGGTCCTGAATGCCCTCTGCTTACCTCTCCATTTTCTTCTTTAGTCATGCTCTCCTTTGCTCAATATATTTCAGAAATTTTGGCTTCTTTTCTGTTCCTAGAAGGCATGAATCTTTTTTCCATCTTAGAGCCTGCCCATATCTTGCTCCCTGTGATCAGAATGCTCTCCCCAATCTCTTCAAATAGTACCTTCTTTTTCTTTAAATCTTACTTAAATGTTAAATGAAAGCTTCTCAGATAAAATTTACCTGATCATTCCATTCAAGGAGCTTCCTCTCCCTATTTACTTTAAATGCCACTCCAAATAACCTCTTCACACCATTATCTCTGTATTAGTTTCTGTGGCTATTAAAATAAATTACCACACACTGGGCAGCTTAAAACAGAAATGTATTTTTACATAGTTCCAGAGGCCAGAAGTCCAAAATCAAGGTGTCAACGGGGCTTTACTTTTTTGGGAGGCTCTAGGGACTCATTTTGTCTTCCAATTGTTGGTTGCTGTTGGCATTCCTTGGCTTGTGGCCACATCACTCCAAACTCTGCCTCCATAGTCACATTGCCTCTTCTCTTCTGTGTTATCTCTTTTGCCTTTCTCCTATAAAGATAACTTGTGAGACAGTTAGGGCCCACTTGGGTAATCCAGAGTAATCTCCTCAACTCAGAATTCTTTCATCATGTCTGTAAATGTCCTTTTTCCAAATAAGATAACATTTACAAGTTCCAGGCATTAGGATTTGATATCTTTGTGTGGTCATTATTTATCCTACTATATTCTCTATCATGACTTTCTGATTATCAGATTCAGAATGCTTTTTTTACATAAATTAAGTTTTACATTTATTTTTTATCTATATGTTTATTGTTGGTTTCCCTTAGACCAGCACTATCCAGTAGAAATATAACGAGAGCCACATATATAATTTAAAATGTTCTAGGATCCATATTAAAAGGTAAAAAGAAACACATGAAATTAACTTTAATATATATTTTATTTAACTCAGTACATCCAAAATATTTCAACATGTCAATATCAGAATAATTACTGAATATATATCATTCTGAATAATTCTGAAATTATTACTGAATATATATTATTATATATACATATGTATATTTGCTTATTGAATGAATAGTTATATGAGTAAAAGAAGACCAGCAAAATGTCATGCCAAGCCATATTACAATTTTCTTAACATCAAAATAGATATATATTTTCAGAGTCACATTTATCTGAACTGTGAGTAGAAAGTTAAGTTTTAGTGATTATGAACCTTCTCTACGTGTCTCTAAACCAACTCACATTTTTGCTTGCACTATTTCTCTGGATGACAAATTTTACAAGTTTGCATTCTTTAAGAATATTTTATTTAATTTTTAAGGGCATTTGTAAATGTTTAATATTCTGGGATTTGGTGAAATAGATCTTAATACTTATTTATTATATAATATTTATTATAATAATTTTCTTAGTTATGGTGAATTCTATTAACTAAAATTGCTGTGGAATTCATCCTCTGAAATATTTATTGTCACATAATATTTTAGATTTGAGCAGTGGGGAAATAATACAGTAGCTCATAGAGAAATTAGAACAATAATGAAATTCAATCTATAATAGTTTATACATTTGGAACTGACTAATGTTAGGCAAAGCATGCATATTCTATTAAAATATTAAAAGTTATTGGGGCAAAATTTTATTTAATATTAAAATATAAAACCTCTTTAATCATTGAAAAGAATCCTCAGAAGTGGAAAGAAAAACTCTACATCAACTTAAACATTTCAGGACAACCAATTTCACTAATTTAAAACAACTTCCAGAGCTAAGGATCCAAGCAAATGAGCCATTTTCTTTAAAAATTCTGACTCATCTTGGGAGCATTAAAATTAATAGAACTTATGATCTTGAGTTCTACTCATTTGTGAACGTGTTTTCAGTAAGTACACATAATTGGGGTTGGGATCTGACAGTCCCTTATATATATAACCACCATGAATACACAGAGTTTTACACATAGAGTTTTACATATTTCAAGGGGTTTGATTCATGATTTTATAAAATGAACACACCCATGAAATGAACTAATGCAGAAAACAAATCTTATTGCAGACCAGTGGGATGCTCTATCCTTATAAAACATTAGGATTAAAAGTACTAAGGCAATATTAGCCCAAAGCCTGAATCCTTTCTATAGAATTCTGGGGCAGAGAAGGTGATAAAGGGAATGCAGTGGAGGGAAGGAGGGTGGAGTCAGGGAAGTGTTGTGATCACATTTTGCAAGGATCTCATGGATGAGTGGGTCAGTGCTTCATTTCTTAGAGGCAAGTTTTTAGCATTGGTTATTGCCAAATCTTTCCCTAGGCATTGTTAGTTTGCTTTCTATCAAATTTTACTTTCCCCAGTCCTTGTCTGCTATAGTTTCTGATGCCTGATATAGTCTGATAAAATCTCAGATTCTGAGCCAGTTCTGATGAAGGTAGGAGAAATATTCTACACTTTAACCATACCAGTCAATGGTGTCAATTTAGTTGTACTGCCCCAGAATTGTTTGTTGTTGTGTCTAGAAGGAGCTCAAAGGGTTGATCAAGCTCACACAACCTGACACTTTCATCATTAGCTGCCCTGCTTCATACTCTGCTTCCCCATTGAGGCTCCTATTCCTGGAGTTGGATGTATTTTAATTAAAACAAAAGACAAACAACAATAACAAAAACCCTAAACCTAAGATTTAACTATGATAGTCTTTGGTTTGTAACTCTATGGCTTTTATATTTAGTAATTTATGAAAGTCATATCTAATAACTTGGAAGTGTTGACATCAAAGGGTGAGAAGTAGATAGTGACTGCTTTAAGAATCATATAAATTTCTGGGTAAGAAGGTTAAAATTTAACAAATATCTTAGATTTTGAAGTTAATATAATATCTTGGCATGTTTATAAGAATTAAGTGTGTTTATGAAGATTTTTTACTAAAAGAATTTTAGGTATTTTCAATATTTACTTATGTCATCAAAGATTTAAGTTTTAAGAACTGTATAATGCTTAACCCTAAGAACGTCTGAGAATATGTAAAAGAAATGCTAATGTAACTTCAAATACATTAAGACTCAAATACGAAAGTCCATCATACTGAAGAAAAACATTTACAGAGGAGCAAGAGGGCAGAGGAGTAGGAGACCTAAATTTCGTCTGGTCCCAGGAATTCAGTAGATAGGTATCAAACCATTCTGAACACTTACAGACTCAACATGAGATTGAAGAAAAGAATAGCAGCAACTCTCTGAACAGAAAAGTGACCACTTTCTGGAAGGTAGGACGTGCAGAGAAATGAATCCCAGGCGATATTCATGAAGATAGACGGCGGGGGGAGGGAGCCTCCATCAGCCGCTACCAGCAAGTGATAGAGCCCAGAGCACAAAATCGAAACTTTTAGAAGTCCACTCCGCAAAGGGGCATTGCTCCAGTGGCTAAGCAGGGGGTGGAACCCTCGCTGGGACAGTGTGGTCTCAGGACTCTCAGGGTCACAGAAAGACCGGGGGTGCCTGAGTGCAGCAGAGCTCCTAGGTATTGGATCGGGGAAGCCAGCTGCAAAGATGGAGCCGAGGAGTGGGCTCTCAGCTTGGGGTTGCCATAAACCATGATCTGCAGCACAGTCGGGCCACTGCTCTTCCAGCAGGGACCCAACAAGCGGCAGATCAGGAAGACTCCCCGTCCTCCCCTAGGAGGAGTGGTGCGGGAGTGCACCACAGGTATCCGCTGGGCTTGGAGACTCCAAATGGGGTCGTGTGCCAGAGATAGAAAGGCTCGGTCATAGGCCAGGTGAGCACGCAGTGCGGCCAGAGACCAGGGAGGTGGGAATGACTGCTTTTCTCTGGGGGCGCACTGAGGAGTGGGGCCCCGAGGTCTCGACTCCTCTGGGCAGAGATTGGGAGGCTGCCATTTTCACTCTCCTCCTCCAAAGCTGTATGGAAAGCTTGCAGGGAACAAAAGCTGCCGAGAGCAAACCCGAGCAGCTTACTTAACCCGGACCGGCAAGGGAGGGGCAATTCCGCCTCCGGCAAAGACATTTGGGAACCATGGCAACAGTCCCCTCCCCCAGATAAGCAAGAACCTCCAGCCAAGACCAAGTTTACGGATCAATGAGAATGGCAGAACTCCAGCACTAGGAGAATACAGCACATACAATTCATGGGTTTTTCCCCCTGATTTCTTTAGTCTTTCAAAGTTAATTTTTTTTAATTTTCTTTTTTCTTTTTCTATTTATTTTAATTTTTCTTTTTCCCTTTTTCAACCAACATCTTATCAATACCTTTTTTAAAAAATCTTTTTTATTTTTCATTTTTAGAGGCATATTCTATCCCCTCATTGTAGTTAACCTTATTTTTGGTTTATATATAAGTTGTTCTGTCTTTAAAATTTTGGAATACAGTTTCTTCTAACAGACCAAAATGTACCCTAAATCTCTAGTGTATGGCTTTGTTCTAGTCTCCTGCTTGATCATATTCTCTCCCTTTTTTTAAAAAATTTCTCTTCTTTCTTTTTTCAACCAACTTCTTATCTTAAATATTCTTTTTATAAAATCTTTTATAATTTTCATCTTTACAGTCATACTCCATCCCTTCATCGTATTTGCCCTTACTTTTGTACATATATAAGTTTATCTTTCTTTAAAATTTTGGGAAGGAGTTTCTTCTAACAGACCAAAATACACCCAAAATCTAGTGTGTGGCACTGATCTATTCACTAATCTGTTCATATTTGATCATATTATTTTCTTTTTCTTTTTCCTTTCTTTTTCCCCAATTTCAAGGCTCTTCTGATTTGTTTCGTGTATATTTTTCTGGGGTTGTTGTTACCCTGTTAGCATTTTGTTCTCTCATTCATCTCTTCTCCTCTAGACAAAGTGACAAGACAGAAAAACTCACCTCAAAAAAAGAACAAGAGGCAGTATCGACTGCCAGGGACCTAATAAATATGGACATTAGTAAGATGTCGGAACTAGAGTGCAGAATGAGGAGTGCAACGATACTAGCTGGGCTTGAAAAAATCATAGAAGTTATTAGAGACACCCTTTCTGGAGAAATAAAAGACTTAAAATCTAACCAAGTCGAAATCAAAAAAGTGGATAATGGGGTGCAATAAAAAATGCAGGCTCTAACTCCTAGGATAAATGAGGTAGAAGAGAGAATTAGTGATATAGAAGACCAAATGATGGAAAATAAAGAAGCTGAGAAAAAGAGAGATAAACAACTACTGGATCCTGAGGGCAGAATTCGAGAGATAAGTGATACCATAAGATGAAACAATATTAGAATAATTGGATGCCCAGAAGAAAAAGAAAGAGAGAGGGGGGCAGAAGGTATATTGGAGAAAATTATAAGAGAGAACTTCCCTAATGTGGGGAAGGAAACAGGCATCAAAATCCAGGAGGCACAGAGAACCCCTCTCAAAATCAATAAAAATAGGTCAACACCCCGACATCGAATAGTAAAACTTACGAGTCTCAGAGACAAAGAGAAAATCCTGAAAGCAGCTCGGGACAAGAGGTCTGCAACCAACAATGGTAGAAACATTAGATTAGCAACAGACCTATCCACAGAGACCTGGCAGGCCAGAAAGGACCGGCATGATAAATTCAGAGCACTAAATGAGAAAAATATGCAGCCAAGAATACTATATCCAGCTAGGCTCTCTTTGAAAATAGAAGAAGAGAGAAAAAGCTTCCAGGATAAGCAAAAACGAAAGGAATTTGCAAACACGAAACCAGCCCTACAAGAAATATTGAAAGGGGTCCTCTAAGCAAAGAGAGAGCCTAAAAGCAGCATAGACCAGAAAGGAACACAGACAATATACAGTAACAGCCACCTTACAGGCAATACAATGGCACTAAATTCATATCTTTCAATAGTTAACCTGAATGTAAATGGGCTAAATGCCCCAATCAAAAAACACAGGGTATCAGATTGATTAAAAAACAAGACCCATCGATATGCTGTCTGCAAGAGACTCATTTTAGACCCAAAACCACCTCTAGATTGAAAGTGAGGCAGTGAAAAACCATTTACCATGCTAATGGACACCAAAAGAAGGCTGGGGTAGCATTCCTTATATCAGACAAATTAGATTTTAAACCAAAGACTGTAATAAGAGATGAGGAAGGACACTATATCCTACTTAAAGGGTCTATCCAACAAGAAGATCTAACATTTGTAAATATCAATGCCGCTAACATGGGAGCAGCCAATTATATAAGCCAATTAACAACAAAACAAAGAAATACATCGACAACAATACAGTAATAGTGGGGGACTTTAACACCCCCCCTAACTGAAATGGACAGATCATCTAAGCAAAAGATCAACAAGGAAATAAAGACTTTAAATGACACACTGGACCAAATGGACTTCACAGATATATTTAGAACATTCCATCCCAAAGCAACAAAATACACATTCTTCTGTAATGCCCATGGAACATTCTCCAAAATAGATCACATCCTAGGTCACAAATCAGGTCTCAACCAGTACGAAAAGATTGGGATTATTCCCTGCATATTTTCAGACCACAGTGCTTTGAAACTAGAACTCAATGACAAGAAGAAAGTTGGAAAGAACTCAAATACATGGAGGCTAAGGAGCATCCTACTAAAGAATGAACGGGTCACCAGGAAATTAAAGAAGAATTAAAAAAATTCGTGGAAACCAATGAAAATGAAAATACAACTGTTCAAAATCTTTGGGATACAGCAAAGGCAGTCCTAGGAGGAAAGTATATAACAATACAAGCCTTTCTCAAGAAACGAGAAAGGTCTCAAATGCACAACCTAACCCTACTCCTAAAGGAGCTGGAGAGAGAACAGCAAATAAAGCCTAAACCCAGCAGGAGAGGAGAAATCATAAAGATCAGAGCAGAAATCAATGAAATAGAAACCGAAAGAACAGTAGAAGAGATTAACGAAACTAGGAGCTGGTTCTTTGAAAGAATTAACAAGATTGATAAACCCCTGGCCAGACTTATCAAAAAGAAAAGAGAAAGGACCCAAATAAATAAAATCATGAATGAAAGAGGAGAGATCACAACCAACACCAAAGAAATTCAAACAATTATAAGAACATATTATGAGCAACTCTATGCCAGCAAATTAGATAATCTGGAAGAAATGGGTGCATTCCTAGAGATGTATCAACTCCCAAAATTGAACCAGGAAGAAATAGAAAACCTGAACAGACCTGTAAACACTAAGGAAATTGAAGCAGTGATCAAAAATCTCCCAACAAACAAAAGCACCGGGCCAGATGGCTTCCCAGGGGAATTCTACCAAAATTTAAAAAAGAATTAATATCTATTCTTCTGAAACTGTTCCAAAAAATAGAAATGGAGGGAAAACTTCCAAACTCATTTTATGAGGCCAGCATTACCTTGATCCCAAAACCATACAAAGACCTCATCAAAAAGGAGAATTACAGAACAATATCCCTGATGAACATGGGTGCAAAATTCTCACCAAATACTAGCCAGTAGGATCCAACAATACATTAAAAGGATTATTCACCACGACCAAATGGGATTTATCCCTAGGCTGCAAGGTTGATTCAACATCTGCAAATCAATCAATGTGATACAATACATTAATAAAAGAAAGAACAAGAACCATATGATCCTCTCAATAGATGCAGAAAAAGCATTTGAGAAAGTACAGCATCCTTTCTTGATCAAAACTCTTCAGAGTATAGGGATAGAGGGTACATACCTCAATATCATAAAAGCCATCTAAGAAAAACCCACAGCGAATATCATTTTCAATGGGGAAAAACTGAGAGCTTTCCCCCTAAGGTCAGGAACACAGCAGAGAAGTCCACTATCACCAGTGCTACTCAACATAGTACTAGAAGTCCTAGCTACAGCAATCAGACAACAAAAAGAAATAAAAGGCATCCGAATTGGCAAAGAAGAAGTCAAACTCCCACTCTGCAGATAATATGATACTTTATGTGGAAAACCCAAAAGATTCCACCCCAAACCTGCTAGCACTCATACAGGAATTCAGTAAAGTGGCAGGATATAAAACCAATGCACAGAAATCAGTGGCATTCCTATATATGAACAACAAGACAAGAAAGAGAAATTAAGGAGATGATCCCATTTAAATTGCACCCAAAACCATAAGATATTAAGGAATAAAGCTAACCAAAGAGGCAAAGAATCTGTTCTCAGAAAACTATAAAATACTCATGAAAGAAATTGAGGAAGACACAAAGAAAGGGAAAAACGTTCCATGCTCATGGATTGGAAGGACAAATATTGTGAAGAAGTCAATGCTACCTAGAGCAATCTACACATTCAATGCAATCCTTATCAAAATACCATCCGCTTTTTTCAAAGAAATGGAACAAATAATACTAAAATTTGTATGGATCCAGAAAAGACCCTGAATAGCCAGAGGAATATTGTAAAAGAAAAGCAAAGCTGGCGGCATCACATTTCCGGACTTCAAGCTCTATTACAAAGCTGTCATCGTCAAGACAGTATGATACTGGCACAAAAACAGACACATAGATCAATGGAACAGAATAGAGAGCCCAGAAATGGACCCTCAACTCTATGGTCAACTCATCTTTGACAAAGCAGGAAAGAATGTCCATTGGAAAAAAGACAGTCTCTTCAACAAATAGTGTTGGGAAAATTGGACAGCCACATGCAGAAGAATGAAACTGGACCATTTCCTTACACCACACACAAAAATAGACTCCAAATGGTTGAAAGACCTAAACGTGAGACAAGAGTCCATCAACATCCTAAAGGAGAACACAGGCAGCAACCTCTTTGACCTCAGCCGCAACAACTTCTTCCTAGAAACATCGCGAAAGGCAAGGGAAGCAAGGGCAAAAATGAACTATTGGGATTTCATCAAGATAAAAAGCTTTTGCACAGCAAAAGAAACAGTCCACAAAACCAAAAGACAACCGACAGAATGGGAGAAAATATTTGCAAATGACATATGAGATAAAGGGCTAGTATCCAAAATCTATAAAGAACTTATCAAACTCAACACTCAAAGAACAAATAATCCAATCAAGAAATGGGCAGAAGACATGAACAGACATTTTTCCAAAGAAGACATCCAAATGGCCAACAGACACATGAAAAAGTGGTCAACATCGCTCAGCATCAGTGAAATCCAAATCAAAACCTCAATGAGATACCACCTCACACCAGCCAGAATGGTTAAAATTAACAAGTCAGGAAACGACAGATGTTGGCGGGGTTGTGGAGAAAGGGGAACCCTCCTACACTGTTCGTGGGAATGCAAGGTGGTGCAACCACTCTGGAAAACAGTATGGAGGTTCCTCAAACAGTTGAAAATAGAGCTACCATACGATCCAGCAATTGCACTACTGGGTATTTACCACAAAGATACAAATGTAGGGATCCGAAGGGTTACGTGCACCCCAATGTTTATAGCAGCAATGTCCACAATATCCAAACTGTGGAAAGAGCCAAGATGTTCATCGACAGATGAATGGATAAAGACGATGTGGTATATATACAGAATGGAATATTATGCAACCATCAAAAGGAATGAGATCTTGCCATTTGCAGCGACCTGGATGGAACTGGAGGGTGTTATGCTGAGTGAAATAAGTCAATCAGAGAAAGACATGTATCATATGCCCTCACTGATATGAGGAATTCTTAATGTGAGGGAACAAACTGAGGGTTGCTGGAGTGGTGGGGGTGTGGGAGGGATGGGGTGGCTGGGTGATAGACACTGGGGAGTGTATGCGCTATGGTAAGCGCTGTGAATTGTGTAAGACTTTTGAATCACAGATCTGTACTTCTGAAACAAATAATGCAATATATGTTAAGAAAAAAAAAAGAAGAAGATAGCAGGAGGGGAAGAAAGAAGGGGAGTAAATCAGAGGGGGAGATGAACCATGAGAGACGATGGACTCTGAAAAACAAACTGAGGGTTCTAGAGGGGAGGGGGGTGGGGGGATGGGTTAGCCTGGTGATGGGTATTAAAGAGGGCACGTTCTGCGTGGAGCACTGGGTGTTATGCACAAACAATGATTCATGGAACACTACATCAAAAACTAATGATGTAATGTATGGTGATTAAGATAACAATAAAAAAAATAAAAAAAATAGACTCCAAATGGTTGAAAGACCTAAACGTGAGACAGGAGTCCATCAAAATCCTAAAGGAGAACATAGGCAGCACTCTCTTCGACCTCAGCTGCATCAACTTCTTCCTGGAAACATCGCTAAAGGCAAGGGAAGCAAGGGCAAAAATGAACTATTGGGATTTCATCAAGATAAAAAGCTTTTGCACAGAAAAGAAACAGTCAACAAAACCAAAAGAAAGCCGACATAATGGGAGAAGATATTTACAAATGCCATATCAGATAAAGGGCTAGTAACCAAAATCTATAAAAAACTTATCAATCTCAACACCCAAAGAACAAATAATCCAATCAAGAAATGGGCAGAAGACATTAACAGACATTTTTCCAAAGAAGACATCCAAATGGCCAACAGACACATGAAAAAGTGCTCAACATTCCTAAGCATCAGGGAAATCCAAATCAAAACCTCAGTGAGATACCACCTCACACCAGTCAGAATGGCTAAAATTAACAAGTCAGGAAACAACAGATATTGGCGGGGATGTGGAGAAAGGGGAACCCTCCTGCACTGTTGGTGGGAAGGCAAGCTGGTGCAGCCATTCTGGAAAACAGTATGGAGGTTCCTTAAAAAGTTGAAAATAGAGCTACCATACGACCCAGCAATTGCACTACTGGGTATTTACCCCAAAGATACAAATGTAGGGATCCGAAAGGGTACGTGCCCCCCGATGTTTATAGCAGCAATGTCCACAATATCCAAACTGTGTAAAGATCCAAGATGTCCATCAACAGATGAATGGATAAAGAAGAAGTGGTATATATATATATATATATATATATATATATATACACACACATATATACACACAGACACTCACACACACACACAGACACACACACACATACACAGACACACACACACACACACACACACACAATGGAATATTATGCAGCCATCAAAAGGAATGATATCTTGCCATATGCAACAATATGGATGGAACTGCAGTGTATAATGCTAAGCGAAATAAGTCAATCAGAGAAAGACATGTATCATATAACCTCACTGATATGAGGTTCTTAATCTCAGGAAACAAACTGAGGGTTTCTGGAGTGGTGGGGGGTGGGAGGGATTGGGTGGCTGGCTGGGTGATAGACATTGGAGAGGGTATGTGCTATTGTGAGTGCTGTGGATTGTGTAAGAATGTAGAATAACAGACTTGTACCTCTGTAACAAATAATAAATTATATGTTAAAAAAATGATAGCTGGAAGGGAAAAATGAAGGGGGGGAATCGGAGGGGTGACAAACCATGAGAGACTATGGACCCTGAGAAAGAAACTGAGGGTTCTAGAGGGGTGGGCGTGGGAGAATGGGTTAGGCTGGTGATGGGTATTAAAGAAGGCACGTACTGAATGGAGCATTGGGTGTTATATGCAAACATGAATCATGGAACACTACATCAAAAAGTAATGATGTAATGTATGGTGATTAACATAACATAATAAAATAAAAAAAACCCAAAAGTTCAGTAAAATTAAAAAAAAGAAAAACATTTACAAAGAAACAAAAATGTCTGAGAATGAGAAGATGAAACACTCCATAGGACTAAAGAAATGGAAAAACACGTATCAATGATTTTAAGTTGTAATTATGTAGAAGAGTATATTCCAGTAAATTTGTGTTAAATGTGATTTTATTATATATTATATAACATAATGTTTATTATATTACATATATACATATAACATATTATGATTTATATTTTAGTATATACATTATTATTATATATTAAATATATGACCCCTGAAATAAACTTAGAGCATTGTTGTATATTACACTTACCTGGTTACCAATATACCTTCATATTCAGAAGAACATAGTTTGTCATAGCTTTAGCTGTTTCAATGTCATGCAGAATGGCACAGTACCATTCACAATTACTAGAGATAGACTGTTGACTTTGTTTATTTTTACCTTTAGAACCCATGACTTTGAACAATTCAAAAGTTTGGTTTTTGGACTCAGATACTGTTTCTAAATAAATTAAGGTATTTAATTATCCTGACAATAAATTTTATGAATATGTAACACAAATATATTCACATTTTATTAATAATTACTAGGATCTGTAAGAATAATGAATATTCTGTTAGGTCAGCTGAATTTCCATAAATTTCATCAGCTCTTTGATTTCAATATATGAATGCTTTATAATTATGAAACTCATGGAAGTCAGTTAAAATTTGTGTATCATGTCCTTTTCCATCACTTCATCTAAGCTCTCTCACAAAATTAGACCTCCTTGGGAGATGAGATCTGCAGGAAGTAGGTTCACATTGACCAGATTTCTTTGGATGCTGTTCATTGGACTTCAACTGCTCCAGACTTGGACTAACCCAACAACTGGATCAGCTGTATTAGCTCTCACATTCCTTTATGTTTTCTGCTCATTCATCTCCCCCCCCAGCATATATTAATTAGGCAGTGAATAAGACAAAGAATAATACTTGTGGTCTTACAGATTCATGTATTGTCACTAACTGCATTCCCAAGCCAGCCACTTGGAATCTCTCTGCATATCTCAAAAGATGTTGCAAAATTCTCAAGACTCTCAAATCCCATTTAGTTTCCATTCCTTTTAATATTGTACAGAATGGAGTTCTTCTGAAAGGAGTAAAGGGGATTTTGTTTAATGAAATAAGTAACAATATGGTATTAGGATTCCCAAAAGCCTGGAACTCATGAGCATTGACAGTTTAAGTGGCAAATCTAACCAAGAGCACCGTGGTTGAGATCCATTTATTTCAGGGAGGAGAATGGATGACTGCTTCTCTTCTAGTTTTGCCACTCCCCGTTGGTCCATTTTATCATGTCTCAGCCACCCTCCTGGTAGTGCACATTTTGGAAGGGACCATAGGGTTCACAGAGGAATCCTCAAAAAGCTCTGCCTATGGAAGCTTCCCTGCTTCCCTAAGATGGTGGGTTAGCAATCGATTTAGACATACGTTGAAAAGGGGGCCTTTAAACTTACAGTAAGAGTTTACAGATTATAAAGTAACATGTTCATTAGATGTCTTCGCTCCCTTCTGTTGTCTTATCTTATTCCTCGCATCACCCACTGCACAACCCACACTGTATCCCTGAATTCTGCCCTTGAGCTTCAATCTCTGTTCTCCATCTGACCCTGAGCCATGTTTTACTCCATCTCCAAGTGAGGTGCTGGATACTCAGGGATGGAGTGGGGATTAGGGGCAAGTTAGGGTGGAGGGTGAAGTGAATCTCTCTCAATATAATATATTATTATCAAAATAATTTTTTAAAATTTTGAATGTTTTTACATTCTGACCCATATCACTCAATATGGCACATTGGAACAGCTGTGTCAAAATATCTTGGCATTCAGTTATACAAAAATGTCTTTCTTTTTTTTTTTTTTTAAAGATTTTATTTATTTGACAGGGAGAGACACAGCGAGAGAGGGAACACAAGCAGGGGGAGTGGGAGAGGGAGAAGCAGGCTTCCTGCGGAGCAGGGAGCCCGATGCGGGGCTCGATCCCAGGACCCTGGGATCATGACCTGAGCCGAAGGCAGATGCTTAATGACTGAGCCACCCAGGCGCCCCCAAAAATGTCTTTCTTTTGCCATCAGTGACCTCAGTAACACTTCACCTTGAATATTATTGGGGGAGAGAATGTTCGTACTGTTAAAGATCACTTTATAAATCTACTAAAAGAAATAAGGGAAAAGGAAAGTGTTTGGAACTTGTTACCAGGATAATGGTATATCTGTATATTTATTCACCTGCCTTTGGCCTTGTATCTTATTGCTGCCCTACATAGGCCTCTGTAACTGCTGCCAACAGTTTCTGATTCATCAAAGATATCACCCTCAGGGGGATTATTTACACATGGAAACTGGTTGGAAATTAGGTGTCACCAAGAGGCTGCTTTTTATACTGTGGTGGCATGTATGTAAATATAGCAGTTCATGTTGAACAAATGTAAAATACAAGTTTGGGTGAATGGTCAATAGAGCTGGCCATAGACCAGGGTTTCATGAAATAGAAGAGGCCCTAAGAGGGAGAAAGTGGTGCGAAATAACTTGTTTCTAAAATTTGAGCTTAAATTCTTTTACAACATCCCCATGATATGGTAAGGCACATCAAGTGACCAGAAACGCCTACCTCACAAGGTAGAATACTCCATTTCCAGTTGGTTCTAATTCAAGCCTTTGCTTATTTTGACTGCAGTCTGCCTGCCTGATCCTTCTTCTAGTCCTAGCATAGCTCTATGCAACCACAGGTTGAGACTAACCCATTTTCCCCATAGTAACTTTGCAGGTTATTTGAAGACAGATATAAATGATCTCTATTTTTTGGCTTAAATGAAATCTTACCTTTAATTTGTAACACTGAGGGGTAGATAGAATACTTCTGTTTTGAGAATATCTAAAAGAAATGCTAATGATGTAACTGATACAACATTGTATGTTAACTATACTGTAATTAAAAAAAAGTATTAAAAAAGATATACGTGCCCCTATGTTTATTGAAACATTATTTACAATAGTCAAGATTGGAAGGAACCCAAGTGTCCACTGATAGGTGAATGGATAAAGAAGATGTGGTATATATATGCAATGAAATATTACTCAGGTATAAAAGAGAATGATATGTTGCCATTTGCAACAATATGGATTGTCCTAGAGGGTCCATTGCACGTTATGCTATGTGAAATATGTCAGGTGGAGAAAGACAAATACCAATACCCTATGATTTCACTTATAAAAACAAATGAACAAAAGCACCCCCCCCCCCGGCTCCAAAACCTGAACAGACTACAGAGAACAGACTGGTAATTGCCACAGGGGAGAATGGGCAAAATAAAGGGAATTAAAAGGTACAAACTGGGGTGCCTGGGTGGCTCAGTTGGTTAAGTGGCTGATTCTTGATTTCAGCTCAGGTCATGATCTCAGGGTTCACATTGGACTCCATGCTCAGCAGGGAGTCTGCTTGAGGATTCTCTCTCTCCCTCTCCCTGCTCATTCTCTCTCTCAAATAAATAAATAAATCTTTTTAAAAAATGTTTAAAAAAAAGAGATACAAACTTCCAGTTATAAAGGAGGTGAAAAATAAGTCTAAGAGGTGAAAAATATCACGTAAGGAAAATAGTAAATAACATAATAATGTTTTATGCTGACAGATGGTAACTACACTTATAATGGTGAGCACTGAGTAATGTATAGAATTGTTGAATAAATATGTTGTACACTTGAAAAAAAGATGCTAATGAAATTTAAAAGGGGAATCAAATACATCAAGATTCAAAAATAAATGATAGAATCCTGGTGTTGATCAAGCAAATACCATGACTTTGACTTTTCTCAAAATTCACCAGTCTATCCATCACAGCATAAACAGCCACAGTGATGTTTGAAATCAGTCTGAAATCACATTAGTGATTATTTGTGAAATCACTGATGTGTGCAGATTCTCAGAATATAAAGTTTAATTTATAACTAGTTAAATGTCTCATGCTCATAGACAAAGAACTTTCAAACAATAAGCAAATGTTTAGAAGACACCTGCAGCTCCAGAGAAATGTGAGGTTTTTGAAAGGTAGATTTCAAATATATTATTCTGATACTTTAAAATAATTTAAAAACTGACAAACATTTAGAGGAATATTATTTATATATTTCTAACTTCATTGTAATTTTGCACTAAGAATTGTGAATTTTGTCCATTTTAATAGAAAATATTCAGTTAAAAATAGTTATATACTATATTCTAGATATTTTTATTGATTTCTTCTTTCTGAAATTTCTCATTTTTTGTCTGTTTTATTGTCTGAGTTAAAAATTCTTGAGGCTCTTCCTCAATCTTTTATGTTTTAATGTTGAGATTAAAGAAATCCTTTTTGAAATTATGATGACCATAAGTCATGCTGAAATATTTATCAAGCATATTCATAATCTCTTACTATGCAGCTTTTTAATTTAATAACTAAGACTCATTTTAGAAAGAAAAGAAAGGATTAACTTTTCTCATAAAGAGAAACAACAATATAATATATATAACTTATATATAAGTCATATATATCCATATATATTTAGTGCTACTGTAATTTACTGTTATTCTATGAGTTCTTGAAGTTACCAAAGAGTAACAGTGAAAATAATTGCAAGAAAACTGGAGGGAGGAGTTCCATATCTTGAGATGATGAACTGAAAATGTTTTATTCTTAGCTATTTATAAGGATGAGTAAATTACTTTCATATAGTTGAACATATATTTCAAATTTTCACAAACTGAATGGGGGGACATAGTTGATAAAAGTTGAATCTTTTGGAAGGAAGTTGTGATGCTCAAAGGAAAGTTTATAATATCTGTTATTTGTTCAAAATTTGTTAACAACAAGATGTTATTTTAATGGTATTTACCATATTTTATCTTGTGAGATACTCTTTGTATATATGTATAGCTTATTATTGTCTTTAGGTAGGGTCTGTGTCTTGTTCTATTTTTATTACATCTGAAGCTGAGTACATGGTAGGCATTCACTCAATGTGATTTCTATTTCCATAAACTTTTGTATTGCTATTAAAGTACCATTTCAATATGTTTTTAAAATGTGCCCTAAATAATTACCAAAGACAGACTGTGAGTTACAATACACATTTATTTAATTTGGAAATAATTTTAAATGACACATGTGTTCCAGTTTTCAGAATTCATCAGATTCCTGCAAAAGAGAATGCTTCAGAATGTGTTCATCTCATAGTTGTATTCTGCACACTTGAAAGGTGTGGAGAGGACCGAGGTTAAATACCAAACCCATAAAGTGTGAATGTATTGGTATGAGAATATAGACAGATACAATATATTTTCTTCAGCTCCTAAGCAAAGTTAAAAAATTTGAATTCATAAGTCATCTCTAATTTTATAAGGCTTGCAAAACCATTTCTTAAATTTGGCACCATTAGCAGACTGATTGGAGGCCACAGTGTTTGCCCAACTGGATCCAGTGAATTAGGAATCAGAGTGAATGAGTATGAAGATAGCAACATATGAGGAGAGCTGTATTACAGAAATCACACCAACAAATGACAGAGTTGCTATACTAAATAGTACTTGGAACCGATGGTGTATAGTCATAACAATGATGGGGGTTGGTTTTTATCTAGATTAATTGATAAAAACAGATTTAAAGAAGTAGTAAAATTTTAATTCAATGAAATCAAATGGCAAAAATCATTGAACTCGATCTTTTTCATAATCGATGTAATTTAGGTTTTTTAAATAATACAGTACATGCTATTCATGAATGGATACTTTATTGACAGCAGATATAATTCTACAGGGTGCTAAAACATTACACAATTGTACAATCCAAATGAGTATTGATTAGAGAACAGCTTCAACCAAATTTATGCCACTCTATAGGAATATAGAAAACACAAATTTTTCAATGATTTGAAGACCAAGAATTATTTGAAAGGCTGTTGCACCAACCATTCCAAAAATGAATTTTCTATTGGCAATTTTGATGACTCATTAGTTATTTCCAGATAAATCTTTTGCCAAAAAGAAGACCTATTCCCTTTATGCAGAATACTCAAAAGAGACAGTGAAATAAAAAATATACACATGAAAGAAATGTGTATATAAATAGATTATGAAATAAGAGAAGTTGTTTATGCAGCATTCTGGAACATGGAAGTGTTGGGTCCCACAGAAAAGACCAGAAGATATAAAATCACCACTGTCATGGAGTTGACATGTTAGTGATGGTGGTAGTAGAATGCTAAACAAAAAAGATAAGTGAATTGAATAATATATTTATTTATTTTTAGAGGGGTGAGGGGCAGAGGGAGAGGAAGAAAGAGAATCTTAAGCAGACTCCATGCCCACAATGGCCTGACAGGGTGCTTGATCTCACAACACTGAGATCACGATCTGAGCTGAAATCAAGAGTCAGACAGTTAACTGACTGAGCCACCCAGGCACCCCTGCATAATATTTAAAGTGGAAAGCTATATATGGAGTAAAATCAAGTAAGGAAGGATGATGAGAGTAAGGAAGGGGGAGAAGGAAGAATAATAGTTGCTATATCACAAGTGATGGTCAGTGAAGACCTGGTTGAAAAATGACATTTGGGCAAAGATGTGAAGTGGTTGAGAGAGCCATATAGATATCTGGGGGAGGAGTGTTCTGGTTACAGGAAACAAGGGCAAAGGCCCTGAGACAGCAGTGTGCTTATCCTATTTGGGGAAAAGTAAGGTGGTCAGAGTTGGAACAGAGTCAGAGAGCAGGGGGGAAGAAAAAGATAACAAAGCACTAGAAATAAGGAGACTGGGGCAGACCATGTGGGGCCTTATATGGTATTTAATGACTTTGGTTTCTACTGTGAGTGAGATGGGGTGGCCATTGGAGGATTTTGATCAGAGGACTTAAATTCAGATATAAGTCTTATTTTCAATTTTAGTATCTGAACTATATTTTGCATTTGAAAATAGTCCTGTGTTTTTTTTTTTTTTTTGTTAATGCACACATTGCATGAATGTCCATTATATATATAGTAAGATGAAAACAAATGTGGTAGGGACACCTGGGTGGCTCAGTTGGTTAAGCATCTGCCTTCGGCTCAGGTCATGATCTCAGGGACCTGGGATCGAGTCCCTCATCAGGCTCCTTGCTCAGCGGAGAGTCTGCTTCTCCCTCTGCCTGCTGCTCCCCCTGCTTGTGTACTCTCTCTCTCTGACAAATAAATAAATAAAATCTTAAAAAAAAAAAAAACAAAGATGGGGGCGCCTGGGTGGTTTAGTTGGTTAAGTGGCTGCCTTCAGCTCAAGTTTTGATCCTGGTGTCCTGGGACCAAGCCCGGTGTCAGGCTCCCTGCTCATCAGAGAGTCTGCTTCTCCCTCTCCCTCTGCCCCTCTCTCTCGAAAATAAATAAATAAATCTTAAAAAAAAAAAAAAAACCCAAAACAAATGTGAGACTCTTAATCATAGGAAACAAACTGAGGGTTGTTGGAGGGGAGGGGGGTGAAGGGATGAGGTAACTGGGTGATGGACATTGGGGAAGGTATATGTTGTAATGAGCACTGGGTATTATATAAGACTGGTGAATCACAGACCTGTACCCCTGAAACTAATAATACATTATGTGTTAATTAATTGAATTTAAATTAAAAATCACAAAAAACAAAAAACCCCAAATGTGACTATAATTGATTTTGTCTTCTAAAGCAAGTGGCATAGTTCATATCTGTTGGGAAATAAATGTTTATATTGCTCTTCCATTTTCAGAAGGCATATAGGAAGATAATTCTACTCATGGAATACTGAGTTGGAACTTGTCAGACATTCTTTTTCAGAAACATTTTATTTTTTAAGCACTTCAGGGAAGTATTCTTTCATTCTTTGTATTATATTTCAGCCATTATGTGTTAAATGGCCTTTAATAGACTGTCCTGGAAGCATTTATTTTATTATTCCATGAAAATAATGCAATCTGATTTCTAAATCCTTGCCTTATGTCTAAACTTTAGGAACACAATTTATTAACAAATTGCCCTTATAAACAGGTACAAACAGGTACAAACAGGTAGGTAATGTTAATGATTGATCTTCAGTAGATCAAATAGTCTTAATAAATTTTTCAAATAGGACAATCTTTCTCATGCCCTGTGAAATCACATTTGGGGTTTAGTATGCAATCTCTGCATACACAACATAATTTTTCTTGATTGGGATTGAAATTTATACTGCTTCAGAGGTTTCATTCTAAAATTAAAATCAACCCAGGGTAAAGCTTCGTTCATAGAAATTAAGGATAGAGAAAGCCCTCCCTACTCCCATCTTATCTTTGCCATCTGTGAAACAGTTTCTGGTGCCTTTTCTGAAGTGGTATGGAGATGGGGGCCATCCTAGGCAGATGGGTTATGGCTTTTGGAATGAAAATTGTAGCAGTAAAGACAAGTGATGAATCATAACTTCTAAGGGCAGATGCTCTGGAGTCAGTAAAGCTTGGATCCCACCTCTGCAGCTGATTAGCTGTGGGACTTTGGTCATGTTGCTTAACTTCTTCTCTAGGACTCAGTTTCTTCATCTTCAAAATTAGGATTCTACCTATTTGAGTTCTAAGGATGATCAAAAGAAGTAATATTTGTAATGCCTCATCTCTAGCAATGCCAGCTGCATAGTAGGTGTGGTAGATTAATTGCAAAAACGGCTGTGATTCTACACTCTTTCCTGTATCCACACCCTTTGAAAATAGGACTTTCATGTTCCTCCATCAGGGCATAGAGTCCACTTTTCACATCTTGAATCTTTGATGGTCTTTTGATTTATCTTAACCAATGTAATAGAGTGATTGCAAGCCTAGACCTTAAGAGTCATTGCATTCTTTTCCTCTTCCTCTTGGACCCTTCTGACTGACATGAAAATAAGCTTGACCTAGACTGCTAGAGAATGAAGGAGCACATGGAACTGATCTGAGTTGTCTCATGTAAGCCCATCCTAGATCAACTAGACCACTGCTCACTTATCAGTCCAAAGACTTGTCAAAAAAATAAGCTGGTTGTTTTTATTGTTTTGAGTATAATTGATGTACAATAATCTTCACATATTTAAAACATATAATTTGATAAATTATGTGTAGTTATATGAAAATAATTTTGTATACAGCAATGAAACCATGACCATAATCAAGATAATGAATATATCTATCACTCCCCCAAAGTTTTCTTGTGTTTCTTTGTTGTCCCCATCCCCAGGCAATTACTGATCAACTCCTGTCACTTTAGATCCATAAGAATTTTCTAGAATTATATATAAATGGAATCATAGAGTACCTACTATTATTTTTTTGTCTGGCCTCTTTTACTTAGCATAATTATTTTGAGATTCAGCTCTATTTCCCTTTGTATATTGCTGAATAGTACTCCATCTTATGACATGCCATAATTGTTTATCCACTCATCTGTGATGGATATTTGGGTCATCTCCAGCTTTTAGCTATAGCAACTAAAGCTGCTATAAACATTTGCATGTAAGTCTTTTTATGGATATATGCTTTAATTTCTTTGGGGAAATACCTATGACTAAAATGGCTAGATCATACGGAAGGTGAATGCTTAACTTTTTAAAAAACTGTGTAACTATTTTCCAGTGTGGTTGTATCATTTTACGTTCCACCAGCAATGTTGTTTCATATTTTTGTCAACTCTTGATATAGTTAGGCCTTTTATTTTTAGCCATTCGAAAGGTATGTAGGAGTATTTTATTGTTATGTTAATTTATATTTCACTAATGACTAATGATGTTAAGCATTATTTATGTGCTTATTTACCATTTGTATATGTCTATTCAAATACCTTGCCTATTTAAAAAAATTGATTGCTTATATTCTTAGTTTTTTTTTTAAAGATTTTATTTATTTATTTGACAGAGAGAGACAGGAGAGAGGGAACAAAAGCAGTGGGGAGTGGGAGAGGGAGAAGCAGGCTTCCCACTGAACAGGGAGCCTGATGCGGGGCTCGGTCCCAGGATAATGACCTGAGCCGAAGGCAGACGCTTGATGACTGAGCCATCCAGGCGCCCCTATTCATTTTTTCTTTTCTTTTCTTTCTTTCTAATTTTTCTTGCTTATTTTTTATTGTTATGTTAATCACCATACATTACATCATTAGTTTTTGATGTAGTGTTCCATGATTCATTGTTTGTGCATAAAACCCAGTGCTCCACGCAAAACATGCCCTCTTTAATACCCATCACCAGGCTAACACATCCCCCCACCCCCCTCCCCTCTAGAACCCTCAGTTTGTTTTTCAGAGTCCATTGTCTCTCATGGATCATCTCCCCCTCCGATTTACTCCCCTTCTTTCTTCCCCTCCTGCTATCTTCTTCTATTTTTTTTAACATATATTGCATTATTTGTTTCGGAGGTACAGATCTGTGATTCAAAAGTCTTGCACAATTCACAGCACTCACCCTAGCACATAACCTCCCCAATGTCTATCACCCAGCCACCCCATCCCTCCCAACCCCCACCACTCCAGCAACCCTCAGTTTGTTTCCTGACATTAAGAATTCCTCATATCAGTGAGGTCATATGATACATGTCTTTCTCTGATTGACTTATTTCACTCAGCATAACACCCTCCAGTTCCATCCAGGTCGTTGCAAATGGCAAGATCTCATTCCTTTTGAAGGCTGCATAATATTCCATTGTATATATATACCACCTCTTCTTTATCCATTCATTTGTCGATGGATATCTTGGCTCTTTCCACAGTTTGGCTATTGTGGACATTGCTGCTATAAACACTGGGGTGCACGTACCCCTTCAGATCCCTACATTTGTATCTTTGTGGTAAATACCCAGTAGTGCAATTGCTGGATTGTATGGTAGCTCTATTTTCAACTGTTTGAGGAACCTCCATACTGTTTTCCAGAGTGGTTGCACCACCTTGCATTCCCACCAACAGTGTAGGAGGTTTCCCCTTTCTCCGCATCCCCGCCAACATCTGTCGTTTCCTGACTTGTTAATTTTAGCCATTCTGATGGGTGTGAGGTGGTATCTCATTGAGGTTTTGATTTGGATTTCCCTGATGCCGAGCGATGTTGAGCACTTTTTCATGTGTCTGTTGGCCATTCGGATGTCTTCTTTGGAAAAATGTCTGTTCATGTTGTCTGCCCATTTCTTGATTGGATTATTTGTTCTTTGGGTGTTGAGTTTGATAAGTTTTTTATAGATTTTGGATACTAGCCCTTTATCTGATATGTCATTTGCAAATATTTTCTCCCATTCTGTCGGTTGTCTTTTGGTTTGGTGGACTGTTTCTTTGGCTGTGCAAAAGCTTTTTATCTTGATGAAATCCCAATAGTTCATTTTTGCCCTGGCTTCCCTTGCCTTTGGCGATGTTTCTAGGAAGAAGTTGCTGCAGCTGAGGTTGAAGAGGTTGCTGCCTTGTTTTCCTTCAGGATTTTGATGGACTCCTGTCTCACATTTAGTCTTTAAACCATTTTGAGTCTATTTCTGTGTGTGGAGCAAGGAAATGGTCAAGTTTCGTTCTTCTGCATGTGGCTGCCCAATTTTCCCAACACCATTTGTTGAAGAGACTGTCTTTTTTCCATTGGACATTCATTCCTGCTTTGTCAAAGATGAGTTGACCATAGAGTTGAGGGCCCATTTCTGGGCTCTCTATTCTGTTCCATTGATCTATGTGTCTGTTTTTGTGCCAGTACCATACTGTCTTGATGACGACAGCTTTGTAATAGAGCTTGAAGTCCGGGAATTGTGATGCCGCCAGCTTTGCTTTTCTTTTTCAACATTCCTCTGGCTATTTGGGGTCTCTTCTTGTTCTATACAAATTTTAGGATTATTTGTGCCATTTCCTTGAAAAAAGTGGATGGTATTTTGATGGGGATTGCATTGAATGTGTAGATTGCTCTAGGTAGCATTGACATCTTCACAAAGTTTGTTCTTCCAATCCATGAGCATGGAACGTTTGTCCATTTCTTTGTGTCTTCCTCAATTTCTTTCACGAGTATTTTATAGTTTTCTGAGTACAGATTCTTTGCCTCTTTGGTTAGATTTATTCCTAGGTATCTTATGGTTTTGGGTGCAATCGTAAATGGGATCGACTTCTTGATTTGTCTCTCTTCTGTCTTGGTGTTGGTGTATAGGAATGCCACTGATTTCTGTGCATTGATTTTATAACCTGCCACTTTCCTGAATTCCTGTATGAGTTCTAGCAGTTTTGGGGTGGAGTCTTTTGGGTTTTCCACCTACAGTATCATATCATCTGCAAAGAGTGAGAGTTTAACTTCTTCTTTGCCGATTTGGATGCCTTTGATTTCTTTTTGTTGTCTGATTGCTGTGGCTAGGCTTCTGATACTATATTGAATAGCAGTGGTGAGAGTGGACATCCCTGCCACGTTCCTGACTTAGGGGGAAAGCTCTCAGCTTTTCCCCATTGAGAATGATATTCGCTGTAGGTTTTTCATAGATGGCTTTTATGATATTGAGGTATGTACCCTCTATCCCTATACTCTGAAGAGTTTTGATCAAGAAAGGATGCTGTACTTTGTCAAATGCTTTTTCTGCATCTATTGAGAGGATCATATGATTCTTGTTCTTTCTTTTGTTAATATATTGTATCACGTTGATTGATTTGTGGATGTTGAACGAAGCTTGCAGCCCAGGGATAACTCCCACTTGGTCATGGTGAATAATCCTTTTAATGTACTGTTGGATCCTATTGGCTAGTATTTTGGTGAGAATTTTTGCACCCATGTTCATCAAGGATATTGGTCTGTAATTTTCCTTTTTGATGGGGTCTCTGTCTGGTTTTGGGATCAAGGTAATGCTCGCCTCATAAAATGAGTTTGGAAGTTCTCTT
Source organism: Zalophus californianus (assembly GCF_009762305.2). Lineage (NCBI taxonomy): Eukaryota > Metazoa > Chordata > Mammalia > Carnivora > Otariidae > Zalophus > Zalophus californianus. Next base: position 27,019,900 of record NC_045595.1, read on the forward strand.
TCCATTTCTATTTTTTGGAACAGTTTCAGGAGAATAGGTATTAATTCTTCTTTAAATGTTTGGTAGATTTCCCCGGGAAGCCATCTGGCCCTGGGCTTTTGTTTGTTTGGAAATTATTGATGACTGCATCAATTTCCTTAGTGGTTATAGGTCTGTCGGGTTTTCTATTTCTTCCTGGTTCATTTTTGGTAGTTGATACATCTCTAGGAATGCCTCTATTTCTTCCAGGTTATCTAATTTGCTGGCATAGAGTTGCTCATAATATGTTCTTATAAGTGTTTGTATTTCTTTGGTGTTGGTTGTGATCTCTCCTCTTTCATTCATGATTTTGTTGATTTGGGTCCTTTCTCTTTTCTTTTTGATAAGTCTGGCCAGGGGTTTATCAATCTTGTTAATTCTTTCAAAGAACCAGCTCCTAGTTTCATTAATCTGTTCTACTGTTCTTTTGGTTTCTAGTTCATTGATTTCTGCTCTGATCTTTATGATTTCTCCTCTCCTGCTGGGTTTAGGCTTTATTGTTGTTTTTTTCTCTAGCTCCTTTAGGTGTAGGGTTAGGTTGTGCATTTGAGACCTTTCTTGTTTCTTGAGAAAGGCTTGTATTGCTATATACTTTACTCCTAGGACTGCCTTTGCTGCATCCCAAAGATTTTGAACAGTTGTGTTTTCATTTTCATTGGTTTCCATGAATTTTTTTAATTCTTCTCTAATTTCCTGGTTGACCCATTCATTCTTTAGTAGGATGCTCTCTAACCTCCATGTATTTGAGTTCTTTCTGACTTTCCTCTTGTGATTGAGTTCTAGTTTCAAAGCCTTGTGGTCTGAAAGTATGCAGGGAATAATCCCAATCTTTTGGTCCAGTTGAGACCTGATTTGTGACCTAGGATGTGATCAATTCTGGAGAATCTTCCGTGGGCACTAGAGAAGTATGTGTCTTCCGTTGCTTTGGGATGGAATGTTCTGAATATGTCTGGGAAGTCCATTTGGTCCAGTGTGTCATTTAAAGTCTTTATTTCCTTGTTGAGCTTTTGCTTAGATAATCTGTCCATTTCAGTGGGGGTGGTGTTAAAGTCCCCCACTATTATTGTATTGTTATCAATGTGTTTCTTTGTTTTGTTATTAATTGCCTTATATAATTGCCTGCTCCCACGTTAGGGGCATAGATATTTACAATTGTTACATCTTCTTGTTGGATAGACCCTTTAAGTAGGATATAGTATCCTTCCTCATCTCTTATTACAGTCTTTGTTTCAAAATCTAATTTGTCTGATATAAGGATTGCCACCCCAGCTTTCTTTTGGTGTCCATTAGCATGGGAAATCGTTTTCCACCACCTCACTTTCAATCTGGTGGTGTCTTTGGGTCTAAAATGAGTCTCTTGCAGACAGCTTATCAATGGATCTTGCTTTTTAAACCAATCTGATAGCCTGTGTCTTTTGATTGGGGCATTGAGCCCCTTTACATTCAGGGTAACTATTGAAAGGTATGAATTTAGTGCCATTGTATTGACTGTAAGGTGACTGTTACTGTATATTGTCTGTGTTCATTTCTGATCTATGCTGCTTTTAGGCTCTCTTTTTGCTTAGAGGACCCCTTTCAATATTTCTTGTAGGGCTGGTTTCGTGTTTGTAAATTCCTTTCATCTTTCTTTGTCCTTGAAGATTTTTATCTCTCCTTCTATTTTCAATGAGAGCTTAGCTGGATATAGTATTCTTGGCTGCATATTTTTCTCATTTAATGCACTGAAGACATCATGCCAGTCCTTTCTGGCCTGCCAGGTCTCTGTGGATAGGTCTGTTGCCAATCTAATGTTTCTACCATTGTAGGTTACATATCTCTTCTCCCGAGCTGCTTTCAGGATTTTCTCTTTGTCTCTGAGACTCGTAAGTTTTACTATTCGATGTCGGGGTGTTGACCTATTTTTATTGACTTTGAGAGGGGTTCTCAGTGCCTCCTGGATTTTGATGCCTGTTTCCTTCCCCACGTTAGGGAAGTTCTCTGCTATAATTTGCTCCAATATACCTTCTGCCCCCTCTCTCTTTTTTCTTCTCTGGGATCCCAATTATTCTAATGTTGTTTCATCTTATCATATCGCTTATCTCTCGAACTCTGCCCTTGCGATCCAGTAGTTGTTTCTCTCTCTTTTTCTCAGCTTCTTTATTTTCCATCATTTGGTCTTCTATATCACTTATTCTTTATAAATAGTATTTTTTAAGATTTTATTTGTTTATTTGTTTATTTATTTGAAAGAGTGAAATGAGAGAGAGAGAGAGAGAGAGCACATGAGAGGGGGTAGGGTCAGAGGGAGAAGCAGACTCCCCGCTGAGCAGGGAGCCCGATGTGGGACTCGATCCCGGGACTCCAGGATCATGACCTGAGCCGAAGACAGTCACTTAACCAACTGAGCCACCCAGGTGCCCCTCTATATCACTGATTCTTTCTTCTGCCTCATTTATCCTAGCAGTTAGTGCCCCCATTTTTGATTGCACCTCATTAATAGCCTTTTTGATTTCGACTTGGTTAGATTTTAGTTCTTTTATTTTTCCAGAAAGAGTTTCTCTAATAACTTCCATGCTTTTTTCAAGCCCAGCTCGTATCTTTAAAATCATGAATCTGAACTCTAGGTCTGACATCACACTAATGTCTGTATTGAGTAGGTCCCTGCAGACGGTACTACCTCTTGTTCTTTTTGTTGAGGTGATTTTTTTCATCTTGTCATTTTGTCCAGAGGAGAATAGATGAATGAGAGAACAAAATGCTAACAGGTTAACAACATCCCTAGAAAATATACTAAGAACAAATCAGAAAAGACCTGAAACCAGGGGAAAAGAAAGGGAAAAAAAGAAAGAGAAAAAACCAAGGAAAAGGTAAAAACAAAAACAGAACCAAAAAAACAGAATATGATCAAATATGATCAGGCTGGTGCATAGATCAGTGCCACACACTAGATTTTGGGTGTATTTTGGTCTCTTAGAGGAAAGTGCCTCGTAAAATTTTAAAGAAAGAAAGACTTGTATGTATACAAAATAAGGGTTGATATGATGAAGGGATGGAGTATGATTGTAAAGATGAAAATTATAAAAAATTTTAAGAAAGGAATTGATAAGAAGTTGTTTCAAAAAAGAAAGAAGAGGATTAAAAAAAAGGAAAGAAAGTAAAAAAAGGGGAGAGAATGTGATTAGGCAGGAGACTAGAACAAAGCCATACACTAGAGATTTAGGGTATATTTTGATATGTTAGAAGAAACTGTATCTCAAAATTTTAAAGAGAAAACAACTTACATATATATGCCAAAAATAAGGGTATCTACTATGAAGGGATAGAATATGACTCTAAAAATAAAAAACAAAATTTTTTTTTAAAAAAACGGATTGATAAGATGTTGGTTGAAAAGGGGAAAAAGAAAAATTAAAAAAAAACAGTTAAAAAAATTAACTTTGAAAGACTAATGAATCATGGTAAAAAAGCCATGAATTCTATGTGCACTATTCCCCTAGAGCTGGAGTTCTCCTGTTCTCATTGATTGGTAAACGTGGTTTTGGCTGGCTGTTTGTGCTGATCTTCTAGGGGAGGGGCCTGTTGCCGGGGTTCCCAAATGTCTTTGTCAGAGGCGGAATTGCCCTGCCCTTGCCCGGTCTGGGCTAAGCAATCTGCTCGGGTTTGCTCTCGGGAGTTTTGTTCCTTGCAAGCTTTCCGTACAGCATTGGAGGACGAGAGTGAAAATGGTGGCCTCCCAATCTCCACCTGGGAGGAGCCGAGAACTTGGGGCCCCACTCCTCAGTGCGCCCCCAGAGAAAAGCAGTCTGTCATTCCCATCTCCCTGGTCTCCGGCCACACTCCGTGCTCACCCGGCCTGTGACAGAGCACTTCTATCTCTGGCACCCGACCCCGTGTGGAGTCTCCAAACCCAGCAGATCCCTGCAGTGTGCTCTGATGCCGCTGCTGCCTGGGGAGGAAGGGGAGTCTCCCCGGATCTGCAGCTTGTTGGGTCCCTGCTGGAGGAGCAGTGGCCCAACTGTCACCGATCACAGTTTATGGCAATCCCAAGCTGAGAGCCCATGCCTCGTCTCTGTCTCTGCAGCCGGCTTCCCCGCTCTGATACCTGGGAGCTCTGCCACACTCAGAGACTCCTGGTCTTTCTGTGACCCCCAGGCTCCTGAGACTACACTGTCCCAGCGAGGGTTCCACCCCCCCGCTTAGCCACTGGAGTGATGTCCCTCAGCGGAGCCAACTTCTAAAAGTTCCGATTTTGTGCTCCGTGGCTCTATCACTTGCCAGAAGCGGCGGACGGAGGCCCCCTCCCCCGCCGTCTATCCTCCCGAATATCACCTCGGATTCACTTCTCCGCACGTCCTACCTTCCAGAAAGTGGTCGCTTTTCTTTTCAGAGAGTTGTTGCTATTCTTTTCTTCGATCTCCTGTTGAGTTCGTAGGTGTTCAGAATGGTTTGATCCCTATCCAGCTGAATTCCTGAGACCAGACGAAATCCAGGTCTCCTACTCCTCTGCCATCTTGCTCCACCCCCAAGGATTTAAGTAATTTTAAAAGGTCAGTTATCTGCAAATAGATGTATCCATTGAATGCAATTCAAATCAAAATCCCAAAAACTATTTTCTGAGGAATTTGGTAAGTTGATTTTAATATTTATATGTTAAGAAAAGAGCCATGAGTAACCAAAACACTCTTTAAAAAATAAGGTGACAAACTTGCTCTAGGAGATCCTAAGAATTATTGAAGAGCTGTAGTAATTAAGTCAGTGTGCCATTAGTATAGAAAAGACAAATCAACGAATGGAATTGAGTAAAAACCTTAAACACTTATTGTCACTTGATATATGACAATGGACTCATTGCAAAACAGTAGGTAAAGGACAATCTTTTCAGTAAAGGTTGCTGTAACAATTAAGTATCCATATGAAAAAAATAAAGCTGTATTCTTTTTTTTTTAAAGATTTTATTTATTTGACAGGGAGAGACACAGTGAGAGAGGGAACACAAACAGGGCAAGTGTGAGAGGGAGAAGCAGGCTTCCCGCTGAGCAGGGAGCCTGATGTGAAGCTCAATCCCAGGACTCTGGGATCATAACCTGAGCTGAAGGCAGACACTTAATGACTGAGCGACCCAGGTGCCCCAATAAAGTTGTATTCTTAAACAAAAATTTTACTTTAGGTGGAATAAGATCTTTAATGACAGACAAAACAAGAATATCTTCTAGTGGATGATACAGATGAATATCTTAATGATCATGGAGTACATAAAAATTTCATTTAAGAGGACACAAACCTTATTAATTATAAGGGGAAATATTTTTTAAAATTGCCTACATTAAAATTATGACTTGTATTCATCAAAAGATATTACAAATTGACTGAAGAGATAAGCCACTGAACAGGAGAAGATATTTCTAACACATCTTTCCAACAAACGATTCATATGAGTTATATATTTCTCTATAGAGAACAACCTGAGGGTTGGTGGAGGGGAGGTCATGGGGGGGGATGGGCTAAATGGGTGATGGGTATTAAGGAGGGCACTTGTTGTATTGAGCATTGAGTGTTATATGTAAGTGATGAATCATTAAATTCTACTCCTGAAATCAATATTACCCTGTATGTTAACTAATTAGAATTTAAATAAAAATTTGAAAAAATATTACTCCTACTAATTAGTAAGAAAACGAAAAACAAATAAAATTGGAAGTAGAAACTTCAAAAATGGAAATTTCAAAAAAGAAGGCATCCAAATGGCTAGTGAACATGTGGTGCTCATTTTTATTAGTAATAGGGGAATACAATTAATGCCACTATGAGATATAATTACCACTTAATGGTTTGGCTTAAATTAAAAAGTTTGACAATAAACAGTATTGAAAATGATGTGGTCCAATCAGCACTATCATACAATATTTCATGGGGGTGTAAATTAATATAACCATTGTAAAACCATTTGGCATTATCAAGTACAGTTGTAGGTATATATATCTTATGACTCCGTACTTCTGTTCCTGGATATATATTTTAGAAAAATAAGTAGAGGGGAACCTGGGTGGCTCAGTTGTTAAGCATCTGCCTTCGGCTCAGGTCATGATCCCAGGGTCCTGGGATCAAGCCCCGCATCGGGCTCCCTGCTCCATAGGAAGCCTGCTTCTCCCTCTTCCACTCCCCCTGCTTGTGTTCCCTCTCTCGCTGTGTCTCTTTCTTTCAAATAAATAAATAAAATCTTAAAAAAAAGAAACAAGCAGATATATACATATATATGTATAAGAGAGTTCATGGGGGGCGGAGCAAAATGGAGGAGGAGTAGGAGACCTGGATTTTGCCTGGTCTCAGGAATTCAGCTGAATAGGGATCAAACCATTCTGAACACCTATGAACTCAACAGGGGATCGAAGATAAGAAGAGTAACAACACTCTGAACAGAAAAGCGACCACTTTCTGGAAGGTAGGACGTGCGGAGAAGTGAATCCGAGGCGATATTCAGGAGGATAGACGGCGGGGGAGGGGGCCTCTGTCGTCCTCTTCTGGCAAGTGATAGAGCCGCGGAGCACAAAATCAGAACTTTTAGAAGCCGGCTCCGCTGAGGGACGTCGCTCCAGTGGCTAAGCGGGGGGTGGAACCCTCGTGGGACAGTGTGGTCTCAGAACCCTCGGGGTCACAGAAACACCGGGGGTGCCTGAGTGCAGCAGAGCTCCCAGGTATCAGAGCGGGGAAGCCGGCTGCAGAGACGGAGCCGAGGCGTGGGCTCTCAGCTCAGGGTTGCCATAAACTGTGATCCGCGGCCCAGTCGGGCCACTGCTCCTCCAGCAGGGACCCAACAAGCTGCAGAGCCGGGGAGACTCCCCTTCCTCCCCCGGGAGGAGTGGCGCGGAAGCGCACCGCAGGGATCTGCTGGGTTTGGAGACTCCACACTGGGTCAGGTGCCAGAGACAGAAATGCTCGGTCACAGGCCGGGTGAGCACGGAGTGCGGCCGGAGACCGGGGAGACGGGAGTGACTGCTTTTCTCTGGGGGCACACTGAGGAGCGGGGCGCTGAGTTCTCAGCTCCTCCGGGCTGAGATTGGGAGGCCACCATTTTCACCCTGGTCCTCCAAAGCTGAACTGAGAGCTTGAAGGGAACAAAACTCCTGAAAGCAAACCCGAGCAGCTTGTTTAACCCGGACTCACAAGGGCGGGGCAATTCCGCCTCTGGCAAAGATATTTGGGAACCATGGCAACAGGCCCCTCCCCTAGATCACGAACAGCCAGCAAGCCAAGACCAAGTTTACCGATCAAGGAGAACTGGAGAACTCCAGCGCTAGGGGAATACTGCACATAGAACTCATGGCTTTTTTACCATAATTCATTAGTTTTTCAAAGTTAATTTTTTTAACTATTTTTTTTAATTTTTCTTTTTCCCTTTTTCAAACAACATCTTATCAATCCCTTTTTTAGAAAAAACATTTTTTATTTTTCATTTTTAGAATCATATTTTTATCCTTTCATAGTAGTTACCCTTATTTTTGGCATATATATATAAGTTGTGCTCTCTTTAAAATTTTGAGATACAATTTCTTCTAACAGATCAAAATATACCCTAAATCACTAGTGTATGGCTTTGTTCTATTCCCCTGCCTGATCACATTCTCTCGCTTTTCTTTTTTCTTTTTCTTTTTAAATCTTCTTCTTTCTTTTTAAAAACAACTTATTATCTTATCAATTCCTTTTATAAAATCTTTCATAATTTTCATCTTTACAGTCATCTGCCATCCCTTCATTGTATCAACCCTTATTTTGTACATATATGAGTCTTTCTTCCTTTAAAATTTTAGCAGGCACTTTCTTCTAAAAGACAAAATATGCCCAAAAGCTAGTGTGTGGCACTGATCTATGCACTAGCCTGATCATATTTGATCATATTCTGGTTTTTTTTGTTTTGTTCTGTTTTTGTTTGTTTTTATCTTTTTCTTTTTCTTTTTTTTTCCTCTCTTCTTCCTTTCCCTTTCTTGTCCCCTGGTTTCAGGTCTTTTCTGATGTGTATAGACTATATTTGCTGGAGACGTTGTTAACCTGTTAGCATTCTGTTCTCTCATTCATCTGTTCTCCTCTGGACAAAATGACAAGACGAAAAAAATCACCTCAGCAAAAAGAACAAGACATAGTACCGTCAGCCAGGGACCTACTCAATAGGGACATTAGTACAATGTCGGACCTAGAGTTCAGAATCATGACTTTAAAGATACTAGCTGGGCTTGAAAAAAGTGTGGAAGTTATTAGAGAAACCCTTTCTGGAGAAATAAAAGAACTAAAATCTAACCAAGTCGAAATCAAAAAGGCTATTGATGAGGTGCAATCAAAAATGGGGGCACTAACTGCTAGGATAAATGAGGCAGAAGAAAGAAACAGCAATATAGAAGACCAAATGATGGAAAATAAAGAGGCTGAGAAAAAGAGAGAGAAACAACTACAGGATCACGAGGGCAGAATTCGAGAGATAAGCGATATGATAAGATGAAACAACATTAGAATAATTGGGATCCCAGAAGAAGAAGAAAGAGAGAGAGGGGCAGAAGATATATTGGAGCAAATTATAGCAGAGAACTTCCCTAATGTGGGGAAGGAAACAGGCATCAAAATCCAGGAGGCACTGAGAACCCCTCTCAAAGTCAATAAAAATAGGTCAACACCCCGACATCGAATAGTAAAACTTACGAGTCTCAGAGACAAAGAGAAAATCCTGAAAGCAGCTCGGGAGAAGAGATATGTAACCTACAATGGTAGAAACATTAGATTGGCAACAGACCTATCCACAGAGACCTGGCAGGCCAGAAAGGACTGGCATGATGTCTTCAGTGCATTAAATGAGAAAAATATGCAGCCAAGAATACTATATCCAGCTAAGCTCTCATTGAAAATAGAAGGAGAGATAAAAATCTTCAAGGACAAAGAAAAACGAAAGGAATTTGCAAACACGAAACCAGCCCTACAAGAAATATTGAAAGGGGTCCTCTAAGCAAAAAGAGAGCCTAAAAGCAGCATAGATCAGAAATGAACACAGACGATATACAGTAACAGTTACCTTACAGTCAATACAATGGCACTAAATTCATACCTTTCAATAGTTACCCTGAATGTAAAGGGGCTCAATGCCCCAATCAAAAGACACAGGTTATCAGATTGGATTAAAAAACAAGACCCATCACTATGCTGTCTGTAAGAGACTCATTTTAGACCCAAAGACACCCCAAGATTGAAAGTGAGGTGGTGGAAAACCATTTCCCATGCTAATGGACACCAAAAGAAAGCTGGAGTGGCAATCCTTATATCAGACAAATTAGATTTTGAAACAAAGACTGTAATAAGAGATGAGGAAGGATACTATATCCTACTTAAAGGGTCTATCCAACAAGAAGATCTAACAATTGTAAATATCTATGCCCCTAACGTGGGAGCAGGTAATTATATAAGGCAATTAATAACAAAAACAAAGAAACACATTGATAACAATACAATAATAGTGGGGGACTTTAACACCACCCCCACTGAAATGGACAGATTATCTAAGCAAAAGCTCAACAAGGAAATAAAGACTTTAAATGACACACTGGACCAAATGGACTTCACAGACATATTCAGAACATTCCATCCCAAAGCAACACAATACACATTCTTCTCTAGTGCCCATGGAACATTCTCCAGAATTGATCACATTCTAGGTCACAAATCAGGTCTCAACCAGTACCAAAGGATTGGGATTATTCCCTGCATACTTTCAGACCACAGTGCTTTGAAACTAGAACTCAATCACAAGAGGAAAGTCAGAAAGAACTCAAATACATGGAGGTTAGAGAGCATCCTACTAAAGAATGAATGGGTCAACCAGGAAATTAGAGAAGAATTAAAAAAATTCATGGAAACCAATGAAAATGAAAACACAACTGTTCAAAATCTTTGGGATATAGCAAAGACAGTCCTAAGATGAAAGTATAGAGTAATACAAGCCTTTCTCAAGAAACAAGAAAGGTCTCAAATACACAACTTAACCCTACACCTAAAGGAGCTGGAGAAAGAACAGCAAAAAAAGCCTAAACCCAGCAGGAGAAGAGAAATAATAAGGATCAGAGCAGAAATCAATGAACTAGAAACCAAAAGAACAGTAGAAGCTACTCAACGAGACTAGGAGCTGGTTCTTTGAAAGAATTAACAAGATTGATAAACCCCTGGCCAGACTCATCAAAAAGAAAAGAGAAATGACCCAAATCAACAAAATCATGAATGAAAGAGGAGAGATCACAACCAACACCAAAGAAATACAAACAATTATAAGAACATATTATGAGGAACACTATGCCAGCAATTTAGATAACGTGGAAGAAATGGGTGCAGTCCTAGAGATGTATCAACTACCAAAATTGAACCAGGAAGAAAGAGAAAACCTAACAGACCTATAACCACTAATGAAGCAGTCATCAAAAATCTCCCAAGAAACAAAAGCCCAGGGCCAGACGGCTTCCCAGGGGAATTCTATCAGACATTTAAAGAAGAATTAATACCTATTCTTCTGAAACTGTTCCAAAAAATAGAAATGGAAGGAAAACTTCCAAACTCGTTTTATGAGGCCAGCATTACCTTGATCCCAAAACCAGACAAAGACCCCATCAAAAAGGAGAATTACAGACCAATATCCTTGATGAACATGGATGCAAAAATTCTCATCAAAATACTAGCCAATAGGATCCAACAGTACATTAAAAGGATTATTCACCATGACCAAGTGGGATTTATCCCTGGGCTGTAAGGCTGGTTCAACATCCGCAAATTAATTAACGTGATACAATACATTACCAAAAGAAAGAACAAGAATCATAGGATCCTCTCAATAGATGCAGAAAAAGCATTTGACAAAGTACAGCATCCTTTCTTGATCAAAACTCTTCAGAGTATAGGGATAGAGGGAACATACCTCAATATCATATAAGCCATCTATGAAAAACCTACAGCGAATATCATTCTCAATTGGGGAAAAGCTAAGAGCTTTTCCCCTAAGGTCAGGAATGCGGCAGGGATGTCCACTCTCACCACTGCTATTCAACATAGTATTAGAAGTCCTAGCCACAGCAATCAGACAACAAAAAGAAATCAAAGGCATCCAAATCGGCAAAGAGGAAGTCAAACTCTCACTCTTTGCAGATGATATGATACTGTATGTGGAAAACCCAAAAGACTCCACCCCAAAACTGCCAGAACTCATACAGGAATTCAGTCGAGTAGCAGCATATAAAATCAATGCACAGAAATCAGTGGCATTCCTATACACCAACAACAAGGCAGAAGAGAGACAAATCAAGGAGTCGATCCCATTTACGATTGCACCCAAAACCATAAGATACCTAGGAATAAATTTAAGCAAAGAGGCAAAGGCTCTGTACTCAGAAAACTATAAAATACTCATGAAAGAAATTGAAGAAGACACAAAGAAATGGAAAAACTTTCCATGCTCATGGATTGTAAGAACAAACATTGTGAAGATGTCAATGCTACCTAGAGCAATCTACACATTCAATGCAATCCCCATCAAAATACCATCTACCTTTTTCAAAGAAATGGAACAAATAATCCTAAAATTTGTATGGAACCAGAAGAGACCCCGAACAACCAGAGAAATACTGAAAAAGAAAAGCAAAGCTGGCGGCATCACAATTCCCGGACTTCAAGCTCTATTACAAAGCTGTCGTCATCAAGACAGTATGGTACTGCCACAAAAACAGACACATAGATCAATGGAACAGAATCGAGAGCCGAGAAATGGACCCTCAACTCTATGGTCAACTCATCTTTGTCAAAGCAGGAAAGAATGTCCAATGGCAAAAAGACAGTCTCTTCAACAAATGGTGTTGGGAAAATTGGACAGCCACATGCAGAAGAATGAAACTTGACCATTTCCTTACACCACACACAAAAATAGACTCCAAATGGTTGAAAGACCTAAACACGAGACAGGAGTCCATCAAAATCGTAAAGGAGAACACAGGCAGCAACCTCTTTGACCTCAGCCGCAGCAACTTCTTCCTAGAAACATCGCCAAAGGCAAGGGAAGCCAGGGCAAAAATGAACTATTGGGATTTCATCAAGATAAAAAGCTTTTGCACAGCCAAAGAAACAGTCCACCAAACCAAAAGACAACTGACAGAATGGGAGAAAATATTTGCAAATGACATATCAGATAAAGGGCTAGTATCCAAAATCTTTAAAGAACTTATCAAACTCAACACCCAAAGAACAAATAATCCAATCAAGAAATGGGCAGAAGACATGAACAGACATTTTTGCAAAGAAGACATCCGAATGGCCAACAGACACATGAAAAAGTGGTCAACATCGCTCGGCATCAGGGAAATCCAAATCAAAACCTCAATGAGATACCACCTCACACCCGTCAGAATGGCTAAAATTAACAAGTCAGGAAACGACAGATGTTGGTTGGGATGTGGAGAAAGGGGAACCCTCCTACACTGTTGGTGGGAATGCAAGCTGGTGCAACCACTCTGGAAAACAGTATGGAGGTTCCTCAAACAGTTGAAAGTAGAGCTATGATACGATCCAGCTATTGCACTACTGGGTGTTTACCCCAAAGATACAAATGTAGGGATCCGAAGGGGTATGTGCACCCCAATGTTTATAGCAGCAATATCCACAATAGCCAAACTGTGGAAAGAGCCAAGATGTCCATTGACAGATGAATGGATAAAGAAGAAGTGGTATATATACACAATGGAATATTATGCAGCCATCAAAAGGAATGAGATCTTGCCATTTGCAACGTCGTGGATGGAACATGAAGAAGGGAAACATGGAGCCTTCTTCAGTACTACAGTGTTCTGATTCTTGACCTGCATAGTCGTTAATGGTTATTGCCCGTTGAAGTACACATACATGTCTTCACTTTTCTATATGTATGCTATGTTGCACACATACCAAAAAAAAAAAAAGAATATATCATGATGAAGTCATTCCCTTTCCTCCCGGAAATGCCAGGATGGCTCACTATTAGGAGATCTATTAATGTAAATAATCATTAGACCTAAGGGGAAAAATCCTCTCATCACTTGATAGGTACCGAAAAATAATTTGAGAAAATTCAATAGTCATTTGCAAAAAAAAATCTGGTATACAAATAAAACCAGGTGAATTCCTTCTTAACATGTAATAATTTTCCATCTCAGCCTAAAAGCCAGCATTTTGGTTTGAGGAATAATTCTAGAGGTATTCTTACAGAGGTTAGAGACAGATAAATTGTGTCCATTAACATCACTAATATAGTACTGTACTTGGCTAACCCAAAGCAATTTTTTGAAAGCTATGTAATTACTATTATAAAATCAGAGAAGGTGGAGGAAAAACTGCCAATGTTTGCAGAAGATAAGTTCTTATATCTGGAAAACCCAGGAAATCAATTCGAGAACTACCACAAATAAAAAGAAATTTCAAAAAGTTGTGGGGGATGGAATGGTTTATTCAGAAAGCAGTAGCTTTCCTGTATGCAAACAATTAGCAAACATGACATATAATGGACAAAAGATAGCATTCATGGTGATGTCAAAAAGGACAACATATAGGAATAATCTTAACAGGAAATGTTTGGATGAGTGAAAAATATATGAAATACCCCTGGAAGATAGATAATAAGCTTTGATCAGAGGAAGACTCCATAGTATCACAAATATATCTATTCTCCCCAAATTACATTTTCAACTTCTAAATTTAAATTATGCTATAGAGTATACACTTAACAACATTACAATAACAAATAACTACAATAACAAATAATAAATAACTTAATTTTAACTAGAAAAGCTGAATAAAAGTTTATATGGAAAAATAAACCAACACGAATAATAAGGAAAACTTTGGATGATGAAGGAAGACAGGCTATCAGATAGTGTATTTATTCAGGGTCCTCCTAAGTAACAAAACCAACAGGTGACACATATGCCTCGTAACTGTCAGTGTCAAACTAAATTGGGGAATCTGAGACTTGACCTACTTTGCCTTACATTTCCCACTCTCCCTTCCAGAGGAAGGTATTGATTTTGAGCCAAAGAAAAATAATTCAGTTAAATATTTGGAGATAGTTCTTAAGGCTGTGAACCAAAACGAGGCCTCAGCTCTTGTTAATTTAAGTGAAAACTGCTAGTCAGTGGTGCTCTTTAGCAAGAAAGATCCAGATGACTTTTTGAGGATTTTTAACATTTTTCCTGGTTTGAGTGCTATCCCCAAAACTGAGGAAAATGACATTAATAGAGATCTCATGCTCTCCAATCCAAAGCATGCAACCTCATGTAACCAAAAAGAAAAGAAGAGGAAGGTGGGGAGGGGGAGGAGGAGGAGCAGTAAGAGGAAGAAGAAAAAAACCTGCCTATTTTTGCCCCAGCAGCATGTCTGGCATTCCATTCCGTATACAAAGGCTCACTCCTCTGTTGCTTGAAACTGCCAACCCCAGAGTTACTACTGGTAAGCACCCAGTCTCTTGAATATTGTTTTTCAGAAATATCCCATGCATACATTTGTATATAAAAAACAATTCTTCTGAGGCTTTCATTTTTACGTAATAATGTATCTCGGAGAATTTTCTTTTTGAATGGCTCCATGCATTGCAGGTTGGGAGCAAATTGTTTCTGGGAGCTGAAATCCAGCCTGTGCACCTCCCGCCTGTTGCATTGTTTGACCTTGTGGTTGGTGGGGCGGAAGACGATCTGCCTTTTTGCAACCGGTCCACCACCAGGGGGCACACTTTCCCTAACTCAAGCAAGGGCATTCTGTTAGCACCTGCTTTGGAAGTTTCAAAATATATTTAATGGGTCTCTCATTGATCGACACACTTTTTTGGTTGCACTTTCTCCCCATCCCACCCCCCAAGACAGCCAGTGCTGCGGTGAACAGCCTTGTGATATTTTCATGCCAGGTGGCATAGATTAACTTGCGGTGTCTTGGCCAACGAGGCCTGAGTTATTTCCTACTTCTACCAGACTACAGTTTGCTCACATACCATTTCTTACTTAGCATTTCACACTTCCTTCTACCCTCTTCATCAGTTTTACAGGCCTAAGGTCAATTCCCCAAGTTTTGAAGCTGCCCCTAACTTTGGCAGTGCCACAGGCAATTGTGTCTGCTCCGACACATGTCTCTCCATATGTCTGGAACAGAAAAAAATTAATAAAAGGAGAGAGGAATGGAAAAAAAAAACATGACATGTGCGACAGGGACACTTTGGAAAGGAAGCTGCATTTATTGGCAATGTGATGAAGACAAGGAAGAAAGCAATGTTACCATCTGTATTTCCCTTCTGAAGTGGAGCTGGACAGAACTCACTCATTCCCCTGGACAGAACAGTCAAGGCAATGGAATCCATCTATTCTCCCTGAAGGAAGAAAGCATCAAATGCTTGGGAAACTACAATTAAATGAAATGTCAGAATACTTCCAGCTGAATTGCCTGGCTGCTCTGCTTTAACCGGTGTCACCCACATCTTCATCCTTTACTCATGACTGCGGTTCCCCATACACCAGAGGGAAGGGCACAGACCTCTCACAGGCGGGTCCTTCCTGGAGACCTCAGGGTGCATTGTCTATGGCATGTGAAAGATAATGTCCTCAAGATTCATCAGTGGAGTAGCATATACCAAATTTCCTTCCTTTTTAGGACTGGATAATATGTATGTACCCCATGTTGTTTATCCGTTCATCTTTAGTGGGCATTTAATTTTTTCCCACCTTTTGGCCATTGGGAATAATGCTGTTATAAACATTCGTGTACAAGTCTCTGTTTGAGTCCCTGCTTTCAATTATTTCAGTATACACCTGAAAGTAAAATTGCTGGATCATGTGGTGATTGAATGTTTAATTTGGGGGGGAGAGCTGCCATGCTGTTTTCCACAGTGGCTGCACCATTTTACATAGCCACAGCAGTGGACAAGGGTTTTAATTTCTCCAGGACCTTGCATGGGACATGTAACTTTTGACACTATTGACAAGTATCTCTTGTCCCATTTCTTTGCTTTAATTGCATGAAACTTAGAGACTTAACCAAATGTTCTGGAAAACTGTCTAGAGTTGCCCCTTAAAGTCTTCTATTCAGAAACAGATAATGTGTATTCAGTGCTTATCAAAGGGGCTAATAAATAAATATTCAAATTGTAATTTTCCTTCTCTGTATTTAATTCCTTCCTCTTTCCTTCCTTTTTTTCACATCATCACCATCTCTCTTATAGTGAGCATCCATGCCCCATATGATAGTGGGTATCAAATAGTTAAATTAAAACTCCTGAACTCCTGCAAGAAATGTCATTGGAGCACCTGGCTGGCTCTGTTGCTTAAGCGTCTGCCTTCAGCTCAGGTCATGATTCCAGAGTTCCAGGATCGAGCCCTGCATTGGGCTCCCTGCTCAGCGGGGACCCTGCTTCTCCCTCTACCCCTCACCCCTTTCGTGTGTGTGCTCTCTCTCTCTTTCTCAAATAAATAAATAAAATCTTTAAAAAAAATAAACTTTGTGGAATTCTTTTTTTGTCCCTACTGGACACTTTTCAACTTGGACTCTACTTGGCAGTTACTCTTTGTCAAGAAGTAGGCGAGGAAACATCCATTACCACAAAGCAAGGAACAAGGGTGCAAAACCCAGAGACAGAGTGGCAAGAGACATATAGCCAGGTCAGAGAAAGAGAGAGAAAAAAAGACCTGTTCTGGCTCATAAATAGAGGGTGATGGCTCCAAATGGCATTTGGCAGGCTACATTGGAACAAAGCCACACTTACTGCAATATGCCAATTGACACATGTTCCATACCTAAGAGTCTGAGACATTTCCGCAATAGTAATAAATTCCCCAACAGTGGGAATCAGAGTGGATCAAGAGCAGCGTGTGACATGGGAAGAGGAGCAGCAGGACTCAAGCAAAAACATTACAATAACAGAAGCAGTCATTTATTAAACTCCACGTTGAAAGTACTTTATTTTTTTGCACCATATTAGGTACCACCTGATGATGATAATGTCAGTGCTTTTTATTAAAAGCACTGTATTTATTAAATACAATCTTATTTAATCTTCACTACATCCCTATTTTATCAACTAGGTGCATCTAAATTATGCTACAGTAATAAATCCCCAAATCTCAGCGGTTTAGCATGTCCTTTTAAGACTTTTTAAATGCATCATAATGTAATTTAAAAGCCAATTCTGCAACTCTTAACAAAACATATTGTTTTATTTTACAATGAGTTGCCTGGGTAGACTCTACTTTTCTGATTATTCTCTGAATTAAGATCCTTTGCAGTATCTTTTTTCACCCCTGTCATTTTTCTTCCAAACTTTTGATTGCTTTTAAATTTTGGGGTATGTCTTTTAATTTTTCCTTGTAGACTTTAACTTTGATATATATTTTCTCTTCTCCAGAATGCGTGTTTTAGTGGAATCAAAATCTGGATTTGGAAAAATAAATATGGCTTATAGGAAATGATGCTTTTAGGGTCTCCAAGTTGAATTAATTAAGTGGCCCTTAGCTTTTGTACGGTGCTTTACCAGTGTAGGTTAGGTTGTCTCTAACAAGGAAAGGCAAAATGAAAGAAAGAAAAGAAGGAAACAAGCAGTGAAGCGTGGAAAAAATAAGAAACTGTTTTGATGAGAGGAAAACTTGAAAAGAGAAATTTTTTTCCCAATAACATCAAGCTAAAAAACAAATTTATTTTACTAGATAACATCTCTCTTTGTTAAGAAATTTCCAGAGAATTCCTCATATTGGAATGGAGTGGAGTGGTGGGGGTGGGAGGGATGGGGTGGCTGGGTGATAGACATTGGGGAGGGTATGTGCTATTGTGAGTGCTGTGGATTGTGTAAGACTGATGAGTCACAGACCTGTACCTCTGAAGCAAATAATCCATTGTACGTTAAAAAAAAAAAAAGGTAGTAGGAAGGGAAAAATGAAGGGGGGGAAATCGGAGGGGGAGATGAACCATGAGAGACTATGGACTCTGAGAAACAAATTGAGGGTTCTAGAGGGGAGGGGGATGGGGGGATGGGTTAGTCTGGTGATGGGTATTAAAGAGGGCACATTCTGCATGGAGCACTGGGTGTTATGCACAAACAATGAATCATGGAACACTGCATCAAAAAGTAATGATGTAATGTATGGTGATTAACATAACATAATAAAATAAAATTTAAAAAAATTCCAGAGAAAGGATGTTATTAAATAGTGTTAGCTATTCTGATTTGAGGTTTGCATTACATTTTTGTTTGCTTATAAGCAAAATTTTGTTCAGTTTTCTCTTGCCAGATTCTGGTGTGGCAAATCAAAGTGCTGAGAGATTTTTCTTTTCCACTGGATATTTTATAGAATTGAAAACTACTTGTATTAAAGAGAGAGAGAGGGAGAATAGAGAGCATGAACCTCTGTGACTGGCAAACTGTTGGACAAGCAGATGGGAGGATAAGTCTTTGGTCTACACATTCACAGCTGGATTTGGGCAACAAATTCTCTGAGGTAGAATGGGTGACCCTATTGTTCTTTCTGCTGAAATTTTTTTCTTCCAGCTGAGAGATCATGAGAAAAATGTAGCTTTATCTTTTCAGATGGTGTGTTTAAACGGCCCCTTCAGTTAATTTTAGCTCAATTTAAAAAAAAAAAATACCTATTTTCATATGAGGTTTTTTTTTTCTTTTTTTAAAATGCCTTTCCTATACTGAGGTGGTCATCTTCAATGACCCAGAGAGAGCCAGCAAGAAAGAGTGCAAATGCTTGAGGCCCAACCACTTTCCTAAGGCCAACTATAGTATTCTTTTGGATAGGTCTTACGAACTTCTGTAAGAAGAAGAAACGAAGGAAAATCTGTTCACCTTTTATCTTAATAAAGTATCAAACCAGAAAGAAAGAAATCTCCAGAGAGTAACAGAAAGATCACAGTGCTTTGTTTCAACCAACAAAACTCAGGCTCAAAAAAAGAATAAAAATATTTCTGGAGGCATATTGTGCCCACCAGGCATTTTGTTGTAATTAGGGAAAAGTCATACAAGGCTACTGGAGTGAACAAAACTACAGCTCTATTGGATTTCCTCTTTGATGACTTTTATTTTTTTGAAATTGGTTTGAGGTACGTGTATGTTAGTGTGTGTGATCATAACAAACAGTCATCTGACAATAAATGATCTATTTATGAAGTTGAAGAGATAGTAAACTTGTCCCAAAGACCAAAAAAAATTCATAGAAAGGAAAAAATGAGAGCTTATTTCTTAGAAGATCTACTCTTCCAGGATAAGAATGTTTGTTCAGAAGAGCCAAAAGGATTTTTTAAGCTACACTTGCAGCACAAAGAAAGGCTAGACCTGCTTGGGGCAAGTAATGTAATGTTTAACAAATAAGAGAGAAAAAGGCAGTGCCTCCCAACTTTGATTTTGCTTTGACTTCTTGTTTTTCTTGAAGGAGAATGATCTTCAAGCCAGAAGGATGGACTAAAAATCAGTAAAACAGAATTCAAGTCCAAGACAGATTTGAAGAAGAGCACTTGGCCCTTAACTCGAGCTCAGATCAAAAGTCATAGGCAACTCCCATTTCAGGGTCCTGATCAAAGAACTGCAGTTGTAGTTGGTAATCTCTGAGAAATCATGGAGTGTGGGAGAATTTCCAGGATCCTGGGTAGGGGCTAGCATCCTAATTTTCAAAAGGAGAGGATAAAAAAAGCAGTTGGCTAATAAGCTTGACCTGCATCTGAAGTAATTCAAAATTACTCTTTGTGAGTAATTGGGAAAAAAAAAAAAAAGTGGTGATGACTCATTCTGAACACAGGCTTTTCAAGTCAGGCCAAAATAGTACTGTTTTTTCTTCTGATTATTCATGAGACCAGTGGACTGAGGAAATGCCAAAGACAATGTAGAGTCTCATCATTTGGGGCTCTGTGT
Source organism: Zalophus californianus (assembly GCF_009762305.2). Lineage (NCBI taxonomy): Eukaryota > Metazoa > Chordata > Mammalia > Carnivora > Otariidae > Zalophus > Zalophus californianus. The sequence goes on from NC_045595.1 coordinate 27,039,815, forward strand.
GGACTTCACCTCTTCAGAAAGGCAATTCCCAGGTTCTTGGTCTAAAACAGCTATCCAGGTTAATAGCCATAAAATGTTACCTTATTGCTTTTATATAAGACATTTATTGATACATAAAATTATATTGCAGTGACTTTATTTGTTTATTGCCTTGCTCCTTTACTACTAGAATACAAATTCCATGGGGTTGATGATCACATGTGTCAAAACTTTACTGTACTCCCACTGTCTTAAACAGGGCCATCTTAATCTTTTGAGACAAGCACTCAATAAGTACCTGCTGAATAAATGAATGTTGCTTAATTACATTTGTTTTGTTTTGTTTTGTTTTTGGTGTAAATGCTTTCCAAAATATAAATGTGAGGTATAGTGATTATTTTGGCAAGGCATTCGACCAAGTGGTCCATTATTTCCTTGATAATGAGATGGAGAAATTTATGGGATGGTTTTATAGCTGCCAGTTGGTGATATAGCTACCAGTTATTGTAGACATTTCAGACCAAGTAGGAATAGGGATAGTTGCAAGACAGATCAGGGACAGAGGCTAGCTCCTGATTGCCTTACTTCCTCATTTGTGAGGCTATCTGGAAACACATGAAACATATCTAACTGATGCTACAAGTGAGGGGCATACACTGATCCCAGGAGGCTTCATCCCATCAATTAACCTTCGTTTTCTGATGCTTGTGTATCATGTTGCTCATACTTTTATTTAATGTTTATTTCATTCTGCTTTGTTGCATTCTTATTTATTTTATATAGCTTATAGTTTTGAATATGTGTGAGTTCAAAAGGTAAGTTATGCATTGAAAAGCTTTCCTTCCACACCATTGTTTACCAACACTTTCACTTCCCTAGGCCATAAGAAACCAATGTTATTAGTTTCTTTGTATCCTTCCAGAGTTATTTTAATCTATATAAGAACACACACACATATGTTATATATATTAATATCTATCTATCTATCCATGATCTATCTATGTATCTTCTCTCTTGTTACACAAATGGTACCATACTGTATATACTGTTCTGTACTTTTACTGTCCACCAAATGTACTATTTTTTATTTAATTTAATTTTATTATGTTATGTAAGTCACCATACATTACATCATTAGTTTTTGATGTAGTGTTCCATGATTCATTGTTTTCATATAACACCCAGTGCTCCATGCAGTACGTGCCCTCCTTAATACCCATCCCCCCACCCCCTCCCCTCTAGAACCCTCAGTTTGTTTCCTGGAGTCCATAGTCTCTCATGGTTTGTCTCCCCCTCTGATTCCCCCCTTCATTTTTCCCTTCCTTCTCCTAATGTCCTCCATGCTATTCCTTATGTTCCACAGATAAGTGAAACCATATGATAATGGACTTTCTCTGCTTGACTTATCTCACTTAGCATAGTCTCCTCCAGTCCCATCCATGTTGATGTAAAAGTTGGGTATTCATCCTTTCTGATGGCTGAGTAATATTCCATTGTATATATGGACCACATCTTCTTTATCCATTCATCTGTTGAAGGGCATCTCAGCTCTTGGACAGTGGACATTGCTGCTATGAACATTGGGGTGCATTGGGGTGCATGTGGCCCTTCTTTTCACAACATCTGTGTCTTTGGGGTAAATACCCAGTAGTGCAATTGTGGGTCATAGGGTAGCTCTATTTTTAATTTTTTGAGGCACCTCCACACTGTTTTCCGAAGTGGCTGTACCAACTTTTATTTCCACCAACAGTGTAAGAGTGTTCCCCTTTCTCCACAACCTCTCCAATATTTGTTGTTTCTTGCCTTGTCAATTTTTGCCATTTTAACTGGTGTAAGGTGATATCTCAATGTGGTTTTTGCTTGAATTTCCCTGATGGCTAATTATGATGAACATTTTTTCATGTGTCTCTTAGCCATTTGTATGTCTTCTTCAGAGAAGTGTCTGTTCATGTCTTCTGCCCATTTTTTGACTTATTTGTTTTTTGGGTGTTGAGTTTGAGAAGTTCTTTATAGATCTTGGAAATCAGCACTTTGTAGTGTCATTTGCAAATATCTTCTCCCATTCTGTGGGTTGCCTCTTTGTTTTGTTGACTGTTTCTTTTGCTGTGCAGAAGCTTTTTATTTTGATGAAGTCCCAAAAGTTCATTTTTGTTTTTGTTTCACTAGCCTTTGGAGATGTATTTTAAAGAAGTTGTGGCAGGTGTTGAAGAGGTTACTGCCTATGTTCTCCTCTAGGATTTTAATGGGTTCCTGTCTCACATTGATGTCTTTCATCCATTTTGAGTTTATCATTTTGTATGGTGTTGGAGAATGGTTGGGTTTCATTCTTCTGTATATGGCTGTCCAATTATCCCAGCACCATTTATTGAATGGTCTTTTTTCCATTGCATATTTTTTCCTGCTTTGTCGAAGATTATTTGACCATAGAGTTGAGGGTGCATATCTGGGTTCTCTATTCTGTTCCATTGGTCTATATGTCTGTTTTTGTGCCAGTACCATGCTGTCTTGGTGATCACTGCTTTGTAATATAACATAATGCCCCCAGCTTTGTTTTTCTTTTTCAACATTTCCTTGGTGATTTGGGGTCTTTTCTGATTCCATACAAATTTTAGGATTGTTTGTTCCAGCACTTTGAAAAATATCACTGGAATTTTGATTGGGATGGCATTGAAGGTATAGATTGCTCTGGGCAGCATAGACATTTTAACCATGTTTATTCTGATCCGTGAGCATAGAATGTTTTTCCATCTTTTTGTGTCTTCTTCAATTTCTTTCATGAGTGTTCTGTAGTTCCTAGAATATAGATTCTTTACCTTTTTGGTTAAATTTATTCCAAGGTATCTTACGGTTTTTGGTGCTGTTGTAAATGGAATCGATTCTCTAATTTCTCTTTCTACAGTTGCATTGTTAGTATATAAGAAAGCAACTGATTTCTGTCCATTGATTTTGTATCCTGCCACATTACTGAATTGCTATATGAGTTCTAGTAATTTGGGGGTGGAGTCTTTTGGATTTTCCACATAAAGTATCATGCCATCTGTGAAGAGAGAGAGTTTGACTTCTTCTTTGCCAATTTGAATACCTTTTATTTCTTTTTGTTTTCCAATTGCTGTTGCTAGGACTTCTAGTACTATGTTGAACAATAGTGGCAAGAGTGAGCATCCTTGTCGTGTTCCTGATCTTAAGGAAAAGGCTCTCAGCTTTTCCCCATTGAGGATGATATTTGCTGTGGGTTTTTCATAGATGGATTTTATGAACTTGAGGAATGTTCCCTCTATCCCTATACTCTGAAGAGTTTTAATCAGGAAAGGATGCTGTATTTTGTCAAATGCTTTTTCTGCATCAATTAAGAGGACCATATAGTTCTTCTCTCTCTTCTTATTAATGTGTTCTATCACATTGATTTGTGAAAGTTGAACTGCCCTTGCATCCCAGGGATAAATCCCACTTGGCTGTGGTGGATGATGCTTTTAATGTATTGTTGGATCCTATTAGCTAGGATTTTGTTGAGAAATTTGGAATCTATATTCATCAGGGATATCAGTCTGAAATTCTCCTTTTTGATGGGGTCTTTGCCTGGTTTGGGGATTAAGGTAATGCTGGCCTCATAGAATGAGTCTGGAAGCTTTCCTTCTGTTTCTATTTTTTGAAACAGCTTCAGGAGAATAGGTATTATTTCTTCTTTGAACGTTTGGTAGAATTCCCCAGGGAATCTATCAGGCCCTGGACTCTTGTTTTTTGGGAGGTTTTTGATCACTGCTTCAATCCTCGTTACTGGTTATTGGCCTATTCAGGTTGTCGTTTCTTCCTGTTTCAATCTTGGCAGTTTATAGGTTTCCAGGAAGGCATCCACTTCTCCCAGGCTGCTAAATTTATTGGTATATAGTTGTTGATAATAATTTCTAATAATTGTTTCTATTTCCTTGGTGTTAGTCGTGATCTCTCCCCTTTCATTCATAATTTTATTAATTTGTGTCCTTTCTCTTTTCTTTTGGATAAGTCTGGCCAGTGGTTTATTGATCTTAATAATTCTTTCAAAGAACCAGCTTCTAGTTTTGTTGATCTGATCTACTGTGTTTCTGGTTTCTAATTCATTGATCTCTGCTCTAGTCTTAATTATTTCTCTTCTAATGCATGGCTTAGGTATCGTTTGTTGCTTTTTCACTAGCTCTTTAAGGTGTAAACTTATTGGTGAATTCGGGATTTTTCTGTTTTTTTGAGTGAGGCTTAGATGGCTATATATTTCCCCCTTAGGACTGCCTTTGCAGTATCCCATAGGTTTTTGGACCGATGTGTTTTTCTTCTCACTGGTTTCCATGTATTGTTTAAGTTCTTCTTTGATTTTCTGGTTGACCCAAACATTCTTGAGCAGAGTGGTCTTTAGCTTCTAAGTGTTTGAATTTCTTCTGAGTTTGTTCTTGTGATTGAGTTCCAGTTTTAAAGCATTATGGTCTGAAAATAGGCAGGGAATAATCTCAGTCTTTTGGTATCGGTTGAGACCTGATTTGTGACCCAGTATTTAGTCTATTCTGGGGAAAGTCCCACGTGTGCTTGAGAAGAATGAGAATTCTGTTGTTTTAAGGTGGAATGTTCTGTATATATCTATGAGGTCCATCTGGTCCAGTGTGTCATTCAAAGCTCTTGTTTCTTTGTTGATTTTCTGCTAGATGATCTGTCTATTGCTGAGAGTGGAGTATTGAGGTCTCCTACAATTAATGTATTATTATCAATATGACTATTTGGTTAACAGTTGGCTTATGTAGATGGCTGCTTCCATGTTGGGGGCATAGATATTTACAATTGTTAGATCTTCTTGTTGGATAGACCCTTTAAGAATGATATAGTGTCTTTCTGTATCTCTAACTGCAGTCTTTAGCTTAAAATCTAATTTGTCTGATATAAAAATTGCTAAGCCAGCTTTCTTTTGAGGTCCGTTGGCATGGAAGATGGATCTCCATCCCTTCACTTTCAGTCTGGATGTATCTTTAGGGTCAAAATGAGTCTCTTGTGGACAGCATATGGATGGGTTCTGTGTTCTTATCCAATCTGCAACCCTGTGATGTTTTATGGGAGCATTTTAGGCCATTCACCTTGAGAGTGATTATTGAAAAATATGAATTTGTTGTCATCATGTTGCCTGTGAAGTCCTTGTTTCTATAGATTGTAAATTTCTGTTCTATATCACTCTTGGGGTCTTTCTCCTTTTATAGAACCCCTTTAATATTTCTTGCAGGGCTGGCTTAGTGGTCACATATTCTTTCATTTTCTGCTGGTCTTGGAAACTCTGCATCTCTCCATCCATTCTAAATGACAGCCTTGCTGGATAAAATATTTTTAGCTGCATGTTCTTCTCGTTTAGTACCCTGAATATGTCTTGCCAGCCCTCTCCGGCTTGCCAGGTCTCTGTGGATAGGTCTAATGTTATTCTAATATTCCTCCCTCTGTATGTAAGGAATCTCTTCCCCCTAACTGCCCTTAAGATGGTTTCCTTGGTTCTAAGATTTGCAAGTTTTACTATTGCATGCCGTGGTTTTGGCCTGTTTTCCTTGATCTTGAGAGGGGTCCTCTCTACCTCTAGGACATGAATGTTTGTTTCATTCCCCAGACTAGGGAAGTTCTCAGCTGTGATTTGCTCAAATATATCTTCTAGTCCTCTCTCTTTCCACCCCTTCGGGGATCCCAATAATTCTGACATTGGAAAGTTTCATGGTGTCACTTATTTCTCTAAGTCTGTTTTCATGGATTTTGAGCTGTTTCTCCAAGCCTCCTCTTTTTTCCTTCTTTTCTATCAATTGGTCTTCTAGATCACTAATTCGTTCTTCTGCCTCATTTACCCTAGCTGTTAGAGTATCTAGATTGGATATCATTGATAGCATTTTTAAGTTCTGCCAGTTCAGCTTTCATTTCTTCCCTTAGAGACTCTATGTTGCCTTAATCGATTTCTCCATTCTAGCTCTTGTCTTCATAACTGTTACCCTGAAGTCCATTTTTGACACCTTGCTTATATATGTATCCATTTGTAAATCTGTGGCAGAAGTCACAGTCTCCTATTTTGGGCATTCCTCCTAGTCATTCTGTTGAGGGGTGGTTGAGGGAATGTACAGAATCCAAATTATTGACCACAACCCAAGCAAGATGTACCTGTTTTATAGGGACCTTAGGGTTTGTTGGCCTCTTGTTCTCCCAGCCTGTCTTCTGGGGGAGGGACCTGCCGCACTTACTCAGGCAACCCTGTTTGGGCAGAGTTGCCCTGCCCACTGTGGGGGGGGGGTTGGGCTCAGTGAAAACCAGTTTTTTGGTGCTTTTGTTCTCTGGCAGCTTTCCCTGTCTCTTCTGAGTCAGAGCAGAAGAGACTGTTTCCAACCCTCTGCCTCAGAACAGAGAGATCTCAGTCTGTTCCTCAGTGAGCTCTCCAGGCCACACTATCTCTGTTTCTGTCTGTGCAACTAAAAACTGCGGCATCCTGGGTTGTGCACCCCTCAGCTTCCAGGTCCAGGCACGTCTCTGCCCTTTGTGCTCCTAAAACCGCCAGCCACCCCATTTGCACATGTTACCTTGCTGCTCCAGGTTTCAGTCTGGGGGCTGCCCTAAAGTCCTTTCCCCACCACTACTGGTATGCGAGTCTGTGCCCCGGACCCAGTGCAGGAGGTTTTCACAAACTGGTGGTGCAGGATCCTGACCACTCCCTCCCCCTTCCATTTATCTTCCCATATCTGCCTGCGGAATCACAGCTCCCTGCTTCATACCTCGAAACCAACCGTCTGTGATATTCTGTTTGTAGAGATCCAGGTATATCTTCTTATATCTCAGGCTGATTTCATGGGTGTTCAGAGTGGTCTGGTAGATATCCAGCTCAATTCAGGGGACTGTTTGGAATAAGGTCCCCTACTCCTCCGCCATCTTTTCCTCACCCTCCACCAAATGTTTTAGAGAAACCTTCATACATCTACCTCAAGTATGTCTTCATTCCTCTTTTTGGGATGCATAATATTCCAGTTTTTTGGCTGTATCATAATTTCTTTAACCTATCCCTTAATAATGGACTAAGGTTTTTCCACATCTTTTACTATTATAAACAAAGCTGTAGTGGATAACCCTGTATGTTATGTCATTTCACACATGAGCAAGAGTGTGTTTATCTTGAGGGAAAACAATTTTTAGAGGTGGAATTGCTGAGACATGGATTTGTAATTTTGATAGATGTTGCTAAATTTCTCTCCAGAAGGGGGGTACCAATTCATATTCCCTGTTACCCCACATTCTTGCCAATAGAATCGTTGTAGTTCCAAATTACATCTGTCTATTATGAATAAGGCTGGTCATCTTCTCTGTGTTTGGGAGCCATTTGTGTTTCTTTGACTTATTTATATACTTTGCCCATTTTCTATTGGATTACTATATTAATTTATTAATTTTCAGAGTTCTTTATAGTTTCAGGAAGTTAGCTTTTGGGGGGAGATATGGATCACATATATTTTGTATATGTGATCAAAACTCTCCATATGGTTTCTGCCCATTTCTTTTCTAAGTTTATTCTTTATTATTTAGGTATTTGATCTTTTCTGTCATTATTGTAAAGTGGGGTTATAATTAGGTTTTATATATCTAAATTGCTTACTATACTGTATAAGCCAGAGGTTGCAAACCATAGCTCTCAGGCAAAATATGACCTGCTATGTGTTTTTATAAGCAGCTTATGGCTGCTTTTGTGCTTCAGTGGCAAAGTTGAGTATAGTTGGTAATAGAGACAGCATAGCCCACAAAACCTAAAATATTTACTATCTGGACCATTGTAGAAAAAAATTTGCTAACCCCTGCTATAGGCGCCTTCTTTGAGGGCTTATTCAATTGTTAAACTATACAACTTGGTAAGTTGCATATAGCTGATGCTCTGAGTAGTATATATTATGTTGAATTGAATAAGGCAAACCTAAAGCATTTATTGACCATGTGATATAAATATGACTCTCTCCTAAGTGAGAAAGGTGTTCATTTTACAAATATTTATTGGCCATCTAGTATATGTTTGGCACTATTCTAGGTTCTGTGGATATAGCAATTAACAAAATACATTAAAAAATCCTATTGTTTTAAAAAAACCGTTGGACATAACTAAGCAATTCTGGTTTCAGTTGGCAACAAGAATTACTGTTCAACCTAGTACTGTTGTCTAACAATAGTAATGGTTAATATGTAATTACCTTATATATCATTTGTTGATTAGCTGTCATTATAGTCAATTTGTAAAATATTATGACATTTTAAACATTTAAATTCATGACATCATTAATCTTTGATATGTGCACTGTCCACTAAGTTAACCACTAGTCACATATAGCTATTGAGCACTTGAAACATGGTTATATTGAATCAAGATGATGTAAAATACACACTGAATTTTAAAGATTTATTACAAAAAGGCATATATCTCTTTAATAATTTATATTATTATTTAGTAATATAATAACATAATTTAATAATATTTATATTATTTAATAATTTATATTATATGTTGAAAAATATTTTGGCTCTATTGAGTTAAGTGAAAGATATTAATAAAATTAATTTCAACTTTTTGTTTGTGTTTATGTAGCTATAAGAAAGTTTAAAGTTACATATATGACTTACATTATATTTCCATTGGACAGTATTCTTCCAGAAACTTCCTTCATGTTTAGCTGGTATTTCTCAAACATGGACTTTTCATAGATGGGAACACTGGGTTAAGCAAAGGTTTAAAAGTTTATTGCTGGATTCACAGAGTTTTTAATGTGTTAGTTTGCAATTTTAATTTCCATGGAGATAGGCATCATTTATAGTGTTCCCCAAATATCTTTCAATAGGAGCTTTCTTGAGATGCCCTTTTCTAGTCTCTGACAAACTGACGGCACTGTGCTGCTCATCTTGGAACCTGGTACAAAAGCACTGATAAAACAAGGCTTTAATTCACAAGGCCAGTTTTCAGTCATTTTCTGAATTTTTCCTTGGTTTTCTAAGTAAAGTCAATACCAATTATTTTAAAATGTAATTCTTTTTTTTTTAAGGTATTATTTATTTATTTGACAGAGAGAGATAAAGCGAGAGAGGGAACACAAGCAGGGGGAGCGGGAGAGAGAGAAGCAGTCTTCCCTCTGAGCAGGGAGCCCCATGTAGGGCTTGATCCCAGGACCCTGGGATCATGACCTGAGCTGAAGGTAGATGCTTAACGACTCAGCCACCCAGGCACCCCTAAAATATAATTCTATTGTTTGAATATAATTCACCAAATTTTGAAAAGTTTGGTTAATTAAAAAAAATAAATATAAGATCAACTGAACTTATAAAAATTAATTCATTTTCAAAATATAAAGTTGTAAATGGGCTTGTCCATTTGGATGGAGATGCAGAGAAGTCCAGTGATGAATGGTATGGAATTATTAGTTGAAAGTCATATTTTTGACAGAAGAATATACCATTCACATGACTTACACAGTAGGAAATGATAAATTCCAGAATGCAGTTGAGGTGGGAGTTACTTCAGTGACATATGTTACCATTTATTATATTCAGAAGTCCTTGTTAGAAAGACATCCAGGAGACAGCTTAGGTGTAAACCACAGTGTCATAAGCCTCGAATGGGCTTTCTATCATTCAACCCACTTCAGAGTATGAGAGAGACACTGATCTTTCAGATCAACAGAATTTCAGCTCTATACTTTTAGTAACTCAAAAATGGTTCTCAGGCCTTTCTCCAAACATTTCCCCCAGCATGAAATCCAATAAGTTATATGGCACAGAGACATACCACATTGTTGACATTTTGGTAAAGACTACATAAACTCTTTTGTTAACATGCTGCATGTACTTTTTGGCTCTGGCAGAAACTAAATGAAGTAGAAACTGTCTATCTTAATGGATACACCAATGGTAGCCACTCCCCACAGTGAGAGAAAAGAATCAATTGCTATATTAAAGGCTCCTTTTGGATCTCTGCTTGTGTTGTCTAGCTCTTGTAATTGAAACTAAAAAAAGTGTAATTCTTTCCTTCTAGTCTTGGTTTTTTTCCTTTGTGGCAGAAAGCTTACCAAATTGGAATAAATGAAGGAAATTACAAGAAAGCAAGACTGTGGAGAAGCTGAGTAAGTGAACTACTCTTGCCAAAGGCTGTGTCTGGGACAGGACATTCAAACTGGACTCGGCAGTGTTGGTCTGATTGTTGGTCTTGCTTAATGGTAAATTTCTACAAAGTCAATTGACTCAGTGTATCAGTGATCTGAGTTGACCATTAAACTAGACCAAACCCACTAAATTGGCTACCTTTTGGTTCTCTGTTTTTCAGTCATACATAGTCATAAGTCAGATAAACAATCATCCAACTAACAAATAAAACAAATCAAAACAAACCAGCAAAATATAAAATGGAAAACATAATTGAAATACTGTTTTTCCACTTGATGTTCACACAATAGATCAAAATAAAGTTTTGTTTTGTTTTACTTTTTCTTTATTCTGTTAATGTGCTGGTGATGCACTGGTGTGGACTTGTAGATAGAAAACATTATTTGCAAGGTTACATTGAAATTTTAATCTAAAATTGAAACATGTTGGCTTGCTATGAAGACTGTCATTGCATCATATTTATATATGTGTGTGCTTGTGCATATGTAAACATATCCACTTAATGAAAATTGCAAAATGCCATCTCACAAACTAATAATTAAATTGTGATAAATCAGATCCAAGATGATAAATTTCATTTTCAGAGGGAAAGCCACCTTTTAAATGTGTTTAATACAAAATAAGACATTTCACTGTAAAAAAAATTAGAATTGTAAGTAGGCAAATTAAGGAAAAAATTAGCTGTAATTTTACCATCCAGAGATAGTCCTATTAAGGTGTTATGTCCTTCTCAACTTTCTTCTCACATTAGAACATGAGATTATACCATACAGATGGTTTTCTAAACTGTACTTTTAATATAATTATTTGTTTTCTCTTTTCACATTAATATAGATTAAATTATAAAGTTAATGGATGTATATACTTTTCTATAGCATGTATAGATGGTGTTTTATTTAACCAGACTACATTTTATTTAATCATTACCCTGTTGGACAATTGTTTCCAGTTGTTTACTATTATAAGCCATACTTCAGGGAATGTCCTGCATAGTTGTATTTATTTGCTCAGTTATTCTTCTGGATATATTTCTAAAATTGAAATAGATGAGTCAAGGAGCAAGTACATTTAAAATATTTTTGGATACATTTTGTGGAATAGCCTTTTAGAAATGATATGTGTACCTGTGCATAATTAATTATCTAATATGCACTATAATAGGGAAGGAGGCAGGTGATCTCTGACTGTAGGAACCTGACAACCTAGGAAGATGATGCTTAGCTATATTTTGTATAGTAAATTAATTACTATAATTTAACAATGTTGTCACCACTTTAAACAATAAAGTAAACACATCTAACATTTATTACTTTTTAAGTGTTTTGAAAATAAGTGTTTAAAAGAAGTAAGCCTGATTAATGGCTAATACCTATAGTTAATTGATTTAGCACAGCAGTGGTCTAAACTGATCATTAAACCAACCAAACCCACTAACTTGGCTGTCTTTTCATCCTGTTTTCCAGTCATATTTCCAGTCACAAAAAAAGGTGTAACCAGAAAAATGTACAAATTATAAATTTGTAGAATACTAGTAGCACCTCAGAAGCTCTCAATCATCCTATAAGTGCTCTCTCATCATCTATGATGATGACTCGTCACAGGCATAAAAGAAAAAAAATATCAAAATTAAAACTTTTTTGTGAATCAAAGGACATTATCAAAGAGAATGAGAAAGCAATCCACAGAATGGGAGAAAGTATTTGCAAATCACTTATCTGATAAGGTATTAGTATTCAGAATATACAAAGACTCCCAAATTAAAAAACAACAACAAAAAGACACAAACAACTTGATTTAAAAATGGGCAAAGGGCTTGAATAGACACTTCTTTTTTTTTTAAGATTTTATTTATTTATTTGACAGAGAGAGACACAGCGAGAGAGGGAACACAAGCAGGGGGAGTGGGAGAGGGAGAAGCAGGCTTCCCGCTAAGCAGGGATCCCAATGCAGGGCTCAATCCCAGGACCCTGGGATCATGACCTGAGCCGAAGGCAGATGTTTAATGACTGAGCCACCCAGGCACCCCTTGAATAGACACTTCTTTAAAGAAGATATAAAATGGCCAGTAAATAACATCTTTGAAAAGACACTCAACATAACTGGTCAGGGAAATGCAAATCAAAACCATAGTGAGATACTGCTTCACACCCAGTAGGATGGCTCTTATCAAAACCAAACCAAACCAAACCAAACCAAAACAGAAACTCAGGAAAGTAACAAGTGTTGGTGAAGATGTAGAGAAGCTGGAATTTTTGTGCATTGCTAATGGGCACATAAAATGGTCCAGCCAGTATAGAAAAGAGTCTGGCAGTTTTCCCAAATAATTAAATTTGGATTATCACATGATCCAGCAATTCTGCTTTTGGGTATATACTAAAATAATTGAAAGCAGAGACTCAAACAGATACTTGTGCATCAATGTTTATAGCAGCCTTATTCACAATAGCCAAAAGGTAGAAACAACTCAAATGCCCATTGATACATGAATGGATAAAAATTGTGGTACGTATTTATTATTCAGCCCCCAAAGTGAAGGAAATTCTGATATATGCTGTAATATGGATGAACTTTGAAGACATCATCTTCAGTGAAATAAACCAGACACAAAAGGACAAATATTGTGTGACCCCACTTATATGAGATATCCACAGTAGTCAAAATCATACAGACAGAAGGCTGCAGAGGATGGAAGAAGGGAGAATGAGGAGTTATTGTTTAATGGATAAAGAGTTTCAGTTTGCAATGATGAGAAGAGTTCTGGAGACGCATAGTGGTGATGGCTGCATAGTACTGTGAGTGTACCTGATGCCACTAAAATGTACACTTAAAAATGGCTAAAATGGTTCATTTTATATTACATATATTTTATTATACACACAGAGAAGATAACTCTCCTAACTTCTAACTCCTCTATTAGTTTTGTATGTTTTTGCACCTTATATAAGTTGAATTATACAGTTTATTTTTGTGTGTGTGTCTGAGCTTTTTATCTCAACATTACTATCTGCAAAATACATTCATGTCGTTGCATGTGATAGTACTTTTTAAATTTTAATAGCTTTAAAGTATTTGTTAATAGGAATAAACCACATTCTCCTGTTGATGGGTATTGATTCCAGTTTTTTTTTTTTTTGCTATTTTGACTAAAGCTGCTATAAACATTCTTTTACATGTCTGTGTTGGTGACACATAAATATATATCAGCTGAGTATGTATCTGGGAGAGGGATTGCTGGGTCATCAGGTATGCATACCACAGTCTCAGGGCATTCCAGTGGGCTGTATATCCCACTGGAACAAACTCAAGTATTCTAGTTTGTTTAGCTATTGTAGTGGGTTTTGTGGTGCTGTCTCATCGTGATTTTAATTTACATTTCCCTGATGACTAATGATGTTTACTATCTTTTAATATGTCCATTGGCAATTTGGATATCCTGTTTTATGAAGTATCTTTTACCATTTTTTCTATTAGATTGTCTTCTTGTTTTTCTTATTGATTTATAGGAATTCTTTATTCTGGAGCCTTTGTGGGATACATGAATTCCAAAAAAAAAAAATGCCCACTCAATGTCTTGCTTTTTTTTTACAGTCTTACTGGTGACTCTTGATAAGTGGAAATCTTTAATTTTAATGTAGCAAAATGTATCATTCTTTGTTTCTATGGCTAGGGTTTTCCTGTTGTTTAAGAAATCTTTGCTTAACCCAAAGTCCTGAGGATATTATGTTATGTTGTTTTCTAGTACATTTATTCTTGCTTTCTTTTTTTGCTTTTGTTCCCATTCTCTCTCTTCTTTGGGGACTCCAATTATACAGAGTAGACGTTTTGTGCATATCCCACATGACTCTTACACTCTTTTTTATGTTTTCCCACCTCTCTGTCTCTTTTGGTTGGATATTTTCTCCTGATTTATCTTCCAGTCTATTGATTCTCTTTTTAGATGGGTTGATTCTGCTTTTTAACCTATTCATTGAGTCCTTAATTTCATTTACTGGATTTTGTGGGGTTTTTTTAGTTCTATAATTTCATTTGACTTTTTCTTTATAATTTTCAGATCTTTCCTTGAAATACTTTATTTTGTCATGTACTTTTACAAACATAACCTTAAAGTCCCTATATGATAATCTTAATATTGGTATCTTCTCTGGGTCTATTTCTATTGTCTTTCATTATTTTTATTTTTAGCTAACTTTTTGTCATGCTTTGTTACTTCTAGTTGAACTTGGGTCATTCTTTATAAAGATTATAGAAGATAGTTTGAGTCTCTGGATCATATCTTACTTCAGGGAGGATTTACATTTTTTTTGGCCTGCAGGTAACCTAGGCTGCATATCAGTTTAATCCATTCACGGGCGGAACAGATACAAAGCTGGGCTTCAGTTCTGTGAGAGCTGTTCTATTTAGAGTTTATACTCCTAAATTATAGTACTTCAGAAATACCAATTAAAGCCCCAAGTGTTTACTTGGGCCCCTCCTCCTGGGTGAACTCAGAACCACAAATTTTATGAGATTGCAGTAAACTCTGTTCAGCTCTACAGCCTTTCAGACTTGATTTTCTGTTCAGTTTTTATCTTTTAGATGCTTCTTGAAAATTCACAAATTCATCAGAGCAAAAAGAGTTGCCACATGCCAGTTCACTTCTCTGGGTTTCTTTTCTTCTTAAGATCTTGGTCCTTCAAATCCTCACTGTCTTGGTAGCTCTCTGACTGACTTCAAATAGATGTTTATTTTAATTTTCTCCAGCTTTTATAGTGATTGATGGAAGTCAGATTTATTTCAAAAAAAATGGTCTGCCATTTTGGGGAAGGGAAAAAAATCAGTACCATTGGATTTATTTATATGTTGTTATCACTTCTGATATTTTCTCATTTAAACATATAGAGATTTTGCTTCAAGCAAAATTCCTAATTAATGACTCAGCTCAGAATCCAGGTTTCCTGATTATTTATACTAAATCTAATGCTTTTACTAAACATGCATAATAGAAATACTATAACATTGGAAATGGAACTAACATTCTTCTGATACTGCTTAGAAAAACCATTCTTTTCCATTTATATTTAAATCCTGCTTGTGCTAAGGTGTGTCCTAACTTTTGTTTAGGTTTGAAGACTTTTTGTGTGTGTGTGGGGAGGAGGCTCAAAAACTTCTAATAAACCATATATATTGGGTATTTAGTCTGTCAGGCACAATGCCAAGGCATTTATGTGTATCAGCTCATTCAGTCCTCACAGTAAACCTCTGAGGTAAGACATATTTTCATGTTAATTTTGAGACAAGTAAGCTGTATTTCAGAGGGGTTCATTAACTTTCTCAAGTCACATTATTAGTAGGTGATGGAGCAAGTACTTGAACCTGTGTGACGTAGTGGAATGAACAGTGGTGTTTGGAGTCAGACAGGCCAGGCTTAATATTCTAGAATTATCCCTGAGTAGCTGTGTGACCAAGGTCTGAGTCACAGAATCCTCATGTGGTAATGACATGACTCAAGTAACAATGTGGTGAAGAGAAAATCAAATAATGTGTATGAGTGCCCCTAGTGTACACGAGGCACTATCTGAATGCTAGAGCCCTTCCTTCCTTCTTGTATGAAAGTAAATATTTGAAAAGAACTTTAAAGTTTACAAAACACTTTCAAGAATAAGATGTTTACCCCTTTCATCAATTCTGAGTGATAGTCTGGACAAGTAGAGATACGGAAACCACATATCAGAGAAGTGAAGTGATTTGCCTTCAATTACTCCGCCTATATATAGAGAAGAATTAAGCTTAGTTGATTGCCCTGAGCCTAGATTAACACCATAAATACACCCTGAAAGGGGATTTTTTTGTAAATTAGATAATATTTTAAATGTGCAAGAGAAATCTCCTATTTAAAGGATCCCTGTAGTGAATGCTTTTGTAGGAATAATTCTGGAAATGTAAATTATATCCCACTAACTTAATTGTTTTACAAGTTTGGCTTTTAATGTTTCTTAAAGTTGGTGGTGTCTGATGTTGGCTTTTCCATCCTCAAAATGTCTTCCTGTTGATAAGATATTGTTACTTCATTTCTAGAATAATCTAATTGAAGTTGATAGTACTCTAAGGAACAGCAAATGTCAAAATCCACTAGGGTTAATTGCTTCCAGTGTATTTTAAAAGTAAAGGAACATATAAAATCAATAAAACTGTGGTAGCAGAATTAAATTATCTTGCAACTGTTTTCGTCAAATGTATGATTAATTTGAACATTTTAATGTTTTGTTCAAGAAAGACATTTAGGTTATAGCTATGTCCACAACTGGGTGCTACAGTGACTCAGCGGGCCTTGGTGCACAGGTAAGGTGGTCTTCTGCCAGGCAAGTGCTCTGGAAGACTTCTTGCCTTTAATAAGAAGATGCCAAATTTATCCGCAAGACATCCAGTTGACTAGAAGTTTCATTTTCCAGACTCTTGGCAGAGGACATACTCCAAATTCCCCTTTGTTCTGGTCTTACCAAGCTCAGCTACTTAACTATTTTCACACTTAAGAATGCCTAAAGAGGGGTGCCTCAGTCAGTTAAGCATCCCACTCTTGGTTTCAGCTCAGGTCAAGATCTCAACATCGTGAGATGGAGTTGTGTTGGGCTCTGTGCTCAGTAGGGAGTCTGCTTCTCTCTCCACCCCACCCGCCCTGCTTATGCTCTCTCTCTCTCTACAATGAAAAAATCTTAAAAAAAAAAAAAAGGAATGACTAAAGGATCTTTGCTCCATCCATTTATCAAGATCAAAGGCTTCCAGTCTTTCTCCTCAGACATGAGCAGAGGAAAGGAGTCATGGTGCAACACACTTGTGTCATTGAGCGGCTCACTGTGTGTTATATGACACAGGTGTGAGGTATCAGTCTTGGAGGGCTGCTGGAACTCCACTCCCTTCTCTGCCACTTACCTGCAGCCTTCCAGTGGGTTGAAGACACCAGCATTAAAATTGTTGGGCCTAAACCGTTGCTGAAAATGTGGTATTACAGGTATGAGGAGACTCTGTGGGGGAGATTCCTCTTAGGTCTCTGAGCAAGTAAACATATGCTTTTCTTCAGGCATATATTTATTTTTAGAACTCTGTGATGATTGTTGGTAATTGTATTCCTTCTTTGCTTTGACTGCTAAGTAGCTCAGAGTTTCTAATTTCTAGTCCCTTTCCAGAAAATAAATGTGTTACAAGATTCATCTCATTTTCTTGCTGTTGTTTTTATTTACTTTTCCTGCCATTCTCCCTCCCTCCTTCACCCACTCCCTCCCTCCCCCCACCCCCACTTCCCCCCTTCCTTCCTTGCTCTCTCCATCTCCATCTCTTTCTTTTTTTCCTTTTTTCTTCTCTCTTATGTTCTGTATTGTTGCATATATGGATTGATTTTTAGAATGATGTGGAGGCATAAAAATAAGCAGCATACTTCTTTGTTTACATATATTCTTGAGAGTAATTGATTATTGAGTCTCCCTGCCTTATTTATAGATTTTTGTCTTGGTATAATATTTCTTAAAGCTTCTTCTTGCTTCAATATGAAAAAACTTATCAAGTTAAAATATAATTTAGATCTGCATATTTATTAAGGGCCCATGAAAAAATTTTTTACTTATTAGGCACCCATGAAAAAAACCTTGGGGAAGAGAATTATTCACTTATTTTATTATATATGCATATTAATTATATATATATATTAGTCTCCCCCCTCTAGAATATAGTTCTAAGAGGGCAGAATGTATCTCAAGGGTTTAGCATATAATATATATTGACATATAATATAAAAGGAATTCAATGAATACTTTTGAAGGAATAAATAATTCATAAATTTTCTAATGCTCAATCATTATGAATACAGCATTTGATTTTTAGTGATGATATTATACATACACACATATTTAAGAACTTTCATTTTGTACTTATCACTTACATTTAAATTCTATCTCTCTAGATTGTAATTTATCAATTAAATATTCATTGCTAATGACATCTTTTCATTAGTTCTGTATAGAAATATGGTCACACATCATAAAGAAAAGCAATGTGGCATTTTCTACCCATGTGCAAAAAGCAATTGTCCTGAACTAAGCTTAACATTTAATACCTCTGCATCTCTGTGTTGGTTCTCCCGAATCACTCACTGTAATTCAGTTGCTTTATTTTTCCTTATATTGGGAAAGGAGAGGTAAGTAACATTTATTGAGTGCCTACTATGTGATAAGTGGTTGCAGTGTATTTAATTTCACTTATTTCATTGATTCCCGCCATAATCCAGTGAGGAAAGTACTATTAGTATCCCCACTTCAGTAGACCAGTAACAGAGTTCGAAGAGGTGCTATAAATTCCCCACATCTCATTGCCCAGTGATGGAATCTGGCTCTGCAGCTACAGTGTGCTCTGCCACGCGGACCTCAACTCCAGGCCAAGCTTACCATCTCCTGAGCATCGGCCCATTGCATTCCGCCTTGCCCTCACCTTTCTCAGGTCTTCCTCACACAGTGCTTTTATTCCTTTATTTGGATCCAGTCATTTGACAGGAATGCCAAACTAAGCATTTTGGCATTCAGTGAGTAGTTTTTGCCAGTGAGGTTTTTGAGCAGAGGAACAGAAAGGAAGTAGGGAACAGAGAGGAGGATGTGTGAGATCCACAGGGGGCTAGAGATGCATGAGTGGGCAGGTGATAGTCAGAAGCCTGGAAGGCAAAATAATGGTCCCCAAAATGTCCATGTCCCAATCCCTGGAAACTGTAAATATATGATCTTACCTGGCAAAAAGGTCTTTGTAGAAGCAACTAATGTTAAGGACCTTAACCACAGGAAGGATATACTGGTTTATCCAGGTGGTGCTATTCTAATCACATGAATCCATAAAAGCAGACAACTTTTATGGATGTGATCAGAAGGAGATGTGACTGCTGAAGAATGGTCCAAGAAATGCAATGTTGTTGACTTTGAAGATGAAGGAAGGGGGCCATGTGCCAAAGTGTGTAGGCAGCATCTAAAAGCTAGAAAAGGCAAGGAAAGGGATTCTTTCCTCGAGTCTCCACAAAGGAAAGCAGCCCTGCTGACACCTTGATTTTAGCCCAGTGAGATCCACGTTGGACAGAATTGTAGGATAGTAATTGTGTTGCTGTATTCCACTAAGCGTGTGGTAATTGGTTACAGTGGCACTAGAAAACTAATATAAGGAGAAATTTAGACTACAATGGGGCAGTAGGAATTTTACTCTTTTGCTCAGAAATCTTTAGTGTTCCCTCCTTCCCACCACTTTGAATCTCAACTTTCTTGCCCAGTTCTCCAGGTTCTGTGTGACCTGCCCATGTTGCATTTCTCTATGGTGGCCCCTCCTAGATCCACTTCGGTTAGGCCACTCTCCTTCCTGTGCCTTGAACCCACTGTGTTCACTTTCCCGCACATGATGTTCCTTCCAAGAAAGTAACCCCTTTGTCCATTGCTTTTCTTGACTACATCTGCCCTCTTTGAGCCCTCTCCTTTCTGATCAGCTCCAGCGTTGATGTCCAGGAGACACAATCGGCACTCCACTGTGTTCATACATATCATCTGTGTGGTATGTTTCCAAGTTTTCTTAGTGTTTGACACTTAAAATCTGCTATTTTGTATTGGTTGCTACTTTTAAAAAATGCTGCATATTATTCTATACTGTATTAGAAAATGTAGTTTAGTAAAAGTTGGGTATTCATCCTTTTTGATGGCTGAGTAATATTACATTGTATATATGGACCACATCTTCTTTATCCATTCATCTGTTGAAGGGCATCTCAGCTCTTTCCACAGTTTGGCTACCCAACTTTTACATCAACATGGAAGGGACTGGAGGAGATTATGCCAAGTGAAATAAGTCAAGCAGAGAAAGTCAATTGTATGGTTTCACTTATTTGTGGAACATAAGGAATAGTGTGGAGGACATTAGGAGAAGGAAGGGAAAAATGAAGGGGGTGGAAATCGGAGGGAGAGATGAACCATGAGAGAATATGGACTCTGAGAAACAAACAGGGTTTTAGAGGGGAGGAGGGTTGGTTAGCCTGGTGATGGGTATTAAGGAGGGCATGTACTGCATGGAGCCCTGGGTGTTACACGAAAACAATGGATCGTGGATCACCACATCAAAAACTAATGATGTATTGTATGGTGACTAACATAACATAACAAAATTAAAAAAATAAAAAAAAAGGAAAATGCAAATCAAAAGTAAAAAAAAAAAGAAAATGTGGTTTAGTGGAAAGATCATGTGATTTGAGTTCTGAATTAGCACTTTTCTAGCTGTGCACCTTTGGCAAGATACTTAACCTCTCCAAACCTCAGTTTCCTTATCTGTAAAATGGAGGTGGTAATATCTATTTCACAGGATTTTTTATAAGGATTATAGCATTCTAGAACCTTTCATTCCCATGCTCCTGAGGGGTAGAGACAATGTCCTATTATTCCTCCACATGCTGTCAACACCCACCACCATGCTTAGGCACAAGGTAGGCTTACAGATTGACTTCTGTTTATTGGCAAAATTTTGTATCTTGTTGAAGATTTTGCCATCATTTTTGTACTTGTGCACCCCACCACTAATCTTTCATACAGTATTATGTAATGGCTGGTTTAAAAGTCTTAGCTTATTGTATCATCTATTTAATTTCTGGCAGACTTTTAATTTTACAAAATATTTACTGAGACTGACCTCTAGATAAATCTCCCCCACCTACCCACCCATGGTTACTCCCCATGGATTCTCTGCAAGTGCCCCACTTTATATTATTTCCTGATTCTAACATTCTAACTCCACAAAACTGGTCTGCTATTTCTTGATGTTCTCTTTCATCTTGCATTTGATATGGACACCATTTCAGGTTTATTGCCCATGGATCCAGGTGTTTCTGTGAAAGGCAAGGTGTTTTATAATATATGAGTACTTTCACTGACTACATTCTCAAGATTTGGGGGATGCAGGTTATCTGCTTTGGAAACCTTTGCTTTTCATGGTTCTCGGTTTCATCTCTATTTCAAGGAATATTAATCCTTGGTTGCTCTCTTTGGCTACCTTTGTTCAGTTTTAAATGTGTTTCTTCCATGGCTCTGACAAGCCAGAAGAGCAGAGTCTTTCATTTCTTCAGGAAATTCTGTTCTTCTCTCTTCTCTGATTACATCCTGCTGATGTCCCTATCAAGTCTGGATCTTTTGTTGGTGAACTTTGCTTCTTACCATTGTATTTTTATGCTAGTATTATAGTGTCTGATATCTGCTTGGTTTGAACTTGCTGGAAGAAATCTTTATAGGCAAGATGATTTATTGCTAAAAATTGAATCCCAGGTGTGTCTTAGGAAAGCTCGTGTGTGTGTGTAGATTCTAGGAGAGGACTTCTTTCCTGCTTTCATTGACTTTCTGTGGCTGGAGTAATTTTTGCAAAGAGTTTCAGACTAACACTTATTTTTGGAAATCAGCATTCATAATTCTTTGAGATTATCTTTATCTCTAAAATGTTTAATAATTCTTTCTCTCTGCATGTGGTCAATATACTTGGTTCTTAACTGGCATGCCTGGGAAGTAGTATATAGCAGGCCCCTATAGGAATGTCCCCAAACTTTGATCAATGTATAAATCTGGTTTTTGCTAACACTGAGTCATGCTGTTATACTTTTAGGGTGTTTGTCTGTCAGGTGAATCATTGACTTGAGCAGACCATGTAATGCACTATATATTGGATACAGCTGGTGGCATTTATAAGTATAGCATAATGTCAACCTAGTGCCAAAGAAAGAGTTCCCATTTACTGAAACATTAATTCTTAGCCTCAATAATTCTAAGAGATTGTGGTCAAGGCAGAAAACAGTTCTCAAAGAGGTAAACTGCTGCAAGGTGACCAAGGGTAGGAAGATAACCATAGATGCTTTTACAGAGATGTGAAACATGGCTATATTGTGATAATGATGTTTTATAAATATCGCTGACTTTTTTTCATGTTGTTTTAAGTCTTTTGATACTTTCAACTGTAAAACCAAAAAAGGATAATATATGAAGACATGCTCTGAATATTCCAAGTTTTAATATGAGCATTCTAAAGGGAAAGAAGTCTTACTATGTCGTATAGTTTTAATTGGGTTAGGAAGAAATGGAATTTTGCATTATCATTTACTTTTCAGGAAACTGTATCCTGATTGTTGTCAATTTTTTGAAAATAGGTGACATCGTACTCATAATTATTTCCAAAAAATGGGACTAAGAGTTTCTGAAGCATTTTCTTTTTTTTATTTAGAAGATGCTCAAGTAGTTCCCTTGGTGCCCTCTACTACCTGTAGCTTACAGAAGTGGACAAGTGGTCTGGAAACAGCCTTTCTTATGCAGAGCTGTTTATGAACTACGTTTTATCCTTATTGCTCCATCAGAGCAAGTGTGCAGAATTCTTCATAGTAATTTATGATAGTCTTCACTTAATGATAAGGATAGCAACTGGTTCTACATAGATCAGGTTTCATTGCTCATAAACTCTATGCTGATGTTAAATGCATTTGTACAAAATTGTAACAAGAAAGGCTAGGCATTTTCATACTTGCTTTTCCTTTGCACAATACTTTGGGCTTCCCATTATTGAAACTTTCAGAGCTATTTCATTTGGGCTGAAATACAATTGGTTTTCAGATTTTTCTGAGTGTTAGAGTTTCAGAAATTTACTTGATTAATTTATTCAACAAATATTTAGTATTTATCACATTTATATCCTAGAAAGTCAAAGGAATGGAGTATCAGATACCCATACAAATATTAAGTAAATACAGCATCGAAGGTCTTCATGATTTTCTTTGCCACTGTGTTCCCTTCATTCAGAGTGACAAAACTCCCTTATGGAAGTAAGTTCCATGTTTGAAAGTCTCTTGCTTTTGTCATTTAAGAAAAAGTCTGCAAGTGAGGTCATTGCTATGAACCCTCTCACTAGATAAGGAAACCAGAAACTCTTTGAATTTATCCCCAAAGAATTAGAAGAGACTAGACTTTTATCTGAATATTAGTTTTGCATTTTGACCAGAAGGGTGCACTGTTGTATCTTATTTATGGCTTGGGGTGGGGGAAGAAACAGAAAACAAGGTTCTTTCCAACTAACTTAATTCATATATCCTTGTAATTTGTGTTTTCTTTTGAATTTTGTTAGCATTCTAGTTTCAATCCTTGACTTCCTCAGTTCTTTTCAGTCCTTTCTTGAAGGCTCACAGAGAATGGTACCAGGATGCCAAAAACCTGACTCAGCAGCATTGTGTTACCGGTTCAGGTTTTCTCTCCTCTGAGGGAGGAATTTATCACCTTTGTTACAGATGGGACAGGTTTGGCTGTAGATGCTTCCAGATGTAACTCTCTGGAATGTTCCCAACCTTGACATCTGGGGTTCAGCTAGCTCATTCTCAACTTTCTTTCCTGCTTTCCTGGGCTGAGGTTATTGTTATGGAGGTTAATTATACTCTGGCTCTGATAAGGAAGACATAGTTATCTTCTAGATGTCATTTAAGCCCCCCAAATGGGTACTGTTGGGATATTTGATCTTGATAAGAAAACATGTGTTTGCACTCTCCCTCCTAACTAGCTCTTTTAAAAAAACACAAGTAACGTAACAACAAAACTCCTTATTCTGAAAGCTTATTGCTAATGAATCATTTTAGGTAGACCATGCAAGAAAATAGCAGAACACACATGAATATTTTTTTCTGACGCTTCTTTGGAGATAAATTTTTTGGTCATAGTTGCATGTAGAGAAATGCACTCCTGATCTCAGATTTCTCAAGCATGGAATTGGCATGGTAGACTGCTGGCAGTATATTTCTAGTCCTTTGTTAACAACATTATCGCATAGTTCTTCCAAGAATTTTTCTAAGTATACACTATCATGATTTTTAACTAATAACATCTGCAAATATGAAGTGATTGCATTTTTTAGAATAAGTAAGCACAAAGGAAATGATAGTATCAAGCCATGGGGATAATGTATGAATGGCCCACCATAATCTTACCTGTGTTTAAAATGTAAAGAAAAAGATTGGAAGAAAACATATCTAAATGAACAATGCGGTTGCCTTTGAGTGGTAGGATTATGGGAGATTTCTTTTCGCATTTTGAAACTTCTGTAATGTTCAAGTTATCTATGTGAGAATATGCTACATTTATAATTAGAAAAGAGGAAGAAAAATATCTTGTCCTGTACAAACTAAAATAGGGAAAGCAATTTAATAGGAAGCTTCCTACTATCATCTTGCAAATACCAGATTTTAACATTTAAAGGCAAAAGTTTTAAAACGTAAATGGTCATATGTATTTATGGATTCAACATTTAAAAATCAGCTTCAACTGAAAAATGTCTAATTTCTATGGCATGCTTTGCTACGTACATATGCATATTGATTTAATACCTGAAGTTACCATTTTCATAGGAGCCTCCATTCCTATTCAGTATTCTACACCCACAGCCAAAGCACTGACACCTATCTGACTACAATTCAATAAAATAGCTAGTATCACTCTTTTTTTTGTTGTTTCTCTTTCTCTTTTTGGATTGGCCAGCTCTTGGACTAAATTAACCCAATCAACTGATGACCTATGTCATGTAAGCACAACTCAATTAACTGCAGATATTTGAACCTATTAATGATCAACTGGAGTCTCTTTAACATTCTGGCTTCTCTTTCAGTTTTCTGTTATTTTAGTTTTTTAGGGCAAGTGCAAGAGGTTGAGTCTGCAGCTAGACAAGAGCAGTAACCCTTATCATTGGGATGGTTACCACCAGGTAGATGGTACAAGTTTGATTTCCATCTACATGGATCTACTAACTAGGCTTTTCTCATCTGTGACTAGGGTGAGGTAAAGGAGGGATTTTTGGATAACATTCTTATGGATAACTCTGGGAATAATTAATCCATGAGTGTTTTTCTTCACACTTTCCTAAGGCTTTTATATGTATCGCTGGGTCAGTCACTGGTGTTCGTACTCTGTTGGAGATGTAACCATGGAATTTGAATCAGAGGAGTAAAAATTCAAAAATGTTGGAATGCACAATCAGCACATCATATTTTTTTCTGTATTATTCTTATGAAACTCCAATATACCATTAATGTATGTATGTTTAACTAGAAAATAATTATATATAGCTGAAGTTTTGACCATTTTTAGCTCTAACAAATATGAGGGATATGAAACTCTTTCATCAAAGACAGTAAATCACTATGGCAATATTTCTCCCTATCTCTTGGTAGGAGGTGAAGGTGGAGTGGGCGTATCAGACTTTCTAGTAGGATGGGTTTGGGTTAAAAAAAGCATACCCTTCTTCACACTCCAGTTGAAAATCCTGGGTATTGAGCATTATGGTGCCTCATCTATAGTATATAATTTTTATAATTAATATGTACTTAGCTTATCCCTACTAGATAGCAAGCAAAGAGGAGCTGTACTTGTTCATTTATTTCCTACTTCATTTCACAAAGGCTATGAGATGGTTATCTTAGTTATCTTTCTAGCTTCCTAACCTTAACACTAACCCTTGCACACTTGATGAATATTTTAGAAATGATATTTGAGATATGTTAATAAGTTAGAAGTTTACTAGAATAAAGAAAAAGCTTTTGAATTTCAAAGACATTTGAGGCATGAATTCAAGTGTGAACCAACAGATGTGGGGTTGAGTAGTTGCTGAGTTCGAGGCTGCTGGGATAGGGCAGATTGTGTGTAAGGACTGTCCTGACTGACCTCACTTACCAACCACTGAGGACAGGAACACCATTATTCTTTGTGAGCACATCTTATTTCACTTCATTTAGACTCATTATAATAACCATTTTAAAATCCTCATCTACTAGCTCCAAAACCTGGTTCAGCTTGGAGGAAGATTTGGTTGATTTTCTTTTCTCGTGAGAGTGTTCCATTTTCTTGGTTCTTCACATGTTTGGTAATTTTGAATTGTGTCTTTGATATTTGTTAAGGTGTGGAGGTTCTGTATTATGTTATTTTACTCACATGAATATTGCTTCGTTTGTTTTAGTAGACAGTTAGTGTTGACTCACCTTGCAAATCTTGTTTCTTGCAGTAGTAGCTTAGACCTCAGTTCAGATGTTTTGTCACTAGCTGAGCTGCTTTGAGCCTGTTCCATGAATATGTGGTTCAGGGGTCAGTTAGAAATGTAGGTCAGGAATTTGACAGTTCTTTCTCTGGGTCTTCCCTTTCCAGGATTTCCCCACTGCCTTCTAAAGTCATGGTTTCCCCAACTTTGTCTTTCTGGTTCTCAAGCCAGAGATAATGCAATTTTCTCTATTGTACTCCCCACCCTGCCCCCTTGCCTGCTGGTGTCAACTATGCTTAGCTCCAGGCTAAAGGCAAATAGGATCTTTGTACTCTTTTCTCCTCATTCTCCATGCCCTAAAGGTTGGTGCTCTTTGTAGTATATCCTGGTATTGTTTTGTGTGTGTGTGTGTGTGTGTGTGTGTGTGTGCAGGGGAGTTGAGTAATCTCTTAGTCTTTCATTCCCAGAAGCACAAGCCTTTTTACTTGACTTTAAAAGAATTATTATTGCAATACATATTAACTTTAGAAAAATAAACTTTAATCCTTTCACCTGTAGATAATCACTGTTGATATTTTGAGGTATATACTTCCATTCTTTGTGCTTCAGAACATATACATACATACATACATACATACATAAATACAAACACAGAAGGACATAAACAAACAAATATTCAATGGGATCACTGTTTGGTAACCTGATTTTCTTACTTAAAATATCATATATATCTTTCCATGTCTATAAATACACATTTACATTATTATTTTATGGTTGTTTTATTTTTTATTGTATGGATGTATAATTTATAAACTCAATCTCGTATTGTTAGGTGCTTAGGCTGTTTCCAATCTGTCATTATTATAATTCTTTTAGGCAAACATCCATGTTCATATGATGTATGTGTTATAACTATTAATTGAATGAATTGCTTTGGTTGAAATACATTTCTAGTAATGGTATTTTTCATCAAAGATACATACATTTTTAAGGATTTAAATGCAGTTTAATAAGCCATCCCCCATAAAGATTGTACTCATTTATTCTACTACAGTATTTGTAGTAGGCTGAATAATAGTCCCCATAAGTATGAAGTCCTTTGAACCTGTAATGTTACTTTATTTGGGAAAAGGGTCTTTGCAGATGTAACTAAATAAAGATCCTGAAATGGAGAGATTTTCCTGGATTATCCAGGTGGACCCTAAATGCAGTCACAAGTGTCCTTATAAGAGAAAGGTAGCAGAAAAATCACACAGAAGAGGAGAAGACAACATGACCACAGAGGTGGAGATTGGAGTGATGTGGACACAAACCAAGGAACGCTGGCAACCACCAGAAGCTGGAAGAGGAAAGTAATGGCTTCTCTCTACAGCCTACAGAGGGACTACATGTCTGCCAACATCTTGATTTTGGCTCAGTGATACTGATTTTCGACACCTGGCCTCTAGAGCTGTGAAAGAATAGATTTCTGTAGTGGTAAGCCACCAAATTTTGGTAATTTGTTACAGCAGCCACAGGAAACCGATACAGTGTATGAGAATGAATAGTTCCTTCTCTTCTATGGACAGCTTTCATGATCTTTAAGCTGAAATTTAACCTTCTTATTTCATGATTCTTTGAATGTTAAAAAATTCATTTTTTGCCTATTTTAAGTCCTTGGTTTTGCAGTTTATTGATGAAACAGCCAACTTGAACTTCTTTTTTAAATGAAATACCTACTGTTTTCACAATTCTATCTCTGATATAAGAATCTAATAAGGATAGCCTAAAACTAAAGAGATTGAACTTATTTCTGTTTTATGTACCTTGTTCTGTGATTTTTATCAGTCTTTATAAAGTTCATACCATTTCAGTCATAAGGAAGTTTCTGTAAACAAGTGTTTCCTCTTTTCAGGAGTATGGATGTAAGCTTCTGAAAGGTTGTAAAATACTTAAATAATTTGTAACTATTTTCATCTTCTAAACATTTTGAAAGATTCATCCAAGCAGAAAAGAACCAAATAATTTTAAGATAGTTTAAAAAACTGTTTTCCATTGGAAACTAGTGAATTATTTCTCTGTCATACATTCTCTTTTTCTCTCTTAGTGGCACATACATATACTCCACACACACATTCACACACACCATACACACACATATACCACACACACATACCACAAATACACAAATAGGATTACATTCTTTGTACTTTAAGAGTGTAGTATTTTATACTTTGCTTTAAAAATGTAGTATTTTCTTTTTTCTTGGCTTCCTCCTCCTTCTCACCTTTCTTCCATCCCCTTGTCCCACATCACCAAACTCTCTTATCCAGGGAATCTATGTTAACAACCTGGTATATATCCTCTTGTATTATTCTCAGTGGTCATAGTGTCATGAACAAACATGGTTTCTAAGTCATTGTTTGATAAAAATGGGATTATGTCATTATATAGTACCTTGTGTAACTTTTGAAAAATTATTTAACAATAGGCATGGATATTCTTCTAAGTGCATTGGTTTAGCTCTACCTCATTCTTTCTGATAGAGACATAATAGTCTTTAGTGTGACTTGACCAGAGTTTAACTTCATTTTATTGAAGGGCACCACTTACTTTGTAGTATTTTGCTACTTCAAATAGTGCTGTTATAAATATTCTTGTAAATACTTCTTTGCATATTAGTGCTTTTATTAGGGGAGATTTTGAGGTATAGGATTGCTAGGGCAAAGGCTATAGGTATTTTAGTTTTAATAAATGCTGCCAGACTATTTCCAAAAGGACCATACCAATTCATATTTTCATCAGCAATGTAGAAATATGTCCATTTTCCTCTCATCCCCACAACCAATGGACGTTATTACTCTTTTAATTTTTGCCTTTCTACTAGGTAGAAAATATTTTACTGATTATTGTTTTTTTCCTTACTTTTAATGAGGTTGAGTATCTTTTTTATATGTTTGTGGTCATTTGGATTTGTTCTTTCCATATTCCTTTACCGTTTTTCTGTTGGGATATTTATTTTTCCTGTTAAAGATACTTATGTCTTATAGATATTAACTCGCCAGTTCTCATTTCTACTGGAAATATATCCTCAAATCCATACATGTTTTGTGGACTTTGTTTATTGCATCTTTTTTCCATACAAATGTTTAACAATTATCTGTAGTGTAGGTTCCTCTATTTTTTTGTTATCTCTGGGCTTTCTGTCTTTATTATAAAGGTTTTATGTACTTTCTAGATTATACATGCAGTCTAGATTTATTATGTCTTATTTTTTATGGTTTAATCTTTATCTGAGATCTATTTTTGTTTAAGTTGTAAGAGAGAGGTTCACCTATATTTTCTTCCAGATGAATAACCAACTTGGTCAACATCGCTTAAACCATCCATTCTTTTTTAGCTGAATTGAAATAAAATTTCTGATATATATTTAGTCCTCAAATTTAGAAAGATCTGGTTGTGGATTCTCTGTTTATTATACTGACCACCCAGTGAATGTTTTGGTGCCATTATGATATTATTTTGATTATAGTAGAATATTAAAGTTCTAATATCTGGTAAGACATGTCATCCTCTGTTCTTCTTCATCTTTTTCTTCATTCCTTTTGGGTTTTCCCAGCCCTCTTAGATCTAAGCTTTAAGATAAATGGATCTAATTCTTAAAAGTCTGTTACCTCAGTTTTAATTGTATTAAATTTATATATTAATTTTTGGATTTCTTTGGTGATTTTGAAATCTTCCCATTCAAAACATCACACATCTTTGTATTTATTCAGAGGGATGTTGACTTCTGTTTATTTATATGGTACTCAGTTCTTTGCTAAGTTCTTCATTAAATTTAGTAGTAGTTTACCAGAGTCTCTTGGGTTTGCAAGGCAAAGAATCGTATAGTCAACAAAAAAAGATATCTCTTTTTTCCCCAATATTTATACTATTATTTTATTTTCTTGCTCTGTTTTATTTTTTCAAACTGTCAAGTTACTATTACATACTAAAGATGATTAACAAGCACCTCAATATAGCTCCCAACTTAAATTAAAATGGGTTTAGTGTTTCATAATCTAGGATAATATGTTTGTCATTGGTAAATAAACTTCATTTAAGTCGTTGATGTCTATTTTATTTTTATTTAGCTTTTATGTCAGCAATAGCAGCTTAGTTTTATCTAAGGCCCTTTCAACAAATATTGATATGATCATGTGATTTTCCTCCTTTAATGATATGATGAATTTATAATTATAGATTTCCTAATATGAAGTCACTCTTGCATGCCTAGAATATACCTTAGTTGGTCACATGGTATTATTATTCTTTGCTGAATTGTTGGATTACATTGCTAATATATTCTTTCAAATGTTTCATCCTACATAATTTCTATTATGTGGCTTGCACAAGCTTTACTTTAAAAACATCTGTTAAAGATATTTTGTTAAAGGTTTTGTTAATCAAGTATGGAGTCAAATATTGTGAATGCAAATATTCATTCAACAAATATTCATCAAGCTCAATTCTATGCCAGGCTCTTTTCTAGGTGCTGGTGATATAGTAAGTCAACAGCACAGATATATACCTTGCTGTGTGGGGTTTATATTTTAACGAAATGACAATGTTCATTGAGAAATAAATGCCTTATAAATTTATTATTTTATTCAATTCCTCTCTCCATACTTATTTTGTGTACCAGATCTGTTCAACTCTGAAAAGATTTCCACCATTATTCTTATTTATCAAGCTCTGCTTCATTTATAATATTTTTTCTTTTTTTGATGTGTTTTTGATGTCTATAGATTTAGATTTATAACTGTTAAATTCTTTTCATAAGTTGTAAACATGATATTCTCTTAGTTTTTAGTAATTTTAATATTGCTGCTGCTTTTGCTTTTATTTGCTTGTATTGATCTAATATAAAGTAATTTTTAACCTTGATTATTTTCTTTTATTTGGGTGAATGTAGTTGGGTTTTATTTTATATCGTGATATGACCATCTCTCATTTTTAATATGGGAATTTGGATCTGTCATATTTAGTATTATGACTATATAGTTGATTTAATTTCTTTTATGCTTTCATTTATTCATTTATTCAGCAAACATATGTTAAGTGCCTCCTATGTGACAATGTTCTAGGGATTCAACAATGAATACAACAGATGAAATCCCAAACTCTGACATTTACATTGTAGTTGGGGGGGCTAAAATATAATAAAAATCAGTAAAATATTGAGTATATTAGAAGGTGATAGAAGTTATGTGGAAAAGTAAACAGAATAGGTTATGGGCATTGTTAGGAAGCTTGTAATTTTAAATAGAGTGGGCAGAGAGGGTCCCACTGAGAAAAAGACATTGAGAAAAGAATTGAAGAAGATGAGGACGTAAGTCAAGTGGGATCTGACAGTATAGTTTTCTAGGCAGAAGGAATGGCCTTGCATAAGATTTTAGTGTCTGGCATGTTCAAGTTACATATCAAGATGGCCAATGTGGTGGGTTTTGTAGAGAAGGAGATAAAGAAAGACAATGAAGCCAAAGAGAAGCTTGATAATCATTTAAAGGCTTACTCTAAATGAATTAGAAAGCCGTTGGCAATTTAAAAAATGCACTTAATCACATTTATTGAGGTATACATTTACATACAATAAAATGTACTCTGATGAGTTTTGAAACATTTATATATTTGTATAAATACCACCATTATCAAGATAATGCCTTGTTCCAGGCAACCACTAATCTTTTTTTTTTTCTGTCACTAAAGATTAGATTTGTCTTTTCTAGACCTTTATACAAATGGAATCATACAGTACCCTTTGGTGTCTGGCTTCTTTTGCTCAGCATAATGTTTTGTTTTGTTTTGTTTTAAGATTTATTTATGTTTTAGGAAAGAGAGAAAGAAAGAGAGAGCAGGAGGAGGGGCAGAGGGAGATGGAGAGAATCCCAGGCAGACTCCCTGCTGAGTCCTGATGCGGGGCTCAATCTCACAACCCCAAGATCATGACCCGAAATCAAGAGTTGGAGTCTTAACCACCTGAGCCACCCAGGTGCCCCAGCATAATGTTTTGAGATTCACCCATGTTGTGTATATTAGTAATTCTTTTATTAGTGCTGAATAATATTCTATTGTATGAGTATACCTCAATTTAATTAGCCATTCACTGGGTTTGGTGATGGACATTTGGGTTGTTTTCAGTTTTTGACTATTATGAATAAAGCTGTCATGAACATGCAATACAAGTCTTTGTGTGGACATAAGTTTTCATTTTTCTTGAATAAACATCTAGGAGTAGAATAGCTGGGTCATATAGTAAATGAATATTAAACTTTATATGTGCCAAACTATTAAAAAAAAAAAAAGTGAACCATTTTGCATTTCCACTAACAATGTTGGAGAGTTCCTGTTCCTCCATATCCTCATCAACACTTGATAATGTCAGGCTTTTAAGTTTTATTCAGTCTAATGGATGTGGAGTGATATCTCATTGTTTTAATTTGCAATGCCCTGATAAGTCATGATGTTGAGCTTCTTACCTATCAATGTATCTTCTTTTGTAGAGAGTCTGTTCAGATCTTTGCCTATTATTTTTTTATTGTTTGTTTGGCTTCCTTTTATCGAGTTGTAAGAATCCTTCTTTTTTTTGGGTTGTAGGAAAAAAAGACTATGGATACAAGTCTTTTGTCATTTGTGTATCTGTGTATGTGTACATGTATATACTAATGCATAGCTAACTATAGCCAATGTCAAAATATAGCAAATAACATGTAACATTAATATATCAATTAAAAATGCTAACACCTGTTTGAAATTAATTTTTTAAAAATAATTTCTGGGTCAGAACAGTTTCTGGGTAAGGTTATATGAGGCACAGTGCTATAATTTTTAAATTCCAGACAGTGAGTTGCTGTGCAACACTCATTTATGTCTACATATTTTGCAACTCACAGTGCAGAGGTATTACTGAAATTATTTCATTTCAAATTATATCATTAACTCTCCACTGGGTACAGATGGAAGAGTTTAATTTTACTTGGCATATATCCTTCCATTCCCTTTGGCTGGCTGAAAATACATAGCATGGCCAACATGTTACACCTATAGATATTACATATGACAACTCATACTGTTATTAACAAACTCTTTTAGCTCTGTAGCTCAATTGGTCTAGAATTACCCTGATTTTCTATCTAGCATGACCTTCTGAATTTTCACAAGGATGAAGTTATATGTCAGAGCCTTAAAAAGATGCATTTAGCAGTTTAGCTTCCTGGGGATAATAGGAAGATTTATTTTCCCAACTGTTACTTAATTCTACCATAATATCTTCTTTACCTTAGGAAGAACAGCAGTGCATTTCTTTGTGCTCAGCTCAGCCTGCCAGCTGAGTCCTTCTCCTGTGTTCTTTTCTCATCCACATCCTCCTTCCTGTGTTTGTTTAGTGTACAAATACCAGAAACCAACCTTTCCATCTCCCATGAATTAGAAAATATTATCACAGCCAGGGTATTGTTGAAAATTAAATTTAACAAATAAAAGTGTAGTGAAGTTTTAAATATAAATCAGACACATCCCTAGTATTTGCTTTTAACTGCACACCTTCTAAGAAATTATATTTTTACTCCCAGCAAATTACCTAGGAGAAAAAAATGACAAGAGTAATCTATTCTTTTCACAGCTGGTTGGTTGGCCAGAGTTTCTCATCAAGGAGTACATGCTGTTTGCTCCCCAGATGGACAGCCTGGATGAGCTACAAATCCACAGAGCCTGGGACACAGGGTGGAAATTATACTGCCAGTGCTTTTAATCTTGCACAGCTCTGCACACTTGAAATTGCAAGTGGCCCATTTCCAAATGAACATCTATTGGGACAATATCCTATATATTGTCAGAATGAGTCCCATTAAATCCTCAGCTGGAATTAGACCAAAAACTTGTAATAATTATGGGAAACTTATTAAAAAGTTGAAGCCCTAGACTGTGACAGTGAAAACACTTAGGCCACATTAACAGTAATTGAAATTTCTGTGAGTATTTCTTTTCAATCAGTTCTTGTTGATAGCCAAGCAAAGAATGCCCAAATGAGAAGGTGTGAAATCCAAACACCCAGCTTCTAAAGGGAGTAATTGTCTTTTGTTTCACTACAAAATGTAATGTTGGAACGTAGTGAAATGCTCTCTTGGGAGCCAAGGCACCTGCCAGACAGCTGCCCCTGGCTCCCATCATGAGCTTGGGTCTCACCTGTGTGTTCACCATCAGGATGCAGGCTCACTCCCCAATGTTGTGAGTCACTTTCCCTCTCTTTCCTGCCACTCTACCGCTAGTAAGTCTTGAGAATTAAGAACAAGTGTATTAAATAAATATTTTTGAAACCTGGCCTAGCAAATATTTTACTAGTAAATTAGAGCTTGCTTTGTTTTGAAAGTAGAAAACATTAAAATAATCTTTCTGTATTTCATTCACAAGAATGACTCTACTTTCAATTTCTTCTCAGATGGAGAAGGTTGTAAAAGGAACTTATCAAATTAGGAGACATTTTCATCTTGTTTTTAAAATTTTTTTTAATTTTGAAAATTTTTTAATTTTTAATTTTTTTTATTTCAAGTTTTTATTTAAATTCTAGTTAGTTAACATATATGGTAAAACTGGTTTCTGGTGTAGAATTTAATGATTCATCGCTTACATATAATACCCAGGGCTCTTCACAACAAGTGCTCTCCTTAAAACCTTCACAGATTTAGCCCATCCCCCACCCACCTCCCTCCATCCACCCTCAGTTTGTTCTCTATAGTTAAGAGTCTCTTATGATTGGGGCACCTGTGTGACTCAGTCAGTTAAATGTCTGACTTTTGGTTTTGGCTCAGGTCATGATCTCAGGGTGGTGACATGAAGCCCAGTGTCAGGTTCTGCACTTAGAGCAGAATCTGCTTAAGAGTCTCTCTATCCCTTTCCCTCTGCCCCTCCCCCACCTCATGTGTGCTCTCTCTCTCTCTCAAATGAATAAATAAATCAATCTTTTAAAAAAAAAGTCCCATGATTTTTCAGCTTGTTTTTTGAATCTCTTTTTTCAGTTTGTTTTTCAGTGATTTTTACATTGAAGAAGCAGTACACCTGATCATGTTTGACTTTTTATTTCTGTATTGCTGGGGGTGATTCTTGGGCAATCTTAATTTTGATTTGTTTTGACTTTTATAGCTCAGGATGACTTAAAGAGACAATTTGGACTCAAGAGAGGAACAATAGAGAAAAAAATCCCTCAAGTTTTGGGCTCATTGGAGTGTAGACCATTCTCAATGGCAAATCTGATTTACAGATCATATCTAGTGAATATACTTGTAGCTCTTTTTTACAGAAATCCTGATGCTCAACAAATGCTGCAAGTATAAGGCCAAACCTTCTCTGGAGTACCAGGTTGGGTTGTGAACACCAGACGAAAGGAGGGACAGTAACAGATTGGAGTGAAAGTACTGGAACAATGATGGTGAGAGACTCCAAACTAGACTTTTTGTGCAGAGATCAAAGAGGGGAACTCTGGGGAGTCCCAATTTGGGGAAGATGCAATGTGCATGGCTGCAGAGGGCAGAGATATGACCTAAGGGTGAAAAGAAGGGACACCCAGATGGACTGTTGTCTCAGAAGGAGGAAGAATGAGCTGCCAAAGATTAGCATCCTATTTCTGTAGTAGTGTCCAGGGAAGGTCTGGGCAATCATTAGTTGGAATTATGGTGGATGCAACATACTCAAGTCTGAATGATTAAAGTAAATAAATAACTCTAGGTCCCTTCCAATTCAAATGTGCTATGGTTTTATGAGACTCCATTTATTTTTTCAAGAGGATGAGACATATTTTGTAATTAGTATCATCCAAATGAATGCCAGTATTCTATCAGAAAATCATTTTTCCTAAATACTTTACAGATACTACTGTTACGATCTTCAGAATGTTTTTTTCTTAGATCCTATGATATGAACATACTCTAGTTGAATTTAAATTTATCATGGATTCTGAGGTAGCTAAAATTTAAGGAATTTGCTTCTGAAATAATGGATTGTGATGAAGGTGATAATGCTCACAAACCACTATTTATTTATTTATTTATTTATTTATTTATTTATTTATTTATTTATTTATGAGAGAGATTGAGCTGGGGGAGAGGCAGAAGAAAAGGGAGAAGGAGAGAAGCAGACTCCCTGCTCAACACAGAGCCCAACTCCGGGCTCCATTTCAGGATCCTGCGATCATGACCTGAGCAGAAATCCAGAGTCAGACACTTAATTGACTGAGCCACCCAGGTGCCCCTCACCAACCACTTTAAATACCTGAAAAAATAAGATATCATATTTTAAAGGGTGGAAAGCATCTTTAGAACGGATTCAGAATTCCCTATCCAACATTTGTATTCTAAATATTTTATGTTATGAGAGGGTACCTATAGTCTCACTGGATTTTCTGTTACTTAAACTCCTGATAGGAGATGACTTTAAGCTCTAGAACAGAATTGGAATCTCTGTCTTTTTAGATAATCCATTATTCTTAGATTATTAAGTGACAGTCATAATAAGATGGTACTTCAGGGCCCTATAATGGGTTCTTGGTCAAATAACAATGTAAGGTACAACAAGAAAGTATTGAGTGACAACATAGAAGGTCATTAACTCTAATTTCATTGAAACCAATGGCTGTAATGTACTTCTCTGTATAGTGAACCAGTGTGCTCTGGCCTGAGTGTGCTCAGGAAGAGATCAAACCTAAGAGAATCAGAGGACTGATCATTGAAAACAACCTCATCCTGCCTCCTAGAGTATGGATGTGAAGAGGGAGGAGGCCTGGGAAGCAGTGGGAATCTCGAGAGTGTGGACAAGAGAATTCAGGGACAGAAGATACACCCTTACTTCTTACTAGAAACTTACACTTTCCTTTCTCTGTTGCTGTTATCCTCCCTACCAGCTACTGTGACATCTTGTTTGGTTTTTGCTAGCATCAGTGAAGACCCTTAGGGAATAATCACTTTTCCCAGTTCATTTAGAGGATAAAATAACAAAATAGTGGTGTTTTATATTCAGTTTCTATTGCTTCCTGCACAATTATCCCAGGCCGTGTTTGGTTCTTGACTGGATTTCTTTTCCCAATCTCTCAGTCAGGACCAGGAAGAGAAGAACTTCCTCTGTTGGTCTCTGTGGTGCCCTGGCCTTGCTTATAACCTGGGGGAACTCTGATTTGCCTTGACTCTTGAGTGCTGTCAGAATCTGCTTTCTTCTCTAGAGCAGATCTTTGGGGAGCCTCACATACCCTGGGAACATGAATGCTGGGAAAAGAGTGTGAGAACAGATTTAAATATTCAGAGGCAAGAGTCAGCCCTCAAAGAAGGTGCAAAGTTTGCTGGGCAGTCAGAGCCTCCAGTACTGTTTTCTCCTGTCCAGTCACGTTCTCTTTTGGGTGGCTCTTCTGTGTCTCCTAACTGCCTTTCCTTCCCTGCCAACCCCCACTCAGTGCTGACAAACCCAGTACCTGTGCACTGTTCCTTTTCCAACGAAGACCCTCCAGTGGGGCACCCCACCTGGACTTATCTGCACTTCCGCATTTCCCACCTTTCCTCCATTGAAATCTGACTGTTTTTTCGTAATCTGAAAGCCTATTAGGTAATTACAAAGGGCAGTGGATCTGCTTTCTGGATAACATAGTGGCATGCGCTAATCTGAAGATCATTCTGCACAAATGGATCAAGTAGTGTATTAGTTTCCATGGTTGATGTAACAAATTACCAAAAATTTAGTGGTTTAAAACAATACAGATTTATTCTCTGGAAATCAGAAGAAGTCCCTGTTGGCAGGCCTGTGCTCCTTCTGGAAGCTTCAGGAGAAAATGTTTCCTGCCCTGTTTAGCTTCTAGAAGCTGCCTGCATTTTTTTGGTTTTTTTTTTGATTCTTCCAAACTCTTGCTTCTATCCTCACATCTGTCGCTCACTCTGATCTCCTGTCTCTTCTTGTAAGGACCTTAATGGTTATATCAGGCCCACGTGGATAATCCAGGATAATCTTCTTGTCCCAAGATCCTTAACTAAATCATACCAGCAAAGCCCTTTTTGCTGTAGAAGGTAACATACTCACAGGTTCCAGGGATTGGGATGAGGGCATCTTTGGGTGGCAGTTATTCAGCCTGCAAGTAATATTCAATGTAGATACTTCTTTAACTCAGTGTTTCTCAAAATGGAGCAATATATAGACCCCTTTTTAAGGAATAAAATTTTATAGACTTTGCCCTGTGTTGACTTATGTTTATTAATTTGTTACATGAATACATATAAACATTAAACTGCTTTAATGTTTGTAGCTCTTCTGTGAAGATAAAAAGAAAACAAATTTACAAATTAAATACAATCCATAAGTGAATAAAATTCAAATCAAGTACACTAATTTAATGCAGTAGGTGACGTGGTTTCGCTGAAAGTGGAATTGCTGAGAAAATTGGAGTGTGGTGCTGACTGTGGGGGTTGGATTTCTCCTGGGTTTAACACACCTGTACTGTGTGTTGTGTGATGACTCAATCCTTCCTTCTCTTCCCTTGCAGTCATCCTTCATAGAGGATTCTCTGACATAATTTGGTTTTTACCTTTCTTGAATACTTGCTAATTTTCTTATTTGCCCAAGACAGTGAAAATACTACTACGGATCCCAATAAAAATACTGGCTCTGAATTTGTATAGCAGTACTTGATTAGATAATGGTCATCCAGGAGATCCAGGGTATGCTTTCTTAAAAAAAAAAAATTGAATTTTTGAATTGAAAAACCAATCATAATTTCTTACAGAGAATTCATCTGAGGGACTCTGCCTTAACTCTGACTTTAATGGTGGAAATCACAGGCCGTGGAGGGAATATTTTTCATTGAGAATATTCTTTCAGGTTAATCTTAAATCACTTAAGTTTTAACTTTTTAGTCTTTGTAGAATACTCTAAAGCTCTTGAGGGGAGTACCTTATAAGACTGCTCTTTTCGTAGTCTGTGACTGTACATTTGATGGGAGAAAATGTTGTTTAGAAAGAAGAGAGCAGAGGATAGACAGAGTGAGAGGGATGTGTGGGGTGATGAGCCGACTAGAGACTGTAAATATATGAGAGCCCTGGTTTCAGTTATGCTGAAGAGTTTGGCTACTGGGTTACATAGTCTCCTCCATAAGAGAGAATTTAAATGCACTCAGTCTGGAGAAGGCATGGGCTCCCAGTCCTGGCTGTGGCCTGACCCTCACAAAGCTATTATTTCCTTGGTGTTCTCCTCCATTAGTGAAAGTTGGTAGGATGTGATTTCACAAGCTTCTGGACCAAAATTCTCTTGTTTGCTGAGCTCCATGCTGTTCTGAAAACATCAGTTACAACTCTGTCTGCTTTCTTTTGGGAAAATTCTGGTCTGCAGTGGGGTCAGTGAAAGTGATTAGAAATTCTGGGGGTGGTCGGAGATGCACACCTCCATTCCAGTCCTGCTGAAATTCATTGGCTTCTAATTTTTAATTTGTTTTGGAAAAAAAGACAATTTTAACATTTCTACGTACATTTCCACTAATCGTTTTTCCCTCTCCCTTTGGCCATAAAGTCTTCTGCTGTCATTCGCACTAGAAAGAATTTTATGTTTGCTTTGTGAAATAAAACAATTACTCCTGTAATGGAAGAAAGGAATCTTGAAAAAAATCAGCAAGGTATACATATTTCTTGCTCTTGCATGTGGATTTAGCAGCTAATGTATACTCCAAATTATTATCTACGTAAGATTTATCACAAGCCACAATCTCATCATAGTCCTATCCGCTACACAGAATTGCCTGAATTCACTTCCTATTGGTGAATTTACTCACTCTTCCTTTCTTGCCTTTTATGTTTTCAGCTCTCAGCTTCTTAACAGAATGTGGCATTTGGTTTTTTTTTTATTTTTTTATTGTTATGTTAATCACCATATATTACATCATTAGTTTTTGGTGCAGTGTTCCATGATTCATTGTTTGTTCATAACACCCAGTGCTCCATGCAGAACGTGCTCTCCTCAATACCCATCACCAGGCTAACCCATCCCCCTACCTCCCTCCCATCTAGAACCCGCAGTTTGTTTTTCAGAGTCCATCATCTCTCATGGTTCGTCTCCCCCTCTGACATACTCCCCTTTTCTTCCTCTCCTGTTATCTTCTTCTTTTTCTTTTTTCTTAAAATATGTTGCGTTATTTGTTTCAGAAGTACAGATCTGTGATTCAACAGTCTTGCACAATTCACAGCGCTCACCATAGCACATACCCTCCCCAATGTCTGTCACCCAGCCACCCCATCCCTCCCACCCCCAACCACTCCAGTAACACTCAGTTTGTTTCCTGAGATTAAGAATTCCTCATATCAGTGAGGTCATGTGATACATGTCTTTCTCTGATTGACTTATTTCACTCAGCATAACACCCTCCAGTTCCATCCACGTCGTTGCAAATGGCAAGATCTCATTCCTTTTGATGGCTGCATAATATTCCATTGTGTATATATACCACTTCTTCTTTATCCATTCATCTGTCGATGGACATCTTGGCTCTTTCCACAGTTTGGCTATTGTGGACATTGCTGCTATAAACATCGGGGTGCACGTACCCCTTCGGGTCCCTACATTTGAATCTTTGTGGTAAATACCCAGTAGTGCAATTGCTGGATCAAACGGTAGCTCTAATTTCAACTGTTTGAGGAACCTCCATACTGTTTTCCAGAGTGGTTGCACCAGCTTGCCTTCCCACCAACAGTGTAGGAGGGTTCCTCTTTCTCCACATCCCCGCCAACATCTGTCGTTCCCTGACTTGTTAATTTTAGCCATTCTGAGGTGTGAGGGTGTGAGGTGGTATCTCATTGAGGTTTTGATTTGGATTTCCCTGATGCCGAGTGATGTTGAGCACTTTTTCATGTGCCTGTTGGCCATTTGGATGTCTTCTTTGGAGAAATGTCTGTTCATGTCTTCTGCCCATTTCTTGATTGGATTATTTGTTCTTTGGGTGTTGAGTTTGATAAGTTCTTTATAGATTTTGGATACTAGCCCTTTATCTGATATGTCATTTGCAAATATTTTCTCCCATTCTGTCGGTTGTCTTTTGGTTTTGTGGACTGTTTCTTTGCTGTGCAAAAGCTTTTTATCTTGATGAAATCCCAATAGTTCATTTTTGCCCTGGCTTCCCGTGCCTTTGGCGATGTTTCTAGGAAGAAGTTGCTGCGGCTAAGGTCGAAAAGGTTGCTACCTGTGTTCTCCTTTAGGATTTGGATGGACTCCTGTCTCACGTTTAGGTCTTTCAACCATTTGGAGTCTATTTTTGTGTGTGGTGTAAGGAAATGGTCCAGTTTCATTCTTCTGCATGTGGCTGTCCAATTTTCCCAACACCATTTGTTGAAGAGACTGTCTTTTTGCCATTGGACAT
This sequence comes from Zalophus californianus, assembly GCF_009762305.2. Lineage (NCBI taxonomy): Eukaryota > Metazoa > Chordata > Mammalia > Carnivora > Otariidae > Zalophus > Zalophus californianus. The sequence goes on from NC_045595.1 coordinate 27,081,354, forward strand.
TCTTTCCTGCTTTGTCAAAAATAAGTTGACCATAGAGTTGAGGGTCCATTTCTGGGCTCTCGATTCTGTTCCATTGATCTATGTGTCTGTTTTTGTGCCAGTACCATACTGTCTTGATGATGACAGCTTTGTAATAGAGCTGGAAGACCGGAATCGTGATGCCGCCAGCTTTGCTTTTCTTTTTCAGTATTCCTCTGGCTATTCTGGGTCTCTTCTGGTTCCATACAAATTTTAGGATTATTTGTGCCATTTCCTTGAAAAAAGTGGATGGTATTTTGATGGGGATTGCATTGAATGTGTAGATTGCTCTAGGTAGCATTGACATCTTCACAATGTTGATTCTCCCAATCCATGAGCATGGAACGTTGTTCCATTTCTTTGGGTCTTCTTCAATTTCTTTCATGAGTATTTTATACTTTCCTGAGTATAGATCCTTTGCCTCTTTGGTTAGATTTATTCCTAGGTATCTAATGGTTTTGGGTGCAATTGTAAATGGGATAGACTCCTTGATTTGTCTCTCTTCTGTCTTGTTGTTGGTGTATAGGAATGCCACTGATTTCTGTGCATTGATTTTATATCCTGCTACTTTACTGAATTCCTGTATGAGTTCTAGCAGTTTTGGGGTGGAGTCTTTTGGGTTTTCCACATACAGTATCATATCATCTGCAAAGAGTGAGGGTTTGACTTCCTCTTTGCCGATTTGGATGCCTTTGATTTCTTTTTGTTGTCTGATTGCTGTGGCTAGGACTTCTAATACTATGTTGAATAGCAATGGTGAGAGTGGACTTCCCTGCCGCGTTCCTGACCTTAGGGGAAAAGCTCTCAGCCTTTCCCCATTGAGAATGATATTCGCTGTAGGTTTTTCATAGATGGCTTTTATGATATTGAGGTATGTACCCTCTATCCCTATACTCTGAAGAGTTTTGATCAAGAAAGGATGTTGTACTTTGTCAAATGCTTTTTCTGCATCTATTGAGAGGATCATATGATTCTTGCTCTTTCTTTTGTTAATGTATTGTATCACGTTGATTGATTTGCGGATGTTGAACCAGCCTTGCAGCCCAGGAATAAATCCCACTTGGTCATGGTGAATAATCCTTTTAATGTACTGTTGGATCCTATTGGCTAGTATTTTGGTGAGAATTTTTGCATCCATGTTCATCAAGGATATTGGTCTGTAATTCTCTTTTTTGATGGGGTCTTTGTCTGGTTTTGGGATCAAGGTAATGCTGGCCTCATAAAATGAGTTTGGAAGTTTCCCTTCCATTTCTATTTTTTGGAACAGTTTCAGGAGAATAGGTATTAATTCTTCTTTAAATGTCTGATAGAATTCCCCCGGGAAGCCATCTGGCCCTGGGCTTTTGTTTCTTGGGAGATTTTTGATGATTGTTTCAATTTCCTTAGTGGTTATAGGTCTGTTCAGGTTTTCTATTTCTTCCTGGTTCAATTTTGGTAGTTGATACATCTCTAGGAATGCACCCATTTCGTCCAGGTTATCTAATTTGCTGGCATAGAGTTGCTCATAATATGTTCTTATAATTAATTGTTTGTATTTCTTTGGTGTTGGTTGTGATCTCTCCTCTTTCATTCATGATTTTGTTGATTTGGGTCATTTCTCTTTTCTTTTTGATCAGTCTGGCCAGGGGTTTATCAATCTTGTTAATTCTTTCAAAGAACCAGCTCCTAGTTTCGTTGATCTGTTCTACTGTTCTTTTGGTTTCTAGTTCATTGATTTCTGCTCTGATCTTTATGATTTCTCTTCTCCTGCTGGGTTTAGGCTTTATTTGCTGTTCTTTCTCCAGCTCTTTTAGGTGTAGGGTTAGGTTGTGCATTTGAGACCTTTCTTGTTTCTTGAGAAAGGCTTGTATTGCTATATACTTTCCTCTCAGGACTGCCTTTGCTGTATCCCAAAGATTTTGAACAGTTGTGTTTTCATTTTCATTGGTTTCCATGAATTTTTTTAATTCTTCTTTAATTTCCTGGTTGACCCATTCATTCTTTAGTAGGATGCTCTCTAACCTCCATGTATTTGAGTTCTTTCTGACTTTCCTCTTGTGGTTGAGTTCTAGTTTCAAAGCATTGTGGTCTGAAAATATGCAGGGAATGATCCCAATCTTTTGGTACCGATTGAGGCCTGATTTGTGACCTAGGATGTGATCAATTCTGGAGAATGTTCCATGGGCACTAGAGAAGAATGTGTATTCCGTTGCTTTGGGATGGAATGTTCTGAATATGTCTGTGAAGTCCATTTGGTCCAGTGTGTCATTTAAAGTCTTTATTTCCTTGTTGATCTTTTGCTAGATGATCTGTCCATTTCAGTCAGGGGGGTGTTAAAGTCCCCCACTATTATTGTATTGTTATCAATGTGTTTCTTTGCTTTTGTTATTAATTGCCTTATATAATTGGCTGCTCCCATGTTCGGGGCATAGATATTTACAATTGTTAGATCTTCTTGTTGGATAGACCCTTTAAGTAGGATATAGTGTCCTTCCTCATCTCTTATTACAGTCTTTGTTTTAAAATCTAGTTTGTCTGATATAAGGATTGCCACCCAGCTTTCTTTTGGTGTCCATTAGCATGGGAAATGGTTTTCCACCGCCTCACTTTCAAACTGGGGGTGTCTTTGGGTCTAAAATGAGTCTCTTGCAGACAGCATATTGATGCGTCTTGTTTTTTAATCCAATCTGATAGCCGGTGTCTTTTGATTGGGGCATTTAGCCCATTTACATTCAGGGTAACTATTGAAAGGTATGAATTTAGTGCCATTGTATTACCTGTAAGGTGACTGTTAACTGTCTGTTGTCTCTGTTCGTTTCTGCTCTTTGCTGCTTTTAGGTTCTCTCTTTGCTTAGAGGACCCCTCTCAATATTTCTTGGAGGGCTGGTTTCGTGTTTGCAAATTCCTTTAGTTTTTGTTTGTTCTGGAAGCTTTTTCTCTCTCCTTCTATTTTCAATGACAGCCTCGCTGGATATAGTATTCTTGGCTGCATATTTTTCTCGTTTAGTGCTCTGAAGCTATCTTGCCAGTCCTTTCTGGCCTGCCAGGTCTCTGTGGATAGGTCTGTTGCCAATCTAATGTTTCTACCATTGTAGGTTACATATCTCTTCTCCCGAGCTGCTTTCAGGATTTTCTCTTTGTCTCTGAGACTCGTAAATTTTACTATTAGATGTCGGGGTGTTGACCTATTATTATTGATTTTGAGAGGGGTTCTCTGTGCCTCCTGGATTTTAATGCCTGTTTCCCTCCTCACATTAGGGAAGTTCTCTGCTATTATTTGCTCCAATATACCTTCTGCCCCTCTCTCTCTCTCTTCTTCTTCTGGGAATCCCAATTATTCTGATGTTGTTTCGTCTTATCGTATCACTTATCTCTCGAATTCTGCCCTCGTGATCCTGTAGTTGTTTCTCTCTCTTTTTCTCAGCCTCTTTATTTTCCATCATTTGGTCTTCTATATCGCTGATTCTCTCTTCTGCCTCATTTATCCTAGCATTTAGTGCCCCCATTTTTGATTGCACCTCATCAATAGCCTTTTTGATTTCGACTTGGTTAGATTTTAGTTCTTTTATTTCTCCAGAAAGCGTTTCTCTAATAACTTCCACGCTTTTTTCAAGCCCAGCTAGTATCTTTATAGTCATGATTCTGAACTCTAGGTCCGACATCATACTAATGTCCGTATTGAGTAGGTCCCTGGCTGACGGTACTACCTCTTGTTCTTTTTGTTGAGGTGATTTCTTTCGTCTTGTCATTTTCTCCAGAGGAGAATAGATGAATGAGAGAACAAAATGCTAACAGGTTTACAACGTCCCCAGCAAATATACTGTATAGAAATCAGAAAAGACCTGAAACCAGGGGAAAAGAAAGGGAAAGAAAGAAAAAAGAAAGAGAAAAAGAAAAAAAAAAAAGAAAAAAAGATAAAAACAAAAACAAAACAATACAAAAAAAAGAGAATATGATCAAATATGATCAGGCTAGTGCATAGATCAGTGCCACACACTAGATTTTGGGCGTATTATGGTCTGTTAGAAAAAAGTGCCTCCTAAAATTTTAAAGGAAGAAAGACATATATGTACAAAATAAGGGTTGATAGAATGAAGGGATGGAAGATGACTGTAAAGATGAAAATTATAAAAGATTTTATAAAAGGACTTGGTAAGATAAGTTGTTTGAAAAAAGAAAGAAGATTTAAGAAAAAAAAAAAAGGAAAAAGGGAGAGAATGTGATCAGGCAGGAGAGTAGAACAAAGCCATACACTAGTGATTTAGGGTATATTTTGATCTGTTAGAAGAAACTGTACCTGAAAATTTTAAAGAGAGAACAACTTATATATATATATGCCAAAAATAAGGGTAACTACTATGAAGGGATAAAATATGACTCTAAAAATGAAAAATAAAAAATGTTTTTTTTTTTTTAAAAAGGGATTGATAAGATGTTGGTTGAAAAAGGGAAAAAGAAAAATAAAAAAAAACAGTCGACAAAAATTAACTTTGATGAAATAATGGATCATGGTAAAAAAAAAAAAAAGCCATGAATCTATGTGCAGTATTCCCCTAGCGCTGGAGTTCTCCCATTCTCCTTGATCGATCAACTTGGTCTTGGCTTGCTGGCTGTTTGTGCTGATCTTCTGGGGGAGGGGCCTGTTGCTGTGGTTTCCAAATGTCTTTGCCGGAGGCGGAATTGCCCCGCCCTTGTCGGTCCGGGCTAAGGAAGCTGCTCCGGTTTGCTCTCAGGAGCTTTTGTTCCCTGCAAGCTCTCGGTACAGCTTTGGAGGACCAGGGCAGAAATGGTGGCCTCACAATCTCCACCCGGAGGAGCTGAGAACTCGGGGCCCCGCTCCTCAGTGCGCCCCCAGAGAAAAGCAGTCACTCCCGTGTCCCCGGTCTCCGGCCGCACTCCGTGCTCACCCGGCCTGTGATCGAGCGTTGCTATCTCTGGCACCTGACCCCGCATGGAGTCTCCAAACCCAGCAGATCCCTGCAGTGCGTTCCCGCACCGCTCCTCCCCGGGAAGGAAGGGGAGTCTCCCCGGATCTGCTGCTTGTTGGGTCCCTGCTGGGGGAGCCGGGCTCCGACTGGGCCGCAGATCACAGTTTATGGCAACCCCGAGCTGAGAGCCCGTGACTCTGCTCCGTCTCTGCAGCCGGCTTCCCCGCTCTGATACCTGGGAGCTCTGGCGCACTCAGGCACCCCCGGTCTCTGTGACCCCAAGGGTCCTGAGACCACACTGTCCCGGGAGGGTTCCACCCCCCGCTTAGCCACTGCAGCGACGTCCCTCCGCTGAGCCAACTTCTAAAAGGTCCGATTTTGTGCTCCGCGGCTCTAGCACTTGCCAGAAGCGGCCGGCGGAGGCCCCTCCCCCGCCGTCTATCCTCCCGAATATCGCCTCGGATTCACTTCTCCGCTCGCCCTACCTTCCAGTAAGTGGTCGCTTCTCTGTTCAGAGAGTTGTTGCTACTCTCCTGTTCGATCTCCTGTTGAGTTCGTAGGTGTTCAGAATGGTTTGATCCCTATTCAGCTGAATTCCTGAGACCAGACGAAATCTAGGTCTCCTACTCCTCCGCCATCTTGCTCCGCCCCCCCGGCATTTGGTTTTTAAGAGTTGTTTATCCTGATCATGACGATGTAATTACAACGGAAATACCTTGTTTGTGTCCAACGGGTACACAAGTAATATTTAGTGAATGACTAAACAAGTGAATGGTGTTAAAAAGCTGATTTTTTAAATCTTAATTTCATGGATTGCTTTGATTCCCATCATATGATTTTATTTTAAGTAGATTCCACCAGAAACCAGGGGCCGGTTGGGAAGAGATGAAGATGTGGTAGGGGATGAAGATGTGGTAGGGGATGAAGATGTGGTAGGGGAATCACACAAAGGTGTGATTCTTTGGTGTATGTGCTAAGATTTTTTTAGAGCCTGGAAAATAACAACATGACAAACCATGTATTCACTACCAGAAATTATTATTTTGAGCATTTCTTTTTTTCACATTTGCTTTAAGTCTTTGCATTTTAACCAAAAATAAATAAAACTGAAGTGTCCTTTTGCTCCACACCCTGGCCCATTCCCCTTTACCCATCATCCAACTGTAGCCACAACCGTGGATTTGATGAAAATCCTTTCAGTTTATTCTTTCATATTTGTGTGTGTGTGCATTTTTAAGTTACATAAATGCAAATGTAGATAGGATTCACAGGAAGACAATGTTTTTTCCTCCTTTACCCCCTCTTCTTCTGTTTTTGGTTCCGAGTTAGTTTTCTTTTTTGTATATCTTATCTCCTATAAGTAAGGAAGATATGTTTTTCAGGACCTAGTATTTTCTTCATTTAAAAATTTTTTTTTTAAATTTTAAGTGGGCTGTACACCCAGTGTGGGGCTTGAACTCGAGACCCAAAGATGAAGAGGTACACGCTCTACCCACTGTGTCAAGCCAGCTGCCAGGACCTAGTATTTTCTTTTCTTTCTTTCTTTTTTTTTTTTTTAAGATTTTATTTATTTATTTGAGGGAGAGAATAAGCGAGGGAGTGGCAAAAGGAGAAGCAGGAGAAGCAGACTTCCTGCTGAGCATCCATCCCAGGACCCCAGGATCATGACTGAGCAGAAGGCAGATGTTTAACTCACTGAGCTGCCCAGGCAGCCCAGGACCTAGTATTTTCTTTAAAAAATACTATATTTTTCTACTTATGAATAGAATGCAAGCTCATTCAGAAAACTTAGAAAACATCAACAGTGCACAAACTGGGGGGCTGAAGAGGGTAGTAAATTTGCTGAAACTCCTGCTAGCTACAACCAGTCACTGCTAACATTTTGATTTGCAGCATTTGCTGGAGCCCGCATCTCATACCACCCCATTTTTTACCCGGAAAAACTCTTCAGAAGAGTCGTCTTCACTTATTCTCTGTGGTTTTCTCTCCTGCCATGCTCTCTCCAGTCCTCCTGAGCCACGGTTTCTTCTCCACCACACCGCCTGGGTCCCCACTTCCAGTGCTCAATTCTCAGTCCTCTTCATCTCTGCTTTATTGGGAGCTTGTGACGCCTTGACCCTGGAGTCCTCCTACTTGGCTACCTCACACCCACGCCCTTGAGCAAACCACATCAGCTCCAGGGACAAAATACCCCAGAATCTGACCCTTCTCAGCCCCTGTGTGTCCACCGCCCCCCCACCCCAGTGCAAGCATGGTCATGGCTGGCCAGGATTATTGCAGTGACCTCCTAACCCCTCCCCTGCTTTCACCTCTTCCCAGCACATTCTTGACAAAGCAGCCAGTCACTCTTTTCATCCCTCCCATGGCTGCCCACCTCCCTGTGGGAAAACCCTAAAGGATTGTGGGTAGCAGATATATATATATATATATATATATATATATATATATATATATATATATATACTGACCACTTGCAATCTCAGTTGGGACCTCATCTGTCAACTTCTTGCTTGCTCTGTCCTGCCATTTGCTGTCCCTTGAATATACTAAGTACTCTCCTGCCCGTCAGAGTTTTGGCATTTGCTGTTCTCTTCACTGAGCACCTCATCCCAATCATCAGAATAGCTTTTTCTGCCTCTCACTTCCTTCAGGTCTCTGTTAACAGTGAGGCTTCCTTACGTGCAGGGAAACTTCTTCCCTGGCAATCCCTACTCCCCCTCCTCTGTTTTATTTTTCCCCATAGCATGTATTATCATCTGGTGTACTGTATATCTACATGCTCATTTGTTTATTTCCCGTTTCCTGTCCCTAGAACCTAAGTGCCATCCAACCAGGGCTTTTCTTTTTCTACCGTTATTTCCCCAATGTCTAGAATTGTGGCAGGCACCCAGTAAACATTTGTGGTATAAATAAATGAACGACTTCCGTATTTTTCATATTATATACATATGTCATTTTGTATAAAAGGCATCATATAAAACAGCTTGTTTTTTTTTTTAAAGCTTATATATTGTCAAAACTTGCCATATCAAGAACATTCTTCTGTAACAGTTTCCATAATGGCTCCGTGATGTTCTACTTTAGAGTCACATGATAATTTACTTAATTCCTTGTTGGTGCACATTTTGATGGTGTGCAAAATGTTCTAATACATGACGCCTCAGGGAAAGCTGTGAATACACACTCCTTTCTTGCACTCTCGCTTCCATCGTGTGGAATGACACTGCAACCAGAACAGGCAAGTTGGCGGGCCTTCGGTCCCTCACTAACTTCACACACTTCACATACCTCCTAAATCTTGGTTATCACTGTCCTTTTTCCACCGGGTGCATTTGAATCAAACAGGAAACAAGTGTTGTATTTCTTTTCTTATTCAAAGCCATCATCCAATGTTGTTGAGTATTGCATTTCAATTCTTCTCATAGGACATGCGTCATGGGCTGAATCTATCTGTGATTTCTTCCCACCTTAGGAGACTTTGGCTGATGGGTCAGGAATATAGCTTATTTTGTTTTGCTAATTTCATGCAAACCCCTGCCTATCACTTAATCTTCAACACCTCTCAAATCGATTGATCAGAGGTAATTTAGATAAAGCATCTGCTTTCTCTTCCTACCCAGGGATCAGTAAGTGACTGTTTAGGAATAATGAAGTGTCCTCACCACTTAGCAGGCAACACCTACAGGTCCCTCAGTTACTGGCACAGAAACTTGCTGCTGTGACCCAAGGACCCTTAGGACGATATGCTCCTTAGTAATGTGAGCCTGAGGAGAAATCAGTGACTCATTAGCTTCAAGGAGTGTCCCTTTCCATCTTCTAGAGAACTATCCTCTGTGTTTTCTTGCCTCTAAAAGTTTAAGGAGATCCCAGTTATTTTTATTTATTCACCCACGTTGGCCGGCGTAAGATGGCCTTACTCAAAGTCTCAGAATAAAAAAGTCTTACAGGAGTTAAAGGTGTTTTACATTATATTTATCTGTAAAACATATTCTATTTAATTGATATATATGAGAGACATAATGATAATACTTCCTATTTTTAGTGTTTTCACAGCTTATAAAAGTCTTCTGCACACTGTGTCCTTTGTCCCTTGCAGCCTGAAGATCTTTCTTTCACTGGAGAGAAAGCTGACTTTTAAAAAGGTCAGTGTTTTGCCCATTGTCACAGTTAGTGGGCAGTGAAGTCAAATCCCAAACTGCTGATCCAATTCTGACAAAGCCTAGGTGCCTAGCACTACCCAGATATTCTATACTCTCCTGAGTATTAGAATCACCCAGGGAGCTTATTAAAAAACACAGGTTCCCTGGCTCACCCCTCCCAGGGATTCTACGCCATTTGGTCTGCTGCAGGGCCAGGAATCACTATTTTTTTAAATTTTTTTAAAGAGCTCCCCAGGCGATTCTAATGTGCAGTCAGAGGGCTCTCCAACCAGTCTCCCTAGGTAGTGATGAAACAATAGGCAGTTAGCCCCTCATCAAGAAAAGAAACAGTTTAGCTCAAAAAATAGAAAAGAATGATGACTTTATTTTGTTCTCCCTCTATGTCATTAGAGAAAATCATGGGAGTTTAAAAGTCATTGCCGAGAGATTAAGCTTTTTATTAAGAATTATGGAATGGCAGAAGCTTCTAGCTGTGGTCTAACCCCCTCAGGGAAGAATGCTGCCCCCTTTCCATGGGCAGGTGACTCCTTTAACAGCAACAGTGTGGCCAATCAATACCTTATCATTACCTTATTTTGACCTATCTCCTTTTGATGATGCAAAAGAATGTTAATCAAGGCTGACTCTTTTTTTGGCTCATCGAAAGACTTGACTCCAGGCAGTGAATCTCCACTCTTTGTTTAAAGTCCTGAAGTGTAAGGATTTGGCTATTCTATTTGTCTTTTCCGTCTCATCTGGAATGGGTTTGGCACCCATCCAGAGCTTCACCTGTCCAACTCCTTTTCAGACTCTGGTCTCAGAAAAGCGGGGGAATTCTCTGCTGCCCGCGCACCAGTGCTGTTTAATCTTGAGAGGGCCTCTCGGGCTCCCGTGGGGCCGTGCAGCAGGCCTGCTTCATGCGTGTTTGTAAACCACTGCCCACGCTTGATTCATTAGGCCTCGCCTCTGCCACACGAAGGGCCTCCTCGGAATTCCAGTCCTGTGTTGTTTGTGTCTATTCACGTGTACTCTTCTCGTGTGACTGCCTACGTTTTAAATAATTGGCTTTGAGGAGGCGAAGAGGCACCCCGGCAAAACGAAGCCCAGTCTTGATATCAAGACCCACCTGCCTGGCTGGAACCGCGAGGCTGCCACTCCTGAGCTGGAAGGTCTGTGCCAAAATACTTCATCCCTTTGAGCCTCCGTTTCTTCATTTGATTCGAGAATTAAATAAAATAATTGGTTAAGTGCCTGGCATACCATGGGTGCTCAAGATCTGTGTTAGTCTGCTTTCCTAGATTTGATAACTCTCTTTTCAAAACACTACGGTTGCATCGCTAAACCTGCTGTGGTATCTTCTCCCCTCAGTAAGTAGGCCGGGCTGCTCAACACGGCATTGGGAAACGGGAATTCTGTCCCTGACCTGTCTGATTCTGAGGTAATCTTTGAATGTGGGTGAGGTTCGGAGGCGCAACCAAGAAAGAATTCTTGACATATCTTTGGTGCCAAAAAGGTGATTTGATGAAAGCCCGGGGGACAGGACCTGTGGGCAGAAAGAGCTGCTGCAGTGTGTGTGTGTGTGTGTGTGTGTGTGTGTGTGTGTGTGTGTTTAAGATTTATTTATTTATTTGACAGAGAGAGACAGCAAGAGAGGGAACAGAAGCAGGGGGAGTGGGAGAGGGAGAAGCAGGCTTCCTGCAGGGCAGGGAGCCCGACGTGGGCCTCGATCCCAGGACCCTAGGACCACGACCTCAGCCGAAGGCAGACGCTTAACGACTGAGCCACCCAGGCGCCCCATGCACTGTGGTCTTGAGGAGTGGCTGATTATAAACTTGGGAGACCGGGAAGTAAAGAAAAAAGTGGGGTGTCCAAAAGGACTGTCATACGCTAAAGAAGACTTTCAGGACACTGGAGGCTTGGCTGTTGTCAAGCTAAAGTTGTTTTTCCTTCTAGCAAGGCATTAACATGAAGACAATTGGGAGCTTCCTGGAGGAACATGATACTCTGCCTACCTCAAGTACTTGTCAAGGGGTTGTGGGTTATAAGGAGATTTTATTTTATTTACATTTCCTTCCACCTTTGTTTTCCACATCACGATGGGAGGGCGATGTTAGAGCTCCAGGAAAATGAGTTATAGGTCTCTGGAAGTTAGGCTATTGATAAGAATGCTTTTTCCCTGTAAATCCCTAAGACATTGGTAAACTGAGGGAGACTCCTGTCCTGCAGGACTGTGATCTCTGTCAGTTAACCCTTTATTTTCCTTTCCCTTAGCTTTAGGGCAGCCAGGAGTGCCTGAGGAATGTCACACAGATCCCACCTGCGAGTGGGGGTGGGGGTTGCGGGGTTGTCAGCTTGTGCTTTGTCCTCAGCTGGCCTTCTGCTCCCTCATCAATTTCAATGTTGTTGCCTCTTTGGTAAGCACCGTCTGGCTTTTAGAGGGAGCATCTCTTTGGAGAATGGCAAGAGAGATGCTTGAATTCTACTGTCCAAGTCATTATCTGCTTTTCACAGACTCCAGCTTCTGCTGAAACATGTGGGTAAGGGAGGGTGCGAGACATATGGGGGCATTGATGGTTTTGGTGGCATAGTTGTATATTTGTGCCTGCATTGGAGTGGGTGTGTGTCTACAGAAGGGATGTGGTTATAATCACCAATTCACAAAACGCCTCACAGTATCTAAGGGGCAGAGCCCTGCATGTTGAGAAGCTCTAGAGAGTCTTTAAATAAGAAACTTCTCACGTGAGTCAAATATCAACAAAACATCTGTGTGCCTAATCAAGGAGGTACAAGGCCACACTTAGTCAACAGGAAGATTTCCTGTAGAAAGATATCACTAAAAGAAGTGGCATATGATTTGTCTGCTGTAACTCAATTTCCATCTACCTCATAAAATGGACTGTGTACACATTGCACTCCAGGCATCCAGCCAGGGCAGAAGCATACCAAGGAGTAGGAATCCTTCCCCTCCCTCGTGTGGTTGGTGACATGCTCTGCTAAGAGCCAGTCATGGCCAGGGTGGTCTACAAGGAAATGTCTTGGACCACTCACTGACATCTCAGACCTTTGGGAGTTTGCTGGATCACGGGCCTTTGAATAAGGCTCCATAGCAATAATGGGGCCAGGTCTGTTCTGAACATTCAGTTTTTTTTCCAGAAATTCCTTTGACTTACATTTGCAGACTCCAGATGGTAATTTTGCCAGCTCAGACAAGATGGTATTCATAGATGCTTATATTTCTTATATATATGAAGAGTGGGCCGAACAAATTCTTTCTTGCTATGGTGTGTTAAAGCAAGTCTGATGAAACTCTTTTGTCATTCTGTAAAAAGAGTCTAGGAACAGCTTATGGCCAAGGAAAAAAAAAAAACCAACGTGATCTTATAAAACCAAATCAGTTGAGTAAGAACCAAAGAATTCCCAGAGCCTTCTAAAAATTGAGTTATTTTGGGTTGAGTACTGGCTTCTTCTTACCTTTTCTAGGTCCCAGAAATCTCATCTATTTTGTTTCTAAAGCTTCCTTGTTCAGATTCATCATCACTAGATTTTAAGAAACTTTCTGTAGGTTTCTTCAGGTTTCCTCCTTTTGCATTTCTTTTTGTTAGGCCAACCTAACAAAACAAGTCAGCTCCATAACATGTCTGCCATGGAGAGGGAGGAAGAGGAAGTCAGCACAAGAGCGTCATCCCCACACAAGGTTCCACATTCTCTCCCTTGGAGCATTCCAGTGAACACACCCTGCTCTGCTCTGTGTGACTTGGGGCAGTTAGGAAATTAGGAAACCGCTCAGAGACTTCATTCCCTCACTCATTAAATGGAGATAACATACATATCTTTCAGCTTTCTCTGGAGGAATGGCATAAAATTACATAAAATCACGGTCTTACTCCTGTATGCTGAGAGGGTGGGGTTTAATAAATATTACCTATATTTGAATCCGAATGTCAAAGGCTCATGCTGGGATGGGTGATAGAGGGGGACAGCTCTTGCCCTTCGGTGTTGGAATATCTGCTGGAAGAGAGGATTACCTCTCCTTTGGGAGAGAATACTCAGTAGACCTCTCTGCGAGCCTGGGCAGGGCGAGAGGTGCTGAGGAAAGCGACGAATGAAAGAACCCCAGCCCCCACAGAGCTGATGGCCTAATCAGAGAGAGGGACATTTAAATCAATCAATCAATCAATCACCATCGAGATATTAAGGGCAGCAACTAAATCCTGTACAGGGTAGAGAGATAACCCAGAGCAAAAGTAAGGCCATGGTTAAACCTGGCCTGCTGCCTGTTTTTGTAAATAAAGCTCATTGGAAGACATCAGTGCTCATTTGTTTGTGTTTTTGGCCACTTTTGCCCTAAAATGGCAGAGTTGAGTACAATCCATTGTGCTTTAACATGGTACGTGTTCCTAAAAATCACTACGCTATGCCAGATTGTGCAATAAAATCCACAGGGCATATGGGAAAAATGGCATTGAGGACAACATTCAAACACTTGGTCAGGGACAAATATGAAAAACTGACAGGAAGCTGACAAGATGGCATCACAATTTTATACATGTTAAATGGTTAAGGAACATATACTACAATAAATATGGCAGTATACCCCTAAAAAGACCAGGCATCTTCCAGAAGGGCTTCAGCCTGTGAACTGTTCAGGGGTGGAAGAAGGCCTATCTGAGATCTGATGGAAAGCTGTGGCGCCGGTGGCGGATGAGGTGGCTCCTAGCTGCCACAGTGACAGGAGGCGGAGGGTGGATGTTTGAGGTGCGTGCGCGCGTGTGTGCGTGTGTGTGTGTGTGTGTGTGCACACGTGTGCACAGCCTGTGTAGTCCTGTGTGTCTTGTTTCAGCCACCTTCACCTAGTGTTTCTCAGAGGGGAAGCTGTACATAAACAAACATGAAACTTGTGTTATGCTCACATTGTTCCTGAATATATTAATCACATCGGGACAAATTCACGTTTTTGAAACCAGTGTTATTGATTGTTGTTGGAACAGAGACCCTATGGCCCACAAATCCTAAAAGACATGCTAGTTAGACCTTTCTGGAAAATGTTTACTAACCCCTGGCACAGAGGAAGGAGGGGTTAACTCTGAGGTATCAGGAAGGTTCCCAGAGGCTGTCACATCATGGCCGAAGAGGTAACAAAGGCCTACAGGAACATTTTGCCATTTTTACTATTATTCTCTCTCCCATCCTATCTGTACATTTCTTTATCCCCACCTCCTTTCCTAAGAGCACAGCTCTTCTGAGTTTTATACAGAAGAACTAAGATATAATGTCCTATGGGTCAGAAAATGCTCCTCTGATTTAGGAGCACTCCAAGTCATTTTTGCCCCAAAAATACTCCTCCCAGCAGCCTGCATCTTGGAAAGACATGGCCCTGGCAATCCCTTCCTGTGGAAAAGCAAATGGATAATGAGGAGGGTCAGCAGAGTGGCTCATCAGTGTCATTATCACTAAGTTACATCGTCTTCCCGTTTACCACCCACTGTGTGAGGTTCAACTCCTTTCCTGGGGTCTGGTCCCATCAGACCTTTGCAGCTCCATCTCCCAGAACTACTTCGAACTACTCGCTGTTTCACTCTGAGAGTTATGAATCTGGTTAGAGATACACAAAAGTGTTTCAAAGAGATGGGCTCGTTCCCAGATCAGCAATATGGTTATGATGTAATTAAAATAACTGACTTAGGGGAAAAAAGAAGGGTGGGTCAGTCAGAAAGAGGTAAGTTAGTCAGTCATGAAGCAACGAAAAATGAGAGAAGGCATCTTGGTCCTCTGTACTTGCTAGAGGAGAAACTTAAGTGCATCAGACATCTTACCCTCGTGTCAGAAAACAATCACATTACATAACTCTCCTTGGTCTGTTTTCACAGTCAGTCATTAACTTTTTGATTATGATTTGCTTTCAGGGAAAATATACAATGGCCATTCTGATGTGATTACTGTAATCCAAGTACTGCTCAAAGGAAGCAATATATTGACCATCTGCTGTCATACATCAGGCTACTGAGTCTAGTTAATGTGAGCCCACCTTGAGTGCCAGCTCCACCCTCAGGCTCCTGAATAAATCAGTTTTCTGGGTCTGCAAAGTGGAGGACCAGATTGGGTCCTAACAAATATATCAAGAGTGTCCTTTCCCTATAAGTATCCTCCTTGCCTGCAATGCTCTTTCTTTTGTCACATTGGCATCTTTGGGTCAAGACCAGTGAGTGGGACTTTTATAGCCCCCTTTTTCCCACTCTCAGCCAGTGTTGTTTTCTCCAGCCTCTAAAACTTCATAGCACATTATTTATACAAATTTGTCTTAGAACCTATGACATTTTATCTTGCATCCTAGTTATTTGCCCATGGACCTTCTCTTTGCCTAAGCCTAAAACTCTGAGAAAGCAGACTCTTATTTTTCTTTGTGTGCCCCAGTGCACCCAGCACAGCAAAGTGCTGAATGAACTAGAAGCATCCTGAGAGCATTGATAAGCATGGCAATTATGATGTGTGTGTGTGTATGTGTTGAGAGGTTGCAAAGGTGATGCAAAGGGATTTTTGCCAAGGGAAGATATACCCAGTCCTAATGTCATGGTGCGGGAAGACAAAAAGCTACAGTCAAACATAGAAAGAGAGCTCAGGTCCCTGGAGTAAGAGCTACTATTGTAGACACTGTTCTAAGCACTTTGCACACACTGTCTCCTTTATCATCTTCATGATCCTATCGTGCAGGTGAAGTTTACTCTCCCAATTTTATAGGTGAGGAAACTGAGGCTCAGAGAAATTAAGAACTTGCTTGACATCAAGTAGGTTCACAGCTAGGCTAGCTTCATGCTAGCCATCTTCTTGACCATCATGCAAAAGCGTCCTGCTAAGCTTGGCCTTGGACCAGCTCCATATAAAAGGGGGGCAGTTAAACCAACACCATCCAACAAGTTAGTGGCAGATGAATAAAGAGGAAATGGACTCTGGGGTTCAGACTGCTCAGTGAATTGCCAGTGGACTGCTTGTGGAGATGTGTCCTGCAGGATGATCTTTGACCCTGAGCCACACCTGTATGCCATCCTGCATCAGCCCTTACTTCTATGTAAGACCACCTTTGTGCTGGCCCCAGGATTCACTAGGACTATCTTTGGAAATAGACCCTGCAGAGGAGTGCCTGTGAGTGGCAGAACAGCCACTTGCAGAATAATGAGCTCCATGTCCCTGGAAGTATCTATGCAGAGTGACCGCGCCTGGATTACAGGAATGGGCTTGTCAGGAAAAACATGTGGGTTGGGGAGGGCAAAACATATGATCTTTTTTTCAAATAATTTGAAAGCTCTAAGAGCCTTTGATTTCATCTATGTTTTTTCCTTAGAAAAAGCTATAATAAAAATGCAGCTAAGTGTCATGCCATGGAAAGAGAAGTGGCAGGCTAGTCCTATTGAGCTGCTGGTGGCTCCTAGGTGATTGGGGGCGGGGGAGGGGTGCTGCAAGTTGGCCAGCCTTTTCTTATTTGCAACTAGGGATAAACTGTCTTTCTTATATGACAAGATATGCTTAGAGGAGAACATCAGATTATAGGTGTGAATGTGTTTTGAAAAAATTGCTGAAAAGGCTGCATGGCACATTCCGCATCTTTTCTAGAGAGGGCGATTTTAAAAAGCCATTCTTACAACATGACTTGAAGGCCATTTGAAATCAAAACGGCAGAGAGGTCCCACTTGACAGAACTTTCACATTCAGTTGGAACCCTTCCCCTTGCCCGTAGCAGGCTGAATAATGCCCGTAGCAGGCTGAATAATGCCCCCCTTCCCCAGATGTCCATACCCTCCTCCCTGGAACATGTGAATATGTTACTTTACATGGCAAAACATTTTACCGATGTGATTAAGTTAATAATCTCGAGATGGGGCAATTATCCTGGATTATCGGTGGGTGGGGGGGGGGTTCCAATGTAATCACCAGGCTTCTTTCATAAGAGGGAGGCGGCAAGAAGGTGGAAGTCGGGGGGAGGAGGTAGGACAAAGGGGGCAGAGGTTGGAGGGATATACTCCAAAGATGGAAGAAAAGGCCATGAGCCAGGGAATGCAGGTGGCTGCCAGAGACTGGAAAAGATAAGGAAACAGACTCTCCCCGTGAAGTCTCCAGAAGGAGCACAGTCTTGCCAACACTTTGATTTAGGCTTCTGACCTCCAGATCTGTAAGAAAATAAATTTGTGTTGTTCTAAACCACTAAGTTTGTGGCAATTTGTTACAGCAGCTCTAGGAAACGAATGTGATTTCCTGCCTCCCTCCCTCCCTTGCCTTCCTCCTGCCCTCCTCTCTGCCCCTCCCTTTTCTTCCCCTTCCCCTGCGGGCTTCTCCCTTCCCCTTTCTCTCCCTCTCTCTGGCCCTCAGCCCCATTCCTCTCATCCTTGTCTCCCTCCCCTGCCCACCTTCTCCCCTTCTAGCCTCCCCTTTGGGAGTAAACAAACCAAGTAGTAGTTAGAAAAAGACCTGATGATTTAACAGTGATTTTTTTTTTTTTTTTTTTTTTTTTTTTGGTTTATGGGATTTTTAAGTTTTCTCCTGATTATTATGAGCTCTTGGTGAAGAGATTAATTCAGTTACCATGATTTGTTTCCTTGTCCTGACTTCATAAAATCACAGGAATACAATAATATAGTTATACATCCCCTGGGCTTGAAAGTGCCCAGTAATTACAAGTGATTCACGAGAACAGCTTAACTTGTAAGGGATTGTATTGTGCTCCATAGTAAGCAGTCATTTATTAAGTTTTAAAAATGCCTTTAGAAAGGATATAATGGGCCCATCAATTAAAAGTATGTTTGGAAAAGACTCTGGTGCTCTCAGTAGGAATTCTTCTTCCCCTGTACTCCCCTTTCCAGGGCTGCCAACTTGTGTGTGGCTCCACCACATGTGCCCTCCCCTCCTAATGCTTCTTGGTGATGGTGGTTCCACCCGAGGAGAGCCCTGCAGGCTTTCCTCAGGGCCGAGTGCGGCTCAGATGGCCAGGGGCCTTCCAGGGCCCAGGGACTGTGGTTCTCCTTCTCAGTCTGGCCATCCATCATTTCCTTAGAGCGAGGCTCCCAAATTGACAGGTCCTGGCAAAAGCGCCCGATACCGCCGCGGAGACACACCGGGTCTGGTCAGGCCATTGGGTTGCTGTGCCCCTTACTGATGCTCAGCCCTGCCTGCCCCTGACAGATGGCCCAGAGGGATCTTCCGGGAACTCAGCGCTCCGGTGACAACTGGTGCTTCCAAACACACAACTTCTAGAAGTTCTCCTCCTCCCCTGCCCTAGAAGAGGCCTTTGCCTTCTTAACATGAGCGGGAGAGGTTGCTTTTCCCTCCTCTTTTTGCAGAACAAAGCATGAAAAGCCTGTGCCCCAAGCTTCCTTTCTTGGGAACATGCACAGTTTTCTGTTCCCCAGACTAGGCTTGTCTGCTTCTTCCTTCCTGGGACCGACTAAGGCTGCACCCCCGTGGCCCCACTGGTTGGTTCCTCTGTGCCTCTTGCCACCCCTTCATTCCGGTCTTTCTGTTCCCTCGCCTTGCTAGCTAGTACTTTCCTGGGAGGCAGTCTGCCTCTTCCCTCAGCTAGTCTTCCTGTCCGAGTTCTGCCTCCTGTGGTTTCCTGAGGGTCCTGGCTCCCTGCCTCCTTCCTGGCCACGTAGGGCTCTTCCTGGTCTTTTTACTGCTTGCCCGCCACCCTGCCCTCGGACTTCTTCCTCTCTGCTCTCACTCAGATCCATCTCTTCCATCCTGAAGCACTTCTTCACTTAGTGCTGAGGCTGCCGAGTATTGTTTGATTTCTGTCTTTCTCAATTTCCTCTTACATCCCTGCACCTTACATCTGGCTCCTATCCCCAGTAGTCCACTGAAAACTGCAGTCAGTCTAGCTGTCTCCCTCACCTCCTACACAAATTCTCTGCTCGATCCTGAGCTACTCGTCTTGGTTCACGCTGTATCGGATGCTGCTGATTACCATCCCCCAACACACACCCACTTTACAACTCAATTTGTCACCTAATTTCTAGGCTTTCTGTCTCCAAAATCCTCCATATTCTCTATTTCTGTTTATTTCTTCCTTCTAAATTGTTATAATTTATCTTGTATTGTCGATGACTACTACAGTTGATTCTACATTATCTATACTGGTCTATCTCTCACCAGGTCCCAGTACACATGCTCTGGGTTAGTGATTCTGGTGCCTGCATACATGATTATTTCTTATCTTTCTAATTTTGTTCATGTATTTATTCATTCAGAAATATTTACTGAGAACTGATTATGCACTGAACACTGTTCTAGTGGGGATATAATGGCAAATAAAGTAGATGGATTACTGCTTTCATGGAGCTTGGGGTCTGGTGTGGAAAACCGATGTTAAACAAATAAGTATACAAATAAGGGCTAAATTTGCAAATGTGGTAAAGGCTTTGGAGAAGAGGAATGTGGTAGCCTGAGAGAATAACATCGGCAGGGGGGTAGGTAGGGCAAGGGATCTAACTAATTAGGGAGGTCAGAGGAAGGGAAACCTAAGGTGAAGTCTGAAGTTTGGGTTAGGCATTAACCAGAGGCAGGGGGAGTTTTATGAGCAGCAGAAACAGCATGTATAAAGGCCCTGTGGTGCAAGAGATCGAGGGACTTGGTAAGAAAGGGCTAGAGGTGAGCAGGGACTGGATCATGCAAGGTTTACAGACCATAATGAGAGGTTTTAAGGGAAGTGGAAGAGGAGGGCATGGTCAGACTTGAGTTTTGAAAAGACCATGTTCATTTAGTCCATTTTCACAGAGTCAATTCCCTTTCATGGGGCACACATTTTTGAGACACACCAGAGAAGAGAGTCAGCGGACTAGTTACTGTGAACTTTAAGTCTGGAGAGTTTTCAATGAAGATGCATGAGGCCCCAGGGAACTGGCCTAACAGATGTTGTCAGCAAGGCAGAAGGGGTGAGAAGTGCTTTGGTTTAGCCAGATTCCTCTGGGGACCTCTGTTAGACTCAGCTTCTCTGGCTGAATTACATTGCTCTGATCTGATATTCAAGAATAACAGCTGGGACTGAGAGGAGGCGGTGGTGGTAGCTGTGTGCGGGTTGCTGTGGGTAATTGGAGGTAAAAAAAAAAAAGGAGAAGTGGCTCACCTAATTGCATTCTAAATTACAGCCATTGTTCAATTCCTTTCTTAAAAGTACTTGGTGCATTCAAGAAGAAAAGTCCTTTCTGGAGTGGGAAAACAATGGCTGGGAGGAGCGGAGAGGGGCTGGATGCACAAAGCCTCCCATCCCCTCACTCAAGGTGCTCTGTTTGTAAGTGAGGTTCTGAGTGGCTGGCTCGATTCTTTTCACTGTGTGCATGCTAACGGTAATAAACTTAGAAAACGGAAACACATGAGTCTACAGTAATTGTTTTTTAGATAGTGTAATAAGTCATGATAATTGCTTGCAAAGCATTTTCCCCCTCCTTGTCTACAGGGGTAAATACATTAAAGCCGCGTTCTTGTATACTATTTTACAATCTATTAGCATAATAACCCATTGTAAAGTAAGCCCTGCTGCTGTGGGGAAGTGTGGGATATTGGTCCATTAGACACCTCTGTCTTCGATACAAGAAGCTAATGGCACGAGTTATGGGCATCATCTTAGCTTGGTATATGCTTGTTGCCAGCTAATAGATCCAGAGCACGAGGTGCTGTTTGATAAGTTATCCAACACTAACAATCCACCGTGACTCTAGCCTGTTGCTTGAAAATTGCTTTTAGCCCCATGCAAATGGGAAAGGCATCGTGATAAATTTAGCTGCTAGTCAAGTAATAACCAATGTACACAGAATGTAATCAAATTAGATCTTAAAGCCTTTTATTGCATCATTAACACGTATTATTTCTTTTTCAAACCTTGTAATTAAATAGCATATTAGGAATAGATAATTTTTTCCCTTTTATACATTTATTAGGTACCTGGGGTTAAATTTGGAGCTCTGTTATGATGTACATCTGCTTATTCTTAAATGACGATGGCTTTTTTAATTAAAGTATAATTGACAATACAATATTATATTAGTTTCAGGTGTACAACATAGTGATCCAACATATATTACAGGATGGCTTTAATGATACCTGAAGCATTAGAAAAGTAACTGGTTAACTAAACCTAGGGAATTTGTGGCAAATAAGGTATCATTATGTTTACCCAAGTGCTGTTATAATCTGAGAGTTGTATAATTAGCCAAATTATACAGAGGGAAGTCAGACACTCATTATTTACTTTTCTTGGACATTTTGTGGGTTTGTACAAAAATCTTCACGACCCACACGAGATTCATCCTGAGATTTACATCTGGTTTACCATAAATCAAGAATTTCTGAATAAATGTTCTTTTCTTCTTCACATTTAGCACTGAGAAATCCATGGCTTTGCAGTTATGAAGCAGTGATTATTGTGGAAAGTGGAGGGCACATGGGCCACACGCAGAGGCAAGAGAAGTGATTCTATGACGCTCAGAGCACAGGTGGACGCGGGTGCAGCCAGGTGGGCTGGCCTGAGTCTCTGAGCCGTGTCTGGTCTAGAGTCTTCCTCTCCTTTCAGTTGTCCCTCTTCCCATCTCACTCAGGGCCTGCTCTTGGGATTGGCCAATCGAATTCCCAAGAAGCAGGCAGCTCAGTGGCTCTCAACCACCGAGGAGAGATTTAAAAATTATGGATGCCTGCTCCCACCCTCTTCCTATGCCTCATTCCAATTTAACGTGTGACCGTAGTTGTATTCACTGTTGTTGCTCCAACAAGGGTGGATGATAGGAGTGGCAGAAGTGTGCTGCCTCACTCTCAGCTTCCATGGAGCCTAGATTTACCTTGTCCTGGAAGTCACTGGTGACTCATCACACCTGACACACAAAATAATGCAAATACGTCATCCCTGGCTTAAGATGTTCCTTTATAGGTATCATCGGTAGAGTATTCGCTCGTTACTTTGCAAATATTTAATGAAAATTTACTTGGTGGGTGCCAGGCACTCTGGCAGGAGTCTAGGGATATAATAGCGAAGAAAAGAGGTTTTGTTTTGTTTTGGTTTGGTTTGGTTTTTTTGGAAATTAGTGGGGGGAATAACAAAAGAAAAATAAAGGACAATGCATACAAAATGGCAGGTTACTTCCTAGGAAGGAAACAGACACGAAACTAAGATAGAGAATGGCAATTTAACATCTTGCAAAGATTCACTCACAGAGGTGGAGCCCTGGTTGTTGGAAGAGGCTCTGGTCGGAGCCAAGCCACTCCAAAAACTCATTCCGGACAGCATGGGGCGGATCTTGCCTTTTCATTCACTGTAGGTACATTTTTATCCTGCCTGTGACAGGAGGACATTGGTATAATTTGCTTCCCCTGGAACTGACTCTCTGCCACACCCACATGAGTCTCCCTTAGACATCGGTGGTCTGTATGCTAGGGGTCACCCGCGTCTTCATCTACTCGGTGGCAGGCTGGTTTCCAATCTTGTCTACAGAGAGCAGCCACATGAAAAAGACTCTCACATTACAACATGTTCCCTCCTTCTTGTCATCTCTCTGTCTCCAGAACCCTTCAGAGCTGAAGCCCCTAGAATCAGCTTCGTTTTTCAAGGATCCTCTAGGGCACAGTATGTACATGGAGGTAGAATAATGATGTTCTCAAGGACTTCCTTCCCACTCCAGCAAGGGAAGCCCTTGGTGCCAAATTATTGACACTGTCTCATTCTCTGCCACAGTGAATAAATATATTTAAAATGGGATTAGTTTGTGAGTCCTTGGCTTGATTTATAATACATTTTATATTCAGATGTGCTGCTACTGTTTATCTCCACAAAATAAATATTAAAATTGTGTTTGAATCTCATGTTAAATTTATATTCGTGCTATTACAATTTTATTTCTATCAAGTGATAATCACTTTTCAGACATAAGGCAGAAGTAAGAGCGCCTATGCAAATAAAAGTAGTTATTATTTCTCCTTAAGATGTTACTGTCGGCTTACTCCTTTCTCACATACGATCTATATAATGAATATTGGGATGAATATGAACTCCCTGGTTCTCACGGTGTATCTAGGCAAATTTTTTCTGTTAATGAGTTCTCCCCCCATTTCTTGAGACCCAGGGAAACAGGAGCAGTGAATCCTTTGTCATCTACAGTTGGGTGTCCAGTTGGTGCCAGAGACCCACAGTTGGTCCTAATGTGCTTTGAATTTGTATTTTCAGTAGCAGGAATGGTAACTACTAGCATCCACACATTTT
Source organism: Zalophus californianus (assembly GCF_009762305.2). Classification (NCBI taxonomy): domain Eukaryota; kingdom Metazoa; phylum Chordata; class Mammalia; order Carnivora; family Otariidae; genus Zalophus; species Zalophus californianus. Next base: position 27,104,645 of record NC_045595.1, read on the forward strand.
CTAATAGCTTTTCCAACCTCAAAATTCAACCACTCTATTCACTAGGTATACAGGCCCCATGCTTCGTCCTTAAACATAGACATTTTTCTTTGGGGAAACTCCAAAGGGCTCATGATTAACTGAGTTTAAGTCTTGTGCATTTCATGGATGAAGCAACCACAGTCCATTAGGGCAAGGATGAACACCTGAACCAGTCTGGCTCATTTGGGTCCTCTCTTTTGGAATTTGGAACTGGTTGTCTTTCTGGAGCTGGGAGGTACTGAGGCTGTGGATCTGGCACATCCATTTCCACACTGTAAGTGGGAAAACTGAAACTACTGATTGGCAAGGAAACATAAATAAAGCAGATGCACAGTAGGAGCTCATGTGAAGTGAGAAATGGCACAATCCACGGAGGGAAGAGAAATTGAGTGACAATGAAACTTGTTACTTCCCACTGGTGTGTAGATTCTGGACTTTAGTTTCCCAGGCTTGGCTGGATTGCTGCTTCTGTATTCAAGGACACACTATTGGATACTCCCAGTTAGTCACCATTATTGTGCTCAAAACATTCTGGATAGGTTTCTATAATTTGCCACCCAAAGTTTTTTTTTTTTTTTTTTAACTTTAGACCATTTTTTTTAAATAGGGTAACTCTTTGTCCTTTGTATCAAAAACTTACTTTCACTGTCTTCAATTGGCCACTTAACAGTGGCAAGTCATTACAGGTACACATTTTCCCCCAAGACATAATGGTTATAATTAAGTGATTCAACAGTAATTTAATATAGAAGGGCCAGGACTATCCAAATGTCAGACTAAATTATAAAGTGAGCAGAACTAAAATGCCACAGGATGTAACCATCCATAATTTATGAGTAGTAGGATCAGATCAGTTCATAAAATGAGCTAGAATAATTTTTTCATGGTTTCATATGTTTTTATTAAAAGATATTTCTCACTAGCAGTGAAATACTGAAGATTAATAACATGCAAAAGAGTGAAGCATTCTTACCATATCTCTGGGACCCCATGTTTTTGACTGTGTACCAGGGGAAATGTCATTAATTGAGGCACTGCTCTATCAGCCTTTGGGAATCTGAGCCATGAATATTTTAGGTGAGATGTTGGTTCTCAGGAGGATCCCATTCTGCTGTTTTGCTGTGGCAGAAATCTCATGTGTTTTCCAGGACAGACACCCTCTGAGATATGAACAGTAAGAGGAATCCTCATAGGCTCAGGAGCAGAGCCCGCTTGCCAAGAATAAATCCAAACTGGAGATTGTTTGCTATGGGTCTATGTGACAGAAACATTTGCAATCATATCACTGAAAATGTTTGTTTTGCTGGGTCTACATGGCAAACAGGATACAGATCAGTGAGCAAAGAAATGGCTTGCTGAGTAGGCTGGACATCGTTGGTGAAATGCTTGCTGGAAGCATGTACCATGAGTCTTGCTTCTGCACCCCATCTAGGGGTTGCCATGCTGGCTGACAACATTTCCAGCTTCAGCATTTATGAGAAACAAGCTGGAGTATTTGTCATCATTAAGGCTCTAGATTGTTTTCTAAGAGTGTTAAACCTTCTGACCATATTGTAACTCATGGAGTTTGATCCACATCCCTCTTGAAGTTTGGATCAGATGGAGGATGGCTATCCTTTACTTTTATGGAATAGATATGTTCCAAGGAGCTGCCAGTAAAGTACATCGTGTAGAATAAATCCTGTTTCCCCACTGATTTACTTTATAAAATTAGAGCTGTATCCTCTGAAAGCAAACCTCCTGCATGTTTGGTAAGGAGGCAGTTTAGGTGGCCTCTGCTGCAGTCTCATGGTGGGGCCCTCCAGATGCCATCATTCATGAATGCATGCAGAAGACAGTGGTTCACCCTTACTTGGTGCCTTAATTTTCTTCTCCGAAATTTCCCTGCACCGGAACTTCCTCCTAACCACTGGACACCTGCTGTGTATTTCAGGCTCTGTAGGATTTCCATCTAAGCCGGGAATCTCCTTATGCTATACTCATGATTTTAATCTCCTCTTTCTCTTTTAACTTTTTTAAAAAAATATCATTTAGTTGAGCTGGACCATAACATCATGCACCAGTTCAAATCTCCAAAAATGTCATTGTTGTGATAGCAGGATGCAAGTTGGAAACCCCAGTGCGTGTTTGGGCCTAGAAGATACTATACCATCATCTTAAAGTCAAGGAGCAACACAAGAGACTAGCACCTGAGACATAGAGTTACAGTCGACTGCATAAATCTCCCAGATTAGAACTGTACATATGCATAAGATGTTATGAATGAACTGAGGGAAAATGAGCTGGAATTCACTAAAACAACAGCCCCCTGCACAAAATTACATAAAACTACATGTTTACTTTTTATTACGTTGTTTTGAGTCTAGGTAAATATGTTATTAATTACCCTGTGATTAGGGAAATCTCTCTTTTCTTCATGGTTGATTTGGGAGGGAGAGGGAACTGGACCTGTTGAAGTCTGTGCCTGAATCCTCTGGTTAGGGGCAGCCGGCACAACATTCCTTTGCCTATGAGGGAAAGTGAATATTTTGAGAAATGAGGAAAAATAACTTCTGATGTTAACTAGATTCCTCAGAGCTATAATACCTAGATTCGGTTTGTTTCTCTAAATTTTAATAAGTGGTATTGGGGTTTGTTCAATTTCCCTATTTTCAAGTTTTATTATATGCATCCAGAGAGAATGATAAATATCTATAGTTACAAAGGCTTAGCATCCCACAACTTTGGTTAAACTCATTAGAGTGTACCTAGCTATTCCATGAATCTAGTTCCATTGTGGATCATGTCCTGTCCCGGATCCGCGTAATGAGGCATAGTGCCTTCCTCTCATTATGGTGGAGAAAAGCCTCCAGTGCAGTTGTTTTCTGTCCCACTGACAGCCCTGTGACTGAGGTCCGTGGCACCAAACCGGGCTTACTGCTTTGAAGACCACCACAGTTTACATGTATTCAGTACTTGCCATGTACCAGACCCTGTGCCAAACGCTTTACTTGCATTACCCCTATCAGTTTTCTGTCCAACTTCTCGCCATGTCTCAGATGGGGAAACCAAAGCTCAACAGGTGAATTAACTTACTCAAGCCCATACAGCTAGTGGTAAGTGACCGAGCAGGAACTTGAAACTCCATTGGTTCCTGCTAGGGCACAGACTTCTAATCACTTTTCTCCACCACCTCTCTCTCCGATTGCCATTTAATACCAGGCTACTAGACCATGTCACATCAAAATAGGCACAATGCAAGCTGTCAACACAAGGCATTCAATCAAGAAGTTTGCTGAAGGAATTGTGACAGAGTATGGCCCTTATTCTGGTTGAAATTTCTGTGCTTTAAGACACAAAGAACATGATAGATTTTTTTTTCCTCAACAGACTTCCTGATAAGTCTGTCATGTATTACTGACCTAAAAGAGGACAATAACAACCCAGAAGGGCACTTTCATTCCTAGGATATTCTAAAAATAACCTGTTTGATTAATAGCTATGTCCACGGACAATAGAAGTCCACATTATGGCTGAGGACAGGGATACAGTTCTCGCCCTCACTTCCCAGGTGTTTCTCAAACTGATCCACTTATTTGGATCACCTTACTTTGACTTTTTCATTTAACCTTTATGTTTCCCTGGGATTTAATTTATTCAGGGTGTATAACCTCAGCTCATGGGATGTTTTTGCTCAAAGCAGGACAGAGATAACCATTTCTCTCAGAAATAAATCTTGGTGACCGCTGTACCACAGTTTAGGGGATTTACAAATCTTTGAGATAAATGCTCAATCAGAATATGGCAACAAAAGTCATCTTTAGGTCCAGTGTCCCTGTCACTATGGTTACATCACTCAGTTATCCAGTTCAGAGAATGAGAAAGCCCTTCAGGTGGTGACCATGTGCCTCTACCTGATGTTTAGGTAGTATTAAATAACCCATCAGTTTGAGGCAGGAGAAATGGAAAATGAGTTAATTCACCTGTTCATTCAAAAAGTTGGCCCTGAGAGCTGCAAGGAGTTTTCTCTTTAGAGAAGGAACTCTATTCCCAATATTGAGACAAGAACTCATCTATCTGAGACATAATAACAGTCTTTCTTAGAGGATTATGGACAGGGTTTACTTATCCATACTGTTTTGATTATATTTTCCAAGCATAACAGTTTATAAAAATATGAGTAGAAAATTTCAAGTATGGTCTTGTAGATGATAATAATAGTAATAATAATAATAATAATAATAGCTGCAGATTCCTCCTATCCTTGCACACATGCATTTTTGCCACGTGAATTGGCTGTTATTCCTCTCAAGAGTTGGAGTCACTTTCTCTCCCCACTTGAATCTGTCTGGCCTTTGGCTTGCTTTGACCAGAAGAATAGGGCAGAGGTGATGATGTTATAGGAGTTCTGAGTGTAGGCTTCAGGAGATCTTGTAGTTAATCTTCTTATGCTTTTGCTGTCCTGAGACCTTCATGTGAGAAAGCCTGTGCTAGCCTCCTTGAGGATGAGAGCTGACATGGAACAGACACGTCACAGCTCTGGCTCCAGAAACCAACCAACCTGCCCATAGTCCATTCAGCTCCAGCTAACCTACAGAATCACTCAAGTTGACCCACAGACTTGTAAATGATCATAAAATTATTGTTATTGCAAGCCTTTAATTTGGGTATGTTTTTAGGCAACAATAGATAATGGTTGCATATACTGAATGTCATCCTAATACACACATAAACAATTTAAAAATGCAAATATATCCCTGGATGGTGGGGTTGTAGGGGATTTTAATTTTCTTTTTTATATTTTTATATATTTTCTAGTAAACCTGTATTACTTTAATGATAAGATTAAAGTTTTTTTTTAAGATTTTATTTATTTATTTGAGAGAGAGAGAGAGAATGAGAGACAGAGAGCACGAGAGGGAAGAGGGTCAGAGGGAGAAGCAGACTCCCTGCTGAGCAGGGAGCCCGATGTGGGACTCGATCCTGGGACTCCAGGATCATGACCTGAGCTGAAGGCAGTCGCTTAACCAACTGAGCCACCCAGGCGCCCCTAATGATAAGATTAATAATGAATGATATTGAATATAACGTTGATTTTAATAAAATGACCATTGCAAACTAGTTAGTGAAGGGGCAACTCAATCACTTCCCTTACAGAGTCCTTAGAACAGTATATTCAAGTTACCAATTGCTGTCTAACAACTCTCCTCCCTCCCCCCCAAAAACATCTTAGTGGCAGAAAACAACCACCATTTTGTTATGCTCATAATTTTGTGGACCAGAAATTTAGGCTAGGCATAGTGAGGGTAGCTTATCTCTGCATCTTGATGACTGAAGTCTCAGCTGGGGTACTTAAATGGCAAGAGATGGTTGAAACAGCTCCACTGGAGTTATATCCCCAGGGCCTTGATTCTAACCGTAGGTTGGGTTCCTTGCTTCTTCCCATGCTGTGTCTGGTGGAGTTGGAATGTTTAAGAGAGCTTCTTCAATCCTATATTTGGGATCCCAGCTTGGGCTGGGATGGATGGCCTGGAGCTGGTAGGCATCTCTCTCTCTCTTTCTCTCTCTGTCCCCCTCTTTCTTCTCAAAGTCTTTCCATATGTCAAGCTTGAGTAGCAAGGCAGTCTCAGAATAGTCAGAATTCTTGCTTGATGGCTGACTTCACCCAGAGTAAACTTTCTAAGAGGTATAAGCTGTAAGCCTCATTATGACCTAGTCTTGGAATACTCAGAATATCACTTCTGTTGCATTTAATTGTTTGAGCAAGCCGCTAACGCCAGCTGAGATTCCAGGGGAAGAGGATTACTACTTAAAAAATTAATGGCGATCCTTAATCTACCACAGTTCACTCTCTGGCCATGAATTATTTACATACCTCCTCCTACATGCAAAATACACTCACTCTTTTCCAAGACCCCCAGCCAAATTACATTATATTGCAGCATTAGATGTCAAGGATCTCTCCACTGAATTCGGATCTGAGTGTGGATGAGTCTCCTTGGATGTGAATCGTTGAGTATAGCTCCTTAAGTACAAATTCTTATTGATCTGAAGACTTTGAACTACAGAAAAAAAATATTTACACCTCATAAACAACATGCAATGGTGAAAAAGACAGTGTAACCACGGTATAAACGCTTCAGTCCCCCCAGGAGAGCACTGGAGCACTTAGCAATCAGTTGTCCATAGCAATCCAGCTAGGTACCTGTCATCAATTCTCTTTCCTGGGATAAGGAATGTTAAGGAATGAATGCTTTTGTCTCTCAAAATTCATATGTTGAAATCCTAACCCCCAATGGCGTGGTATTGGGAGGTGGGGCTTTTGGGAGATGATTAGATCATGAAGGTAGACCCCTCAAGAATGGGATTAGTTCCCTTATAAAGACACCCCCCCTCCAAGAAAAAAGACACCCCAGAGTGCTCTCTCATCCATTCTGCCATGTGAGGACACAGCAAGAGGTCTACTACCAGAGAGAGGGCCCTCAATCATGCTAGCACCCTGATCTCAGTCTTCTAGACTCCAGAACTGTGAGAAATAAATTTCTGTTGTTTTTATGCCACTCAGCCTATGGTATTTGTTATGGCAGCCTGACATAACTAAGGCAGGGAATATTTCTTGATTGGGGTTTAGTGTTGCTTCCTGGGAATAACTCCTGCTCGAAAATTGTTTCCATTGTATAAGCAGAGTGGAAAGAATCAGGGTTCCTTAAGTTTGAATTCTGACTTTATATTTACAAGCTATGCGAGTATATAAGTTATTTCGTTTCTGTGAGCCTCAAGTTCATTATCTATAAAAAGCTTATAGTAATACCACCTCACAATATCATTATGGAGATTATATGAGCTACTTTATGTACTTAGCATGGTACCCGGCACCAAACAACTGTTAGTTTTCATCTCTCCATGATGTTTTGTTAGTTTAGGCAGTGGCAAAATTGTCTCAGGCCTTGAGAAGACCACTGGAGCTCTCTCAAACAGAGGCCATGATAGGGGAATCTCCTATAGAATTATTGAGCAGTGATTTGGGCCATGCTCCACAGAATTGTTGAATAGTGGACTTCTACTGCAGAAAGGAAATTTTGAAAGAATCTAGTTAGCTCAGTTGTACTAATAATAATGATACCAAATCTTTCAGAAATTATGTTTTTTGAGGTCACTTATTGAATGCTGTTTGTTAGCCTCCATTGACATTGTTTGTCTCATGGTCTACAGTTTTCAGTGTGGCTTTATCCTTTCATCTGCCATAAAAAAAGAATTTCAAATATAGAGATTAGGACCAAAATTTGACCTGACCCAGCTAACATGTTTGACACTGCCGTCTGACTCAGAGTTGAGCAGTTGTTTAGATGTTTTCATAGTCTCAAGTAGTTGGCTGAGATCTTGAGGTTACCACATAATGATAAAAGGATATAGTATTTGATATCAACAACTGAGTGGCGAGAAGGAGGCATCCCAGTTTAGTGTGACTTCGCAGTCTTGTAACACAGTCCTACTCAAAAAGGCAATGAGATGATCTCAAGAGCAATGTTTGGATCATTATACCAGGAGATCTAAAGAAATTCCATTGCACATATAAATAAATGTTCATGTATAACAAGGGAAATCAGAAAACTGAAAAAATGTATTCCAAATTTAACGCTGACTGGTTTTACTATAAGCGTACCTCCCCCCACCCTTTTTCTCCCTTCCGTAACTGTACTCAGTGAGACAGATAGGTAGTCAGCCAGTGCAGCAGGCACTGTCAGTGCTCTACCCATATGTCCTCAATTTCTTTATTACACCACCTCCCATCTCTTTACTATCTTCATGCACTCTGGATCCTGCTGCCCTTTCACTTCTAATACCCAGCACCAGGATCCCTTTTTGGAGGACTTCCTACAGGCTGCTTTTGCCTATTTTGCTAGTGTGTACCGAAAGCTAATGTGCTTGGGAATTTACATCTCCTAACTAATGACTGAGTTGTGCAGGAATACAATACTCTAAGAACAACTCTGAGGAGCAATCTCTGGTATCTCTAGACCTCCCTGCATGATTAGACCACAGTTAACTTTACGTGGGAGTTTGCTTGATATTTCACTTTTGGTTGGCCTCCTTCTCTTCACAATCCACCTCCCCCCCAACCCCCCCGCTGCCACGACCCCTCCAGTTTTCCCAGGGAATACTTTCTAATAAATCATTTTCACATAAATATTCATCGGGGTCTGCTTCTAGGGAACCTACCCTACAGATAGCATGGAAGATGTCAAAATTACCTTTGACTAGCCATTATATTTCCCATAAGTATAAGATGCATGGCTTTTGAACAAAATCCTAAAAAGTAGTTTTGCGCACTAAACTTTAGTAACCACTAAAATGTATAAGCAAGGAATAAAATACTATATAGAGATTTCTGGGTCCTTAAGATTATAAATCTCAGACAGTAAATGGAGATACAGGGAGAATTCTAAAGGATTCTGCTTCACTATGTGATTTACTTCATTATGTTTTAATATTAAGTCTCTATATCTTGAATACATATTAATAGTTTCGCTTATTGATATTGTTTAGAAGATTAAATAACATATGGAGAGATCGGGTTCTAAAATCAGCAGGGAATTTAAATGTGTGCACAACAATGAAATTAACCTATGTCTTTTAATTCATTTGTTTACAGTGTATATATTGAGCAAGTTCTATGTATCATGTATTACTTGTGTTATTCTAAATACTGGAAATATGACAGTAAACAAAACAAATTCCTGCCTTCATGAACCTTACATTCTAGTAGAAGGAGAGATAACAAGCAAGTTATTATATAATATTTTAGATGGAGAGAAGCACTATGGAGAAAAATGAACCAGAGTCAGGTGGCTAGGGAGTGCCAGGGTGGGGGTACTGCTTTATTTGGATAGTTAGGGGAGCCTCACTGATAAGATAACATTTGAACAGAGACCTAAAGGAAGTGAGGAGGCTGACCATGCTGATATCTGGTAAAAAATCATTCTAGGTAGAGGGAACAGTGTGGTGGACATAGGTCTCCTACTAGGGAACAGAGCTGACTACAGTCTAGCTGCCACCTTCTGGACCCTCCACCACATTCACATAAAGGCCACACTTCCCCTGAGCCTCTCCTAGTCAGTAACTGAGCAGAATGGAGTACTAATTCAGGACTGTTCCTTAAGATGGGGATATCTCTGGCAGGCAACTGTGGCTCAGAGACACCTTGCCAGAAACTCCCTTAGGATTGCATTGCAGTCTGAAACCTTCCTGCACAATCCTCTTTCCTTACCCTTACAGGTGTCAGATTGGCACTGTGGTCAAAGGCCCTTCCCATCTTCTCTGCATCCGTTCCTTTTATCCTTCACCCACATTTCCCCTCAGTATATTTCTTGCTCAGCTAATCCCATCTTGGCATCTGCTTCTTGGAGGGTCCAAACTAACACAAACAGAAAATGCAAAGGACTGAAGCAGGAGCATGCGGATATGGTGAAGAAACATCAAGATCAGCATGTTAGGAACAGAATTAGAGAGGGGGCAAGTGATGGGGAATGTGGACAGACACAAAGGAGAGGGCTGAATCCCGAGAGCCTAGCAGACATCATAAGGACCTAGAGTTTTACTCTCTGTAAGATAGGGACACCTTTGGAAGATTCTGAGCAGGGGAGAATGTGACTCACCTTTTAAAAGGACCCTTGTCACTGTTGCATTGAGAACAGATGTTAGGAGGAAAGGGCAGAAGCAGGGAGACCAGCTCAGGGGCCACTGAAGAATCCAGATGAGAGATGGAGTTTGAAGGAGGTGGGGAGTGGGAGAGGTAGGGAGCAGTGAATGAATTCTTAATATATTTGAAGATAGAGTCAACAGGATTTGCTGATGGTTGAGCTTGAGGTATGACAGAAAGAGAAGCCAAAGATAACACTGAGATTTTTGGCCTGTGCAAATGGATTTAGCATTTACTGAGACAGGGAAGACTGGATATTGTGAAATATCATTATAGATTTTCTAGTTTAAATAGGTTTCTCCTGCCTGTGTGCTGCCAATGATGCTTTGTTGATATTTCTACTTCATTACAAATCATACCTCTTATACCATGGCTGCAGCTGCTGCTATTGCTACCTATCAGTGAATGTGTACTTACTGCCTGCTACCCAAACCATTATAGATACAGAAAGCGCATATATATATATATATATATATATATATATATATATATATACACACACACACATATATATATATTCTCCCCCTCCATCTCTCATTTAACCCCTACAACAACCTCATGAGATTAGCTCCAGGTTGGTTTTCTGTTTTGTCTTGTTTTGGTCTAAGGTTATATAGAGAGTTAGTGCCAGACTCAGAACTGAACCCAGGATGGTGTCATTCTAATGCTGTAATCCTCATTACGCTATGTGCTTCCTTTTGACCCATGTGGCTCTTCTGTAATGTTTTATGTTCACCACTGTCTCCCTACCAGTCTGTATGTTTCTTGAGAACAAGTTGGCATTGGAATCAGCTTTGTATATGCTATTTCAACCATTAAGTTTCCTTGCGTAGAATAGGTTTAATAATTCCTTGTGGCATTTTGTGACTTGTGTGTCCCTGACCCTCTCCCCACCCACCTTGTAAGTGACTAATAAAAATTTATGGGAATAAAGGATCCTAAAAAGGATCATATCCATTGGCCTAATAATATCCTGTGGCTTCTGTGTTTGTCCCTTACTTGCCTGACACTACATGGCCCCATTTCAAACTTTTGTCTGATTATCAGTTCTTGGTCATTGGACTCAATCTCCCTGTTGTCTCTGAGCTTGTTCTGCCCCAGAAACTTCAGGGAGAAGATCCTGTCTAAAACCTTGGGCCTTGACACCTCATTTCTGATAGTACTCATGATTCCAATGTCCTGGTTAGAAAAAGATTTAGACATATTTAATTATTTGCTTATGCATTCCCTGAATAGCTGAAGTTCCCTTTTAGCCAACTGAGTTAGTTATAACTTGAGAACACTTATGCTATTTGACATATATGAATTATATAAGCAGGTTGAATTTCTGCCGCAAAAGAAGAACCAGAACAGCAAAAAATTGACTAATTGTGGAAACACTTTTTCCTCTCCATTTGCAATCTTTTATATGAACTTGAATGTTAACTCCTAATTATTTGGCAACAAGAAAGTGCACTTGCAAAGATTCACCTTCAAAATGGCCAGTGCTTTCTGACACTCTCCAGCTAATAATAACTCTGGACTGTAGACATCTGATCAGAATTAATTGCAGCAGACTGGAGTCCTGAAAATGTTAAAATGTCTTTAGTTTTACAGACCAGTAGATGCTATGGTTCAGCAGCTCTGCATTATTAGTAAGCTCCTTGAATCTTGAGGGAGGCAGCCCAACAAACCACTGTAACCTTTATAAATTAAATGAGAATTAGTGACTGTGCTTGTTGACTGTATCAAGAACAAGGATATAGAATAAAAATAACCCCTTTTTTATATCTACCACACAATTTAATATATAAAAAGCTCACTCTGCCTGAGAAGTAAAAATAAAGCAGTCAGCTAAATATAAAGTATTCATCATACGCAGGGGAAATATCTGACATGTTGAGGGAGTAGACTGATAGACAAAGAAAAAGAAACCCTATTAAGAAGGTCAAAACATAATTCAAGAGGTTAATGGTTAGACTATGGGGGTCCAGAAAACATTAGTCTCCAAAACAAGGTGAAAGTCTGTGACATAGCAGTCATATCTAAACTTTTGAAGGACCAAGAGGCTGGCATTTCTACGTGTCACTGGTTCTTTGTGTATGTTATATGTTCATATTATGAGTGGAACAGCTTTATTATTGAGGACAAATAACAAAATGGATACACAGAATTTTCCATAGGTGGATCGTCAAAATTTAAAATAACCAGGCTACCCACAGCCAGCTATAGGGCACATGGTGGTATGCGGAGGGATGGTAGGTGGAGATGAGAGAGAAACTCGAGAGACTTGGCATGCCTTAACAGATATGGCACAAAACAAGTAGTTTTTGAAAACTGTTAAATTAGATTGGATTAGTAGAAATGAAATGCTCTATTATTATCATTAGCAACAAAGAGCATCCATCCCCATACACAACTGTTGACTAACTTGTGCTTAGTGTCTCAGAGACAGTAAGACATTCATGTTCATTTTTCACTCATTCTGCATCATTTATTATGTCCCATCCATGTATTAAGTATTGTGTTAGAATGCTAAGGCAAGGCTGGCAAGTTCTGGTACAAGTGCCACCACCTGCCCATTCTTCCCATGACAGACGTCACCAAACAGCCACGACATTAACATCACCCATCAGCCACAACACTAGTTCCATCACTCCTGATCATGGCCTCAGTCTTTTTGGCATGGATATGGACCCTTGCTATTGGCATAGAACAGGAGGTTACTGCAGTGAAATCAGTTAGCAAAGAGTAAGGACTAGAATGAAGTTGGAATGGTGAGGATAGGGAAATGAATAAATTTAAAAGACACCAAAAAGGTAAAAGAGATGGGACATTATCAACGATTGGCTGCTGGCTGGGGATGAAATTTGCTGGGGCAAAGTCAAGAATGACTTCAAAGTTTCTAGCTTGCTCGGTTGGGTGGATGAAACACCATTTATTGAGGCTTATGAGGGGGAGGAACACCTGTAGGGAGAAAGATAAGCTTTAAGTACTTTGAATTTTAGTTTCCTGGGGGCCACCCAAATAGAAATTAAGAAACTGGATATTTGGGTCTGTAATTCAGATGCATGACCAAAGCTAATGAGGAGACAGTTTAGGGGGTTGTTGCAACACATGGGTACTGGAGTCCCATTATCTGGGTTTGAATTGTGGCTTCACAGGACACTAGTTATGCGACCCTGGTTAAGTTCCTTAGTATACCTTAGCCTTCGGGGTTTTTTTTTTTTTTCATTTTTAACATGGAGATAACATTAGTATCTATCTTACAGGATCAGCTTGCTGATGAAATGAACGCTGGCAACACATTGTGAGCACTATGGGAATGCTAGCTCTTGTTATCGTTGTCATTGCATCTAAACAGTGCCAAGTATTTGTAGAATGAATGAATCCATGAGATCACCCAGAGAAAGTATAGAGAATGAGAAGACAAGGGAAATAAGAAAGAAACTTGAATTTATCATTCCTTAATGGGTTAGTAACCTAGTTGGATGAAAATTCAGATGCTTTAATATGTTTGCGAATGAATAAAAAAAGATTTGGAATCCAAATGGTAAATTGTCATCAGGAACACAGAAAAGAAATTCAGTGTGACAGACCAAAAGATTGTTTGAGGACAAAATGCGGCAACTTATCTTGAACTACTTAGGTCCTTCTAGAGGGACAGATTTGTCCAAAAAGCAAGTATTGTCTAGTCAAACACCCACAGTTGGTTAAAGGGCAAGATAAGGAATCAAAAGGCAGGGTTTTGTTGATAACATTGCAGCAAACAGTATGGTGGCCAAAGCAGTATTTCCATGTCACGGAAATAACAACATGAATTCACAAATTTGGTGTGCTCCCACAATAAACACGCTCCTGAAAAGATGTACAAGAATCACAGCACTGTAAATCTGTGTTTTGTAATATATTGTGTCATTGTGATATATTTTATTGGTTACTAATGTAAGTGGAGTGGCGGGGTTTATAGAAGCCAGGGATGGTAAATGACATCCCCATCCCAGAGGTTCTCAAGCCAACCCCGTCACCCCCACCCGAGGTCATCCTTGAGTCCTCTCTGCTCTTCGTCTCCTGCATCAATTCATTAAGAGTCCTCTTGACTCTAAATTCTAAGGACATCTTATATCCATTATCCTTTTTTCCCCCATCTCCACTCTTAATTCTGATGCAAAGCAGCCTTTTCTCTCACCTGGGTGACCTGCAGTAACTGCAGTCTCTCTGCTTTTCCCTATAATCCATTCTCCACATCAAGCCATGCAACTCCCCAGCTGAAAGTAAAACCTAAATTCTCACCTATAAGCTTTGTATGACCTGGCCCCTGCCAACCTCCTTCATCTTGTCCCTCTTCCCATCTTTTGATATGCTTTAGCCTCACTGGGCTTCTTACTCTTCTCAGAAACCCCAAGCTCTTTCTGGCCTGAGGGACTTTACATCATCTGCTTCTGCTTCAGGTCCTCCAGACTTTCAGAAGATTGATTCCTTCTAGTCATTGAGGTTCTCACGTCAAGTGTGCTCCCCTCAGGGAGCCTGCCATGGACACTCTGACTGTACAGCCCCATTTCCCTGATCACTTTCTAAGATATCCTGTTCAGTTGTCTTCACTGCACTTTTCTGATATTTTCACCTTGCTTTATTTGTAACATTTTGTTATTGTCTCCCCCACTAGAATATAATTTCCATGGTAGCAAAGACCAGGGCTGGTCAACTTATCCATTGGATACAGTAGGCACAGTGCCTTGGACCCATGATACTTTTGGGGGCCCATGAAAATGTTTTAGTTTCTTTAAAAATCAGAGGAAAAATGGATATAATAACGATAATAATAATAATAATGAATATGGAATAAGGAATCCAGGCTGGATTAAACTGATTTTTAAATATAGTCATAAAATAAAATTTTTAATATTTTTTATGGTGGAAGGAGTCCATGAAAGTCATAGGTGCCCATGGTGGGGACTCTGTCAGTGTTGTTCATGGCAGTGCCTCCAGCACCTAGAACTGTACTGGGCCTCAGAACAAGCCCTCAAAATGAATTTGTTGTTCAGATAAATTAAGTGACTTGGAACTTTGGAATCTGGCCTAACAGAACCCAGGCTGTGTGTATGTACACACGTGTGTGTGTGTGTGTGTGTGTGTGTGTGCGTGTGCGCTCGCATGCATGTGTGCTTGTGTGTGCTGGACATCTTCTCTTTGCCCCTCTAGATCCACTGTCCTCCCTTGTCTACTTGTCTCTGGGCCTAAGGAAACTGATTTCTATGTATGCCTATGGGTTCAGATTGAGTTCAGCCAAGGGGAGGCACCATCAGGAGATCTGAAATTGGGACAGTGAAGTCTCAATATTTATTCCTGGGGTGTCCTCCCTGCTAAGGAGTCAAATGGACCTCATTCCCCCATTACGCTAATGACAATAATAATAATAATAACAATAATAGTACTAATTGTTATTTACTGAGATTAAATCTGGTGTTGCTATTTTTATGTAGCAAAATGATATGATAGCATGATGTGACAGGCTTTACTTTATACCTGAATTTTGCAGCACAAAATTGTAGACTTTATCAATGTCCTCAAAGGTCTCTCTTGATGATTTGACATTCATACTGTTCTCTTCTGGTATCCCTATTCTGTCATCATGCTTGTAAGTTTTTTCTTCTATTGTTAACAGGTCTGCTTTGCTAGATCTTCATTTGTCAATGGATGGAGTATGTGATTGAGCAACTTTCCAGTATCAGTCATTAACTTTATGAAATCTTCACTCTTAGGCAGTATATGTCATTTTGTGAGCAACATGTTTGCTGTCTGGGTTCCCCTGAACTTAGCCCAATTATTGTATCATAATGTTGTGAGCCTTTAGTGTTAAGTGATCCTTGTTTCTGCAAGAATGACTAGCGTCCTGTTTCCTAAGCTTTTGGCATAAGATAATCCACATAGCACTTAAAAAAACACCTAGCTCCTGTGGGAACATTTTTTTCATGATAAAAATAGGTATATGGTAAAGCCTAAATTCTTGCAATATGTAAGACTATGTGGTTCCTGGTTTCTAGGGCATAAAGAGTATGTTTCCACTTTGTTAGCTGTTCTTTGTTCTTACCTTTTTTCTTTTTACTTGCATAGTTTTCTCTAGAAAATGAAAATTTCAAAATATACAAGACCTAAAGCTAAGATACTGGAGTCATTTTAAAGATAAATAATGGATAATTAAGTGAGACAGTATACATAAGCGTACTTTTAAAAGTATCCAAAATTAATGACTCAGGTAAATTTGGTTTTAATATATAACAGTATCAGCCATAATGGCTAAGTTCATTATAATAATCAGTATATAAATTTCCTAGTAACATAACAAGTACTTGGAAGTACATCTCATAAAGTATTAGTGAAATGTTAGATAACTAACTTATTCATTTTTACATTTATTTTAGAAAAGGATTTTTATCATATTTCTAAGTAGCTTGCAGCTATATAGGTAAATTCTGTTCATTTCTTCATTTTATTAGCTCTCAGAATGGCAGTTATA
The DNA here is from genome assembly GCF_009762305.2 of Zalophus californianus. Lineage (NCBI taxonomy): Eukaryota > Metazoa > Chordata > Mammalia > Carnivora > Otariidae > Zalophus > Zalophus californianus. Next base: position 27,120,841 of record NC_045595.1, read on the forward strand.
TTCTATAACGTTCCCAACATATTTGCTTTGTTAATCCATATAAACTACACTGCATGCCTAATCATTAGGACATAATTATAGTGAAACTTAGATGATTGTTGGGCGCATCACTGTTTAATTGTGATAGTTATTATTTTCATGGTATTCTTACATGGGTGTTCCATCAACAGCTCTGGTCTGAGGAGGCCCACTTGGACCCTTTATATTATCCACTTTCTCTCCTCGAGGGTGCTCTTTCAGTATAATGACACCCTGATTTTTACAGATGCTTAAGAGGAAATATTTCTAGGCCATCTTCCATTTGTTCCTCTACTGCCATCCCCACCCCTCTTTCTCCTCCTTCCCCCAATCATCCATCTAGGAAGTCATCTTATCCTGTTGCTTTTTACCAGAAGGGGAACAGGAAGGAGCATGTCTGACAGGGAGCTATGGAAAGGAATGTCAATGCTCCGTGTGGACAGGGTACTGACTGAGTCCTGGTGGAGAGCAGTGGTGGGAAATGAGCAGGGTGAAGAAGACCATGGAATACCTTGAAAGTCTTGCTTAGGAATTTGGAGTTTTTCCTTTACTCAGAGGGAAGTCACTGGTAAGCAACCACAACCACAACCATAAGCACAAGCACAGCTGGAGATTGGCATCGGATGTGCAATGAAAGGAAGATGAGGGAGTTTCGTGTGCTGCTAAAAGAGGGGTTGACAGAAAAACAGGGAACATGAGCTTATCAGGAAAGAAAGTAAAGCTGAGGGTAGAAGGGATGGGCCATACTGAGAGAGAAAGGAGTGATGCAGAGAGTAGTTTAGAAAGAATGAAGAAGCAGGACAAGTAGAAGATGTAAGGTGGTGGTCAGAGGGAAATTTCAGAATTGAAGGCTTGAGAGAAGGATGATCCTGGGAGTTAATTATTTAAGTGAATACCATTGTGGTATTCACCCACAGTGAATACCATTGAAATAGATGAGGGGTGGGATACTAGGAGGCTAAGGGCTCTGGTGTTACGGGGACTATTGATATTGCATGAATGGATGGCTGCATTCAGAGCACAAAGGAAATTTTCACCATTTGGAGGAGGATGAAGTGGATGTTGGTAGATGCTGGGAATGGGGCAAGGCAGAAGAGCTTATTGCTTGAGAGCACTGGCTGGGTTTGAATCCTGGCCCCACCCACTTTCTGATCATGCGGACCTGGGAAAGTTAGGTCTATACCTTTGTTTCTTCATCTGCAAAATAGGGATCATTAACAATAATAACTGTTTCATAAGGTCATTATCAATATTACACAAGATAAAGCATTAAAGCACTCAGAAAAGTGCCAAGCTCATAGTGGGTGCCCAGTCAATATTAGCCATTATAACTTAGAAGTAGAGAAGTAAAAGTTATTTTTGGTCTTAGGAGGCAGGAGAATATTGGATCTCCCTCCTGATGAGGGCAGGGGAAAAAGTGCCTGGGAGAAAAAAATATATCCATGTTTAAAACAAACTCACAAGGAAAAAACCCATCTTTGTGTACCATAAACATTACCGAGAATCTAACGTACCTTCTTGGCAATGGACTGAGCTTCCAGAGTGCACAGGGGAAGGACAGCTGTCCAGAGGATCTGACTCATGGCCAGGACTACGGAAAACAGAGATGAGAGAGGCAAGGGTTGGGATATAGACATAAGAGACAGATGGGCTATTTAACCTTGGAATTTCAAATGGAACTCTGGAGAGGAGTGGTGGGTAGTAGTATGTTTGCAAGTTCCCATTCTCTGGTGTAGATAGTAGATATGGTTATGACCAGTGTGGTTGGCCTATAAGAGCTTCAAACTGGAGGTTTATTACCGTGCATTTTAGTTGAGTGCATTTAGTTTAGTTCTGATTTCTGAGAAATCAGAAGATGCCATGGGGGACCAGCTCATTTAAGCAGATAGGACAGATTCAGATATAAAATACTGTATTCCCTTTGCTCTTAGAATTTGCTCTGAAACATTTAATTCTACCTATATCTTAAATCTCATTTCATTTTGCTTTGGATTATTGAGTTTAGTCCATAGTTAACCTTTTGGATGTAACCCACTTTGTCTTCCTGGTTGTAATTCTTGCCTTTTTGGGGGATAATCTGACTACCCTTCCTTAAGACACAGAGTCTCAGACTGCTTTGGGTAACCCCCTATCTTAGACTGGGTTCATTAGAAACATACTTAAAGATGAAAAGTTAGGTGCAGAAAGTTTATTGGGATGTGCTCCCAGGAGATATGCCTGTAAGGAGGCAAGGAAAGCAGGATAGGGCAGGAAGAGAAGCTGTGCAGTGAGGTTGTAACTGAGGACTTAGCCAATCCTACAGGGGCTCTAGAGCTGGGATGGCCTTTCAGAGTTGTCCAACTTGAGGCCAAGGAACCAGATCTTTATATCTCAGCACTGGCCTGTCATTGATTGTGGACTACTTCCCAGGAGTGAGCATAAACTTGGGTGAGGTAGTTCGCTGAGGCTGAGGGACTATCCCAGTGAGGGAAGCATCTGGGAATCTTTATTAGCTGACATTTTCTGCTGATGAAGGATGGATGTGTTGGCCCTGGAAAGCAACCCCGGGCAGAGCACCACAGTATCTGCTATACCCTCTTTCCACCATCTTCTCTTAGTACCTTCCAGATGGCCTTAGTTTCTTTAAAGTGTTGGGGTGCGATGGGGGATGAGGAAAGAGAAATGTAGTCAAACAGGGAAGGTAGGAGAAGGCTGAAATCTTATTTTACATCCTTTACAAGTTTTCCTGGGAACACCCACAAGAGACAAGGCCAAATACATCACAGAGAACCAAGACTAGTGTAACAAATGTAGAAGTTACCCCATGGGCCATGCAAAAAAGAAGGTTTGTACATTTATACCACTCTCTCTATCCTTAGCTGCACATCTACAGACCATCTCTACTATCTATGAGGTCATCATCCCATTTGGCAACATTCCTGTGGAATTACAAAGAAATTGTTATACATATCACATGGCTGCTAACAACAAGGAGGATGAGCTCTCAGTGATTATTGAAAAGTTAAGGGACTAATTATGACAAAACTACTGCCTTCTCTGGAGAAGTTACCCTTACAAAAGAAAGAGCAGTGAATCTTCCTACTAGGAGCATTTTTTATAAGATAAGAGCTTGGCTCCATATTAAATTAGAGGTAATATAGAAAGTTTTAAACTCTGAGAGGCTAAAATAATGGCAGTTCTGTTTTAATATATGGAGTTTTGGGATGCCTGATAAAAAAGTACCATCTGGGCTGCACTAGAGCTGTAAAATTAATATCCACTGACCTGTTTGAAATATGCTCTTGTGAGTGATTGTGTCTCTGGCAGGTTATTTGGCTTTTCTTAGCACCAAAAATGTGCATCTCCCACCATAGGGATGGAAAGATCTTCTTTTAGGGGCAATTATTTGAATTATTTCCCCACGACCACAGAGAATTTTTGATCCCCTGACCACCAGGAGGCCACTTTCAATACTTCCAATGTCAGAAGCAAAAGTCATGGAACACTCCGCCCTTTCATTCACTGAGAAAATTTCTAAATGATGACAATTCTCTTATTCCCTGGAAGAGAATAAAAGAATATAGAAGATATGTTAGAAAGAAACTTCAGTTGTACCCCTCTTCATTAAAATGTGAATTTCACTCTAAATGTGCTCATTTCCTAAGTTGTAAATTATAGTCAGAAAAAGAAAATAAATACAACTTGGCTATTCCCAAGTTTATGAAATCACATAGTCTTCCCTGATGAAAAATTCCCTGCTCAACAACCAATTTGCTGCTAATGATAATAAGGTCATCCAAGTGCACAGCTTTTGGGTTTCCATGGTACACACTGTGACTGATTAAAATTACCCAGCAAAACCATGGAAGTGAGCTGTTATACCGGTTGGAAAGTTGTGCATAGATGAACCCATAGGCATTGATGGGAACTGGTTAGTCAGCCTGCCATTAATTAGCAAGGGAAACCTCTCCTGTTTTAAATAATTTGTATCTGCATCCAAAGTAGGTAATAGAAAGAGTGTAAGATGAGGAAGCATTACTGCTTGCCAGGAGGACTTTTCCAAACACAATTTACCAGCATAAGAGGTACCCGGGTTTGAACACAGTTCACCCTGTGACAAAGCTCAGCCTAAACAATTGACCCTTCTGATGAAATTATTTAATATGTTAGTATGTTAAACTAGTTAATCTGTTTAATATGTTAAACGAGTTAATCTACTAACCTAGATATAAGGAGAATGTGGTGCTTTCATATCTTTGTTGGGCAAACAGCATCAGACATTTTTCGTTGTCTATTCTGCACTTTTAGGGAAAAGAAATATATCCTTGACTTAGATCCCAGACCATTCCTTTTTGTGTATTTGGCTTAAATAGCTGACAAAGCCATTGAAATAAGTGCCATTTTATTAAATGGGAAAAATGTAGATTGATTCTAATCATATAAATAATAAATTATCGGAACATATAAAATATTTCTGGAGCTACATTAATGCACATTTGCATTTCTCTTCAATATGAAACAGCTGTTGTATTTTTCATTTTATACATTTTAAAGAGAAGGAAAGGATTGGGAACCAGCATGAATCACAGGTCCCCACTATATTTCATTAAAGACAATATCACATTAATTCCATTGTTTCTGAGTCTGATGGAGAACAGAAACTTCCTTCATTTTTAAAACCCCGAAAGTTAACATAGAAACTTTAATGTAAGCATTTAAATTATCAACTTGGAATGAGAAAGTGAGTCAGCTCTGATATGCATCAGCTTAACTGCACCACTCTGGATTTAGGAGCTGGAAAGGTACAGAATTTACTTACATAAATCAAATCATTCTGATGAAAGGTAGCCATGTAAATCCCCATTTCTCACCTGGCATTCTCATTTGGATAGAAGAATCGATTCTTTTAGCAGTGGAATAAGCTGCCTTCCTTCTTTTGTTAACATGGTTTCTTTACAATTATGCAAACTAAATTTCAGTCACCTTCCTTATCATGGCCTTGGGAAATAAAAATCAGGTTGGTTAAACATGGCTGATGTTTTTCATTATAGTTTGATAACCTACATTCCACATACAGTAACCAAACCTAGATTTTTTTCTGACATCCCGAGCTGAAAATCAAATTAAGTTTTAGTCACCCTGAACTCATGACTTTATATTTTCAATAGGATTCTGAGTACACACTCTAAGAGGATACTTTTGTTCTCCTTTCTGCCTTCTTTCTCCCATGATTCTATACTTCGGCATTATGGCTTTATAGAAAAAAAAAATCACTGTATTTTGGAGTCAAGTATATGTAGGGCAGGATTTTGACTCTGCTTCTTGTCTGCTGTGTGAATTTGGCAAGTTAAGTGAACATTCTGAACTTTAGGATCCCTGTTAAATGAGAATATTTAATTGTTGCCTCCCAAGACTTTTATGAGGGTTGAAGGAAATACTATGAGTAAAAATACTCACCCCATTGCCTAGAACCCAGAGGACAGATGGTGGCCTTCCCTGTCACTCTCTTCCTTCTTTTTCCTCTCACTTCTATCTAGCTCAAAAGGGACAGCGGCTGTGCGGTTGTCAAGGACTCTCTCAGCTGCAGGCTGAGTGTCTCCCATAGTGTGTCAAGTGGCATGAGAAAGCCTCCTGCAGATGACATAAGTCACTGTAACTGTATATATGACAACGTCTCTATTTGTGTAGAAATTTCAACCCCAGGCTCATCGTGACACATCATTTCCTTAAGGCAAATCACAAAAGGCTGTCTGAAAGCATGGAGAATCCCAACGTTCTCTAGGGATATTTGCGTGTAGGGCACTGTCTCAGACTTGGGGTAGACAGCATCTATGAGTCCCTTTCAGGGCTCCTGGAAAGGTCTTTGACTGGAAGTGAAATAAGGGAGCAGAAATCTACCACACCAGGGTGTAGCCATGATCAAGACGAGACAACTCAGAGTTAACAAGATCAAGAATACATACCAGGATTCAATGGCTGGCAATATAATATTTTATTCTCACAAACAACTCTCCAATGCAGGGAGCACTCCTCATTTAATCACCTTGATTCTTACAATTCTTACGCAATGAATATTATTTGTCTAGTTTTATAAACAAGGAAAGAGAAGCTCATTGAGACAAAACCAGGACCAAAACCTTAGTCTTTCCGTAGCTGGAGGCAGTGGTGTGTAGAATGTGCACGTGTGGACTCTTCAAATCAGACACCTTGGCTCATACCCCAGTCCTAGCACTTCCTTGCTGAGTGTCCATGGGCACTTTATTGAACTTGCTTGAATTTCAATTTCCTTATGTGAGAAAAAGGAATGACTACTGGGTTGCTCTGAAGATTCAATAAGATAATGGTTTAGTTGTTCAAACACAAACCTAAGAATCTTTCTTTTCTCAGTCTTTTTTCCTTTTTCTCATGCAACTCCCAAACCTCTCTTCTTCTAGCCTTTCTCATTTCAACAAAGGGTACCCCATCCACCCATTAACTGTTCAAGCCAATAACTTAGACGTCATCCTTGATTCCTCTCTTTCCCTTATTGCCCTCCCCACCCTTCAATCCAATCCACAAGTCTCTCAGCTCTGCCTCCAAAATACTCCACGAATCTGTCCACTCATCTCCATTTACGCTTTCATACACATGGTCCCAACTGGGCAACTGCTTCTGCATATGCCCCTTACAGTCTTTTTCCCACATTACAACTGATGTGACCTTTTAGAAATGTAAATCCTTTCATATGACCCTAGTGCTTAAAATCTTCCAATGGCTTCCTCCTGCACATAGACTAGAAAGAATCTAAACAAACTGCCTGCATGGCTCCTGCTTACCAGTCTGAATGTAACTTATACTCTTGTTTCCCACACCCCTGCCACATTGGTCATCCCAGGACTTTTGAACATGCTGCTCCCTCAGTTTGGAATATTTGCTCTCATCTTTTGATTGTAGAATCTAAAAGCAAAGCTCAATATATGATCTCAGGGAGGCCTTTGAGCTCCCTATCTAAAGTAGATCTGTCCCAGCCACTCTCTGTTACATTATTGCCCTCCACCTCTTCCCCCCCATTATTTATAGTACTTGACATACCCTATGTTATTTCTTTCTTTTTTAAAAAATTTTTTTATTGTTATGTTAATCACCATACATTACATCATTTGTTCTTGATGTAGTGTTCCATGGTTCATTGTTTGTGCATAACACCCAGTGCTCCACGTAGAATGTGCCCTCTTTAATACCCATCACCAGGCTAACCCATCCCCCCACCCCCCTCCCTTCTAGAACCCTCGGTTTGTTTTTCAGAGTCCATCGTCTCTCATGGTTCGTCTCCCCCTCCGACTTATACTCCCCTTCATTCTTACCCTCCTGCTATCTTCTTCTTCTTTTTTCTTAACATATGTTGCATATGTGTTTCAGAAGTACAGATCTGTGATTCAACAGTCTTGCACAATTCACAGCACTCACCATAGCACATACCCTCCCCAATGTCTATCACCCAGCCACCCCATCCCTCCCACCCCCCACCACTCCAGCAACCCTCAGTTTGCTTCCTGAGATTAAGAATTCCTCATATCAGTGAGGTCATATGATACATGTCATTCTCTGATTGACTTATTTCACTCAGCATAACACCCTCCAGTTCCATCCACGTCGTTGCAAATGGCAGGATCTCATTCCTTTTGATGGCTGCATAATATTCCATTGTGTATATATACCACTTCTTTATCCATTCATCTCTCGATGGACATCTTGGCTCTTTCCACAGTTTGGCTATTGTTGACATTGCTGCTATAAACATCAGGGTGCACATACTCCTTCGGATCCCTACATTTGTATCTTTATGGTAAATACCCAGTAGTGCAATTGCTGGATCGTATGGTAGCTCTATTTTCAACTGTTTGAGGAACCTCCATACTGTTTTCGAGAGTGGTTGCACCAGCTTGAATTCCCACCAACAGTGTAGGAGGGTTCCCCTTTCTCCACATCCCCGCCAACATCTGTTGTTTCCTGACTTGTTAATGTTAGCCATTCTGACGGGTGTGAGGTGGTATCTCATTGAGGTTTGATTTGGATTTCCCTGATGCCGAGAGATGGTGAGCACTTTTTCATGTGTCTGTTGGCCATTTCGATGTCTTCTTTGGAAAAATGTCTGTTCATGTCTTCTGCCCATTTCTTGATTGGATTCTTTGTTCTTTGGGTGTTGAGATTGATAAGTTCTTTATAGATTTTGGATACTAGTCCTTTATCTGATGTGTCATTTGCAAATATTTTCTCCCATTCTGTCAGTTGTCTTTTGGTTTTGTGGACTGTTTCTTTTGCTGTGCAAAAGCTTTTTCTCTTGATGAAATCCCAATAGTTCATTTTTGCCCTGGCTTCCCTTGCCTTTGGCGATGTTTCTAGGAAGAAGTTGCTGCGGCTGAGGTCAAAGAGGTGGCTACCTGTGTTCTCCTATAGGATTTTGATGGACTCCTGTCTCATGTTTAGGTCTTTCAACCATTTGGAGTCTAGTTTTGTGTGTGGTGTAAGGAAATGGTCCACTTTCATTCTTCTGCATGTGGCTGTCCAATTTTCCCAACACCATTTGTTGAAGAGACTGTCTTTTTTCCATTGGACATTCTTTCCTGCTTTGTCGAAGATTAGTTGACTATAGAGTTGAGGGTCCATTTCTGGGCTCTCGATTCTGTTCTACTGATCTATGTGTCTGTTTTTGTGCCAGTACCATACTGTCTTGATGATGACAGCTTTGTAATAGAGCTGGAAGTCCGGAATCGTGATGCCGCCAGCATTGCTTTTCTTTTTCAATATTCCTCTGGCTATTCCGGGTCTCTTCTGGTTCCATGCAAATTTTAGGATTATTTGTTCCATTTCTTTGAAAAAAGTGGATGGTATTTTGATGGGGATTGCATTGAATGTGTAGATTGCTCTAGGTGGCATTGACATCTTCACCATGTTTGTTCTTCCAATCCATGAGCATGGAACGTTTTGCCATTTCTTTATGTCTTCTTCAATTTCTTTCATGAGTATTTTATAGTTTTCTGAGTACAGAGCCTTTGCCTCTTTGGTTAAATTTATTCCTAGGTATCTTATGGTTTTGGGTGCAATCGTAAATGGGATCGACTCCTTGATTTGTCTCTCTTCTGTCTTGTTGTTGGTGTATAGGAATGCCACTGATTTCTGTGCATTGATTTTATATCCTGCTACTTGACTGAATTCCTGTATGAGTTCTGGCAGTTTTGGGGTGGAGTCTTTTGGGTTTTCCACATACAGTATCATATCATCTGCAAAGAGTGAGAGTTTGACTTCCTCTTTGCCGATTTGGATGCCTTTGATTTCTTTTTGTTGTCTGATTGCTGTGGCTAGGACTTCTAATACTATGTTGAATAGCAGTGGTGAGAGTGGACATCTCTCTCGTTCCTGACCTTAGGGGAAAAGCTGAGAGCTTTTCCCCATTGAGAATGATATTCGCTGTAGGTTTTTCATAGATGGCTTTTATGATATGGAGGTATGTACCCTCTATCCCTATACTCTGAAGAGTTTTGATCAAGAAAGGATGCTGTACTCTGTCAAATGCTTTTTCTGCATCTATTGAGAGGATCATATGATTCTTTTTCTTTCTTTTGTTAATGTATTGTATCACGTTGATTGATTTGCGGATGTTGAACCAGCCTTGCAGCCCAGGGATAAATCCACTTGGTCATGGTGAATAATCCTTTTAATGTACTGTTGGATCCTATTGGTTAGTATTTTGGTGAGAAATTTTGCCTCCATGTTCATCAAGGATATTGGTCTGTAATTCTCCTTTTTGATGGGATCTTTGTCTGGTTTTGGGATCAAGGTAATGCTGGCCTCATAAAATGAGTTTGGAAGTTTTCCTTCCATTTCTATTTTTTGGAACAGTTTCAGGAGAATAGATATTAAATTCTTCTTTAAATGTCTGATAGAATTTCCCTGAGAAGCCGTCTGGCCCTGGGCTTTTGTTTGTTCAGAGATTTTTGATGACTGCTTCAATTTCCTTAGTGGTTATAGGTCTGTTCAGGTTTTCTGTTTCCTCCTGGTTCAGTTTTGGTAGTTGATACATCTCTAGGAATGCACCCATTTCTTCCAGGTTATCTAATTTGCTGGCATAGAGTTGCTCATAATATGTTCTTAAAATTGTTTGTATTTCCTTGGTGTTGGTTGTGATCTCTCCTCTTTCATTCATGATTTTGTTGATTTGGGTCATTTCTCTTTTCTTTTGGATAAGTCTGTCCAGGGGTTTATCAATCTTGTTAATTCTTTCAAAGAACAAGCTCCTAGTTTCGTTGATCTGTTCTACTGTTCTTTTGGTTTCTATTTCATTGATTTCTGCTCTGATCCTTATTATTTCTCTTCTCCTGCTGGGTTTAGGCTTTATTTGCTGTTCTTTCTCCAGCTCCTTTAGGTGTAGGGTTAGGTTGTGTATTTGGGACCTTTCTTGTTTCTTAAGAAAGGCTTGTATTGCTATATACATTTCCTCTCAGGACCGCCTTTGCTGTATCCCAAAGATTTTGAACAATGGTGTTTTCATTTTCATTGGTTTCCATGAATTTTTTTGATCCTTCTTTAATTTCCTGGTTGACCCATTCATTCTTTAGTAGGATGCTCTCTAACCTCCATGTATTTGAGTTCTTTCCGACTTTCCTCTTGTGATTGAGTTCTAGTTTCAAAGCATTGTGGTCTGAAAATATGCATGGAATAATCCCAGTCTTTTGGTACCGGTTGAGACCTGATTTGTGACCTAGGATGTGATCAATTCTGGAGAATGGTCCATGGGCACTAGAGAAGAATGTGTATTCTGTTGCTTTGGGATAGAATGTTCTGAATATGTCTGTGAAGTCCATTTGGTCCAGTGTGTCATTTAAAGTCTTTATTTCCTTGTTGATCTTTTGCTTAGATGATCTGTCTATTTCAGTCAGGGGGGTGTTAAAGTCCCCCACTATTATTGTTGTTGTCAATGTGTTTCTTCGCTTTTGTTATTAATTGCCTTATATAATTGGCTGCTCCCATGTTCGGGGCATAGATATTTACAATTGTTAGATCTTCTTGTTGGATAGACCCTTTAAGTAGGATATAGTGTCCTTCCTCCTCTCTTATTACAGTCTTTGTTTTAAAATCTAATTTGTCTGATATAAGGATTGCCACTCCAGCTTTCCTTTGGTGTCCATTAGCATGGTAAGTGGTTTTCCACCCCCTCACTTTCAATGTGGGGTTGTCTTTGGGTCTAAAATGAGTCTCTTGCAGACAGCATATGGATGGGTCTTATTTTTTAATCCAATCTGATAGCCTGTGTCTTTTGATTGGGGCATTTAGCCCACTTACATTCAGGTTAACTTATTGAAAGATATGAATTTAGTGCCATTGTATTGCCTGTAAGGTGACTGTTACTGTATATTGTCTGTGTTCCTTTCTGATCTATGCTGCTTTTAGGCTCTCTCTTTGCTTAGAGGACCCCTTTCAATATTTCTTGGAGGGCTGGTTTCATGTTTGCAAATTCCTTTAGTTTTTGTTTGATCTGGAAGCTTTTTATCTGTCCTTCAATTTTCAATGACAGCCTAGCTGGATATAGTATTCTTGGCTGCATGTTTTTCTCGTTTAGTGCTCTGAAGATATCATGCCAGTCCTTTCTGGCCTGCCAGGTCTCTGTGGATAGGTCTGTTGCCAATCTAATGTTTCTACCATTATAGGTTACATATCTCTTCTCCCAAGCTGCTTTCAGGATTTTGTCTTTGTCTCTGAGACTCGTAAGTTTTACTATTAGATGTCGTGGTGTTGACCTCTTTTTATTGATTTTGAGAGGTGTTCCTGTGCCTCCTGGATTTTGATGCCTGTTTCCTTCCTCACATTAGGGAAGTTCTCTGCTATAATTTGCTCCAATATACCTTCTGCCTCTCTCTCTCTTTCTTCTTCTTCTGGGATCCCAATTATTCTAATGTTGTTTTGTCTTATCGTATTGCTTAGCTCTCGAATTCTGCCTTCGTGATCCTGTAGCTGTTTCTCTCTCTTTCTCAGCCTCTTTATTTTCCATCATTTGGTCTTCTATATCGCTGATTCTCTCTTCTGCCTCATTTATCCTAGCAGTTAGTGCCCCCACTTTTGATTGCACCTCATTAATAGCCTTTTTGATTTCGACCTGGTTAGATTTTAGTTCTTTTATTTCTCCAGAAAGGGTTTCTCTAATAACTTCCACGCTTTTTTAAGCCCAGCTAGTATCTTTAAAGTCATGATTTTGAACTCTAGGTCCGACATCATAGTAATGTCCGTATTGAGTAGGTCCCTGTGTGACGGCACTATCTTTTGTTCTTTTTGCTGAGGTGATTTTTTTCCTCTTGTCATTTTGTGCAGAGGAGAATAGATGAATGAGAGAACAAAATGCTAACAGGGTAACAACATCTCCAGAAAATATACTCTATACAAATCAGAAAAGACCTGAAACCAGGGGAAAAGAAAGGGAAAGAAACTAAAAAGAAAGAGAAAAGAAAGAAAGAAAAAAAAAACAAAAAGAAAAAGATAAAAACAAAAACAGAACAATACAAAAAAAAAAACCAGAATATGATCAATATGATCAGGCTAGTGCATAGATCAGTGTCACACACTAGATTTTGGGCGTATTTTGGTCTGTTAGAAAAAAGTGCCTCCTAAAATTTTCAAGGAAGAAAGACTTATATATGTACAAAATAAGGGTTGATACAATGAAGGGATGGAAGATGACTGTAAACATGAAAATTATACAGGATTTTATAAAGGAATTGATAAGATAAGAAGTTGTTTGAAAAAAGAAAGAAGAAGATTTAAAAAAAAGAAAAAGAAAAAGAAAAACGAAAAAAAGAAAAGGGAGAGAATGTGATCAGGAGGAGACTAGAACAAAGCCATACACTAGTGATTTAGGGTATATTTTGATCTGCTAGAAGAAACAGTATATCAAAATTTTAAAGGAGAACAACTTATATATATATGCCAAAAACAAGGGTAACTACTATGAAGGGATAAAATATGACTCTAAAAATGAAAAATAAAAAATGTTTTTTTAAAAAAAGGGATTGATAAGATGTTGGTTGAAAAGGGGAAAAAGAAAAATTAAAAAAACCATTTAAAAAAATTAACTTTGAAAAACTAATGAATCATGGTAAAAAAAGCCGTGAATTCTATGTGCAGTATTCCCCTAGCGCTGGAGTTCTCCCGTTCTCCTTGATTGGTAAACTTGGTCTTGGCTTGCTTAGCTGTTCATGCTGATCTCTGGGGGAGGGTCCTGTTGCCGTGGTTTCCAAATATCTTTGCCGGAGGCGGAATTGCCCCGCCCTTTTCGGTCCGGGCTAAGCAAGCTGCTCGGGTTTGATCTCAGGAGATTTTGTTCCCTGCAAGCTCTCGGTACAGCTTTGGAGGACCAGGGTGAAAATGGTGGCCTCCCAATCTCCTCCAGGAGGAGCTGAGTACTCGGGGCCCCGCTCCTCAGTGCGCCCCCAAAGAAAAGCAGTCACTCCCGTCTCCCTGGTCTCCGGCCGCACTCTGTGCTCACCCGGCCTGTGACCGAGCGTTTCTATCTCTGGCACCCGACCCGTGTGGCGTCTCCAAACCCAGCAGATCCCTGCAGTGCGCTCCCGCGCCGCTCCTCCTGGGGGAGGAAGGGGAGTCTCCCCGGATCTGCCGCTTGTTGGGTCCCTGCTGGAGGAGCAGGGGCCCGACTGGGCCGCGGATCACAGTTTATGGCCACCCCGAGCTGAGAGCCCGCGCCTGGGCTCCGTCTCTGCAGCCGGCTTCCCCGCTCCGATACCTGGGAGCTCTTCTGCACTCAGGCACCCCCTGTCTTTCTGTGACCCCGAGGGTCCTGAGACCACACTGTCCTGCGAGGTTTCCACCTCCCGCTTAGCCACTGGAGCGACGTCCCTCCGCGGAGCCGGCTTCTAAAAGTTCCGATTTTGTGCTCCGCGGCTCTAGCACTTGCCAGAAGCGGAGGCCCCCTCCCCTGCCGTCTCTCCTCCCGAATATCGCCTCGGATTCACTTCTCCGCACGTCCTACCTTCCAGTAAGTGGTCACTTCTCTGTTCAGAGAGTTGTTGCTACTCTCTTCTTCGATCTCCTGTTGAGTTCGTAGGTGATCAGAATGGTTTGATCCCTATTCAGCTGAATTCCTGAACCAGACAAAATCCAGGTCTCCTACTCCTCCGTCATCTTGCTCTGCCCCCCCCCCACGCTATGTTATTTCTTTGTGTGCTTGTTTGTTGGTTTATTGTTATTTGTCTCTGTCCACTAAAACATACTGTAAGGGGTCAGGTACTTACCTTGATAATCACTGAATAGTTCTGGGGCAGAGGAGGCACTCAATGGATATTTGTTGAATGAATGATTGAATGAATGAATCAGTCAATCGAAGGAAGGAATGACTGAATGAAAACAGCACAGCATCTGCAGCGAATACTCAATAACTGCTCATTCTCTTCCTTTACTGAAAGCACAGGCTGGAATTGGTTTCAAAATCAAGCAGAAAATAAGGAGGTGGCTGAGACACAGTATTGCATAGTGGAAAGAAGACAGGGTTTGGAGTCAGACTGGCCAGGGTTTCAGCTCTTCCTCCTAAGCCTTAGTTCCTTTGTTTATTAAATGGTAATAATGATAGCCATGCCACATGGAGTTGTAAGAATGAAATGAAATGACTTACAAAATGCTTAGTACCAAGACTTCTGTAAACTCTAAATAAATGGTTATTTCTATCATCATGAGACCTTGACAATTTGGTAAAGGTGAATTTTGTTGATTCATAAATACCTCCTTTTCCTCTGTCTCTTTTCAGAGTTGAGTTTGCTCAGTTTGAGCGTCAAGTTTGTGTTGGTTTAAGGTTTAAGGGTTTGCAGGGTAGGGATAATTGAAAAACAAAGGAAAAATTAGACAAATTTCCTGTGGTTTTCTTCTGTAACCTTTTAGTTGAGCCATAGCACTTATGGTTTGTTTATCTTGATTGTCAAGGGACTCAAACTAAGAATCATCTTAATTTTATATAATTGGTGCTGTATTGACATATTGGGCAAAAGTAGTCAATCTTCACAAATGAATCTTCTCAACTGAATCAGATTGGATGCCCTTCAATCACATAATATACTGATTATTGTGGGCAAAAAATTGACT
Source organism: Zalophus californianus (assembly GCF_009762305.2). Classification (NCBI taxonomy): domain Eukaryota; kingdom Metazoa; phylum Chordata; class Mammalia; order Carnivora; family Otariidae; genus Zalophus; species Zalophus californianus. Next base: position 27,135,955 of record NC_045595.1, read on the forward strand.
GAAAAGTATGGTTGATCCCATACTCATTTATAAAAGTGGTTCAAAATACAGCAAGTTTATATGATTTGTTCTAGGTCATCTTGTATGTGCATGGTATTAAAAGGGTGTGAGTCCACAGACTCATGGAGTAACGGTAAATCAGAGGGCAAATGTCCCAAATATTACCTCAGGATCAAAGCCTGTCATTCCTGGGCTGATGGCTAGTGGTTCCTGCTCTCTGTTTTTGCTCTCTTTGAGGCAAATTAGCAAAACTATGACTGAGTAGTTATCTTGAAAGTAATATCCTTTGTGTGTCAACCAGTCAAATCATTGGCAATTCCATATTGTTGGATAGAAGGGACTAAAGTCCCCAAAGATAAAAACTCTAACTCATTTTATATGAATTCTTTTGGAAAAATAATATTTCTTTTGGGAGAAAATGTTCCTGTCTTCCTTATTCAGTTCCCTCTACCTGGAGTGTCCTTTCCTTGTCCACCTCTGAATCTCTGAACTCTGCTCACTTCCCAATCCCTGCTACTTTCTCTATGAAGACCTTCTCTCTGTTGTACAGTACGGCAGCCACTAAGCATATGTGACTATTTAATTAAAATTAAATAAAATTAGGGGCAGCTGGGTGGCTCAGTTGGTTAAGTGTCTGCCTTCAGCTCAGGTGATGATCCCAGGGTCCTGGTATCAAGCCCCACATTGGGCTCCCTGCTCCCCGGAGAGCCTGCTTCTCCCTCTGCCTGCAGCTCCCGCTGCTTGTGCTCTCTCCCTCTGTCAGATAAACAAAATCTTTAAAAAAAATTAAATAAAATTAGAAATTCATTTCACTCACACTGGCCACATTTCAAGGACTTGATAACTATTATCTGGCTAGTGGCTCTTCTACTGGATAGCACTGATAAAGAACATTTCCAATTGTAGAAATTTCTATTGGATAGGACTATTCCAAGCACTGCAGATGAACATGCAATAGTCTCAACTTTCTCTGTCTTCTTGTGGAACTTCCTTGTTCCTTTTTAGAGTGTGTCACTTTCTTGATTGGTTGTATCAGTGACTGTTTTCAAAATGATGTTATGCAGAGTTCAAGATGATTCAGGATCCCCCAGTACCATGGCAGGAGATGCTAAATCATCTGGAATCCAGGACTTTGACCTTCCACTTCAACTAGAAGATATATTCACACACACACATTTTTTATCTGTTTTACCTGGTGGAGTTTTACGTGAGATTACTTTTGCTAAAAGTTTGAAAATCACTGCTCTCTTTACTCCTATTATATTTTCTGCTCAGACCCCTTGAGAACAGGATTTACTTCTGATTCACTTCTTCATCTCCACACTACCTGGTCCAAGGTGTTGCCACAGAGGACACTTAGAGATTTCTGGTTGGTTGAATGAATGAGGAAAACCCTAGAGACTATGGCCTAATGCAACTCCATTCTATAGACCCTACAGTACAATTACTGACACTTGTTTGCAATCGGATCCCCGGCCAATCAAGGATTGGGTGATTTTCCCAATGTCCTTATCACTGTCATTGTTAGCAAAAACGTAATTTATGGCATTTTATGCTCCATCAATTACTTTCTCTTCTCTCTAACAATTTTTTGCGTTTTGATTTACAGTTGTGATTTACTTTTTCTGATCTGTTTGTACCCCTTAACAACCTTCCATCCATCCAGTTCTCCCTCTAGAGAGTCTAACCAGATTGGCCAATTAACACTTCCTTTTTAACAAACGGATAAATATTTCAGTCTACTCAAGTATGGAGGACACCTTGTAGTGATGAGATAAATCAGGACTTCCCTATAGATTTTTTTTAACCTAGAGAGAGTGCATCCCTTGAAGCAATTACAGCAATAATAATAATAATGCATACACATAGACATATTTCATGGTTATATATCCACTGGGAGCCTTGATTTCTCCTTGGAGTCAAGGACTGTGGGATCACATGAGATTTCTCAATTTGCTTGGAGGTTAGATGTGTTCTGTTGTTTAATAATTATAACATATGATGAACGTTAGTGCAAAATGGGTTTAGCCAAAATGTATGATGCCTGACATCTGTTTCCACACCTTCACCATAAGATCACTAGAATTATGTAGTATTATCATACATTCTAAAAGAGAATTTATCATTTTTCTATTCCAGATGGTTCTGGCCTCCCTGCTAACTAGCTACTCAGATAAATTGGGTGACAATTCTAAGAAAACACAATTCATATATTAAAGTGTTAGCTCATTCCAAAGAATGAGTATCACATTTTTACTCCTTAGCTCTTTATTCATACAGTTACTTGCTATGTCTCTTAATGAATTACTGGGTTTGCTGAAACACTAAATTGTCTTTTTATAACTGAGGGACAATGAGTTGGCTTTTGATGCACTACTAATTTATAACTGTGCAGGTGATGGTCTCAGCATCAAAACTGTGATATTCTTTTATCAAGACTAATTCCAATGTAGTATTTCAATTTAGTTTTCATGAAAGCATTCAATTTGCATTTAAAAAGCAGTCAATATAGGATAATAAAATGGTGTCAACTGATCACTAATGAGCTGTTCTACTTGTATGACACTGCCCTTCTCACCATGAATTGTCTTGGACTGACATCCACTACTCTGGGTGCCAGCCAAAAAGACGTGAATGCCTGCTAGTGCCATACACCCAGGGATACTAAATATGGATATACTGAATGACTGATTGACTATTCATTCCATCTATGCCAATGTAACTGGGTATGTGAGAGACATAAAACTGAACCAGACACAATATATAACCTAGTTGAGCAGTCATGAAAATAGCTAATAATAGTACAAAGGAGGGAAATAAGTGCCCTAATGAAAGTCCAGCCAAGCTAGACAGGAATCCAGAGGGAGGAGAGCTTGTTTTCCTGTGGAGGTTGGGAGGGCTTTACAGATGCATGGCATTAGAGCAAGACCTAAAAATGAATTATGTCTAAAGAGGGCAGAAGAACATTTTTGACAATGTATTGGTTTTCTATTGCTGCTGTAACAAAAGGCCAAAAACTTGGTTTAAAACAACATCAATTTATTATCTCATAGTTTCAGTGGGTCAGAAGTTTAGTACAGTATGACTCAGTTGGTTCTTCACTTAGGTTCTTACAAGGACAAAATCTAAGTATCTGCAGGACTACATTTCCTTCTGGAGACTCTGGGGAAGAGTCCACTTTTCCCATTGAGCTTCCAAGCTCATTGAGATTGTTGGCAGAATTCAATTCCTTGTCATTGTAACACTGAAGTCCCAATTTCCTGCTGGCTGCCAACTGGGAGCCTCTCTTCCCTCTTAGAACTGTCTGTATTCCTCATCCCATTGCCCTTTCTATCTCAAATCTCTCTGCCTTCTCCTTCTACTGCATGTCTGTAACTCTGACCAAAGAAAGTTCTGTAAAGGGCTCATGTGATTAAATTAGATTGAGTCTACCCAGTTAATTCAGGATAGTGTCCTTATTTTAAGATCTGTAACATTAATTACGTTTGCAAGTCCCTTTTGCTATGTAACATAACATAGTCGCAGGTTCCAGGGATGAGGCCATGTAGATATTTTGGTGGCCATTACGTCTACCACAATGATGGAAAGCAGTCAAAACTGAGGGGCTCTTAATGGCATTGGTGAGGAGGTAGGCCTGTGCTGAGTGACAGAACAGGAAACTAACTGGGAGGCAAAGTTGATCACTTCTTTCCATGTGTTCCTATAATACTTTGGTGACTCCACTAGGAGTACACCCAGGTGTGTTGAATTGTTTTTCATTTCATCCTTGAGACCAGGGACCTGGCTCTGTGCAGTTTTGCACATGAGGGCTAGCACTCTGCCTTCTCTCCTGATGGGTAATTGATACATATTTTTGCAGTTGAATTAAAGGAAAGTGATGGTAATTGATGATAGAAAAATAGCATTTCGTAGGCCAAGGAGTAAATCTTTAAATGAGAACTGTCAGAGAGAGGTGGTAGGGGCAATGATTTCAGCAAGGATCTTGTTGGCAAGACAGGAATCACAGTGTGGAGTAGACTCCATCTTCTCTCATGCTTGCCATTTCTTCCACTCTTAGACCCTGTACCCTCTTGAAACCTTCTGATTTTGGAGTAATTGCTGTACCAGCTTTTGGTATTTTTAGGCAAGTTCATTGTTTTCCAAGCTTCTCAGTAGTCCATAGCCCTGCTGCACTGCAATGTGTTCCTCACGTCTTGAGTAAATGTAGTTTGGTATCAGCTTACCATCTAAGGGCCATTTAGTTCACTTGTTTGGTTAGCAGGATTAGCCTCTGACTATGTTATTACTTTGGGTTGAATACAAAGGCTATGTTTTGGAAGTCAGCTGTTCTGGATTGTGGTTTGTCTACTTCACATAACCTTTCTGAGGCTTAGTATTCTCATCCACAAAATGGGGATATGACACCTCATAGATCGCCATTCAGATTAAATGAGAGTATGAAGGTAAGTGCTTGATCCTTACTCATTAATTAAATTGATTAATGGTTTTTGAGTATCAGTCCTCAACTCCTCCTTAAAATGACTGTAGCCCAGGGTCTTATTGGCTACACTAGTTATACATGTAATTTATACGTGAAATACCTAAAATATAAGGAAAAAGAAACATGGTGGCAGTTGAGACCCTAGTGATAGGTTATCTCCTCTTCTTCCTCCCAACTGGCCCCTCCTTTTTCCTACTATTCCTCCCCTATTGCATGGGTGCCTCTGTCTCTGTCCTGGAAAAACATGGAACAGACTTAGTGTCTGGGTTCTTCTGAAAACCTGAGGAAGTCCCCAGTCCAGCCTGCCCTGAAATTCCTCTTCTTTAGGATTTGTCTTACTTTTCATTTGGCAACTCATCATGTGCTATCTTGTGATATTTATTCTCTTATTTTAAATAACAAGTGTTTGTGTCTTATCTCTCAAACCATTTTATGAGCTTCTAGTCACCCATTCAAACACATTTTTGGGTGCCTACGATGTTCTAGGTACTGGAGAGGTAGTGGGGTCAGGATACACACAGATAGACAAGCCCTTGAGTTGGCAGTCTGATGTGGAAGATGGACAGTTAAACAATTGACTAGGATCACTGTGGCATGTTGTTACAAGAGAGAGAAAGGGGGTTTTAGGAGGCCACTATCTTTATGCAGTCCATAGTGCCTTGCATTTGGTAGGTACTCAATAAATATTAACAGACTAAAAATGTTTATAATTTTACCCTGTTGGGAATTTGATTCAGCGGTATTATAGATTGCTGTCTCTCAATTTGAGATCAGCCTCCATCTGAGATTTCCCAGTAGGTCATGAAGACTAATGGACCATCTCCCTATTCCCCAGTCAGCACCTGTATCACTGCCCTCACCAGGCCTATCGCAAGTCTGACTGCCCATAATTTCTTTGTTGCCCTACTAATAAACTATTAATAGTTTAACCCAGTGACTCAGGGCTTACTATGTACTTGAAAATCTATCCATGTACCAAGGAACCCTCTTTATTTTTGTTGCCCAATTCTTTTTATTTTTGTCTTCTTTTCTAGTGTTGATTTTAAAGAAATAGGGATGTATTTCTTTTTTTTAAGATTTTATTTACTTTGACAGAGAAAGACACAGTGAGAGAGGGAACACAAGCAGGAGGAGTGGGAGAGGGAGAAGCAGGCTTCCTGCTGAGCAGGGAGCCCGATGTGGGGCTCGATCCCAGGACCCTGGGATCATGACCTGACCCGAAGGCAGATGCTTAACGACTGAGCCTCCCAGGCACCCCTAGGAATGTATTTTTTTATGGACAGGAATGTATTTCAGGAGCCAGTGAAACAAAGACAAACTATTTTTGCTCTCCCTTCTTGATTGCTCTGAATTTCTGATTATTTTGTGAAGGATTGAGAGAGGGCTCATGGATACCCTCAGAGGACTTTTAGATGGACAAGTTTACAGGACATGATACTCAAGATAACAGGCCTTTTATGGATGTTGCTTATTCCGTATGTATGCAGTTTTCAGAGGTATCGCTCAGTACATTTGCTCCTTCCCCTTGAAGTCCCAGAACATTTCCCACATACATCCAAGGACAGTGTGCCTTCCAACTCCCCTCAAACCAGTGAGCATTCTCAAGCAGCAGCTCATGAGGGTGCAGGAGAGGAGAATTATGTTACTCTGATCTTTTGCTCCTGACAACCTTCCTTATGTGTGATGAAATATAAATAGTATAAACCATGATTCACTGTTAAACCTGGAAGAGAAATGACACTGAGATTCATAAATTAATGTTAAATCTATTTTCCACAGTGATTGCAGGATTAGGGAGAGCTCACTCACCTGTAGTTAGCAATGACAAATGATCACTGAAGACTCATGTTATTCAGTTTTCAGTGACAATTTTAAGAAAAATATTAAAAATACTTTATGAAATCATGAATGTAGCATTTGTTAAAGTGCCTTTTTACCCAATATCTTTTTTAAAAAAAATCACAGGGCCCCATAATTACCTGAACTTCCTGACATACTAATTAACTCTGATTTAAAACAGCCATTATTTTTAGAGTTAAGCTTAGTGAACATTGTCTAATATTATTATGCAACCATTAATATGACTAGGGAAAAATGAGATAAGAAAAAGAAGGCAGTAATTAAGATGAGTAATTTGCTAACAAAGTTGAACTGAAGCAGGTTGGTGACTCTTCAGCATGTGATAATGTACATTATTGGTATAATTTATCTTTCAAACTAAATGACTCTACTTATCCCCTGGCCTGTCAATGTTAGATTTTTGTTTTTATAGCTATTGGCAAATGGAATGATAGACTTTAGAATGAGTCCTTGGAAGTCATCACTCGGCAAGTTCAGGAATTTTGACCTCTGAATATTTTATGAAACTAACTAGATTTAGGTGCTTTCCTAAGATGTAATAAGAGGGAAAATTCAGAATGCATTCAGTGGGGAAATTTTTTTTCAGCATACAGTAGAATCCAACATAAAATGTCCTTTATTGTTTTTCAAAAGAGTGATCAATAAGCTACCAGCAGTATCAGGACCATATTATTTGAGGTCAGTGAAATCATGACTGAAATCAATATTCTTCATCCACATCCAATGTAAAAGAAAAATTAAATAAATAATCTGGATGTTATATTTAAGTGGTTCCATGGATGTAAATCCATGGATGTATGGATGTAAATCATACATTTGATAAAATTATCCACATGTTAGATAAGAGCTAGTTATGTGTTAGTCACCATTCTAAGTGCTGGAGATTATCCAAGGAATAAGACAAACAAAATTCCTGCACTCAAGGAGCATACATTCTAATGGCAGGAATCAGAAAATAAATCAATTAACATAAATAAACAATAAAATATCAGATTGTGACAAGTGCTATGAAGCAAAAAGCAGAATGATATCATAGAGTGTGAATGGGGGACTGCTTTCAAAAGAGATGCCAGGGAAAGCAAGTCTGAGAAGGTGGTATTCTAAGCCAAGATCTAAATAATATGAATGAGCACGTTACACCCTGGATAGAGGGGACCTAGTGCAAAGTCCTCAGACATAGATGACCTTGTTGTGTTCAGGGAACAAAGAGAAGTCCAGAGAGGTTGAAGCCCAGTGAGTGATGGGATAGTCACTAATAAACTGAGATTTCAGATGTAGCAGGGTAAGGTGATGCAAGGCTTCCCAGCCATGGTAAGGATTTAGTCCAAGTGCAATGGGAAGCTCTTAGTGGGTCTTAATCAGAGAATGGCATGTTCTAACTTGCATGATTAAAGACTGGTTCTGGGGAAGAACCAGTTAGGACGTGTCAGTCAGGACTGAAGAAGTGGGTGAGAATGGAGAGAGAGAGAAGCAGGTGGATTAGGAACATATTTTAGAGGTAATAACTCTTGCAGTTGAAGTGGATGTCAGGCAAGAGAAGTCAAGGATGACGTTTAGGTTTTTGGCACCAACAACAGGGTAAGTGTTGTATAATGCCTGTTACTACACTTTGAGATGGGGGTAAGCTAGGAGAAGACATGGGGTTTTCTTTTTATGGTTGGGAAGGGATTGGAGAGGGGGTGGTAGGTAGGAATCAAGGGTTCTGTTTTGAATATGTTACATTCCAAATGTGCATTAGACATTTAATCAATCATCTGTATGCTTTTTTAAAGTTACAGTTCTCAAATTCATCCATGTCACTTAGGAATATATTTGGTTTCAGGTAAGAAAACAACCACGTGGAAGTGGCTTAAACAAATAGGGACTGGTTTCCTTCATATAGAACCACATGGGGACATGTGGCACAGACCTGTGCTCAACCATGTCATCAAAGACCCAGATTCTTTGTAGTGCTGTATTATGCTATCCTTAGCATTTGGGTCATTGCTATGGCTATAAGAGGGTGGCTGCAGCTCCAGACTTTAGTGTACACATTTAAGTCATTTAAGTCAGAAAGAAGTGGGTAACATGGTGCTAGAAGCATTTATCTTTTATATATATATATATATATATATATATATATATATATATATATATATATATGCAAACTTTTCTGAAGCTCTCATCAGAGACTTACACTTATTCTCATTGACCAGAGCTGTGTCACACTGCAACCCTTAACTGCAGGGGAAACCTGGAAAAGAGAACATCTAGCTGGGCACATTGGTGCCCTATACAAAATTAGGGTTATAATAACAAGAGAGAAAAGGCACTTGATATTGGGTAGACAATTAACAAGTGTCTGCCAATCCAGGGTCTTCCAATTTAGAAGTTCTGGGGCAGGAGAAGTTGGGGAGGCTGATAGTGCCACACATTCTAATGCAAGCTAGGATTGCATAAAATCTGGTATAGACAACAAGTAGAGAGCTCAAGAATGGACTGAGCAGGGCTTCCTCTTCCTCCTCGATTCTTAAAAATACCTTTTATACCATCATTTACCTCTTCAGAGATTAACAGGACAATGGATGTGGACCACTTTGTCTTCTGAGGTTGCCCTTTCGCACCTCTCTGTGGAATAAATTAGCTTATTATTTCAGAGGTAATTGTGAACTTTTATCTTCTAAAATGTCATAATTTCCCTTATCTGGGGACCCCACACCTTCCTGGAGTCAGGATGGGTTTTAGAAACATAGCTTTCTCCAACCGCTGGGTGAAATGATTGTTTCTGCACCCCCACCTCTCCAATTCTGTCCTGTATCAGGCTCAGTCTGTCATGTTCATCATGTAAGTCAGAACAAGAGTGGATGGCAGGCCCAGTTATCTTGAGCTTGGGTATAATACAATGTGTCACTCCCCATTACAGAAATTATCATTAATTATTAACAGCAACATCTTTGGCATGATGCATTGTCTACCTTGTCACTGCCAAAAATGGGATGGTGATTAATGGATGCCCCTTGGATGGAATACAGCAAAGTACAATGTAGAAAAGGAAGCTCAGGAGCTTGGAAAAAAAGCACAGAGTACTGAATAGCTTGGTGTCTCTCTCTGACTCTCTCTTTCTTTCAACACAGACATACTCTAAAAAGGTGGAAAAAACAGGCCTTTGCCAAGTTGGAAAGAAAATATATTTTTTTTCTTAAATTCTAGACAAGACATTTTAGACTTCCTCTTTGTTTTTATCTAATCATTTGAACCTGGTGTTATATGTAGGGCCTGTGCAGGACAAAGTTAATTTTTGGAGCTATCCACTTCCTTTATGTTCTTTCCTATGCTTTTTGTTCTTTCCATGTTCTTTACATGCTTTCAGGGCCATTTTTCCTATGTGTCTATGCCCTTGAACTTTCCCAACTAGTATCTCCACCATCAGAACAAGAACTCTAGGAGTATGCAGTTTAGAATTGGTGCAGAGGCTTAATCATGCTATCAAGAACCTAGACCACTTTCTAGACTCTGCTTCACCATCCTTAGCTTATTGGCTGTTCTTCATGGTTGGACTATAGCTGCTATAGCCCCAAGCATCCCATCCACATTCAAAACAGAAAGTAGGGGAAAGGACGGTGCCAGCGGCATCTATTTCCTTTTCATTAGCAAAGGAAAAGCTTCCCCATAAATCCCTAAACTGTAAGGAAAGCTGGGAAAAAGCATATTTACCTTAGCAAGACTGGAATTCTGGATGCTAGAATAAAGGAGGCAATAGATTGATGTTTCCACTTAGCTGGGTGATGACTATATTGATGACCATGAGTTATGGATGACGAATGCATTCTACCCCATAGGTAACAAGTGAGGCTTCCTGCACAGATGCACATCACAGGAGGCGGAGGGGGGACACTAACTAGGCTTGAAGGCAGGCTGGTGAGAAATGTAGATCCTTTTAAGTTAGACCTTGTAAACTTACGCTGTGTGTAAGATTTAAGCTGCCTCCATGACTTCATTCTCTCTGAACTTTGGCAATGAATCAGTGGCTCCTGTCCAGGGTCTTTAGGAGTATCTATCACCCTGAGAAAGGGAGGAAAGATATCTGGAGTCCATGTCTTTTTAAAAGGAGGATATAATGCTCTGACACAGAGTGTAATATTTGCTCTTACCTGGAGATCAAGCAATTAATAATATTTTATCATAAAATGTCAAAAGAATGTTAATATAGTAATCTGAGTCAAAATAAAAACAAAAATTTCTACTATGTTCAGAGCAACACTGGCACTCTTTCCTCATGGACTAATGGTTATTTATTTGTGTGCTTTTACCTCCTCACACTTATTTTTAATGGTGGTATTATCTGTGTTAAAAAAATGGTGTTAAAAAGTTGTGGTATAATTTGTATACAGCCAAATCCTCAAGTCTTAAGTATACTATTCAATCAGTTTTAATGAAAGTATATCAAGGCACAAAACATTAATACCACTTCAGAAAAGTTCCTTTATGCCCCTTCCCCATCATTCCTCCCTCCTCTCCTCCAGCAGAAACAACCACTAATCTGATTTTTACCACTAAGGTTAGTTTTACATATTTTTGAATTTCATATAAATTGAATCATTCAGAATGCTCTTTGGTTTCTTTCACTCAGCATAATATTTTTTGAGATTGACTTATGTTGTTACATGGGTCTGTAGATTATTCCTTTTTATTGCCTATTAGTATTCAGCTGCATGATTATAACACAATTTATATACCCAATGTCCTGATGAGGGACACCTGACTTTTGTTCATCTTTGTGCTACTAGGAATAAAGCTGCTATCAACATTTGTGAACAAGGCTTTTTGTGGACAAATACTTTTATTTTTCTTGTGTAAAAAACTAGAAATGGAATTGCTGTCTTATGGTATTGTATGTTTATATTTTAAAGAAATTGCCAGATAGTTTTCCAAAGTTGTATCATTTTATACTCTTACCAGCAATGTGTGAGAGTTCCAGTTGCTCCATATTCTCTCTAATATTTGATGTAATTAGGCTTTTAAATTTTTGATGGTTGGGTTTTGGTACCTCATGGTTTTAATTTCTGTTGCACTGATGACCAGTAATGTTAAATATGTTTTCATCTGTGTATTGGCTATTTGTGTATCTTCTTTTTCAGTGTCTGTTCAAATATTTTTGCCGAGTTTTTTATGGGACTGTTTGTCTTTTTATTTTTTGAGTTATGGGAGTTCTTTATGTATTCTGGGTACAAGTCATTTGTTAAATATATACATTGTGAATATTTCTTTTAGTTTGTGGTTTGCCTGTTCATTTCCTTTACAGTATTTTTGATAAGTAGAAGCTTTTAATTTGAATGAAATCCAAGTTAAGTTTTTTTTTTAATGGTTTATGCTTTCTGTTTCTTCTCTAAAAAGTGTTACTTGAAGTTCACAGAGATATTCTCCTATTTCCTCTAATAATTCAATTGTTTTTACTTTTATGTCTACATCTATATGATCCATCTTGAATTGATTTTTCTGTCTATGGTGTGAGGTAGGGGTCTGGCTGCTTTTTTAAAAAAATTTATTTATTTTTAATTTTTTCCCAAATGTGGACAATAATAATACATAGAAAATCTGGTAAGCTTTCAAAATTAGAGATAGTCTTGGTTTCTGGCCCACTGTGCTGTGGCTAATGGGATAGCAAATGCATACAGTTTAGTGACTAAGAGCATGGTTTGGAATCACAGTTCTGCCAGTTGCTAACAATGTGATGTTTGTAAATTAATCATCTCTATTTCTTCATCTATAAAATAGCAATGGTATCTGGCCATAGGGTCTGTGTAAATTTTCTATCTATAAAGTAACAATAGTTCCTATGTTATGGGATTAATATGAAGATAAAAAGAATTTGTATATGTACAGTACTTGAATGACTACCCAACACTAACCACTTTATAATGCTAGCTATAATATATAATGTAGCCTAACTCAATTTCCTCCCTTGATCTTTCTTATTTCAGACTGGCCATTCCTTGAGTGCTTACCAATGGAGGGAATCTGTGTTAGGTACTGGGAATGGTACAGTGCATAGGACAGATGTGGTCCCTGCTGTCATGATTTTTCAGTTTACTGAGGGAGAAAGATATTAATCAAATATCATGAAAAGTATAGAGGTAGTATATAGAGTATAAGGCGGTCTAAAATTCTAAGCCCCATTCTCTTCTGGGAAGTCAGGGAAAGCCTTTCTGAGGATGAGAAGTGGACCAAAAATGAAGAGTATGGAGCAGTCTAACTGATGGCAAGCTCATTAAGGGCAGGAACTAAATTTGCTTATTGTTCCCCCCAACATCATTCAGCTTGAGAAGCCTAAATGCTTGTTGAGAATCTTTTTTAAGGGAAAAGACATATAAAGCAGTGCCTGTCAAAAAGTTTCCTAAATGAGGGACTGAATGAAGGAATGAAATAAATATATTTATTGGGTGCTTAAAACAGTAGGCAGCGTGAAGGTGTGATGGGTCTCTCAGATGTCAATCTTTTTTTTTTTTTAATCTTTTCAAATTTGTGTTTTTATTTCCTTTGGGTAAATATCCAGCAATAGAATTACTGGATTATATGGTATTTCTATTTTTAATTTTTGTTTTCCTCAGTAGTTGCACCAATTTACTTTCCCACCAATAGTGCATGGTGTTCCCTTTTCTCTACACCCTCACCAACACTTGTTATTGCTCGTCTTTTTGATAATAGCCACTCTGACTGGTATGAGGTGATAACTCATTGTGGTTTTGATTTGCATTTCCCTGATGATGAGTGATATTGGGTATCTTTTCATGTATCTGTTGGCCATTTGCATGTCTTCTTTGGAAAAAAATGTCTATTAAGGTGCTCTGCCCTTTCTTTAATCATATTGTTTATTTATTTATTTATTTATTTTGGTGTTGAGTTGTATGAATTCTTTATATATTTTGGATATTAACCCCTTGTCAGATATTCATTTGCAAATATCATTTACAAATATCATTTACAAATATCTTCTCCCATTCAGTAGGTTGCCCTTCTGTTTTGTTGATGGCTTCTTTTGCTATGCAAAAGATTTTTATTTTGATGTACTCCCAATAGTTTTTCTTTATTATGTTATGTTAATCACCATACATCATTAGTTTTTTTTTCATTTTCTTATTGTTATGTTAATCACCATACATTACATCATTAGTTTTTGATGTAGTGTTCCATGATTCATTGTTTGTGCATAACACCCAGTGCTCCACGCAGAATGTGCCCTCTTTAATACCCATCATCAGGCTAAACCATCTCCCCACCCACCTCCCCTCTAGAACCCTCAGTTTGTTTCTCAGAGTCCATAGTCTCTCATGGTTCTTCTCCCCCTCCGATTCCCCCCCCTTCATTTTTCCCTTCCTACTATCTTCTTCTTTTTTTAACATATAATGTATTATTTGTTTCAGAGGTACAGGTCCGTGATTCAACAGTCCTACACAATTCACAGAGCTCACCATAGCACATACCCTCCCCAATGTCTATCACACAGCCACCCCATCCCTCCCATCCCCACTCCAGCAACACTCAGATGTCGATCTTGAGTTTCTGATGCATTCACTATTTTTTTAAACATATAATGTATTATTTGTTTCAGGGGTACAGGTCTGTGATTCATTAGTTTTACACAATTCACAGTGCTCACCATAGCACATAGCCTCCCCAGTGTCTATCACCCAGCCCCCCCATCCCTCCCACCTCCCTCCCCTTCAGCAACCCTCAGTTTGTTTCCTGAGATTAAGAGTCTCTTATGGTTTGTCTCCCTCTCTGTTTTCATCTTGTTTCATTTTTCCCTCCCTTCCCTTATGATCCTCTGCCTTGTTTGTCAAATTCCACATATCAGTGAGATCATATGATACTTGTCTTTCTCTGATTGACTTATTTCACTTAGCATAATACCCTCTAGTTCCACCCACGTTGTTGCAAATGGCAAGATTTCATTTTTTGATGGCTGCATAATATTCCACTGTGTATATATACCACTTCTTCTTTATCCATTCATCTGTTGATGGACATCTAGGCTCTTTCCATAGTTTGGCTATTGTGGACATTGCTGCTATAAACATTGGGGTGCATGTGCCCCTTTGGATCACTACATTTGTATCTTTGGGGTAAATACCCAGTAGTGCAATTCCTGGGTCATAGGGTAGCTCTATTTTCAACTTTTTGAGGACCCTCCATACTGTTTTCCAGAGTGGTTGCACCAGCTTGCATTCCCACCAGCAGTGTAAGAGGATTCCCTTTTCTCCACATCCTCACCAACATCTGTCATTTCCTGACTTGTTAATTTTAGCCATTCTGACTGGTGTAAGATGGTATCTCATTGAGGTTTTGATTTGGATTTCCCTGATGCCAAGTGATGTTGAGCACTTTTTCATGTGTCTGTTCGCCATTTGGATGTCTTCTTTGGAAAAATGTCTGTTCATGTCTTCTGCCCATTTCTTGATTGGATTATTTGTTCTTTGGGTATTGAGTTTGATAAGTTCTTTATAGATTTTCGATACTAGCCCTTTATCTGATAGGTCATTTGCAAATATCTTCTCCCATTCTATCAGTTGTCTTTTGGTTTTTTTGACTGTTTCCTTTGTTGTGCAAAAGCTTTTTATCTTGATGAAGTCCCAATAGTTCATTTTTGTGATTTATTCACTATTGAGAAACACACTATTATGTGTCTCAGTTATTAAGATGCTGCCTGAGTCTCCTCTCATCTTAGAGGAGTCAGGAAGGCTGCCCTGGGCAGAGATTAATGAAGCAGCTGGAGAGAGCATGGGTAGGTACAGGCAGAAGGAAGGGCTCTTACTTGAAGCTCTGAGAACTGCTGAAACCCAGGGAGCCTCCTGGTGGGGGGCGGGGGAGGGCTGTAAACCAGAGAAGGGTATCCAGACAGTTCTCTGTATGGAAGAGAAGAATGCAAGCAAGGGAGCCAACAGCAGGCAGGTTGAGCCACTGCAGTTTCATCCTGGACGAATGGCTATGCGTGCTCACCTTGTCCTCATTGAGCTGTGGCTTATTGTGTCTGGAAGGGCCACCTGTGTCTGAAATTCATCATCTAGTATGGGAGAAAATGCAGAAACAAATAGGGGAGTGCTGTTAAAAGCCACCTAATAGATTATTCTCTAACATTTCTCGATAAGGTCGCACCTGAGCTGAATCTTGCAGTGTCCTAGAGTTGCCTGGGTGAAAACAAGTGGAAAGAACAGAAGGAATGCTCGGCAGAAGCAAGAGAGAACACAGCATATTTCCTCTCTAATAACTTGTCCTGATTCTGGCATCTACAAATGCTAACATCTCTGAATTTAGCTGGGCTATTTTGGAAGGTAATTAATTTTTTGTCTGCACCACCACTTGGGATAATGAATATCCATGAGGTTTCCACTCATCATGAAAAACATACTTTTATTTGTTTTAAATTTGTCTAAGTGCTTCCTAGTTTAATATTTTCTTCTTTTTTTGCTACATACTTTTCCTTTTTTTAAAAAGATTTATGTATTTATTTTAGAGAGAGAGAGAGGGCAGGGGGAGGGGCAGAGAGAGAGGGAGAGAGAGAATCTCAAGCAGATTCCCCACCTAGTGCAAAGCCTGATACAGGGCTTGATATCAGGACACACGAGATCATGACCTGAGCCAGAATCAAGAGACGGATGCTTAACTGACTGAGTCACCCAGACAACCCCAAATTTTTCCTTCTTTAACCTAAATTAAAGCTCAGGATTCCTAGAGAAGTGCCTAAAATGTATTATACATTTATACACAAACATACACATACACACAAAAATATAAATACATATGTTGATTTTTATTGGGGTACATTTATTGAATCAGAAAATGAAAATTCACTTACTTAGGGAGGAAATATAAAATATTTTTATTTGAAATATATTTAGGTTGTAAAGTTTTATGAAAAATTTGATAAAGTTCAAAAACTAAAGGACAGTCAATTATGTTTCCTCTTTGGAAAATAATCAATTGTCAAAGGATTAAGACTTAAGAGAAGGGATAGATTTATATTTAAATTTTAAAATAGATTTGTTTCAAAATGTGTCATTCCAGTAATAATGGTGAAAATCAAGATTACCATGAAGCTTACATGGGATTTTGAGTTAACCACCCAAACTAATTAAGCAAAATTATCCTAATTTGTTTATTATGTTAATGATCTGAATTAATTTATAGTAATTTAGCATGTATTACTAAAGATTTATTATGTTTCCTACTAAATGACTTAAGAGCTATAAATCCCACGGTTAAATGTAATTAGTGGAGACATATTTATCGAAAGGGATAATTACATCTGATAAAAGTTCTTCAGTTAGGCTTAATTAAAACAGATTATTCCCCCATAAATGAAAAGTAAATATGGTAATTACTGGGTAGATTTTCATAGCAAAAATGAGTATCTCAGCATTTCAGTTTTCTAAAAGGGGTAGGAAAACAAACTATGTAACAGATTATTTCCCAATAAAGTATGATTAATAATCCCTGGGAAATAGGCATTTTCCAGGAGTAAACATTTTGCTATTAAATCACTAAAAGGGGAATTTTGCTCAGGAAAATTTATCATTAACTGACTTCTAAAGTGGACTATGGCTATTTTTGAACATAATGAATAGTGTTTTAAGGAAATTTCCTTTTTTTTTTTCCCGAGATTATCTCTAGCTCAGCTAAATAGCAGTGGTAAGGAGAAAAATGAAAGTTAATCACTCTGGAAATAAAATTTTCCACAATAACTTGGACTGGGTATGGCTATACAGGCACAGAATGTATAAGACCAAAATCTCAGAACATGTTCAGGACTTATAAATACTGAGATTACATTGTAAACCTATGTATCAGTTGCAGGTGTGCACACATATTAATGTGTAAAACTACATACAGGGCATATTTTAGATTTTCTTTTGTATTTAATCAGTATTTTTTTTCAGTAGCAACACTAATACTAAAAAAATTCCACTTTACTTTTTTAAAGCATTTTCAGGAAATTATTAGTTCATTAGATCATTCTATCCCCCTGGAAGACAGATGAAGCAGGGGTTATTGGCCTCCGAGAAGCCAGGTTCAAGGTTACACAGTTAATTAGTATATGAGTTAGGACTTGATATTTGGACCCTTAGTATAACATCCTCTCTCTGGCATCATTAAAGTATAGACGGGTCCACGAACATGGTGGGAAGATGGGGTTGACTACATGCTACATGCTACAAACTAGTATGCATAAGTTCATCTCTGTAGCATGGCCAGGTGGAACATTCTATATTCATGGTATGGCTCTGCGGTTAAAATAAATAGCAAAACAAACAAGCCTGGTATGGTGGATCCCCTTGGAGCCAAGTAGATGGGATCACCTACAGACTGGGTGATGAATGGCATGCATGGTCTGCATGTGGAAGGATGAAGGCATAGGGCCACCATCTACTGCTTATCTGCCACTTGGTGGAGCTGAAACTAGACCCTGGCCATTCTCACTCCTAGATTTTTGCCATATTTAAATATGTGCCTTTCTCTGGAGACCTCAAAGTATTATCACAGACAGTATTGCATTTCTCCTTACAATATCCTTTTGCATTCCATAGAGCCCAGGTGATTTATCAAAGTCAGGAGCTATGGCTAATATATGCTCTGTCCTCCCAGAATTACATAAATGCCTAAGCACAGAGGCTGAGGAGAGACCTGTGCTGCCATAGCTGTAAAACTGAAGGCTTTTTAAGAAAGACCTCAAGCAGAAGCTCTCCTCTTTTATGCATGGGCTTTAAAGGGCTCTTTCCCCCCTCCCCGACCAAGAATAATTGAATTAATATTTTTAAATGTTTACTGAATGCTACACATTAGGCAACTCCATTTTAATCAATGTCTACATTAGTTTCAGAGATCTGCTTCATTTTTATTGTTGAAAGATGTCAAGTTGTATCGGTCAAATGCAACTGAAGGACGTTTCAAACAGTTTTACTAAATATAGCTTAAATATCACTGTAATAGACCCCAAAGGGTGTCTAGATTCATTGGGCATACTGGGAATTGATCATTTCATTTGTGGTGCCACTATGTGGGCCACATTATGTCACTCTCAGGTCACTTTTTAACATAGAGATGTTGGCTATCTTTGTTGAAATGATAACTGAATTCTTAAGACTTGCATAAAAACCATACCAAATTCAGACATACACCTGGGTCTCTAAGTCTCAGAGGCAAATTCAGTGCGTGTGAGTAAAAATAAACAGTTTGATGACCAAAAGAATCTATATTTTGAAAATTAAAAATGAGATTAAAGGACTTTTAATTACTGATGAATTATTTGCGAGCAGTAGGTCCGATAAGTACTTTGGTGAGAAGTAGTAGATGGACAGATGCAACTTGTATCTGAGCAGAGATGCTCCAACCCCCATGTCTGTGGCCATGCATCAGGATTCCAGAGCTTTTTCATAAGAAAAATATAACTTTATTCACATAAAGATGATGACAGTTAAACAAATTCAAGAATTTCCATAGGGGTGATATAATCATATCATAATAAGGGGTATGAATTGTGGGGTCAGAGTGCTTGGATTCAAATATGGCTTTGCCAGGTATTGGCTGTCTGTTCTTGGGGAAATTTCCTGAACTGTCTGTATCTTGTTTTCCTCATCTGCAAAGTGGGGGTAATATTAGTTCCTACCTCATAAGATTGAGTAAAGGTTAGATAATTTTAGGTCTCATTATTAACCCAAATAGATTTAGGATTAGATTTATTTACATTTGCCTGATGTCTACATGCTCCTGCAAGATTTTGTATTAGAGCTACATGTACACTTTTGGCCTTGATTTAATATAATATATGCTAAATGATGTGAACAGGCTGATTCAGGAATAGGCTAATTTTGGCTTCAGACTGAATGCATCTGAGTGGCATTCATTATCCTGTTACATTACCTTGTTACCTGTGAAGTTTTCATTATTCTGTTACATTAGCCTGCTCTCCACATGGTTTTCATTTTGGGGGTGGGCAAGGTAGGATGTGCCCTTGGTAATTTAGTGGTATGAATGATTATTAAGAGAAGAAATCTGTGTCCATCAAAAGCTGTCATGTGCTAGCTGTCCAAACAAGAACCCCATTTTTAAAATCTATTTTGCTCTGCTGTTTTATATTCATGATTTGCTTTAATATATTTTGATTCTGAATTCCAAAGGATCAATGTCATTATCCTCAAAGTAAATAACATATTTCTAATCTGCTCTACTTTTTCATAGCAGATAAATCAGTTTTTCAAGTCTTTTTCTTCACATTTGTTCATTGACTTTACCATCATTAATTTTTACTGTTTCCAGAACATGGTTTGCAGCCTAATGATACATCAACTTCTCAACTGTTGTCTATAACATTTTAATATTATCTTACAATTTGACTAAATCATCCAGTGGTTACAAGTAGAAATTTCAGGTGTGAATGGTTTTGAGAAGGTAAAAACCTACCTTTTTTCTTCCTTAATCATTGACTCTTTCCTGTAACTGCCTTTATGGTCCAAGACACTAGGTAAACCCTACAGCTCCTATGGAAAAATGCCCAATACTACCACAGGTTAAAAAACCGATTGCTATTCATGAATTTAAAAATGCATTATGCATTAATTTATTTATCTTCTTAAAGTTCACCTTCTCTCTCTGGGATGCTCTCTCCCCAGTCTAATTTCTTTAAAACAAAATTCAAATACATAGAGGGTGATTGAATACCATTTACTGGGAAATCATGAACTCTTGGTGTTTTTATTTTTTTAAGGTGGATGTGAGGAACATGTGGATTTTTTTTTTTTTTAGCTCTATGAGTCCCTCTAAACCAAATACTTCTACTTTAAATAAAAATTATAGCCGTAACTTTTCCTAATGTTAACGGTAGAGTACATGAAGGGGAAAAAATGTGCAATTTGTTAAAAGTAATCCCAACTCTTTATTGCCTTCCAATCCAAGATAATTGCATATAAAGAAATTCATTTAAATTATTGACACTAATTTACTAACTAGAATTTTAAATAATAATTTCATGAAAAGGAAAATTCAGCAAAGTCTTAGAAATAAACAAGATTTAACAACTTATTAGAACTGTTTCTACATTTTTATAAATCAAAACCATATTTCTGTAATTTTGGCAGCAACAATTTTCTTTTTACAGAATATGAAGAAATATCATGTATAAGATGTGGCTTGGTAACTACGTATTTTAGTTCTTATTAAAACAACTACAAATTGCTTTTTTTCCCTCCTTGTTTTTGTTCTTTATGTATTCTATTTCCAGAACTTATAAACTGAAACCTTACCATAACACATTCATTCCAGAGAAGGAAACTGTGGTTATTCTGTGCTTCTTTCATTTTATTCAGCAAATATTTAAGCACTTACTATGCTAGGCATTGTTCTAGGTGCTGGGATATGACAGCTGAATGAGAACTCATTCTTGCCCTCATGGGGCATACTTGGTAGGAGAGGAATACAAACAAAGACCTAATGTATAAAATCATCTCAGCCAGGCAGAGTTCTGTGGTAAAAATAAAGGTAGTAATGTGGAATGGAGTGGTGGTGTGGGGAGGAGGCTACAGAGGAGATGACAGTTGAGCCCCATGGTGAGAAAAACCAGCCCCCTGGACACCAGCATTCCCAGTACTGAGGTAGGGATCAGCTTGGTGTATTTGAGGACTAGAGAAAAAGCTAGTATGACTGCAGCACAGTAACAAAGGGGCAGTGGCAGGAGATATTGTTAGAAAGATTAGGTAGACCCATGGTAAAGGGTTTGCGTTTTATTCTGAGTGTTACGGAAACTCACTGGGAGTTTTGAGCAGGTGATTGACTTGTGACCTAATTTATCTTTTAAGATCACTCTGGTTTTCGGATGGAAAGTGAACTTGGCAGGGGAGGGGCAAGAATGAAAGTAGGAAGTGTAAGATGACCCCTAAACAAGAGGTTCTTTCTTGGAATTGTCAGAATTTCTACCAAGTAGTTTCATTTACAGAGACAACATGGCATTGGGGTAAGGCCTGGGAGCTGGATTCTAGACTAATTCTGCCTCTTGTTCTCTCTCCACCTTGGGCTTTAGATATTGGGCCAGAGCCAGAGAGTCCTTTCCAGCTCTAATATCTTAAGAAGGCTACTCTTTGGACCCCAAGAAATTTCCCCAGTGGTGCAGCGGTCTTACTTCCCTGCTCTGGAACACTGAAGGTTCTTAGCTCTGCTAGTGATTTTAGTAGATCAGTTGTGATGCTGCAGAGAACTGGGGTCAGGTGAAACCAGAGAAAACTCTCACTAGTTAGTTCCAGAGCCAGGTGGAAGGGAAGGGAAGGTGAGACCACTGGACTTTGGGAGCCAAGGTTTCAAGAAGGAAAACCATGTCAGAGGAAAAGCATAACCTGGCCCCTTTGTCAAGTCTGGGACCCTCAGCAAAGCAGGAACCAGAGGTACGGACAGGCTCAGAGGAGTTGAATTTGAGATAGGGTCACCTCAGTGAACAAGAACAAGGAGCCAGCAAGAATCATGGTCCCTCTGAGGAGATAGGGTTATCTGCATAGAAAGAATGGCTTTGGGCTTCTGATCTGACTTCATTTCATAGTACCAGGCATTGTCCAGAAAAGCTAGGAAATGTTTGAAACCTAGAACCTACTTCCTTCTAATCTCTAAGCAAGGGCGACTTAACTGGAGAGTGTGAGAGTAGTCTTACCCTAGGAAGGCTAAAAGGTGCTGCTGATTCAAACCTGTTTTAACATTAGTTCAGCCTTGATCATGTGGCTGGATTCTCAAAAAGGAACCACTCTTCCACTTAGCCTGGTGAGTTCCTCCCAGGCAGAAATTGTGCCTTGGTTCATTTTTGAATCTTAAAACCTTTGCATGGTTCCTGGCATATGATCGTGCTGACTGCATGCATGAACCAGCATCATCAATGAAACCAAGCTACAGTCTCTACTTCAACTGCTCAAGGGCCTATTTCATTCTTGTGTCTCAATTCTACCACAAAATTCTGTCTGGAACACTCTCTTCTTCAAGATTGAGTTCCTGCCCCGGTGTGAACCATTTTCCTTCCTCTAACCCTCCTTTCAGGAAGCAAATCTCAGTGACGGGTTTCTGGATATCCCAGAATGCTGACACCTCGAATTTTCTCTCCCTTCCCTCCCCTTCCCCACTGACCAGCAGGCCTCTCTAACACGTTGCCTTCTAACCCCATCAGGAGCCTTGTTACAAGTACCTGTCAGGCCCTATGAGACTCCTTGCCCCCCTGGGTCTGCAAATGTCTGACCTGATTCACAGTCAACCCAGCCCCAGGTCCATCAAGTCCATTCAAATGGGACAATCTAAAGTGTAAATTCAGTAATAGAGCCAGACTATTTTTTTAAAGATTTTATTTATTTATTTGAGCAAGAGAGAGAGCATGAGCAGGGTGGGGGGCCTGGAGGGGCTGGGAGGGAAGGACAGAGGGAGAGGGAGAGGGAGAAGAAGACTTCTGGCTGAGCAGGGAGCTTGACTTGGGGCTTGATCCTAGGACCCCAAAATCATGACCTGAGCCTAAGGCAGATGTTCAACCGACTGAGCCACCCAGGTGCCCCTAGAGTCAAAACTTTTATTTTTTTTTAATATTTTATTTATTTATTCATGAAAGTCAGAGAGAGAGAGAGAGAGAGAGAAGCAGAGGCAGAGGGAGAAGCAGACTCCCCTCCTAGCAGGGAGCCCGATGTGGGACTTGATCCCAGGACCCTGGGATCATGACCTGAGCCAAAGGCAGACGCTTAACCATCTGAGCCACCCAGGCGCCCTAGAGTCAGAACTTTTAAACTGACATTTCTGTTCAGCCTCCCATAGTGAAGTGACCCTATAAATTAACAATTTTCTTCAGCCTACATCCTCTGCCCAAGATTGATGAGTCATATTTATTCTCAACATTAACAGATCTTTTCTAATGGAGGCATCAGAATTCACAACCAAGCTCTGTTCTATGACCTCTGGTTTGTGCAGAAAAGAATTTCATATGAAGAAATTCCAAGGCCAATTTTCAGAATAGGTCAATGTGTGTAATTTTAAGACACATTTGTTTGGGAGAGTAGGAAGAGCATAGGAAATAAAAAACAAGGCAGAGAGAATTCCCATTAAAGGTGTTCTCTTGAACTGACTCAGGAGAAGATATTTAACCTGTTGAATAGCAATGGAAAGACTGGGCAGGAAATGAGTACATTGCCAGCGCCATGGAAAACCAGGTAATTGTCCGAGCATTCAGAAAAAGATCTAATTCAATTTAGCAAGCTCGAGGAATCATTAAGAGCTTGAACTCTGGGGACTGACTCCCTGAGTTCTTATTGCGGTTAGGTGCTAAGTGTGTGACCAGGGACAGCTCACTGAACCTCTTTCTTCCCCAATTTTCTTGATAATAAAACTGGGATGATAATAGTACCTCACTTACCGGAGTATGAGGATTAAATGAGTCAGTCATTGTAAATGTTCAAGCACAGAGAATAGCACAGCAAATGGCAGACTTGGTTATTACTGTCATTGTTACTTTAACCTCACCATCTCTAGTGGTCACTCTAGACCGTGCCACAATCACCTACCCCCTGGAATATGGTATTTCTTGGGTGATAACACTGCTATAGACTCTTCATTTGTTACTCAGCATCTGCCCATGCCTCACTTAAAGCCTTTCTCCTCAGTTTGGTCCAAGTGACCTTTTACAAAAGTAGATCTGATCATGTGACTTCCAGATGAAAACCTTCCAGTGAGTGCCCACAACTCTTGAATCGAATCCATACTCCTTTGTTCAAATGGCACTATTATTTAAAGGATCCAATCTATACTCGACTTCATGGTCCTAATCACAGTCTCAATGAACTAATTAATTATGTGATCATTTAATGTCTATCCGCCTAATTACACTATGACTTCCATTATCTAGTGGGGGAAGAATTTTCTGTTCCACCTCTAGTGCCTAGCACAGTTCCTGCCACTTGGTGGATGCTCAGTAAATACTTGTTGAGATATCCACTAAGTATATTTGTTGAATGAATGGATGTGGCTAAGTATAAAGACAGTATGAGACAATTTTGTTATGTGGTGCAATCAAAATTTTCCTTGTGGTTGTGTCTCACACAGTTTTGATGTAAACTTTTATTTTCATTCCATTTAAATGTCACATAATGGGGTAGAATGGAGAGAAAAGACAGAGATAGCAGAAGGAAAGAAGAGTCACAGAAGTAAATTAAACTATTGAAAAACACAAAATAGTTCCATCTTAACATTTAAATGATATGATTTTGAGAATTTAGTGTTAGAGGATTTTTTCTTTTTTCTTTTTTTTTTGCCAATTTTCCAATGTGTTTTGAATTTCAAGTCTGTCAGTGATGTTTTATGATGAAGGCATTTTCTGCATTTTTTTTAAGTTTTAGCATTTACATAGTTGTCTCTCAAATATAACTCTATGCCCAGCATAAATAGGGGAAATCATCTAGACCAAATTACTTTTTTACCGCACAAATAACCAGCATCCTCTTCCTAGAGATTATATAAATTTCTCAATTTTGTCTTTTACTTATAATGTTAGGATTTTGCCTAATAAGTGATATCCACTCATTCACTTTTTCAATAAAGATTTACTAAGTGTCCAATGGGCCAACAACTGTGTTAGGTTTAGCTAAACTCACATTTGGAGTACAAAGCAGATCTTAATGGGTGACTCATACAAAATAACAACCTTTTTTTTGACATAAATTAAAAATGTGCAGCAACTTTTAAATTCCCTGTGCTCACTTAATATTTTAAAGCTTAAATTGACCACAGTAATCAGTGTGTATGTGTATAAGTATGAGTGTGCGTGAGTGTGTGTGTTGGGGGAGATGAGAAGAAATGTCGGTTCTCTCTTTGAACTAAAAATATTTATAAAGTACGCTGTTTAGGGGTGCCTGGGTGGCTCAGTCGGTTAAGCCTCTGACTCTTGGTTTCAGCCCAGGTTGTGATCTCAGGATTGTGAGATTGAGCCCTGCTTCGGGCTCTGCACTCAGCTTCAGATTCTTTTTCTCTCCCTCTGCCCCTCCCACCCTTGTAAATAAATAAATCTTGAAAAAAAAAGTATGCTCTTTAGCAGTGTCACTGGTGACTACATTGTCAACAATAGCATAAAGTGCAGCTGTTCCCCCCCTTGAATCATTTCCTAAGAGAAAGAGCTGACTCAGTTTCTTTCAGCTCTAATCCTTTGGACTCACATATGCTGAAAGCCAAGATTTTGTAAATTTTGGAAAGAGTGGACAAATTAATTGCTCTTACCTTCAGTACTTTCAAAAACCCTCAAGTGTGTGATACAGACCTCTGATCCAGAATAAACAATGCTTAAATCTATCATCTGGATGTTACGGCTGTCTCCAGACTACTTCCTCGGCCTTGACTCCTGATGACTTTAGGCAGTGCTGATCTGAATTAACCCCTAGCCAGTGAGGGCATTTCGTGTGTAAATGCTTGGTGGAAATTGTCAAATACCTCTCCCCCCAATCCCTCATCTGATGCACTTGAACGATGGTAGAGTTTTGTTGAAGCACTGCTTGACAAGCTGCCAGAATGGATAACGGGCATCTCGTGGAGAGTGCTGTGGAGTGAAGAAGTTGAGGAGGATAATTTTCAGGAAGTGAAGCTGTGCATGTGGACTAGCCCACCTGCTCCTCCAACTCACCAGCACAACCAAGGGCTGATTTCAGTGCTCGACAGTCTTTAGCATCCCCAAGAATCTTCTGTGGAATTTACTGGGTCAGATCATCAGTGGCATCATCACCCACCCCCTGCCTGAAGACCTGTCTTTACTAGGTCAGGGCTGGGGGCTGACTTGGGACCAAGCACCTCAGTAGGGGAGGTGGGGTCTTTCCTAAAGGTAGTTTATTTTATTTATATATATTTATTATAATGTATGTGTTATATATTTATTATATATAAACTATTTCCTTCTTTGCTTTGGCTGCCAGGAAGCTGATGAGAGTAATGGGAATACCACTCCCTTTTTATTTTGATGCACTCATTTCAGTCAATGAGAGACAGCATCACAGAGTAGTTAAGAGTATGGATGCTAGATCCAGACCCCCAGCTTTGACTACTGGTTTCCCA
This sequence comes from Zalophus californianus, assembly GCF_009762305.2. Lineage (NCBI taxonomy): Eukaryota > Metazoa > Chordata > Mammalia > Carnivora > Otariidae > Zalophus > Zalophus californianus. Next base: position 27,162,365 of record NC_045595.1, read on the forward strand.
CCACTGATTTGTGACCTTATGCGCCTGGTTACCTTTCCTGGGCCTCAAATTTTCAAATTAGTGAAACTGGAATATTAGTCAAGGATCATAGAATCCTTGTCAGAATTAAACAAAGTAATACATGAAAAGTGCTAGAGTAGTGCCTGGCACATAGTTAACACCCATGTGTTTTGTTTTATTTTTTTTATTACATATGTGTTATTATTTACTCCTCACCACAATTCTATGGCATGTCTATTTTAAGCCTTGGGTAGAAAACCTGGATTTCAGGAAGAGTTGGTAACTTGCCTGAATTCTCCCATTTGGTGAAGTTTCTGTGATCCACATTCTGTCTCAGTCCAGGTCTTCTGACGGTTCCAGCAGATCACAATATTTTCTGTGTTGTCAGAGATAAAGTTAATGCTTATTCCCCTCTATTAACCAATGCAGTTGTAATATTTGTATTTCCACTCTCTCAGTATAGGTTTTTATATCCCCTTTCCATTGCTTTTTGATTGCACTATCTTATACATCTCTCAGTGTAAGCTGCCACAGATATTTTTTTGAAAAGGCAGGGAATAATTTTCAAATAAAGTAAATACATTTAGGCAAATATTCAGCATGTGTGTCTGTTGCCCGAGTGAGTAGCCACATAAATGCGTTATGATCGACAGTAAAATTGTGCCACTGAATGAGACCCAGGGCAAGCATTGCCAGTATTTTTGGAGAAGCTCCTCTCTACAGAGAACTAAGAAAAGCAGTTTGCTGAGTAAATCCAGTGTCATCTGTTTCCATTGTACTGGATTTACCAACAAAACTCCACAAATTATAGAGAACGACAACAAGATATAAATTCAAAGAATAAGAGGCTGTATTTTTCTTGAATGCGTAAAAATTGGAGGCAGAAACTGTGGTTCAGCTGACTTGATAATTGGTTGAAACTTGGATATTGATTGAGTCTAGTTCCTGCAGAGAATTTCCCCCCTTACGAAGTAAGGAAAGTAGGTCAGAGCAGATAGCATGGCTGGAATGCATAACAAGTTGCTAAGAAGTAGAAGCTAAAATGATTTAGCAAAGACTGGTGAGAACCAGCTTATCAATTCATGAATGCATAGAATGTCTGTTTCTGTGTCATCATCATCCCTATTACCTCTAATTTGAAGGAGAGAGCCCCACACCAGAAATCATCTCCAGTTCTTTTGGTCTTTGTCATGAAGCTCACAGTTTTCCCTTCCTTATGGGGATTCCTTATGTTTTCTCCTTTTCTGGACAACAGCTGATTGTTTCCTGCTGCTTCAAACCTCAGGAAGCACTTTTACAAGGCTGCGGAGGCGAAGTGCACTTTCTGGGGTTCTTTAAGACTGCAACCGACACCAGAGGAGCTAGTCTTCCATCAGGACCCCTGAAAATGTCCGTCACTAGAATCACTGCAGGAAGTTAGCATGCCTGGCATGCTGTGGCCATGACCTTTAGCCCCAGCCTTTCAGCCTCTGCACTGCTGACCAACTGGGCTCTGCAAACATTCTGACAGCCACTACATGTATAGAGTCTGCTTGGGGGATGAGATGGACCTCATCCCAGGGAGGAGCTTTCCAATAGTCTGCAGAGCTGTCTCTAGGAATTTGGGAAACAGCCCCTTCAATCTAGCTGTGCCATGAGCCAATCACTAGCAGGGGCTTTTTAATCTCAGAATAAATACATGTGATGTGGAGCAACGAGGGATTTTTGCTGTTCTGTTACCGAGCACAGATCTTCCCAGAGCAAAGCTTTCAGGCCCTGGGGATCCCCCTGCCTTCCCCTGCTTGATTACTTAAAACAAACTGTTATATTGGATAAACAGAATTTTTCTGTTTGTTTCACAGGAAGATTCCCTCTTATTTCTTCTTGAAGTAGTTCATGGAAGTTCCCAAATGCTCAGGAAAAGCCATCTTCCATTTCAGTGTGGCATGGGGGGTGCTTCTGTGAGATCCACAGACTCTCAGCAGTTGCTGTGAATTATGGCACAATACCTTACGTGAACTCTTCCAGAGATGGCAGAGAAGCAGCCCTTTGATTCCCATCCCAGTTTCTCATGTAAGCCAAACCCACATCATCCGAGCAGTTCTGTACTGCATAATTGTCCTGTCACCAAAGGAATGCGAAGAAATAGCTGATGAACCTGAAAGAATGTGACTAATTATCTCCTGCATCCATTAAGCGTTGGGAGGCCGAGTTTAGAAATAGCCTTATGCTGATCCTCAAGTTGTGGGCAGTTAAAGTGCTCTATAAATAGAAGTGGTGGGTTCATGCATTTATTTATTCCTTCTTCAAATATTTATTGAGTACCCACCGTGTGCCTAGCGCTGGGCTAGGTGCTGGGATGCAGTGGTGAACAAGACAGATATAAGCCCAGTCCTCACAGAACCTCCATTCTAATGAGGGAAATAGACAATTAACAAGTCACAACTACAGACTTGAAGGTGGTGAGGTGGAAGGCCACTAAGGCAGCGCTGTGGACTGAGTAGTTGGGGAGGGTCTCTCTAAAGAGAATATTAGAGCAAAAACCTGAAGGATGAGAATGAGCTGGTGCCACGAAGAGTTGGGGACAGGGCATTTCAGGAGAGAGAAAAGCAAATGCCTAGAATGTGAGGACTTGCTTACTGTGTTGGGGAAACAGAAAGGAGGCTCTGTGCTTCTCCTCTTCTCCCTTCTCTGCCACTTTCCCGCCTCAGTTGGTGCAATGATTCTGGAAGAAAACAGAGGACCAAATCAAGCAAAGTTAATAAAAATATGGCAGACAAAAGTATCAATTTTTTTAATGAGAAATGCAACTTACCATTCAAAATAGTATTTCTTCACATCTTTGACAATTTGTGCCATCAGAATCAGTATTCATGAGAAGGGCGATCATTTCTTGATTAAAAATCTAATACCTAAGTGTGATTCTAATATATTAGTGAATGCCTATGGGAGCCATTTTCGATTAAATGCTACTGAATATATCTGTATGTGATTGTCACTCAGTAATTATCTAGAGTAAAATCGTGTGCTATGAATGCTTAAATTTGAAACTGGGTAAAAAGTATAAAAATTATAGCTTGATTTTTTTTTGTCCTACAAAGCATTAGGATCACTTCAAAGAAATTTTCATGATATACCTTTTTTCCAAAGTATATTTTTGTTGTCTCCCTACTTCTTCCATGATTATTCTGTCCTTTGTCAGTGAAAGGAATTGTTGCTTTACTGCTCCTTTCAAACATCTGGGCTATTTTACTTTATTTTAGATTTACAAAATGCCATCGATTCTACAAATATTTATTGGGTATTGCTCTATGTCCAGCTCTCAGTTAGGTGTTGGGAATACAAATACGAGTAGGAGAGAATGTTTATCCTCTTGGACATGCCATTATGTGCCTCTTAGGGCAAGCCTTCCAATTACAAAGTGACAATTTAAAATTTGCTACTCTCTAAAATTCTTCAATATCGTAGAACTAGTTATGACAGCAGTTTATCCCCAAACTTACATGGTAAATAGGGAAATATAATTTTACCACCTGTTCTTAGAGACCAAAAATAAAAACTGAAATGAAAACAAACTCCTGCCCAAACAAAATTCTTTCCAAACCCTGTCGGCAAAGTGATGAGCACACGGGTGCTGGCGGTCGGCAGGATGGAAGGCAAGGGTTGTTTCAGTGAGTGGGAGGGGCCTCATGGAGGGAGCTCTGCTGCTACTCTGTACACACCAAGCCCTCATGTGTGAGTGTGTGTGCATGTGAGTGTGTGTGTGTGTGTGTGTGTGTTATGGAACATACAGCTGAGTGGGGCTTTAGAGTTTATTTCAGTCACAGCCTTAGGGCATGGTATGCAGTCTGGTTTCTGGAACTTCCACATCACAGAGATGCAGAAACTAGGGTGCTAAGAGAACCAAACTACATGACCCATACCGCCAGGGCCCCTATGGCCTGAACTGATTCATCATCCATTGGCCAGGTATGGCTGACACAGGAGTATCTGTTCGCTGGGTTAGTCGGCAGGAGGCTGGATCTTTGACTTAAGCTCTGTGCATGTGTGTGTGTGCGTGCAGACGTGTGTTGTTCCTCAATAAAATTTCTACCTTTGCTAGGGCTACTGCCTAGAATAAAAAACGGTAGGCTGAGGAACAAGTTCCTATCTGAATGCAAGTAGACTGAAGGACACGTCTTTGTCTTTAGGTGTTGATGCTATTGCTGTTCATTTGTGCTTGAGGAAATTTCTTGTTTTAGAGTGGTCAGTGTTAAGAGCAGTATGAGAAAATCCACAATGTACAGTTAAATAGCTCACAAGGTCAGTCAACAAAAGACAAACTAGCATCAAAAGTGGTTTTACTTGACAGTAAAGTTTGGCCAAACTTTATTATTACAGTCAAATGCTCAGTGGTTGCTAGATATGTAATTTCTGTAACTTTAGTCTCAAATGGGAAACCTTTCATTGTGGGAGAATCATAAAATCATGGTGAAGGAAAACTGCAGATAGTGTACAGTGAGAGATAAGATATTTCTTGATAAAAAATGCTGGTAATGAACTTCAAAATGTTGTGTTGAGTGAAAGAAGCGGGCACAAAGGAGTATGTACTCTGTGATTTCCATTAGATGAAATTCAAGAATAGCCCTAAGTTATCATTGTTTATAGAAATCAAGGAACTGACTGGAAAGGGACATGATGGAACTTTCTGGAATGATGGAAATGCTCTATAGCTTGGTTTGGGTGGTGGTTACACTTTAGATCTGTGCATTTTAATGTATGTAAATGATATCTCAATTAATGATTAAAACTGAACTGAATACTTCAGATCTGTGCACTTTAATGTATGTAAATTATACCTCAATTAAATATGAATAGGATTATATGCACACACAAAGATTAACTGTTAAATATAGTTAGTCTCAAACTTCTTTTTCCTGAATTGATCCTCATGCAAATATATCGATCACATCTGATTTAAATATTTCTTTCTTTTACCTATTTGCCCAAATGATTAAATAAATAACATTAAAACCTGCATAGCCTCACAGATTTCCTAATTGTAACTCATACTGGTAAACTGTGGTTTACATCCTAGATCCTACTGACTGTTCTGGTTTAGACAAGATGTAATTTAAAACTCTCTTAGTTTTTTCATCTGTATGATAGAAATGATTAAACTTATCTGGAGGTTGTTGTAGGATCACATGAGAAAGGTGTGTTACAGTTCTGCAATTCAAAGTGTCTTCTGCAGGCTGGTAGCCTCAGGGTCACTCAGGAGCTTGGTAGAAGTGCAAACTTGCAGGCCCCACACTGGACCTACGGAATCAGAATCTTTGTTTTAACAAAATGCCCAGGTAATTTGTATGCATACTAAAGGTTTAGAAGCACTGTCTTAAAGTATGTTGTGATCTTAAAAGTGAGATACAAATATTACAGACTGTCATTAATACAGTGTCTGTGGTGAAAAAGTGGCCCGGCGTTTTGCATTTAGGTTTCCCTTGTTTTACTAGGGCTATTGGACTGAAACCACTCTGCCACCACAGTAGGTAACATCTTTGTGAAGTGTGGCTGCCTGAGTTGCTGGTGGAGGGACCTCATGAGTCAGCATCGAATGCTGTCCGAGGATCAGCCAACAGACTGCATTTCCAGTTAGCTTCTCAGGATACAGTTTTGTGTGGAATGAGAGTGGCCTAAGGTCCATGCGAACACAACACAAACTGTCAGAACACCGAGGATTTCTGTAGACTTTAAAGGCCGTCCTTGATTTTCTTACCCCTAAATCTCTCTTTAGCCATTCTCATAAGAGAGCTGCTGCCATCGGCCTTGTCACTCAGGCCCACCACCTCCAGGTCGTCCACGGTTCTCCTCTTTCATGACTCCTACCTCTACCCAAATCAGGAGCAAGTCTCCAAGCCTGTCTCCAAATTCTGCCTTGAGTCTCCCTGGCTCCCTCCATTTTCACAGCCACCCGCGATCTCCTTCTAGAACTACTGCCTCCTGGTGGCTCCCCGCTTCCACTGCGCATCCTCTGACCGTTCTCCCAAGCTCTCATCACTCCTCTGGCGAAACCCTCCCCTGTGTTTCTATTACACTAGAGTGAGCGCCAGACTCTACATCTGCACCTGGAAAGACCCACAGGGTCTTGCTTAACCTGGTCTCTGTGTATCTCTGCAGCCACATCTTGGCCCTCTTCCCTGTAGTTCACTGGGCCCCAACCTCTCTCACCTCATTCAGGTCTCAGGTGTGCTGCGCTCCAGGTCTTCCAGCCTTGCAAATACTGTTCTCTTGTCTAGATGGTTCTCCTCCCTTCCTTGGAATTCTTAGCTCATTTTAGACCTTAGGATCTCAGTTAGTCCCCCATCCCCTCGAAGGTGCCTTCCTGTGAGTGCTCTACAGAGAGTAGTCTCCTCTGCCAAGTTCCATCCCAGCCCCTGTTTCTTTCCTTCATGGCACTTCATTACAAGTTGCATCATTCTGCATCTTCGCCGTTCTATTTTTACCTTCCCTTTTAGAATCGTCGGGCTCATGTCTGTACTGTTCACTACTGTGTCCCCCGGTGAACCTCCATGACTGGCACGTGGTAGGTACTTAACAGATACTGGTTATGACGAACTGACTGACTACCTGGATGAACAGACGGACTTATTCCTTTGCATGGCTGAAGGGCTGCTTAATTATGTCATGGTGTCTGGAATTTATCTCCCACTAAAGTACAAAATGCCCACTTCTTAATTCTGAGCTCATCACCCTCACACCAGATTGCTGGATGCATTGTTAAAATTCTCAAAAAAGCACTTAAAAAAAAGAAAGAAAGAAAAGAAAAGCAGAATTCATTTTTGCGGAGCTTGTTTGCTTTGTATCCCTGGTCCTTCCATGACCTCGTCCTGCTTTTGGAAAGGGCGGTTCGGTTCCTTGCGGTGGTTTCATCAATCGCTGGTCCCTGGACCCCTGCAGTTGGAAACCACAGGAAAAGCAACCACAACATCACCTTTAATTAGCAGTAGAGGAGGCTGCCTGATATACACAGATAGTGCCTTGAAAATAAGAAACAGAAAAATGTGAGGCAGGACCGGGTTCATGGAAAAGAACTAGGAAATGAAAAAGAATAATTATCCTGTTTTAACATAATGTTGTTAATCTGTATTGCCCATTATCATCTAGAGTGTCTTGTCTATTGAAGTATGTGAGCTGTGGAGCTGCTCTTTGCTCCAGCGGTATAGCTAACGTAAGGGACTGGCTCACCATCCATCATAATAATTAGTTTGTCATAATTTTCTGCCCTTCTTGGCTCTGCAGTAAAAAGATAGAAGAGGCATTTAAAGTTACTCAGGAATTGTTCCCCAAATTTCCTCCCTGTTCTTTATGGGAACAGATAGCTGTATTTCTGCCCTATTTATTTTATGTTTGGCCTGTGATAATGAAGTATATTTCATCTGGAAGTATATAGCTTTAATTTTCATGTTCTACTTGGAAACATCTCGCTGTTTCATTTTGTGTCAGCTGTACAGTATATAAAGAGAGCCCACGCTTCCTTCTGCACTCACCCATCACCTACCAGAATTAATTCCAGTTTCAAGACCAACATTATGACTTCACGAGTTGACTGCATAATAGCAGGCACTAGTTCTGCAGTCCTGGAGAGTCTGCGAAGTGCTGTCCCGGGCTCCTCCCGGAATTCTCCCGACAGTGGGGTGGGGGGTGTGTGTGCAGGAAAGGCAGGGGCTACCCACATGCTCCCGTTAGAGAATGAGGAGGACACGGGGCCACTGACTGGCCCGGGTTCAGGCTGCTAGAGCAAGGGGGAGCTAGGACTTGGGTCCAGGTTTTCCAATTGTAAATTATGGGCCTTCTATTACTTCAGCAACATCTCCTTGTGCTGGAGTCTGCTTCTGCTGCAGTGGAGACAGGGCAGTTTTCTGTTAGTCTCTCATTCCCTCCACAGTGCAAATGGGATAAGCTTTCCTTCTTGTGGTGGAAAAAATGAGGGCATGTTTGCATAATAATGTGGAGTTTAGAAGGAATTTTATGGTATCGGGCAGAGGTTCTCAAAGTGTGCTCCTCAGACCAGCAGCATCAGCAGCCTCAGGAAGCTCGTTAGAAATATAGGTTTTCAGGCCTCACCCCAGACCTGCTGATCACAAACTCTGGGGTGGGGGCCAGGATGCAGGCTAAAGTTTCAGAACCACTGGCCTAGGGGGACGATGGGGAAACGCAGGGGAGAACAGAGAAGAGAGAAATGACATTATATGCCACGGAGAAAAAAAAAACTTTGTTCCTCTACTTTCTGAGGTTCAGTGTCAGGACTGTGTAAATTAAACTGACAAAAGTAGATTTACAAATTTTACTTGATGTTAATATTCTAATTTGTATGTGTACCCGGGGGTCTCACAGACAAGGAAGTGAAAAGCTAAAGAAGCAGTTAGGTCTAAGGGCTAATATGCCGTTTTAACAAAGAGCCATACGTTTGTGGAGAAGTGACAAGACAAAGGAAGAGAGTTTGGGCCTCTAGGGGCAGGAAATTGTGGGAGGGTAAATATATGGGGGGAAACCTAATGGAAGATAAGAAGTCAGTAACATTTGTTTGTGCACCTTCAAGAAGATGCTGTTTCCAGGAGTAAAGTTTGTCTCTTCTTCCAGGTATGGGAGTGGGGGAGGGGGACACTTTCACAAAGGGAAATTTAATCCCCGCTTTCAGACAGAAAGGGGCAGGATAGAGAGCTTTTTCTACATCTGCCATTGCTCAGTTACTTTCTGTTCAAAATAATCCTCATGCCAAAGTGCTAAGCTTTGTGTTAGCATATTCTGGTCCCCTTCAACACTGAGGGGGACTCTGGGGCCAGATTGCTGAGTTTCTCTTAACTTCTTGTCACTTCATTCATCCACAGAGTATTTGCTGAGTACTTACTATGTGCCAGGCATTGTGCAAATGCTTGGGAAACGGCAGGGGAGAAAATCAAAGTTCTCTGTGCTCAAGGACCAGACATTCTGCCCTACGTTCATTGACTGGGTGATTAAAGGCAAAAATTACTTGCCCTCTCTGTCCCTTTTTTCCTGGCCTGTAAAGAAGGAATGCTAATAGTGCCTAACTCACAGAGATTTTGTAAGGACAATGCATAAAACACCCAGCACGCAGCATGCAGGTAGAGTCTACAAGGGCATGCCCCCTTCCTGATCGCACACTTCCGGTCGCCAAGTGCTATCGACAAGCTGACAGTCCTATCTCTTGCCAACTGTCCCCAGAACAAGATCATAAACCCCAAAGAAGTAATACCATTTCCTAGAGCCGGGAGACTGGCACAGACATCCCCAAGATGCTTAAAGCAGATGGTCAAAATTTGATTTAGAAGTGTCCGAGAACTCTTGGACTTGGTGATAAGTACCTCTTTGTGAAATATCCAGATTTTGTCATAATTTCAACTATCATTATGGCAATATCAGCCCAAATATTCTGGGAATAAATATGCTCCTGGCACTGTTTCTGAGTTCTCTAACCTGACATAAGCTCAGAGATGAGGAACTTACAGAATGATTTCAAGCAGCATGTCTTAGATTTAAAGGTCTGGCTGCTCCAGGAGCACAGAGATGGGAGTGAAGAGATGGGGCTTTGCAGGGCTGACTTCAGGGCTGTACTCCCCTAAATAGAAAGTTGTGCTGTATCAAAGCCTGGTTCAAACCTCAGCTACTCTAAGGAATGCTCAATTCTCTAGTCAGGGGTTTGGTGCTCCCCTCTATCACTGATGGAGCAGACAAACACAGTTTGCTAGCCACTGGGCAGCCAAGTATTGCATCTGTTGTATTATTCTGTGCTCGTTTCTTGAAATCCCTCCCACCCTAGTGTAAGACTGTGGTGAGAGCTGTATTGATAAGACAGTGGAGGTGGAGGTCCAGTGTGAACCTCCTATCCCCCCTCAAATATACATATCAAGGATGCTTTTTGTTGCGTGGTATATTGGTTGGGTGTGTTGGAAAGAGAGAGAGAGAGTGGGTGTGTGGGCATCAGGACAAGAGAGAACAAGAAGGAAAAGAGAGGGAGGTGGAAGGAATGAAGGTGGAAGGGGAAGGAAGAAAGCAAAAGAGCAAGAAAGAGAAGGAGGAAGGAGAGGGAAGGACGCAGGCAGGAAGCAAAGGAGTGGCTGGGGGGGGCTTGGAGGGGCCTAGGACCTGCAGAGCCCACTCCAACTTCACAACCCAACCTGCTCCCTGGAGGAGAAGACAAGACGGGCCTCCTCCACCGCTGTCTGCCAGTGGGCATGGGTGGCCTGACACGCTTCTGTGTGGAGCAAGAGGTGGCCTTAGGGTATATGTTGTGTGAGGACCGCTTTGAGTGCTTGTCCCTGACCGCCTCTGTACTCTGGCCCGGTGACGGATGATTCTGTACCTGTCCTCTTCTCTTCATTGGACCTGTGCCTCTAGGAGGGGGACTCAGCCCCGTGGCCCTTGTGACACACATACACCACATCTGTACCTTCCTCTAGACTTCGGGGGTTTGGAGGGTGCAGGCCACATCTTGGGCACCATATGATTTCCCACAGTTCCAAGTACTTTATACTTAGTAAGGATCATGATATTTGTTTAATGTGGTAGGATTATTTACTGAGAACTGCCTGATTTCACAGAAAGAATAGACCCATTGGGGTACAGTTTTCCAGTGTCCTCTACTGATTAGGAAGGTGTAATGATTCCTCTTTTAATCCCTTCTTAATGATGAAACTTTACTGAGCTAAAATTTAGTGGACCTTTTTGTGTTTTCTCTCCCCCAGCCCTGCCCCATTCTAATGGGAGGAAAGCTCTGGAAGAACCTCTAATATTTCAGATCTAAATTTAAGGAAGTCAGATTCAATTGCTTAGTTAATTAAATTTGTAGTATTCTCTTTGGAGATATTTATGGACTTATTTTCACACTTTTGTCTTTTCCTTTTCCTCTAGTTGAGCAGGAGCAAATACAAAGTGACAACCACATTACTGTACATGGAGTTATTTACAGACCAAGATGATGGATTTCCTGATAATCTTTAATAGGATAATTTTCCTGGATGCAAACTCCTGTCCCCTTGGTTTATCCTGTTCACCTGTTTCATTACGTGTTGTCTTAATCTCACATGACACCAAGGTAGAACCACAGCCCTTTTGAGCTTAGCAGATGCACTGTTTGAAATCTGAGGGTTTTCTTTGCAGCTTGCAGCTAAAAGTCCAAGATTTGGACATATGGTCTACTACTCAAACATCTTAAAAGTAGAAGTAATGCCATAAGATGAGGCCATCAGAGTTTTCATTGCTTGAAAACCAAAGGATATATAGATTCCCAGTTCCAGGACAAGCTTTTATTCAGTTATGAAACATTCAAGTGAGTTTCTCCAATAACGATTCTGAATACTACATAGCATTTAAAAAATCAAAGTCCATTTTTTACACCCCTAGCTTCTAGTATCTCTATGAGTATGTGCCAGGAACTTTGCTAAAAATCTTTATTGCCTTCCCTTATAGAATCCTCATGATACCTTATGAGACAGGTTATTATTTCCATGTTATAAATGTAGAAACTGAGGCTCAGAAAGAGTAAATGATGTCCCCTAGGTCACATAGCTGGTAAATGGCAGAGCCTGGTCTCAAGTCTAGGTCCGTTGATTACTAACCCAGAGTATTTCCCCTACTCCATTTTTATTATGAAAACAGAACCTGAGATGAAAAGCACAAAATAGTAGTGGAAATGATAGATAATGAAAAGCAATACATAATCCATAAATTAGTTAGGGTTTGACATTAAGAAATATGTACAAGAATAGACTTTCAGACTCAGCTTCTTTGTAAAGACATTTAATATGGATTTCAAAGAACATCCAAGAAAAATTTAAAGGACAAAGAGGGGCCTTACCCTATCAGATATCAAAACATATTATGGATCTATAACAATTAGAAAAGTGTGGCATTGACAAATGGACCAGGACAGAGAACCTGGAAATATACCCATAAAAAATGGGAAGTTTTTTGCATGAGAGAGTTGATATTTTTATTTATTTACTTATTCTTTATTATATAAAATAAGCCAACATTTTATTATTAACACAAGATGTAAAGTATACATGTTTCCCTTTAAAAACAGGTTTAAATATGGAAGGGAAGATTGTTTTCTGATGCAAGACAGAGTTTAGTTATGAATTTTAAATCACTTTTCTGTGGTATATAATAAAACAGGAAAATGAAACAACTGGTTTGAATAAAATGCTTGCTTTTTCTCTCATTCTTGAATATACTACTTAATTTATGGGGCATCTTCATAAATGCATAAAACATGTATTTCAAAATGCAAAATTATTAGAGTGCTTATTTCTCTTCCCATAATTTATGATTGACCTACATTAACTTTATTCAACCACATTATGTCCTTCCCCCAACCCACACCAGCACCATTGCTAATAATGGCAGTTCAGCTATTTCTTACTCATTGATTTTTTTAAATTTCTTTCCTTTTTTATTTTTTATTTTTTTCTTCTTTAAATTTTATTGTTATGTTAATCACCATACATTACATCATTAGTTTTTGATGTAGTGTTCCATGATTCATTGTTTGTGCATAACACCCAGTGCTCCACGCAGAATGTGCCCTCTTTAATACCCATCACCAGGCTCACCCATCCCCCCACCCCCTCCCCTCTAGAACCCTAGGTTTGTTTTTCAGAGTCCATCGTCTTTCACGGTTCGTCTCCCCTTCCGATTTACATCCCTTCATTCTTCCCCTCCTGCTATCTTCTTCTTTTTTCTTAACATATGTTGCATTATTTCTTTCAGAAGTACATATCTGTGATTCAACAGTCTTGCACAATTCACAGCGCTCACCATAGCACATACCCTCCCCAATGTCTATCACCCAGCCACCCCATCCCTCCCACCCCACCCCCACTCCAGCAACCCTCAGTTTGTTTCCTGAGATTACGAATTCCTCATATCAGTGAGGTCATATGATACATGTCTTTCTCTGATCGACTTACTTCACTCACACATGAAAAAGTGCTCAACATCACTCAGCATCAGGGAAATCCAAATCAAAACGTCAAGGAGATATCACGTCACACCAGTCAGAATGGCTAACATTAACAAGTCAGGAAACGACAGATGTTGGTGGGGATGCGGAGAAAGGGGAACCCTCCTACACTGTTGGTGGGAACGCAAGCTGGTGCAACCACTCTGGAAAACAGTATGGAGGTTCCTCAAACAGTTGAAAATAGAGCTACCATACGATCCAGCAATTGCACTACTGGGTATTTACCCCAAAGATACAAATGTAGGGATCCGAAGGGGTACGTGCACCCCAATGTTTATAGCAGCAATGTCCACAATAGCCAAACTGTGGAAAGAGCCAAGATGTCCATTGACAGATGAATGGATAAAGAAGAGGTGGTATATATACACAATGGAATATTATGCAGCCATCAAAAGGAATGAGATCTTGCCATTTGCAACAATGTGGATGGAACTGGAGGGTGTTATGCTGAGTGAGAGTTGATATTTAAAATGAATGGCAAGGAGATGAGCTGATTATTCAGCAAGTGGTGATATTGACTATCTGGGGAAAAAAGTCCCTATTTCATATTATTTCTGGAAATACTGGAATAAAAACCTAAAATTAAAAAATTAAATATTAGAAATCATAAGATCTCCCAGGGCATTCCTATGAGGACTCGAGTTAAAGCGGTGAAGTTGAAAATGTATTTGCCTGTACCTAAGAAATAACTATTGACTCTTCAGCTGCAACCATATTAAACTCCTATGCTTTGCATCTGAGTGGGTGCTGCCAACAACACACGAGATGCGCCGATATTACACATCTCCCACTTGGTTACCTAGTCCCTTTGGTAATCAGAAGCTTGTACTTTGGGGAGGACTGACTGGGATTGGGGGGTGCCAGAATTTGTTATGGAGGAGAGCAAAGCGACACTCCATCAACTCCTCAGCCATCCCACCCACGAGTTGGATAGGTGGTCTTACTGTATGTTCCCAGGGCAGCTGTTGTTTCTGGACACTATGATTATTGCTGTTGACTGTTCTGGGTCTCCTGCTAGACTTTAAATTACAAGAGTAGAAGTTCTGTCTGCTTTGCTTATCCCAATGCTTGGCCCATCCTGGTGCTCAGCAATGCTTTGTAGAATGTGTAAATAAGCACCTTGTCAGCCTCGTGGACAGGGATAACAAAGGTTGGTAGGGAAAAAGGTAGAAGTGTGTAATAGGGAGATTGGTAGGTTTGTATGAGCATTCTGTGCCGGATGGGAAATGCTCATATCTGTGGTTTCTGAAGATGTCCAGATAAAGAGAAAGCATGGGAATGTACCATCCCAGGTCAGGATGGGGGCATAGAGGCATATGTGGTAAAGAACATAATAGCTATCCTTTTCTCAATCCTTACATCATGTCAGACACTGTGCTAAGCACTTTGTGTGCGTAATTCCATTTATTCTCCGTAGCAACCTCAGGGATGGATGCTATTATTACAGTGATTTTCCACATGAGCAAACCGAGGCTCAGAGAGGCCAAGTAACTTTTGCAGGGTCACTCAGCTAGTAAGTTGCAGAGTTAGAACTCAGATTCAACCCCCTAGTGCCTCCCAACAGACTGAACTGAGGCTAGTGAAATGGATCTTGTTTAGGGCTAAGAAACGTTGCATCCCCAGCCCAACATCCTGACTCTTCAGTCCTTCCTTACCCTTTTCATTAAAACAGACAACAAAAACAACTCAAAGAAGAGCCACCTTACCACACCAAATCCAGCCCTTGGAGACCTCAGCCTTCTGTGTGGATGGGAAGTGATTACAGCTGCTCTTGGCTAAGGCCTTCCCCGGTGGTTGATGTTTCCAGCTTACAAAGGGATGCCTGTAAGAGAGATGGCAGTCTCTCGAGCTTTCTAGCAGGCAGTACTGCTTGCACACCAGCACCCACTTCACACAAGGGCTCACCTTGGCCAGATGCAGCACTTCATTAGCCCGCCATTGTCTGCTCTGTCTTTTGCACAGGGCCGAACTTCAGACCCAACTGCAAATTAGTAGTGGCTGTCAACCAACTGGATCCCTGCAACCGGTAATCTACCATTTTCACTTGCCATGACTGATTGTCTCATTCTATACAAAGTTAGTGGTATGAATCTGGGCAATAATTACTTGGCTTCAGCTAAATGTATCTGTGTTTCTTAAATGAATTATAGGGACTGGTCTTAATATTCCTTCATTTTCTGTTAGGACATAGTGGAAAGTTTGGAAAAAATACCAAAAACTGAAAAGAGTAGAACAACTTCCTTTATTTAAATTGTTCATTTCTACCATTACTTATGATGAATAGGCAAAAGACAAAAACAAAAACCCACAACAACCCTTTTAATAAATGTTTCTATTTGAGTAATGATTCCAAGATAAGAGCTTCAAGCTCCTAATTGGAGGAAGAGATAGAAAATCAATCAGTTGCCTGGAGAATGAAAATAAACTACTTAAATTAGCTTTGTGTGGCCTGTGGGTTTTTTAATCCTGGAAAACCAGAACTAACAAGGCTAATTTTAAGAGAGAATAACACCGGTGCAGGTGTTTTGGACTCACATGAACAATTTTATATAGGAATATAATGTACATGTGGTCGCTAACTCCCAAGAAATGACCACTATGGGAGAAAAATAAAATTGGCACAACAGATGCATTTGTTTATGTGACCTACATCCAAATGAGATAGCACTGATCTGCCAAATCTGAAAATAGTGGTGTTAATTCCATCATACAGTATTTTGGCCCAGTTCCACAAACAGATAGTTCAGTTCCCTTAAGAAGAAGCTAGTGGTCACTCCATGGCCTCTTTTCAGAGGACAGGTTCTTCAGCAAGAAATTTTGGGGGCAGAAAGTATAGGACCTCTCTCTTGTTCAAGAACCAGTTTGACTTAGGGAGGTGAACAGAAACTTTTCCTTGAGAACATTTGGAGATCCCTGTCCAGGTCATAAAAGGAAAAGTTGGGAAAGGAGAACCCAGCCTCCAGAGTCTACTCGGACAGGTCACTCGTGGTAATGAATCAAGGATCTAAAACCAATTCCTTTCAACTCTGCGTGTGTGGCATGCCTTGCAGAGTTCCCCTGTACCCCACCCAGGGGTGTGTCTGAGTTTGGAGTCACGTTCTTGGTATATGAGGCTGTGTGAGGACTGCTTCTTATGAAACCTCATGGGAACTAATTTGCAGATAAGGGTATGCTGAATGAGCATCTGAGTCAATGTAGTTTAACTCAGTTAAGACCTTTGTTCCTGAAGCCTGGTAACCCTGGACCAAATCATGGCTAGTGGTGATGTAAGCCTGTAGGAAAAATTATTTGACCTCTCTGAACCTCAGTCCCCTCATCTGTTAAATGAGGATGACATCAGGACCTTCCTCAAAGTGCTATTGTGAGGATAAAATGAGATACATGCATATATTTTCACATTTATATTTCTAGCAGTCTGTTGATGATTTATGTGTTGGCATAGATGATGCAGAACTCAACTCAGATAAGTTAGTATCAAAATAATCAAACTCATGTGACTACCAAATCTTTTACTAAGAAATTCAGTTTTCTCCATAAGGTATGTGGTTGCAGGGAGGTGGCATTCTTAGGAAGACACTCGGGGATCCTGCTCAGTCATCTTTGGAGTTTGAGACACAATTTGAAGTGTAGAATAGTTCAAGACTTTTCGGTTACCTAATGGAAGATATCTGACCATAAAACTAGTAAAATAACATGAAGGGATGTCTGCAAAATACACCCTCTTCTCACCCTAATCTGCTATCAGTTATATACTAAATCAGGGAACAGCTAACCACTATGTAAACAAATAGTTATATTAAAAGTTAAGTCATTTTGATGGTACCAAATAATTATTCATGAACAAATTAAATTGAAAGTCATGTGGTTCATAGAGTCTCCCCTCAAATAACAGATAGCATCCGTCTTCCTATCTATCAATAAGTACAAGACATCCATCAAATCATAGGCTCTGAAAACATCCAGAGACCTTCTCATAGATAAAACTCATTCATTGCAGGTTATATCAGTAAGTCAATTCAACTTAGTTTGATAGCTCATAACTGTCCAGGCTGTTGCATTTACTGAGCCATACACTACCCTTTTTCCAAGCGTGCTTGAGAAAATTACTTGTGAGACTATTTCTCTTCTGGGCACAATCAAGTGCTTTAGAATGAACTCCATAACTGCAGATTCAACATAGCATTAGGCTTGGTAATAATATCAAAAAATATTGCTTTAATAATGCCGTGAAGTTGCCTAGAATCCCATGACTTTCCTTCTGCTAGTAATTCAGCCAGAGAACTTATCAGTGAATGTGTGTGAGTGCCAAATAGCAAGGCCCGGTTTAAGGACAACAAAAACCTCAAGGTTAAGGAGAGAGGACCAGAATCAACACCGTCTAAATGAGTTGGCTTCTTTGGAGGGAGGCTGCTGCCCTCACCCAGGACCTGGTGCCTTCTTCACTGTGAGAAAACAGGGCTGGATGGTCAAGAAAGGTCCCGGTGGGTGGCTTGGTTTCTTACTTGGGATCTTCCAATTATTCCTCTCCATTGCCAAGTTTACACAAACCTTTAAGGAAGTTCTCTGCTCCATGTCTTTCTCCTTTTTAAGTGTGTTGAAGCGCATTGGAACTATAAAGCACTATGCAGATGTAAGAGATTCACGTATGGCGTGCGTGTTTGATATGGTGCCACATGCTGCGGAGAGTCTGAAGGAATCACGCACTGTGGGAGGGACAGAGATATCCATCCTCAAATCCGGCATTTCCCCAAGTGGGAACACCTACCACTGGTGGTGCCTGAGATGATGTTAGCTGACAGGTGAAGGAGCATTTTTATTATAATGGTCATAATTTATATTTTGATAAGTACGTACACATTTATCATGATATGTAATAGGAAAAATAAAATTAGTGTACCATTATATAATAGGTATTATTGTATAGGACAAGGCTAAGTACATAGATTCATTGATTTAGTTGAAATAGAGAAAAAAAGTGAGGATACACAGACTTGATAAAAACTATGAAGATGGGATATTAATTACCGAGTTTTGAAAATATTTAGGCCCAGAGAAGGGGATGGGACGGTCTTGCCCAAGGTCTGATAGCAAATGAGAAACATTGCTGGGACAATTATTCATGTCTTCTAACCCCCCAAGATCTTCCAGGTCTTTTGACTATTAGCAGGACTTCTTCCTTCCTTAGCTGGCCATGTCTCCACCAGCTTTGAGGGCATCACGAAGAAGGCACAGTGCTTCCTCTCTAGGGATATCCATTGAAGGGTTTAACTTAGTAAAGTGTTAAAAGCTTCAACAGTGCATTTGAATCATGGGGTCTTGAACAATATACTATCGACAGCTTATCGAACATCTGCTGTGAGCGATGAGCTCAGGCCAAAAACTGGGACCTTTCCCTGGCCCTTTGCAAAGGGGTTGTGCAGAAGTTGTGCACAACTAGAGAGAGGAAGCAGTGGCCAAGCCAAGCCAATTGAGCATGTGACATGCCTCCAGGTCTGCAGCCTCCTTCCCGCACATGCCAGACCCAAATTGCCACAATGCCCAATTCCCATCTACTAAGAAAGCAAGGAGAAGATTAAAAACAAGAAGGTTTTGCTAAGAGACTGAAAAAAAGGAGTCCCTGTCTACAGAGACTGTAGTCTACCCCCATCTGCAGCTCATTTATAGTAATGACTGTCATTCATTAATCCCCGTGCCTACATCATTTCTGAACCCATACCACTACAAGTTAGCATTCCTATCCCCATTTTGCAAATGACGTAATAGAAGTTCAAAGTTAATTTGCCCAAATGGGAAAGTTTCTCAATTCTAGGCCAATCGGACTGCAGAGACACAAGACTCATATTCAATATTACTCTATACAGGAAAAGAGAAGAGACATAGGAAATGATATTGAATGATGTAAGGACATGTGTAATTCAATGCTAGATTAGACAGTAGTGACTTTTAGGGCTAAAATAATTCACAGTAGGACAAATCATTGTTCTATTCATTTATGTATCTAAATTCAAGTTGGATTCCTCACTCTGTGCCAGACACTTGGGATTGATCTGAAATAGAGGTCAGCAAACTACAGCTCAAAGGTGAAATGCGGCCCACTACCCGTTTTTTTGTAAATAAAGTTTTATTGGAACACAGCCATAGCTCTTTCTTCATGTATTCTGTGGCTGCTTTTGTGCTACAACAGCAGAGTTGAATAGTTGTGACAGAGACCTTTGGGCTTGTGACACCTAAAATATTTGTTATTTGGGCTTTAACAGAAAATTTTGCTGACCATTTATCTATAAGTCCCAGAAGACTTTGTATAAGAGGTGGAACTTGATGACAAAAGGAAGATTAGAATTTTGGGCATAGGAGAAGGCATCACATACCCTGAATCCTAATTTGGCCTGACTACATAGAAAAACTAAAGAGACCTAGAGAAAGTAGCAGTTTGAGCCTCATTATTGTAATTTGTAAAATGGAAATGGAACCACCTGCTCAGACTGCCTCCTCAGTTTCAGTGGGTTGGATGACACAGTAGGTAATAAATAATAATTAATAGCTACATTTTATTGCATACTAATTGAGCATTTTTTTCTAAGCAATTTACATGCAACGTCTTGCAGTATCTTACATGCAATCTCAGTAACCCAGTGGAAGGGTTGCTCGGTGTAAAGGAGTGACTGACTAGAAACTAGTAATGTGTTTTTTTAATTTTGTCTTTCTGAGAATTTGATCTTTGCCCTAGTTAGCCCAAGGATGGCATCTGCCTGGGGTTGCCTGTGGGAGTGAAGAGGAAGATTTGAATTTGTTAAGGAGGGAAGCCAGAGGCAAAGAAGGAGGTAATCCTTAGCTTCTGAGATGCAAAGAAAACTCACAAGTTGGATAAGTTCCCTGCAATACTATTTACATGTTTTATTGCCTCTATTGGAGTATTGGGGTGAGGCCAAGTATGGAGGCTCTAGTTTATAACATTGTCTGCACACTGTGGAGCAGATTTTTCTTCTGCTCAGGCAGCTAGGCTGGCTTTAAGGTATCAGGATGTAGGAGAAATGACAGACAAACAGCCCAACCCTTTTCTGGTCTGGCAAATGGTGGGAGGAGAAACAGGTGAGTGGAGAGGAAGAACAAGGGGAGAGGGGGAAGGTATGTCACATATGGGAGGATTTAATTGAGGGAAGGCGTTATTGCCCATGCCATTGAGGAATTTGGACAAGGACCTCATCTTAGACAGCCCTGGAATTCACCCTGGTAAGTTGTGCAGGTGCTTAGAAGGAGTTTCAGGACTTTGGCTTCCCTGGCTGTGCTCAACCCTGCAGTGTGGGCCCTTTGTGTAAGCTGTGGACTTGCCCTGAGGCTTTCTGTCACATGGCTCTGCAGGAAAGATACTGCAGAGATCTGGGTCTCTGGCAGCAGGAATGAGGAGAGGCCAGGACAGCTGGGGAGCAGCAGTGGGATTGGTCCAAGCTTAGCTGAAGGCCAGCATGGTCACAGTGACCAGGGCACAGAAGCTTATTCCTAGAAACTGAGGATGTCAGAGCCCCAAACCCTGAGCTTCCAGCACTGTCTGATATTCTGTAAGACTTGCATACCTCAGTAAGATCCCTACTTAAGGAAGAGATGGGAGAGGAGACTCTGAGAGGCTGAGAGTCTGAGCATTTTTATAAAGAGGGACTGGGGGGGGCGGAGCAAGATGGCGGAAGAGTAGGAGACCTAGATTTCGTCTGGTCACAGGAATTCACCTGAATACGGATCAAACCATTCTGAACACCTACGAACTCAACAGGAGATCGAAGAGGGGAGGAGCAACAACTCTCTGAACAGAGAAGCGACCACTTACTGGAAGGCAGGACGTGCGGAGAAGTGAATCCGAGGCGATATTCAGGAGGATAGACAGCGGGGGAGGGGGCCTCCGTCGGCCGCTTCTGGCAAGTGATAGAGCCGCGGAGCACAAAATTGTAACTTTTAGAAGCTGGCTCCGCTGAGGGACGTCGCTCCAGTGGCTAAGCGGGGGGTGGAACCCTCGTGGGACAGTGTGGTCTCAGGACCCTTGGGGTCACAGAAAGACCGGGGGTGCCTGAGTGCAGCAGAGCTCCCAGGTATCGGAGCGGGGAAGCCGGCTGCAGAGACGGAGCCGAGGCGCGGGCTCTCAGCTCGGGGTGGCCATAAACTGTGATCCGTGGCCCAGTCGGGCCACTGCTCCTCCAGCAGGGACCCAACAAGCGGCAGATCCGGGGAGACTCCCCTTCCTCCCCCGGGAGGAGCGGCGTAGGAGCGCACCGCAGGGATCTGCTGGGTTTGGAGACTCCGCGCGGGGTCCGGTGCCAGAGATAGAAACGCTCGGTCACAGGCCGGGTGAGCACGGAGTGTGGCTGGAGACCGGGGAGACGGGAGTGACTGCTTTTCTCTGGGGGCACACTGAGGAGCGGGGCCCCGAGTTCTCAGCTCCTCCGGGTGGAGATTGGGAGGCCACCATTTTTGCCCTGGTCCTCCAAAGCTGTACCGAGAGCTTGCAGGGAACAAAAGCTCCTGAGAGCAAACCCGAGCAGCTTCCTTAGCCCGGACTGACAAGGGCGGGGCAATTCAGCCTCCGGCAAAGACATTTGGAAACCATGGCAACAGGCCCCTCCCCCAGAAGATCAGCACGAACAGCCAGCAAGCCAAGACCAAGTTTACCGATCAAGGAGAACGGGAGAACTCCAGCGCTAGGGGAATACTACACATAGAATTCATGGCTTTTTTTTACCATGATTCATTAGTTCATCAAAGTTAATTTTTGTTAACTGTTTTTTTTTATTTTTCTTTTTCCCTTTTTCAACCAACATCTTATCAATCCCTTTTTAAAAAAAAAACTTTTTATTTTTCATTTTTAGAGTCATATTTTATCCCTTCATAGTAGTTACCCTTATTTTTGGCACATATATATAAGTTGTTCTCTCTTTAAAATTTTGAGATACAGTTTCTTGTAACAGATCAAAATATACCCTAAATCACTAGTGTATGGCTTTGTTCTAGTCTCCTGCCTGATCACATTCTCTCCCTTTTTCCTTTTTTTTTCTTAAATCTTCTTCTTTCTTTTTTCAAACAACT
Source organism: Zalophus californianus (assembly GCF_009762305.2). Classification (NCBI taxonomy): domain Eukaryota; kingdom Metazoa; phylum Chordata; class Mammalia; order Carnivora; family Otariidae; genus Zalophus; species Zalophus californianus. The sequence continues at coordinate 27,184,434 of NC_045595.1, forward strand.
TCTTATCTTATCAAGTCCTTTTATAAAATCTTTTATAATTTTCATCTTTACAGTCATCTTCCATCCCTTCATTGTATCTACCCTTATTTTGTACATATATGTCTTTCTTCCTTTAAAATTTTAGGAGGCACTTTCTTCTAACAGACCATAATACGCCCAAAATCTAGTGTGTGGCACTGATCTATGCACTAGACTGATCATATCTGATCATATTCTGCTTTTTTTGTATTGTTCTGTTTTTGTTTTTATCTTTTTTTCTTTTTTTTCTCTTTCTTTTTTCTTTCTTTCCCTTTCTTTTCCCCTGGTTTCAGGTCTTTTCTGATTTGTACACAGTATATTTGCTGGGGACGTTGTAAACCTGTTAGCGTTTTGTTCTCTCATTCATCTATTCTCCTCTGGACAAAATGACAAGACAAAAAAATCACCTCAGCAAAAAGAACAAGAGGTAGTACCGTCAGCCAGGGACCTACTCAATACGGACATCAGTACGATGTCGGACCTAGAGTTCAGAATCATGACTTTAAAGATACTAGCTGGGCTTGAAAAAAGCATGGAAGTTATTAGAGAAACGCTTTCTGGAGAAATAAAAGAACTAAAATCTAACCAAGTTGAAATAAAAAAGGCTATTGATGAGGTGCAATAAAAAATGGGGGCACTAACTGCTAGGATAAATGAGGCAGAAGAGAGAATCAGTGATATAGAAGACCAAATGATGGAAAATAAAGAGGCTGAGAAAAAGAGAGAGAAACAACTACAGGATCACGAGGGCAGAATTCGAGAGATAAGCGATACGATAAGACGAAACAACATCAGAATAATTGGGATCCCAGAAGAAGAAGAGAGAGAGAGGGGGGCAGAAGGTATATTGGAGCAAATAATAGCAGAGAACTTCCCTAATGCGAGGAAGGAAACAGGCATCAAAATCCAGGAGGCACAGAGAACCCCTCTCAAAATAAATAATAATAGGTCAACACCCCGACATCTAATAGTAAAACTTACGAGTCTCAGAGACAAACAGAAAATCCTGAAAGCAGCTTGGGAGAAGAGATATGTAACCTACAATGGTAGAAACATTAGATTGGCAACAGACCTATCCACAGAGACCTGGCAGGCCAGAAAGGACTGGCAAGATATCTTCAGAGCACTAAACGAGAAAAATATGCAGCCAAGAATACTATTTCCAGCTAAGCTCTCACTGAAAATTGAAGGAGAAATAAAAAGCTTCCAGAACAAACAAAAACTAAAGGAATTGGCAAACACGAAACCAGCTCTCCAAGAAATATTGAAAGGGGTCCTCTAATGAAGAGAGAGCCTAAAAGCAGCAAAGATCAGAAGGAACACAGACAACATACAGTAACAGTCACCTTACAGGCAATAGAGTGGCACTAAATTCATACCTTTCAATAGTTACCCTGAATGTAAATGGGCTCAATGCCCCAATCAAAAGAAACAGGCTATCAGATTGGATTAAAAAAGAAGACCCATCAATATGCTGTCTGCAAGAGACTCATTTTAGACCCAAAGACACCCCCAGATTGAAAGTGATGGGGTGGAAAACCATTTACCATGCTAATGGACACCAAAAGAAAGCTGGGGTGGCAATCCTTATATCAGACAAACTAGATTTTAAAACAAAGACTGTAATAAGAGAGGAGGAAGGACACTATATCCTACTTAAAGGGTCTATCCAACAAGAAGATCTAACAATTGTAAATATCTATGCCCCGAACAGGGGAGCAGCAAATTATATAAGGCAATTAATAACAAAAGAAAAGAACACATTGACAACAATACAATAATAGTGGGAGACTTTAACACCCCCCTGACTGAAATGGACAGATCATCTAAGCTAAAGATCAACAAGGAAATAAAGACTTTAAATGACACACTGGACCAAATGGACTTCACAGACATATTCAGAACATTCCATCCCAAAGCAACGGAATACACATTCTTCTCTAGTGCCCATAGAACATTCTCCAGAATTGATCACATCCTAGGTCACAAAACAGGTCTCAACCGGTACCAAAAGATTGGGATCATTCCCTGCATATTTTCAGACCACAATGCTTTGAAACTAGAACTCAATCACAAGAGGAAAGTCGGAAAGAACTCAAATACATGGAGGCTAAAGAGCATCCTACTAAAGAATGAATGGGTCAACCAGGAAATTAAAGAAGAATTAAAAAAATTCATGGAAACCAATGAAAATGAAAACACAACTGTTCAAAATCTTTGGGATACAGCAAAGGCAGTCCTGAGAGGAAAGTATATAGCAATACAAGCCTTTCTGAAGAAACAAGAAAGGTCTCAAATACACAACCTAACCCTACACCTAAAGGAGCTGGAGAAAGAACAGCAAATAAAGCCTAAACCCAGCAGGAGAAGAGAAATCCTAAAGATCAGAGCAGAAATCAATGAACTAGAAACCAAAAGAACAGTAGAACAGATCAACAAAACTAGGAGCTGGTTCTTTGAAAGAATTCACAAGATTGATAAACCCCTGGCCAGACTGATCAAAAAGAAAAGAGAAATGACCCAAATCAACAAAATCATGAATGAAAGAGGAGAGATCACAGCCAACACCAAGGAAATACAAACAATTATAAGAACATATTATGAGCAACTCTATGCCAGCAAATTAGATAACCTGGAAGAAATGGGTGCATTCCTAGAGATGTATCAACTCCCAAAACCGAACCAGGAAGAAATAGAAAACCTGAACAGACCTATAACCACTAAGGAAATTGAAGCAGTCATCAAAAATCTCCCAACAAACAAAAGCCCAGGGCCAGATGGCTTCCCAGGGGAATTCTATCAGACATTTAAAGAAGAATTAATACCTATTCTCCTGAAACTGTTCCAAAAAATAGAAATGGAAGGAAAACTTCCAAACTCATTTTTTGAGGCCACCATTACCTTGATCCCAAAACCAGACAAAGACCCCATCAAAAAGGAGAATTACAGACCAATAATCTTAATGAACATGGATGCAAAAATTCTCCCCAAAATACTAGCCAATAGGATCCAACAGTACATTAAAAGGATTATTCACCACGACCAAGTGGGATTTATCCCTGGGCTGCAAGGCTGGTTCAACATCCGCAAATCAATCAACGTGATACAATACATTAACAAAAGAAAGAACAAGAATCATAGGATCCTCTCAATAGATGCAGAAAAAGCATTTGACAAAGTACAGCATCCTTTCTTGATCAAAACTCTTCAGAGTATAGGGAGAGAGGTTACATACCTCCATATCATAAAAGCCATCTATGAAAAACCTGCAGCGAATATCATTCTCAATGGGGAAAGGCTGAGAGCTTTTCCCCTAAGGTCAGGAACGCGGCAGGGATGTCCACTCTCACCATTGCTATTCAACATAGTATTAGAAGTCCTAGCCACAGCAATCAGACAACAAAAAGAAATCAAAGGCATCCAGATCGGCAAAGAGGAAGTCAAACTCTCACTCTTTGCAGATGATATGATACTCTATGTGGAATACCCAAAAGACTCCACCCCAAAAATGCTAGAACTCATACAGGAATTCAGTAAAGTAGCAGGATATAAAATCAATGCACAGAAATCAGTGGCATTCCTATACACCAACAACAAGACAGAAGAGAGACAAATCACGGAGTCGATCCCATTTACGATTGCACCGAAAACCATAGGATACCTAGGAATAAATCTAACCAAAGAGGCAAAGGATCTGTACTCAGGAAAGTATAAAATACTCATGAAAGAATTTGAAGAAGACACAAAGAAATGGAAAAACGTTCCATGCTCATGGATTGCGAGAACCAACATTGTGAAGATGTCAATGCTACCTAGAGCAATCTACACATTCAATGCAATCCCCATCAAAATACCATCCACTTTTTTCAAAGAAATGGAACAAATAATCCTAAAATTTGTATGGAACCAGAAGAGACCCAGAATAGCCAGAGGAATACAGAAAAAGAAAAGCAAAGCTGGCGGCATCACAATTCCGGACTTCCAGCTCTATTACAAAGCTGTCATCATCAAGACAGTATGGTACTGGCCCAAAAACAGACACATAGATCAATGGAACAGAATCGAGAGCCCAGAAATGTACCCGCAACTCTGTGATCAACTTATCTTCGACAAAGCAGGAAAGAATGTCCAATGGAAAAAAGACAGTCTCTTCAACAAATGGTGTTGGGAAAATTGGACAGCCTCATGAGGAAGAATGAAAGTGGACCATTTCCTTACACCACACACAAAAATAGACTCCAAATGGTTGAAAGACCTAAACGTGAGACAGGAGTCCATCAAAATCCTAAAGGAGAACACAGGTAGCAACCTCTTCGACCTCAGCCACAGCAACTTCTTCCTGGAAACATCGCCAAAGGCAAGGGAAGCCAGGGCAAAAATGAACTATTGGGATTTCATCAGATAAAAAGCTTTTGCACAGCCAAAGAAACAGTCCACAAAACCAAAAGACAACCGACAGAATGGGAGAAAATATTTGCAAATGACACATCAGATAAAGGGCTAGTATCCAAAATGTATAAAGAACTTATCAATCTCAACACCCAAAGAACAAATAATCCAAAGAACAAATAATCCAATCAAGAAATGGGCAGAAGACATGAACAGACATTTCTCCAAAGAAGACATCCAAATGGCCAACAGGCACATGAAAAAGGGCTCAACATCACTCGGCATCAGGGAAATCCAAATCAAAACCTCAATGAGATACCACCTCACACCAGTCAGAATGGCTAAAATTAACAAGTCAGGGAACAACAGATTTTGGCGGGGATATGGAGAAAGGGGAACCCTCCTACACTGTTGGTGGGAATGCAAGCTGGTGCAACCCCTCTGGAAAACAGTATGGAGGTTCCTCAAACAGTTGAATTTAGAGCTACCATTCGATCCAGCAATTGCACTACTGGGTATTTACCCCAAAGATACAAATGTAGGGACTCGAAGGGGTATGTGCACCCCAATGTTTATAGCAGCAATGTCCACAATAGCCAAACTGTGGAAAGAGCCTAGATGTCCATCGAGAGATGAATGGATAAAGTAGAGGTGGTATATATACACAATGGAATATTATGCAGCCATCAAAAGGAATGAGATCTTGCCATTTGCAACGACGTGGATGGAACTGGAGGGTGTTATGCTTAGTGAAATAAGTCAATCAGAGAAAGACATGTATCATATGACCTCACTGATATGAGGAATTCTTAATCTCAGGAAACAAACTGAGTGTTACTTGAGTGATTGGGGGTGGGAGGGATGGGGTGGCTGGGTGATAGACATTGGGGAGGGTATGTGCTATGGTGAGCGCTGTGATTTGTGCAAGACTGTTGAATCACAGATCTGTACTTCTGAAACAAATAACGCAACATATTTTAAGAAAAAAGAAAAAGAAGAAGATAGCAGGAGAGGATAAATGAAGGGGAGTAAGTCAGAGGAGGAGACGAACCATGAGAGATGATCGACTCTGAAAAACAAACTGAGGGTTCTAGAGGGGAGGAAGGTAGGGGCATGGGTTAGCCTGGTGATGGGTATTAAAGAGGGCACATTCTGCATGGAGCACTGGGTGTTATGAACAAACAATGAATCATGGAACACTACATCAAAAACTAATGATGTAATATATGGTGATTAACATAAGAATAAAAAAATTAAAAAAAAAAGAGGGACTGAACTAAAGAGAATGTTTAGTTTTCAGATTAGATTTAGTTTTAAGCAAGATTGTATGTTTAGTTTCTCCTCTTTGTTCCCCCTGCCCTGTCACTATTCCTACTAGGGGTGGGGAAGTCAGATTAATAATTTTGGTCAAAATTATTTACAATTATATATATATATGTATATATACATATATATATATATCTTTGCTGAACAGACAAATTGTATTGTCAGTTAAAGGTAACAACCCCTTTACACTATCATCATCCCCAGTGGTACTCATCTGCCTGGCTCTAGAAGCAGAGCACCATTGAATACTAAAGACTTACACAGACTTAGAGCTTCCTCTCATCATAGTGATTGTGGTTGTCATCGTTAGGATTTAGGTCACCATGCTAAAATCCAAACTGCAGATGTCACAATTGAGGCTGGAACTGGTATCCTGGAAGACACTGGCTGTGTGCAAAAGTGACCTGGAAACTAATTAATGAAACCAGCAACATGGAGCAGATTGAACCACAGCATGCCCTGGGGATCCCAGGGCAAGGAAGGGGACTGTCCTTCAGAGGCATGAGTTTTTGCCCCTCTGTGCTCTGAGTTTCACTTCAAGGAAATGGTTGAAAGCAGCCTTGGGACTGGAAGGGCCCTTAGACCTGGAGGAGAGTTTGCAAGGAAGCGGTTAGTCTTCTGGCTCTGCAGTCTAAGACCAGTTTCCCAAAGTTGGTAGGGAGGGAAGAGCAGGTGGCAGTTTGCTAGCAGGGTGGAGAGGAGAAAGGGTAGGAGCTGGGGAGGTGAGAACTCTGACTCCTGGTGATGGAGAGGTGGTGAGGAGGAGTGGTGTTTTTCCTCCCTATGAAAAGTCTAGAGTTACCCTTTGAAACCTTGGCTGTGGTCTGACTAGCTGGCAAATACTCCCGTGTGCCAGGAAGAGAAGGGATGCTGAGCCCTTAGACACCATCTGCTGAGCATGTCCTGGCACATGCCAACTGCCTGACTGAGTCATTTGGAAGTTATTTGTGTTTCAGGCTCTAAGCACAATCTCCAACGCTGTCTTCCTACCAGGAAACTGCTTCTGTCCCTCCTGAAGAGGTCTTAGAACTCTCTGATATTCCTGTGAGGAGAAGCTTTAAGCCAGCTCATTTGGAGCTTCCGTTTGGTATAGGAAAAACAATTAAAAAAAAAAATAGGCAGAGCTGTGAAGTGTATATAATAAGGCCAGGCTTGGGCACCTGGACACAGGCCTTCATCCCAAACCTCTTTTAGCAGGTAGGCAGATTTCCAAGTTACAAACTATAGTGCTGAAATATGGGATCTAAACATGCCCAATGTCTTCACCTGCCAGAGCAGGCAAGGGGAAGGACCAGACCTGAGTAGGATTAGGTCCCACAACAGCCTTTTTTTCTATGAACATTTGCTTGTTTTCATCGGCCTCAGTGAGATTCTTAAAAAGAAAAGGGATGGGCTTATGGATAGCTTTTCCCTCTGCTGCTTCTGATTTCCCTGTATTGTCTAGATTTTCTGTAATGAGTATATAATTCTTTGCTTCTCAGAAAAAAAAAAATCTTTAAAAGATAGGAATAAAAACTTAGATCTTAACAGCTGCTGACATCCTGTGCCCTCAGATTGTGATGAGGGGGAGGGAGCGTGAGAGAACAAAACTCTGGGTCTTCTTTTAGGTTTCATCGCCACCTGCCTACCCCTGCTGATTTGGTAGGAAGTATACACACTGCTCTGTTTCAAAAACTAGTCTGGGTAACGAATGCCATTAGGGAACATTGTTTAATTTTCTTGGAGGCATTGCTGCCCTGTACCATATGAGCACATACAGGAGAAAGTCCTCTTTTGTAGGTTATCTAGATGGAAACATTAAAGGGTGAAGTGTCAAGATGACTGCTTCCTACTTTGAAGCAGTTCCTGTAAAAAGGCAAACATGAAGCAAAAAGTTAACAATTGTTGAGCTCAGTGATTGCTCTATGTGTATTCCCTGCACTCTTCTCTCAAATATTTCTGTTTGTTTGAAAATTTTGATAACAAAACTTTGGGAACAAAACAGCATCAGACATGATTTTCAGGGAAGCATATTCACAGTGGGGAAAAGGAAACAAATTTGTTTTGAATGCTCCTTAATGCCACTCTTCCCCTCTTTTCTGAGACCTTGTGAAAGACTCTTCATTGCCTGTTGTTTACAGTACCTTTAAATTGGCTTAATTTCCATCATTAGAACAGTGGTGAAATAGTTTAAGGTACATCTATATTAGGAAAGAACATGGAGACTAAAGCAGTGTTTCCATGTGATATAATTTTTCTTCTACCTAAAGAAATTTTTAACCTTTTCTGAAGTGTAGTTCTATTGGTGATGAATTTTCTTACATTTTGTTTGAGAAAGTTTTTATTTTGCTTTCTTTTCTGAAGGATGTTATCACTGGATATAAAATTCTAGGCTTACAGGTTTTTTTTTTCTTCAACATTTTCAAGGTGTTTTTCCATTGTCTTCTGATTCTATAGATTTGCAGTTTTTATCAAATTTGGAAAACTTTTGGCCTTTAATATTTAAAATAGTTCTCTGTAACTCCTTCTACGACCTCTACAATATATTTCAGGCCATTTTCAGTTCTCTTCTCCCTGTGCTTCATTTACTTTACATTCTGTTGTTATGTTTTCAAGGTTGCTGATATTCTCTTTTGCAGGGTCAAATCTGCTGGTAAAGCTATCTACTAAAATTTTTATTTTCAATATTGTAATTTTTATCTCTAAAGGTTCTATTTGGCTCTCTTTTAATATATCTGATTTTTCTCCTCATTATAATTATGTTTTCTATGAAATACAAATCCATTATTATAATAACTGTTTTAACTTTTAATTGATTCTTCTCTGTGAATTCCATCATCTCCATCATCTTCTCTGTGAGTTCCATCATCTGTCATTTCCATGTTTGTTTCTATTGACTGGGTTTTCTCCTGAGTATAGGTCACATTCTCCTGATTATTCTCCCATTTAGTAATTTTTGGTTGGATGCTATACATTATGTATATTACACAGTTGAGGGTCTGGATTTCATTGTCTTCCTTTAAAGAGTTTTGGACTTTATATTGAAAGATGTGTATTTTTCTATCAACTTGAGCTCATTGAGTCCTTTTTTTTTGTAGGCTATATGAGGGTTAGTTTATAATAAACTTTAGGCATAGATCAGCTCTATTACTAAATCGTGACCCCTCTTGGGTGTCCACTGAATATCCCAGGTGATCACTGTGGACACTATACTCTGGTTCATCAAAACCTGAACATCTCACAATCGTATGTGAACTCTGGCAATTGTTCTGCCTTCTTAACTGAGTCATTCTGTGCCCTGTCTTTTGGAGTTTCACTCTATTCATGCACAACTTTGTACTTAGCAAAGACTCCCTGTAACCCCTGTGAAGCTTTCTGGAGCTCTTTCATTGTGTGGTTTCATTTTTTTGGAACTCTGCCTACATTTTCCAGCCATTTCATCCTCTTCAGTCTCTGATGAATATTTCAGCAAGACCACCAAGCTATATTTGGTTTTCTCTTGCCTGCTCATGGTCTTAAAATTGCTTCAGTAAGAGAAGCAGAACAATTGTAGGAATCACCTTATTTATTTTCCTTCTGTCAGGGATTCCAACCTGTGTTGTCTGTTTTCAAATGTCTGAAAGTGGTTATTTCATAAATATTGTCCAGTTTTCTAGCTGATTCTTATAGGAGGTTAAGTATGGTCCTTATTTCTCCAATATATCTAATTTTAAACAGAATGTTAATATAATTACTTGAATTTAAATATTAAATTTATTTAAACTACAAAAAGAATGCAAACCGATTCATTCATTTATTCCACCCCCACCTCCACCCCTTGCTTCTGGCAATCACCAATCTGTTCTCTGTATCTGTGAGCTTGATATATAAATATATATATATATATATAGAGAGAGAGAGAGCATATATGTATATTCTTTTGTATACATATAAATATATGTATATTCTTTTGCATATATGTAAAATATATATAATTTAGATTCCACATATACGTGAGATCAGATGTATTTGTCTTTCTCTGTCTGACTTACTTCACTTGACATATGCCCTTGAGGTTCATTCATGTTGTCACAAATGGCTGAATAATATTCCACTGTATATACATACTACAATTTCTTTATCCATTCCTCCACTGATGAACACTTAAGTTGTTTCCCAATCTTGGCTATTGTAAATAATGCTAAAATGAACATAGGGGCACATATGTGTTTTCAAATTAGTGTTTTTATTATCTTTGGATAAATACCCAGTAGTAGAATTGCGGAATGATGTAGTAGTTCTATTTTTAATTTTTTGAGGAACCTCCATACTGTTTTTCATAAAGGCTGCAGCAACTTACATTCCCACCAACAGTGCACCATGATTCCCTTTTCTCCACATCTTTACCAACACTTGTTGTTTCTAGTCTTTTTCATAATAGCTATTCTAACAGGTATGAGGTGATTACTAATTGTGGTTTTATTTTGTATTTGCCTTTAATTAATGATATAGAGCATCTTTTCATGTACATGTTGGCTCTCTCTATGTATTCTTTGGAAAATATCTATTCAGATCTTCTGCTCATGGTTTATTCAGATTGTTTTATTTCTGGTTTTCTTTGTTGTTGTTGTTGTTGTTTTGCCAATGAGTTGTATGAGTGTTTTATATATCTTGCACATTAGCCAGTGTGCAATCAAATATATTGTTTGTAAATATTTTCTCACATTCAGCAGGTTGCCTTTTCATTCTGCTGATGGTTTTCTTTACTGTGCAGAAGATTTTAGTTTGATGTAATCCCATGAGTTTATTTTTGCTTTTGTTGCTTTTGCTTTTGGTGACAGATTAAAAATAAAAAACGTTTGCCAAGACCTGTGTCAAAGAACTTATCACTTGTGTGTTCTTTTAGAAGATTTGTGGCTTCTGGTCTTATGTTCAAGTCTTAATCCATTTTGAGTTAATTTTTGTGTATGGTGCAAGAGAGTGGTTTAGTTTCATTCTTTTGCATATGGCTGTCCAATTTTCCCAACACCATTTATGAAGACACTGTCCTTTCTTCACTGAATATTCTTGGCTCCTTTATCACTCATTAATTAACCATATGTGCATGAGTTTATTTCTGGACTTTCTATTTGTTTCATTGCTCTGTGTGTTTGTTTTAATGCAAATACCACATCGTGTTAATTACTAAAGCTTTGTAATGTAGTTTTAAATTAGGGAATGTGATGTCTCCATCTTTGTTCTTTTTCCTCAAGATTGCTTTGGCTATTTGGGGTCTTTTATGGTTTCATACAAATTTTAGATCTCTTTGTTCTATTCCTATGAAAAATTCCAATGAAAATTTGATAGGGTTTGCATTGAATGTGTAGTTTGCTTTAGATAGTATGGACATTTTAATAATATTAATTCTTCCTATCATGAGCATGGAATATCTTTCCATTTATTTGTGTCATCTTCAATTTCTTTCATTAATGTCTTATAATTTTAAATATACAGGTCTTTCATCTCCTTGGTTAAATTTTTTCCTAGGTACTTTATTCTTTCTGATGAAATTTTAGGTGGGATTGTTTTTTTAATTTGTCTTTCATTATTAGTGTATAGGAAACAACAGATTTTTGTATATTGATTTTTGTATCTTGCAGCTTTCCTGAATTTGTTTATTAGGTCTAAGAGTTTTCTGATGGAGTCTTCAGGGTTTTCTATATACAATTATCAGTGGTCTGTAAATAGAGACAATTTTACTTCTTCCTTTCCAGTTTGGATGCCTTTGATATATTTTCTTGCTTAATTGCTGTGGCCAAGATTTCCAATACTATGTTGAATAAAAATGGCAAGAGTTGGCATCCTTGTCTTGTTCCTGACTTTAGAGAAAAAAACTTTTAGCTTTTCACCATGGAGTATGATTTTAGCTGTGGGCTTGTCATATATGGCCTTTATTACATTGAGATATGTTCCTTCTGTATCTGCTTTGTTGAGAGTTTTTATTGTGGATGTTGAATTTTGTCAAATACTTTTTCTGCATCTATTAAGATAATCATATGATTTTTATCCTTTGGTTTGCTAATGTGGTATATCACATTATCTGATTTGAGGATGTTGAACAATCCTTCCATTCCTGGAATAAATCTCATAAATAAATCTCTTGATCGTTGTGTATGAAGATGAATTTAACAGAGGAAAAATCATTCAGAGATGTTGTCTAACTTCAGGTAATAAGAGCTACAATTTTAAAATGATACTCCAAATTTTAAAAATGTGAGAAACCATAAGATTTTGAAGTAATTACTTTTTAATTATATATATCAGTCTCACTCAGCATTTTATAGAATCTATAGTCTGAAAGATAAGGAAGTTGGGAATACCTTTACTTTCCTCCATCTTGCTTCTTCATTAATTATTTTATATTGATATTTACACATTTTTAAGATGTATAATATTTGCTTTCTGCTATGTAGCCACAGTTCACCATGTTGGTGTGTCTTAATTCCATGCTGAACTGGATTTAATTCTCACTGGTATCTTACCACAGCATATCTATTTTTGAGTTCCTCATTTTAAGTTATCATTTATTTGGCAGGATATATCATCGATATCCACCCCCCCCATAAAGACTCATGGGGAATGTTCTCTGAGTCCTTAAGGCTTATGAATTTCTGTCATTAATCTTGTACCTGCAGTAAACCTGGATGGATATAAAATTTTCTTGGAACTTTTCATGTATCACTCTATTGCCTTTTATCATCTAATGTTACTGTGGAAAAGCCTACAGTAAGTCTAATATTTCCCCTTTTTACATGAACTACTTTTTGGCCTATATTTCCATAGAATTCATTTTATATATCTTTGAAGTTTGGTAGCTTTACCAGAATATGTCTCTTTAAAAAAAGTCTAATTTCAGTATAGTTAACAAAAAGTTTTATATTAGTTCCAGGTATACGGTATGTATCAGAGTATCTCTTGTTATATTTTCTTTTGTATCACTTTCTCCTGAGTTATGATGTGTCCTTTTATGACAGATTTACATCTTTATTTCAAGAAATATTCTTGTGCATTGGGGCTTGTCCTCTTGGAGATTCTTTTGAAAGACTTCTTGGAACTGGGTAGTGGGAAGAAGCCAGAGGGTCTTGGGAGGCTGTCAGCGGAGGCTTAAAAGGAGGAAAGGAAACTGTTACTGGAAACTTTATATAAGGGAGCCCACATTATACATTCGCAGGACAGTTGGCCAGACCATTGCTTATACTAAATTGAAAAATAGAAAATGTACCTAATTAACCTATTTATCTTGCTAAGAATATTTCCGTATAGAATAGTGAGTGTTAACTGACTCTTTTATCTACATGTGATAAAGTACAATTACAGAGAGAAACTAAACAAGGAATTATTTCATTTTTAAACAGAATTAGAGGGATTATTTCCACCCAGAACTTGCTGGATCAGAAACTAAAACTATTTCTCATTCTAATATTCTTAGGAAAAATTTCTCAAAATAAGAAAAGGCCTCATGGCAAGTATAAAATACACAATACTGCCTGTGCAACATGGCTTTGTGGTCAAGAACCTATAAGAACTTTTGCTAAGACATTAGAAAGACGAAAGGTGGCGCCTCATATTTCCTTCCTCATCTTGAAAAAAAAAAGAAAAAGGACTTCTGGTAATTTTAAGAGCATAACTTATAGACCTTCTCAGCTGGATAGCACTCTGACTCATAGTTCTAAAGTAAAGAGAGATTTGTGGGTGTGTCTCTCATCTAATGGAGTGAATTGTAATTTGATGACTAAGAATTCCATTGAGTTTTTATAGGAATTGTATCAGACTAAATGGTAATAGAAATAGAATACAAAGAGGCCTCTTGGGCCCTAACTTAATGATAAGCAGAGAGCCGGTTGAGAAATCTACTCAGCTGTAACCACAGATCACTTTTTGTGGCAGAACTGGGTCTTGATGGAGGAAATTGTGATCTGTGCCCAGTTGGATTTCAGCATTGCCATGGAGTGTTATGTGTTTCTTATTGTCCCCCCTTTTTTAATTAGTATGTTTATTGTAATGCTTCTGACCCTGCCTTACCATCATATATTGGACATTTTTGGAGGGGGGGAGTTAGAAATTTGTCTCTTCAGTTTACATGTCTTTTGATCAAGAGCTGCACTTGAGGAGCCTCATTCACATCTGGAGTTGGTTTGAATGACAGTGTCCTACACATCAAGTCTAAATCTGATGCTACAATGAATGAGACTCTGGTGATTCTTAGGGGTAAGGGGGGGTTCATTTAGGGGAATGTGATGGATCATTAAGGGTCAGGGGGTTCACTTTAGTGTCATCTAAGGAGCCATGCCTTCCAGCATGTGTGACCTAGTGTCATTCCTGCTCCATGAGTTTGGGCTGGCTCTGTCACCCACTTTAACTGTGAAATATGCTGGAAGCAATACTGTGTCAGTTCTCGGCGGCTTCCACTCCTGTACTATTAGAAGTAACCTATCACACAAGAAATCCAACAGCCTTAAGATGGCCATGCTGTGAGGAACCTCAAACTAGCCAGGTAGAGAGACCATGCAGAAGAGAATCAAGGGACGCAGTTAACAACCCCAGCTGAGCTCTCAGCTTACTTAGCACCCAGCAGCCAATCATCTGAGTGATTTGTTTTGTCAGTGGATTTCCCAGTTTTAGCTGAGCTACTTCTCCTAATGTTAATGTAGGAAATAGATAAGCAGTCCTCCCTAAGTCCTGTCCAAATTGCAGATTTGTGAGAAAATAAGTTTTAAGCCACTAAAGTTTTCAGGTACTTTTTTTTTTACTTTAAATTTTTTTATTGCTATGTTAATCACTACATTACATCATTAGTTTGTGATGTAGTGTTCCATGATTCATTGTTTGTGCATAACACCCAGTGCTCCATGCAGAACATGCCCTCTTTAATACCCATCACCAGGCTCACCCATCCCCCCACCCCCCTCCCCTCTAGAACCCTCAGTTTGTTTTTCAGAGTCCATCATCTCTCATGGTTCATCTCCCCCTCTGATTTCCCCCCTTCATTCTTTCCTTCCTGCTATCTTCTTCTTTTTTTTTTCCTTAACATATATTGCATTATTTGTTTCAGAGTTACAGATCTGTGATTCAACAGTCTTGCACAATTCACAGCACTCACCGTAGCACATACCCTCCCCAGTGTCTATCACCAGCCACCCCCTCCCTCCCACCCCCCACCACTCCAGCAACCCTCAGTTTGTTTCCTGAGATTAAGAATTCCTCATATCAGTGAGGTCATATGATACATGTCTTTCTCAGATTGACTTACTTCACTCACACATGAAAAAGTGCTCGACATAGTTCGACATCAGGGAAATCCAAATCAAAACTTCAATGAGATACCACCTCACACCCGTCAGAATGGCTAAAATTAACAAGTCAGGAAACGACAGATATTGGCGGGGATGCAGAGAAAGGGGAACCCTCCTACACTGTTGGTGGGAATACAAGCTGGTGCAGCCACTCTGGAAAATAGTATGGAGGTTCCTCAAACAGTTGAAAATAGAGCTACCATACGATCCAGCAATTGCACTACTGGGTATTTACCCCAAAGATACAAATGTAGGGATCCGAAGGGGTACGTGCACCCCGATGTCTATAGCAGCAATATCCACAATAACCAAACTGTGGAAAGAGCCAAGATGTCCATCGACAGATGAATGGATAAAGAAGAAGTGGTATATATATATATATATATATATACAATGGACTATTATGCCGCCATCAAAAGGAATGAGATCTTGCCATTTGCAACAATGTGGATGGAACCGGAGGGTGTTATGCTGAGTGAAATAAGTCAGTCAGAGAAAGACATGTATCATATGACCTCACTGATATGAGGAATTCTTAATCTCAGGAAACAAATTGAGGGTTGCTGGAGTGGGGGTGGGGTGGGAGGGATGGGGTGGCTGGGTTTCAGGTACTTTTTAATGCAGATATAGACAATTGAAACATCTTAACTTTTTCCTTTGAGTTATTTTTATTACAGACATCATGTGGTTGTAAACTTCTTTGAGGAGACAATTGTTCTTAATATATATGTCTTAGTCTGTATTTTTTATGATACTTCCTTCATCTTCTCTACACCTTCCCTGTCAATTACTTATACATTAGTTCCATGTTGGGTCCTTTCCAATTATTACCAATCATCATGTAATTCAACTAATTTATTAGCTAAGTAATTCAACTAAAACAAAGGATTTGTTTATAAATAAGAATGTGTGGTGATGAATGGGGAGGGTAAATTGCAGCCGCATTGATTCAAGTTTCACCTTTTTTTCCTTTGTCCAGTGATGATGCTTCCCTTGGGTTTGAGTGTTTTCAGTATTACTATGGCTCAGAAAAAACTTAAAACTCAGAAGAAACTTGAAAAGTTACAAAATCCTCTGTTTGTAATCCAGGGGCCAATGCTGTCCTTTCTGTTTGCCCCACCACATTTCCAGTAGTCTCTCTTAGCAATAAGTAGAGAGACCATAGAATTTATTACTAAGTTATCATTCACTCCATAGTCAAAGGAAGTGCCATTTATAATTGCACTAACATGGTAGGCACAAAGTGGGCACACTAGGTCATCAAACCACTTTGTTTGTAAGCCTGGGTTTTGAGCAATAAAAATGGCATGTATCTTTGTGAGCTTTACCTGCTTAGCTTTCCTGCTGTAGAAAAGAATGTGATTATGTAGGGACAGTCCCCACTTCTCCTTTGGCCTGCATATATCCCTAGATCTCATTGTTTCTATTAAGAAATTCTTACATTGACCTTTCAAATCTGGATCATTAGCATGTTGAGGGAATTTTATATCTTAATTTAATTTCTATGGAAGTTATATGTAGCCCTCAGTTACTTTTTCCATTTTGGGCCAGGTTTCAAAGCACATGGCAGAATGTATGATTTATGATTCATAGCCTGTGGTTTGGAATTTTGTATGTTTACCTCTATCATTACTATGGGAATATACTTAACTTCCATTTTCATTTTTTAAACTTGTTTTTGATGGATTTAGAAGGAGGAACATGGAATTAAAATGTATTTACTCTGTTATCTGTAAGTGAAAAACCAGTGTGTGAACATGGAGATATGATCTTGATATGGAGTCAAACATAAGAAAACAGATTTCAGTATATTAGGTATGATATGAATCCCTTTGTGCTAAAAAACATACTTTTTTTTTCAGGTGAAAGTATAAAATCTTTATTTTCAGCATATCTGTTTTTGTAGCTTATTTGCTTTTATATCACTCATTATTATTATTTTTTTAAATAATTTTTATTGTTATGTTAATCACCATACATTACGTCATTAGTTTTTGATGTAGTGTTCCATGATTCATTGTTTGTGCATAACACCCAGTGCTCCACGCAGAATGTGCCCTCTTTAATACCCATCACCAGGCTAACCCATCCCCCCACGGCCCTCCGCTCTAGAACCCTCAGTTTGTTTTTCAGAGTCCATCGTCTCTCATGGTTCATCTCCCCCTCTGACTTACTCCCCTTCATTCTACCCCTCTTGCTATCTTCTCCTTCTTTTTTTTTCTTAACATATATTGCATTATTTGTTTCAGAAGTACAGATCCATGATTCATCAGTCTTGTACAATTCACAGTGCTCACCATAGCACATACCCTCCCCAATGTCTATCAACCAGCCACCCCATCCCTCCCACCCCCCACCACTCCAGCAACCCTCAGTTTGTTTCCTGAGATTAAGAATTCCTCATATCAGTGAGGTCATATGGTACATGTCTTTCTCCGATTGACTTATTTCACTCAGCGTAACACCCTCCAGTTCCATCCACGTCGTTGCAAATGGCAAGATCTCATTCCTTTTGATGGCTGCATAATATTCAATTGTGTATATATACCACTTCTACTTTATCCATTCATCTGTCGATGGACATCTTGGCTCTTTCCACAGTTTGGCTATTGTGGACATTGCTGCTATAAATATTGGGGTGCACGTACCCCTTCAGATCCCTACATTTGTATCTTTGTGGTAAATACCCAGTAGTGTAATGGCTGGATCGTATGGTAGCTCTATTTTCAACTGTTTGAGGAACCTCCATACTGTTTTCCAGGGGGTTGCACCAGCTTGCATTCCCACCAACAGTGTAGGAGCGTTCCCCTTTCTCCGCATCCCCGCCAACATCTGTCGTTTCCTGACTTGTTAATTTTAGCCATTCTGACCGGTGTGAGGTGGTATCTCATTGAGGTTTTGATTTGGATTTCCCTGATGCCGAGCGATGGTGAGCACTTTTTCATGTGTCTGTTGGATATTTGGATGTCTTCTTTGGAAAAATGTCTGTTCATGTCTTCTGCCCATTTCTTGATTGGATTATTTGGTCTTTGGGTGTTGAGTTGGATAAGTTCTTTATAGATTTTGGATACTAGCCCTTTATCTGATATGTCATTTGCAAATATTTTCTCCCATTCTGTCGGTTGTCTTTTGGTTTTGTGGACTGTTTCTTTTGCTGTGCAAAAACTTTTTATCTGATGAAATCCCAATAGTTCATTTTTGCCCTGGCTTCCCTTGCCTTTGGCGATGTTTCTAGGAAGAAGTTGCTGTGGCTGAGGTCTAAGAGGTTGCTGCCTGTGTTCTCCTTTAGGATGTTGATGGACTCCTGTCTGACGTTTAGGTCTTTCAACCATTTGGAGCCTATTTTTGTGTGTGGTGTAAGGAAATGGTCCAGTTTCATTCTTCTACATGTGGCTGTCCAATTTTTCCAACACCGTTTGTTGAAGAGACTGTCTTTTTGCCATTGGACATTCTTTGCTGCTTTGTCAAAGATCAGTTGACCATAGAGTTGAGGGTCCATTTCTGGGCTCTCTATTCTGTTCCATTGATCTATGTGTCTGTTTTTGTGCCAGTACCATACTGTCTTGATGATGACAGCTTTGTAATAGAGCTGGAAGTCCAGAAGTGTGATGCCGCCAGCTTTGCTTTTCTTTTTCAATATTCCTCTGGCTATTCGGGGTCTCTTCTGGTTCCATACAAATTTTAGGATTCTTTGTTCCATTTCTTTGAAAAAAGTGGATGGTATTTTGATGGGGATTGCATTGAATGTGTAGATTGCTCTAGGTAGCACTGACATCTTCACAATGTTTTTTCTTCCAATCCATGAGCATGGAACGTTTTTCCATTTCTTTGCGTCTTCTTCAATTTCTTTCATGAGTATTTTATAATTTTCGGAGTACAGATCCTTTGCCTCTTTGGTTAAATTTATTCCTAGATATCTTATGGTTTTGGGTGCAATTGTAAATGGGATCCACTCCTTCATTTGTCTCTCTTCTGTCTTGTTGTTGGTGTATAGGAATGCCACTGATTTCTGTGCATTGATTTTATATCCTGCTACTTGACTGAATTCCTGTATGAGTTCTAGCAGTTTTGGGGTGGAGTCTTTTGGGTATTCCACATACAGTATCATATCATCTGCAAAGAGTGAGAGTTTGACTTCCTCTTTGCCGATCTGGATGCCTTTGATTTCTTTTTGTTGTCTGATTGCTGTGGCTAGGACTTCTAATACTATGTTGAATAGCAGTGGTGAGAGTGGACATCTCTCTCGTTCCTGACCTTAGGGGAAAAGCTCTCAGCCTTTCCCCATTGAGAATGATATTCACTGTAGGTTTTTCATAGATGGCTTTTATGATATGGAGGTATGTACCCTCTATCCCTATACTCTGAAGAGTTTTGATCAAGAAAGGATGCTGTACTTTGTCAAATGCTTTTTCTGCATCTATTGAGAGGATCCTATGATTCTTGTTCTTTCGTTAGTGTATTGTATCACGTTGATTGATTTGCGGATGTTGAACCAGCCTTGCAGCCCAGGGATAAATCCCACTTGGTCATGGTGAATAATGCTTTTAATGTACTGTTGGATCCTATTGGCTAGTATTTTGGGGAGAATTTTTGCATCCATGTTCATCAAGGATATTGATCTGTAATTCTCCTTTTTGATGGGGTCTTTGTCTGGTTTTGGGATCAAGGTAATGGTGGCCTCAAAAAATGAGTTTGGAAGTTTTCCTTCCATTTCTATTTTTTGGAACAGTTTCAGGAGAATAGGTATTAATTCTTCTTTAAATGTCTGATAGAATTCCCCTGGGCAGCCATCTGGCCCTGGGCTTTTGTTTGTTGGGAGATTTTTGATGACTGCTTCAGTTTCCTTAGTGGTTATAGGTCTGTTCAGGTTTTCTCTTTCTTCCTGGTTCAATTTTGGTAGTTGATACATCTCCAGGAATGCACCCATTTCTTCCAGGTTATCTAATTTGCTGGCATACAGTTGCTCATAATATGTTCTTATAATTGTTTGTATTTCTTTGGTGTTGCTTGTGATCTCTCCTCTTTCATTCATGATTTTGTTGATTTGGGTCATTTCTCTTTTCTTTTGGATAAGTCTGGCCAGCGGTTTATCAATCTTGTTAGTTCTTTCAAAAAACCAGCTCCTAGTTTTGTTGATCTGTTCTACTGTTCTTTTGGTTTCTATTTCATTGATTTCTGCTCTGATCTTTAGGATTTCTCTTCTCCTGCTGGGTTTAGGCTTTATTTGATGTTCTTTCTCCAGCTCCTTTAGGTGTAGGGTTAGGTTGTTTATTTGAGATCTTTCTTGTTTCTTGAGAAAGTCTTGTATTGCTCTATACTTTCCTCTCAGGACTGCCTTTGCTGTATCCCAAAGATTTTGAACAATGCTGTTTTCATTTTCATTGTTTTCCATAAATTTTTTTAATTCTTCCTTAATTTCCTGTTTGACCCATTCATTCTTTAGTAGGATGCTCTTTAGCCTCAATGGATTTGAGTTCTCTCTGACTTTCCTATTGTGATTGAGTTCTAGTTTCAAAGCACTGTGGTCTGAAAATATGCAGGGAATAATCCCAATCTTTTGGTACTGGTTGAGACCTGATTTGTGACCTAGGATGTGATCAATTCTGGAGAATGTTCCATGGGCACTAGAGAAGAATGTGTATTCTGTTGCTTTGGGTTGGAATGTTCTGAATATGTCTGTAAAGTCCATTTGGTCCAGTGTTTCATTTAAAATCTTTATTTCCTTGTTGATCTTTTGCTTAGATGATCTGTCCATTTCAGTCAGGGGGGTGTTAAAGTCCCCCACTATTATTGTATTGTTGTCAATGTGTTTCTTTGCTTTTGTTATTAATAGCCTTATATAATTGGCTGCTCCCACGTTAGGGGCATAGATATTTACAATTGTTAGATCTTCTTGTTGGTTAGACCCTTTAAGTAGGATATAGTGTCCTTCCTCCTCTCTTATTACAGTATTTGTTTTAAAATCTAATTTGTCTGATATAAGGATTGCCACCCCAGCTTTCTTTTGGTGTCCATTAGCATGGTAAATGGTTTTCAACCCGCTCACTTTCAATCTGGGGGTGTCTTTGGGTCTAAAATGAGTCTCTTGCAGACAGCATATTGATGGGTCTTCTTTTTTAATCCAATCTGATAGGCTGTGTCTTTTGATTGGGGCATTTAGCCCTTTTACATTCAGGGTAACTCTTGAAAGATAGGAACTTAGTGCCATTGTATTGCCTTTAAGGTGACTGTGACTGTATATTGTGTGTGTTCCGTTCTGATCTATGCTGCTTTTAGGCTCTCTTTTTGCTTAGAGGACCTCTTTCAATATTTCCTGTAGGGCTGGTTTTGTGTTTGTAAATTCCTTTAGTTTTTGTTTGTCCTGGAAGCTTTTTATCTCTCCTTCTATTTTCAATGAGAGCCTTGCTGGATATAGTATTCTTGGCTGCATATTTTTCTCATTTAGTGCTCTGAAGATATGATGCCAGTCCTTGCTGGCCTGCCAGGTCTCTGTGGATAAGTCTGTTGCCAATCTAATGTTTCTACCATTGTAGGTTATATATCTCTTCTCTCAAGCTGCCTTCAGGATTTTCTCTTTGTCTCTGAGACTCGTAAGTTTTACTATTTGATGTCCGGGTGTTGACCTGTTTTTATTGATTTTGAGAGGGGTTCTCTGTTCCTCCTGGATTTTGATGCCTGTTTCCTTCCCCACATTAGGGAAGTTCTCTTCTATTATTTGCTCCAATAAACCTTCTGCCCCTCTCTCTCTTTCTTCTTCTTCTGGGATCCCAATTATTCTAATGTTGTTTTGTCTTATCGTATCGCTTATCTCTCGAATTCTGCCCTCGTGATCCTGTAGTTGTTTCTCTTTTTCTCAGCCTCTTTATTTTCCATCATTTGGTCTTCTATATCACTGATTCTCTCTTCTGCCTCATTTATCCTAGCAGTTAGTGCCCCCATTTTTGATTGCACCTCATTAATAGCCTTTTTGATTTCGACTTGGTTAGATTTTAATTCTTTTATTTCTCCAGAAAGGGTTTCTCTAATAACTTCCACGCTTTTTTCAAGCCCAGCTAGTATCTTTAAAGTCATGATTCTGAACTTGAAGTCCGACATCGTACTAATGTCCATATTGAGTACGTCCCTGGCAGACGATACTATCTCTTGTTCTTTTTGCTGAGGTGATTTTTTTCATCTTGTCATTTTGTCCAGAGGAGAACAGATGAATGAGAGAACAGAATGCTAACAGGTTAACAACGTCTCCGGCAAATATACTCTATACACATCAGAAAAGACCTGAAACCAGGGGACAAGAAATCGAAAGAAAGAAGAGGAAAAAAAAGGAAAAAGAAAAAGATAAAAACAAACAAAAACAGAACAAAACAAACCAAAACAGAATATGATCAAATATGATCAGGCTAGTGCATAGATCAGTGCCACACACTAGCTTTTGGGCATATTTTGGTCTGTTAGAAGAAAGTGCCTGCTAAAATTTTAAAGGAAGAAAGACTTATATATATACAAAATAAGGGTTGATACAATGGACGGATGGAAGATGACTGTAAAGATGAAAATTATAAAAGATTTTATAAAAGGAATTGATAAGATAAGAAGTTGTTTTTAAAAAGAAAGAAGAAGATTTAAAAAGAAAAACAAAAAAGAAAAAAAAGAGAAAAAAATGGGAGAGAATGTGATCAGGCAGGAGAATAGAACAAAGCCATACTCTAGGTATTTAGGGTATATTTTGATCTGTTAGAAGAAATTGTATCTCAAAATTTTAAAGAGAGAACAACTTATATATATATGCCAGAAATAAGGGTAACTACTATGAAGGGATACAAATATGACTCTAAAAAGAAAAATAAAAAATGTTTTTTTAAAAAAGGAATTGATAAGATGTTGTTTGAAAAAGCGAAAAAGAAAAAATAAAAAAAACAGTTAAAAAAATTAACTTTGAAAAACTAATGAATTATGGTAAAAAAAAAAAAGCCATGAGTTCTATGTGCAGTATTCCCCAGCGCTGGAGTTCTCCCATTCTCCTTGATCAGTAAACTTGGTCTTGGCTTGCTGGCTGTTGGTGCTGATCTTCTGGGGGAGGGGCCTGTTGCCGTGGTTCCCAAATGTCTTTGCCGGAGGCGGAATTGCCCCGCCCTTGTTGGTCTGGGCTGAGCAAGCTGCTCCGGTTTGCTTTCAGGAGCTCTTGTTCCCTGCAAGCCCTGGAGGACCAGGGTGAAAATGGTGGCCTCCCAGTCTCTGCCAGGAGGAGCTGAGAACTCGGGGCCCCACTCCTCAGTGCGCCCCCAGAGAAAAGTAGTCACTCCCGTCTCCCCAGTCTCCGGCCGCACTGCGTGCTCACCCGGCCTGTGACCGAGCGTTTCTATCTCTGGCACCCGACCCCGTGTGGCGTCTCCAAACCTAGCAGATCCCTGCTGAGTGGTGCGCTCCCGCGCCGCTCCTCCCGGGGGAGGAAGGGGAATCTCCCCAGATCTTCCGCTTGTTGGGTCCCTGCTGGAGGAGCAGTGGCCCGACTGGGCCGCGGATCACAGTTCATGGCAACCCCGAGCTGAGAGCCAGCGCCTCGGCTCCGTCTCTGCAGCCGGCTTCCCCGCTCCGATACCTGGGAGCTCTGCCACACTCAGGCACCCCCGGTCCTTCTGTGACCCTGAGGGTCCTGAGACCACACTGTCCCGCGAGGGTTCCACTCCCCGCTTAGCCACTGGAGCGACGTCCCTCAGCGGAGCCGGCTTCTAAAAGTTCCGATTTTGTGCTCCGCGGCTCTAGCATTTGCCAGAAGCGGCCGACGGAGGTCCCCTCCCCCGTCGTCTATCCTCCCGAATATCGCCTCGGATTCACTTCTCCACACGTCCTACCTTCCAGAAAGTGGTCACTTTTCTGTTCAGAGAGTTGTTGCTCTTCTTTTCTTCGATCTCCTGTTGAGTTCGTAGGTGTTCAGAATGGTTTGATCCCTATTCAGCTGAATTCCTGCGACCAGACGAAATCCAGGTCTTCTACTCCTCCGCCATCTTGCTCCCTCCTCTAAAAAACATACTTTATGTTTATAACATATTTCTAAGGGTATTTATCCCAGTGGTAATTGAAGTTATTTTATGGAGTGAAGATGGTGTATATAATGTATATAATTTGGAAATTTTTACAATGGGCAGGAATTACTTTAATAAATCTTCAAAGAAGTCAATGAAGATAATTCCACTGTGGAGAAAAACAAGAAAGACTTAAGTCTCTGTGGCTCTTATTGTATTATGGGGTTGAGAATCCATGCCACTAACAAGGCATCCTGTGGTTAAGCATGAAATGCCTTTTTATTTTGACCCGATAGCCTTTCATCAAAATTTTCCCATTGCAAACCTTACAGGGAATTATCTTCCTTAGCTCGAGAAAATGTAAGAGTTGTCTGTCAAGGAGCACTTTGATCCCAAAGGTTAGAAACTAGTAGGGTAGGATTGAATTAACCACAGTAACAACAAAAAGACCATCCCCGTCTGTATGGGATGGTTGATGCCTGTTGTCTGGGCTTCTGGGTCTGCAGTTGTCCCATTCTGTGGCTTATTTATTTCCCTAGCTTGCATTGCCATTTCCTGCTTGTTGTCCTCTGCCTACTTCAGTGTCCCAGGATACAGCATTAATATTTTAGCAATGATGGTATATCCCTTAGCATATCCAGAATGGAGGAACAAACAAGAAACAGCAGCGATAAGCCTGTGCTGCCAGACCGTCCTTGGAGAGCTTTATTGTGCACACAGAGAAATAGATTCGTGAAACTTAGTTTGGTGGAGTGGAAAGTAAAACACAGAAAAGAAATAGAGTGGTGCACACAGCTGTCACAGTCATGTCAGAAATCCAGACGAGAAAGGTAAGCATCAGCAGCTCACAAAGACCTTCCAGGGAAGAGCTGGGCTGATATAATGTGTCAAGCACCTGAGACAGTAGTGAAGCTTGACAAGTCATTTTGATGCTGAGCTGGAAAATTCCTTGAAAATAAACACATTGTTCAAAAAGGCCAAAAATCCAAATCAATACAAAGAAGAGAGCTAAGAGAATGAGTGAAAACAAGTTAATGAGGAATGATGGCTTGCCCCTGCTCCCACATCTGATCATCACCCCAGAAAGTGCAGATGTTTGGTGTTGATAGACTGAGTTGTGGAGTGGGAAAATATGGCCTGAAGAGTCAGGCAGATCTGAGGTAAGACCCAGTTCACCCACTTGCCAGTTGGATTTAGCATCTTGGGCAAGGGACTTCTTTCTTCTCCTCAGGAGATTCTTCGCTGGTTCTGATTGCACTGAATCTGGGTTTGAGCTTCTTTTTCTATAATTTGGGAATAATAGTATTCTCTCTATAATACTGTTTTAAAGATTAAATGAGGTAGCAGCTGTAAAGTGCTAATCTACAGAATGTGCTCAGTAAATGCTAGTTGCTAGTTCCCTGGGGCCTGTCCTTGGTCCCCAAGCTCTCAGGAGTGGAATGCTCTTATGCCTTGCCCTGACTTCCCTCCTCTTCCTATTTTTTCCTCTTCCTGTTCTGTAAGGATGGTGAAGTCCTGAGCTGGCAGATAAATTGGGCTCCAGCTCAGGTGAAGCAGAGAGAACACTTGATGTATTTTTCCTGCAGCTGAGGAAGCAAGCTGCGTTTGTGCTCCTGGTTTCCATTACTGAGCTGGCCATATTTTATCTTCCCTTAAGTGGCAGCCAGATCCCTCCAGGTCAGGTCAACACAGACTCTGAATGCAGGAGAGAGAAGCAGGTACTAAAACTGGTCAGAGGTATTTATTTCTCCTACAACTGTGCTATCTAAAAGTGGCACTAACATCTTCAAACCTGAAGTTGGAAGTTGCAGTTCTCCTTTTGTGACGTCCTTTGAATCTCTGGCCTGTTTCCACTCAGGTGAGCCGATGTGATCCTGCCAGATATGTTCCTTTGTACAGCTTTCATCATGGCACCTACCTTCTCAAAGACATCGCAAACTCCCCAATGCCTGTGAAATAAATCCCAAACTCCTTATGTTGGCACCCAGCTCAAATGCTAGCCTCTCCAGAAGCTTCGTTTGGAGGTAGATGGAGGTAATCGTGCCCTTCTCCAAACTCCTTTGGCTTTCTCTAAGCAGAACACTGATGTCTGATGCTTAGAATTCTCCCCTCTGCAGTACAGGCTTTTAGAATCTTCGTCTTCTTCTCTAGTAGGACATAGGCCCTTTGAAAATAAAATTTATGCCCAACCCCTGTTTTCTCCACAGTGTGTAATACATATTAAGCAACTAGATGAATGAATTTAAAGCAGTAGTTGAGCTGGAGTATGTATATTTAATTGTTGGTGATGTACTATTTGATATCCCCAGGGATGGCAAATTCCTGCCATGCATGCCCTCATGGTTTTTCTGGTGCATATGGCTAAATTCTTTTCATGTGCCAAGCCTAATATGCAAGTGGCTGTCTGGAGAAGTAGATTATGAAGGCTTTTAAGGTTGTGTCTTGTGCCAGTAGGATAGGGTGCTGTGATTGATTATTAATGTCTCCCATTACCACTGTATTAGAATTGATTGAAAGATGGAAGCTTTATGTCATATCACATTTAATGTTTCCATATTGGTAGAAAGTTGTAACAAATGATATATGGATGTACTTGCAATGAAAACTGACTCTCCTAAAATTGCAATTATATCAATATATGGAGAAGTTGTGGAAATAACACAGATTGGAGTCACCAGTCTTTACTTTCACTTTAGCTTCTTCCACCTGGGAGCTAGCAGCAAATTGCTTAATCTCCATTTCTCCACATGTACAATGAGTTACTAACACTTGTTTTGTCTATCTCACAGCCAAAGAAGAGAGCGTAATTTTCCTGGTTCTGAAGACAAAATGAAACATATAGTAATATACACATTATGATTAGAATTCATAAATAACTTTTATTATTTCTTTAAAAGCCTCATATGTTCTTTAAATTAAGAACAAAAATACAGAGAAAAAAAAAAGAAATCCACTAATTCTTATTGAACAGAGACAATCACTAGTAACAGCTTAGTGTATATCCTTCCAGATCCTTTTCAATGAGATTTATAGTCTTTGTAACCCTTTGAGACTTGTTTTCTTTTCCTTTATCAATATAGAGAGAATATTTTTGGATTTTATTATTCTTCTATAATATCGCTTGAATGTTAAATAGTATTTTATTGAATATTAATAATGTGCTGCTCACTGTGAAGTACAAATGTGCTGTTGATTTGATTATTTATATCATGAGCACCAAGCAAGAGGGACCCTAGAAATTTGTTTGACAAATTAAAAAATTGTAGTGTGCTTGGAGTAGTGGGTGTTCAGGTAGCACTGGGGGCTATTATACAGGAATCTTATGGCAATGGTAATTGTCAGGTGTGTTGATTTTAATGAAGGCCGGTATATTGGATTTTGTGGGCCTCAAAGAAAAATAAAGAAAGAAAGAGAATGAATGTTCCTTAAGTAGTGTTTATGTGGTTGCTGGATGTTAGTTTTGCAAACGTTTCTACAGTGAAGAAGGGATGGATTTTTGAGAAGTTGCAATCAATAAGAAACAGGAAAGAGAAGATTTTGAATTTAGCTTTTGGTAGGGCTCTTTGTTCCCCTTTGGTTAAAAACAAAAGGAAATTAGCAGAAACGGAGCAAATTTAGAAAAGTACACAAAGCACTGTGCTTATTTCTGCTGACTTAAAAGAAATAGTCCTTCTTTGAATGTTAAGAGTTTTTTGTTGTTGTTCTGGAGTACAGGGACTGGATTTCTTAAAATATTAGAAACATGAGACAAATTTCAAATTTAAGATCCTATAGTATTTCTGTAAAATATACATCACCCTATATGGTCAGTTCCATAGGACATATTTTCAAGGCTCTTTTAGAATTCTGGGTACTTGTGTCTGCAGTCAGGTGTAGTAGAAACACACACACAAAGACCTGTCGTATGTCCCATTTCTGCCATTTACAAGTCACACAGTCTTGAACAAATACCCAACCTCCTTCAGCTCCAGTTACTTGTATCACAGGATAATTCTTAGAGTTAAATGAAATCATGTCTTTAAGTTCTTGGCACAGGGTAGGTACTCAGTAAGTGTTGGTCATACGCCTCTATAGAAGGCTCTAAATAGGTCATGGAAGTAGACAAGTTGGCTCACTCTCTCTCCTTGGGAACTGATGGCTGAGCCACCAGAAATTTTGTATTTTCTCAGCTAAGTAAATTATGTGTTACAGTGTAAGTAAAAAAGCACTGATAAATAAGCACATTCTACAAGAGGGTTCTAAGAAATTCGATAACTGGTCAAAGCAAGAGTGAAAGGAATAAGTCATAGACATTTTAAGATTTGAATATTTTCTCTTATTATCAGTTCACTTATCAATTCTAATTATATCCCTATGGTCTAGAGGCTTCCAGATGTCCATTTCCAGCCAGTCCCTATGGTCTAGAGGCTTCCAGATGTCCATTTCCAGCCAGGCCCATGCTCATCTCCTTCTGTGGCATCTCATCCCAGGCCTAGCATGAAACCATTTGGGGTCAAAGCCTTCTGATTAGGGAATGCTGCACTTAACTCTCTCTTGCCATGTGGGCCTGGATAGGTAGGGATGGACACAGCTCTTTGCTTCTGCATACCTGATTTGGTATTTAGTCCATTTTCTTTGACTCTTTTACTCAATTAGAGAAGAAGTGGCCTAGGAGGACAGAGCTGTCCTCAGTTCTGCATTACTTCTTCCTTGTGTTTATTCCTCAACCTATTAAAAAGAATTATTCTTAAAAAGGATAACCTTTTCTATTAAATGTTACAACAATGTCTCAGTCCAAATGAAATTTTAAAAAGTGACAAAGTGACATTCAAGTGTGTATAATTTTCTCTCCAATGTGACTTCTAACACTGATATGTTGTTAAAATCTATGTGCTGAAGAAAAACTAAGTATATCCAACTGGTTTATCATATTTATATCACACTCTCCTCTAAGGCCTAAGAAATAACTCTAAGTATTAACTCTCTTAAATATTAAACCTCTTTTATTGAATCATTATCAGCTGTTTAAACTTTAAGTGAAAGTCAGAGCACTAAAAATTCAACACTTAAAATTCAGTTGCCAGACGCCTGAGTGGTGCCGTCAGTTAAGTGTCTGACTCTTGGTTTCGGCTCAGGTCGTGATCCCAGGGTCATTAGACTGAGCCCTGCATCGGGTTCTATGCTCAGCCTGGAGTCTACTTGAGATTCTCTCTCCCTCTCCCTTTGCTCCTCCTGCTCATTTTCTTTCTCTCTCTCTCTCGCATAAATAAATTTAAAATCCCATTGCTAGACAGAGAGCTTTGATTGGTGTTAAGGCCTTTGATAGGCCCTTGTCACCATCAAAATATAAGATATTTTGTGGTCTGCAAGAATTAATTGATTGGCTACTTTAGTGATTATAATATTGATTTGTTCCTCATGTCACATTCATTACATCTGTGTTAGCATCCCAGGGAAAACAATACAGTTGCAATTATTATCTGCATATTTGTCAGGATAAAAACTAGATGGTTTTGCATTTGTTTATTTGTTTATTCCTTTACCAGGCAAAGCTGTTGCCCAATAATTAACTAGACATTGACTTTAGGAAAGAAGCAAAGCACTTGATTTTTTTCTTGTTTGATACCTGCACTATATGGAAGAAATTCATGAGAGGGCAAGGGGGAGAAGACATTTTAAAAAATTGCTATACCACATGGTTAAGAAATTTCTCTGTGATTATAAAATCATAAAAGAATAATTGGATGGAGATACCACCTGATTCTCCTGGGTATTCTAGTGACATTTCTGAGAGCCAAGAAAGGTCTCTGCATGAATCTCAGAAACATTCTGCAATTTTTTTCCTCTTCTCTCTTCAGCTCAATGGGTTCCTGGCCAAGCCCCAGGACCAGGAGCTGGGACAGAAGCTGGGGCTCAGCTCAGTCAAGATGAAGTGAAATGCCAGACATGCAGAAACTTCTGTCTGAAATCTCCAGGGAAGTTTAAAAAAACTTCAGAGCTCTGTACTTCATGAACAAAATTCTAAATTAACCATTCCAGGGTCACTTCTGACCAGCTCTTTAGTCCTTTTCTTTTGTGGCATGGTTGCGAAATCCAGTTCCAGCCCATGTGGATTTATTCAGGAAGGTACATGGGGATTTTGGAGGGGGTGTGTGTCATATTTCAAATGCAAAGTTGAAAATCTGCACAGCATGAAAAAGAGAGACCCACTGGCCACCAAAGGAATGTCTCATCTTCATTAGTCTTAAATATAGACATTTCAATTGGACTTTTGGTGATAATTGCTCCATTGCGCCAACACAAAAAATGTCCAGCTAGGCTGGTACTTAGTACACCTGTCCTAAATGCTTAAGGATAACTAATAAAAGGTGGATGACTTGAAATTTGGAGGAAAGTAAAAAATGCCAGAGAAAAGAGGCAATGATGGTAGAGAAGCTCTTTTTTCCTTTGGTACCATTGTTCCCTTTTTGGCTTCTTAACCATAATATTGAAATGGCTACCATTCACGAAGTCTGTTTAGGTATGTAAGGGTGTCCCATGCATTATGCCACTCCATCCTGACAGCTGCCCTGTTTATGGGTGTCAATTTATAGATAAGGAATCTGAACTTTAGAAAGGCTCTCTGGTTTGCCCAAAGGAGCGCATTTTATGGGAAGTCAAAATGCAAATGCTAACATGACTTGTGAGTACCCTTCCTGTAATTCTTAGTTCTGAATGTATATATATCAGGATCTCCTATGGAGTTTTTTTTTTTAATGCAGATTCCTAGGTTTAAACCAACACCCTCCAGTAGGAAGCTAGGAAACCTTGACTTTTGCTTGTTAGTTTGTGTATTCAGGTCTTTACAAATTTCCGAGGTACAGTCCTGAAAAGCCATGCCATAGTCCAGGATGACTGAAGCAGAGGGCCCGGGAATTAGCAGAATAGCTTCCAGTTGGCACTTAGAGGAGAGTGGGGTAGTGCACACACAAGGGGTCACGTCTGTTGCCCTACCATCAATAAGAATGCTGCAGAGCCCCTCTTCCTTACTTTTCACAGATTTATTTTCAAAACATTTTCCCCCAGTTCTAGCCAATAGCACAGTTTCTTGCACAGAGTAGGTACTACAACATGTTTGCAAAGTGACCACATAAATTCTTCATCCTTGCCACGGCGCAGAAGATAGCCTGGCCCGGTTAGATACAAGTAAAATGTAGAGCTTGGGGAATCGACTGAAAAGGTGTGGCATCC